>NC_091409.1:9872500-11122500 GCF_032191515.1 Phaenicophaeus curvirostris
CATCTGATTACAGCATGATATACTGCTGGAAAGGGATTTATCTAGGCTGCCACAGATACCCACTTAACGCGATTATAGGCACATTGGCTCTTCCTTCTTCTCTGGTGCGAGCCCTGGGTTTAGCTGAAACTGGAAATCTAACTTTCTTCTGGAACGACCTCCATCCAGCTAAACCCTGGGGATGTCTTTGGAGGAAGGAGGTTTTTGGATGCAAGCTGCTTGCAGGGATGAGAGACAGCCAGAGCTGACTGGGGAGGGGTTCAGGGCTTTGGGAGTGGAGAAGTGCATTGCACAGGCAGCGCCGCACACACAGAAGTGCGAGTACACAACAGGGTGTGCCAGGCAAGGACACGGAGAGGCAGAAAACTGGCTTGGGTAACAAATGTAGGAGGGACACAAGGGATTAGAAAGACCAAAAGCAGGCAGGGAAATGAAAGCTGCTACCAGAGCCAGGGAAGGGGGTGGCTTGAGATTTCCCAATGTCAATTTACTGCCAAGGAACACAGAATCTACTCCAGATTACTTGTGTCAAGGCATGGCTTGAGGAAGCTGTGCAGCACCTACCACAACATCCCTATCTCTACAAAATAAATGCTAAAATTGTAGCCCTGTCCCAGGCAGCATTACCTTAGCCCCCTCCAGAACCCATGCTCCAGCCACCAAAACAAGTTGAGAGCTTTTTATAGCACCCTTTCTGCTGGGTGCTAAGTGGGAGCAGCTGTGGCCCTCCCAGGGTGAGAGGTAATTGTGTCCCTGCCAAAACCAGAGACCAGGGACTAATAGACTTGGGTATTAAAACCTCAGCAGGTTTCTATAGCATAGTAGATCCTGGGTATCACTTGCAACTGGGTTTTCCACTGAGGCAGGGGAATGTGCATGGGAGGAGACAATTAGATCAACTGAATTAAGGGCTGATCCCTTCAGCCTTGAGGTTTGTTTGGCTTTGCTGGAGGGGTTTTAGTGTAGGGCTTGTATGGTTTTGAACCTTTCAGATGTCCTTTCCTACAGAAGCTGCTGTAATTCCCTGTCCTCCCAAAACAGCCCTGCAAATGCCAGCCCTCTTTGGTCTGTAAGGACATTGGTCTCAGCCTTGGTGTTAGCAGGCTCTGGAAGACAGACAGCACACAGCCTCCTTCATGCTACAGCATCACCATTTTTTTCTGGGTTAGCTTGGTCAGTCCTTCCTTGCACAGTCAGAGTCTGCCCACATGAGTTTTCCACTGGAGTCATTTGAATTTGTTGTGCCCTTCAAGTCTTTTTTCCCTGAAGAATCCCCATGCAGGTCGGAGCTCCACGCCTCGCAGAAAGTCTCTCCAGCAAAGGGAGCTGGTCACCTCATTTGCTCAGGGCTGCCTTGGGCTCTTTTGGTGCTATAACACAAACACCTCTCTGATAAATCAGCTGCTCACCCTGAGCTGTAATACCTCAGCTTTAACTCTGGGCCAGCTTTTCCTCTGGCCACACTACTGCAGCCCAAAGCATCTGCAAATCCCCGAGGAATTTTGGCTCTGCTCTGTGACTCCTGAAAAGGGGGTTCTGCTTAGTCTGAAAACATTGGTGGAGCGAGGCTTTTAGGAAGAGCTTTCACACTCTGGGGGGCTTTTCAGCACTCAAAATGCAATGACTTAAGCACCTACCACTTCTTACACACCTCTCTGCGGGCCCCTGCCACTTCAGCTGCCTGGTTCCTCCAAAAATCAAATTTCTCACTGGAAACCAAGTTAGGAAATGTCTGTCTGTCTCACTGTTGTCTTCTGCCTCTGTCCTTCCCCAAGCAGACACGTCTCCATCTGAAGCAGCCAACCTCAACACTTCCAACAGCATCGGGGTGAGCGCGCTCTGTGCCATCTGCGGGGACCGTGCCACGGGCAAGCATTACGGGGCTTCCAGCTGTGATGGCTGCAAAGGCTTCTTCAGGAGGAGCGTGCGGAAGAATCACATGTACTCCTGCAGGTACGGACAGAGTCATATCTGTGAGGCAAACCAGTCCCCAGGGTCTGAACAGCAAAGCCCCTCAGTATGCAGCAGCATTGTCCTTCATACTCTTCATCCTCCCTGCATACTCCATCACCTTCCTTGACCTCACTCTCCAGCTGGAAAGGGATGGAGACGGCCCTCGCTCTGGGATTTCCCTCCACTGATCACTGCTGAAAGACCCTGGGAGATCCTACCCTGTTCTTTAGGGGCCATGCACGTGTTCTTTGCGGATGCCTATGGGCAACTGTGGATGTGACCAGCAAGCGAGGTGGTGCCAGGGGGAGAAACATTATTAGAGGGGCTGAGCACCTTCCTACTCTGTGCCCTGAGAGCAGCACGAACCCTGCTCGCTCCCTGGGGTCACTTCAATACCCTTCCAACTCTCTTCCATCATGAGAAGTATGTCTTCTCTCTGCCTAAAATGCTGTCACTGGTTGTTACATGAAAAAAAGAATATCTAAGGACAGAAGCTGGGCAGTGTAGCGTGCACATCTACGTGTATGAGACAAGCATGTTGCTCCTGCAACTTATGCACGGTGCCTTGTGTTGTTGGTGGCAGCTCACAGCTCTGCCGTGCCATCAGGGGCTGAGATCTCCCTGTTTCGAGCAACTGAGACAGAGAATTGCAGGGGAAATTGAGGAATTCTCAGCTCAGCTGGTCTAAATCACTCGGGCTTTTTGAGTGAGTTACTCCTGATGGCCCGACAGCCACTTGGAGAGTGGGAACAGCAACATGACTCTAAAATCTGAGTGACAAAAAGAAGCCCTGAGTTTATAAGTGCACATGAAGCACATTATAGCTTGCATTCCAGGGCTGTTGAGGCTGGCTGCCCAGGGAGCCCCACAGCTCCAGTGGGAAAAGCCAAGGTGCCCAGTTCTTTGGAGACAGGGGCTTTTATATAAAGAGCTACAGAAATACTTAAAAAGGTGCTTTCAGACTTTCATTTGGGGAAATCATAGCTTGGGGCTTTAAAAAGTACAGTAGAAACAAGCCTCTTCAAAAGCTATGGAGCAGGGCATGGCTGAGAGCCCTTTCCCAGCTCTGTAAACCTTTGCCTTTACTTTACTAGTAAATCAGAGCAAATTTGCAAGTGGAATTCATGCTGCAAATAGCTGCTCTGCTTGTGCTGCATGCAAAAGTCACACACATGGAACATCAGTGTCTGCCCTGCCCTGTGCGATGGTTTTGTTGATACAAGTATGGATGGAAGGAGCTGGTTGCTTCCGAAGTCCTCTCTGAAGTGCAAGTGGCTGCAGAGCTGTTTGCCCAACACTGATGCTCCTTAAAGGTCAGAAGCAATTTGTCTGGATCCCAGACACTGCCCTGGAGAGATGCAGGGAGTTAAACCCACTTCTTAGTTTTACTAGCTCCAGAACAACCTTCTACTCTATTCAGAATAAATGCATTCTCCCTCTGTTCTAGCAGAGATCTAACTTACAATAGAGGTTACAAGTTGGGTCAAACCCACCTGGCTCACACTTTTAAATTCACTGGGGATTCTTAGTCCATCATGAGCATCGTGAGCCTAGTGGTTAGTGTGTTAGACCAGCAGCCTGAGCTGCATGCGACTTTCAGCTCTAGCCCATCCTTATATAACACCCAGAGGTAGAGCAGGGGGCTGAGCTGTTCAGTGCAAAGAAGAAACCTCAGGTTAAAGGAAGCATCTAACTGGCACAGGCTGGGGCTCCTTTCTCAAGGTGAGCCCCTGGGAGCGTGCTCTGAGCATATCTTAGAGCTTGGTGCTTCATCTTCTCAGGCTCAGTCTTGCTGATCCTCACACATCTCTTTCTTCCCAGGTTTAACAGGCAATGTGTGGTAGACAAAGACAAGAGAAACCAGTGCCGATACTGCAGGCTTAAGAAGTGCTTCCGAGCAGGAATGAAGAAGGAAGGTGGGTGACAGGATGGCTTCCCTGCAATCCCACCAGCAGCAATCATGCTGCTGCACTTGTTCACACAAATTGCACCTGGGGCTCTTCAGTTCCCTCTCACTCACACTGACACACACATCACCTGTGCTCCCACACAGCCTGGGCAACTGAGTGATTTGGGAATGCTTTTCAACATCAGTGAGAAGCAGAAACTTCAGAGAAGGTTTGGAATTTTGGAAACACTTTAGGAAAATAGCTGTAAGTGCTGTTCCCCACAGTCACCATTAAAGTCATGGCTGGATGGGTCCAACTGTCATTTTGCTTCATTTTTTCCTAAAGTTCCTATAGATTCTTGCTGACCTTCAGCAGAGAGCTTAGTTTTATCTGATACACCAGCCTCAGCAAAAAGGACTCGGAGCAAGATGGAGCATTTTGGCTATTTAACTCCATTCAAAACTAGTGAAGATATCCATCCCCTGTATGGTCCAGGCTCACCCAACCACTTCCCTGCCTCTCTGTCTCTGCAGCCCTTCCGGGTCCCCATGACTCAGACACGACAGGACAGGATTCACCTTTATTTAACCCTGCTTGGTTCTCAGCAGCACTCACAGTGGCAAAGAAATGAGAGGCTGCTGTGGTCCTGCTGGTGGCTCTGTTGAACGAGGGACAAACTGCCAGAGGTGGCCCAGAGGAGCTGCCTGGCACCTCGCAGAGCTCACCCCATTGATGTCTACAAAGGGACAACCTTTGGTTGTCATTTGGCCTTGTTCTTCCATGCAGAGAAGTTAAACCTTGTGCTACCTCCAGTTCACACCTCCTCAGAGAGAAACTTGGGAGAAAAGGGGTCTTTGAAGGCAACAGGGAAGTACCAGAGGTATCTGGGTAACTCCCCCAGGATCACCTACCCCTGGGAACACCTCTGAGTGAGAATATTTCTTCCTTGTTAAAGGATAGGAGGTTTTGCAAGGAATTTGGCTTGACTTTTCCTGAAGAACATAGGAATCCTCCTCTCCCTACAGCGCCTGCTCATCCCATGCCCAGAGCTTTGCCGTTGTCTGTTAATATTCAATAGAAGTTACATTAGGTGCATGACCAGCTAATACTGAGCAAACATTTGGAAAACATCATGGCGTGACTGAACTCGGGGGCCTGCTACTGATAACAAGCTGCATAACCTTGAGAGCTCCTATTTACAGCCGCTGACTGCAGGGCTTTTCTTCTGGCCCAGCCTCATTATTGCTTTTTATCAAGCAGATTTATACATCGAGAACGTATCAATCCAGAAAGCCACCAGCCTAAGGCAGGGACTGTTCTGTTTCTCGTGCTATCGATCAATACTTTATTTGAGCAGATGGCTTTGACTGGCATGGCCATGGTGGGTTACGGCCAGCCCACAGCCTTGTGGTAGATAGAGAGGCAAATCCTCTCCCTCAGCATTACTGCTTCTGTTCTAGCTGCTGCTACCTCTAGACTCTAGGCTCAGGTCCTCCTCAAGACTAGACTAAAAAACAAGGTATGTTGGGGTCAATCCTGTCCTGGAACTCTCTTTACAATAAGGTATGAGAGAGTTCTGTTGTTCTGGATAGATAAGTAGGACCTGTTCTGCACTTCCTTCCTTATTGTAGCTTAGATGGAAGTTTTCCAACTGCACCTACACAATGCAAGAATTTCCCAAATGGAGCTCACAGAGGTGATGTGGACAGGCAAAGAAGCCATGTAGATACTCAACTCCTCCATTTCATACTTAAGCTTTGGCCTGCATGCATAAGTACAGCCACTGTTTCAGGCCCCATATCTTGAAATCAAAAACTTTTAAGGGAAACTTTCCCATTGAACTCTACAGGTTTTGAACCAGGTGTCTGGGTTCTGAAATGACCCTATCCCCGAAAAGCTTAATAAAGCGAATGTGAGAACAGAACCACCAGATGTAGTCAGCTCTTACAGGTATCCCATCACAAACCACGCACAGCTGCACCTCCACCCACCAGGCAGGGAAACTGGGAAACTGCAGCTAAGGAAGGAGAACACCAAAAGTGTGTGCTAATTTTCAGTGTGCGTTGCCATAAATGACTTGCAGCTCAGTCAAAATATTCTTTTGCAGCTGTACAAAATGAACGGGATCGAATCAGCACCCGGAGATCAAGTTATGAAGACAGCAGCTTGCCCTCCATCAATGTCTTACTGCACGCAGAAGTCCTGGCACAACAGGTACCATTTCTTTCTACTTTGGCAAACACAAAAGCACCAGACACTGTCTGGCTAGTAGAGCCAGTTCAGGACTTAATAACCGAGTCTTTAAATTACTGCCTCTTTTCTAAGTAACCTATCTGCCAACTCAACACCGGTTTTTCAAAGGCATTTGTTACCTGAAACCATCCCTTTAACACCCCTTGGGCCAGAACTCAGTTGTAACAATCTGTTCTGCTTTGATGGGACACATGAAGGCTGGAGAGCCTGCTGGAGAAAATAGGGTAGAATCATTGATATCCAAGGACCTGTGGCTGCCTAAGCAAGCCGAGGGTCTGGCCTCGCATGAGCAGCCTCCCTTCCCCATGGGCTACTAAGAAGTTTGGAGTCTGGCTACTTGCACTGTTTTACAAGGAATTGGTTTCAAGCTTGTTTCATGCAGATATTCTTTCCAGTGTTTGCTTGAAATTTCCCATTTCCACAAGTACACCGCCAAGATTTATTGCCTAGAGAGTTTGCCTGAAAGGATGACTCCAATTTAAGAATCTAGACATTGCAAATTGTGTACATCAGATCAGCACGGTCTGGGAAGACACAGGATGGGATGGGAGCACACAGGCTGTGGGTTTGTCTGTGGGAACAAGTGATGAGGATGGGGCGAGAGCTGCCACTCTTCGTGGGAGCCAGGGAAAGCAGCACTCCTCGTTCCCAGGGAAAATGAAGAGGGATTCAAGTTGACAGTCTACATTCTTGCTTCAAGGCCACAGTACCCTGACAGTGCAGCACAGGACACGCCATGCTCTGGGCTCCATGCTAGGGCTTAGGCTGTAAGGTCCACTCGCCCCAAGAGGAGATATGCCAGAAGGTCTATGGGCCAAGCTTGTACACCAGAAGCGTATCCAATCTCATCCCACATCTCACCTTGTCCTACGCGGGCCCTAATGTATTTATATACGCTATAAAAATAATCTGCTCCCAGAATTGTGAAATAATGGGGTCTCCAAATCACCAGATCTACAAGTGAAGGACATTTCCGCGACTGCAGTGGCATCACATGTAAGTCTTAAGCAGGGTCTGCTGATAAAAACTACAGCCATCAACAAAGTCAGGGGAGCTCCTGCTCTCCCACAGAGCACAGAGAGACTCATTAAACAAGGCAGGCTCCAACACAGTAATTGGTAACTTTTATGTGCCTAGCTAATTAGAATGAGATAGTGCTGAGGAGCTGCTTTCTCCAAGATCTCGGGTCACTCACTCAGAGGTCTTTATTTATTTGCTAAGCCTTCCGGGCTCTCTGATTAAGGTAATACATGGTGAGATTTTTACAATCTTATTTATTCAATAATAGCTCAAGAGCTGGAAAGCTTCCAGGTAACGCAATCTGAAAAAAAAAAAAAAAAAAAGCAAAAAAGCAGGTGGCATTTGAACTCCATTTCCTTGGGGAGATTGGCAAGGTCCAAGCTGAAAGTACTGGCAGGAACAGGAGAGGAAGAGCTGATGTAGAAGAGCAGAGAGGGCAGGCGGAGGGCAGTGACAGGGTTAATTGCTTACGGGAGCATGAGGATAAAGTAGTGACTAAGGGCAAATTTTTAGAAGAGCAGCTATGCATGAGAACTGGGCAGGAGATTGGGTGCATAGTTTGGGGCAGATGTCCTTTCCAGCTCTGGGTGACGATACTTACAGAGTTGTCAGGCTCGTCCTTTGCAAATAAAGTGGCCCAATTTGCCTTTGCAGTCACAAATGTCTCACCATGCAAAACCCAGGGCCTGTGCTGCAGGCACGTCTGCACACGCACAGTTTTGACAAAAGGGCCTAAAAGCTGTGGGAAGGTGGGAGATTGTCGTGTCTGAAGTCCATTTTTAGCATTTCAAGGTGAATAATATCAAATATTAATGACCTGGTTCTCACAGACAGCAATATCAGACCTGGAAAGCTACCTTCAGCAGGGACTTCTTGTGCTTCTGCTGACTTGTACAGGAGCCTGGAGCTCTGGCTCTGGAGCAGGGTGGAAGGAGGAGCAGTTCTCTGCCCCTTGGTGGGTCCAAGCAGCTTGTGCAGCAGCACTGAGTGCACATGTCCTTGCTGCTGGTGGGTCTGACTGCTACACAAGACTCTCTGTCCCCTCCTGGATCTTGGCTGAGCACGTTTGTTCAGTGGGAGGAAGATCTTAGGTTTAGAAGCATTTCTTCTGGGCTCTCCAGTCCATTCAAGGCATCACAGTCTACCAAGATGATCCACAACCTCAGCTCTGAAGCATTTCGTGTTTACAGATGCCCAAGTTGATCTCAATTTAAATGAGTTGTTTTGGACCACGTATTCTGGGGCTGGGTATGCAACAGTAAAAAGTAATCATGGATGATGGAATCTGCATCAGCACAACCTGTAGCCTGTGGATTTTCCTGTCTGTGTTTTGTCTGTGACACTGAAAGATGAAGGCTTTTTTTCTTCCAGATATCATCCTCAGTTCCTGTGATCAATGCAGATATCCGAGGGAAGAAGATCGCCAACATCTCCGACGTGTGTGAGTCCATGAAGCAGCAGCTGCTGGTTCTGGTGGAGTGGGCCAAGTACATCCCTGCCTTCTGTGAGCTGCCCCTGGATGACCAGGCAAGTCCTCCCACCCACCCCACCTTGCTCTGCCCTGGCGAAGGTGATGAGGAGCCGAGGGAGAGCCAGGCAGCTGAGACCTTCAAAGAAAACATGCATTGTTCGCTCTGCTATCCTGCCTGCTGCAGCTGATTGGGAACGGCATCCATACAATGCCAGCACAGGCCATTTGCATGTGCAGCTAATCAGTCGATGAGCACAGGCGTGATAACTGAGCTCAAATTAGATACATAATCAGGTGTGCATATTGCATGAGTCTATCAGTCAATTATTTATTAATTGTAGTTTGTTCAGCACTTTGAAACCTGAAGTGCTGTACAAATACTTAGGGTAATCAGACTTAGTGCAACAGATTTCTAGCCTAAGGTCTGCTTAAGACTTAAAACCAAATCTGCCTGTCTATCTTTCTTTCTGTTTCTTGCCCAGGAATACTTTTGTATCCATTCTCCTGGTGTGGAATTAATGAAACTAAACACTAGTTTGCTCCCAAAGCAATAAGAAAATCTCTCTTCAGAGTTAAATGCCCCAGAAATATATTTTTATTTAACACAACTTACTAAAATGGCATTTGCTGGTTCCATAACCAGGTTTGAAATCCTCTATAAAACTACACTGCAAGATCTCAGGCAGCCTCAAAGAGATACAAGGAGACGTCCCCTGTGTAAGTTTAAATCTCGGAGGCTTCAGAGGGAAGGGTTAGCACAGTGGCCAGCACAGATCCAGCCACAGGCAGGAGGGTATTTCCAATCTGACCAGCGTAGAGTCACAAAACCAGCATGTGTTCTCTTCAGCTAGGATCAGTCTCCAGCCTTATTGACCTACAGCTAATTTTTGTATCATGAAGAAAAAAGATATGCAGAAAGTGAAAGTAATCAGCTGATGAACCTCTGCCTAAATCCAAAATCTGAGCTTTTCAGTAGACACCCAGGAGCGCAGAGCTGTGGGAAATTCAGTGCTCTTAACACAGGAGCATATTTCCCTTTTTTGATTGTGTGCATTGCTAATTTATTTAGAATGGTAAGAAATCTGTTAAACTACTAGGGCAAATACATCCCAAATGATGAGAACTAAAATGGACTCCAAAGGCAAATGACATTTACACAGCAAACAGGCTGCAGCACAGCAGAGCCTGGGGCAGCTCTGCATAACCTATTGCATCCTTGTGCTGTTGGGAACAAAGGCAGAAAACCTGATTCATAACTCTGCACACTACAGACATTCCTACCTGAGCTCATTTTACAATTGTGGAACTGCAAAATTTCTCAAAGAAGAAAACAGAGCCTAAAAAATGACTCTCTCTGAACCCTGCATTCCCAAAGGGAAACGGCTGCTCTCAGCATGCTTCACAGGCTCATCTTGACTGAAACAGGTCTCCTGCTATGAGCAGCCATCCCCAATCATGAGTAGTTCCCAACCTGTCCCAAAGAGCTTGAGAGGAAAGACTGTGCACACTAAAACTAAGTGATTAAAGACATCTATGCTTTTGAAGGATGGCGTGAGAACAGAGGCAGCAGATATTCATAGGAGTGCAGGAGGAAGGACAGAAAAGCAAGGGAGCAGGAGTGAACAAAACTGCACGCAATCCAGCTCCTCAAGGGGCATGAGAGCCAGTCAAGACATGTCCAGAGGGAACATTTAATGTTGGGAAATGCTGTTACATTGCCATTAAAATGTTGCCTGAGAATGAATCATCTCTGCCAACATTTTTATAGGAAAAGTCATACCCAACCCTTCATTATTTCTCTGCATCAAAATGTCAAAGTACTGGGTTTAGTGGGGCAAAGCCATTTCATTTTAAAGTTAAAAGTTCTACTTTGTTGTGTTTCAACTCAGAATCACAGAATCACAGAATAACCAGGTTGGAAGAGACCCACCGGATCATTGAGTCCAATCATTCCTATCAAAAAACTCTTATATTTATCCTGCTTCACAATGGAATGATGTACCTGTGGTTGATCACTGCAAGAACAAATATCAAATGAGATGGTTTTGTCTTGTTGAAGTAATCTATTTTAACAAGCCAATTTTATGGAAACAGAATCGATGGTTCCAAACAGAGGTTTCTTGAATTTGCATTAGCCAGGAAATTTCTGTGTGAGTGCTTCGCCTCCCCTAGGGACTTACAGATTTTCTGTCCTTCTCAAAGTTTTGTCAGATAGAAAAGCTCAGTTTTGTGGAGCTCTGCTAATTCCAAGCAGCTCTGCTAACACATCCACCCATGTTTGGATAGCGATAGAGAGAGGCTAGATTTGGGCATATAGATAAAGGTTCCCCAGCATCATGTGTGTAGTCTTTATGCAAGGACCTCCACTTTGTTTTGTATAACTCTTTCACTCTCTGCAAAAAAAGTCCCCCTCTCAGACATGAGCAATGTTTCTAGCCAGAACTCTCTTCTATGGGTAACGTTCTCCTGGCATTTCTGGTAGGGTAGCATGACTTGGCTGTGACCAATGCTGGGGTATAACACACTGGAAAAGGGGACCATTGCCATTGGGACACACTTTTCAGAACCTCTCCATTAATGTTTAATGATTGTTTTCTCCAGCAGAGGCTCCTGGCTGGACATTAAGAAGCCTCTGTGTCAGGCTGTCCAATTGTTAACTTCTGTTTCTGCCTAAATCTCTGAAATTTTTAACTGAAGGAGGGCAAAAGATTCAGAACATTCTCAAGAGCCACTGGAGGGTGTAAAATGAAACATTTCAATCATTAACGTCAGGGCAGAAAAACATCCCTTTTTTCTTCCCTGGCCCAAATGGCCATTGCTGCAGAGGGAAGGGAAGGCCAGAGTGTGACCCCACCAGCTGCACACACGTGGGTCCCCATGAGCTTGACTTCAGTGGGAGATGGATATGGCCCACGTGGATGGCAACTGTCCACAGCAGTGGATCGCACTTTTCCTCACTTCCAGGCTGGAGCATGGTCCCTGGTTCGGCACTTGGTAGGAGTTGCCTTGCCTGCAAACAGCCCACTGTGAGTATGTCCCACTGCCTGTGTGAGGTCCTGGGACAGTCTAGCATAGTCTTGCTCATGACATGTGCCATGAATACGGCACGTTTCAGGTGCTGTCTATTGGTTCTGTTGGATTTATAGCTGTTTACACACAGGAGTAAAGCATTTTTTGACCTCTTTCTCTGACCAGGACTGGAGAGGGGCTCTTGCTCCCCATCCCTGCGTGCAGTACAGGAATGCTGGGCTTTCTGTCTTGCTTATGTGAAACCACAGCCTTTTCTCTGTCTCTGCATCACCCAAATAACTTTTCCCTGCCCTTGCAGGTAGCACTGCTGCGAGCACATGCAGGAGAACATCTGTTACTGGGAGCTGCCAAGAGGTCCATGGTGTTCAAGGATGTCCTGCTGCTAGGTAAATAGTGCATTTCTGCTCCTGGTCTGTCTGCATCTGCAAAGCTTTGCTGGCGGGGTGAAGGAAAGGGTGGTTCAGTGTTTGCAGCAACGTTTTTGCAGGGTGGTGGCTTGAGCTTTTCTGTATTTCAGTGAGCCTACCAGAACCTTTGGGTGCAGCTAGGCCTGGCTGACATTCATATTAAAGCCACGACATGTGGGAAAGTTAGGGGACAATGAACATTCACACTGTTACCCCAGGTTTGTGTAAACAGGCTGTGGTGGGACTGAGAAAAAGGCTCTCACTTCTTGGCCAGCTTCTCCTTGCTTGAGTGGCTCCTGAGTGAGGAGAGGGTGCTCTGGCAACACGGATCAGCATTTTTGGCAGGCTAAGCCAGGGAAGGGGCAGAAGGAAGAACTTAAGTTCTCCACACACAAAATTACCTCAGCATTAGTTACCTGGGTTTTGAACTCCTTGCCACCCTTGATGAGTTTTGAGCAATGACAAGGCTATGATCTCTGTGCTGCTTGTCCAAAGGAAATGACCACATCATCCCACGGAACTGCCCTGAACTAGTGGAGGTGAACCGTGTGGCCATCCGCATCCTGGATGAGCTGGTCCTCCCCTTCCAGGAGCTGCAGATAGATGACAATGAATATGCCTGCTTGAAAGCCATCATCTTCTTCGACCCAGGTATGCTCCAGCTTGGTGAGGGTTATGCCAACTTACACTGGCCCTGAGTTGTGGAAATGACACCTGGTCTCCTCTCTGAGCCAAACTGTTCTTAGAGGGAGGGGAGAAGTCAGCCTAAGAAGGAAAAAAAAGCATCCATCACAGATGACAGAGAATCAGAAGCTGTTCAACTCATCCTGTGCCCAGACTTAATGCTGTTATGGAAGGGCAGCTCCCAGGGAAGCAGTCTGGATAGTTTACCCTGTGGGTTGTTTCAGATGCCAAAGGACTGAGCGACCCCTCTAAGATCAAACGGCTGCGGTACCAGGTGCAGGTCAGCCTGGAGGACTACATCAACGACCGGCAATATGACTCACGGGGCCGCTTCGGGGAGCTGCTGCTGCTGCTGCCAGTGCTGCAGAGCATCACTTGGCAGATGATAGAGCAGATCCAGTTTGTCAAGCTCTTCGGCATGGCTAAGATTGACAACCTACTTCAGGAGATGCTGTTGGGAGGTGAGTATTTGAGGGTCCTACGAGAGGCCTCCTAGCACTCCCTGATCACTGTTCCCTTGAGAACCTCCATAGCCATTATTTCCTACCTGAAAAGGGTGGAGAACTGTGTGCAGGTCACCCCTTGACTCATACAAAATCATCTCCCGCTGTCATTGGCAGTGGTAACAAGGGAACCTCCATTTCTGCTCACCTGAAGAGATGCATTTAGCATCCCCAGCCCTCTGTATGTACACAAGCTTTGTTGTGCAACCCCCAGACTCCTACCAGCCAGCCATTTCACTAAGCCTCCTCTGTGTCAGAAGGGAGTCATCACAACAAAAGAGCCTGAAAGCTCAGGTTGAAAGAGCAACCCAGATTTTCTAGTGGGAGTATCCAAAGGGACAAAACAAAATGGAAAGTGGCCAGTGTACTATTCCTCACATGGAGGAGATGAATATGATCCTGTGTAAGAGGAAATGCAGGCAGCAGGCAGGGGTTAGTGAGTCCAAGGAATTAATGGAGGAAAATGGGAAAGTGTGCTGCAATCACATACGCACAAGTTGATTATGTATAAAGCCTTGGACAGTTTTTAAACAGTGAGTCTGCCCAACAGAACTGTCTCCTTCTGCCACCATGGTAACTAATGTCATACATTTTTAGGCTCATCAAGTGAAACGCCACATGCTCATCACCCCCTCCACCCTCATCTGATCCAAGAGAACCTGGGAACAAACGTCATTGTGGCCAACACAATGCCTCCTCAGATGCACAATGGGCAGATTTGTGAGTATTCCCAGGAGAAACCAAGAGCTTTCCAGCTTGCTTGTGGAGGTAGTTTCTACCTCACAAGGAAATTTCCATGCAAGACAGCATCTCTGATAATGCATGTGTGAGAAATTCCTATGCAGAAAGCAGGGAAAGACAAACAGAGACCTGGGTTAGATTAGATTAGCCTAGACTAACTGATTCAATAAGATGTTCCCTGACAGACTGTAACTATTACACAGCCCTTGAGGGATGAATGATCCCATCCGGTGCCTACTGATACCAGTGGAAAGGCTCCCCTTTCCTTAAATGGTTCAGACACGTCTCACTTTGCCCTCTGCAAAACCACAGGAGAATCTGGTCCATCGCACAGGGCCACCACTTGGGAATTTGGGCTGAGATGACCTCAGGTGACCAAAAAAGTGGCCAGCAGCTGCCCTCATTCAATGTTCATTACTGTGATTCTTCCAGGGCATGTAACGATGCCTGTGTGTCTGAGCAGCCTTGCAGCAAACAGACAGCCATTAGGAGCTATGGTTTCGCTAGAGAGGCTCTGCCTCGCTTACACCTGAACTTGGCAAAACTGAGGACAGATGCCAGTACTGTCAGGTCCATGAGGCCCTCTTCTAATTTTGCTTCTCTTTCTGTAGCGACTCCAGAAACTCCACAGCCATCTCCACCTGCAGGCTCAGGACCAGAGCAATACAAGCTGCTGCCCGGAGCCATTGCAACCGTGGCAAAACAGCCCACCTCCATCCCACAACCTGCCATCACAAAACAGGAGGTCATCTAGCAATCTGCACACCAGTTGGCCTCATTTAGAAGACCGTGTGGGACAAAAGCCTGAACTGGCTCTGTCACTGTGAAGAGTGAAGCCACCCAGAGGTCACTGGCCACAAACACACAGACTTGTTTATTGGACTAGTCCACCACCACCAAAAGCTGTCTTCCTGCAGCTATGGACATCACGTGTCTTGAGCAGCCCTGAGTCCCAGAACTAAGGTTGGAGCCTTCCTGAAACTCTCCATCCTTGAAAGAAGGGCCAGATTTTTGCCTCCCTCTGTGGGGAGGCTGTGTGACCGGCTGGGGACAGTGCACCTGGCCGTTCCCCCATTGCCACCTCTAAGTGCTGGTTCAGCACACGCCTGACCCTGCCAAGAAGAAATTCTCCGTGCTGTGTGAACGGAGGGCTTCCCTCCTGCAGCCACGCCAGCTCCCCAGAGAGGCCTCTGTCCAATCAAACTTGATGGAGATGGCAGCTCCCCCAGGACCATCACAGCAGGTTTCGCCCAGGCAGAACTGCTTCTCAGCCTTGGCGAGTCCCAGGTCTTTGCACGGTGTCACCCTCCAGCACACTAACCCCCCCAGCCAGGTCTAACGTATCTTCTCAGCTGATACTGGGACAAAGTCTGGCCCACCAGGATTCTCCACCATTTGGATCCTTCTGCCTTTTGAGAAGTTTTGTCACTTCCATGATTGTCCACTCACCACGAGGCTCAGAGAGGCAACCACTGCCACATCCTTCCCTTACACCACTTATTGCCTCCTCGCTACCTGGACTGGGAAGTTGGGAGAGCGTGGCATTCAGGAGATTTCAGCTGATGGGATCGGGTCTGCCTCATACAGGCTGGCAGCACTGTGCAAAATATGACCAGCCCTACTACTGCTTCAAGACTACTGGATGTCTCTTTAGAAGGAAACTGGAGGAAGGACATACAAAGGGGAGGGATCTGTGAGGGTAAAAAGAGCTCAAGCCTCACAGGTTGGCTTGGGCTGCCCAAGTGCTGGGAGCATCTTGATCCAGGATCTCAGTTTAGACCCAGCTCTAATGCTAAGATATGCCATATAATATACTTGTTCAGCCCAGTGCCACTCCTTCAGCTTAGAGTGAGTGGCTGATAACAGATTTATAGGTCTTCATAACATGATAAGGAGATGTTATGGCTCCTTCAGACCTCAGAGGGTTTGAAGGCAGCAACCTCAAAACCATAATAGAGGCATGGTCTAGTATTTTATAGGAATGGTTGGACCTGATGATCCGATGGGTCTTTTCCAGCCTGGTGATTCCATGATTCTATGATAACGTTTTGAGTCCTGCAAAGAACAACAAAAGGCAAGGAAAGACCCTGCCTCACCCTAGTCCCTTGAGTCTCTCCCAGCCCTGGGTCTGCACCCACCTGTCCTATTCCCTCCCTGCTGCTGTCCCTGTTCCTCTGTGCCTGCCTGTGCCAAAACCCCATAGATGACAACTTTGGTTTACAGCTGAGACCAGGAAAGTCCTCCCGTGCCCAGGTGCCGGCAAGCCTGGAGCTCTCAGAGCCCTGAACGATTCCAGGTCTGAGTCATTTTTGGCAGCGTGAGACACTAGCAACTCTAACTAACCACAGACTGTGTGGGGTCCTGACCACTCAGGAAGATGAAGCTGGTGGAACTGTGGTTGCCGAGAGGTCCCTGGTGGGGATGAATCCGAGCCAGCCCAGCCCGAGGAGCTGCAGGTATGTCCCTTGATTTCCAATGCAAAAATGAAACACCTCACCTTGTGCTGATGGTGTCGGAGTTTATCATATCATCTCTCAGCGGCGGTGGCATTGTACCAAGTAATTTATTGCAATGATGGATACAATCATTTTCTGTAAATTATTTTGTAAATCACATTGATTATTTATAATTGGGAGATTAAATGCAAAAAAAACCCCCTGTAATAACCAGGCTGTCTTTTCCAACTGCAGAAACCTTTTTTCCTGTACGTAGAGGTATTCTGTGGGGAATCCTTTTTGGTCCATTTGCGCCAAGCATTCCTCGATACTGTACGTAAATTTTTGCTGGTTACTGCCTTCCAATGGAAACAGAGGAATATTTCTTCACTAGAGTTTGTATTCATTAAAGACAAAAAAAAAGAAATAAATGCAAAAATATTTTCTAACTTTTCCTGGGCAGATGGGTTTCTTTCTTCTGGGAGGACTATTTTGAATCAAAGGGCTCACCTCCTTGTTGGTCTGAGCATAAAGCATATGTGTACTGAGGAAAAAGCCCCAAAAAGTGTTTGATGCTGTTGCCAGCTGTCACTATTTTCTGGCAAGCCCCACATTAGCTGCTGCCTGTCCTGAAGCCACATGTGCTGGAATCATTGAATAACCATCCTAATTTTCATTAAAAGAAAAACAAACATGAACAATAAATATTTGCTTTCATGATTCCAAAGAGACTTAAGACTTCAAGTAACCACACTCTGAAAGCCAAGCAAAGGAAGCCAAAATATGTTATTAGCATATTGAATACATTCTTTTTTAAATGCCTTTTGTATTTTAAAGGTAATTTCTGAGTACTTTGGGATGATGATCCTGCTTTGGTTGACACACAGCCAACCTACAGCTGGCAGCAGGTGCAGCCAAAGGCAAACTGAGCCTGTGGGGCACAGTAAGATGATGAAGTGAAAGTCAATTTGTCACTGGTTGTAAAGGTGAAGAAATACACTGACAATTAGAGAAAGCTCTTAATGACCTGCTTTTCTGATCACGGGAGCCTGCTCTCAGCTGTAGCGTGCCCAGGAAGATAATGGGAACAGGGGAAAGAGATGGTTGTAAAGATTAAGTATCTGAGGAGAAACAACATCCAGCATTTTCAGCTCTGATCTGCAGCATATACCTCCCATGTTCCCCCATCTCCCAGCCTTGATGTGAAATGAGGTGGGTAGTCTCATCCCAGGTATAAGAGCTTAAGAAGCAGCCTGATTTTCCACTCTGCTACTTGCATCATGGCTCTCCTTGTACATCCAGTGGCTTTCTAGTGACAGTCATGCTGTGAAAACTGTCCGGAGGTGCAAGATGTAAGAATGAGAGTCAACGCTGCATTTGAGCAACACATGGAGACAGCACTTAGAGCCTCTTCCACTCTGGGGCCAGGACCCAGGAGGACTGGACAGACCTCATATAACATGCCCCCAATATGTGTGCATCTGTGGTGATCCAGAGCCCCAGTGTCATTGCTGAATGCCTGAACGAGGTCAGCAAAGGCAATCACAGGACACGTGCTATCTTAGCACGCACACAGTGGTTAGTCCAGTCAAAAGAAGGAAAAGGGCTCCTCTGCCTGCCAGGTGGCCACATTTTACCTGGGTATATGCCCTAAAATCTCCATATATGCAATATCAAATCTTTGAAGCAATAAATTCTCCACGGTTCCTTCCCATGAACTGCTCTAACAAGGTTGCCCTTTACCTGGTTAATCTTAAATCAGTGCAGTCCCTACAGGAGGTTTCTTATTGCTGCATTCAGCTCGCTTAGGGAAAAGCCCACAAACTGCCCAGAGACAACCTAGTCCTTACGTGGCATCGTCGATCCCAACCCTCGCCCCATCTTTCACTCCAGCCTGGAATCACCCTAAGACCGTGCTCCTGCCACTCATGGGATGCGTTTCATCCTGCTGGGCTCCCTGGACCCCACAGGCAATGTCCCATGTCACGGGAGGTGGATGCTGTAAGAACAGCTAGCACCCACTGTTAAGACACAACCTCCTTACATTATTTTTAGACTTAAGAGCTTTTTACTGTCCTCTTCTGTGCTGGCAACCTAGACTAAGGGTGTTTTCCTGAAAAGCAGTATCTCCAGCTGTGAGATATTTTCACAATGTCCAAGCAAAGGTCTGTGAAAGTGGGGGTTTTAGGTCCTCTGGCCACTGAGAAATGCATTCTTTTCATATTCCGTACATAAACTTCATCTGAAATAGCCAGCAGGCTTTGGAGCCTTTTACTCAGCTTTCATAGCTCAGTGGGGGAAAATAAAAAAGAATGGCAAATGTGTTTTATGGCCTGCATATCATCTCTGACAAAAGCAACTATTGCTGCTATTAAACTTGCAAGTGCCCACACAGGCACATACAGTCAGGAACAAGAGGCAGCGGGGACAGCTCGGCAACGTGGCACTGCTGAGCCAGGCAATTCTGTGAGCCAGGCTGGCCACTTCCCTCAAGGCTGAGTGCAAATACCACCAACCAGCTTGGGAATTCAGGCCATGCACTGCACAATCCCTTTCCAGTCCAGAAGAGGCTGGAGGAGGAAGGGTAAGGTGTGGGTTTGTTTAAAATCCCTCTCCCCATTCCTAATTGAGGTGTGACCCTGATAATCATAAACACACCTAGCACCTGAAAAATTGCCTGCCAGGCCAATAAAAATAGCAATATAGTGTCAGCTTCATTAGGTATGGAGTGAGCAGGAGAGCTCAGTACAAAACAGGACTGCCCTCACGTTCTTCAGTTTAGTGTCCTGTGTAAGAGAGAAGCAGCTGCTGGGGTCAGCAGAGTGCTCCCAGTTCAAGCCCAGGAGGAGAAGAGCTCTGAGATAAGCCCACATCTTTGGCAGGAAAATGGTTTGGGAACTGTATTTCCAAGGCTTACTCTGGCTTTGGAGCTGGAGTGATGCCAGACTTACCTGGTCGCGGCTGCTTCATCAGCTTTCAGAGGCTCGAGTCCACCCTTAACCTGGGACATCAGTCACAGAAGATGTGGGTTACACAAACCACTGGGCTCCACAGGCCATGCACCATTTCAGTCCCTCCTGCCTGGCATGTCTACCTGGCTGGGACCTGCAGTCTCTTGTGACCCCATTGACACACCAAGACAGAGCCCTTCTGAGCCTGGGGGACCCTACACATGATGACTCCAGTATGGGGGAGGTGTTATGATTCCCTACGTCCTCCTAGAAGCTGTCACAGGTGCAATAAGCAGTGCAAGAGCTGCCTGAGGTTCATGCCTGTGTAGACAACCACAGCAGAGAGCATCACAAGCCAGACAGGAATTCCTCACTGCAGCTGTCAACCCAGGTGTTAGCACTGGCTGGAACATAACCTGTTCCTCCTTACTGCCCAGGAAAATCATTACAATAAAGTAACTCAATAATACACCTCTCTGTTCCTCTTTGGGACGCTCCAAAACCCCTCTGGGCCCTAAAAACATCCATTAATTAATCCTGCCTGTGGGTTACTTATGTCATTGTCCATTGACGTGTAGCACACTGGTACATACATATCCTAGGATCCATTAGGACCCGATTTGCAGAGGATACAAAGCCATAAAGGTCTACTGAAAGAGATGTGGAGGTCCCTAACTTATATACCAGCTAAGATGCAAGCAACTGAGAAAAAGCACTGAGGCAGAAGCAGCAAAGAAGAACCTTAGTGTTGACCCAGAATTCCTGACTCTGGACTACAACACTTATGGCACAGATGAAGGATGAACAATAAGATCCTCACTTTGGGGTGTTTTTTAGCCCACTGTTAACATTACCTTAAGGTGTGGGATTACAGTGGCATCCTCTTGCCCAGGAGAGCACACTGGAGAGCTGCTGCGCTGCATGCTCTTGGAGGAGACAGTGGAGACAGCTCCAGCCACGCAAACTCTTACATTTCCATTTAAATCCTACTATTTCCTGCGTGCAGCTCCTCTCCTCACAGCCCACCATGTAGCTGCATTCGTTTACCCCAGGTCTGTTGTGCAAAAGCCTGAGATATTGCTTAGGATTTACTCCAACACCCAACTCTGTTTCACTCCTTCCCACTGAGAAAAGGGCTTGTGATGGGCACCAAGCTGAAAGTCCCAAGAGCAAAAGCACACACTCCAACCCAAGGAGCAGCAGCACTTTCCTCATTCTACCCCTGAAAAGCATCCAACACCATTTACCAGATGGGTTCCGAGTGCTTCTGCTGCTCTAACACACCTGGCAGCGCTGCAGCCATTGTCATGAAGGGGCTGGCAAGGAGCACAGGTCCCTGAGCAGCAGCATCGCAGCCCCTGCCAAGGCTAATCCTGCCAGGGACCCATCCTACCATGGAGATGGCTGCTTTCCTTCCAGGACACAAGGGCACCATCTAACGCGATGCAAAACTGGGAAAACACTGTCTCAGTTCAGAGTAAATTAAACCACGAAAATCCTGTAATATTGAAAACATTCAGAGGCCCTGCCAAGCACACTCCTTGCCAAGACTTCTGCAAAAATATTGCTGGTCTTGAAGCTAGTCAAGCCAAGGAGGAGCGGAAGGCTTCTCTCAAAGCCTGGGCTGGGTACAGCTGCATCCGTGTCGCACCGCACACTTGGCTTCCTGGCAGTCTAACCGCACATTAGCGCGACTTTATATGCCTGGGTGGGGGGCGTCTGCCTCTGTACAGCTGCTTCCGCTGCAGATGCTACAGATTTGGATGCATTTGCATATTAGTGCCTGTTTTCACAGCTTTGCATGTGGCCCTGGCCTGCCATACGTGTGTGGGCAGAGCGTGTGCAGGGCAGGGGCAGTCCTCTGCGGCACGGCATCCGCTTCTCAGAACTGAGGTGGTCATCCGTGAGATCACCTCCTCACGCCACAACGTGCAGGGTGACAGCAGGCATAGAAACCTCTCCTGGAGGATGTACACTTGCAGGCTTTGCGACCATGAATATTTATGGTAATTTGAGACATAATTTCTTAGTCACTTCACCCAAAGGAATAGCTGTTGTTGGATCACAGCTAAGCACTGCATGAGCCACATACCATGTCAACACCAGCCTGGTGTGCCCCTGCCTGGGGAGATCAGTAGGGGCTGCCATTCCCCTAGAACCCTTTTCATGCCACTGGACTGGTGCAAAAGCAGAAACTCAGGTCTATAATACAACACAGCCCCATGTGTGGGCAGATCTCGCTCAGCACTCTGCGACTAGAGGTCCTCTGCTCTGATGCTGAGCTTCCCAAAAGGGGTGTGTAATTTGTGGGGCCCAGAGGTTCCACCTGCACCCCCAGGACCAGAGCCCCTCTTGGCCTAACTGCACATAGATTATCTTTATTACAGGACTGTTATATTTGCACAGTTTAGTGATTTAACATCAGTTTAAAGCCTTCTCTGTGAGCAGTGCTGTTTGAAGTCATGCTCTCTTTTTGGCCTCAGCTTGCCAAGACTGTAAAATGTTTATTGCTAATGGTGGAAAAGCTTAAAGAAGCCAAGATAATTTTCCCAGGCTTGGTATTAAGATTGTTCAGATAAGTAAATGAGTGAAGAATATTACACGTACTTCATTAAATATCAACCAACACCAACAGCCATTCATTTATAACACAACGGCAGGACGTGGGAGCACCCATGAGCAGAGCTGAGAAAGGTATGTATCGCATGTGATAGGAGAGATGAATATGAGGAGGGCTGCATTCCCCATAGGGCTCTGGGTGTGGCTCCCAAGGTCAGGGAACACAACTCTTGACTAAAGCTCCTGCAAAATACTGTTGATTTAGAGCAGAAGAAGTGGCAGAGGTAGTCAGGTTCACATCCTTTCAGCTGGGGAGGATTGGATCCATGTGGTGCAGTATGTCCTTCTCCCTCCTGCAGCGCAGGTAAGGACAAAACTCTCTGCCTAGAGAAGGACCGTCAGCCCCTGGATGTTTGTTCTCAGTTTTTAGCTTTTACTTCCTTATAGACAGGCTTTTCCTTTCCTGGTTTCTAGTCACAGGATGCCAACATCAGTTAAAGTCAATGACAGAAACTCTTGCTACCGTTCCTGTGATTTCATGTGCCAGTACTTCAAAGATCTCTCTACAACCTGGTGCTTGGGCCCCTCACTTCCATTCATCAGCCACCACTCTCTTCAAGTTCAACATTCCCCATGTAAGGAAAACTGAGGTAAAGCAGTTACTTCATCTGGGGTCCCTCCCCAAATCATGTTTCACCTTCAGTATTTCACTATGCAGTATTCTCACTTCTTCTTTCCTTCCTTATTCTCTGTTACTGGCTTAAGGTTCTTGCTCTTACTTTACTATCTTTTTCACACCTCTCTCAATGCGATTGCTAATGATTCTCACTTGTTTCCTGCCCTTCTTGTTTCTCAAAGCAGAGCTTCCTTCACACGTCACTCCTTTCAAACATCCCTGCTTACTCCTAACAGCCTGTTCCAGCAGCTATTAACCAGTCAGCTCTGGAACTGCCACCTCCCTGCTAAATTTTCCTCCCTTGTTTTAGGGGTGCAATTAATTTCAACCAGATTTTGCAAACCATAGCATAAATTTCTGTTTGCAGCTCCAGTATTTCCCAGCTGTTTGGTGTTTTTAAGCCTTTTTTCAGATCAGCCCTGCCTAGTTTCAGCAATTAGCTGGATCGGGTTCATCCACGAACCACCCTCATACTTTCAGCTGTGAGGCCACAGACCAGTGTCCTGAACAAACACCTTCTCCTTCTCTCCAGAAGGAGATCCTGCCCAGAAACAGCTCCCTCCAAAGTGTGTCTTCAGTTTCCAGCTTCGGTCTCTTACCTCTGCCCTGGGACTCCAGGTCCCATTTAGCAGCTTTTCTCCTGCTTGTGGTGCAGGTCTCTGTGCCCAGGAACTGTGCGAATGGCAATGGGAGCAATGTAAAGTTTCTTGTCCTCCTCAGGCCTCTTCCAACCACATTTACCCACTGGAAAGGGCATGGAGCAACACCATGAACAGGTCTAACTCACAGAGGTCCAAAGTGGCCCCAGCTTAGGTCACCAGCTTGACAGGCTGCACCCAGCTCTGAGCTGGTTGCACCCAAGGCAGAGCTGAACTGGAATGTCACCATAGGTTGAATCAATGTACTCCCCTCTCTGAAATGTCCCTCTGCAGGTAGACCCCTGGGTACACTCAATTCACCACCACACTGACGTATGTCTTGTCAGGCATGGTGTCACTGAAATACTTCCACTTTGGAAGGACAAAGCCTTGGAGGAGAAATAAATCAGAGCTGAATCTTGTCCTTGTTTCCTGTTCCTGGGCTTCCTGCTCTTTGTCCACCTATCTTCGACTCCCTCTCCTGGCTGAAAACACAGGTTACAGCCAGGAGAAAAGAGCAGAGCCCATCGAGCTCACAAGGATTTGGGGACACTTCCCAGCAAGGTGCTAGGATCGTTTTGCAATCTCACTCTACATCCATTGATTAGTGGGGTTTAACGTGTCATTTTCCCTCCTCCCTAGAGCTCCCCATTGAGCCCCTTTTAGTGCAGCAAGCCTGGAAGTGACCATCTTTTCTTATTTTTATTACAAATTCCATACAGACAGGTCAGGCATCAAAATCCAACGCCAGTGGAGTACGGGGCTCTGTTCTCTCAAAAAAAATTGCACAAACAGAACAAAAAAAAAAAACCAACAAAAATCCAACTTTTTTTTAGTCCCTTGGCTGGCATTTAAATTCAGACTAGAGCTAGCACATCTCTTAGGCCCTGCTCCCATCACACCACAGGAGCCAGCTGTGGTCACCTGAACTCTGCTTCAGGGCTGCCCTAGCTCTGACCAGCTCTAACTCTAACCCTAACCCTAACCCTAACACTAATCCTAATCCTAACCCTAATCCTAACCCTAACCCTAACCCTAACGCTAGCCCTAAACCCTAACCCCCTAACACTAACCCTAACCCTAATGACCCTAACCCTGACCCTAATGACCCTGACCCTAATCCTAACCCAAACCCTAACCCTAACCAAACCCTAACCCTAACCTTAACCCTAACCCCTAACCCCTAACCCCTAACCCCTAACCCCTAACCCCTAACCCTAACGGCCGCCCTACCCATAACCCACCCTAACCCTAACCCTACCCCTAACGCTAACCCTACACCCTAATCCTAACCCCTAACCCTATACCCTAACCCCTAACCCTAGCCCTAACCCTAACCACAACTGCCCTGGCTTTTCATAGAATCATAGAATCATAGAATCACCAGGTTGGAAGAGACCCACTGGATCATTGAGTCCAACCATACCTATCAAACACTAAACCATTGGCCCCTTAGGATGCTCTGACTGGTGGGGAGGGGCTCAGGGACCCATAGATGGTGCTGAGGTGCCATTCCCAGCCGCCCTTCTCCTCTCTTTGCAGTCTTTGAGGTTGCTGCTGTCTCAAAAACTGGCTTGGCCACAGCAGAACCCCTCCTGAGCACTCCTGCTCTTCAAGGGAAGCTCCAGGGACGAGCTATATTTATACAGCTATATATAGCTATTTTTATATATTTATATACCGGTATAATATATGTAACTCCTCCCTATATATATTTTTGTATATTTATATATATTGCTATATATATAGCCCTATATATATATATTTATCTACGTATACCATAGAATCATAGAATGATTTGAGTTGGAAGGGACCTTAAAGACCATCCAATTCCAACCCCTCAGGGATGGGCAGGGAAAACTCTCACTAGATCAGGCTGTTCAACTCCTCCCTATAGGGAGAAGCTATATATAGCTATATATATATTTATCTACATATATTATATATATATAAATATATATATTATATATATAACCTCACACATGCCCCACAGCCCTTCTGCTCCAGCATTGACCCCTGCACCCCACACACCCCTCAGTTCCAGCATTAACAGTATAACAGCTGGGTGGAAATGTGGATCTGCTGGAGGGTCGGGAGGCTCCAAAGGGATCTGAATAGGCTGGACCGCTGGGCTGAGACCAATGGCAGGAGGTTTAACAAGGCCAAATGCCGGGTCCTGCACTCGGGGCACAACAACCCTGAGCAGCTACAGACTAGGAGAAGTCTGGCTGGAAAGCTGCCTGGAGGAGAGGGACCTGGGGGTGTTGGTTGACAGCGACTGAACATGAGCCAGCAGTGGCCCAGGTGGCCAAGAAGGCCAATGGCATCTTGGCTTGGATCAGAAACGGCGTGACCAGCAGGGCCAGGGAGGTTCTTCTCCCTCTGGACTCGGCACTGGGGAGACCGCTCCTCGAATCCTGTGTTCAGTTCTGGGCCCCTCACCACAAGAAGGATGTTGAGGCTCTGGAGCGAGTCCAGAGAAGAGCAACAAAGCTGGTGAGGGGGCTGGAGAACAGGCCTTATGAGGAGCGGCTGAGAGAGCTGGGGGTGTTTAGCCTGGAGAAGAGGAGGCTGAGGGGAGACCTCATTGCTCTCTCCAACTACCTGAAAGGAGGTTGTGGAGAGGAGGGAGCTGGGCTCTTCTCCCAGGTGACAGGGGACAGGACGAGAGGGAATGGCCTGAAGCTCCGCCAGGGGAGGTTCAGGCTGGACATTAGGAAAATATTTTTCACGGAAAGGGCCATTGGGCACTGGCAGAGGCTGCCCAGGGAGGGGGGTGAGTCCCCTTCCCTGGAGGGGTTTAAGGGACGGGTGGACGAGGCGCTGAGGGACATGGGTTAGTGTCTGACAGGAACGGTTGCAGTGGGTGATCCTGCAGGCCTTCTCCAGCCCGGCGACTCCCTGTGTCTATCCCTCTCCCTGTGCCTGCGCGGGGCGGAGCCATTGGGGCGGGGCCAGAGCGGGGGAGGAGCCGCCCCGCCCCGCGCCAACGGCCGCTGCGTCACTGCCGGGCGGGCGGCCACGGGCGGGGTCAGTGCGGGGCCGGGGGGTACGTGCTGGGGCTGAAGAGGGCAGGGGGGCAGGGGTTAATGGGGTGGGGGTGTCTGTTCTGGAGCGAAAGAGAGCAGGGTTGGCATGGTTGGTGCTGGAGCTGGGGGGTTTAGGGGTTGATGTTGGAGTTGCAGAGAGCAGAGGTGCAGGGGTCAGTGCTGGAGGTGAGGGGTGTGCGGGTCAGTGCTGGAGCTGGGGTGTGCAGGGCTTAATGCTGGAGCTAAAGAGAGCAAGGCTGCAGGGTTTAATGCTGGAGCTGAGGGGCTTTGGGGTGCAGAGGTTAATCCTGGGGCAGAGGGGTGTGTGGGGTGCAGGGGTTGATGCTAGAGCTGGGGGAGTGTGTGGGTTGTAGGGGTTAATGCTGGGTCTGGGGGGTGCAGGGTGCAAGGGTTAATGCTGGAGCTGGGGGGCTGCGGGGTGCAGGGGTCGATGCTGGAGCTGGGGGGCTGTGAGGGCCTCCTGACCCCTGTGCCCACCTCCGTGCAGGGATCCTTGACAGGGTTCGTGGGCTCCTGCTGGGAGAGGCAGGGAGACAGCTCTGTCCTCTGGTGCCAGCTCCTCTGCAGGAGCCTGCCTGTGCGTGTCCTGCGCTGCCCAGGTAGAGGTGAAGCATGTCCCTGTGAGTGATCCTGGTGCCCTGGGACCTTCCCGGAGGAGCTGGGGAAGGTGTGGTAGATGCAAGCTGGTTATGTGGGACAGAGAGTGGCATAGCATGCTGTAAGTGACTCATAGGAGTAGCTCAGGTGAAATGGCATATTCTTTCTTTCCAATCCCAGGCCAAGCTACAGGAACTATGCTAGACTCATGGTTTTATAGTTTTTCACTGCTTATCCACTTTCTATTGGATCTGGAAATTCAGCTCCCTGATCAGAAATTGCAACCTGAATTAAGCCAACCTTAATACCCAAGCACTGCTCACCCAGTCTGTGAGCTGCAGCTGTTTCTTATATTCTTGAATGTGGCTTCTCCTGAATTGCTCAAAACGTTCGTGTGGGCAGACATGCAAGTCAAGGCATGTATTTGCCAAAAAGTTAATGAAACCTCTGGGCTGTCTGGGCTCAGCTGGGAGTGTTTCTCAGAAAAGGGTGTAATTATAGTTAATGTGAGGATCCTGCTTAACTGGGATGTGTTTCCTTTAGATTCCAGCAGGACATGGGAAATAAGGCAAATTAAATTCTGTGTTTCATAATGAAGCTGTGTAATTCTATATTTTAATTATTTTTTTGTTGTTACTAGTTGGTTAGGTTTCACCTGAGGTTGTTTAGACAAGGCGCTAAGGGACATGGTTTAGCAGCAGATAGGAATGGTTGGACTCTATGATCCAGTGGGTCTTTTCGAACCTGGTGATTCTGTGATTCTCTATACAGGATAAGAGATTAGGGAAACCTGCGTTTTCTCATCCTAGAAAGATAATTAAAATGCCAGTACTTCTGGCTGTAGTGCCAGTTCTTGCAAGGGCAGCCTTGTCAGCAGGAAGATGAAGGGATGCAGGACGTAATAAATATGTAAATAATAAACATGTTTGCTACTGCATGGGATTGTTTGTCATGTGCAGTGCTTGTTTTTTGACAGGCTCGTGCAACATTATGTCAGGAGACAGTGACTGTACCAGGACAAGTCCATCAGCAGGGTCTCCATCAGACAATGAGTTCCTGCCAGATCGGCCGAAGTATGTGTGCTCGCTGTCTCCTGATCTCATTACCAAAGCCCGGGAAGAGCTCCAAGAGAAACCTGAATGGAGGCTCCGCGACGTGCAGGCGCTCCGAGACATGGTGTGCAAAGACTACCCCTCCCTGGGGACCTGCCTGGACGATGCTTTTTTGCTGAGATTCCTCAGAGCTAGGAAGTTTGATTACGATCGAGCGCTTCAGCTTCTGGTGAACTACCACACCTGCAGGAGGAGCTGGCCTGAGGTCTTCAGTAACTTGAAGCCGTCCGCTATTAAACCTGTCCTTGAGTCCGGTTTTGTCACTGTGCTGCCTCGCCTGGACCCAGAGGGACGCCACATCGTCTGCATCCGTCCAGGTACTAAATAAATGTCTCTCTTCTCTGTCTTTGAGGTGTATCTAGGCTAAAGTTCTGTTTCCTGCTCCCCTGCGAACAGGGGTTACTTGCACAGAGTACCTGGGTTCTCACTGAAATTTGAAAAGCTAACTTGCAAAGGGACGCGTTTGGCGTTAGTGTTCCACCCGTTCCTTTTCTTGTGTCAGCAATAACTGCAGTAACATCAGAGCGATAACGCAGTGCGGTGGGTTGATGAAATATTAGGTAATTCAGGAAAAATTAACGCATAGTAACTCAACTGAAACAGGGCTGCTGGCCTACAGTTAGAAGCTTGTAATTTGACAGTAAGTGGGGAGAGGAGCCTCTGGCTTTGACTCCTGTGTAAACAATTGGAGCCTTCCGTGTGCTTTTGGTGCTGCCAGGCTTGCTGTAAATTTGTATTCATGCATTCTCCTCTTTTCCATTTACCTGCTTTCTTTATGAGCTGAAACTGCTTCTAGTAAGCTGTGCTGGGTGGAGAATGGGGTTCTTAAAACCATACTTTTGCTCCCTAAAGTAAACATGAGTTGCCATTTATTTCTTGCTTAAGAAAGGCTGCTCTGAACTAGGACTGTGGCTATTAAAGACTAAGAGTCCAGGAAAATGAAAACTAGTTTTTGGAATGTGTATTGTTAGCTTACATTTACTCTCCGACTTACCATCCATGTCTTGTAACCTCAGACAGATGGACACCCAGTAATTATCCGATTACTGAGAACATTCGTGCCATATACTTTGGAATGTGTATTGTTAGCTTACGTTTACTCTCCGACTTACCATCCATGTCTTGTAACCTCAGACAGATGGACACCCAGTAATTATCCGATTACTGAGAACATTCGTGCCATATACTTAACGTTAGAAAAACTCATTCAGTCCGAAGAGACCCAGGTGAATGGAATTGTAATCCTGGCAGACTACAAAGGAGTCAGCTTATCTAAGGCATCTCATTTCGGTCCTTTTGTAGCCAAAAAAGTGATTGGAATTCTTCAGGTAAGACCTGAACTGGTGGGAAAATAAGCTTGTGCATTGTAAATGACTGCTTCTGTGTCTAGAGTTCTTGCCTATGTCACCAGAAACTGGAGAATCTTGGCTTTTACTGGCAGAGTTAAAACATGTCTCTGCCTAACCAGTTTCTCAGACCCTTGCTAACTTACCTCGTTTTTCCCTTTTTGGACTTTTGCATCCCTAAAACTAAATTTGCATTAGAAATGCAAACTTTGGGTTGGAACAGAAAAAAAAGTAGTTCTGCTAGGGAGTGGTAAGGCTGGGATGGAGCTGGCCGCTGGGCAAGTGTGACTTCAAGTACTGCTATGAAAAATTTGCAGAGAGGACTTTGAAATGGGTGGGATTTGAAATGGCGTTCCCATCTGCTCCCTGAAAGAAGAGAGGCTTCTTCAGCACAGGGAATTGGGAGAAAGACGGTAATCAAAAGGCTCTCCGACTACATGTTTGGAAGGAAAATGATGGAGAGGAAGTTAGAGCCAGAGTGTTAAGCACAAGTGGGGTTGAACAAAATAGGAAGGTGAAGGGAGTGAAGAGTAGCCTGGCCGAAGTGGTAGAAAGGTTTGGTGATTTTAGTTGATGTTCTACTATGTTATCTTGAGGCATGAGATGAGGAAACCTTCTCTTGACTGGGTTCGTTCCCTCATCACTTCTATTCTGGCCTGAGCTTGTTATGTTCTTTGTTGTACCTGTCAGGGGGCCAAAGGAAGGACAGAGGGAAATGGGGAATTTATGGACCTAGGACAAGTGAGTTTATGAATGCCTGTGAACTTACTCCTTTAAATTATTATATAAATGTGCCATCTAACTATCTGAGCCCATATTTAATTTGCACAAATAAAGTGATGGGTATCTGCTTTTATTAGCTATTCACAAAATCTGAACTTGGTGAAAGACATAAAAGTATGGGTGGTATATAAAGGTGTTGCATCAACCCTGCTGAGCTGCATCTTTCATAAGGATGAGCTAATTCACAGATCTTCACACAGAAAAAAATAATTCTGCAGTGCACATTACCTGTTTTTCACTCCAAGCATTGACTGCTTGCTTTGTGTATGTAGGGCTGTTTATAAAGGAAAGGAACTTCACTGTGGCATGGGAGACCTTAATTGCTGATCATGAGCTCTTGCTCTGGAAAGATGTTTCTGGAAATAAATGTCTCCAGTGGATGCCCCACAGTTATTTTAAACCGTCTCGCATAGGAGACACTGTTCTCAGCAGAGCCCATTTTTCTTTTGCAGTTAGCAGGACAATAGTTGGAATTGGCAGCAAAATAGCGAGACTAGATTTCTTCCTTATATAAAAACACATTTTAGTGTCTTGGGCACTAAATCGAGTTGCATCCACCATTAGAACCGTCATGCTCTGTCTGTGACTGTGGTGCACTCCTCAGAAATTGAGGTCATTACTGTGTAACTGCATCCTTATCGGGGTTGGGAATACCCGACAGACAGGGATTACCCAAGAGTTTTTGTCAGGGAAGATGAAGAACGTAAGAAATGAAAATCTACTGACAGCAGTATATTTCTTGATGCAAGGTCTCTGTCTCTTGTCCTTATTTTTATGCTCACAGATCTCATCCTAAAACTGTTCCCTATTACAAGGTGCCTTTCTGTTTCCGTATTGGTTTATGTTGGTACCTCAGATGAAGGTTTGGGAGCCAGTGGGTTGTGCTGGCAGCCAGTCTTGGGAGGTTTTAAAAAGAGGATGATGGCAAATGTTTTTTAAACTGCACTATAAAACAATCTTCTTTACCCTTCAGGATGGATTCCCCATTCGAATAAAAGCCGTTAACATAATAAACGAGCCTCGTATATTCAAAGGCATTTTTGCAATCATCAAGCCTTTTCTGAAGGAAAAGATAGCAAACCGGGTAAGGATTTGTGTTATTTTAACATTAATGTTTGTAAGTTCCTTGCTTGGCTACTGCAAGTAAAAATTGTTGAAAAAACTTCACCACTAGAAAAGTGTTGGTGCCATTTACTTCTTCTAACTGGTCCTTTCTGCTCTAATTGTAAAAATATGCCTGTTGGGAAAATTCTTCATGAGAGGAAACCTTTGAGGAATTTAACATTGGTATAACATTAATATGGATCTTTAGTACATATGCTATGTAGTCAGGACACTAATTCCATCCCTGGGGTTGGAATATCTTCTCAGGTAACAGTTTATGAGCTGCTGTCACAGGAAATCTGTGCTGCTCTTTCCTTGCTCTTCTCCCTTATGCAAGTGTTCTGAATGGCTGTAGTATTCTTATCACAGGATGAGATATAGTTGCAAAGGCTGAAGCTTTTTTTCTGCAAGGATAAGTACTTCCAGTCCCACGAATGAACCTGAGGATAAGTTGAATTTGGAACCTCTGCACAGACTAGCAAATGTCAAGTCTCTTGCTAGAATTTATGCTGGCCTAGGCTTGGATGCCCAGTGTTGTTTGCTGCCACTTGCCCATGAAGACATCACTTTTTAAATGTGCTCTTTAGCTCAAAATAAGCTTGTTAGCCGCTGTTTTAGCCACTTGCTATAAAGTGTTGATACGCATTACTGAAGTTATCTCTTCTTTTCTTCATCAGTTTTTTCTTCATGGCTGTGATCTGAGTTCCCTTCATCAAAACATTCCTCCAGTGATCCTCCCTGAAGAGTATGGTGGTACTTCAGGGAAGCTGGATATCTCTGCATGGAATGAGCTGCTGCTTGCCTCCGAAGAGGACTTTCTTCATGATTTCTCACAGCTGATTCTCCCATGTGACAGCTCTCCCCATGACATGCTAGTGAGTGGGGATGCTGATGAAAAGCAATGTGATGATTCCCTGCGAGGCATGAAACCTCAGCTCTACTACTGCTACTAATAAGCCAGTGAAGGGAAGGTTTCCAGCACAGTTAAGATCTGATAGGTGATGTTGTGAACTCTGCCTTACTCCTAGACCTGCAGTTTAGGAACAGGCTGCTGAGGCACTTTACACTGTAGAACCAAAGGAAGCTGAAGAGGGCACAATGGGGGCAGGGCAGAGTTCAGGGACGATAAAGGCAAAGAGCACAAGTTACGCGGAATACTTGAGGCTCATCAGCCTCTGTGTGAATGATGCGAACTGGCCTTTCTACTGATAAAGGGAAAAAAAATATATTGCAAGATGGGAGGCTTGATAGTTTCTTATCCCCTCCCTGCCCAGGTGAAAAGTGACAACAATGATTTACTGGCTCCATGACCATCCATTCCTTTCCTCTTCTGAAAACACCAGTAATCCAAGATAAGAAAATTGCTTTTGAACTCTGCAACATGTAGTTCTGTTAGTGATTGCTTGAAAACATGTAAGTCTAACTTGGCAGTTGGTTCAGATTGTGAGTTGGCATTTCTGGGATATCTCAATGAATATTTGGCTCAAATTAATACAGAGCAAAACTTTCTTATCCACAAATACCAGATAGATAGATATCATCTCTGGAACTTCCTCACAGTAGGAAGTACTGGTGGGTTAACTCTACACCATCTATGCTAATACTTACTACAAACAGATGCAATCTTCATTTGCGGAAAAGAGAAAGTTTTTCAGATCAAGTACTAAGGCTTTTGATTAGGCAACAGCTTCAAGTAATGAGGTTCAGGACCAAATAAGAAAAAACGACGTCAGCCACCTTCCCACACTGCCAGTTGTTCTTTTTTTCAGCTAGTTGTGATGAGGAGTTGGGTAACTCACTCATGAATAGAATTTGTAAGGAGGCTTTATAGCAGTTGGGATATGACCCATCAAAGGCAGCACTTGATGTTGAACCGCAAGGTGCTACTTTAGCTTGTTACTTTGGGCAGAAGTTGAGTTGAAGCGTGAAACCAATGCAGACAGGCTATTTGAAAGCACATTCTTAAATTTCCTGGTATTGTAGCATTTTGTTAACTGTGCTTGTCAGCTCTTTTGTGAAATGTTACAATTTTGTTTTTGACTTTGTTGACCTCTTTTGTCTTTGGTTATCATGTTCCTGTATGAAGTTAGACTTTAATCATCTCTGTAATATTTACCCATAACTTGTATGGCTGTGCTTCTAGGTCTTTGTCTAGAGACAGAACTAAGACTCCGATGTCAAGTCAGGGTAAGATAACCTGAGTTCTAATAAGCTGTTCCCACTGCCCAGGTTCAAGCTATTTAGTGGTCTTGAATTAGAACTTAACTCTCATAAAGCTCTTTGCACATGTTTTTCTGCACTGTAACGCTGTGGAGATGGAAAAAAATCACTACGACCAGGAAAGCACACCAAATCATTTCAAGCTAAAAAATTTCACTCTCTAATGAAGGACATTCCTTCTAAATGGAGACTCAGCACTAGAGCACCATCTCTGGGTGAAATCTTTATTTAGTGCCAAGTGTGATTATAGCTACCAGTTATGTTTCTGTAAATAGAAAACTAAAGTGTCTTGACGATTTCAGACATTCAAAGTGCCAAACTGTTTTGAATGTCTGTTTTCCTCTCAGTCTCCCTCCAGCATGATTGCACCGACAAAAGGAGACTACCCTTCCACTGCAATGACTTTCTGATCCAGCAGCAGAACTAACTCTCCCTGGAACGTGGGGGGTAGCCAATGTCATACCCATCAACCAAACATTGCAAATGGAGACTGGGTTTTGAAAAGAATAAACCATAAAGCTTTTTTCTGGGTGGCAGTTCAGACTTTATGGGAGCAAGGAACTCATCACTTGAACTGTTTAAATTAAAGGTGGGAAGAGATTAATTTTCCTCATGGAAAGCATGTGATTTTTCCTACCATTAAGTTAGTTCTTACTCCTCTGACAGCTGTTACCTTTAGTGTAGGGTTAAAAAACCAAAACCTTCACCTACCTAAAATAAGGTAAAAGAGTACTGCTAGCCACTACATTTCTGACCAGAATGTGCTGTGTGTTTTGCAAAGATTAATTCGGTTCTTTGTGCCACCAAGCAAGAGGGTAGCGCACAGCACCAGGACTTAGAAAGGTCAGTGGCTGCCTCTTTATCTGCAAGAACGTAACAAGTGGCATTTAAGTTGTTTTAGTGCCTCTTAATTCCACCCACAATATAATATTAAAAAAAAAAAAAGTAGGATGGACCATTTTTCCTGGAGGTGAAGGCATGACTGATACCTGATGCTCTTCTCTTCATTGTGCCACAGCGTTTGAAGTGGTGGGATTTTGGCTTTGTATAAGAACAGCAACTTTGATCCCCTCATGTAGCTGCTAGAGAGGGAGGCTGAATATTCAAAATACAGTTTAGTGTCCTTCAAAAAAAAAAAAATCTAGTGGTGTTCAGCAGAAGGCTGAGGAAATACTACAAATCCAAACTCTTTCCTCAGGCTTTTACATTCTTTTTCATGCCTTCAACAGGCAAACCAGATCCTTCTCTCCCTCCCCTTTTCTCTTCTGCTCAGAGAAACTATGAAAAAAAGCATATGATTTAAACATAATAGATAAGGCTACATTATCAACGCTTAAAATAGCTGGGTTTATGGCTGTAGAACTTTTAAAGCTGGTTACTGGGCAGTTGCTGTCAGAATACTTGAACTAAGCTAGGCTTACCTTTGTTAAGCATCTGTTACTTCTAATTTGCTCTTTTTTGGCTTTTGAACTCATAAAGACAGGGCTGCAACTTTATTGAGCTATATCTATAACCTGGTTTAGGATCATAACCTGTGCTTGGTGTGTCTTATAGAAAGCACAGCTCTGTCTTCTACGTGCCTGAGCTGAGAATGCTTTGAGCTTTAGGACTTGATAGCAAAGAAATCAGTTCACTCCCAAAATTTGTCACATCAGCATTTGGAAAATAAATACTTGTTTTAAGCATAGACTCTCCTTATCTGCAAGTTAAGAGAATAGATACGAAGAGCTTAGAGGTTTGTTTTGTTTGTTTCACAGCACTAAAACTATTCTGTTCCTTTTTTCTACCTGAAATAACCTTATTTCCAGAGGTTATATGCCTTGCCCAGTACATAAACAACTCTGCCAAATCACAACAAGGAGATACGTGAACTGCACTGGGCAGCCTTGGCTTTGGGCATCAAGTGGGACAAAAGGTAGCTGCATATTGTACATAAAAGTACTTGAATTTATACTTTTGCAAATGGGTGTTACAAACCCTGAGGTATTTTCAGGAACTGGGTGAAGTTTGATGGTTTGTTGTTTTTTTTTTGCTGTTAAATCTCCTTTTGGCATGAGTTAAGCAGTGTTATTCAAACTAATAATTTTGCCTTCTGTTGTATGTGGGTGTAGAGGTGTTGGTTAGTTAAATGTACATCTTATTTTGACAAAATTTATTTTTATATTGCATTTTATAAACTGGAGTTGTCAAAATGTGTAATTTTATGATGCATGATGGGGTTATTAAACACAGTGTAACAGCTGTTAAGTTGACATTTTAAAAACCTTTGCCTTGTGTCCTCTTGGGGTGGCTGCAATGAAGGATAATAGCTGCAGTGTTACATGAGGAAAAGGTGTTTGCTTTCTACTGCAGAATTAAGTTTTACTTGAACAACTCTACCTAGGCAACTTCAAGGAGTAGGATTTGACATTCAAAGAATCAGATGAAAGATGCTGTTTGTTTCAAAAGAAACAGATTATGACTTACTGTTTGCTGCAGGGAGAAAACATCCAGCTGGACACTGCAGCAACTGATTAAGATTTTAATAACTGTATTTTGCATTGAAGAATAATTGCTGCTGCTTAACACTTCAACAGAACTGGGACAGTTTCAGTAGTTAGTCCACTTTATTCAAACAAGTTTACAGTGCAAATGCCTTTGTGCCAATAATAATAATTTCATCTACATTACCTCTGTAAGCATATTAGACGAGTGAAATCAATTAGAAGCTCTATTTTTCCACCATAATCATAAAATTGTTTAAACTAGCCCTACACTTACCACTCAATATTTGGCAAACATACTGAAAAAGTTACCATAGAAGTTGCCTCTTAGAAAGAGCAAATTTGTTCTTGAAAGGAATTAGTTAACCAGTTTTTCAACCTCAAAGTTTTGTTCTTTTGGTGAGGAACAAGGGGGGGAATTGCCACAACACAGTAAAGTAAGTATAATTTAAATAAATGTGTGCAGTGGAATGTAGAAATCAAGTAGCATGGCTTACACTTCCAGGAACTGAAGTGTTAGCACAGTAGTGCATTATGCTGAATATAATTGTTCTTTCAAATATATTACTTCATATTTAGCTAAATGTTACTTTTATTCAGAGGAAATGTTGTGGCTATGGGACAGAACAGATATTTTGTGCTTTAACAGCACAGTTGTACTGAATTTTAAAAAATGCAGTAATAAGATAACCATGACTGAAGGTTAAAAAAAGAAAGATAACTGATAATAGTTTTGAATCTGCATCAAGCATTATGCAGAACATAACTCTATCCACCTGCATATTAGTGAGAAACATATGCAGTATAACTAAAGCAATATATGAACATTTTGGCTTTTAGCAAACATTTCTCCACTTTTGTACACTCAGACAGGTGTTGCAATTTAACTAAAGTCCCTGTTAGTAAGGACAAGAGGAGCCACAAGGGTCCAGAGATAAAGAAGCAGACACACCCAGCTGGAAGTTATCTTCATCCACACAGCTGGCCACTTGCTTGTCATTGTCTTAAAATCCGCATCAGGGCTTAAAAGAAGAAAAAGTCAGTCAACAGATACAGAAGGCACCTTCCACTATTCTTTGCTCTCTCTCATTAATCTGCAGTTAGGACATGACTTGGGACACGGCAATGCAAGAGCCTTTGTGGGAGGACTGTGGTGAAAGAACTAAACCAGCAATTTCTTGGTTGCCTATCTTGATGTGCTACTCCTACAGGAAATGTTTCAGTCAGCTATGAAACAGATTCCTGATGGGTGCTGCTCTGTACATAGATGTTCTAATTTACACAATATAGCAGTACTGGAAAAAGCAGGTCATATGCTACAGCGATGGAGGAGATATCCAAGTGCTCCAAGGTCTAGGAAATCCCATCTCTGTTTAAGTGGCATGTATGGCTGTCCCTGCACAGCCTGCCTGAGTTAGAGACTCAGTGATATCAGGCTGGCCTCTGACAGTCAAACTGCCCAGGAGGCCACCTCAAGCCAACTTCCTATGTATCCTCCTTGCTGCCTCCGTAGCTGAAGCATACCCACACTTTCTGCCCTTGAAGCTGTGAAGTATTCCATTAGGACTACCACTGCCGATCTTATTTATAGGTGTTTTAAATCTTGTTCAGCAACACAAAATTGAGACAAGACAGCACTGTAGCCTGCTGGGCAGGAATAGCCTACAGGGTAGGAGTCTCCTGTCTGCCTAGAAACACTGGGTGGCACATAAAACCCACCACTTACTGTCTTTCTCTTACCTGTACCAGTTTGTGAGTGTCATCATGATGTAAAGAGAGGCAAGGAAAAGCATGAAGTGAAAGAAGGCATAGCTGTACTGAACACCATCCTTCTCGTTATCTATGGCACGGCGCACTTCTTCATCTGAAGCCCCGCTGCCTGTTCCCACAGTCTCCTCCAGAATGGCACTGTCACTCCCAGACAGCGTCAGCTTGTTCACCTGGCTGTTACTTGAAGAGCGAATGCTGCAATGCAACCCAGAGACAGACATGGTTAAAAACTCTTTTTTCAGTCAGCTATGTGTGCCAATAAAGCAAGCCAACAAGCAAACAAGATGTTGTTTGCTAGTCCCAGACATTTTTTAAAACCCATCTGGAAACACAAAGAAGCTCCTCAGAGGTATCTGTTTTCATCCAAGCTTTTGTTAACCTAATTAAAAATGTTCCTAGTCCAGGTCTCATAACACATTCTGTTCTATTAACTGAGTTGGGCTAATAAAGCCTTTCTTCATCCACAAAACAGAACATAGTTTTACTAGCTATGTGTGTGCTTGGGACTGAGACCGCAGCTGCATATGAATAAATGCAGATACGTTTTTCACTAGACCTAGACTGAAACAAAAAAAAAGACAAATCCCACCTGTTTGTCATTTAATAGCAGTACAGATCCTACCTGGAATACAAGAGGCAAAGGACAAAGATAACCAATCCAACCACACTCTGGGCATCCCACCACTGCAGGGACTTGGGCGGAGCTGGAGTAGCAGGTACAACAGTGGCATTTGCCGGAACAACAGTGGGTGCAGCTATCTGGGTAATGATGTTCAGCAAACTTGGGTTACAGTTCCGTTCTGAAAGGGATTTCAAGGCAGATTAAAGAGACATGAGCTTTCACAGTGTTTAGCTAAGAAAAGATGACAGATAGGCTTGCAATTTTTCATTCCCCTTAACTGCTGATCTCTTAAGTTTCCCAGAGGCTGCAATGGCATAGAATATTATTCCTTCCCATGAGCTAGGCAAGGGTATAATAAAAAAAAAAAAAATAAAATTCAAAGTGCCTTGACAGTTTTCTTTCCCCTCACAAACAGCCTGGTTTAGTTCTGGAAAGAAGCAATTGGATGGTTTTAGTAAAGTCAGCTTTACTGCCTCAGTAGCTTTTACCTGGATAGATCAGCAGTCCCTGCACAGGGAGCTGTAATAACTACAAGCCCCATCAACAGCTGCTGCTTTCATACCAAAAGATGTCACTCAAGACAGCCTGTTGCTTACCAGGCTCATTGGACATGGCTGACCAAGTGAGATACATGGTGTAGAGCGTGATCACAGAGGACTGGAGGAGGCCAGAGCGAGGGTGATGTTCCTGTTCAAAGATGGGATAGCAAGCCAAGGTCAAGAGGGCAAATTCTACCTACAGCTAGACAGTTTTACCCTACTGCCACAGATTCAACAATTACTAGCATGAAAATCTATTTTTTTAGAATTGTATTGAGCTTTGTGCTATGTTTAAAAGACCAGAAGAAACTCCTTTGAGTAATGCAATTTATGCAGTAAGCAACTCAAACATTCACGTCCAAATCCAGTTTTTCTGTGCCCAGGACTCTGTCATGGGTTCTTGCTGAGTTAATCCCAACTTGCTTAACAGTTCTGTAGATATTAATCTAGCATGCGATTTGAGTAGTACCAGCTCAGAATTAAGTAACATGCAAGCTTCCTCCCTCTTAGTAAACATGCTTACCCATCACTCCAAAGCCACAGTATTAAGCCAAAAAATTCCCAGCTTATTTTGCTTTTCCCTAATGAGTTTCTCTGTTCTGCCAGAATCTTCACCACTAAAACCATGCCAGCAGTTCCCCACATGGAAACAATGTCCAAAACAATATTGGCTAAAAAAAAGCCTCTCTTCAGGAAATATGTCACCACAGAGCATTGGTTTCAGAGTAGGATGTTATTTTAAGTGTTCTAGTTAGCATAGACATCATAACCACATTTTAAAGTCCTTCTGTTTGACTGAATTGATGCTACATCTTTCTTACTTCCCTGCTTTGTGTATCAGAAGAGAATGAGAAAAATAATACCTGAACTTTAGGAAGGACAGAAACAACAGAGACAGCAATGCACAGGATCAAGTTAATGCTGACGAAGAACTTGTTCTCAGTGCAGTCATCAGGCTTCGTGTAGAAAACATAGAAGAGCACAACAAAAACCAGTGACAAGGCATAGAACAAGCATGTACAGAACAGCAGAGCTGGAGAGAAAAAAAAAACAAAACCAAACTGTTACAATACATACATGGTTTAACAGTACCTCTCAGCAGCAGTTTAATTGGTTTAACTCACATCCAGCCACATGGTCAAAACGAGAGCGCTTTTTGCACACCTCTCGTGCTATTTACAAGCCCTGAATTCCCCCTTCTATGCTAGAGGCCACCTGTTTTCATTTCCATTCTATGTTCTTTAAAAGAAGCCACAAAATGCTGTAGCAGCATTCGTAGCGATGTGCAAAGAACCACAACAATTAGCACTTTGTGATTTAGCAGTCAGCTTGGGAGCACACGCCAAGGCGTGCTTTGTGTTGCACTGCGGCCACTATTCTTGACACAACCAACTTCCTGAGGACCTCAGCAGGGGTTGTAGCAAAGCAAAGCGTTGAAGAAATCCAGATTACCAGCTCTACTCACCCTGCAGACTAGCCCAGTGCTGTTTATTATGACTGTTGGGTCTGCTCATCACAAGCCTCAAATATTTTGTGTTTTATTAAATAAGAGGCAACATGGCAGCTATTAATTGTGCACTCCAGACTGTGGAGTGTAATTCTAGCATTGTAAGTAATATTCAGCAGAGTACTGGCCAGCAGAAACAAATTCTTTCCAGGTTAAGATGCCTACCTGCATACCAACATTTAGTATTTCCCTCATCCATTTTATCAACCCAGCTCTCATTCCAGGAGTGAGCAAAGTCCACCAGAAGCACCAACTGGATAAGAATGAAACAGGAGGCTCCAAATATACCAATAGCAAACCAAGCTAGAAAGGGGAGCAAGAAAAACAATGTTAGCTTTATAACCTGCGTGCCACCTCAGGTTAAAAAAAAAAAAAAAAGAAAACCCCCTAATTACCCTGCAGACAAATAATGAAAAAATCTGAAACTATATTTAGAAATGCAGATGCTGTGCACCACTTTGGCCTCCATCCCACAGAAACATGCCTGTGCTGGTCAAGCTGACCTTGGGAATGTTCAGCCCAAGGTGTTCTCAGAAAATACGCCATATCTAACACAAAGTATCTTTGTAAACTTAAGTACCATCACACCACATTTCTTTGAGGATCAACAACCCTTTCAAGTTCCTGTGATGTGGCCAGATGGTAAAAGTTCCTCCCACAGATTCTTCAGAGACTATAGGGCAGTATGAAGCACTTGTCAGTGTTCTGAGCTGCCTCAGATCTAAAGAGCGTCATAAGACTCACCCAGCAGTGATCACACCATCGGGTACCAAATTATTAATACCCAACACCTCTGCACTTGAAAAGAGATTGCTTATGGCCATAACTTCAGCTGGTCACCAAAATACTGGGTGAACCAAGATATTCTCTAGAAGTAGGGTAGAATCTGTTCCTGCTACAAGGTAAATTTTACTCTCATAACTATAGCCTGGTCAGTCTGGGAAAAGGGTTGAATTTATGAAATGGAATTCTGCGATGACATATTAACTGTACCTCTTGTGAAAGGCCCTTCAGGAATGTAAAACGCTCCAACCATGATAGCCACAATAGCAGCTATTTTGAAGAACCAGAACCTTTAAAAGAAAATAAAAGTTGAAAATATTGGTCTCACTCTGTGCACAATAGTCACATTTCATATTACCTGCAAGCAGCTTGCTGTACGGAAGCAAGTGCCTAACAAAACTCCAAAGAAAAACAGAAGCTGTAAATTGGGATTACAGGTAAAGGTGTTCACCAAATCGGAGAGAGTGAAGCAATAGTCAATACATTGGAGACCTGGGCTGATAGTAACCTCAAAGTTCAATAAAGGCAAACAAGACTATTGCACCTGCAGCAGAAAACCCTGTGCGAGAGGACATACTGGCGTTGACTAGCTTTGCTGAGAAAGGACCTCCTGCTCCAACAAATGAGGCACAAGTCAGCAGCTCATCCTTGCAGGGAAGAAGGCTAACTCTGCACTGTTCAGCTTGGAAAAGGGAGATCTAATTGCCGCCTTCACCTGCCAAGGAGAAAGAAAGGAAACACACTGGAAAAGCAGCCAGCTGGCTCACACACATACCCATTGTGTATCGAGGCTCTTGGATCGTTGCTCGTTTTCACTTGTATCATGAGCAGGGACAGAAGGAAGAAGAACACTGCCATGGCAAAGCTGACTCGATAGACAGCTCTGTATCCAACAAATACATCGCAGCTGACAAAGCCATTCAAATGTGGTATCTGAGTGTGAAGACCCTCATCACAAAATCCAGGTATCTGAGCAAAGACACAACATTGTTTATTTACCTCTGTATTCGCAGTCACATTACTTAAGTGCTCTAATAGCTAAGGCTCTGAGTCAGCTGTCTGCTGGGAGATACACAACAAAAGACCTTGTGCTCAGCCAGCCTGCCCAGACCCAATTACCACCTTCCTTTCCCCAGGTGGTCACTAAGAGCATGCAGGAAGATTAAGGTACCACAGCAGTTGGCCTCCGATAATGCCTGCCCATCTCCAGGCCTGGTGGGGTTTCAAGCCCTGAGGACATACTTAAAGATGTATATTGAGTGAACGTGCCATTTCTGCTAGAAGCCATTCAGCACACGTGGTCTCTTCACCCAGAGGACAAAGCCCTTTAGATGTTTGTCTCTCTTGTGTAACTCACTCCAAACAAAGAGATTCATAGAATGGTTTGGGTCGGAAGAGACCTTAAAGACCATCCAGTTGCAACCCACCTGCCACGGGCACAGACACCTCCCACTGGAAGAGGCTGCTTAAGGCCCCATCCATCCTGTCCTTGAACACATGCAGGGAGGGGGCAACCACGACTTCCCTGGGCAACTTGGATCAGGGCCTCACCACCCTCATCGTGAAGAATTTCTTCCCAGTGTCTAGTCTAAGTCTTCCCCCCTCCAATTTAAAGCCATTAACTCAGCAGTCCGGGGCTTGAAAACGGTCATAAAGAGGTTCTTCCCTCCCTACCTTCTTCAGCTGCTCTTCCATCCCCGGCGCCAGCATAATGCAGGCGAGGGCCGTGCTGAGGAGGAGCAGGAAGGCATAGACGAGGCGAGTCACCGTCGAGTTCTTGCTGTTGGGGCAGCATCGGCACAGCAGACAGGAGGCACCGCTGCACAAGCAAGGAACCTGGAGGGCAGAGAGACACACTCAGAGCCTGCCTCCCCCTCGAAGCCGGCCCCCACACGCCCCGCGCCCCCTCGGCCGCTCACCCAGCTGGCCAGCGAGCACAGCCCCAGCACGGCCCCCATGGCGCCGCCGGGACCCCCCCGCACCCACTTCCTACTTCCGGCTGGCACCGCCCGCGGTCGCCCCCTCTCATTGGCTGCTCCCCGTGCGCTGGCGCGGCGCCCGCCAATCAAAGCGGGCGAAAGAGCGGAGGGGGCGGGGCATGGGGAGAGCTGTTTACGGGCGCTTGCCCCGCCCCCTCCGGCGCCAGAGGGACGCGGATTGGTCCAGAGCCGGCGGGTGGGCGTGTCCTCCGGCGGGGCAGCCAATGGGCGGGGCCCATCGGAGCCCCATCCAGCGCCTCCCGCTCCACGTGGATGGGATGGGATGGGATGGGGATGGGGATGGGGATGGGGATGGGGATGGGGATGGGGGTGAGGGTGGGGGTGGGGATGGGATGGGATGGGATGGGATGGGATGGGATGGGATGGGATGGGATGGGATGGGATGGGATGGGATGGGATGGGATGGGATGGGATGGGATGGGATGGGAGAGGAGAGGAGAGAAGCTGTGTGACAGTCTGTAACTAATTCCCACCTTTATCCTGTAAGAAACACTCATTCACTGGTAAAAACATTGAAGAGGACAAAGTCTTCGAAGCAAAGATAATAATATTTTTATTTTACAATTCAGAGCTGAAATGGATGCCCTTTTTAAAAAGGCATAAAGAAGGCATACAGAAGCAGTGGGCATATATACTAGTTTTAGACAAAGAACCATATAAATCTTCAAAGAATACTGTTTGTTTTTTTTTATTATCCAACCACGTCTGGAGAATTCCTTCCGGTTTTCTCTTGACCTAAACGAACTACATCTTGCTAGACAACTAAGCATATCAATAAATTCTCACAAGTCTAAGAGAGTGTTTATTCTTTGAGGTTATTTATCCATGTCTGGAGGTTGTCTGCACACCATCACCCAATACAAGACAGATTTATATAACAAGATAATTAAACATACAAACCAGCTGCAGCAAAACTTATCATTTAGTTCTCACAGTCCCATCGTGATGAATTATAGAATGGTTTGGGTTGGAAGGGACCTCAAAGCCCATCCAGTTCCAACCCCCTGCCATAGGCAGGGACACTTCCCACTGGATCAGGGGCTCCAAGCCCCATCCAACCTGGCCTTGGACACCTCCAGGGATGGGACTGCCACGACTTCTCCGGGCAACTTGTTCCAGTGCCTCACTACCCTCATCATGAAGAATTTCTTCCTAATTCCTAGTCTAAATCTTCCCCTCTCCAAATTAAAGCCATTCCCCCTCGCCCTATCACTCCATGCTCTTGTAAAAGGTCCCTCCCCAACTTTCTTCTACACACATACAGTTTTTTATGAAAGGCAGCTGTGCTGGGTCAGGGTCTGGAGCACCAGTTGTGTGAGGAACAGCTGAAGGAACTGGGGCTCTTTAGGCTGGAGAAGCAGAGGCAGAGAGGAGACCTTATTCCTCACTATAACTGCCTGAAAGGAGGTTGTAGTGACATAGGCCTCGGCCTTTTTTCCCAAGCAGCAAGTGATAGGACAAGAAGAAATGGCCTCACGTTGTGTCAGGGGACCTTTAATCTGGATATTAGAAAATACTTCATGGAAAGGGTTGTCAAGCAGTAGAACAGGCTGTCCAAGGAAGTGACTGAGTCACCATCGCTGGAGGTGTTTGAAAGACGTGTGGATGTGGTGCTGAGGGACATGGTTTGGTGGTGGAGTTGGCAGTGGTGGGTTAACACTTGGACTTGATGACCTTAAAGGTCTTTTCCAACCTAAAGAATTATGTGATTGTGTGATCTATGGACACAGGTACTCATGCTGTAGAACTCACATCATGTTGCTGCCCCTTTTTTTTTCTGCGTGATTTGCTGAGTACTGAACAGTGACCATGAGTTTTGGCATGTAAAGTGTTGTGACAGGCTCTGGGTGGATGTGGGGAGGCTCAGGAGCCTTTCTGGGTGGCGTTTCTCTAGGAGACACTTCTGCAGTATTTCACACAAGGTTCAGTTTATAGTTTGAAGGTGCAGGGCTGTACAAGCTAGAGATATGCTGCTTTAAAATGGAAGAAGAGGTGGAGGAGCCATGTGAAAAGAGACATTGTTCTGCTGCCCAGAGCTCAGGTTTTGGATTACCAGCACACTGAGCAACAGCCAGCAATGAGCAATCAGAGAGAAACAGCTGAGGGCTGCCCTACTCGGCACTGAAGTCTAGGAGCAAATGAAACAAATGAGAGGCTGTAAGGATATAACAGCAGCAAGAAGTTGACAAGAGTTCACACAGAAATTTAGGAAAGCAGTTTAGAGCTATTTAACTGGCATTAGTGTTGCAAAATGTCAGAGAGCAGGATCAGAACTGACCGGTTTGTGTTACAGGATTTACAGCGATCCCAGCTATTGCACATCACTTCCCACTGTGTCAGACCCTTCTTTCCTTTGCACAATCCATTTCCGAAAAATCTGCTTCCATCACAGAGAGGGACAAATACTCAGAATGAAAGCTTTATTGCCATATAAAATTGCCAAGAGATGACAAAAACCTATCAGTAAACCAGCCACTTATTTTCCAAAGCAGGTTTAACACACAGAATATGTGAACAGTATGTTAACAGTATCAGAGTATCATTGCTCTTGTAATCAGCCTCATTCATGAAGACATAGTCTTCTTTCAGAAAGCGATCACACCACCTTTGAAACTGTGCTTCCTTCAGATAATGTATGAGCCTTTACTATGAACATATTTTTACTACCCTTTTGGGTGCAGCAGCTGGATCTGTAAGGCTTTTGCCACCATCCCTGCTGCTTCCTGCTCATGTGAATGTGTGCAGGATAAAGTCAGAAATCAAAATTCTCTGTTCCCTTCCCAGTTATCTGGGGTGAATAATTTCCTAGGTATATTACTGATACAGTGATGAAACTCAGCTAAATCTCGAGTCGGAGATGCTTTCTTCATAGGAAATTTGTAAGACTAATAGTTTTGTTAAGTACTGTGGCATCATCTTCTGGATTATGCTAGGGAAAGACAAAGGATACAGATAAAAAGATTTTTCCTTCCACTGTCCACATAACAAGAGATTTCCAAGTGCTCATTTTACTTCCCAGCATAACCCCCCTCTGATTCTGCATAACATCACCTCAAGCCACATGTGTTTAACAGGAGATAAGGATGAAGTCAGCCTAGTGACTGTCAGCCATGGGAACGAGAGAGGATACGGCAAGAGGTTATCCTAGTTTCTATAAAAATACCCTGCTCTGGTATGTTAATCAGTTCTGACAACAGAATGAGCTGGTGCATCTTTTATGTGTCCGTACGTTCATCCCATACATATCTATATGTTAGTTGAAATGCCTAGAATAAAAGCCTTGGCATTAGGTAATGTTTAAAGGAAATGTGTCAGATAGATACACTCATATGAAAGTAGTTCTCTGCAGTGTTTTGTGCAACTGAGCTCATAAAAAAATGTCACTCAAGCTTGTGCGTTAGCGCTATTCTTGTTAATCTCAAGGGTCTCCTTGTCGTGATAGCAGAAATGCAGATTTTTCCCTGATGTTCCCCAGAGTATTTGGGGGCCCCTGCTCTGCATGGGCTGTGTTTTTGCAGGTAATGAATCCCATATACAGGCTATAGCTGAATAATCTTTTGACCACCCAGAATCTTTCAGTCGGGTGATGGGAATTGCAGTTTGGAAGGCCTCGTTCAAACCAACAGAAAAAATTAACAAATAATACATAGTCTGTTTCTGCAGCAGTGTTGCCCTCACCCACACGCAGGTCTGAGCATCTTACTATGCTAGAGCCTGCATAAGTTTCCGAAGTTTGAGGCATTGTCATCAGCTTTCTAAAATAACTATTGATTACTAAACTTTGCAAAGGGTTTGGCTTTCAACAGTATTTGTAACTATGCTTTGTGTGGATCTCCAGAGCATAAAGAATTACAGTGTTTTCTTCCGGGACAACTGCTTTTCCAGCTGTTTAGTTCAGGCTTTGGGCTGAGCTCTGTTCCACCATCCAGATTCCAAACCCTGCTTTGAGAATCTCATCCACACTCTCAAATCTTCAAATATGCAAGATGCTTTTCTGCATAGTCCTTTGCTCACGATTTTATAATTCTCGTCTTCCCTTGACTGCGTGCTCTGTGACTGCATTAGCACCTGCCTCTGCGCTCCTTAGACTCTCTCTTTTCCTATCATCTCATGGATATGTGAGTCATCTTATTTGTGATCTGCTGAGCTGAGTGAGAGTCATAGTAGAGCTGTGCGCTGCGAGGCCATTAGTAACACTGCTCAAACTTGCATAATATATTCTTCCGTGTCTAAATCCCTGAGAGATTGAGTAACTGTTTTCTTTTTTACCTCAAGTGACTATGCAGCTGGATGAGTCACTGCTGTTATAGAGGAACTGTAATCTTTGTGCCTTTCCAGTTTTGTTTGGCCAGAAATTTATTTTATAGGACACCTTCGTTCAATCGCCTGTGAGCCTTTATATGTCACCAGAGACCTTTTCACTGACTCCAGTTCACTTTAGATCACAGTCTGGAAAGTGCGTTAGTTTGGGTTATTGGTAAAACAGATGTTGAGAAATGTTCACCTTTATCCAATATCCTGGGATGGTATTACCAAGCTGTTTCATCTCATTACCTATGAAAGCATTAATGAAACTGAAACATATTGGAAAATATTTAAATAACTTAAAGTAAAAGACTTTTTTTAAAAAAAAAAAATAAAACAAACCAGCTGAACAAAACTGAAACAGAGATATGCTGGGGAGAATATTATTGTACAGAAGATCTGCAGTGACATCTGTGAATGAACTCTGGAACCAGAGATTGGCAACAGATAGCTGGTAAAAGGAGGAGAGAGTGGAAGGTGGCCTTTTGTGATAAGTGGACATGGTATTCCTGCAGACAGTATGGATTGCACAGACAGGACCCTTTGGGGAGCGGGATCTGACCAGAAGGGGCTGTTCCTGTTGGGGCAGCCTTAGCCCTGCTCTGCTGTGAGCTGGCAGTAACTGTCCCAGGAGGAGACTTGCAGCCAGAGGCGTTGCTGGAGCTTGGCAGCTTCTCCCCTCAGTGAGACAGCGTTAGGGCAGAGCCAAGCATCAACCTCTGCTCCACCTGGCAGGGCTGAGCTAGGCTCAGGTTTGACCCTAGAGCACCTCAGGCTCTGCAGGGCTTCAAGGTTCCTGCTTTTTAGTAGCCACTTCAGGAGTGGTAGCCACAAAGCAAGCCAATCTTCTACTAGGGCATTGTCCAAACACGCTTACAAATGTTGCTGACTTGATTGTTTCAAATATTTTCATGATTTTTCCTTGCCTGATGTATTTTTTTTATTAAGTCAGGATTTATTTCCCCTGTCTCTGTGACCCCATCTCTCCCATGAGAGCCTGCACTGAAATCCAGCTGGCCAGCCTTCTTGTATCAGCAATCACTGCAGCAGAACAGCTTTTAGAGAAACCACACTGGCAGGAAAAACTCAGGAATTTCTGGATTCAGCCCTGCCTTGAGCAGTGACGAGTTGTGTGGCTTTATGTGAGCCACAGGACTACATGCATCAATACATGAAGTGAGGAAACCAGTACATCCTGAGTCGTGGCAGGCTCTATTTGTTCATCTTTCCACACAGCTTAAAATCAGAGAAGTGCCTGACCCATTTTTTTGTACTAAAAAGAGCAATACAGTATCATACTGGCCATTGTCATTTCTTTTAGCTGGAAATTTCTTTTCCCCTCTTTTCCCACTGTCCCCCACACTGGTGCTGCTGCTTTCCAAGTTGCTCTGAAGCCAGTGAAATACTTTTTTTCTCATAAATCTTCAAATCACATAAATCGTCCCAGCATACCAGCTGACATTTTAGATGTTGCATTTTTGCACTTGTTCCAGGAAGCATTCAGCATGTTGCTTATGCTTTATTTTTTTAAAAGGAGGGAAAACAGTTCCTTCCCCTTGTGTCTCCAGCAGAGAGGCTGCTTCTCCTTGAGGAAGGAGCTCACATGATCATGTAGATGCGTCAGATAAATCCCTTCCCACGTTTGATATTTGCTAAGTTGAATGATTGTTATTCCAAAGCCAATAGCTGGGATGGCTGTGTGATCTTATGTCTCCGGAGTAATTTTTTCTCCTGTTCACAAGCTTTAAAGAAATGAAGTCTAAAAATGAAATTCTTCAGCTTAGGAAGGCTCATTAACCAAATGCTCTCAACCACGTTATCTTCACAAATATTTCTCCCTGTTTGTTTGTTTAAAGCTGGCCGAGAGTTCCAGAAATACTTCTAAGATAACAAAAATGGGCATCCAGAACGGAAAGGAACTCTGTATTTAGAAACTCTGAAATACTACTGGGAAGTGGCTGTGCTATTAACTCTTTTCGGGTTGCTGTGAACTTCCATGGCGTTGGAGGGTGAGTCACAGCATTCATCTATACATAAATGCTTTTCCCATCCTAGATGATTTAGAAGAAGAGTACCCTAGGGGAGTTTAATAATACAATAGCATCTCTAGCCGCATCGTTCAGTTCAATGGAGTTGTTGCCTAAGAGAGACTAAATCAAGTGGTTTGCTGAAGGCAGCGTAGGCCAGGAGCTGACAAGACCTGGTATTCACTGCATCCACGTGCACTGGGGCAGAAACAGCCACAAGCTTAGCTCTGGAATGGAACTGAGGGCTGAGTGTTGGCTTATCAGGGGATCTTGCAAACCAGCTTCCTGCTGCAGGACATGCTGGAGAGCACTGAGCCTTTACTACAAATTCACAAACACAAGTGTTTAATGCATACGCTGAGGGTGCCACGTTATCACAAACCGAGTGTGTCCACAGGACCTCGCTAAGCTTGACCTCCACATGTGTTTCCGTGGCAGAAGCAGAGTGATTTTTTGCCTAATATAACTAACAGTTCAGTTCTGGAATTGCTGTCTTTGTGAGATAATAGCTGAAAGGCTTCTTCAGACTATGGCTTACAATTTTTAATTAAAATGTGTGTTAGTATAACTCTATTTGTTACCATGGTTTTAGGGACCTGGGCAGAACCCAGTGCCTTGACCGGCCAGCAATGCAGTTCCTGTGGATATTTTCTTTTGAAAGATTTTTTTTTTTTTCCCCAGATACATATTTACTATCATTACTGTCCTCAAAGAATTTAATGTCAGAGCCATTAAAGCAAAACAGAAACAGTCACACTGGTGCCTACGTGTATGTCAGAAAATCTCATTGTGCTAGCAGCGGTTTCTGAGTTGAGAAAAAGCAAGAACACAGAGCCTCTGGTGAGATACAGCAGTGTAAATGAGATGTCTCTTCTTCTTTCCTGCCTGGATGGGTTTCACCTCACTGCCTTGAAGCTGCCTACAAGGCGAGTCTCCAATCCAAGGTGGTTACCAAGCACTGTGAAGATGGGCAGATGCGATGAAGTGCTCTCTGATATCTGATCTGGCACCTCCCCCTGAGTCCTGGCCTCTGCTTGCTGCCACGGGAACATTGATGTCTTACTTTTAGATGTGTTTTTGTCATTTTAGAATGAAAGTCTGATTGGAGCTGGGTACCAATTTCAGTGAAGAAAAATAATGTGCAAAACCTGATGCATCCTGGTCAACGAGGAACGTGCTGGGCAGTAGTAATCTTGACTCAATTATTTACCCATAGGGGTTGAAATTTAGTTAGGGTTTTATGGTTAGGCAGCAGATACTATTAAGATGTTGCTTGACTGAGGAGCCATTATTTACTGTTAATAAAACTGATACCATGACACATTCCTTATGGTGTAGATGCACTATCATATCTTGGCGATGGTAACAGGAGGAATTCTTCTGCCTGGCTTGCAGTCTTGTCTTCATTGTAAAAGAACAAATAATGAGGCTGTAATTACCCAGCTTGGAACTAAATGAACCCAGCTGAAAATGCTGAATGATGAAAGATGACTCCAAACCACTTCCTGAATTTAGCTTGTTTGGATACCATCGCTGAGGGTGCCAGTGTCACCTCCTGTGCCGTGCTAGGCTGGATCCACAGCCAGCAGCCACAGCTCAATTGTTTGGGCTGTGGTGGTGTCCCCAGTTTGAAGCAGCGTTGAACAAATAGAGGTAAATATACTGTAAGCCTTGCCAAAATGACCTGTTTACATGAGGAAGTTGGTATGCAGCAAATTAGGATGCAATTCATAGCACGCAGGCCCCTCCATATTAACTCTTGGGGTAGAGATCCCTATCATGTAGTGTTTACTCCATATGAGTAATTACTTTGCAGGTGGGATCACACTCTCCTCCCACCAGCATCCACGTTTCAATATCCAGTCTGTGAGGTTTCTCTGAGTTTGCCTCTTAAATTTATCTAATAAACCAGGGAAGCCAACAAGTCTTTTTTCCCCTCTTTGTGCAAATAAAGGGGGGGGGGGGGCTGTTGTTTCATTAATTCTAATTCTCAGTTTCTCACAATTTCTTCGTAGCCATCAATGCATCAGCGAGTGGACTTACTTCCAAAATTGGTTTAGATGCTGGAAAGCTGGTGACCTGCCTTCAGCACAGGAGTAGTATGTTTGGTAGAGCTGACGGAGGGACTAGGATGAATTTCCTGTAATGATGAAAAGAGATAAAGGAATGCTTTTGGGTGCCCAAATGGCTGCATTCTTGTTCATCCTTGAAAAGATTTAATTGTATTATTTATTACATGCTACAGTGCCTGGAGACTTGTATAAATAGTAACTAAAAAGTTCTCTTAGTTAAAATAAAGAGGATTTTCCCTCCTGGTTGTTCAGGTTGAGCCCTGCAGGAAAGCAGGTAGTGTGGCTGTGGAGCACACACCTCTTGTCTGAACAGCAAGATCTCCAGCAAGTTACCATAGCGATAGGGAGAGTGGAGGACGTTTGGGGTAGCAATCATAGAATCATAGAATCACCAGGTTGGAAAAGACCCATCGGCTCATCGAGTTCAACCATTCCTATCAAACAGTAAACCATGTCCCTCAGCGCCTTGTCCACCTCCAGGGAAGGTGACTCAACCCCCTCCCTGGGCAGCCTGTTCCAGTGCCCAATGACCCTTTCCGTGAAAATTTTTTTCCTAATGTTCAGCCTTATTTTCCTAATGTTCAATCCTGCAATGTGAGTGCCCGTTCAGTCCCCTTGCTTAGCAGCTCAGTCAGCCAGCCAGGTCCCAGCAACTACAGCCCGCAGGCCATTTTACAGATATTTAGCTTGTTGTACAGGTTGCTCCTCAAACGCATCTTTGCAGAACGGCCAGCATATAGAAATACACTGATATATAGATATATCTGTCCATATAGAAATAATAGCATGAATGTCTCTCCACTGGCTCACAGCATACACAGCAGGTCACAAATATTCCTGCCAAATTTGTATGCAGGATTTTGGGCAAAGGGTATTTTGGACAGTATCTGGCATTTACATCTTGCTCAGTATTAGAGGGAAAAGAACCCAAACCCAGACTTTTAGATCAAATATGACTGGAACTTTCTGACTGTGCTATTAAAGGGTCTGCTGCAAGACCTTCCTATAAGACACCTAACTGAGGACTGTATGGAGCTAATGTTCTAACATATGGCTCAAGGAACCTGATGTCTATTTAAATACCATCTCTAGATTACTCTTGCAATGGATAATTTGGATAAAGATACTTCATGCTTTATCAGGCCAACTTTTACAAAGCTGAAAATAATTACTTGAGAGATGTAATAGAAGGAAATTAATCCGCAAAAGTGAGTGACAACTGGGATCTGTATGAAAACATTAAATACTGTGTCCATAAAGTTGTAATCCTGCTAAAAGTGAAAGTTTTACACCTGTTCAAAAAACACCAGCCCCTATTTAGGAGAAAGCAAGAACCTGAAACAGATATAGTGAATTAAGGGAGTAAGTGGAACCCTTAGAAACTGCTACAGTAGCCATAAAAGAATAGTGATGACACAAAAAGCAGTAAATAAAAGACATCTCAGGAGCAGTGGGGAGTGAGTCTGGCCATTATTAGGTGAGGAAGGTCTGCTGGCATGGACCTGCCACAGCATCAGGCTGCCATCTGCGAGGGACATGGTAGAGCTGCCAGGAACAATGAGGACAAGGTTAATGTTCTGGACTGGGTGATGATCTGTCTCCTCTGTAGCAGGTTTTTAGCTTTCTGTCCTTCCACTAGCCAACTGCCAAAAGTTGATGAGGACCCCTCTTTTCCTTTTTGCCCATCTTGGCTTTTTAAAGCTTCCTGAGGCTGGGACTACATTTACTACTACAGTAGGGATGGAGCGTGGGTCCTCAGTCTGAGATACGAGAATCCACCAGGATCACTTGAGAATTGATGGCTCTGCCTGCTGGCAAATCCCATGCCCTCCAGTATCCCACATTTCTCCCAGGAGCCCGCACCTTCCTCTGCCCACACAGTCGGTAAGGAATGACTGGGTTTTGCCAGCCACTGTGCCCACCCTGGGGGGGCAGAGCCCTTCTCTGGGCCACCCAAAAAGCAGAGTGACCCCATCCCCTTTGCTTATACCTCCCTGTGTCAGCCTCTGAACAATCCCTGAAACCCAGGGCAGATTCCCAGGGTGATACTGGGAGTAGAGGGCTGTATGCAATGCCTGGGTGAGATGCTCCCAGGTCACTAGGCAAATCCTCTTTTTATCTCTTGTACACTGTCAGCACAAACAGAATATTTTGTTCCCTGACTAGAACATGGAGCCCTTCCCATGGAGTGCCCTGAACTCCTGCTGCTCTCAGACCAAATCACAGGGATGCTGCACCTCCCCAGTCTTGGTGTTTCTGGCCTTGGGAACAGCTTGAATAGATAAACGTCACCTTATCTAAAGGCATGAGATGGCACAGGACACAGGAACAGCCTTATCGACCTTACCCTGGCTGTCTCAGTGGCCAGCTGCTACACAAAATGGAATTTAGTTACACGTACAAGCCAACACGGAAAGCAGGGAATCACAACAGAAGGTCAGGCTGATTTTTTCCTGATTTTTTTTAGGTAGAGAGTTTGCAGTCCTTTGACTGCAAATGATTAATAACTTGAGTTTGATCCCTCACCAGGAGGATTTGGAGTCCATGGGAGAAAATCACACGAAAGCCCATTTAGCTGAGAGCACAAGTCAGGATCAAAATATTTACATAGCTTCTGCACATCTGCAACAGGAATCCTTGTCTGGCTGCCAAGCACCAGGGAAAAATCATAACCCCTGGCTGGGTGGCATATATTACCAACCGATAGAGATGACTCTTTTCTTCTCATTTATCAGCGTACCCATTTGCTCTCCAAAAGCAAGAAGCACAACTGCCAAGCCAGCCTGTTACTTGTTTCCGTCCAACTATCCCATCTAACAGAAACAGAGGGACAAAGGGTAGGAGTATCTGTGTGTGGAACCCGGAGCATCTCCTGCTCCCCTGTCATAGTGTCTGAGCAGTCAGTCATGGTCAGCTTAAGCAATAACTCTCCTGTTGCACCTTCTCATCCTTATATTTTTAGCTCTTTCTATATATTTGACCCTTCTTAGCAAGAAGAATAACCCTATTTAATTAATACTTGCATATTCTCCTTCCCTCTGACCCAAACACATCCCTTAGCTGACAGAGAAGTTGCTATTCATCCCATATCCCAAACAAGAAAGCTTTTGCCAGTGGAATGATTTTCTGGTGAAGCACGTGCTGGATGTGTGACCTTTGTGGGTTTACGCTGAAGAAGTTTCTGGATTTCTATAGACAAACAAACGCCTTACTAAGCAGGATTTATGCTTGTTTTGTGGTCTTTGTGCTGCCAGCCAGCTGCCACGCTTTCTCCTATCAGCAGCAGGTAAAGTGCTTCTTATATAGGATGTATAAGGGAGTTTGTGATGGGAGATGGGATCCTCTGGGTAAAAAGTGGCATAGGGCAGTGCTGTCACTGCCTGGCCATGCTGGTTTACCATGAGATCCGAGCTTGAGATCTGCTTGTGTTTGTTGCAGCTGCAAAGAGGTAACAGTCAAGCCACTTATTTTGCAAGACAGAAGGAATTTTGTAGAAATGAAAGATTAGAGGGTGCTTGTCCATGATGGGCTTTCATTAAAGACTTTGGACCAGACTTCAGAAACTACTAAAAAGTTGATTTCTTTTCCAAACTGAATACATTCCCTAGGGGAAAAGGCAGAGGAAAAAAAAAAAAAAAGTAAGTTTGGGCTGATTCCAACCTCTGTAACTGGGAGAAACCTTTTGGAGGTGCTTGGCTCAGCAGACAGAGGAGATAAGATCCCTGTGGAGTAGTGGCCAGCAAGGGGGAGGAAGGGACAAGCTGGTGGAGTGAAATTGCTCAGAAGCAAAGCACAGCCACTCACTCTGCAACAAGAAGCTTTATCACCTCTGCACAGATTACTGGAGCTAAAAATATCCCCAGCTCAAAGGAAACAGAGTTTTGAGTGTGCTCTGCCCTGCTGGTGTGTGAGCTCTGTACGGAGCTACCGTGCCAGCAGCCACAATGCACGTCCCAGTGCCAAGAGGGGTTCCCCACAGCCAGGCTTGACTCTTCAACCCTGCCCACGAGTAGAGGTGACCCTGGAGGGGGTTCGCTAATGAGTTTAGCCTCATTACAAGCTTTTTTCTCTTTTTTTGCATTTCACTTGTTGATGAACCTTTCTGGATGAGCAACTTCTATAAAAACAAAATGGGTCTGAACACTGAGTAATTCATTCAGACATCCCGACACCCACTCTCTCTTCCTTAATCAGCAGCAAGCTCTGTCCTTCCTTTGACAGCAAAAAGAGGGGCTTGTCACAAAAGCTGCTTTTACCTGTCGGTTTCTCTTCTTCTCATGAATCTCTGAGTGCAAGCTGTTATTTGATGGCTTAAGACATCCACGCTTTTCTTTAGGGAGCCCAGCAAACTGTTGAAATACGTTCTGCAGGCTTTTTTTTCCTCAAAAGTTTATTTAAAGTATTTATTTTGGGGGAGGAAGTCTGGAAAAAAATTAGGTTGTCATATTTTTTTCCGTGCGTATCTTGTGCCATTCGACATGTCCTTGCAATCTTGATGACATCAAGTGACACAGATTGCTCAGTGCCTGGGAAATGCAGTGGGAAGCTGCTCTTACGTGAGGAGGTTTCATGCTCCATCAGAGCGCTATTGTGGTGATGCTCTAACCCCGGTGCTGTGAGCTTCTGAAGGAAATGAGGTTCAGGCTACAAAAACATTCAGGTCAGAGGTAGGTCATATCCTTCTGAAGTGACATCTTTTCTCCTTGGGCTTCAGAGCTTCCCGGAGGGTCCGTTGTGTTGGTGGCTTTTGTTGACAGAGCAGGCGACGCTGCTCTGGGGTTGGGTTTCTTTACATTAGCACCCTTGGGGATACTCTCACCTCATTTTGACACTCGCCCTATGAGATTACTCTGGCTTTGTTCCTCCTCCAGCTAAAGATTGACAGTCAACCTGTGGGACAGCTTCCCTACTCTTCCAGAGCTGCACTTTCTAGTTCTGTGCTGCAGCAGAGCGGTGAAGGTGGCACGCACTGCATGTGCCGTAGGACCATCCCTTCCCTAGGTTGCTGCTCTCTGCATCCCACTCTGTGATGTGGAGCTAAAAAATATCCCTGCAATTCCCTACAGACCAAATGCATGGTCAGCAGCAGAGCCGAGCCAAACCTCCTGTTGTCCAGCACAGAAATATCACTACCACCAGTCCTAAACCACACAAGATAGCATGGTACAAAGCAGAAGGATGCAACAAGCAGCAAAAACCTCACCAAAGACCAGCATGTTAGTCAAGCAGAAGGCAGAGAAGGGTACGGCCATCTACTAAAGGCAGGTGGTGGCTCAGGGGAGTCAGTTGGCTCAAGGCTGTAATACCACCCATCATGCGGAACGTGCCATGCTAGGCAGCTGTAGTATCTCCTCGTTATGGTGAGGTAGGAACTGCACTTATTCGTAGCTCGTGCCTCTGGATGAGCATCTTACAGCGTACAAAGCAATCAGACAAGAGATGGTGAACCTGAGAATTAGCTAGAAGTTAGGGTGGATTTCCAGGGGGAAAAAAAAGGTCATCTTCCTTTTAAAAATATGAAAAATTAATACATTGAAAACCATGCATTTTTATCCTGATGTGTTAAGATTACAGGCAAATGGTTTTGGCATCTCAGGACTGGCTTTCCCCTCCCCCTTGAGAAAAAAAAGAGAGATGTTCTGTAGAAAATCCCAAACTGTATTTTTCTACTTGATAAGAGCTTTGATGGAAAGTCCTTGCAGGGGATACTCTTGGATGAAGACATCACTGTAAGGACACGTGAGGATGTGCAGGAAAGGATGAACACTGGTGGATGCTCTGGGCGGTTGTTCCCAGGACACAGGATTGAGCGGTTTGAGTATGACAAGGAGTTAGGATAGTTCCTACTTAAAAAAATACAGACCATAATCTGTGCTCCCAAGTTTTTGAAGTGCTTTGTTATCACCGTTGCTATATATTGCCTGTATTGTCATGGCGCTGGTGACAGGCTGCCAAGAAAATGTCTGGGCTGCTGGTGCAGAGCTTGCATCCTTACCAGATTTGGCCTTCAAACCCCGCAATCCAAATGTTAGTGTAAACCTGCAGCCTTCTGGACTGCTTTCAAACATAAGCTGGAGTCAAAAGAAACCTGCAGCCTTGGCCAGGCCAGCATAGCAACCTCCTGAGGCTGTGCTGGTCCCTCAGTGCCGCATGGCAGAGCCTTCCTCCCTCCAATGCACCTCACGAAGACAGACAAGCTGTTGCGGTGAATCGCTGACTGTTACTTTTGAGTGAGTAGTAGTTCATGACTCAAAAGCACTAGAGAGAGAGATGACTTTCTGCCAAGTGATGCATCTCTGGAAATCAAACTGGCTTCCCAGGGATGTTTTTGAAATGAAAGTGAATCAAATCAAGAGGCAGAGCTACTCAAGGACAGTTTGGGGTTGCACTGAGCATGGACATGTTCAGCTCCACTGAGCTCTGTTCCCCTTCCTCCAAGCTTTGTTATTGTCATCAGGGTGTTTCCTGCACTGCCTGCTGCTTTTGTTGGTGTTTTTATCTCTTCCTGCGGGCTATGGCAGTGGTGTGTGTCTGTTAAGTTCTTGGGCATGAACAACCAGATCCTCACTGGAGGCGGTGAGGCTGGTGGAGACGGAGCAGGTCTGGTTGTGCAGTTGGTGTCAGGCAAGAGGAGAGGCTGCTGCTCCTCACTGGGAGAGGCAGGTGGTGAGCCTGGGGCTCTGGGGCCCATCTGTGGTGGGAGAGCTGCAGGATGGAAGAGGCGTCATTTCTGCATCCCTCTGGTGCTCAGCAAGATAGCAGCTTGGGAGAGCCAAGTCCTTCTGGCACCCACTGTTCACTTTGCATACAACCTCAAAAAAAAAGCTCATCTAACTTGAGTGGGACTGGACCTGGTCCTTGGTAAACACCCTTTGAGCTCTCCAGTTGAGTTGTGCCACTTCTCCCCCATATAAGGCTGAGGACCAGTGTCCAGCAGAGCTGGAGCAAATCTTCTTTCTCAGCAGTTCACCCTAGCAAGTGCTGTTCCAGTCTGAGCATTCAGGCAGAAGCAGACAGCAATATCTACACCCTTGCTGCTTACACACCTTCTCACTGCACCCACAGGGCTTTGCAGGAGCATGAGTGAAGGGGAGGGGTAGAGACCCGGCACTGCAACCAGCTTGTTCGTTTGACTTCAGCCACGCAGCACAGTCTCCAGGGTTGATGGGACACAGGGAGGCAACACCACCCAGAAGGACATTCCTAGCCCTCTGGGATGACAAGAACAGCCCAAACCTCCTCTTCTCTCATTGCTCTCTCCAACTACCTGAAAGGAGGTTGTGGAGAGGAGGGAGCTGGGCTCTTCTCCCAAGTGACAGGGGACAGGACGAGAGGGAATGGCCTCAAGCTCCACCAGGAGAGGGTCAGGCTGAACATTAGGAAAAAATTTTTCATGGAAAGGGTCATTGGGCACTGACAGAAGCTGCCGAGGGAGATGGTTGAGTCACCTTCCCTGGAGGTGTTTAAGGGACAGGTGGACAAGGTGCTGAGGGGCATGGTTTAGTGACTGATAGGAATGGTTGGACTCGATGATCCAGAGGGTCTTTTCCACCCTAGTGATTCTATGATTCTCCTGGAGTGGCCCCATGCCCAGCAAGAGCTCCCAGACTGTGCTTCCCAGCAGGGTGGATACAAATGTATGTGGTTGATGTGTGGTATCACCTTGCCCTAAGCATCTCTCCCCCCTTATATCTGGCTGCTGTCACCAGCTCCACATTTCACTCCCAAATAAGGCTGGCACCCACATGAGCTGAAACACGCTTGGATTTTACCCCGTGGGAGCCTGTGGAGCAAATGGCACTCCAAAAAGACACAAAGCTATTTTTTTCTTTTCCTGGGAGGCACTTCACCTGGTAAAACAGCTCAGGGCTGCATGGGGTGTGATGGCCAGGCCCTGATGGAGCGGATGAGCGGTGGGATGCCACTGGGATGCGTATCCGAGGGATGAGCTGGAGAAACCTGGGGGAACCGTGGGCGGGAGGAAGCGTCCTGCAGCAAAAGCTGCAGCACCGAGCATCGAAGGAAGGATGTTTGGGCACATGCAGCTGCTAGGAGATGGGGTTACAAGGCGAAGCTAAACAAAGATCACTGTGAAAAGGAAACGGATCCCTCCTGCTCAACGTAAGGTAGAAGCCGAGCGGTGGCTGCTTGACATCATCGGGATGAGCGTTGGATTACAGCAGGCAGGCACTGACTCTGGAGGAGAAATGAACACGCCCCTCAGCCCCAGAAGTGCAACTTCATTTAGCAGCTCCCAGTAGAAGGAAACTGCGAGTCTGAAACTGGCTGCGACTTCCCCGGCTGGCTTGGCTGCTGGCCACACCGGGCAGAGACGCCAAGAGGGAGTAATCCAGCTTCAATTTCTTCCTCAGCAGCGGGACCGCGCGACTTGGGATTTGAGAAGCAGCAGGAGCCAGGGTGGCCGTAAGTTGTGCTGTGCTCGCTGATGCGGGCGCATGGGGCTGGCGATGGGCTTGGATGGCTGGTGGCCAGGAGCTCTCCTACTGCCACCAGCATGGGAGCCAGAGCCACGCTGCAAAGAGGGGATTTGTTGAGAGATGCGGTTAACTTTTGCCTAACCGACCGGGAGCAGCAAGATTTCTGCTGCCCTAAACCACGAGCTGAAAAAACTCAGCTGCATCCCAGTTTTTCTGGTGGCAGGGAGGTGGCTGCTGTTTCACTTGGGCAATAATGCAGTTCAGTAGTTGCTGTGAAGGGGCAGCAAGGGGAGCAGACCGAGTGGTTAGAAGTCACAAGGGACTGTGGATCAGTGACTCCCGTGGGGATTTCTAGCCTCATCGCTGACATGCGTCCATTTATTCTGAATGAATAATTCTAGAGAGAATCCCTTACAGCATCGGGGTGGCTCTGTGCTTACGTGGAACCAGATGCCAGCGCTCAGTGTGTCATCTATGGGGGGGTCATAGTGTGAATTTGTCCTTAGGGTTGTCAGGAGCTGCAGGGATGCGCGGGGCTCCCCTCTTCAAACCATGGGTGAGGGCTTTGCAGAGCATGCTGGCAGCAGTGGGCTCAGAGACTCCCTGACATCCAGCTTTCCGAGCAATGTTTTAAGAAGCAAAGACTTGAGGTAAAAAAAAACAAAAAAGAACTGCTGCATAGTGGTATTCTCGGGCAGCTTTGCAAATTCCTCCACCTCAGAGCTGTGTGTCTTTCTCTCCTCTCTCTGGATTCCCCTAAGCAGCTGGTAGCACGCTGTGGGGGTGAGCTCTCAAGCGCATGTAATCTTGTCCCCAAAGGGGGGGGTTAGAAAATGTTTTCCTTTGCTTGGAAGGGGAATATTGGTCCCTGGACCAAGAACCCAGTATGCTGTGATTCCAGAAACAATGCCCTGGGTAGCTGGGCTGGTGGCTTAACCTAGGAGGAGGACAGTCAAATGAGCAAGTGGCAGCCACAGCAGGGATGCTGTCACAGTGCAAGCGTGAGAGAGAACTTGTGGAGTGAGGATGGCTTGGCCAGGGGTCAGAGACCATCAGATGGTGCAGCCCCCTCAGGCTCTGGGCTGTTTGCTCGCTGTGAGGTCAGCATTCCTGGCTTGGGTAGCTGTAGAGCACACCTTGGCTTCTGAGACTCTTCGCTAGAAAGGGCAACCACACTGATGCATGGCCACCCACCTGAGGAACTGTCACATTTCTGGTCTTGTGAGGGATGGTATTTGGGAAAGAAGGATGCATGAAGACATCCTTAATGCCCGATTCGTTCATAGTGCAGATGTAGGTTAAGTTGCCATTTACAAACACGGGTGCACCAGTAGAGCTCAAGCACAGAGCAGGGTGTAAAGTTCTTTAGACCAAGCTCCACATGGACATACAAATCCATCATGACATCGTTTTCAGGGACACTTTCCAGAAAGCGCAAACACGGCTGCCTCAAAGAACTAGAGACCTTTACATATCATACATAGGCTCCCAGTGCTGGTAGCTTGGTCATTAAGAGATGAAAACCCATTAACGTTCATAGCCATGCATCCTCCAGCCACCTGGTATTTCAGCATTCAGGTCAATTCAGTTGAGGTGTACAGGCACATTTTGAGCTAGAATGCAGGGTTTGGGGGTTTCACCCTTATCTTATTCCAAAGAAAGGAACATCTACTCTTGAGCCCACTCAGAGGAATACCCACAGGCACACAACCATGCCCCCCATAATACCTATGGAAAACATTTGCCAAGTTGCTGATGTAGCCTGATCTCCCACATTTCAGAGCCAGTTTCTGCAGCTTGCTGCTGTGCATTAATCCCTCCAGCCTGTCTGGGCAACCAAACACCAGCATTATTCCTATTTTACATACGCTACACGCAAAGCAGATGATTTTCCTGGGCTCATGCAGGTCTGTGGCAGAATCAGGGATGAATCTACAAGCCCATAAGGAACAGGAGAAGCTTCAAGCGAGCTTTTTGTTTGCCTTTCTGCACCACCCTGTTCTGGTCTCACTTTCATATTCCAATTGTTTCTCCACACTTTTAAGGGTTTCCTTAGCATCATAACTGTATATATAGATTGACCCAGAAAAGATTTTCATCACAGAACCTATTTTAGAGAGGATGAGGGAAGAAAGCCTATGCTTCTAGTTGTCTCTAGCCCATGACTAGAAAAAAGAAAAGTCACAGGGGGAGTTGCTTCCAAGGCTTGCCAGCACCAGCCAGTGAGAAGGGAAGGTTCAGCTGTTGCATGGACTTTGTCCCCAGCTCCTCACAATGGCAGTTAGAGAAGCTGAGACGTCACTCCCAGACTCAGGTGGCACCTGTAGCATGAGCAGAAAGAGCAGCGGTTGGACTATGAACCATCCGTGCCCCCATTTCTAAACTCTCACTCTCCTGGAGCTTGTGGGGATGTTACACTTTACACCATCCCATTCTGGCTTGCACACTGAGCTCCCAAATACCTCCTTCCCAGTGCAGCCCTGGAGAGGCTTGGGTCTCTCTGCGTGGCTCCTCCATGCAGGGTTTCATGCAAGCACATTGCTGGTAGGGAGCTGCTGCCTTGGGAACTCCCCGGCAAGTGACTAAATGCCAATATTTGTTGATATTTGTGTTGATGTCATAAGCCAAACATATCCCTATCGGGGTGTCATCAGCTTTACTGGAATGACTGTTTCCACAAAGTGTAATTAATCTGTGGTGCTCATTGCCACGAGATATCACTGGGACGAAGAGCTCAGAAGGCGTTTTAATACATATCAGGTAGTTATTTTGGTAGCAAAACAATCCTGGGTGTGATTAAGAGGGTATTGCATTTTAAGGATTATAAAACCTCCTGGTTCATGGTAATTAGTAACTGCTGAAAAACATTCCACTGCAATTACAAGTTTTCTCGCCCCTCCGAGGCCAAGGGTGCCAGCTGCTGCTGGGGACAGAGGACCAAATGAGTGTCTGTCTGCTCTGGGAGGACTGAGCTCCTGCTCTGATCAGTGACGCATACAGCCTGTTGTTTACCCAGGAGCCAAGAGACACAAGAATGACCTTCTCTCTGCTACCATCACCTTGCTTGAAACCAGAAAGGATTTCCTCTCTGGATCAAAAGCGACACCAGAACAGCTGTTGTGTACAATGATGCTGAATTCTGCCAACAAGCATTTTGGGTTTTCTTGGAACATACATTAATTTTGAAGCAATGGTGACAGCATTGAGTTTAGTTTGTGTGCTTGTGCCTTTTGGGTAACAGCTGATAAATGTGGAGGGAATGTGAACCTTAAACACATGCATCGTGCTGATGCCCTTATAATTAATTCCTGGTGTGGTATGAATGTTTAGCTATCCAATGACTACTTCCACAGGGGTCCCAAAATAATCTGTAGTGTCTTGATGGGCTACAGGGCTGGATTGGGAAATGTAAACTGTTCTTCAAGTTATTCTAGCTCATCCTTAGTCACACTGCATGGACTAATCCCACCCACCACCTTTAAATCCCCAAACTCCCTGTGTGGGGTATTGCCTGGCGTTTGCACAGAACAGACTTCAAAACTCTGCCCATTGCCCCAGGAGCAATAGGTTGGATAATACAGAAGAGGGGTGAAACTTTGGGGATGGAGCAAGAGGACAGCTTCAGACTTTCAGACTCCAGATCCCCAGGCTAGCACTGTGGGAAGAAACATCTAGCCAGAGCCTTGGCTGCAGGGTTGGAAAGGCAATACCAGATGCTAAAGGGTTTCAGTCTTCAAAATGAGCTTTTTTTTTTTTTTTTTTGAGATAGAATGGGGTTACCCTCCACATCCCATCAGGAACAGGTCTGCTCAGTAATAACTTCTAGTTCAGAGCATCATTGCTCCAATTTGCTTTAAGCCTCTCTTGGCAGAGGGCCATGTATTTTGAGATATCTTGCAATACATCTGAAGTGCTGGAGGTTTAACTATTTGGGCTGTGTAACACAGGAGCCAGAGCGAGGCAGGAAGGCAAAGGAGGAAAATAAAGACTTGTGGGTTTCCAAAGCTGGCTTTCTTCCTTCCTGCTTTTGTTTGCCTGCTCGGTGCCCTAAAGGAGTGATGCATATTCCCAGAGTTGTGGGAATACTGTTTCTTTTCCGTTCCAGCATTTCCAGTAAGCACTTTGCTGTATGTGGGGTAAACGCTAACAAACGTGTATTGTTCTATCCCCATGTCTTTGTTTGGCTACTGTCACGATCATAATTAGTATTTTCCACTTCTGTAAGCCTGTCATCTGCAGATCTGAAAGTGCTTTACAAATATTTGAAGCATCTAGCAAGGGGAATGTGTATTAATAGCTCCATTTAACAGATGGGCAAAGTGACACACAGAAGCAGCAAGTGCCCTGTCCTTGAAGCAGGGCCAGAACCAGTAAGCACTTGGTTCCAACAACTAAGGAGTTTTAAAAGTGCGTCAAAAAAAAAACCCAACAAACCAAAGAGAAAAGCTGTAGAACTATCCCAGCTTGGAAAACAGTGGGGAATAATTCTAGTCAAAGTGGTACTCAACCCAGATGGGCCAGGTAGATGAATTACTGGATGAGCTACTACTTGTATGGTTAAGTGGTTCATCTCTTGCTTTCTGCCCTGCTAATATTTGTCCCTGGGACAGAGTGAAAAAAAACAGTCCATGATGTTCCAAAAAAGCCTGAAAGCTGAAACAGCTGCTAAAATAAGCAAGTGTCTTGTTGGCTGGGCTCTGCAGGTCAGGAGATTGCAATGCACCCACAGATGTTAAGGCCACAGAGGAAATGTCTTTGAGAGGGGCTTGGGGACAGTGGGAGAAGGCGCAGCTGTTCTCAAATAGCAAAGAAAGCCAAGGGACAGACCGAGCAAGATGACTAAAAGTACCAGATCAAACTTCCCCTTTTGGCTCAGAGAAGCTGATGCGGAAGTTTCACTTCTTTAAAGGGTAGTGGAGCAGCAAACCAATATTTATTTATATTCTCAAGGCACCTACTGGGTTCCCCCACGATGCAGGCCAGGAGAAACTAGGTTCTCCTGGTTCTTCCCAGCACACCCACAGGAGGTCAACAAAAGGAGAAGTAAAACCAAAGAGAACTTGCCTGTGAAGCCAGGCACGTGGCAGGACTTCTCTACCTCTTAGACACAACAGGCCAGATCTCCATCATCAGCACAAGCCCTCCAGCAAAGGAGCCAAACACCATCATCCTGCAGCCCTCTGCTTGCTGTCTCCATCCTCACCACAAGCCCTGCCAGACCACACATCCCCTTTGCCGCCCTTAGTTGCAGATGGTGGAAAAAACAGCTGAGCATGCTTCCCAACAACAGCACAGATACTGCTTTCTTAGGTTTATTTTCTTTTCCTTCCCCAGAAGCTGCTGCCCTGCTGCGTATGAAGCTTGTTTGAAGTCATGTCAAGAAGGAAAGTCAACTAAATCAGGTAGGGATTCACACTACGGACTGATACAATTTTTATTCGCAGAGAGGTATTACATAAACAGGAATGGGGGGGTTCCTTCCTGTCTTGTAGAGTCATTTGACCTCCCCCTGTATTCTGGATTATGAATCATAGAATCATAGAATAACCAGGTTGGAAGAGACCCACCGGATCATCGAGTCCAACCATTCCCATCAAACACTAAACCATGCCCCTTAGCACCTCGTCCACCTGTGCCTTAAACCCCTCCAGGGAAGGTGACTCAACCCCCTCCCTGGGCTGCCTGTTCCAGGGCCCAATGACCCTTTCTGTGAAAATTTTTTTTTTTTTTTTTTGAGATGCTAGGAAGCTGCTAAGAGGAAAAAAAACATCAACAATTCTGCCATAACTGCTTTCCTGCTGTATTTTCCATGTTTCACAACCACATACTCGCACCAAGCCACATTCAAGCACTGACTCTAAGGGCAGCCCCTAGTACAAGCCATGCCGCGTGGCATCTCCCCTGCCAGTGATGGAAACGTGTGCAAATCCTGCTTTTGGTCTGCCCAAGCACTTTGCATGGGAGCATTGTTTGCCCACACATAACTACATGAATGAGTTTTGATCTGCGTGTAGAGTCACCCCAGCAAGACCCAGGGAACCCCCAAAGCTTAACTTTTTGTGGCACTTGCATAAATGACCGATCTGCCAGCTCAGACAGTCCTTTCCGTGGTTTCACTCCCATGGCTCTTGTACTCAAAGCATCTCATAGAATCATTAAGGGCAGAAAGTACTTCTAAGATCATCAAGTCCAGCCATCAACACAGCAGCACTGTGCCTACTAAACCATGTTCAAGGTGCCACATCTACACAGTTTCTGAACACCTCCAGGGATGGAACCTCTACTGCTTCCCTGGACAGTCAGTTCCAGGGCTTCACCACTCTTTCAGTAAAGAATTTTTTCCTAATATCCAATCTAAATCTCCCCGGTGCAACTTGAGGCCATTTCCTCCCATCCTGTCACTTGTTGCTTGAGAGAAGAGACCAATTCCCACCTCATTACAACCTCCTTTCAAGTAGTTCTACAGAGCAATAAGGTCACCCCTCAGCCTCCTCTTCTCTAGGAGGAGAGACTCCAGTTCCCTGCGCTGCTCCTCATAAGACTCTCCTCAGTCCTCATATATCTTGTAAAGCTGATTTCTCTTGCTCCTGCACTGAGCTTTCCCCTTACACGGGGCTGCCATGGTTGTATTGTTTGCAGATCTGTCAATACAGAACCTCAGGACTCTGGAGCACGTGGATATTCCTCCTGCAGGTCTCTTGGAGTCTTATATTCAGCATCTTTCCCATGTATGCTAGAGATACCCCGTGTCCATCTACAGCTGGCTTGCATTTCAGTGGACCATAAGACAGTTGGCAATTAATTTCATTAGAAGATTTCCCTTTTCCGTGACTACAACTTGGAACAATCACTAAGCATCCCCAGTGTAATGTTATGGGTGTGTCTCAAGCACCACTTCAACTTGTCTCTGGATGTCAAATCCCTGGTGACTTATGCAGACAGATTTACCCTGCCTGCAGAAAGGTTCAGAAGTTATCACCTGGCAAAAACTGTACAAAAAAAAATCTCCGTCCATCAAAGAAATACTCAGAGGAGGGGGTGTGCAGGCCAGCAGAGCATTTTCTGCCAAGGTAGGGGTCCCAGCAAGGTAGCACAGCCAAAGGGAGTAGGGATTTCAGTGGGGAACAGAAGCTGTGGAGCTGCCTGAAAGGGCTTAGCTCAGCCATCTCTCACTGCCAACCTGTTTTTAACTCATACATTTTCCTTTTCTATTGCATGTAAAGCACCAATAGCACCATCCCAGCCACCCAGTCCTTCTCACAGGTTCTAAAGACAGATCTCATCCCTACCCCATCTCCCCAGGCAAGCCCTGACCAGGGCTGGGAGTCCTGCTGGCATTTTTCTTCTGCTTAGCAAGCAGAGCTAAGCCTGGCTTTGCTAACCAGCCTCACTCCATAGTGACACTCTTAAGAGTTACCCTGGTTATTTTTAGGCACCACTGGGAGCTGCCAGGGCCCTCACACCTCAGGAGGTTTCACAGCTTCTTGCTCAACCTCTTACACCACACTGAATCAGAAAGGCATTTTGGATACTGGATGCAAGTTCCTATGGGATTGTGCAAGCCAGAATGAGGAAAAGCCAAGGCAGGTGGCTCTCAGCTTCACGCACCCTGTGCTAAGCAGAGTCTTCCTCAACTAACAGCAGACAAAATCACATAGTCACAGCCTGCACAACACCCCTTCCAAGCAAAACTCTCCTTCCTAGTCACACAAACACTACTTTCCACAGCAGCAGAGTTCAGCTCCTCAGATCAGAACAAAAAGCTGGACAAAGTTGTTCTTTTTCTTACCAGGCATAAAAATAAAGAGCCATCCTTGCTTATCTCTGTCCCTGTAGAAGGATCTTCCATCACGGAAACCCAGAGCTATCCCACCAAGACCTGCTGTGCCTTTACCTTGCTTTTATATGTGACTAGAAAACAGCCCCAGCTGCACCTCCTCTGCATTTATTTGACTTCTCCTTGCCCAGGGAAGCCTACAAGGTGTTGAGAAGGTTTTGCTGGGGGTGAACATCCCTGGGCAAAGAATTGAAGTGGGGTTTAAGTAGGTGATGCTCACTCAGTGTGCTGGTGTGATCAAAAAGCGGTGGGACCGCTGGGGAGTTTCCAGCCTTTGAGGTGAAATCCAGCAGGAACTTTTTTGGCTGAATGGTTTGGGGGAAAACAGGGAACCCAAGTCTGAAGGCGATCCTCATTGCAAAGGAATCCACCCCACAGCCCATGAGTCCATACATCACAAGCAGGGACAGTATGTGGTCTTCCTGGAATACGCTTGGAACAGCAGCTGTGGGGCTTTTGCAGCTGAAGGTTTGAAGTGACTGGTTTGTGGTTCACCTGCTTTGCAGGCTCAGGCATTAGCAGATCTTCCATGCAGTCGCTGGTTTTGTTCACGTAAAAATATGTTGACACATAAAGGCAGCTAGATAAGAAGTTAGGAGAAAATAAAAATAATGGGGAAAGGACTTGTACCCTTGTACTCCTTACAGCTTTGAGAGGGTCTCTGCAGGGAGGGCTCACTCACAAAGTGATGGGTGCTTGAGGCCACGCTGGATGAACACGAGGGCTCTGGCTCTGCAGCAAATTGCTCTTTGCTGCACAGAAGTCAGAGAGCTGTGTCCACCCAGTGCAAGCCTGGCTTGAGGGGGTAAAAAACAGCAGGGAGCAAGGTGCCAGCCTTGGGCTAGCCAGGGCTGAACATGCCTCATCCCACTGTGCCACCCCATCCCTCGGAAGGATGTGCGTCTTCTGGATGTGGGGGTGGGGGAGATGGAGTGCCCTGGTTTATTAGCACCTCGAAGCTGTGAGATGTGAAAAACAAGCTTGACCTGGGAACAAAACAAAAATACAGCTGCTGTCACGGCAACTGTCTCCAGATGCATGAAGAGACCAATTATTTCCATTAATCAACTTAGTGAGAAGCTGCAGAAGAGGCTTAAGCTGCAGCCGAGGCTTGGTGCTGAGGGGAGGGAGGAGCAGAGAGCTCCATCAAACCCAGGTTGCCAAGGTTCCCGTGGTGGAGGATTTTTGGAGTGGACACTCAGCACCCATGCCCTGTAGGGACTGGTAGAAGGGTGCCACCCGCTCCTGGTGGATGGATGGACTGGTGACTCCCTCCTGCCATCACCCCCACATGATGACGCTAAGAAGATGCTGACAGGGCTGAGCATCCCCTCCCGCCTCCCCGGCTCTTCCCCAAGCCTTCCTCTCACCCCTGGGGACCACAGAAATGCAAATAAGGACTCATCCTACCCCAATGCCAAGGTTGGCTGGGATTTTGAAATCTGACTGGAGCATCTCTTACATCAGCTGGGAACCAGGCGGTGGTTGGGTATGGGGCAGCAGGAGGTGCCTTGGGACAGCAGAGAGAATGTAGTGAGGCCTCACGAGAGGAGTGGAGGGATTTGGGGGAGCTTTGTAGAGGGAGAAACTCAGTGCAAGGTTTGCAAAGTCCTAGAGGAGTCAATCAGCCTAATTTTAAACCTGGGGCTAAGCAATTACTTATCAGCTCTATGGGCATTAAGTAATCTGTTCTGTAAAACAAGGGCAAAGCAAAATAAGGCATCTGTTTATATGAAGTATAATCTTCCATTAAGTCCTAGAGAACCCTAGAAGCTTTGTTCCCACAAAACCACTGGGGAAGCTGTCATGTCTGCACTGGCTGAATTAATTGTATTTAGCGTAAGAGCCAGTAGGTGCAGAATTGTTACGAGGAATCCCTTCCAAAAGAAGAAGGAGCCTTCCAAAAATACCAATGTGCCATGCACAACCTTAAACATCTCTTCACAGCCAAGATATAGTGAGCCTTTTCCGTACTATTTTTACCTGGAAAGAAGCAACTCAGTACGTGAGATGGATGCACATGCCTTGCTAGGAGATCAGACTACTTCCCAGGTCCTGCTTGGTTTCTCATCCAGTCAGGAAACTCAGGGCTCTGCAGTTTGGAGCACATCAATTCTGGACAGTGAGACTCACCACCACCACATCTTGGAGAACATAGACCCAGTGGGGAAGCACTGTGTGCGTGGCTCAGACCCCGTCACCAGCCTTACCAATGCTTGTTGCATATGTAGCTGCTACAGGAGCAGGCACCCAACAAGACATCTGCAGCTTCAGCTTGGCTTCTCGACACGGATCTAAGCTCTAGTGCATGGGCTCATGAGCCACAGCAAGGCCTTGAAGGCACAAGCACAGCTCTAAAAATACTCTAACTTTAATAACACCGTTACAAATATCTCCTTCTTTGATGTGCTACTCTTCATACGTGTTCCCAGACAAGGGACAGTGGAAAATTTGCTGAAATTCCAGCTGGAAGTTTTCAGACAGTTGGTGGAAACCCCCTGACCTCAAGTGCTGGCTTCAGCCTTATGAGATTTTTTTCTCCTCATTGGATGCGACTCTCCCAGCAGCAAACCTCAGAGCAGACCCACAGGGAGCACAGAAATCCTGGTGCTTCCGTCTCTGTGCTTTACCAGGCCCCCCTCTGCAGTAAACCATCTTACACTGTAAATATTTTAAAAGCCCAGCAGGGTTGTTGAGTATGTTTTGCTGTTGTTATGGATCCGGCCCCAGCAGGAGAGGTCTAATAATAGTCCCTGTACCCTGGAATGAAAGGGCAAGGGGCACTGCTTAACACAGAGGGCTCGAAGGCAACTGTACAACTTCATCCCGTGGTCCCTGTAGGTTAACAATGCAGGGGAGAGAGGTGGGATGCGGTTCGTGAGCAGAAGAAGGGGGCACATCCCTGTTCCCTGACAGAACTTTGACATTTCACCCTAGAAACACAGCAAGGTTGAGCTTGGCTTCATGGCTCTATGACTCCAGAAGTTTGGGGGCCAAATGAGAGCAATTGATCCTCTGTTGTGACACCAAAGAAGTGCGAGAGCATGACCCCGGGCGGGCTGAGGGACAATGCGACTATCACCAACCAGAACCTGCAGCTGTTGGTTCCAACTGACACTCGCAACAGACTGGCAGGGGGCCACGGCCAGGCAGCAGCACCCCGGGACGTGAGTCTGTTGGGGCTCCTGCCACTGGGGAGCTCAGCGTGCCAGCCCCTGCCCTCGGCATCTGCAGGGCTCTGCTCCTTGGGTGCCCTAATGACAAGCTGAGCAACTGCTCCTGCTTGTGCCTGAGGAGCAGGGAGGTGTCTAAAGCAAAGCAGGGTGGGCTCAGGCAATGATTCAGGCTCCGTTAAGCAGGGAAATCCATTTAATCTTTGAACCTCCTTCCTTACAGCAGCCCAGGTGTCCTGTGCTGGCTACCCTAAGTGGCAAGGATGCCTAAGCAGGGGAGTGAGCCTCCTTATGACCAAAAGTGCCACAGATGCCATGCAGAGTTGAAGAAGACTTTCTCTGACCTAGAGGTCCTTTCCACTTGCTGCAGAGGGAAGTTGGGTGGAGAGGAAAATACTGAGGAAAGCAAGAGGTAAGAGAGGCAGAGCAGAAAGGAGGAGGAAGGCAGGCAGCAGAGGGGAACAGGCTGGATTCAGCACAACCTGCTGATAGTAAGCATCAGCGCAGAGTCCAAAAATAACCCTCCCTGGGCATAAAAAGCTTACGGTTTAACCTAGACAAGGGGTAGATGCAATATCGTGTGAAGGGTTTCCTTGAAACTGAAGTCTGGGGCTGGGTGTGTCTGTAACATCCATCCGATCCCTTGGACACTGTCTCAGGTCGCAGAGCTTGTGCTTGCTCTGCAGGTGTTGAATTTAACCTGCCGTGGCATTTCCAGGTCATTTGTCTGCCACTCTTATATTAATTGCAGTAACTGCTTGCTCATAGTCCCTAGGATCTGCACTGTGGAGAAGGAGGCGAGGAGGGAGATGGGAATTAAATGCTGGCTTGTCAGTGGGACCGAGAGGGGCTTTGAGCTGATCCAAAAGAAATACCTTTTTTAACATTTAACTCTTCAATTTCTTAGCATCCACTTTCTAAATGGACACGGGTTTGCCTAGGGCTGGTTTAGCTGCAGCCCCTCAGAGCAGGGCCAGCTGCTCCGTCAGCTGCTGGGTGATTTCCCTGGAAAATACCAGTGAGCCCAGCTGCGGTGCGACAGCAAAACCGCTCCGGAAGCCGAGTCCACACCAGCAAAGCCAAGACTATTACAGATCCAGATTTTTTTAGTCCTCGCAAGAGACTGTGGAAAAATAAGTTCAGGCCAAACAGCGGGTTTGGCAGAGCCAGGGTATTTCATCAGGGCAGAGAAGAGGTGGCTCTGGAGACACATCTGCTGCCTGTGACAGCTTGTGAGGGGCTTCCTCGCTTGTGGCCAGTTGGACTGGGCCAGTTGCACCGTGTCCCATGGTGGAGGGGACGCAGCGTCCCTCCAAGCAGCACAGAAAGCCTCTGAGGAGCATGCAATGGACAGCAGGTCCCAGCCGCCTGCCAGTGGCCTTTGTCACCACGTCCCCTACCCGTGCCTGCTGCTGGCACACTGTGCTGAGGGTGCAAGGACCGTTTCTGTTAGCAGCAGCAGCAAAGAAGGAAAGGAGGCAGGAAATGACCCTCTGGGGACAAGTTGAATCATCTCTTTGAAGTACCCTGGGAACCCTCACGCAAGGTATTTGTGTGCTATGGGCTTATTCCTGAATGCCAGGCAAGAGCTGGCGTATCGTTCCCTCCCGCTGGCCCACAGCAGCATGAAAAACCAAAAGTGGGGAGCCAGGATGGGGATGCACCCCCCTTTTATACCTTTGTGCCACTGCTAAATGACTGTCCACGGTGATGCAGTTTCAGGTTGAACTAAGTGGGTAAGGGGGAAGGTGGATCCTTTCTTGTCCCTGGCAGACGTTAAGAGATGTTTCCATCCACTGAATTGTTTGGCACCTACCTGAAAATGTGGAAATGTTCTTTGAAAAAAATAGGCTTTTTCTTTCAAAAATTGAAGTGACTGCTCCCATCACCTCCTTGGTCCAACAGCTTCCTGGAGGCAGAGGCTGGATTGTCTCTGCCAGAAAGAAGGAATCTGCCTGAAAGGCTTTTGAGAACCACCCACCTTGAAAATCCTGAAGGAACTGCACAGTTTGAAAGCTTTGCTCATAAATCCACCCTGCTCCAGCTTTTTGCATGGAGAGCGGAAGGCAGGAACCCTCCCAGGCACAGAAAATAAATAAATCACACGCGCCATCTCCCGGCTGCTGAGCTGGGACCTTTACGTGGCCTGAGCAGGACCTGATTCTGCACACTTAATTCCTTCCCTATTTTAAATTAAGATTCCATCCTTTTCCCATGTGATGGGGCTTTTAGTAACTTGACACAGCTCTGAGCACCTCTACCTTTGGCAGCTACATCAAGGAATATCAGGAAAACACTGTGTCCCAGATGCTGGCTGGCTCCTGCTCCCCAGTTTGCAGAGTCCATTCTACCCAGCAGGTGGTCCAGCCCCTGGTGCAAGGGCAGTAGCTGAGCATATCAGACCTGCACTGGCCTCACATCACAGCTTGGGCTGGTGGACTGCTCTTAGGGAAGCCTCCCAAGTCCATGTGATGTCCCTCTGGGAGCTATGGAAGGTCAACAGCAGCTTCTAAGCTGTGAGGAGGACTTGACCAGGAGTGACGGATGCTCATCCTGTCCCAGGGAAAAGGCGCTTTGCTCGCTGAGATCAGTCAGTTTGCTGCATCCAAAGCAGGCACCTCTTCCCCAGAAGGTCAAGCCTGGAAAAGAAGGAGGGAAGATGAGGAAAAACAACAGCTGGGATATCTTCATGGAGCCAAGGATGCAGCTTTTCCCAGAGCTCATTTAACAGGAGGCAGATGGATGCCAGGCCCTGGGAGGAGGCAGGTGTTTGCAAGGATTTGCTGCATTTGGAGGAGCAAGTTCTCCTGGGAGGTCTGGGTGGGCCAAGCCCCATGTGAGCTGGTGCCAGCGCTCCCTGGGCTGGTGTCAGCACCAAGAGAGGCATCCCTGGGGCTACTGAAACATCCTGGGTTTATGCAGGTTTGAGGTTAATGCACCCTGCTCAGTCTCAGGAATGTGGAACATTTAACCTCTTTTATCCTGGTTATTGCGTCTTTACCAGCATCTTCTTTCTGCTGTCATAGCATCAAGGATTACAGAGTGAGGAGTGCAATTCCTGCCCAGGCTGGTGCCCTGCCAGCAGATTTCCCTGGTAGGAAGATCCATATTAAGCAGGATTTGTACAGGAGCTAAGCAAATTTCTCAGTGGGACATTAACCTCAAGACACAAAAGCAAGTGAATGACAAGAAGCTGGATTTTCTTCTTTTCCATTAGACACCAGCATTTCTAACCAGGACCTCCTTGCAGCATTGACTACATCAGCAGGGCTAAAGGCATTTTTTTTTTTTTTACAGTGGGCAAAATTGGAGACAAGACAGGTATTAATCTCTGATTTCTATACAGAAAAACCAAGTGCCGACCTGAGTGAACAGGAGTGAACCAAGAGCTCCAGTTTGTGGGGAACAGGCAGTGTGTGCTCCCTTGCTTTGTGCCTGGGAGCCAAGACACCCAAGCTGCTGAGGGCCCTGCGCTCTGCGTGCCATACAAGAGCTGGCGAGTTAAACTGTCAGCCAGAATGAAAAACCAACAACTTAAGGACTCAGCAGGCTGAACTGAGAGCTGGCTCGCAGCGGTGCTTGCGGGTGATGAGTGGCTGCTCTGAGCCTTTCTTTGCGCTCTGCGCTTGGCACACACACAAGCCTGCAGTGAAGGGATCCAAACATCTCTCAGACAGGCTGATTTTCACACGTTAAAGTGCTTATCTCAAAACAGTCCAGCCCAACATTTATTCAGTGACATCCAACAACCAGTGGAGGCCAGTACTGATCCAAAGACCTGTAACTATAAAATACTCCCCTGCTCCCTGAGCTTTCCAGCGGGTACCCATCAGAGACTGCTCGTTTCCCATTATAAATTCAGGCTGGATCAGCACCCCACCCCCCCCCCAGTGCAGGGAGCCAAGTTTTGCCTCCGTTCAAAGTTCCCATGGTATTTTGAGGAGGAAGGAGGGCTTTTTCTGTAATGCTTTTTTCTGTAGGAAACAGCTGCTGCAAGTAACCCTGCAGCTTCTAAAGGAGAAGGTCAGAAACTCAAAAGGAGAGGCAAACACTTTCTTTGCCCTGCTTTACTATGGGAAGACAGAAAAAGGGCCAGTAAAGCAGCTGGGATGAATCTTTCCTGCCTACCTGCCCTCAGCCAACACAATGGGTCACCTAACACAGTGGGTCACCTGCACGGTGGGTCACCCCACGTGGTGGGTCACCCCGCACGCCACCCCACGTGACGGGGTTGATATCTGAGATTGCAGTGGCTGCTGCTACAGAAACCGGAGCAGAGTTCCAGGGATTATTTTTTTTCATGCTGTAATTTAACTCCACAGAGTAACCTAACCTGCAAGGGGCCGTGACTCGAGGCTTACCGAGCATCCTTGACCTCACAGCTGTGTTTTCTCCGCAGCATTTTGCAGGCATATAGAGATGCAATGGAGGTAGAGTCCAGCACGTACACTGACTTTATTTCCTGCGATCGAGCTGGTCGGAGAAACGCCGTCCATGACATCCAACGAGATGCAAGCACCATCAGCATGCGCAAGCTGACTGAGGACCTGGGTGACCTTGCTGTTGAAGGAGCAGGTGAGATGCTGCAGGCACCGGTCAGCCCAGCCCCTGGTGCTGGAAGGGCAAGGCAAAAAATTGCAGCGCAGCTAAGCGATGCTGTCTCTGGAAGCCAGGCATGATGGGGGAAAGCACACAGATGCTCAGGAGGAACATCCCATTCCTCGCTGCAGTCAGTCCCTTCCAAATCAGGGGGTACTTAGCTAGTGTAGGCCAGCTAAGTACCCAGGCCAGGGGGTTCTCGTGGTGAACAGGATGGTCTTTGGGTTCCTGGCACATGAGCCCTGCGTGCTCCAGCCAAGCCCTTTTGCTCAGCTGGTTTTGCTCAGCTCTGATGCTTAAACAAGACATGGACTGACCAACAGCTTTCCCAGGGCAAATTACACACAATTACACACCAGGTATACCTTATACCTTTATAAGAATCAAGTGTGGGGCAAGTTGTGGTTTGCTTTTTCTTGATTGGTTAAGGTTTGTTGTTTTTTTTCAAAAAAATCAGCCTTGAAATAGTTCAGGGTATTTTAAATAACAACAGAAATAATTATTAACACCACCAGCCATCTCCAAATCTTCCCCTATAGCCCAAACAGAGCAGCGGCATCACCCTGCTCAGTACATGCTGGCCAGCTGACTACAAGAAGCATGAATCCTCCGTTCAGAGCACAAGCAAAACAGCCTGATTAGTCACTAATAAGCAGCAGAACATTCAGCACCAGCGCGGAGGGAAAACTCAGTTTCTACCCTTGTCCTACTCTTCCAGCCTACAGTCTGTAACTGTAAAAACACTTTAAACCACTTGTACCTCTTTCAACACGTCCATACTAGCACCTGTCCACCCACCTGTCCATAATAAGCACAAATTTGAGGTCTTCTAGGAGAGATCAGCCCAGGCTGCCACCAGGCTGCCAGGCAGACATTCCTGGAGTGATTTCGAGTTGCTGTTACAGCTTAGATAAGGAGATCACATCCCTGCCCCGAGGCTCCCTCCCAGCATCTCCAGGTGTGTGGAGAAGCCTTTGTAGTCCAGGAATGTGAAGGGAGAACTCAATGCTTTGAAGCCAAGTATCTGGCCACAGGGTAGTGATAGGTCCCCAGGTGGCAATCGGAATAAGATCAGCTATAGCAATTACAGGTTGCTTGTGTCCTCAGCAAAGTGTAATTGTGCTTTCTCCCTAATCCTCCCTTCTGCAGAAAGCCAAAGAGATGCCACTTCTTCTGAGAATGACCCTGGAGCAAGACCAAAGGGGCAAGAAAACAGCCCCTCTCCATGACAGCGTACAAGGGGTGGGATGGGCAGGAGGAGGGCCTGGCTCTGAACATTAAACAAGAATTTGCTGTTGAATCTGTGGACAAAACCCAGCCTGGAACAGCAAGTTTGTCAAATGCCTCTGCTGCATCCATATTTGTTTAGAGAGCCACAAGATGCTGTGCAAGGACTGGCACCTCCAAAACACTTCTCTTCCCATCCCTAACAATTTAGAAGAGCACTGCCATGGTTGTCGTGATGTGAGCCACTCTCAAGATGCCTTAGCTGCAGTTTTCCCCTAGGGGAAAACCAATTTCAGTAATAATAGATACATCAGACTTTCCTGTCCAAGGTACCTTCCTTTTTTTTTTTTTGCAAATTTAGACTATTATTTATTCTGTTTCCATAGTTTAGCTATTTAGATTATTGTTTTTTTCTAACCCTCACCTGCATCTTAGACCTGACTTGGCTCTGGACTGTCCAGTGGGCAGTGGGGAAGGGACCTGGCCAGTCCCGCTGCCTTCATGTCAAGCATCACTCACCTGTGCTGCTGCCGCTTAGCATCAGGAAAGGACCAAAGCACAGCCCTGTGTGGACAAGCTCCACCTACAGACCCAGCAGCACCAGCCGTGGGCACCTTATCCTTCAGGTTCTAGCATTTTAAGATATTGTTAAGGGGAGGGGAGAAACATTTTGCTGGTTTGACTGTTGAAATTCAGGCTTAACTTTGCAAGCTGTTAGCTTTGATGATCTCTGGTAGGATCTCACATCATTCTCTCTTTTAGGAGATATGTTTTGTGTTAAAGATGGTTTGATAAAACTATATAAGCTGTTGGAATAAATAACACAGCCTTTAAGTACTGAAGGTGGGTTTTTTTTTCTTCCTGGATGTTTCTTCTTCCTCTGTTTTGCTTTGTAGCAGGTTGAGCTGCACCATCTCCTCCTGATAGGGAGACATCAAGCTGGATGACATGCAAGTCCCTTCCCTTTGGGTCTGTGAAACCCTGCTGTGTTTGCAGCATCCATGTGGAAGTCGATGTTAAGTTGAGCATCAAAAATGCTGAAATTCTGCCTCAGCTTCCCTAGGTTTGCTGCCAGACAGCACTTTTTCCATGGGTGTTTCACCCACTCGTGAGAGCGCTGCTCCCCTCCACGTTACTAACCAAGAAGTCAAGCACAAGGCTGGCTTAGGGCTTGGTGGAGTGCCCCAGACACCAGCAGAAGAGATTCCGGTGGGAAGAGGCACATCCCTCTGCAGCACAGAGCTATAAGGACACCGCTGGCATTTCATCTAGCCAAGGCAGATCCCACTGCAGCTGCAGCAGGCTGCTACAGCCCAGCTGGCATCAATGGGTGGGCAAAAGGCAAGGCAGAGCCAGCCTGAGAAATACTCTCCACTGGTGACACAGGGACAAGCATCACCCTGACAGCCCAGGGAAGAACCAAATGTTAAAATTTTGAGATTTATCAGAGAAAACAAGGCTGTAAATTAGAGAAGTGGGCACCAGACAGAGGGAGAATTGTCTGGGGCCCTCCAAGAAGCAATTGCCATGGGGCCAGCAAAGAGATGCTCGTGGCTCCAGCCTCCACAGGAAACAAGGATTTGGCAGCCAGGTAGCAGCTGTGTCTGCCGCCTTGGCAGCTGCAAACCAGCTCAGCTCCCCGAGCAGCCGGAATACTATGGCAGCTCTGTGCCCGGATGGCAGCCAAGAGCCTGCTCCCATTTCCCTGAGCTCAGGGGCAAACAGCAGGTAGCTCCTGGGCTTGGCTGACAGCACATTTGGGTCTTTAAGCCCCTTGTCCAGCTCTCCTCATTGCCACTGAACAGTATTTTTGGCTCCTGCTGACACAAAGCAAGCTGAAAGGCAATGCAGAGGGACTGTGCACCACACAGGACCTCCAGCAGTCAAATGGAGGCTAAACTTAGGTCTCCCTGGTCAGAAAATATCTGTCCCAGAATTATATTTAGGCAGACGCTCAGGGATCCATTGGCCAGTTACCCTCACAGGACAGGCAAGAGGCATCAGGTTCCCCCTATAAGTAAAAGAGCCAGGCCAGCTGCCATCACCGATTGTGCTGAAAGACTGTGGGTGCTGGCTTAATCCAGCCACATCCTGACTTGTAAAGCTGCTGAGCGCTCAGATGTTCCGAGTCCTTCACTTCAATTGAACACTGGGGTATGCAGGACCTCCCGAAATTCTAACCAGGCACTAAATGAGCAGAAAATCTTTCAGCAAACACCCCCCCCACCCGAGCTGACAGTGCAGTCCAACAGCCGGGCACAGCATCGCTCCTGGCATCAACTGGCTGCACAAAACTCAGGAGATGGACATAAAACAGAAGTATTGCAAACTATTTCTTTATATACACCAAAAAAAAAAAAAAGCGAGAGTACACAGTGATGGCACCCCTGCTCCTAGCACTGATATAACCAAAAGGAAAAGGACACGTGAGACTGGAACAACCTGCTTCCATAAATCCAACTTGCCCATCTAAAGGAGCAGAGGTGCCTTCTCTCTGGCTGCCAAACTGAGCCACAGAAGAAAGCAGGAATCGGGTTGCCAAAGCCCCCATCACACCTATCGATCAACCCTCGTGCGCTGGCATACAACGGCTCACAACGCAGATCACTGAGCCCAACAGTCACCCTTGAAAAGAGAGGCGAGAGAATTGATCTAATATAAATCTGTTCTTTTATTAAACAGGATTAACAATCAGCTGTCCAGAATCCAAACAAGCAACTCTTCTTCAGAAACAATTTTTGGAGAAAAATTACCCTCCAAAATCCCATGGTTCATACCACAATCATGTTCTTAAAGCAACGCTTTTCCACTTGCTTTATAAAAGTAAGAAAATCACTCTCTCATATCCATCTACCCAGCTATATAGATGTATGCACCATGTACTTCAGAGATGAGCATTTTACTCAAAGGATAATTATGGAAGCCCAGAAAGAATGGAAATACTCGCAGCACGTGGCCACTGCTGGTTGAGATTGGACCAGCCTTACACTACCCATGGTAATCGTGACCACAGCCTTGTCAAAGGCAACTTTTTGGTACAGTATCTTTGGAGTAAGCATCACGGCAGACACCTGGGATGCTAAAGCACACCACACATAAATCATGGTCTCTTCTGTGGATGCATGGCTCTATTGCATATTAAGGAAAAATACTATAATGTACCAAAACTGCTCATAAATTTTGGTATCTCTGTATAAATTCTCCACCAGACTGAAGATCTGACTTCTAGCCAGTGTTGTGGTTGAGTGAGAGAAGCAACTCAGATAGGACCTGAGTTAAGATGCAACACTGGGCCTTAGCTTATTAATTTATTCATTCTGTTTTAATAGTGCCTAAAGATCACATCAAGTCAGGAAGAGGGCAGAATGGTTCAGTCAATCAATCGTGGGTTTGCCAAGTCCTAAACAAAGATGAGGAAGAGCAAACTGCAGTTCACAGGAATTCTCCAAAATGAAAACAAAAGTGGGAGGAAGTCCCACAAGGCAGATTTTGGCCCAAAATGGTAAAAATGTTCCAACTTCATATGTACGTGTGAGCACGGTCACGGCCAGCTGTGAGCACAGCTGGAGCTTGAGCCCAAGGTATGTGCTTCTGCAGCAGTGACATTGCCTGGCCTGATACACAGGAGCTCTTATCCAACAAAGAATGCCAAAAACATTATATTTTTTTTAAACAACCTTCAGACCTGTGCATGGGCAAGAGCACCAGCTTCCAGCTTGTTCTTGTTCCAGTTTTGTTAGTGAAAAACTAACCCTGGGTAAATACAGCTGTGGCCAAACCCTCCTACCCACACGGATGGGAATAAAGCTTATTTCTCTGAGGTGCCTCCTGACTCCCCGTCAGCATTCACACCATTTTCCCTAGAAAGGTGAAGAGTAACTCAGGCCACAGTCACACTTAAAAGGTGGTTTCTGCACTGCAGACAAGGGCTAGGTAGGGCAGGGCAGATAAAGCAGGGTAAGAGGGGAAAAAAATAAGCAGGGAGGGTTCTTCTATTCTTATTTGCAGTACAGAAAGACAGAGATGGAGGGGAGTGAGGCCAGGAGGCAGTTTCAGTCTGCTCACACAACAGCATGATAGGAAGCTGGATATCCATTTCGGAGACAGTTTCGGGGGGTTATAGGTAGATGTATGTGATTGTCTGATTCTGCTTAGCACTGTAAAAGTTAACACAGGGGTGCCAGTAATAGAGACCAACTCCAGGCACCTTCTCCTGGTGCTCCCAGTCGCACAGAGGAGAGTCAAGCATGAATGAAGAAGGGCCACTGCTCCACGCTGGCTCGCAGGGATAGTTCACGATGCATTGGGCACCATCCCATAGGCTTCATACAGCGTGTTCAGCAGCTCCTGCTTTTCTTTCTCAGGTAAGAAGCTGGACTGAGCTGCATTGATGTTCTGGGGAGGCAGAGGAAGAACAGCAGAGAGACATTAAGACGCATCAGACATTAACATGTGGTTGCACACAGCCAAACATCTGGCTCTGAGCAGCAGCAGGCAAAGGAGAGTATAAAGTTTCCACTCTTGAGATTCATTTCCATAGCCTCATTTGACAGGGAAACTGCTCTGCCCATCACTCCCAAGAGCAGACACAAAGCAAAGGTCTCTAAAGACTTTGGAATTTTTAAAGATATGCACGTCAGAGCTGTCCTTACACTCTCAGTTCCCTGCGGACAAAACCCTCTCCTGGCACAGCGGTGGTGGCAGCTGACGTGCCGCTGCTGGAATAGAGCCTGTCTGTGCACTGCAACCTGCTTATCCGTCATGTGCAGGGACCTTTCTTTCATTACACAGGAACAACTTGGGTTTTGCCAGAGCAGGAGAGGACAGCTGGCAGTAGAACAGCTGTGGATCCAGGACCCCAGAGCTCAGAGCTGTCCTTGTTTCCCCTTGCAGACCCAGAAAGTCAGGTCTGGAGGAGAAACAGACTTGTTCCTCCAGCCAGAGCTGAGAGCAAGATCAATGCTCTCTTATCAAGTATATCTTGTGTTTCCCAATTCAAACAAATATCTCCACAGACACGCAGGTGAAAGTGCTGAGCATGACTCTCATAGTAAACCAAGAAAGGTTTGCTTGGTAACCAGGTAAGTCAGAAGCTCCGAGCATCCCCCTCCATCCAGCTCCGCAGCTCTCCTCAGCCTCATGCTTAAAAGGCCAATGCAGGATTTTCTGTTTTCCATTGAAAACTCTTCATCTTATAAAGAAAACTAGCAGGTTGTTCTGGATTGCATCCAGGACACCCAGCCAAAGCCAACTTACCGCTCTCTTGAACTCCTCTTCAGTGAAGCCCATATAGTCCTTCACTATGCTGTAATCCTTGTCGATATTGGAGTTAAAGATGAGAGGGTCATCTGTGTTTATAGAGTAGTTAGCTCGATCCTTCCTAAATCTGTAAGGAAATCAGGTTGAACCAATGAGTAAAACACTGGATGCGGCACCGGGTGTACATTTCTCAGGGGAAAACGCAGTAAAAGGAAAGACCTCATAGGTGTCCCTGCAGCTTGCAGTGCCAGGCACAAACACAGGGCTTGGCTTCTCTCACCACCACTCTGCACCAAGCTGCTTCTCCAGCGCAGCTGGGTGCGGGGCATCTCTTACCAAGAGGCTGAGCAACCTCAGCTCTCACCCACAAACTAGGGCTAACGGCCAGCTTGAAGCATCTCATGCCCCACAGCTGAGTGCGGGGACAGGAGGGATGAGACAACCTCCCCGAGGGACCCCTGCAGCCCCTCCAGCTGCACTGGATCCCTCTGTGCCAAAGGGTGAGGATGTACCATGTTTTCCTAAGCGATTAGCCGTGCATTACCTTTGTAAAGCAATAAAGCGGCTATAATCAACCCAAATCCTGGTTGTTTAAGATAGTCTTACTGTGTTAGAGGGTGTTTCCCGAAGTCCGGAAGACATGCTCCAGTGAGATAACTGGACCAGGGGCAGACCTGTTTGGAGGGGTTAAACACAAAAACCAGAATCAGATATGCAGATCTGAACCCCAGCTGCGTACGCAGATAACGAAGAATGGTGGTAAAGCCAGATACAGGTCTACAGCTTTGTTTGCAACTACCCCTTAGCACTGCTCCTTTGGACCAGTGCACGACTCAGGACATGGATGCGAAGAGCCCACAGCTTGTGCAACAGTAGCAGAAAACAGTGGGATATTTCCCATGGCCAGTCAGCCTCTCGCTGTGTGTCAATCACAGCTAAGAAACCCCTGGCATTAAGTATATACACATACATTCCATATATTAGTTGGATACGCACAATCTGGGGAAAAGCCAAGGAAATTTTCCCATCCACAGCAATTCCCAGGCACTCCCACCCTCCACTCAAACAGGCTCCAGTACAACAGCCCGCTTTGCGGAAGGAGAAGCCTGCAGGCTTGAGATACACAAATTAGTGACCAAGCCATCCAAAATTTATCCTCATCCAGAACAGGATCCATTTCTCTGCTAAACATCTGCAAGCTGCTGTACTTGCAGCTATGATCCCAGTAAACAGCCAGGTCTCCCCACCGTTTTTGCTGTGGAGCTTCAGCCATCCAGGTTCAACAGCAACATCACCAAACGTGGTCAGCTCAGAGGGCTCAGGTCATGTCCCTGGCTGTCTCTCAGCCCAGGTGAAGGCTGATTTTCCACTCAGAGAGCAGATACCTGGCTGCCAAGCCTCCACCAAACATCCTTACCTCAAAATGCATCTTAGCTCTCAACAGCTCCTTGTAGAGCTCAGGGTCCTCCAGGACATGGTAACCATGGCCTATGCGCTCTGCCTTCAGGAGATAAACAGCCTAGAGAATACGGGAAAACTACATGCAGCCACTGAATGCAGCTCAGCTGCCATCTGACCAGAGATCCCTGCCCCAGCACAGGTACAGTCTGCTCTGGAGAGGTTCTTCTCTGAGCTGTCACAGCCAGATCTCTGCCTGGGCCCCCAGAATTTGTTCTGCTATGAATAGAGAGAGGATTTGGATTCCTCCTTCCCTGGTGCAGGGGATGCAGGGGCACTTCCCATCCCTGCCTCCCTCCCTCCCACTCCCTGCCCCAACTCAGGAGCTCCTTGTACCTCCTTGATCATGGCAGCTGGTCCGGCCTCCCCAGCATGGACGGTGCGATGAATCCCACATCTTTCAGCTTCCTGCAAAGCAAGGAAGGACACGCTCCTACCCCATCACCTGCAGCAAGGTCAGCTGGCACTGCCCTCAGGGGCACAGCAAGAGAAATAAAGGGGGTTCTGCACAAAGAACCCCAAACCATAAGCCCTGCACGCCGAAGTGTGCATGCTCACTGCTGTTGCACAGCCTGTAGGCAATGAACTTGGTAATGCCACAGGCAGAGAAATTTAGAAAGCGTGGTTACCTTCCCCTGGAGCCCAGCCAGACTCCTCCAGGGTCTTTTAATACCGGGTGAGCTCACTGCTGTCTCCTCCCCAGACAGCAGCAAACTAGAAGCTCTCCTTCCTCCACCCACTTGCCCTTCTGCATGAACCTTGCAGCAATTCCCATCTTTGTAGCTTCTACCTTTTTGGCTGCTGCAGCCAAGTGTGAGGATTTAAAAGCCCCCACAGCAGAGATGAATCCATCCTTAGCCATGGAGCGCCTCTCTCCTGAGAGGGGCTGGGGAGGGAGGCAGCCCAGCTGGGAGGACCCTGTGGGTGCAGCTTTACAGGGGCTTTGAGGTGATCTCCATGGCTCTGCAGAAAAACCTCTTGCCAGAGCAACCACAGACCACTCAGGTTTAGGGAAGCCTTGCTCCTGCCTTGCTGGAAAAGGGCCACCCAGGCAGCGGTGGCAGCTGGGCTGCAAGCCCTGTCTCGCAGCAGACTGTCTTTGAGGCACTCCGTCAGGGCTTCTCACTCATGATTTTTTTTCAGTTACCTAATTTTCAGCTCCTCACGTGCTGTTCACACAGGCCGAGTGAAAGTCAGGCCAGGTTTCACCTGGGGCAGCTACAGAAAAGGCCAGTGTGCATTGACCCAAAAGGCACTTCGTGCTCCCGACATTTAAGCATGTGTTGATTTTTGCCAAACAGCTGAATTTTTTTAACACTTCTTGCAACAACAAAGTCCGTCTGGCTAAAGTACCAGACCAAGAAGACCAACAGACTCACACCAGCACTGAGATATTCCACTTTTTTCTACATGGGATGAAGACAACCCAGAAACTCTTTTTCCTCCACTCCGACGACAGTCATCCCTAACTATTCCAACAGGTGACAGGGATACAAGCAGAAGGGTAAGGAAACCCACATATGCCACGACTTCCCCACTAATCCTCTCAGCCACTGAAGCCTGATCCCTATCCACTGCATCCAGGAGGGAGCTTGTATCTAATGTCCATCCACGGGCTTATCTTCCAACTTCACCAAGTTGGAAAAGACCCACCGGATCATTGAGTCCAACCATTCCTATCAGTCACTAAACCATGTCCCTCAACACCTTGTCCACCTGCGCCTTAAACCCCTCCAGGGAAGGTGACTCAACCCCCTCCCTGGGCAGCCTCTGCCAGTGCCCAACGACCCTTTACGGGAAAAATTTTTTCCTAATGTTCAGCCTGAACCTCCCCTGGTGGAGCTTGAGGCCATTCCTTCTCGTCCTGCCCCCTGTGCCTTGGGAGAAGAGCCCAGCTCCCTCCTCTCCACAACCTCCTTTTAGGTAGTTGTAGAGAGCATCTCAGAGCCCCGGGGCAAGTCCCCAGCACAGGGACAAGACACATCTTCCAGATAGAGAGGTCTGGACCTCAGTGCTGCTGGCACACCACGGGAGGATTTAATGTGCCTGCCCAGCAGTTAACAAAACCCTGTGCCCACATCTCAATTTATAACCACCGAGTTCATCCAGCACGGTGCAGCCACACAGGCGGGCCTTGCATCGGCTCCTGCTGACGGGGCAAAGACCCCAGGAGAGCCCACTGTCGCTTCAGTCCCAAGTGCTGCTCAAAAACCATCACCTTTTTTGGCCGTGATGGTGCGCAACCTCCTCTCCCACTGATGCAGGGGACCAACAACCCCAAATCCTCACTAGCAAAGAGGAGCGAGGTGCCAAGCTTCCTCTCCGAACTGCTGCAAAGCACTGAGATTTAGGGAGACCCTTGGATCAGGCTGCTGAAGCTGCTCCAGCGTTTGCACTTGAGATAATCAGATAAAAGCACTTCAAAGGTGCAACTTCTTCTATGCTGCTCAGGTGATTTTGACCAGACTGGAAATACCAGTCTCTTCCCTGGTTGTGGTTTCGCTGAGCCCCAGGAGCAAACCCCAGCGACTGCACACAGGCTCCATGCACTCGGTGCTAGGGGGTAGCATGCTTAGTTCCAGCTTTAAGGCCATGTTTAAGCAATGAGGCCGGCTATTAATCACTTAGGAAAAATAAACAAACACTTTTGCTCTTTAACTGAACATTCTTAACAGCTACAACAAATTTTTAAGCTGTTCCAGCTGTTTGCAATCTGAGTAACATTCTCCCTGTCCCCTCATGCACACCCCCTCAATAGATGTTTTTTGGGTTTTTTGTTATGATTTCTTTTAAGGAGTTTATCCAACAAACCTCATAAGCCTTCTTATGCTCAGAGGAATTGTCCACCTCCAGGGTCTCATCCCCAGCCAGGTCGATGGCCACCACAGAGTTGTTTCGATACTTCTTGCAGAGCTCCACCACCTCTGGAGACCAGCCTGGAAGAGACAGCACCACGGTTCAGGAGAAAGCATTCCTACGGGTCACAGCCTCAGCATTTTTCTAAACAAATCCCGGTCCTATAACTAGAAGGCTAGAACTATATTCTTCAGTCTTTCCTAAAATTTGATGCTCAAAAAGAAAGCTAACAAACTCCTAGAAACGTCTGTCATCTTCAGGTAAATAAAAGCTGCCAACGAATTAGTCCATTGCCAATGAAAGGGAAATTAAATGCAATTACCAGCTATAAAACTGCTCTCATCGTGGTTTTCTGCTCACTTTGAGCAGGGGGAAAAAAAATAAAGAAAACAAACCTCCAAATGTGGTGGTGACTGCTGCAGTTGGCCGAAAATAAGCTGAACTGCACAGCCCATGCAGTCTAACACTGTGTATGCAAAAGTCCTCCAGCTTGCTCCTGAGCTTTCACCTCATCCCAGGCTATGAAAGGGGAGAGAGAAGGAGGAACTGGTATGTTAGGTGTGTTCTGTCACAGAGGAGTTTGGGCTGGGAGGGATCGCTGGGGGAACCTGTAAGGCAGTCAGCCCTGTCCCGTTGCAGAGGATCCTTGACTCCTCCAGAAAAGATGATGGATGCTACTCCTAGTGGGAAGGAGCTGGGCTGCCGCCGTGACCTTTAACACTCTCAAGGTTTTATCTTTTGGGCATTAGTGAAAGAGAGAGAAATAAACAAACATCAACTGCCTCAGAGTTATCTCTGATAAGGATAGATAACCTCAGAGAAAGGACAGGCATCAGCTAGCTCACACAGCACTTACCCTTAGCAAAAAGGCCAAAAACCAGATAAATGGTAGTGTTAATAATTAACAGACACCTCCTGGGCACGTACAATCCCAAAATCATATGAACACAGAAGAAAATGTGTGCAATCTCATCTTCTTTTTTCACTCACCTGCTTCCAACTCACCAGATCAGAGCCGTTATTCTATTAACAAGTTTAATACGAGCTGGTTCTGGCTGGCAGCTCTCAACGCTTCATAAACTACAGGGTTGCTTCCCACTATGCAGCACATCCTGAATGCAGCATTAAAGACTCTTGTATGGAGTGCATCACTGACTCTGTGTAAGAGTTGGTGCCCAGGACAGAGGCATGAAAATGCCACCTCATGTGTCTGCATGAGCAACCCCTCCTGCTGTGCCAGCACACACTGCACGTGCCCTTGGGATGCTCCCACCACCTTCTGCCTTTACCATTCACAAGTTGGCACGGACTGCAACTGCAGATAACTGTGACACTGCCCTACAGCTTTCCCAGCTTCTACAAAGAAAAGCTTTCGTCCTAGAAACCAGAAACTTAAGGGTCAAGTTTTCAAAGTATTGTTTGGGGTTGGAAAAAAAACCCACCCTCAAATCTCCCAGTTTCCAAGAGTATAATTTTTCACATTTCCAGACAAAAATTAACCGTGTCGTCATCAGCAAAAATCCTTCCACCATCTACCCCATTAAGCCTGCCTAAAGCTGCTGTGAGGATATGGAAATATTCATAGCAAAGTTAACAAAGCCTTTATGTAAGGCAGCTATCGCATACAACCCTGTCCAAACTGCATCTTTCCCTAGGTGTAGTTGCTCACAAAACTCAGCAGTCCAGTGAAACACTGGAAAGTGGGATTTTTTTCCTATAAGCAGAAATTGTATCTTCCCCAGGAGGGCAGAGAAGAACCCGCTTTGTCTCTCTAGCAGGATCTTTCAGATACTGGTTGTACCCACACACCCCAACTCCCGCATCCAGCCGACCCTTTCCCCATAGTGAAGGAAGCAGAGGACCTCCACCAAGAAAAAAAACTCCTTTTGGGCACTGCCTGGTCCCACATCAGACTCAGAGCCATGGGACCAGGGCTTTCCCCACATTTCTGCTGGGCCCTGGACCCAGGGGACGTCACCCCCCGCCACGCATCAGGGAAGGGGAGCAGAGCAGCACGGCAGCTGCAATACATTACTTGGCATATGGCGCATGCAGCATAGAATAGACCTGGCTTTGATGCGGAAATCCCTTTCTCCATCCTGTAGTCCCTGATTTACGAGGTTAACGACTTCGTCTGGAGTGAGGTCTCCCCTGCAGGGAAGAAAAAGCCATCAGCAAGAGGTCAGACACCCACCAGGGAGGCAGGCAGGAGCCACAGGTCCAGCCCAGCATCCCCACAGGACACCCCACACAAAACCCAGGCTGCCTGGGGTCCCACTCGCCTTAGCATCCGAAGGAGCCTGATGACACCGCCCAGAGCTGAAGAGCACCTTTTACACACATGCCATGCCTGGATTTACAAGATGTTGGGCATAAAAGCATGCAAAGATGTTCGTAAGATTTAGAAAAGCCTCAGGGAACTGGATGTCAATCCTGGGCAGAAGAACTGCCAGAGCATCTCTTTAGAGCACACAACCGCCTGCAGCCAGGCAGGGACAAGCACAGGGCTTCAAAGTCCTCCACAGCACCTTCTGCAAGGAGCTAAAGATCCCAGCACTGATTTAATAAGAGGCACACATCACAGTGGGGATGACAGGTAAAGGGCTTGGATCATCAGTGCCCTCCCACATTGCCCGCACCATCTCAAAGTCACATTTTGCAGGCAGATGAACATCTGAACGCCGCCTTCCCTCGCACAGAGACTGGCTCCAGCCACAAGTTTAAGCACAGCTGCTCTGCACATGCAGAACTAGGTGCCCAAAGCAAGGGACGATCAAAAAAGAGTAGCACACAGAGACATTATAGAAGGAAAAATCCTGTTGATGGGGAAAAGAGGTGGAAGAGTGCCAGTGCTTGCTGTGTTGGAGGAGAGTGAAGGTTTGGTTACACCAGATTTCAAACACATGCTGGCCGATCAAAGAGGGACCTGGCTCCTCCTTCTCCACCAGCCACCCACCGGCTCCCTGGCATGGTGGGATCACTCACTCAGTTTGGCCCCAGGGGATGGGATCCACACGGCAGTTGGCCAGGAGGTGAGGGCTGTACCGGACCTCCACGTAGATGACACCTTCTTTTGCTTTTGTTTCCACAAGCTCGTATGCGATCCTCCTCACCGCCTCGCGGTCACCCCTGCAGAGATGGCAGTTGGACCATCAATGAGACTTGTCACCCTCGGTGAGGCAACCTCCAAGGCTGAGCAACGTTAGCGAAGAGGTTCAGCCAAGGGCTGAGGGTGAAGAAGTAAAATGTGGGGTACTTACGCAATGGCAGGCATGTAGTGATTAAACTTCTCTAGAAACTGGGTAAGTGTCAGCGGTGTTTTGTAGCTGACATGCTTCAGGAGGTCATCCACAGTGCTGCCAGGGAGAGGAACCCCTCTTTTCCTGGGAATAAAGCCACATATTACTGACAGGGAAGGCTATCATATTTTCAATCACTTCACTTCATACAGCAATCACATCCTATGCTGGCACCATTAACCTCCATTTCTTCACAGAAAAGGTATGGCACACTTTGTCCTTCCAAAATCTCCTCGACGATGCAGCTGAGTCCCAGTGAGGAAGAAGGCAATCCAAAATACAGGCAAAACAAAAACAAATCAACATACAAGCTCAGACTGACCTGGCACAAACAGAACTAGAGCATATTTTAAGCTTATGAAGGAGTCCGTCTAAAGGGACTCTGGATTATTTCTTGGCACATCCTAGACCAAGCAGCAGAATTGCCAAAATTCTTTAGGAAAGTTAATTTCCACTATGCAGGCTCAAAGGCTTGAAAAGTCATGGAGACGCCTCCAGTCCCAGGATCCGTGACACAGAAGTGTCACGGTTCATGGGCTCAATGCCAACAGCTCTTGCCAGAGAGACAGTTCCTAAACCAAAAATCGTGGTGGCATCTTCTCTGATGGGGACACATCCCATGCAGGAGCAATTGGCAGTCCTAACAGCTCCTGTCACCGAAGGGCTGGAGATGGTAAAGCCCACCTAAACTCTTACAAAAGGGGAGAGGCTGTTTGTCCCTGGGCCACGTGGAGTCCTGGGTGGGTGGAGGTGTCCCCAGTGGGGTGACAGCTGGGGGGGACTGTGACCTAAGGAAGCTGCATGCTTCCCAGGATTGCTTTGCCACACACAGCTCACAGGCTGTCACTCTCCCTGTGAATGCCAACCTAAATTAGGAATAATAACTAGACATTTGGTTTTAATCCTCTCTCCTGCCTTGATGAATTACAGCTGATTGACAGATCTCACTGCTAATAGAGACAAAACAACACAGACAGCTTTAGCATCCTGATGCCAGCAGGCACCCTGATGAGCAAGGGAAGCAGCCCAACTGACCACACTCCTGGGGCTCAGTAAATATTGCTCATTCCCTGCTTGGGCAGGAAGGAAACCAGTCCCACACTCAGCTTTCACATGCAACCTGCACAGATTCAGTTGCTGGCACTTGGCAGGGGACGTTCACCACTGCCAAGGCATCAGTTTTCCTCTCTGCCTTGCCCTTTCCATGGCACGGTCACACTGGTCTCTGATCCAGCAACCTGCCCATGTCTTCCTCCACTTGCCCAGAGAAAGCCTCCAGCAGCAAAGCCATTCCCCTGCCCTTCTCCGTGGGCGTCCCGAGGGATTGCCTCCCCACAGCCAGCAGCAACAGCACTTTGAGAGGATCCACAGTGCAGAGATGCTGACCGAGGCGGTCTGGTGGATCTTGCCTGCACGGTTTTGGGAGCTGTTGCTGCCCCATCCAACCTGCCTAGTATCTGGGAGCCTTCGCACAGCAAAGCCACCTCAGAGAAAGGTGCTTGTGCCTGCTGGCACCTCAACAGCCTGCCTGGAGCTACATTCAGCCGTGCGCTGAGCTGGGACATGCACCGTCCCACTGCAGAGAGGGCACCTCTCCCAGGGACACCCAGCCTCCAGCAGCCCCATGAGAGGTCTACCAGGACTCTGAAATCTTGGGCTGGCCAGGAGGGGATGCAAAGCCTGACCCAGACCTGACAGAATTGAAGCTAAAGTTTCTAAAAACGGCTGAGCTCAGCCACTGCCCCAGGGGACTTGTGCATCCCAGCAGCTTCAGGTCATTTGTACATGGTCAGCCACCACCTGGCAAATTTATTTCCAGCTCTTTACCTTCAGAAATAGACCACAAGCAGCTTTCTGGGTCTAGGGTGAGGTTCTTACGGCAGGACCCTACAGTCTCCTATGCTGCCTTGTTGTTTTTACATTTGTGTGCGCGCTAGTTTTATAGCCCATGAATAGCACAGCCTTACTCCACCCGAAGGCTGGCAGCTCCAGAGGATGCCAGGGCTGTTTAAAAATAAGAAGGAACTCAGCGCACGCTTGGGCAACGAAGGTTTCTATCCTAAGCAAAAGAGGAATGGGATCCTCAGATGGCCGGTGCCTCCTGGGCCTCAGGACTCCTTCAGTCCTCCTTGGGGACTCCACCAGCACTTATCCACCAGCAGGAGGGACCCAGCAGAACTTCACAGAGTCAACACTGACTCTTCTGTACGTCAGGACCTGTGTTTCAGCCCTGCAGCCCACCAGCAGCAAGGGCAGAGCCAGCAGGAACACCGACTCATTTCACCATCCCAACATCCCACATCCTGTAATAAATGAGATAGACATCTCCAATCCACCCTTCTTACTCTGGCTACACTGCATGGCCACTTTCTACAGAAAAAGCTACTTTAGAAATAATATTTCCCCCTAGCATTACACTGCCTTGGAGTCTCCTGGGCTCACAGGATGCCAGAATCACTTCCCATCCTCCTCAGAACTGATTTCCTCCCCAAAATACCAGAGTTGTGCCTAAAACTGCTTTCCAAAACCTTTAACCTTGCCACTTTCTTGATCTGAGGGTATCTGCTAGTCTCCACTAGCTATTTGAACAGCGACAGCTGGAAGTCTTAAGTTTATGTTGCTTACAACCATGGAGCCAGGTCCTCGCCCGGGTTAATCATTCACCCTGGTGCTTCCCACACAAGCTACACCAGAGCAAGAAGATGCACGTGGACTCTGTCAAGGAAACAACCTCTCTTTAAGCCACTGCCAAATGCTTTCCTGGGTCACCCCCACCACGAGCACGACTCCTTTACTGCTGGCACCAGGCATGCAGCCTGGGGTTCAACGGCGCACAGCAGCAGGGCAGAGAGGAGCACCCAAGCTGTTTTTTCCTCCCAGGACTGTGGTACGACACCACCACCAAGATGCTCCCAGCCTGCTTTCATTTCACTAAGAATATGGAAAAAAAAAAAAATGAGAATACGCTGACTCTGCCGCGTCCTGAGTACACTTCAAAGGCAGACAGCTCTGTTTATGAGACATCTCCTGTACTTTTCTCTGAGTGACACCTCCTAGCTTGCCTGGCTCACAGGACCGAGGACCACCTCATTCATGCTCCTGCCACCAGCATGGCCCCGCTGCACTTTTAGGATGTGCTCAATATTGTCATACTACATAGCTAGAGAATCCATCCGTGCAGAGATGAGCAGCACCAGCCAGGCTCGCTGCCTGCACAGCAAGGGAGCCTGCCACCACAAGCTCTTCCATCAGAGGACCACACAAGCAGAAGGAACGATGCTTTTGAACCGCAGCTCCCAGAGCTTTCTCCACCACCACAACTCACCGGCCGAAGTGCAAGATTGTTTCTGGTCTAATGGCTCCATCCAGGTGGACGTGAAGCTCTACCTGCAATGAGACGAAGAGAGATTGGTGAGGGACTCTTTGAGTCGCAGCAGAAGTCGAGAGATTAGTAGCTGGTGCTAGCACTTGTGCAGCCAACAGAGGGACAAAGTAATGACTAGGAAGCACAAACCCATTTTTAAAATGCCACCATTGTAAAGTTTATTTTTCAATATCTAAGTACTGTCTAAATATTTTCTTATTTCTGCTGCAGCGCACATTAAGTGGATCTTCACGAATTTATTCTATTTCCAGTAATTTTCAGGAACTGCCCCATCTTTATTTAGCTTGCGCAGTTTAGAGTTTGGGAAGAGTGAAAAAAGCAAACCCTAAACACCTTTGCTTTCCAGCTTCTTTCTTCTTGAATGAATCAGTTTCCTAAGAGTCATTACACAAAAAACTTTGACTTCACTTCTGAGAATCAGCTCCGGATATGCTGTTAATTACTTGGTGTTATCAGTGCTTACAGGCTTTCTAATCCTAGACATGGAGTCAGTGCCATGGTACAAGGTGCTGTAACAAATAACAAGAGTTGCCCCGTAGAGCAAACAAGCTGGTTTTAGAAGAAAACACATTTCCACTCATTAAAAATGGGACAGTAACTCAGATCTCTTTGCTCTGAAACCCTATTTCCCAATTAGTGCTGAAATAATGGATTTTGGAGAAAGAGCCACAGAAAAGCAAAAGCAACTTTTTCCATTCAGCAGCTGGGGCTTTTGGAGGAAGATGACAAATGTGATTTGGAAGTTGAACATGGAAGGGAAATATTAGCTGTGAAATGTTTTCTTATTTCTGGAACTGTTTTCTTTTAAGCAATGGAATAACCTAAAAAATACATATTTTTTTTTTAATGAAACTGTAGAGCAGTAACTTAATACACAAAGTTCTTCTTAGTTATGACATTGTGCAGATTTTACTATGTAGACGAGCACTGCAGGATGCTGAGGGAAAGAACTGTGTAGAATTCAGAAGACTGGACATTTGCATGGACACCTAAACCACCCAGGGTTACTAATTAAAACCCACAAACCTTCTGGCATCAGGGCATGTATCAAACAATAACTACAAGGAACTAGAAGAAAAGTGAGTAAGCTGTCCACACAAGCAGGGCAACACATAATTGTCCACCTCAAGACCCTTTCGGTCACCTGTGAAGCATCCATGGAGCAGCTGATGTGAGCTCAACATCACTGGCACAGCTCCTGGTGTGGAGCTGGCAATGTCCATCTCTGGAACAGGCACTGATGCCCAGGAGCTCGTTCCCATCCCTACCTCCTCCTGCAGCCCATGCAGGCAGACACTTATCTTCTAGCTCACACTGGGGATTTTCATTGATTGCTTCTGCTGCAAAAGGCCATTATTGCTGGGGGGGAGCAGTGCTTGAGTTTGGGTCACCTGCAGAAGATGGCCATGAAGCCACTAGTGAAACATGCACCGGTGGGATGCAAAACACAGGTGCCAGGCTCGGGGCTGCCCCAGCTACTGATCCTGCACTGTTGTCATCAGCTGGCCCAGGGCTCACAGACACCACTGCTAGCAGGTTGTAAAAAGATATCCCCGTCACTTCTCCTGCCCTTGAGTCACGATCTGAATCTACAAGGATGAAGATTTTTAAAAGGGCAAAGCCTGATCTTTCCCCCTACCTCGAGTTATGCAATCGTGCTTACGAGGACTAAATGTCCTGAGAAGCAGCAGATAAAATAACAGACCACGGACATGATCTGCATGGCCAGATGTGGATGCCTAGCACATTTTCCACTCTGATTCGTATTTCAAAACCACGCAAGCTCCATTCCTTGAAGTTTTTAACAGCCCTTGTGACTTTCTTATGGAGTTACAGGCCTGAAATTCGCTCATGCTGTACATAAAAAAAACAAGCAACCCAAACCTCCCTTGGTCTTCTCATCCCAAACATTTCTCAAGCGTTTCCTGCAATAACATCCCAATGTGACACTTCCATCAACAAGAAAGAAATCCAGTGGTGTCCTTCATCCATGCAAGCCACCTCATTCTGCCACTGCTGCAGGAGATGCACGTAAAGCAGCAAAGTTCCTCCAATGCCATGCATTTCTTTGGGTCTGGAGGGACCTAAACTAAGTGCTAAGAAGCTCTCATGCAATGCTACTCAACCCAAAACTTTGTGGGGCTCCTCCATATCGGGGAGGTGGCTTTCAGCAGCTGGGAATAAGTCTGGGCTATTCAGATAACCAGAGGACATTCAAGTGAAGTAAGTAAAGGTGCATCTACAAGGGTCTCCACCAAGAGCCAGCCCTAGATAAGGATGCAATCAGGCAAAACCGAGCAGCTCAGCTGCCCCAGGTGCTTTGCTTGCAAAGCCTGCAGGTTTCCAGGTCCATGGGAGGCTGCTCACTGCAGATTACGCTGCAGCTTTCTTCCTGCGTGTTTGTTTTGTGTAAACAAAGCACAAGACTTTTCCAGATACAAGTGGGTGACACGACCTTGCTTTCCGCCAAGGAAAGCACCCAGATAATGATGAAAGAGTTTTCTCCGAGTTGTGGCTCCAGGAGACAACGCCTGAGCAAGCAGAAATATGGAGAAAGCAGGAGCCCACTGCTTCTTCCAAGGCTCTGCTCCCTGGCACACAGAGGTCCAGGCATATGTGGTTTCCCACTCCAAACTCTCTTGTTTATTTAGACAGGAAGCCTGAACACACTAATTACATGGGAATCTCAACACTTGGTCCAGGACCCACACAGCACCACAGGCTGCACAAGCGCTGAACCCTTCAGGATAGCGATGCCGCCCTTTTTCACATTAAACCTGGATGTGGTAATGTTTGTTCTGAGGCAGAACGAGAAAGCAGCAGAGTTCTCAAACACTTTCCTGGGGCAGGAGCTCAGCTCTTCCCCCAGCTGCAAGCAGCCTTCAGACCTTCTTCTACACCTCCACCGCGCCCACAGCCGAGAGCCAGTTCACTGACCACCAACCAGAGCGTCAAAAAACCACAGCAGCATTCAATAAGTTTCTGAGTTTGACTAAACACCGGTTGAAAGCCAGAGGGAAGAGTTCAAAAGACATAACTGGCCATAAATTGTGCATCCACAGCAGAGACAACCCTCAGCAAGGCTGTCAGAGCAAACCCAGCGCTTTCCATTTTTATGCAAAAAAGTTTCAGCTCAAGCAGGGCACATGACTTGTTAGTGCAGATATCAGCAAGTTGGCTCAGCTTAAAAAAAAAAAAAAAGAAGGTTTAAGGGCTCTGGCTTGGTTTTTCTCTTCTAAAAATACTTCAACGTTTTCTTTAAAACTTAAGCTTCAAAAGCAAACTCAAACACAAAACTAGGTACTTCAAATATGCTCCATTCAGAGATCAAGTCTGATTATTGTTAGTTTAGTGAAATTGAGAGGAAAAAGTTAACCAAATACTCAAACTCTTTTTGGCTACAGCCAACCCAACAGAATTTCTCCATTATGGTTTGCTCAGTGGACCACAGCAGGGCAGTTAATTGCTCTGTTCTCCTATGATGTGGCACAAAAAGTACCATCCAAGCCAAAGCATTTGAGGGGAATTCTATATCAGGTGGTTTTAGAGTCTTTTTTTAAAACATATACAATGAGCAAAGTCAGCCCTAACACCATGGTAAAGACAACACCAACCTCACCTGTGGTTTCCAGCAGATGTTAATAGATAATCCAGGCAGCCACTAAAGTTGCATCATTTTAAAACCCTTAGGAGTGACTTTGCCCAGGATTATTTATTAGCACATTAAAAGGTGATAATTTAAAGTTCATTTTATTGATTTCAATAACTGAAACCAGAGTAATTTGAGCTGTCATTTGACAAAAGTCAGATACACGTGGCAGGAAAACGCTAATAGAGATCAAAATTCAACAAGAGAGAAGATGCAAAGAGCATGAACTGTGCTCCCCAAACCCCTGTCTGATAAAAGCACGTTGTCAGGAGCCAAGTTCTCCTCCTCATAAACTCACCACAAATGCTCATTTAGATACAAGAGGTGAGCCCAGATCAAGAGGGATGTGAAGTGGAAGAGACCTGGTATTACCTTCAACTCAGACAACACTCACAATGCTGACAACACTCTCGTTTCAGAGATGAATCTGTCATACGCTTTCAGGTTTGAGCCTCTAAAAGAGAGACTACGAGACCCACCCATGGCTCCACTGCAAGAAATATTAGAAAAGCGTTCATATGATATATGGCTTTGGCTTCAGCGGATGAGGAGGATGCTCCTGTGCCAAGCAGCCTCTAGCACCATTCCTCCCAGCCCCAACCACTCATTCCCCACGGACCTCAGCACAAGGTGCTGTTAATGGGTGGTGGTGGCTCTGCTCCACATGGCTTCGACCCATGCCAAGACAGTCAGGGCTGTGCGCAAGAAGTGCCAAAGAAAACATCATCCTCAGCACTCCTGCACTTGCATTTCCCACAATAAGGATGACCTTATTTATTTATTAAGCTTTGCACCCAAGGCAATTACTTGTACTACTAGCTCAGTACAGATGGGCAGATCTGCCTCGAGCAGGGGGAGGCTCAGCCTGGCAGGTTGCAAGGCAGGACATCCATCCAAACCCCCTGGGCAAAGCTGGCGCTCTGCAGCACAGCAGCACCTCGGGTGCCTCTGGGATTTGGTCACCAGGCGCTCTCCTACCCATTGACAGGACACAGCTGGTTCTGACCACCTCTCCCAATTCCAGCTACAAAAGACACATCGGAGACAAGCGCCTCCCTTGGGATAGGGACAGGCTCCAAAATGCTGTGACACATAGTGTGCCCTAGGAGGGCTTGCGGGAACATCTACTCAACATGACCCAAGCTGATCCGGGAAGGAAGCATCCAGCAGCAGAGCTACCCCAGCTGCTGGGAGGGTGCAAGCCTGACCCCAGAGCCCTGTTCCCATCCTCCTCCACACAACGTGGCTCAAGATACATGGAAGCTGCAGAAGAAGAGCCACATGTCCTAAAGGTGAGGCTGGCCTGTGGGGAGAGGAGCCAGCAGTGAGCGAAGGCACCATCTCTGCTCTGGTTGTGAGCAGAGAGGGAAGAGGCTGAGGATTGGCATCCAAGGAACAGCAGCCTTTTCTGCTCTTTTACAGCCTAAGATAAGCAGGGTTCAAAGTCATCCTCCAGAAGGTCCCTGTTCATCTGCTGCAGTCCCTGGGAGCCAGCGAGTTCTCAAAAAATGTGGAAGCAGCTCCAGCCTCACATGCAGCTGGGGCTGAAAGCCGCTCTAGTTACCAGAAACATCTCTAAAACACAAAAGTGATCGCTCCCAATGGCAGAGGGTCCAGGAGAATGAATAGGGCCCATTAACTGACTTCGAACCCATTTTTTTCCCCCAAGGCTGACTTAGCAGGTTGACAGGACAGAAAGGGACTGCCTGACTCAGGAAAACCAGTCTCATAGTTGCTAGCAACCAGGCAACAAAAGCTTGATCTTAGTGGTCAGACCATGCACGTTTTTTCCCTCCCCCAGGTCTCTCTCTTCAGCATCTCACTCTCCCACACACTGGAAAAGTAGGAAGAAGCACAAGTGAAAGAAGAACTTAACATGCTTCTCTCAGCCAAAAGTCTAAAGTCACTGGGGTGAACAGGCTGCCCAGGGAGGGGGTTGAGTCACCTTCCTTCGAGGTGTTTAAGGGACAGGTGGACGAAGTGCTGAGGGTCATGGTTTAGTGTGTGATAGGAATGGTTGGACTCAATGATCCAGTGGGTCTTTTCCAACCTGGTGATTCAGTGATTCTGTGAAATACCTTTCGTTCTCAGTAGAGCTGATGAAACCCCAACGTGTCCTCAAATCGAACTAGCCTTAAAAAGGCTTTAATCATCACGAGATGTCAACGCTCCCTAGGTTTTGGTATCAACATTTGGCTGCAACTGCATGGGTCACCTTCTCCAGGAGGGAAATCTCTTACAGTGATAGAATGAAGCACAGATCAGATCCGTGCACACAGGGTATGCTAGACTTCTCTGGTGCAAGCTTAGACTGAGAGATAAATGGTTTGGGAGTGGTAGGAAACGTAAACAGCTGTAAAAACACCAAACAGCAAGAATTTTGGGGTTTCAGAGGCAACTTTCTTCCGTGGGAAAGCCACATGCATTTGTCACCACTCAGATTCTCACAGAGCGGGACCCCCTGCAACCCTCACATCGCTTCTCCTGGGCTCCTCTGCCCCTTTCTCCCCACCAAGAGCCCAACCTTGCCTGGCAGTCAGGGCCAAAGCAGCCAGGCAGAGAGAACCTGCTCCCCACACGCCAGCTTACCCAGACCACAACGAAACAGCCGAGCTGTCGTGCAGCACAGGCAGCACTCTGCCATCAGATAGAGGGTTAACGCTAACTTCGTCTTCATCCATCTTAATGTTTTTATCATCCGATTGGTAATGTTACTGCACAATCCCACTTGAGAAGCATTTATACAGCACGCGTCGAGAGAGAAAGACTGAAGCGGTCACCAAGATGGTATCTTGGGTATCTGAAGAATAACTGAACTAAATGTTTAATGGGGAAAAAATGCCTCAAAAAAAACAAACAAACAAAAAAAAATACCCCCCTAAATAAACCAACCCACAAAACAAACAAAAAACCAAAACAACAAAACCAAACTCCCAAACAAAACAAGAGAAAACGTTTATTTCAGTAGAGCAGGCTGGAGTGCTGGACCCTCCAGGGCTTCTCCCTTCCCCAGCCGCATCCCAAGTGCATCATCCCCAGCCCCGAGTGACCCAGCCCGGCACCGGGACAGCCCCTGCACCGCCGGGGCTCTCTTCTCCGGTGCACGGCACCTCAGCCTCGGTGCATGCCCCAGCTCTCAGCCCCGGTGCACGGCACCTCAGCCCCGGTGCATGCCCTGGCTCTGGCCTCCGGTGCACAGCACCCCAGCACCGGTGCGTGCCCTGACTCTCGTCCCCGGTGCACGGCACCCCAGCCTCGGTGCATGCTCCAGCTCTCTCCCCCGGTGCACGGCACCTCAGCCCCGGTGCATGCCCTGACTGTCACCTCCGGTGCACTGCACCCAAGCCCCGGTGCAAGCCCTAACTCTCGTCCCCGGTGCACGGCACCTCAGCCCCGGTGCATGCCGTGGTTCTCACCCTCCGTGCACGCCCCGCTCCCACCCCGGCGCCTCCGGCAGAGGCTCCACCTCACCTTGGGGTCCCCGAACACGCAGAGCCCTCGCTCCATGCTGCTGCTGCTGCTGCTGCCCCCGCCGCTCCGCTCCGCGCCCGCCGAGCCCCGCCCCGCCGGCAGCTCCGCCCCCCGCCCCGCCCCGAGCATCCCGGGGGGCTCGGCCGGCCCCCTCCTCCCCGAGCAACGCAGGGTCACACAGAGTCACTAGGGTGTAAAGGACCCACCGGATCATCGAGTCCAACCATTCCCATCAAACACTAAACCATGTCCCTCAGCGCCTCATCCACCCGTCCCTTAAACCCCTCCAGGGAAGGTGACTCAACCCCCTCCCTGGGCAGCCTCTGCCAGTGCCCAATGACCCTTTCTGGGAAAAACTTTTTCCTGATGTCCGGCCTAAATCTCCCCTGGTGGAGCTTGAGGCCATTCCCTCTCGTCCTGTCCCCTGTCCCTTGGGAGAAGAGCCCAGCTCCCTCCTCTCCACAACCTCCGTTCAGGTAGTTGGAGAGAGCAATGAGGTCTCCCCTCAGCCTCCTCTTCTCCAGGCTAAACACCCCCAGCTCTCTCAGCCGTTCCTCATAAGGCCTGTTCTCCAGCCCCTTCACCAGCTTCGTTGCTCTTCTCTGGACTCGCTCCAGAGCCTCAACATCCTTCTTGTGGTGAGGGGCCCAGAACTGAACACACGATTCGAGGAGCGGTCTCCCCAGTGCCGAGTCCAGAGGGAGAATAACCTCCCTGGACCTGCTGGCCACGCCGTGTCTGATCCAAGCCAAGATGCCATTGGCCTTCTTGGCCACCTGGGCCCCTGCTGGCTCATGTTCAGTCACTGTCAACCAACACCCCCAGGTCCTTCTCCTCCAGGCAGTTTCCAGCCAGACTTCTCCTAGTCTGTAGCTGCTCAGGGTTGTTGTGCCCGAAGTGCAGGACCCGGCATTTGGCCTTGTTGAACTTCCTGCCATTGGTCTCTGCTCAGCAGTCCAGCCTGTTCAGATCCCTTTGGAGCCTCCCGACCCTCCAGCAGATCAACACTTCCACCCAGCTTAGTGTCATCTGCAAACTTGCTAAGGGTGCACTCAATGCCTTCATCCAGGTCATTGATAAAGGCAGGGCTGGACCCACCACAGAACCCTGGGGGCTCGGCTGTCCCCCTCCTCCCCGAGCCACCGAAATCCCACCCGCGTTTCCTTTGGGAACAGACAGTCCCTCCTCTGTTGATAACATCGAAGGGAAATAGAACATGATAAAACAATAACTCAGCTCGTAGCACTGGAATGCGATCTCCAGCTTTATTTGCAGGCTTAAGCCAATGCAACAATATTATTTTAACCTAAAAAGGACTTAATTGTTCAGCTTAAGAGCGATCATTCCCCATGGCCTTTTCTGCTCACAAAGCTGCTGCTCAGTGACTCACTTGTTTGGCCCACCACACACCTGCTTTCAACTCCTGCAAACTCAAGCTCAGCATTTCCCTTAGCAAGTTTGCAGATGACACTAAGCTGGGTGGAAGTGTCGATCTGCTGGAGGGTCGAGAGGCTCCAAAGGGATCTGAACAGGCTGGACCGCTGGGCTGAGACCAATGGCAGGAGGTTTAACAAGGCCAAATGCCGGGTCCTGCACTCAGGGCACAACAACCCTGAGCAGCTACAGACTAGGAGAAGTCTGGCTGGAAACTGCCTGGAGGAGAAGGACCTGGGGGTGTTGGTTGACAGCGACTGAACATGAGCCAGCAGTGGCCCAGGTGGCCAAGAAGGCCAATGGCATCTTGGCTTGGATCAGAAACGGCGTGACCAGCAGGTCCAGGGAGGTTATTCTCCCTCTGTACTCGGCACTGGGGAGACCGCTCCTCGAATCATGTGTTCAGTTCTGGGCCCCTCAGCACAAGAAGGATGTTGAGGCTCTGGAGCGAGTCCAGAGAAGAGCAACGAAGCTGGTGAGGGGGCTGGAGAACAGGCCTTATGAGGAACGGCTGAGAGAGCTGGGGGTGTTTAGCCTGGAGAAGAGGAGGCTGAGGGGAGACCTCATTGCTCTCTCCAACTACCTGAAAGGAGGTTGTGGAGAGGAGGGAGCTGGGCTCTTCTCCCAAGTGACAGGGGACAGGACGAGAGGGAATGGCCTCAAGCTCCGCCAGGGGAGGTTCAGGCTGGACATTAGGAAAACATTTTTCCCGTAAAGGGTCATTGGGCACTGGCAGAGGCTGCCCAGGGAGGGGGTTGAGTCACCTTCCCTGGAGGGGTTTATGGGACGGGTGGATGAGGTGCTGAGGGACATGGTTTAGTGATTGATAGGAATGGTTGGACTTGATGATCCGGTGGGTCTCTTCCAACCTGGTTATTCTATGATTTAATTTCCTATTTGTAGTGGCCTGGCCACGTTTTACTCTGCTGCTCTTCCCTTCCTCTTCCACAGATGCTGCACACGGCAGCCTGCATCACTGACGGACAAGTGGCCAAAAGCCCTGCTCCTCCCCACCTAGCATGACTCCTCAAATACTGGAGAAAGCAGAGCTTTCAGCCCCTGCAGTCCTGAAGCACCCACAAAGTCGCCCTGATTTAGCTAAAGGCAAATCTGCAAGGTGCAACCACTCCCTGGAGTGAACTTGGAGGAACACCCTGTGGGACCTGGTGCAGCCCTGGGTGAGGTGAGGTACCTAGAGGGCACTCAGCAGGGAGGTGATGTTTGCAAGAGAGGAGGGTCACAGCTTTGTTCTGCATGACTGGAGTTGCCCTGGCCAGGTGAGGCCATCCTCAGACAGCAAGCCGGATCTGCAGGGAGCCTTGGAGATGAAAATCACTATTTCAATAAAAAATACTATTATTACTTGCTCTGGCATGTAAGCAGAGAAAACACTTGAGGCTATAGGCATGAACGCTACCACAAATGGTTGGAAAATAAAGTTTCCTCTTCTTCCGCAGCTGTGTTTACACTAGAAGGACGCTGTTTGTGGAAGCTGGCAGCAGGGGATTAGCTATGCCAAAACCCTGCCTGCGGGGACAAGGAGGGCTGGGCGCTCCTCCAGCCCTGTGCTGTCATAGCCACGCTGCCACCTTGTCACAGCAAGGTGACATGAAACATCTCAAGGGAGTGAGCAGCCCTGAAGCTGGGGGCTGCAAACTGGTGCTAGGCACTGCATAGTAAATGCAGAACGTGCTGCCCACTCGTTGCTCTGCAGGGAAAGGTCACCGGCATCCCTTCTCACTCCTCCACAGCTTTGCCGTGAGAGTAGTGATGGAATTTCTGCCCCAAAGCCAAGTAGGCATTGAGAGAACAGCAGTTTTTCAGCTCGAATCCCAAGGTCAATTGGGTATGTGCACTGCAGCGGAGCCCGTGGGAAAAGCACAATGTTTGGCTGGGGAGGAAAGTTCATCGACATGTTCTCTTTTACTAAGTACCACCTTTCAGAGATGCCCTGACTGCATCCATGCTGTAGAGATGAAAGCACATTAGCCACAGTTAACTGGCAAAAATATTCTTTACAAAACAGTGGCTGGCAGGGGGAAGTAACTATTAGCTGCCAAGTATGGTGCCAACACCACCTGGGACTTTCAAGAGCCTGTGGGATGAAGCAGCAGGCTCGTGGGAAACCAGTGGGAATAAGCAGCATGTATTTTATGTGCTAAAACATGGAATTTCTGAAGCCACCAAAAGTTGAGATTTTCCAAGCTCAAAAGCTTTGCAAGCACTGACTTTGGGTAAAACTCCCCTGGGTGTGCACAGATGACAGAAATGAAATGCATGAGTGTGCAAATTAGCAACTGGGTGTGAAACTGTCACTGGGCAAGGTGAGCTCTGGCTCACACATGGACCATTTCACCACTACATCATGGGCTTTTTCAACAGCCACTTGACAAACATCTGCTTTGCCTGGAAAGTGTCCCACAGCACCACGCCTGAGGTCTAATTTCTGCTTCAAAGCAACTTTAACATAAATGGAACCAGTGTGAATACGCAGGGCTGTCTAATGGTCTTCCATGGGTACAGCCCGGCTTGATGCATCATCTATGCTAGGAGGACACAGGTCACTTAGAGCCTTTATTTGAGATTAAAGGAAATTACAAGGTAAAACTAGCACGTGGGTCATTTTCTGCTGGAAGAAGTGTTGTTAGTAAAGGTCAGAGAGAGGCAAATGGAGCTGAACTGGCCCCATCAACTGAGAATGGTGCCTAAGGGTTTTTGATGGCTTTTCTTTCCTGCTTAGCAAATACACGTGCGGTGTAGGCTCAGCTCTTTTGGGGGAGTGTCAACACCAGGACCACATGCTCTGTGTGCAGAGCCTTAGAAGTAAGTCTTGGGCTGATTTTAATTGACCTGACCCTGATCCACTTGATCCATCTTTACCACTGGCTTAATCAGGTGGTTGCAGCTGCTGCTCTACTGGGATATTAAATGAATGTTTTCCTACAGAGAAATACCATATCTCCCTACAACAAGAAGACTCAAGAACAGGAGTCTGTTATTTAATGGTTGATGGTGATTTCCTACCTGAGAAACTAGAGGGGCATGGACAGGGACCCCTGTTCCACCCAAACCCTTGCTTAGATACGTGTTAGCCCAACACTTCAGAACTCATTTGCTTTTCCTTCCATTTTGGCCATACCTTTGAGTTACTTGTAAAGATAGACAGCCCTGTACTTGTTCACCTTTGAGGAATGCTGCTTTTGAAGTGGAGAAGAGGCAAAACACCTCTCTGTTCCTTCAGCATGACAGGTGCTTCCCAGAGCCTCATTGTTGGGAAACAGCAACTCAGGGAAAAGAGGTTTATGAGGAGGCCCAGCATGATTTTGCTCACTCAGTTCACACAGCAGTCCTGAGTTGGGAGTCTCCCCTGTCCTTACAAGCAGAAGAGACAGTCCAGACACACCTGGGCAACTGCAGGAGCACCAGCTCTACTGCTTCTCCACAGCTGCTGGAGTGAGGGATCAGGGTGCACTCTAAGAGAGCTGGAGGATGCAGGAGGCTCCTCAGAACACACTATCATGAGTAGGAGCCACCACAGGTGAGACAATAAAAGGCAGAGGAAGACACTTCATGCTTGGGGTGCTCTGGCCAAGTACAAGGCACCACATGAGGCAGTTCGGGGGACATGTGTGGAAGTGACTGCTCATCTGCACAGCCTGCCCGTGGCTCTGCTCTCTGCTGTAAATTACCTTCTGTATTCTTAGGAAAATCCCAGGTAGCGAAGTAGGGGTGAAACAGATCTTTGAAGACATTCCAATGCATACTTCCCAAGGATTGTATTAAAACCTACTCCATTCCCTTTTCTCTTGCCCCCACAGGTGACATCAGCTGGGTCAGGGTTGCTGATACTCACAAAAAACACCTAAAAGTATGCTTATGCTGGGCTTATATTTTCAAGGGGGGAAAAAAGCAGTTCTGTACAGGTTTGGGGTTTTTCTGTTTCATTGGATGGGTTTGATTTTATGAGATACCAGAGTGTCACAGCACAGCCTATTGTAAGTGGCTAAGAGCAGAAAAAGTGTTTAGATCTAGCGTACCAGTAAGGGACTACAAATGCTGATGCCCTGTACAAACACAACATACTGCTATACTGGGAATTTTTGCAAGAGTGGACACTCTCAGCCCCAACACAGCCATTGTTTCTGCAAAATTTTTGTTTTTTTGAAACAAAGCCCTAACTTATCTCAGCATTTCCCATTTAACTTCTGCAGCTTTCCCGCAGGGCAGGGAAAACCTCTGCCTCGGGGCAAGCTGTCATCAGTTCCCATGCTGGAAGCATTGGTGGGAGCTCAGCTGCATCCTGCTCAGTTCCTGCTGGGGATCAAGCGACCCCACGGTCAATGGGAAAGACAAAAACCCAGCTGAGGAGCAGCCCTGCTCCCCAGAGGGACTTCATTTCCCCTCTGCTCCCAAAGGAGCTGAAAGCAGACCCAGTGCTGGCCTCTGAAAGCTGAAGTAGCACCTGAATTGCACCACAATCCTAGGCAGGTTGCCTCCCAGCTCTCCATCAGCAGGGAGGAGGTGACAGGCTTTTCCTAAGGCTATTCACACAACTGAAGCCCCAAGAGCATTAGGGCAACCTCCTCGGACAGCTGATGGATACCAGGGTGTGCCTGACAGCTGCCACTGTGCGGGTCTCTGCAGAGGCTCCTGTCTGGTGCTGCTCCCAAGGAAACCACAACCCTCACACCACTAAATGCAACACTAACCTGGAAATAGAAAGACACATTAACCCCCACACTGGAACCCTGTTCCTCAACATTTATTCTAGGGCATAGATGAGGCTGTCCTGTAAACAGGATACGTTTTCCCATTTCAGGGCATTTTTGAGTAGTAAAGAAATACACACCTGGCTGGTGACAACGTGCCCAGCACAGGAGCCCAGGCACATCCTAGGATGCAGCCACCAGCAAAGCCATGTGGGCTGCTGCAAGCCTGCTGTGCTGATCCCCTAACCAGGCAGACAGTAACACAGAGCATCAATTTGCACCAAGTATCAGGCCGTGGTACTGTATTTCAACCTATTGTGACCATCTCTTGGACCGAATGGATGGTAGAATTGAGTTGAATTGACGTTGGGCTGCGTCGCGACACAGGTATAACACAGCGAAGAAGAGGGGTAGAAACACAGTGTCTTTGCTTTGGTTTGTGAATAAGAGCAGTGGTCTGGATCTGGTAGCATTTCAGATCTGGAAATGCCTCCGAGAGACACCCTGGAAGCTGTGGGTTATCCCAGGTTGAAGACAGCCCCACTCAACCCTGCTCTTCAGGTCACAGGGTGCAGATGGACCTGGTGCCCACAGGCATGAGGAGCATAGAATCACCAGGTTGGAAACAACGCACCAGATCATCAAGTCCAACCATTCCTATCAAACACTAAACCATGCCCCTCAGCGCCTCGTCCACCTGTCCCTTCAACACCTCCAGGGAAGGTGACTCAACCCCCTCCCTGGTCCTCACAGCATAGGGCAGCTTCACTTTGGCAGAAGCACCACCCTTCCCTCTGCCGTACCCACTTCATCAGCCTGTTCCACAGTATTAAAATCAAGTGTGCATGTTCAAGACCAGGGGTAGTATCACCACAAATAGAATCTGGGTTCCCGTTGTCATGCCATGGAGGTGATGTGCAGGCAGATCATCTCCTGGGCCCTTGGACTCCTGCTGTCCTTTGATTACTCCTGCAAGTAAAGAGAAGCCAACTGCATCCTGCATAAAAACACAGTCCTGTCTCTTTTGTGCCAGAGCTGGCAAGAGAAGGAGCTGAGAAAAGTCTGAACCAGCCATAGTAAATGGGACAAACCTCACTGGAATGCGACCTTTTCCCAGGTTAAGACCAACAGCATTATCAGCCAAGGGCATCCTGTGGAGGCCAGGACATAAGGGAATAGGTGGATACAAGGCTTCTCAACCAAATATGCTGGAAAAAACCCACCACTTTCACCACACTGGATGATGCCTCAGGTTCTGGAGGAAGGCTTTACTGCCAGGGAATTATTCAAGCTGATACTACTTCTCCTGCCCTGCTGTCTGGGTCAGTGACAGAGACCTCCCTCCCCCATGTAGGGTCAGGACACCCTCCTGGTGCCTGTACCCCCAGCACACCCCAGTGCCTCCCTGCCCTGGCTCTGACTTTCACAAAGGCAAAGCCCAAGGGAAGAGAGGGATGTGAGCCAGGCACGTTCCAGCAGGTCCCCACACCACACAGGGACAGATCCCAGTACAGCTCAGTCCAGTTCCCAGCAATAAGGAGATGGGTGGGGACATATTCCTTTGTTATGTTCTTCCTTAAATAAACACATCCTCTATTCAAGGCACTGGGTGTAACAGAGGTGGGACTCAGAACAGCAGCTCTGCGGCCCTGAGCAAACCCTTTCAGGAACACTCAGTGGAGCCAAGGGCTGAGGCAGGACAGAGCCATCCTTGCCATTCTGCAGGAGGAAGAACCATCCTGCAAGGGCAAAGGGGATTAAGCCCTTCTTGATCTGCTGAGGTCGCTGCCCTCCTTGTAGGCACCATGCACCAACAGAGACCAGGATTTGCACACAGATCCAGTTCAACCTGGCACAGTGTTCTTCTCCCGAGTGCTTTCAGCATCATCTCAAAAGGCAGAGCTCTCCTGCAGGTCAAAGCCTCTACAGGAGCAGCAGCACGGTGACCAGGCTGGGGCTGAGAACATGGTCCTCGTAACCTGCTCAGATCTACCTGTCCTCTCCTGCAGAGCTGGATTAGACCTTGTGGGTCTGGCTCAGAGCATCCTGAGCTAGCAGCGCAGCCCATTGCGCTGGGACCAGCAGTGGAGGAAAATGTGCCAAGCCCCATATGGAATGACACCCCCCTGCAGCACTCCCCTCAAGGAAATTCCACTCCAAGCAGGCTGCTCAGCTCTTGCGTGGGGGTCATTGAGCAGAACAAGGCAGACACAGCTCCTAAGGCTGAGTGCAAGCCCAGCTGTGGCTCCATTCAAATCCATTTTTTGAAGGATAACCAGGAGACATGTGGGCTGACACCTCCAATTTTGGTCTCTGCAAGGCAGGGCTCAGGGGCTCCGGGCTTGTGCAGTTTTACACATGCACAAAGCTCAGTAACCTCAAACCCACAGTGCTTCCCCAGCTCTTCCTCTCATCATCAGGGGCTGCATTGGGAGCAGATTTCCATCCTCACAGGCCATTCCAGCCATGAAGGAGCTAGATCAGGTTTCACACCCTGTCCTTCCATGCTACCTTCCAAAAGTTGCAGAGTCACTGCATTGGGGCAGGGTGACAAGGGTCCCAAGTGAAACCTCTGGTCAGAGTGCTGCATGCACACCTGGCAGCTGTGACCATCAGGGACAAGCTTCTCCAGCACCAGAGGAGGCTCTGCATGCCCAGACTTTAGCTGCACGTGTTGCACCAGGCTCAGCTGCCCTCCAGCCCCCAGCATAAGCAGGTAATTAGATTAGAAGTGCTCGGCCAGACACTGTCACCCGGGCTACTAAAGGACAGAGAGGAACTGAGGACAGCACTTCTCACAAGGGCCATGATCCTGCAGGTCAGCACCATGTGCCCCATCTTCTCTGCAACAGCAAAAAGAGAGAAAGAAAGCGAGAATGCAAAACCTGACCTTCCTAGGGATACTTTGGAACAGAGCAGAATACAGCAGGGTAATGTTGCCTCCTTCAGGCTCTTTAGAATATCACAGTCTCAGCTCACAGGCAGGATGCAGTCACAGCAGAAAAACTCCAGCATCCTCAGGGTCCCCAGTATCCCCCGTACAGCTACTCTGCCCAGGGTAGGCATGGGAGCTCCCAGCTCTTGCTGAACCCCATGCCACATCTCACCACTCCGCAGGGTGTCACCTTCCAGAGCATGCTATTTTTTTTTTTATTTTTTTTTTTACACCTGCCCTGAGAGATCCACAGGTTCAGCTTTGTGCTTCTTCAGGAGTTTTAACCAAGCTCTCAGCCCTTCACGGCACAGTCTTTCAGGGTGTGACGGGGGGAACAAGGATGGGAGTGGGGCTGGTCAGTAGCTGCAGGGATGCAGAAGCTGCTGCATGGAAGAGGTCACATGCAGGGAGGTGCTGCCTGTAGGGCCCCCCAGTGCCACAGGGAAAGGACATCCCCTCCATCCAAACTCCCACCACATCAGGGATCTAATTCGTGCTCTGAGCAAGTCATCCTTCTCAAGCTGCAACATAGCAGTGCCAGAAATAAAGGGGATCCCTGCTCTTCTCAGCAGCATCCGTGGGCCAGGGCTAAGGAGCCTGTTGTCTCATACCTGTGCCTCCATCCCAGTCCAGGTCAGACGTTTGGATCAGTGCCCAAAGCCAGGTGTTGGGCCACCAAGGGCAGCAGCACAGACCCAGAGGTGGCAGCTAGGCTCAACCAAGAGCACAGGTCATAAGGGAATGTTATAGCAGCGAGACACGTTTCAGGTCAATCCAGGAGATCAGTCTATTCATCAGAGCTATGCTCAGGTCCAGAAGCACCGGGCAAGTCCATAGTGATGGGGCAGAGCTGATACCAAGCCAGAAAGGCAGGCAGCAGGCTGAGGTCAGGATCAAACATCCCATAGCCAGGCACTGCTGTAGCTAAGCCAAAATCCAACATAGCTCAGGAAGCTGAAACCCATAATACAGCTCAGGAGGACTTGGGCTGAGCTTAAATAGAGCTCATGGTGTGGGGCCAGGTGATGCTAGTCAGGGCCATTAAGGTCCATCAGTGTTTCCAGTGCTCTGACACTTCCAGTGACCCATCCTGCAGGGCAGAGCTGGGGGATTGCCCCCACTCCTTGACTAGCCTGACCCAGGGCACAGTGAGGCCCTAGTGGAGCCCTTAAACCTGGCCGATGGCAGGCTTTCTTCCTGGCATTAATCCATCCCTGCTACTGCTCCCCCCTGCCTGGAGTTGATTTTGAGTATTTTCATGCCTAGAGAGCAATAACTTAGGCTGTTCTCCCTGGTCCCAGCTCAAGGTTGCTACCCGAGGATGCTCAGATCCACCCACCTTGCTGCACCAGAGAGGGTCTGGCTGACCCCAAACCAAGGGGCACAGCACTCGCACGTGGGGTCCCAGGAGATGTTTACTCCTCAAACTGGGCTTGCAGACAGACCACCAGTAGAAATATCAACACTAGAGGCTATTGCACCAGGTGCTATTAAAAAGAAAAGTAGCAGGAAGAGGGAGAAAGGCAGGTGAAGGGGAGAAGAAGCAGAGGAACAGCCAGATGCTCTCACCTATCTCCCCAGTGCTACAGGCACCCTGCCTGGTTGCTGCCCCAGGGAAAGGCGGCTGTGAGCCCCAGGGCAGACTGGACACAGCCCCTGCTCCAGCAAAAGATGTTTGAAGACAAAGTGATCCTCACTGTGTTGAGCTGGAAATTTCTGGAGACGCTTTAACTCATCTAATCCAGGGCCCTGACCCAATTAATATTCTATAGGATCTCCTGGAGCTCTTGTTTTGTTCAGTTCTTGGCTTCAAGGGCTGCAGAAGAAATTGAAAACAGGTTATTGGGAAGAAAACAGCTTCAATTTTTAGACAGCTGTCTCTGGTGAAGCTGGCTTCACTTCCAATCATTCCGCAGGCGTGATGCAAGTCTGGCTATAAAAAGTTTTTCCCCAGTGGCAGCAGAAAAACTTTGCTTAAAAGCAAAAGGTAAATACCCAGGAATGGTGCTGAGCAAAGAAAGAACAGGGTCTGCCTGCGAGACTGCTGGCCCTGCTCCCACCTCCAGCACCCACGGGCGCGATGCGATGACAAACCTGTGCAGCACTTGGAGAAGGGGCTTGGGGAGGCACAGGGGGGTGCAGGCTGGGGAGCAGGGCGAGGGTTTGGGGGTACGAGGGGCAGTCAGGGGTGCTGGGAGGCAGAGTGGGGGTGCCAAGGGTGAGGGCGGGGTGCTGGGGATGGTCAGGGGAGCCGGGGGATCAGGGTAGGGGTGCCCCCAGTGTGAGGATGCCGGGGGGCAGTCAGGGGGTGCCAAGGGGTGGTCAGGGGTTCTGAGAGGACAGCCAGGATGTTGAGGGTCTGTCAGGGTGCTGGGGGGCAGTCAGGGATGCTGGGGGCAGGATGGGGGTGATGGGGGGGCAGTCAGGGGTGCTGGGGTGCAGGGTGGGGGTGCTGGGGGGCAGTCAAGGAGGCCGGGGAAGGAATGCTGGAGGGAGATCCGGGGCCAGGCGTGCAGTCCCTCACCTTCGCCGGGAAGAGCTGGAGCAGAGCGGCCACGAGAGGGAGGCAGAGCCCGTGAGCTGCCGCGGGGCTGCGGGGCTGGGGGCTGCTGCAAGTTCTGGGGGCTGCAGAGCTTAGGGGCTGCAGAGCTTAGGGGCTGCAGGGCTGGGGGCTGCAGAGCTGAGGGGCTGCAGGACCAGGGGTCTTCGGGGCTGGGGGCTGTGGGGCTGTGGGCTGCAGGGCCAGGGATGTTTTGGGGCTGGGGGCTGCAGGACGAGGGGATTTGTAGGGCTGAGGGATGCTGCAAGGTCTGGTGGCTTTGGAGCTGGGGGTCTGCAGAGCGGGGGGTCTGAAGGGCTAGGGGGATGCAGGGCTTGGGGCTGCAGGGCTGGGGGCTGCAGGGCTGGAGGCTGCAGGACCAGGGGGGCTGCAGGGCTTGGGGCTGGGGGCTGCAGGACCTAGGGGGCTGCCGGACCAGGGGTGCTTCGGGGCTGTGGGCTGTGGTGCTGGGAGCTGCAGGACTGGGGTGCTTTGGAGCTGGGGGCTGCAGGGCTGGGAGCTGCTGCAAGGTCTGGTGGCTGTGGAGCTTGGGGGCTGCAGAGCTGGGGGGCTGCAGTATCACCACGTCTCTCCCCAGACCACAGCCCCAGTCCCCCCAGAGCTGGGGCGATATGGGACGATGGGCCCCGATTCATCAGGGAAGCGCATGAGCTGTGGGAAGGCCAGCCACTTCCAGTGGTCCCTGGGAGAGATTGCTGCCCACCACCCCAGGCACCTTCGTTTTGCCTGCTAGGGCTGGCTGGGGAAAAGGATGAATATTTGAATACACAAGTTATGGCTGAAGTCCTTAAGGGCTGTTTTCTCCAGCGGTGTCAGCCCAGATGCTGAGGCTGTGTCCTAGTCCCTGTTCACGCTGAAGATAGCAGTTGTGGATGGGATATCTTGCAGGTCAGCAGCCAGATGGGGTGGAGGAGAAAGCCTGGGAAGTCTCTGCAGTTCAGCTCCCACATGTAAATCAAGAGCAGTCAACCTGCGGTGACTTACAGAGGGGGCTGTGCGCTTACAATGGGCTGTCAGTCCCCATGCCTGTCTGTCCATCCTCTGTCAATGGTTTTGGTTCAGCCACAGTTAACACCATGACAGGTTGCTGCTCAGCACCAGCTGGGGCCAGGATCCCATTCACACCATGGTTTGGTGTGAGTTTGGTGCCCAAATCAGCCCTGAAAGCACAGTCAGCGAGCCCCCAGTGAAACCCCATCAGCAGAGGAGTGTCCTGTTAGTAGCTGGTCTGATCCTCTAGCCCAGGACATTGTCACCCTCTGCAAAGCAATAGCCCCTTTGGATACTGCTGACACGCCACTGCTGAAAGACCCAAACATTCACTGACAGCAAAGAGCTTGCGGGATAGAGGGACCAAACATGCCTGGCAGGAAAGAGGCAGCCAAAAAGCAGCAGAAGAGGTGAGCTGGCAACCAGGGGCCAGGGCTGTGCCAGGGAAGCAGCTGGAGCTGGGAAGGAAACTCAGGGAAGCTTCTTGTGGAGGTGGTTTTAAAATCACATCATGCCAGGTTGAAGCGCAGATTTTCCAGTGACACACAGGAGAACCGGCTCTGTGATACCAAAGTGACCCAGAGAGCGAGTTTAAACACCGTGTGTCTAGCTAATCAAAGACTTTTGAAAGAACAGCCTGTGGTCAACCTGGTAAGTTACCACCGCATGGAATACAACAACTTGCAAAAATCAGCCTTTTGAAGGATGCTGTACAAGGGTGGTACCTGCAGCACAGCAGAGTAAGTCCCCCTTCCCACTCCCAGCTTCAGCACTTTCCAGACCATCTTCCTACAATGCAGCATTTTGTGTGCTGTAATCCATCCATACACACGCTCGCCTCTCATCCCCTGTCAGGACTTACTCTCCTGAGGCACCTAGAGCTGAGTCTGTAATAAATGAGGCAGCAGCCTCCATCCAAGACACGTGCACCCCAGGTTGCTCTCCTGAAAAATGAGTGCCTACCTTTTCATCTGAACACCTGCAGCAGGCAGGCAGCTGTGCTGACCTGGAGTGTGGTATCACCTCCTGAATGAAAGGCACGTTGCTGTTCAAACACTGTCTCCTGCTGCACTCCAGTGTTTTTCTTTTCCTTGTACAGGGCAGGTAGCTGCTCCTGCATCCTGATTCCTGGAGCTCAGGGTGCCCTGGTGCAGTTCAGTGCTGTCCCAGCAAGTGCGAATCCATCAGCCTCTGATATTGAGGTGTTGAACTTGCTCTCTAAGGAGCTGGTGCAAGAGTGGAAATGAAATCTTCCCAATGCACTGATGGAGGCTGGGAGGGAGCCCTGGGAAATGGCACGTGCAGGGCATGGTGGAAGGATGTGCTCCTATCCAGCCATAGGCATCTGGGGAAATGTCTTCAATGGGAGAGGTGGAAAAGGAGGGATTTTGCATAGGGCTCTTCTGGTAGCAAACCAGCAGATCCAGCCTTGAGCACAAGCACAGCTCTGCCAGACACAGGAGGGAGAGCAACAGCAGTGCTTGGAGCTGAGTCGTGTCACTGAGACACTTGGGAAAGTCAGGAGAGTGACTGGAGCCAGGACATGGGGTGCAAGAGGGTGACAGCACTCCTAGAGACACCCAGTGAGAGGTCCCCAGCAGCCAAGTCAGTGCCGGGTCCCACTGCAGCCTGGAGCCTGCAGGATCAGCTGCCCAAGGTGGGGAGCTGCCAGCGATGCACGGGGGAGCATGGCCCTGCTTGGGGAAGCAGGAGCCAAGGCCAAACCCACCTGGCTTGGCTTTGCAAGCTGCCAAGATCTTTTTTGTTGAATTTATTTACACCCAGATCCCCAGAACACAGACACAGGCAAGAAAGTGAGAGCTGAAAGCAAACAGGAAAAAGGCAGGTTCCCTTGATTTCTATTTTTAACACTGCAAAAAACATTGGTGTCATTATATTTAGAAAAAAAAATATTCTGAGCGTTTCCTGTCTCCCCTTTCAATACCTTCAGCTATTTCCTTGCAGATGTTTCCAGGGGCCAGGGCTCAGAGGCAGGAGAACAGAGGCTGGGCTCTCACCCCACAGACCAGCCCAAGGAGGGGAAGGTCCTGGGAGAAGAATGTTGGCTTGAAGCAGGAGCCCGTGGCCCTGCATGGGGACGAGGAGGACAGCCAGGCTGTGGAGGACGTAGCCAGATCCAAACAGAAGCTGCACGTTACCACAGAACCTTCATGCTGTGTCTCCATAAGCTGTAGCACCTTTGGTGCCATCAAAGGTGGCATAAAGGTGAGCGTGGGGTTAGGGAGAGAGGCTGCAGCAGCCAAGGCTGGACGCATGGCTCTGCCCTGCTGTGAGGACCCAGGGATAAGCAGGGCATCCCTGGGACAAGCTGCAGGACAAGGGGGCTGCTCTGCAGCAGGGGTTGCACCACCACTCTCCTCTCACATCCAGTGCCACCTCTGTGATGGGGATCACACGTGAGACCAGTGAACAGTGGCAGCAGCAACGGAGATCTTAAAGCCAGGCTTGCATACAGAAGATGTCTAGTGTCTCTTGGAGCCAGAGCCTCTGCAGCTGCTGCTTCTTCACTTGCAGGTACCAGCCTGGCTCAGCTTCACCTGCGTGGCTCGGAGGATCTTCCTCTTCACTTTGACAGCTCTCGGCTCATTGCCTCACACTCAAGGACTGTGGTTTGCGAAGTGTTTGCATTTAATTCTCATACAATCAATCCAGAGCATGTTTTGTGCATGGCAGGCCAGCAGAGAGGCTTTGCCTGCGCAGGCAGCAGACCACATCTCAGCAGGACCAAGAGATGGAAAGAAAACTGGGGTTTGAATGCGGTCAGCTTCTGGCAGTGGAGAACGAAGCCAGATGCTGGGGAAATAAATGGCTCTCCTAATCCCAAACACACTGCGCTAGATGTGGTTTCCAGCAAAATCACAGCACAGGGAGACCAGGATTTCTCCATGTGGCCTAGGGAGCTCCCTACCCCAGGAAGAAGATGTAGATAATGTCATAAATGTGCATGCAAGGCCACCAAAAGCACTTCAAAACATCTCCTCCAGCCTAGGTCAATTAGCAAGGGCTGTACGTATGTGTTGCCCCATGCACACGCAACCCTCCGTGCTCTAAGTCACTGCCTTGGCAGTACCTGTAAGAGATGTTGTCCTTTACTGGGCTCTGGGCTCAGCCAGTGCAAGGAGAGCAGATGTCTGTCCTGGCCAATGTAGTGAGCTTCTGGGCTATTTTCCTTCCTGGAGTTTGGTCTACAAAAGGAGGTGTCTTGGGAGATGCTCCCTAGGGGATCTGGCTGGCTCCAAACTAGAGGAAAGCTCTGGGACAAGATAAGCCATGGGTCAGGCTGCCACTGCTGGCCCTGGGCAACCAGCTGCAGAGTCCTGTTGGTCAAACACTCCTTTTTTATATCTCCTTTCCCTGCAGCAGATGGAAACCCAACCTCAAAGGGTCTTGATTTAAGGATTACATGAAGAATACCTTGCAATTCCCAGTAGAGCCCAGTCCAGCCCAGTTCCTAGTACAGCTGAGGGCAGGAGGCAGTCCTGCTGCAGCTCCACCACGAGCTGCTGGGCTTTTTTCCCAGAGTGGAGGCTACGTCCACAGGTGGGAGCCTTGCTCTGGTGACCCCCAGCAGGAGCTCCTGCTATTTTCTGACTGGAGCTGCAGGGATCTGGGCTGCTGTCAAGACACACATGGATTTCACAACACCTTCCTGCTTGCTCTGATGAGACATTTCTGCAGATGGTCCCAGAGGTCTTTGGCCACCTCAGCAAGGCAGCAATGCTCGGTGGGCTCCTCTTACCCCAGATTGTCTAAGCTTTCAAAGAGAGCTCACCAGCAGGCTCCTTGGAGGAGTTGTTCCCGGTTGGATTCAGGGAAGTGCTGATCTCTGTGCCAGAAACAGAACTGGACCAGTTATGCAAGCAGAAAAGGCAATTCGTGGCAAAGGGGACCAGCCCAGAATGAGCAGATGCTGATCCAGAACCTGACACGTCCCAGTGAGTCACGAGTCATGGACAGGCTTTTTTTTTTTTTTCCTTTCTTCCCCCCCTTTTTTAAAGAAATTCTTCAAAAATCTTTAGTCAGGAAAGGAAAATTTTCCAGAACACTCTCCCTTCCCATGGCTGGAGAGCAGGGACTCTACACAGGCAGGGCTTGCACAGTTGAAAACCAACAGAGTTCCATTGAATAAGAACTGGTGAGTTTTCCTGCAAGTGCTAATCAAGTGTCTTGGGGGAGTGAGGTGGCATGGCTGTAACTTGCAGCCTTACCCAGCCAGGTGAAGATGAAAATGTCACCACAGAGGATGGAGACATCACCTTGTTTGATGAGCAGTGGCATCATGGAGCCTGCAGAGTAGCTCAAGCAGGAAGATGAAGCACCCATCACTCCATCTCCTCCTCCCACCGTGGTGCTGGGGCGTGGGCAGCTCCCAGCCCAGGGGCTCTCCTCATCATCTTCTCCAAATTTTGTCCTTCTGCCATCCTAGTGTCTGGGGAGAGCTCCTGAGAAGGACCTCGGGTGATGGGACACTTTCATGGTGGGGTTTTCCTGTCTCCCTGGGGAACAGTGGGACAAAAATGAAATTGTCACAGCCTTCCTCCTTCCTTTTCTGAATTCAGTGTGGAAAACACCAGTTCGTGGGAGACCTCGATGCCCCAGAACACTATCCCTTAGCCTCTGCTTGCTGTCGCAGGAGGAAATCCCTGCTATCTCCAGATGGCCACAGGCACCAGCTCCATGGGGACTTGCTGCAGGGGATGTCCCAGGCTGTGCCTCCTCTTCTAGATCTGCTTTTGTGGGTGCGATTCCCAAAGATACAGCCATGCCCTTGAGGAAGAAGCATCTCTTCTGTGCAGACTGACACCACGCTTGACACATCTCAAGCTCAGCCAGCGTGAGGTTGGAGGACACCATCCCCTCCAGCTCCCTCCCTGCAGTCCTGCAGGTCTCCAGTCCCTCCCCAGGGCCCGTGCAGAGCCCCTGCCTGGGCTGTGCTGGGTGCCAGGCCACTAAAACTTCTCCGTACTCTAAGAGGGCCAGTCTTGGCTCTTGCTTTGTGGTCAGAGCACAAAAGAAGCCCCGCCAAGCTGGCTGGTTGCTTTTAATTAGGCTTGGGACCTGCGTGAGGCAGCCGCCTCCCTGTTCCTTCATGGGGGATTCTCATTTAGGGGCCACCAGCTTGCAATTTGCAAGTTGTGACTCTCCCACCTCCCACGGCAGCCGGTCAGTGGGCAGCCCGACAGCCAGGAGAGAGCTGGCCCAGCCAGACACCTTTTACAAATCATTCTGCATAGCTCACATTCTCGGCCGGTTTATGAGTGTTTCAGCTCCTCATATTGATCAGGGCTGGAGCCGAAGTAATTACGTTCATCAGAAATAATTTCCCTTGATTTTGAGTCATACTTGAGCTGGCGCCCACCTCCTCTGCTCACCCTTCGACGCAGGCAGCTCTCTGCTCACTGGTACATACTTTCCAGGCGACATCGTTGCTTTCATAACCATTGTGAGACTGAGAGGTTTGTTTTCCTCAACTGGATCCCACACACACTCTAAAGGTTTCGGTCATGTCTTTATTGATTTGGCTGGGGATGTGGACTAGAGGAGATGGTTTATGGGAAGTGCATGCTTGGGACATGTCTCCAGATGTCTCTGGTGTCGGGAAGTGGAGTTTGAGGGGTGTGTTGAGGGCCGGGGATCCTTCTGCATTGCTGGTTTCAGCCTTTGTAGTCTTACTCTGGAGTGGAGAGCAAGCCCAGCACTTGTTTTACTCTCATGGGCAGACATAGGAAGTGGGACTCATTCCCAAAGCCTTCTGCATGAGCCCTGAGAACTAGCAGCAGGTCCTTTGCTAGCTGGTCTTGGGTGGTGGCTGGACATTTTGGCTTTTTAAGTGCTGTGTGTGAACCAAACACTAGTGCAAGTCAAGTGAACTGGCAGCTCCTCAGTCTTCCCCAGACCAGCCAACTGCTGAGCTCTCCTAATGTGCCCAATGTCTCTGCTGAAAGCCCCTTCCCTGCATGGACTAAACTCCTACCAGTCAACAAGGGCATTAAGGAGTGCCTGCTGCACAAGGGCTCTGGGCAGGTACCACCAACAACCAGAGGCTTGCAAGAAAGATGTGCAGAGCATCCACTGGAGATATGCCAGCCAAGGAGGGTTAATTTTGCCCCAGGTCACTGTTCCTTCCCCAGTACCATCCTGTCCCAACACCTTCACCCTCCCTTCCCTGCACACAGTCCCAGCATCCTGAATCCATCAACACCTTGGGCTGTTCTGGCTCTCAGTGCTCCTGCTGATGGTGAGCCAAGGCCAGCTCTGGGGATGTGAAGGGCTGTGACGCTGGGAACAGACAAAAATCATGTTTCCCAAGCCTCTCCCAGCATCACCTACTTTTCAGGCACAACGCTAGCTGCTGCCTGGCTGCAGCACTTGCATTCTCAAATGCCTTCATCGAGCAGAGCTGGTTGCAATTACCAGGTGTGTTTGGTGAGACCTAAAGGCATCACTGGCTGCACCTCAGTGCACGCCTCAATCTGCAGCCTATTTGATGCTGCAAGGGACATGGCAGCTGCTTGGGAACACATAGCACACTTGAGCAAGACAAGAATGAAGGAACAACACGGTCTATTTTAGCTTGAAACCACAAGAAAAACAGAGATAGTCAAAAAGAATGAGCAATTTGATCAGGAAGCATGAGTTAGCCATGCAGCTCCATAGAAAACACCAAGGGCCTGTCAGTAACCACACAAGGTCAAGATCCTGGGTTTATATCTTGTCTGAAAGACAAAATTCTAGTGAGATTTTTAAAAATAAATTTATGTTTGATGATGTTTGATACCAAAAATAAACTCTCAGAGGATCACAATGTTTGATACATGATGTTTTCTGACGCTGTTTTCCGAATAATAGTGGAAAGATTCATTTGGCTGAAGTTTCCATCCAGGCTTTGTTTTATAAAAGTCTTACTCTTTGGGTTATCTGAATGTTTAACTTAGGGGGACAATTATGAATTGCTCTCATCTGGACTATGGCAAAAAATCCCACACAGAATGACTGCCCAGGGTTTGATACATCTATCAAGAAAAAGTGTTGTCCTTTCACAACATCTGACATAAAGCTGGACTGCACTAATGAGAAACCCTTAGTGTGAATGATGAGATCTCACTACACTTTTGGCTAAGCGAGGTTGTGATAATCCATTTGCTCCCTGTCTAATCTCTCCGCTTCTTCCTCTTGGCAATGTCAGACTTTGAGACCAGAATCAGCACTGACTTCCATTTATCAACCCTTCCTCCTAATGAAACCTGCTTAAAAGTGCCTGGAAGATGCCATCCCACATCACTCCCTATCCAAAAGACTCTTCCTCCTTGGGTGAGGGCAATGCCTGGCTGTTGCTCATTCCTTCACTGGCCTCACCATGGTGGCTGGGAGCTTGGAGGGGTCAACTGGCCTCAGATGAAGCCGAAGTTCTCTGATGTAGTTGCCTGACCATCAGAAACTGGACGGCAGCCCTGAATTCTTTTCTCACAAGTCACTTGGACTGGAACCAGATGGTAAATACTTTCAGTCTCTCCTAGCCTGGGTCTGGGATGGAAGCAGTGACTTCAAGGTAAAAGATTTCCTGGCCCATCCTTCATCCCTCGGGGTGGCCAATCCTCCCAGCCCAGCCCCACTCTCCAGTTAAGGTGCGAGAACCAGAGGGAATAAAAAAGGCCAGACAGGAATGGAAATGGCCATCACTACCTCTCTTAGATCTTGCTATTTGAAACTGGAGCTGGATTCCTTCTGGGAAGGAAACAACTTTCCTATCCTGCCAAAAACAAAGGTATTTCAAAGTTTCTCAAAGCCGGGGTGTTTCCAGAAGTCTCATGAAAAACAGCCAGCAGCCAACCCAGAGTCACCGACAGCTGAGGAAGACCTGAGATGCCTCCTTTTCATTTAAAGGCTCTTGGCTCTTCCAAGCTGGGTATCTGTCCAGCTCTCCCACAAGTGCTGTCCACACCCCATGCACAGACCTGCTAGCCCGCAGCATGGGTTTGAGCCAGGGGTACCCAAAAGCAAAGGGAACATCCTCCTCCTCAAGGTATGGAGAACGTCTCACCCTAGACCCGTGATTTAACTGTTGATATGAAGAGGAACAGAGCCAGCAAGGACCCAAGACAGCCTAGGTTCTCCCCAGCAGAGATGAACATCCAGACCCTGGTCTGACTTCAGGAGCATGTTCAATAAACACCATGGAGTAAAGAAGGAGAGAGTCTCCAGCAAAGGAAAGGGATGGAGGGAGAATACAGTCTATATCCATCACAGATGGATGCAATTTCAGCTAAGCAGGGTGCACAAATGAGAGCCTTGCAGTGTTATTCACGATGGCACGTTAAATGGCACAGACATGAAAAAAAAAAACAAACAGCTGTCTAAAATGTAAATTCACTGGGTAAGTTCCTTCATTCCTATAGAAACAGCAGAGCTTGCCAGCGGCTAACTCAAAGGAGATGGATTCAGATCCCTGTATCAACTATTTTCTTGCACAACTGACCACAAAAGAAAAAAAAAGAAATTACAACCCCCAAAAATCCTGACAATAATACCATGGAAACTGCAGAGCACAACATATGGACTTAATTACTAGCTATGAAATCACACATATGGTACAGAACACATATGGGGTACATGCTCCAGAGGGGAAGGGTTATAACGGAGTATTTATAAAATGAACTGCTAATGTGCTGCTCTCGTGCCGCTTTGCAAATCAAAGCCTGTGCAAGGGCTGTATTGCTTTACCAGGCTCTGCCTGCAGTCCCTGCCCCCCTCAGCACGGCTACCAGGGTGGGCACATGGGACACTGAGAGCCTGGAGAAGGGAAGCTCAAGACGATGTCACACATGGGAAAGCCTCCTTGGGAAGGCAGAGCCATGGGAGACTTTGTAGGGATCCATCTGGCTCCTCTGGGCAACCGTAAAATGCAGTGATTTGCGATGCCATCTGAGGGATGGGCAGTTGGCTGGGGGTGAGATGGTGGGTTTGGCCCCTATGTGGCTGCTCGACGACTCGGTGCCGTGGTTCTCTGTCCCTGCTTGGGCCCTACTGATTTCCTAGTGATGTCAGAACATCACAGTCTGACCTTACTGCAATGAAATCTCAATCACAGAATCATAGAATCACCAGGTTGGAAAAGACCCATCAGATCATCAAGTCCAACCATTCCCATCAAACACTAAACCATGTCCCTCAGCACCTCATCCACCCGTCCCTTAAACCCCTCCAGGGAAGGTGACTCAACCCCCTCCCTGGGCAGCCTCTGCCAGTGCCCAATGACCCTTTCTGGGAAAAATGTTTTCCTAATGTTCAGCCTAAACCTCCCCTGGTGGAGCTTGAGGCCATTCCCTCTTGTCCTGTCCCCTGTCACTTGGGAGAAGAGCCCAGCTCCCTCCTCTCCACAACCTCCTTTTAGGCATCAGCTAGCGGGGGGAAGCAATGTCCACTCTTGTCCCAAGCTGAAGAACAGGGTAAAGAAGGGGCTCCCACCCCAAATAGCTGAACCTGAGCCCTAGCCCACAGAGGGGAGCCACACTGCCCCCCAGGGCTTCACCCAGGGTTGTTGGCTGCTCACTGAGGATGACGAGAGGTTTTTATTTCCCCTACCAGCATTGTCATCTGGTTTCTAACTGGGAAATGAAGTCATGCCCATTAATCAGGAGTCCTAATAAACACAAGCCTGGAATAATTAATTGAACTCCCCATCCGCCTGCGGCAAGGCTGGATCGGTGCTTTGGCTGCTCTAGAGCCGTGGCTGATACAGGCACCGCAGCCACCTCTGGGATGTCTAGCTGGGCTGCAGCCTCTGAAATGTGTGGCCAGTGGGAGGGCATCAGCTCTGGGGAGTGGAGCGGAAAAAGGCAGCATGGCATGCGCCTCCAGCCTTGGCATCGAACCTTCCGGCTTGTAAGAACCCATCAGTAGTGCCTGAACCACTCTGACAGAGAGGATGGAGCAATGCTCGGTCCTCAGGCCACCCCTGTGATGGGCACATTTGCATCTGGGCAGGGCTTGGGCCATGCAGGGAGCTGGGGCTTCAATGTGAGTGCCAGGAGAAGTGACAGCCGCCCTTGGAAGGTGGCTTGTTATTTCCACAAGCTGCCATGACCTCGTTAACAGGCTGATTGCAGCTAACGAAGCAAAACCACCCAGCTCCTCCTGTGTGTTTGCCAACACATATAATGTAAGATGCAGAGCAGCAGTTCCCATTGTGCCTACAAGAAATAGAGGGTCTGTGCACAGCTGCCAGGATCCACTGCTTTGGGTCAAGGTGAGAGCCATGCTCCCCGCCCCCAGACCACGTCCTGCAGGCAAGGGAGTGGAGGACACAGCCTGGGGGGAGCTGCAGGACATCCCGCACCTTACCTGGCATTCCCCTCAATCTCTGGACTCACAAGTTCCCCTTCTTACCCCTTGTGATAAGATCTAGGCACAGGAACATGGAGAAGGGACTTGGTTTCCCGAAGGTGTTGAGATGTTTTTTCACAGAAAGGGTGATTGGGCAGTGGCAGAGGCTGCCCAGGGAGGGGGTTGAGTCACCTTCCCTGGAGGGGTTTAAGGGACGGGTGGACGCGGCGCTGAGGGGCATGGTTTAGTGTTTGATAGGGATGGTTGGACTCGATGATCTGATGGGTCTTTTCCAACCTGGTGATTCTATGATTCTATGTCTACTTTTTTCTTTCAAAAAAAAAAAGAGCCATCCCATACTGCACAGACACAGCAGCTGCAAGGAAAGCTTGCGAAGGACAGGCTGAAAAGCAATAAAAGCTTGGGAGGCAAAACCTCAGCACCCACTCCTCTTCCCTGAAAACGGATTTTAAATTCTCACCGTTGCTTAAACCAATCATATTTTTTCAGGAGCTGAGCTGGGGTTTACAAGGCTTGAATTCAGCAGCGCTCTGGCAAGGACCATGCTGCAGCCCTCTCTGCCTTGCATACCAGGGCAATGCAACACCATGTGCATCCGACACCCACCACTGCAGCACCAGCACCTCCCGGGGCAGCCCCAGCCCCGTGCAGGATGGGGGATGCTGTAGCACCCCACCACCACAGCAAATTCCTTTCCTGCTCTTGCTGTGCCAGAGAAATCGAGAGGCAGGGGCACTTCTACTGCCTGGAGAGCTCGCCTGGCAAACTGCTGCAACCCCAGTTGCTGGGAATCAAAACCAAGCCACACACTGTCCTCAGTGATGAAGAGACACAATCCTGCCCTTGACTTCAGGACTCTGCACAGTGTGGGCAACTCACCTCTGTCCCACAGCCCGCCAGGCGCTGTGCTTAGCATGAGTGTGTCCCCAGCAACTGCACAGTTGTGGCTTTGTCCCAGAGTGGATGGTGGCAGGGATAGCCCTGCCGAATGCTTTAAAACCCAGGAGGAAGATGTCAGCTCTGTCTGGGCAGACCTTAATCAGTAACAAGAGGAATTGACTTTCCTTCCTGGATGCAGCTAGCAGCAAGGAGACAGTTCACCCCACCAACCTGGCTCCCCAGCCCCTCTCTTGTGCTCCCTGGGGAGAGCATCCCTTTCCTTTGCTTGCTGTCTCAGCAGAGAGCACATTCTCACCTTGAAGGGAGTGGAAATGGCAGCTGGAATGTGGGCTGGAAAAAAAAAGAGAAAGGGAAAAAAAAAAGAAAATCTTGAGGCTTGTCCAAACCTGCTCATGTTTATATTGGAGCCTGTGAGTGACATCAGAGAGGGAGAGTATAAACACCAGCAGGACCTACTCGGGGCTTTAAAACCTGCAAACACGCCACTGCCTCCAAACTGCCCAGGGGGTGATGTGCTGAAGTGGCAGGGGGAGAGCAGCATGAGGCTCCAGCTGGAGAAGCAGCTCCTCTTCCTCTCCTTCCTCTGCATCCTCTGTAAGGTAAGGGAGACGGGGCCCTGGGGCAGCTTTAGCCTTATTTCGGGGAGCACCCGGTTCTTGCAAAGTGAGATGCAGGGAGGAATGGGGTGTTAGCCTGGTGGCTAACGCCGGCTGGCAGAGAGGCTGTGTTCCTGCAGTCCCACAGGGACAGACCTATGGTTGGGAGAGACATTTGCAATTAAGCAGCAGGGTCTTAACATCCATGGGCCAAAGTTGTTGTGCAAGTCCACGGAGCACGCAGGAATGACAGCAATGCACTCTTGTTTGCTTGCCCATGGCTCCAGCTCTCCCGCACCCAGGGCTGTGGTATGTATCCCCGACAGCGAGCGAGCAGCAGCTCAGCGGTAGCGGCTCCTGCAAACTCCTTGGTCCCTGCCCAGGCTCCTGAGGCAGGGGGCCAAGCGGCGAGCCCCAGCCTCAGCATTCTTCAGCTCTCCCTCCCCTCCCTGGGATGCTCATGCAAAGCCAATGCCTCCAACAGAATTTGGATTGTTGTAGTGATTTTATTTTTTTCTCTTGGCCTCTGCGTGAAAATAGTTGCCTGTGCAGAGAGCAAGGAATCTGAACAGTTTGGGGTATCTCATCTCCAAGTGCTTGAATCCTAATGCAGACCTGCAAGCAGGGACATCGTGGCAGTGTGGTGAATATTTGACTCCTTTCCCAGACAGTTAAGATAGCAGCCACATTGTCATCTAAAGACAAGTTAATTACAAGGAGCCAGGGAAATAGATTAATGGAGTTGGCTTGGCTAATCTTTCTAAAACATTGATTTGTAACAGCAACCTCCTGAAAGATGAAAAATGCCCTTGGCTGCCTGGGTAAGCTGTGAGAGAGAATTGATTGCTGCCCCAGGTGCTCATGAGTGCCTGGAGAGTAACCAAGGGCCCTTGTGCCCCCAGCCCAAACCTGGCCACCATAGCCAGTCCTTTGGTCCCTGTGTGAACGTCTCTCTTGTTGCTGCCACAGTAATAATACTGCTCATTGATAAAACTACAATAAGACCCAGGTCACTCAGCCCATTTCAGACATATTTTATCTCCTGGCACTGGCATTTCTACAGACCCATGAAAGAACATCTAAATTACTGCAAATGGGGACCAGGGAGCACACCTTCTGTGCCTAACTGGTCATGTCAGGTCTGAAGCTACTGGGAGAAACTAAAAGAGAAAGAGAAACGGTATCTAAAATCCCATCCATCTGAACCCATCAATCTCCTGGCAGTCTCAGCAGAGACATCAGTATCTGGACCAGCACGGGGCTGAGTTGTTTGGTTGCACATTTTCTGAACTGCTGTCTGCGTTGCACGTGCTGGCTGTGGGGCAAGCAGAGCAGCAGGGCTGTCAGAGAGTGGGTCAGAGCTGCTGCGAGGGGCTCACACGTACACACACTGTTAGCCCAGTACAGGCAAAGAATTCACTTCCAAACTGCAGGACCAAATCCCTTGGCTTCAGGCCCTACCTGCAACAGCCCCCTCAGATACGACAGGATGGCAGCGCAAGCGCTGCCTGCAGAAGTTTTTTGTGCCAGGGTAATTGTGCAACCAGAATGAGCTATGGTTATCAAGACCTGTGTTCAGTTTTGGGCTCCTCACTACAAGAAAGACATTGAGCTGCTGGAGCGCATCCAGAGAAAGGGAATGGAGCTGGGGAGGGGTCTGGAGCCCAGGGGTTCTGGGAGCAGCTGAGGAACCTGGGGCTGTTTAGCCTGGAGCAGAGAAGACCTCATTGCTCTTTGCAGCTCCTGGAAAGGAGGTTGGAGCAAGTCAGGTGCTGGTCTGTTTTTCCAAGTAACAAGTGATATGATGAGAGGAAATGGCCTCAAGTTGCACCAGAGGAGGTTTAAACTGGATATTAGGAAATATTATTTCACTGAAAGCAAGGACAGGAACCGGCTGCCCAGGGAAGTGATTGAGTCACCATCTCTGGAGGTATTTAAAAGACACGTGGATGTGATGCTTAGGGACATGGTTCAGTGGTGGAGTTGGCAGTGCTAGGTTTATGGCTGGACTTGATGATCTTAAAGGCCTTTTCCAACCTAAACAATCTGATGATTCTATGTTCCCATCCTTGGAGTGTTGAGCATCCCTGATTCTCCCTGGTTTCCATGGAGGACAACAGCTTTCCAGGCTGCTTCGCCGTGTTCTCAAGGACTTTCAGAACCTCCCTCCAACCAAAAATCTGCTCACATGACCGAGAAAGGATTACCTGGCTGTCGCAGAGAAATAGCAGCCATTAACCAAAAAACACCTTCATTGAACCAGTGCTGGCTTTGCCTCTGCAGGTGTGTGCGCAGCTGTGCCGGAGACCATGCTACTGCCCCTGGGTGCCACCGCGCTGCCCCCGCGGGTCCCCGCTGGTCCTGGATGGCTGTGGCTGCTGCAAGATCTGTGCCCGGCGCCTGGGAGAGCCCTGTGATTTCCTCCACGTCTGCGACCAGAGCCAGGGCCTCGTCTGCGACTACAGTGCAGCGCCCACAGGGACAGGAGCCACCTGCAACTGTGAGTTCCCTGCCGGCGATGCCCCCAACCCAGCGCACACCCTGACTCCAGCTGGGGCCCAGCCAGCTCCAAGCATCCCTTGCATCCCTCACTTCTTTCAGGGAAGCTGTTAAGGCTCCAAAAGCAGCTTAACTAGTGAGGTGTTGCTTGGAAAGTAGAGAGAGATGGTGAGGAGAGGAGGTAGAGAAGAGGGGGAGGCTGGGCAATGCACATGCTGCTGCAAACCCACGTCCACCCCACAAACCTCTCAGTCACTTCTGTCATCCTCAGTTCAGTCCTGTTGTGTCAGCCCCACCAATTCCCTCCCCTGCCATCCACATCTCTGTCATTTTGTCCCTAATGGGCTCCCTGGCTGTTGTTTGCAGTTGAAGACACCGAGGAGGGCTGTGAGGTGAATGGCCAGGTCTATAAAGATGGGGAGGTTTTCCAGCCCAGCTGCAAGCTCCAGTGTCGTTGCCTGGATGGGGGTTTCACCTGCATCCCGCTCTGCCAGGAGGATGTCCGGCTGCCCACCCCAGACTGCCCGAACCCACGGCGCGTGGAGGTCCCGGGGAAGTGCTGCCCTGAGTGGATCTGTGAGGCCAGGGACCAGCACCTCCTTCGGGCTGCTGGGACAGGTAAGATGTAGAACATGCCATACAGGTCTCTAGAGATGGTCTCTTCACTCCAGACCATGAACACCAACAGGAGACACCTCGTCTCTCCACCATGCCGGGCTCTGCCTGCAGCACCCACAGTGGCTGTTGCACAGTGCCTGGCTCCAACTACTTTTTCTCCCCTCATCTCTCTTCCTCCAGCCCCTGCGGTAGTGTCCCCGTCACTGCCATACCCCTGCCAGGAGTGGGGCACGCAGTGGAGCGCCTGCTCGGTCACCTGTGGCGTGGGCTTTTCTACTCGCGTCTCCAACCAGAACCGCTACTGCAGGCTGGAGACCCAGAGGCGGCTCTGCATGGCCAGACCCTGCCCGGCTCTGTCAGCAGCTTCCCCGGTGGTAAGTGAGAGCCTCAGTGAAGCTGGTGCCTCTGAGCAACAGGTTTTATTGAGAGAGGGAAGTGCCAGCCCACGCGAGCCACTGGAGCCCCAGTTACCTGTGGGCAACCCATGAGCCCTCCCCAGCCATGACCTGAGCATGTCTCAGGGACAGATAAACCACCTCCTGAAACTGCACCTGGAAAACAGTCGATGGCAGGTGCAGACCTGGATTTTGGGATCTCTGCATATCTGAATCTGAGAGCACTGTGGATCCCGCATAACCCTGAGACACACAGGTGGGCTCGACCTGCCCCTGTGATCAGAGATGCTCCTGGCTGACTCCCTGGGTACCCTGGCTCCACAGTGCCCCTTTAATTAGCCTGGCACAGCCTCCAGTGTGGACACAGTGCAAAAACTCCCTTGCTTGCAGGCAGATAGTACTTTCTGGGGCCAGGTACCTGCACTGCCACATGCTCCTGCTCTCTACGTGTGGGGGACATGCCACCATCCCCTCCACCTCCCCATCACTCTCCACTCTGCCTTTCCAGAGGGGAAGAGGAGGACGCTGGTAGCTGTGCCTACCCCAGTTTCATCCCAGAGCAAACACCTCGTCCTGGCAAAGAGTCTGGCACAAGCCCATGGCACTGTGGTTTTGGTGGAGATAGAGGACTCATCTCTTCAGAACTGGGGAAGAACTGATGGACTTTGGCTGCAAAGGAGGGTGGAAATAGAGAACAAGATCCCTGTGTCACCCAGCACCTGCCCTCTCTGGGCACCCCACTGCCCCAGACAGGGTTACTGGGCAGCATCACAGAGTTTCTTAAGTGGAATGAAAGAGGAAACAGGGAAACCCTGCCTCAAGCATAAATCCACATGAGAAATCAAGAACTGGTCATTTCCCAGAGCAGCGGGGCTTTTGGAGAGGTGATGCTTCTCCTCCACCACATCACGCATGCAGAGGGCTGTGAGAGAGACTGTCTCCAGTAGCTGGAAGCCCAAATCTGCAGGGGGAACCCTCACACCCTGCCTCCCTGGGGAAGGAGCAGGTACATTGGGCTGCAGAGCACAAGTCTCTGCTGTGCCAGGCTGAGCAGCTCCACCATTCACGAGCTCAGCCATCCCACGACATCCACCCTGGCAGCTGCCTTCCTGGGCATAGGCAGAGCAGTCCTCCTGATGGCAGCTCTAATTCACCTTCCTCGCATCTCTCCAGAATAAACATGAACCTTCCTGCTCTGCCTGGCCTCCTCCTCTCCAAAGCGCTAGCGGTTTGGCAGGGCTGCAGTGAGCGAGGAGCTCAGACACAGGAGACATCGCTCTGCAGCACCAGACATACCGCCTGCCATCCAAGCACATACCCTGCGAGCCAAGGCCAAAAGGAAAACAGTAAAAAGAGAAAACAAATCACAAAGATGAGTAGGGGCCGTCTCCCGACAGGCTGGAGCTGGTCGAGCTATGTGAGAGTCAGCGCAGGAGAGTTGCTTGGCAGCTCTGCCTTTACTTTCTCACAGCAATAATCCTTCTGGATGATTGAAAAATGAAACCCAAATGCCCTCTAACGGCCTCACGCAAGCATGCAGAGAGAACATACGTCCCACAGCAGGACAAGAAGGACGATTGGAAAGGAGCAGCGGTTTAGATGACACGTCCAGGTGAGATCTGGACAGTTTAGAATGCATATTCATGGAACTGAAAATAAAGATGTGGTCACGTAAGTGTGGAGCTTGCGTGGGCTTGTCTGTGCGGGATGAACCCTCCTGCTCATGGCCAGCTTGGCTGCTGCTAGAAAAGCCTGACCCGGGGTGGGGAAGACTGGAGGCACCTTAGTGCCGGCTGCTTAGAATAAGAAAACCAAAAAAGAAAGAAAATGTGAGTCCAAGCACCCAAACCATTATTACAGTGTATTATATCCTGGATTAAATTCTGCTCCTTTCCTTTTATAGAATCATAGAATCACCAGGTTGGAAGAGACCCACCGGATCATCGAGTCCAACCATTCCTACCAAACACTAAACCATGTCCTTTAGCACCTCAACCATGCACCTTAGCACCTCAACCCTTAGCACCTTTTACCCAGTCATGGACTACATCCACTCAGCCAACGGGACCAACCGTGGCCATAGCAGGGGAGATTTAGGGGTGCAGGGGCAAAAAAATGAGTGGCAGGGGGAACATCCCTCTCCTGCCCAGGGGAAAGACTCCCTGCAAGCAGCAGGAAAGGCAGCAGGGCCAAGGCAGCTACTCATCTGCTCTCCTAGCCACTATAACTATTGAAAATAAAAGTCAAGGATGCTTTTTAGTCACCTCTTTTGGGGAAAAAACTATTAAAAAATTCTCACTGCTCCTGCAGAAAACACTGCTTACAAAGAGAATTATTTATTGTGATCATCTGGCGCTCTGCCTGAATACAAATCACTAATACAGTTTGACACGGGGGACGTGGTTAATCTCTGGCAGGCAGCAGATTACAGAATGAACATAGCCTGATCTGTAACTTTTGTTGACTTTTTTCACCTCTGTGACGGCTGCACCAGTGACACAGAATCATAGAATGGTTTGGGTCAGAAGGAACCTGAAAGCCCACCCAGTTTCAATCCCCCTGCAAAGAGCAGGGACACCTCCCACTGGATCAGGTTGCTCAAAGCTTCATCCAACCTGGCCTCAAACACCTCCAGGGATGGGGCAGCCACCACTTCATGTAAACTTAAAACCACAATGCTCTTTGACTGACATGAATAAGACATTCTGTGTACTGAAAATCCTGGTTTTAAGCCAGTTCTTGTTTGAGCACGTTGGGACACAGCTACCAAGGCCGGGTCAGCTGCTGGCAGGGAGCGCTGCCAGGGCTCTCGCTGCCTCCCAAATCCTGCCCTGTCACCTCTAGGTGATGGCAAAATTCAAAAGGCCACTTTTTAAGCAGCAACCTGTAATTCTCATCTCAAATAAAAATGACTCAATGCACCTCTGCTATAATTTTCTCTTTTTTTTTTCCCCTTCAAAATGTCATTTCTCCCTGATTCACTAAGCAGAAAAGATCTGAATAATGAATTAATGAATCCAAATAATTCAGAGTTATTTTTCACTAAGAATACAGGGAAATCAACTCTTGCAGTTTGATTGCCAGTCTCACAATATTTGCTGTTGCCTCTAAAGGATTGCTACCCTGGAAACATGTAGTTATTTGAGGATCACATTTATTGCAGCCTCTGACGCAGTGGGTCCTAAGCTTTGCCTGCTCTTGTGGGGTGGCAGATAAATAGTCTGCGTCCACAGATAATTATGGTCACCCATAAAGATAAAAAACCAAAACCCCAACCAGAAGACAACTCACCTCTGTCCTCAAGGCATCCTGCCACATCTACACCCACAAATGGCATGTGATTTGACAATCCTTTTCCCAAGCCAGTGGTGAGCAACACATCACAGCTCATGGCAGGGCAAGTGTGTGCAGCTGAAGGAGAAACTCCATGCGTAAACAACGTGCATCAGAATTTCTTTTCCAAGCCATTCTCTGGTGATTGTACTGATGACTTGTAAAAGCGTGGAGTTGGCTGAGAAAGGGCTGGATGAGCCCCTCATTAAAGCTAAACATTGTCACACGCCTCCCTGAGCACAAGAGTGCAGTGCTCAATAAAAAATAGTAGATCATAGAATCATAGAATCACCAGGTTGGAAAAGACCCATCGGATCATCGAGTCCAACCATTCCATCAATCACTAAACCACGTCCCTCAGCACCTCATCCACCCGTCCTTTAAACCCCTCCAGGGAAGGTGACTCAACCCCCTCCCTGGGCAGCCTCTGCCAGTGCCCAATGACCCTTTCTGTGAAAAGCTTTTTCCTAATGTCCAGCCTGAACCTCCCCTGGTGGAGCTTGAGTGAGTGGAAGTGAGGGGTACAGGCTTCCAGCTCCTGGTCTGTAAGGATGAGGGGGTTGCTCCTCACTCCGAGAGGAAAAGAACAGAAGTAGGCTGAAAGATTTGGACCTCATCAGCAGGCATCTTCTGCTGTCTCTGAGGCAGAGCCGTCCTCCTGCCTCCCTGCCCCCTTCCTCCAGCTCCCTCCCAGCACGCAAAGCTTCCAAAATAGCTGGGGCTTGCGTGTCCCTGGCGCTCGGCTCAAAATATCTCAAGTAGGCTGGCGGCAGGCACTGCGAGCGCAGTGGAAGCTGCCGGAAACTGAGGATCTCCACTGAGGCAGCCCTCCCCACGTCCTCCGGCGGAGAGCCCTGTGCCCCAAACACCCCACTGCCAGGACCGGCTCTGGGCACAGCACAACCAGAGCCACCTCACCCCTGCGACCGATGGCCGGGGAGGCTCTTGTCCCCTGGCCCGGCAACGGCAGCGGAGCTCTCTGCCCCGTGGACACCACCTTTGCCCAGCGCTTCTTGCCTGCCGTCTACCTTGTGGTGACACCCCTGGGGCTGGTGGGGAACGGGCTGGGGCTGTGGCACCTCTGCAGCGGGCGCCGGTCGGTCCCCAGCCATCCCCTCGCCCTGCTGGTGGGCAACCTGGGGCTGGCTGACCTGCTGTACGTCAGCACGCTGCCCTTCCTCGTTAGCTACTACCTGCGGGGCAGAGTGTGGCTCTTCGGGCATGGCTGGTGTCGTATCACCCGGGGCCTCTTCCACCTCAACCTCTACGCCAGCATCGGCTTCCTCACCTGCATCAGCGTCCACCGCTACCTGGGCATCGTGCATCCGCTGAAAGCACGGGGCAGGTGCCAAGGGGCAACCTCTTCGGTGTGGCTCAGCGCGATGGTCTGGGTGTGGGTCATCATGCAGGTAGCTCCTGATTTCGCCTTCAGCAAGATGGACAACACAGGGATGCAGTGTCACGACACAACGGGACATGAGAAGCTGGGTGTTTACTTGCTGTACACCGTGGCCATCTCTGTGACTGGGTTCATCATCCCGTTCCTCATCATCATCGGATGCTACTGTCATGTAGTTGTGGTGCTTTGCAGGAATGACACCATGGACCTCAGCCTCAGGAGAAGAAGCATCAGACTGGTGATTCTTGTGATGGTCCTTTTCTCCATCTGCTTCCTCCCTTACCACATCTTCAGAAACCTCAACTTGTTGTCTCGAAGCTGGCAGCTCCAAGGGTTCTGCACACAGGCTTTAAAGAACATCTACGTTTCCTACCAGGTGACCCGGGGTCTGGCCAGCTTCAACAGTGCCCTCAACCCTCTGCTCTACATGATGACCAGTGAAGACTGCATGTCACGTATGAGGACTACCTGCCAAAAAGCCAGCCAGTCTCTGGGGTCCTCCTTCAGGAAGAAAACATCTTGCCAGGTTGATGAGAAGACGACGAACATCATTCTTTGTGAGGAGGAGGCTTCTGATGAGCTCTGAGGTACCCAACACCCCCTCCAAAGGATGCACCACTTCGGTTTGCACTTGTCCCCTTCTCAGGAACACCGTGATGCCTGTTTTGCAGAGAGATGGTGACTGCAGCATTACCATTTCCAATCTCACACAAGGTATAGACAGGACTGCCAGCATCAGAGAGCAAACTAGGACCAGGTTTGAGAACAAATCTGTTCAACCCAACCATTTTGCCTACAGTACACCTGGAGCTGGAAAGAGATGAACGTTGAGTTTCCTCCGGTCCTGAAGTCCAGCCTCCAGTGCAGTGGTACAAGCTGTTTAACATCCCCCTTGGTTCCCTGGCCACTCAAAGAGCTGCTCAGTGAGTGAGGAATGGGGGGAACAATGCCTTGTCCCCACCACTGAATGCCCTCTCCACCACTGGACAGAGATTTAAGACAGGATTCTCCCCTTCACCCAAGGAGAGGGCAATGGTAATTAAATACTTGCATCACGAGACAATTGAGAGGGTGAATTTTTATAAGAGGGAAGTGCTTTGGAAATGGAAATATTCATAAAAATATCAAGTTTTAAATACATGACTAAGCTGTGCCAGTTCCTAGGTTCGTTGTTCCTGGGTGACTGAGCTGCTTCAGGATCTGTGTTTTCCTCTCCTGCCCACCCCCTCTGCAGAATTAAAAAAGAATTCTAGCATTACTCACTCTCTCTGGAACAGCACAGAGCAGACAACAACAAATTGGCATTTTAAAGTTTCTGGAGGCTGTTGGTTGGGTTCGGGGTTTTTTTTTGCAAGGCGAATGACTGCAGTAGCCTGAACAGCTGCTTTCAACAGGCAAATCCCAGGAGAGTTGGAATCTTTGGGTGGGTGGCTGCATCTTACTCTTGCATCCAGCCTCGTGAGGGGATTAGATACATCCATCGAAAATCAGACACGCAAAAAGAAGAGAAGCAATGCTGGTTTGAAGGCTTGTGAAGGCAAGATTCGATGGCGAGGACAATCCGTCTGTTGTCGCCAGGGGAGCCAAGGAAGTTTCTGCTTCGAGGTAAGCTAAGGCACCTGAGCAGTATTTTGAGTTTTGCTCGTGGTGTTCCCTGCTATGAACAGCTTGAACGTTTTGATCCTTGTGAAAGGAGCAATGTGATTTGCAACAGCAGATCTTACAGCTCAGCTGAAGTGGATTCTGAGTTAAAATTTGCCTATTCTGGGAAACTGCTGACCCAGGAGGCTGCACTCTTTGGACCAAAGCCCAATATTTATCACAGTCAGCTGCTCCTTGCATGGACCCACCTTCCTTGCTGCACAGAAGGAGCCACAGCTGGCTTTCAGATGGAGTTAATTTGTCTAAAGTGCAAATAAACACCTAATGCTTTCAGTTGTGACTCATCTGGCTTGTTTTAAAGCCTTATAGGAACACAGGAGCCACCTGGCCTGGGGGCTGGAGCAGTGATGAGTTTCCCAGGGCTCTGCAGCTGGGGAGCTCACTCCTAGTGCAGCGAGACTGCAGGCAGCCGGAGGAGCTCAGTGCTGGGCCAGGCATGGACTAAGGTTGGTTTCTAGAGTCTGCTCAGCACCTGGCAGGTGTACAGAAAAGCCCTGAAACTTTTAGCTCCCGCCTGATCCAGAGGAAATCCAAAGACAAAGCTTAAATTCCTGAATGAGATGCTCTTCTGTCTCTGCAGTAGGGAAGATCTTTAGGACATTAGGACCAGGTATTGCCTCTGCTGCTTGCACAAACTTCCCAGATCAGAGCTTCTCCAGAGCTCTGAACTCGTCTTTTCCTTTCCTGAAACCACTCCTCCCAAAGCCGTCCAGCTCTTCCACCATCACACACTATCCCACCCAAGATGCTACAGCTCCCCAGAGCCCCTAGGAGATGCAGCACCCTGTCACTGCACCAGCTTTTTGCATGATTGATTGAAATAAAGCATCACTGCATCCCAGGGAGGGAGCACTGCATAAGAAGTCAGCAATTTTGCTCTCACCATCTAGCACTGCCGTGCCCAACCTTGTCTTCTCTGACACCCCTTATGTCATCGTTAATGATGATTTAAAGATCTGTATCCCTAGAAGCATCTCTGAGCCTCAGAAACAGTTGTAGCCATAAATCTGCTCATTTTCCTGTGTTCTGCAGCTGTCAAATCAGCAAAAGCTATCGAGGAGCTGTGCATTGGGATGATGACCCTGAGATATGGGGTTTTCTGGTATCTCATGCTTTGCAACCCCCTCACCCTCAACGTTGCTTCTCCTTGTGAAATAGAGAAGAAGAAGAAAAAAAAAAGAGTTCCTTCCTTTATTGGCTCCACGTATAATTAAGACCCGATTGCTGGCACATGAGCCTGCATGGCAGCTTTTGCAGCGGGTGATGGAATAGCAAGCAGCCACTGGAGCTGCCAGCCCATGGGTGCATCCCAAACCAGGAATCGGTTCCTGGCTGGCACATGCACAGTGAGGAGACCTGAGCACAGGACCTGTAGCAGTGCCGGGGTCAGCACCCACCTGCTCAGGTCCTGGCTTTCAGTGAGGTTCTTTCCCCTCTGCTGCAGAGACTTTCCAGTGCTTTCAGGTTCCTTTACATGAGCCGCGCATCCTCATGGGGTGAGCTGGCTCTGCAGGAAGAAATAAATTAATTTCATCTCTTTTTGGTTTCTGGCTTAAGATGATCTGAATATTCCTCTTCCTTCCCTTGGCTATCTGCTTCTGGACTTGGAGATGCCTAAAATCTGGGGAGAGAGATCCCACCTGTACTGTCGCTTTTCCCACAGACTGTCTGGCACAACAAAGTGGAGCAATGAACTTGTCTACAAGTCTGACCTCAACGCAGATTTTTAACTCCCTTACCCAGATTAGACCCAACCAACAAACCAAAAATGGTGGAAACTCTCTAGCTGACATTAATGGAACTGGGATCATGCTTGGAAATCTGGCAGCATTTCTTGCTACATTAAATAAACTACTCTTGGATGAGGATTTGTTGCAAACAAAGTCAAGATTTGTTATGTTAAAGAGAACTTTTGAGCTGACAGCCCTGGGAAGCTGTTCAGGCAGAATTAACAAGCACATGTACAGATGCACAGATGTACGATAACTTTCTTTCCCTAAAATGAAAAACTGTTTTCCTTGGCATGAAAAACATTCTCAAGAAGAAAATATCACTATCAGTAGTAGATAAATGCAGAGTGTTCTACTCTGTTTAAGTCTTTATTTCACTTTGCACAGATTCCTGAAAAGAGACTAAAGAAGTCACATTTCCAGGGTCTTCGTGTTTCCAGAGGCACCCAGCAAAGTGAGAGGGTGAGAGGCTCCCATGTGTCCATGGTGGGGATCGGAGTGAGCAGTGAGTGCTGCAGGAGCTGCAGAGACTCCTTGAGTTCAGCAAAATGATTGATAGGAATGGTTGGACTCCATGATCCGGTGGGTCTTTTCCAACCCGGTGATTCTGTGATTCTATGAAAATGATTCCCAGGCCATGTTTGACAGCTGCAGGCTGCAGCACTACATGATGTTATCCTGCTGGAGCAGAAGGATTTGCTCCCGCCTGTGATTAGAGTTCATAGCACGTGATACGTGGCCTCTGGCCAAAATCTGGCTCTGACTGAGCTGCTCATCTCATTTTAGAGGGGAGGTATGGCCAGTAAAGCCCTGTTTACTAAACAAGCATAGATTGGCTGCCTTGTGCTGAAAATCTCATGCATTTGTGTCAGAGATTTCCATAGCCCGTGGGAGCAGGAGCTGCTGCTCAGACAAGGACTGGGGCTGCCAGGGACATCACTGCAGGACTGAGATGGAGCAAAGGGTGCAAACAGGGCATCTCTATAACACAGGAGCCCCTAGGACCAGTCAGAGGTGTGAAGAGCGTGTCTGAAGCCGAAGGAGAAGCAGCATGAGCAGGAGGCTCCATAGCTCCCTACGCCAGGCACCAGGCAGCAAGACTTTGCGGTGCAGGTTTTACAGTGTGGCGGGAGGCTGCAGTGCGCACACGGAAAGGGATGAGTCACTCAGGTCACTAATGAAAGGTCACAGCATCCTCAGATTCTGCGAGAGGCATTTATTTCTTCAGCAAAACAATTTCATTGCTCAAGTACCTTTGGCTACAGGGACAACAGACTTGACAGGTTATCTTATTTACCAAGGGTATCGATCAGACTAGGGAAGGAATAGTAGATGCAATTACTCCCGGTGGCCTGGGAAAAAATGGTAAATATACCTGGAATGGGTGCTGTTGGTGAAGGTTTTATTAAAAGAGAAAAATCTATGTTATGCAGTGTGTTTTGGCGTCTGGGAGACCAGCAGCTTGTAGAGAAGAGCACATCACATAAATAGAATAAAATTTAGTGTGACTGTGTGAGGCCATCAGTCTAATATTATTCCTGCAGAGCATGCAGTTATAAATAGGTGATGCCATGTAGTGTGGGACCCAGGGAGAGCAGGAGCTGGGGAATGTACTTGCAGCTCAGCAGCACTGCGCAGCTTGCAGCGCTGACACACATTTGTATGTGTGTTACAGAGCAACTGCAGCTGCGCCTTGCAAGCAGGGATTTGTCCTGGAGGACTCGGTGAGCCCAGGCTTAAGAGAGATGGGCCACTTTTTAAATCAAGGCAGGGGTCAGCACAGAGAGCAGAGCAGCAAGAAACCCCCAGGACCTGCTCTGTGCACCATGACTTGTGCCGCCTTCTCAGCAACCTGGCAGGAGAACATAGTTTTAATTTCCTCCGACACCTCCTCTCTGCTCCAACTGAGAGATGCTTAGGTTGGATCTGGCTCCCTGAAGAGCCTTTTGTACTAGGGCACAATGCAGCCAGCTTGTTTGAGATCTTGAACAAAAGGAATACCCTAAGGAGCATCAGAAATCTCCTAGGATTCTCAGTAGCACCACAGCTCCTTCTTGGAGAGGCTACTTCTATGCTGTGCAGAGTGCATCCAGGGACAGGAGGCAGATTAACTCCATCTAGCTGCCTTTCCTCTCTGATGGGGAGATGCCGCTCAGCAGAACTGGAGGAGAACCACGCACCTCAGCTCCTGGTTAGCACTTACCAGCCTAGACCACCCTACAGCACCACTGTATCTCCAATCTAGGCCATTTAGGGTAGGCAGGTCTTGTGGCAATGGGAAGCTGCTGGCATGGAGAAGAGCTCAGGGGTAGGGAGGTGATGCCAAGAGCCACGCACTGTCACTGGTTGAGGTGTTGTTTGGTCATGAAGGAGAAAATCCCCCTATAAAAGTGTGTGCGGTGCTGGAATGACAACACACTGCAGAGCTGAAAGCCCCAAAGAGCTGGGAACACAGAGAGCCCTTGGGATGCAACTCATCCGGCTGCCTGAGACTCTCAAAGACCCCAGTGGGTTTGCAGTACCCAGCAGGAGGTGCTGCAGCCTTCCTAGGGCTGCTGGGGGAACGCATCTTTCTGTGTGCAAAGCAGAAAACAATAGAGCCATCACCATAGCCACTATCCCACTGCACTGAGCCGGGAGGTGGGGAAGAGCTGAGGCAGGTTTGCCCCAGCACCAGCTGTAGGACAGAGACACAAATGGCACAAGGTGCACAGTGAAGGAGAGGGGCCCCATCAACTGAAATATTAGGGAGAAGTCTGTGTTTAACCCACCTGCCCATAGGGATGAGTGTAAGCCTCTTCCCTCTCCTTGCCAGGTCTCCATTTCATAACCCCGTATTTACTGCCAGTAGCTCTGGTTAGCTCCTGTGTGACCAAACCCAGCAACACAGAAGGCAAGAGGAGGGTTTATTTTCCTTTCCAGTGCTATATGTATGAGGAGTAGAGCTGTTGATGGATGAACTCGAGCAGCAAACATGAGTTGCTGCTGGAAGTACGGAGCAGCATCCTCTCCCAAAGGCACAACACGGCTATGAGTGATGGACTTGCAGCTGCATCCACATCAGGCTGGGGGACAGCTCACAGCTCCCAGTCCTCCCACATAAAGGGAACTATTCAAATATGTTTCCCAAGCCAGAAATCCAAAAATGGCCACTCTTTGAATCTATTACCTGGCTCTGTGTGGAGATATCCACAAGAGCATCACCCCCTGTCGCTGCTCTGCCTCAGCTCCCACCCCAAGAGACCCTCAACCAAGGGAATTAAAAGCTAGGTAATTATTTCAGAACCCAGAGACGCTTCTGGCTTATTTTGCCAGTTGACTCAGGTGGTTTGCCTGCCTCCAGAGAAGTCTACTGTTAATTTGATTCTCTATAACCAATTCATGGCTGATCTGGCATCCTGATGCCCAGAACAGCTGTGATTCCTGTGCTGCCGTTTGCTCAGCCCCACGGACATCACACAACCCCTGACTGGGGCTAGAAAGAAGGGGCCAGGGCTGGAGCAGGGCACAAACAGCTGGGGCAGGCACACACAGACGCATCTTTAGATTTGCAATTCAGAGATGATGTGTCTCATCTCCCCAGTTAATGCTGCCAGAGCAAAGCCTGCAGAGAAGCAGCTGGAAAATCTCTGCATACAAACAAGACTCAGTAAAATCTGCAGTTTTGAGGTAGAGGAAGAAATGTGGTCCAAACACTGTGGTTTCACTGTGAGAGAAAACAAATATGTTCATTTTGTTGTATTCATTCCCCACTGGGAACCTGCTGTGCTCCCAGGTAGGGCAAATCGCAGCTCCCTCAGCTGGGAAATCGTTTGTGGCCCCAAAGTCGGAGCCACCTCTGCCTGGCAGAGGCTGGGAACAGCCTACGGAGTCTCACCAGCAGGGAAAGAAATATGCATCTTGGTGGAATGAAACAGTGCATCGAAGCAAGCTTTTCCCAGGCCGGGAAGCACAGTCAGCATCTCAGCATCAGTTCTTGGAGCCTCAGAGGCAGAACAGGAAAGGACATCTTGAGTTTTACTAACAAATATACTTTTCCCCAGCTGAAGTGCTGGGGCCAATTTGTTTTCTACCAGGTTATTTTTAGGATTGAAACGAGCCATTTGCTGTAAACTGTCTGCCTGGGAAGCCAAGCCCCAGGGCAGCAGACGGGGCGTCCGCAGCTCCCGCACCGCAAGGTCACGGGCAAATCTCACTCACAGCATGGCTTAGCTCTCCAGCAGGATGGGAGCTGCTGTTGTTCTTCCCTCAAGCACACACAGATGATGCCCAGGCTGTCACACACACACCTCTTGCCCCAGCCAGCCCGTGGTGTCCCGCGTGGGACCTGCTGCGGTCGTGGGAAGGAGTGTCCCATGGCACCCAGGGAACTTCGGCACTGAAACTCACCGGGCACCACATGGGTTACGATGTGGCACACAGAACACCAGAGCCCATTTCTTGCGGTTCTGATCACAACCAGCCCTGTGGGTGTCCCACGGGAGCCCTACAGCAGCTCAGGACCTCTCCTGTCCCCGTGGTGCCACCGTGGCAGGGGCCGCCTCGCAGGACAGGGGTGAAACTGCCACCTAGATGCCCTCTGAACGAGCCTTGCATATTTGCAATTCATTACCAGACCCTTTGTCTCCCCCCATCCTTGACCTCCCTGGCAACCCCATGGGCTGTGATGCTGGAAAGTCATTTAAAGCCATCGCGATGCTGCTGTGGTGGGAGCAGAGACATGCTCGGGAGCATTTTAAGGTGAGTCTGCAGTCCTGGATGTAGCTGCTCGTCTCCAGATTAACCTCCCCAGCGAACACAACCCTTCTCCAGACACCTTCCAAAGCCTCTCTCCTCTGTCACTGGGGTCCGGTGGCTCCTCACAGGGACAAGCCCCCAGCACTGACAGCAGCACCACGGAGCCTCCTACCTCTGAGCCCCAATCCAAATCATTTGCCAGCTCTGATTTAACAAGGTCTCAGCACATACTTCTACAAATTATTAAGCAGGGTCATTATTATTTTATCCTATTATTTTATTATTAAAGCTCCCTCAGACCAAATGAATGAACCAGTTAATGCTGCTGAGATCAAGAACTTGCTAAAGCAGAGCAGCACCTTTCCCGTTTGGTTGCGGTCCAGCCAGTTTATGGCAGGTACTTTGCGCCTGGCTGATGTTCAACTGACAGCTTTCCAAGCATATAAAAAACTTATTAGGCTGAAAATAGAGTTTGTGACCATAAACTGCCAAAAGTACTGTCAGCCTTTCCAGCCCTGGTCTGTTTTGTGTACAGGCACCAGCAGGATGCTGGGGGGAGCAGGGATGGGAAGGAATGGGCCATGCAGCATCTTGCAGGACCCATTTTGGGGTTGGAACTGGGGAAGGCTCACTAACAGGGTATCAGGAGGAGGCACAGCTGAGGTTTAGCACGGCTGGTACCACACAAAGTGGCTGAAGACTCATACGTGGAGCTGCATCCACCTACCCTGGGGGGTCTGAAACCTGCCAGCCACATCCCTGGTGACCATGTGGAGGCACTTGGCATTTGCAACCAGTTTATATCCAATGCTTCATTAATTCCCTCACTGAGCTTCCAAATTGCAAAGCGCCTGCAGCTGTCTGAGCTAGAGTCAAGCAGAGAGACAGCAGGGAAACCCCAGAGCCAAGAGAAAGCCATGAGGGTCCTGAGCTTTCAACAACCCAGAGCATGGCCTGTAGGACAGACAAGTTAACCCTGGCTAGCAGGAAGGGATTTTGCAGGAAGATTTATGGAGTCATGAGGCAGAAGCAAACAAGGATGTTGAGGCTCTGGAACGAGTCCAGAGAAGAGCAATGAAGCTGGTGAAGGGTCTGGAGAACAGGCCTTATGAGGAATGGCTGAGAGAGCTGGGGGTGTTTAGCCTGGAGAAGAGGAGGCTGAGGGGAGACCTCATTGCTCTCTCCAACTACCTGAAAGGAGGTTGTGGAGAGGAGGGAGCTGGGCTCTTCTCCCAAGGGACAGGGGACAGGATGAGAGGGAATGGCCTCAAGCTCCACCAGGGGAGGTTCAGGCTGGACATTAGGAAAACATTTTCACAGAAAGGGTCATTGGGCAGTGGCAGAGGCTGCCCAGGGAGGGGGTTGAGTCACCTTCCCTGGAGGGGTTTAAGGGACGGGTGGACGAGGCACTGAGGGACATGGTTTAGTGATTGATGGGAATGGTTGGACTCGATGATCCAGTGGGTCTTTTCCAACTTTGTGATTCTGTGATTCTGTCATTGCTACATCCAACCTGGATTCGGTCAGGGACTGCGTGTGCAAAGAGCTCATCGCCATGGCCTCTCACACGGAGAGGAGGGATGGTTCCCCGTGCCCAGCTCAGGGTGCTGGGACAGCCAGGCAGTGGTTGCAGTCCCATTCTCATCTGGGCAGCTGCAGCTGGTTGTTATTCATATCTCAGAATCTAATCCTTTTTAGAAATGAACTAATCCATTGTTTTAAAAATATCCTCTGGCATCGCGAGGCTATAATCTGGGTATTAAATGGCATTAAAGCCAGAATAGCTGATGCTTTTACTAAGGCAAAACAAAACATCTATTTGGCCTTAAAAATAAACCAAAAGAAGCAGAGCACACCAGGATGCTCCCAGAGCCCCTGGGAGAGCTGAATGCCCCATGGCCAAAAGCCAGAGAGGGGGCTGATGCCTACCAGACCCCATCCTCAGCCCTGGCTGCCACCCTGGGCTACGCTGGCAGCTGGTACCACACATCCTAACACCGACCCCTTTCCTGAGGGACCAGGAGCTGCCAGCCCAGGGGGGTGTAAACCGGGGCAGCGTCGATGCCCAAAGCTGCCAGGATGCTTCCACCTCTCCCCACACATGCTGTTACGCGGGACTGACTCAAACAGCCCCACACTGCTGGTGTCTATTTAGCGTCTTTCATCTGAGATGATTAAGCAGCTTTGCTTATTTCAATCCATTAAAACTAGAAAAGCTTTTTAACAAATTCCCCACCAGCCTGGAATTAGATGCGGGCCAATTAGACACGTTAATTAGGCACTGGTTTAAACACAGATGAGCTTTGACTTTGTTTACCAGCCTCAGAAGGAAGGAGCTTCTCCAAGTTCACCTCCAAAGGACTGAACAAACAAGGGACATTTGCTCCCGGTCACAAGCACCTCACAACAGAAACACAGCACTTCAACTTCTATTTTATTTTCAGAGCTCTTGCTTTGTCTCTGCCTCCCCATGCAATAAAAATGAGACATTTAATCTCATAATGCAACTTCTCACTGGAAATCAATGATGAAGTACATTATCTTGCCTGGCCTGATCCCGTGGCTCCTGCCTGACCTTTCTCAAGTGCAGCAAAGTCAGGGGAAAGGCAAAGGTTGAACTGAGGGAGCTTCCCAGTGGGAAAGTGTGAAACTCCAGTACCTCAGGAGGGACTGCCCTGCACAACAGTGATCTGACACAGTTTGGTCTCACTCATGCCCCCTTGTTCTTGCTGCATGCAAGAAACAGCAATATGAGAGTAGAGCTGGCTCATTTCAGCATCATCTTAATTCTGAAGCCTATGTCCCCATTTAGAACACAAGACTGAGCACGTTATTGCCCACATGGTCCTGGTTTCATCAGTGCTGGGTTTGTTACTGGGTGTTTTTTTATCTGGAGATGGATCCTGCTGAGCAGCATTGATTCCATGGGGGCCTGTGACCTGCATGAGGTCTAATTAAACCCCAAAAGGAGGAAATGGTGATGTCCCAAGTACCCGTGGGAGTGATAGCAGCCGTTTTGTCATGCTCATTGCCAAATGAGACCCTCTTCCAATGCTTCTCCATTGGTGGCATCCCCATTTCCAGAAAAAGGATTTGCCTGAATCTTTAGTGGGAGGTGCCCCTGCACAGCAGCGGGGGTGGAATTAGATGATCTTCAAGGTCCCTTCCAACCTAAACCATTCTACAATTCATGATTGTGAATGATTCTATGATTCCGTATTTCCCAACTTAGCAGGGAAAGGCTGTGCCAAAGGCTCTGCCTTTCACCAGACACTGGCAAGGGAGGATTTCCTCTGTGGTCTTAGAACCAACCAAGGTCAACCCACCACAAGACATGAAGAAGACAGAGCTAGCAGGAACCACGCTGAGGAAGCACTGAGAGCTGTTCATACTGCAGGGTCAGAGATGAACTCCTGCTCCAAATGGCTCCAGGGAAGGTGCAATCCCATTGACAGACCCCTTCTCTGTGGAGGCAGTGCTTTGAGAAGAATATACTCTACCCTCTCTGTCCAAGCACTGCTAGCTGTCATTGCAGACACACGTGGAAACAAACCATGGAGGATGTAGGTAACCCATGACCACACAGGACTGATGCTGCTGCTAAGGGGAACTGTGCATGTAGCTTCTGCCCTTCTTCTCCTATGGATGGAGAGCATCTCCCAGGGTTTTGCAAGCTTGAATATACACGGGCATCTGGGGTTGTTTAGCCTGGAGAAGAGGAGGCTGAGGGGAGACCTCATTGCTCTCTCCAACTACCTGAAAGGAGGTTGTGGAGAGGAGGGAGCTGGGCTCTTCTCCCAAGGGACAGGGGACAGGACGAGAGGGAATGGCCTCAAGCTCCGCCAGGGGAGGTTCAGGCTGGACATTAGGAAAACATTTTTCACAGAAAGGGTCATTGGGCACTGGCAGAGGCTGCCCAGGGAGGGGGTTGAGTCCCCTTCCCTGGAGGGGTTTAAGGGACGGGTGGACGAGATGCAGAGGGGCATGGTTTAGTGTTTGATGGGAATGGTTGGACTCGATGATCCGGTGGGTCTCTTCCAACCTGGTGGTTCTATGATTCTATGTCGGCCCGAGGTCTGCACAGAGCAGCTGGCTTTGCACAATATGCCACAACATCAGCTTCATGCCCCAAATACTACCTGGGGACACCAGAATTTGACCTGCAAGGCCCTGGAGGCCCAGATCCCCTCCTAGAAGTTGTGTGGCAGACACCCAGCGATACAACCACTGTGAGATCTGCTTCCTTTGTAACAGGACCAATAGGAGCTCAATTAGCGGCACTGTGTCCTGTGTTCGAGGTGGGTTGTTGTTGCTGACAGTGGAAAAATTCTCCAGCAGCTGGATGGCCACAGGTGGAGCGTGTCTTCTCTGGCAAGCAGCCCCCACATTGTTCTGAGTCCAAAGGCTTGACAGCATCCCAGGCCCCATTAGCAGGACTGCAAATGACCCCACAGAGAACATAAACCAGACACATTCCTCCAGCAGAGGCTTTTCCGTGTGATTTAGAAGGCTGCAAGAGCTACAATGTCAAACAGCAACCCACCGACAGCTTGTGCTGCTGGTGATGGATGCCGGAGCCTGTATTTTTTCTTCAATAACAACTTTCACTAATGGCACTGGCACAGAGACTCGGCAAGGAGGAGGGAAGTGGCAAGTGTCCAGGGTGAAAAAGAGTTCACGATTACAGCGGGAACAGGCACTGTGTTCCACGTGCTGGCCACGGAAATAAAGAGGACAGGGCTGGAAGGGGCTCCAGGAGGATATCAAGTCATCCCCTGCTCCAGGAGAGCATCATCAGTACCCAGACCACTTCCAGGAGATAACCAGACATCCGCTTATCTTATTTTTAAACTCTTCCAGTGGCAGGGCTGCCACACACTCCTCGGGCAATCTGTTCCAGTGTTTTTCTGTCTTCACGGTTAAAAAGCTTTTCTTACGTCCAATTTAGACCTCCTTTTCTGCAATTAAAACCCTAAGCACCTTTGTCTCTCCAGAGAGAGAAGTGAAATGGGTAGAGTGAAGAGCGATGTAAGCCTGATTGTTGGTTTGCTCTCCTCGTCTGTTTTATTCCCAGCCAAAAGAAGGAGATCCTATCTCCTGCAACATAGAATTCAGACAAGTACCTTTCTATTTTTAAAAGTGAAACAGGAGGGTTACATAAAAGCTCAGGAAACCAGTAATGAAAAACAGGGTCTTCACTTTGTGGGCTCTGTCTCCTACCACAGCTGATTTCCCTGCACCTCCGAGCCGACCCAGGCTGACCAGAGCACATCAGTGTGGGGATGTTCTACCCGCTGCCCCCAACACCAGCACAGAGCTGGTGGGCCCCGCATCCCCCGCGCCTGCAGCATCTGATGAACGTGCCAGAGAAAGCAGCAGAAACACCAAATCTGGTCAGTTTGCTTCATTGTGCTCTTAAAACAGCACTGGGTACATCAGGCCTTCTGCTCTGGTGACCAGCTGGAAAAAGCAGGGACAACACACTCCTGCAGCCTGGGAGCAGGCAGCTGGGTGCAGCTTTGGAGAAAGGCACCGTTATTAATGGCATCAGCACGGGAGGGAGCACGGCCTCGCTAGGGAACACCTGCAGCCTGGGCTTGCCAGGCGGGTGAGCTTGGGACACGCAGGACACGCAGCTTTGGTGCCAACGGGAACCGGTAACGGAGCTCCCAGGAGCTGGTGCCTGGAGCAGCAGGTGCCCAGCGCACACAGGAGCTGGTGCCCACAGGAGGCAGCACCCAGTGCAGCCAGTGCCCGGTGCCCATAGGAGCTGGTGCAAATGGTGCACGTTGCAAACGGTGCCCACAGAAGCCCATGCAAACGGTGCCTGGTGCAGCTGGTGCCCGGTGCAGCCGGTAACCACAGGAGCTGGTGCAAACAGTGCACGGTGCAAACGGTGCCCGCAGAAGTGGGCGCAGCCGGTGCCCGGTGCCCACAGGAGCCCGTGCAAATGGTCCATGGTGCAGCTGGTGCCTGGTGCAGCCGGTGCCCACAGGAGCCAGTGCAAACGGTGCCCGGTGCAAACGGTGCCCACAGGAGCTGGTGCAAACAGTGCACGTTGCAAACAGTGCCCGGTGCCCACAGGAGCCGGTGCAAATGGTGCATGGTGCAGCTGGTGCCTGGTGCAGCCAGTGCCCACAGGAGCCAGCGCAAACGGTGCCCACAGGAGCCAGTGCAAACAGTGCACGGTGCAAACGGTGCCCGCAGAAGTGGGCGCAGCCGGTGCCCGGTGCTCACAGGAGCCCATGCAAATGGTCCATGGTGCAGCCGGCGCCTGGTGCAGCCGGTGCCCACAGGAGCCAGCGCAAATGGTGCCCACAGGAGCCAATGCAAATGGTGCCCACAGGAGCCAATGCAAATGGTGCATGGTGCAAACGGTGCACACAGAAGCGGACACAGCCGGTGCCCGGTGCCCACAGGAGCCCGTGCAAACAGTCCATGGTGCAGCTGGTGCCTGGTGCAGCCGGTGCCCGCAGGAGCCAGTGCAAATGGTGCACAGTGCACACAGTGCCCACAGGAGCCGGTGCAAACAGTGCAGGGTGCAAACAGTGCAGGGTGCAAACAGTGCCCACAGGAGCCGGTGCAAACGGTGCCCGGTGCAAACGGTGCCCGCAGAAGCAGGTGCAGCCGATGGCCGGTGCCCACGGGAGCTGGTACACGGTGCCCGGTGCACACGGTACCCGCAGGAGCCGGTGCAAACGGCGCACGGTGCAGCCGGCGCCCACGGGAGCGGGCGCAGCCGGTGCCCGGTGCGCGCAGGGGGCGGTGCGCGGGGGCGCAGGGGGCGGCGCAGCCGGTGTCCCCGGGAGCCGGCGCGCTCGGTGCGCGGTGCAAACGGTGCCCCCAGGAGCCGGTACGCGCGGTGCGGCCGGTGCCCGGTGCGCGCAGGGGGCGGTGCGCGGGGGCGCAGGGGGCGGCGCGGCCGGTGCCCCCGGGAGCCGGTGCCCCCAGGAGCCGGTGCCCGGCGGGGCCATGCGGAGCCCGGGCTGAGGCGCCGCGGCCGCCCCTCGCCATGAAGCGGCAGAACCTGCGCACGGCCGCGCTCATCCTCTGCATCTTCTCCTACCTGCTGGTGGGCGCCGCCGTGTTCGATGCGCTGGAGTCGGAGGCGGAGAGCGGCCGCAAGCGGCTGCTGGAGCAGAAGCGCGGGGAGCTGCGGAGGAAATACCGCTTCTCGGCCGACGACTACCGGGAGCTCGAGCGGCTGGTGCTGCAGGCCGAGCCGCACCGCGCCGGCCGCCAGTGGAAGTTCGCCGGCTCCTTCTACTTCGCCATCACCGTCATCACCACCATCGGTGAGCGCCGGCAGCCCGCAGCCCTCCGACCCCGCGCTGTCTCTCCATCCCCGCAGCCCTCCGGCCCCGCATCCCTCCATCCCCCCATACTATTACTCTTTCCCCACATCCTTCCATCCTCACACAGTCGCTCCATCCCCGCACTATTGCTTTGCCCCACACCCCTCCATCCCCACACTATAACTCCTTCTCCCTATCCCCGCACAATTGCTCCTTCCCCAAATCCCTCCATCCCCATACTATCACTCTTTCCCTGCATCCCTCCATCCCCGCACTACCCCTCCATCCGCACATTCCTCCATCCCCGCACTATCCCTCTGTCCCCACATCCCTCTATCCCTACACAATCGCTCCATCCCCACACTATCGCTCTGTCCCCACATCCCTCCATCCCCACACTATAACTCCTTCCCCCTATCCCCGCACAATTGCTCCTTCCCCACATCCCTCCATCCCCACACTACCCCTCTGTCCCCACATCCCTCCATCCCCACACTATCCCTCTGTCCCCACATCCCTCTATCCCTACACAATCACTCCGTCCCCACATCCCTCCATCCCCACACTATAACTCCTTCCCCCTATCCCTGCACAATTGCTCCTTCCCTACATCCCTCCATCCCCATACTATCACTCTTTCCCTGCATCCCTCCATGCCCGCACTATCCCTCCATGCCCGCACTATCCCTCCGTTCCCACACTATCCCTCCAGTCCCACACTATCCCTCTTTCCCCACATCCCTCCATCTCCACAGTTGCTCCATCCCCGCACTATCACTTCTTCCCCACATCCCTCTATCTCCACGCTATCCCTCCGTGCCCACAATATCCCTCCGTGCCCGCACTATCCCTCCATTCCCACACTATTCCTCTGTCCCCACATCCCTCCATCCCCACACTATCACTCTTTCTCTGCACCCCTCCATCCCCACACTATTCCTCTCTCCCCACACCCCTCCATCCCTACGTTATCCCTCCATCCCCTCACCTCTGCACCTCCACCACCTCTAGGTGCCCCAGGAAGCCCAGGGGGGTGATGCCTGCACAGGAGAGGCAGGTCTCATCCTTACAAGGCCAGGACATCTCTTCAGGCCACCCTCTGAGCCCACCCTGTGGGATCCCCAGTGCCCTGTAGTGGGAGGGGTTATTCGGGGCAGAGTGGGGGGCAACTTGTTGTGGAGGATGTCGGGGTGCAGTGATGGCTGGGGACACAAAATGTGATGTGCACATTGTCCCAGGGAGGCAGCAGCACGTGGAGCTTGAGCAGGCAGCTGTAGGAGTTGATGGAGGTGTGGGAGGGCAGCGGTGGGAGCCATGTCCATCCCTGTGCAGTGTTGTAGGCAGCAAGTCAGGTTGTAGAGCTGGGCAAGAACTGTTGGTTCCTTTGCCAGCTCAAACTCTGGATGTTTGGCTGTACGAGACCTGTTTCAGGGAGCCAAGACAGCCTCCAGGCACTGAACCTGCACGGGAACCTGCAGAGAGGTAGGTGTCAGTTGGCTGGGAAGAGAATGAATCGCGTTAAGCCCCTGCTAGACACACTTACCCATACTAGAGCCCAGCCTTGGTTTGCCCACTTCTGCTTCGCAAGAGAATGAAACTAAATTGAATGAGGATTGCCTTAATTAGAGGTGAGATTAGCCACATGGGAGCTGAGCATTGTTTAATTAATCCACTTCTATTAATCCTTGAGCCCTTAGCATCCCGTGTGGGTAGACAGGCACAGGATCCCATGCTCATATCATTGCTCGTGCTGGGAATTCAGTCAGGAGATGCATTTTGGAGGTAGGAACCCTGAGGCTGAACCCTGCCCTTCCACGGCAGCAGCTGTGGGATGGGGCTCAGCTGCACTGAGGGGGCTGGCAAGGGTGAAATAACTCTGGCAGCTGAAAGCTTCATCCCTCAGGACAAGGGCTGGTGGGATCAACTGTGCTGTGTTAGCAGGGACAAGAGGTGGTGGAGGGGCAGGTACCCCACAGGTCCTGCCTTGGGGGGTTCCGTGTGCCCCCCCGGAGATGTTCTGTGGGGTTTGTGACATACGTGGCCAGCAAACAGCAGCAGGTTCAGGGCATGGTTAGTGTCAGCCCCCAGCACGAGGGTAGGATGAATCGCTTCAGTGAAAATCTCCATCATCTTGTGACAGGTTATAGCTTCGTTTGCATTATTTTTCTGTTGACTGTGACAAACAATTGCTGCGCTTATCACACCCCCCCTGCAATAAATAATTTCGGCTTGGGTGCCATATTTCTAAAACACTGGCACATCAGATCACTTTACATTGGGCTGTGCTCCAAATCTCACTTTTAACATTAATGTAGCTGCGTTTACTCTAATTCCCTTTGTCGTTTTGAAAGCATCAGTCAGTTGCTTTTTCAGCAGTCTCTCAGGGTACAGCAACTGTTTTTCCACTTACTACTCTTCTGGGTCATTATATTTCCCTCCTCATTGCTGTCTTGTATTACGTTGTAGCCTAGGACCTGGTAATTGCACTCGGTTATTAAGCTTGGATCTGACTCTTTTGGGTTTTTTCGCCACTGCAGTCTCATGTCTGCTCTGTATTCTGGGAAATGTGGCATGCAGGCATTAAGTTTATAATTTTGGATTGCATGGGTTTATGAACAGACAGAGCAATTAGAAACCAGTCTCCTCCTGCCTGCTCGCAGTTTGGAGACAGCACAGTGGAGGAAAACGCTGTCCTCAGCCTCCCAGCCCTGTCCCCCACTGCAGGAGTTCCCTGGAGTGAGAGGTGTGCCTGGGACAACGTGGGTGTCATCCTCAGGTCTTCCCAACACCGTTAGCTAACAGCTTCCCTAAGAGCCCTGGAAATCCACTGGCAGCAGAGACAGAGCCAAGTTGCAGCTTTGAACAAGACTGAGAAATAAAAGAAAGGGGGGTTTTCCCATATACCTTCATGTGAAAGTCACATGGTCACCTGGAGAAAGTGAAATATAAATAGATGTTTGGAAAAGGCCACGCAGCAACCTGGGAAGGAGCCAGTGCTGTTCTGCAGGCACCTTCAGAAAGGAAGTTTCCAGCCCTGGTAGTTTCTCTTAGAAACTCAAGAGAAAGGCTTGGATGCCTTTGGATGCCATTCCTTCCCACGCTGTGTGACTCCCTTGCAGTTAGTTACTCATCCGCTGAGGTCAGAGGCCACTGATTTCTGTAAGCCTCTATAATTAAGTAAGGTGGGTGCAGAATCACTTGAAGTCCGGAAGATTGTGGTGAATAACTCATTACGACTCACGGTCTAATTGTGTGTCCTTGAGTCACAGCTTTGAAACTTGGAGCAAGGTGGGGAAATTAAATCTCAGAAGGCATTCAAGGAGAACCTTGTCCTCCTTGAGCTTCTCATCCCAGGGACAAGGGCTGACAGGGCTGCGGTGGCATAAATACATCCCTGTATCTGGAAGAGCACAATCCCTCCTCCCAAACGGTTCAGCAGTGCTTTAGGTCTCCGGCAACACCGGAGTAAATCTGAAGTTGCTCTGTGGAAGCCTTCCCAGCTTGAGCTGCTCCCATGGGGACCGACCCTACAGTGCAGGGGACCTATAGCTCCTGCAGAACGTAGCCAAGATGTGTGTGACGCTGGAGGGGACACGGTGAGGTGTCGATGACCCTGCAAGGGTAGTTGTAGATGGGATCGGTAGGGTGCATCCCTGCCTGCAGGGTGATCCGGTCCTGTTGGTCTCAGCATCCCATGAAGCCTCTTGCGTTTTCCCCCTTTTCTCCTACCGCTTCTCTTGGTCCCAGGGCAGCCTTGCTGGAAACCCCAGTGAGGGCTTGACAACTCTTTCCTTCGCAGGCTACGGGCATGCTGCTCCGGGCACAGATGCCGGCAAAGTTTTCTGCATGTTCTACGCCATCCTGGGCATCCCTCTGACGCTGGTCATGTTTCAGAGCTTGGGAGAGCGCATGAACACTGTCGTGCGGCTGCTGCTGAAGAAGATCAAGAAGTGTCTGGGCATGAGGACAACCAACGTCTCCATGGAGAACATGGTCCTAGTCGGCTTTCTGTCCTGCATGGGGACCCTGTGCATCGGCGCAGCGGCCTTCTCTTATTTCGAGGGCTGGACATTCTTTCATGCCTATTACTACTGCTTCATAACTTTGACCACTATCGGCTTTGGAGATTTTGTGGCTCTGCAGAAGAACGAGGCTTTGCAAAAGAAGCCCCCGTACGTGGCTTTCAGCTTCATGTACATCCTGGTGGGCCTGACTGTCATCGGCGCCTTCCTCAACCTGGTGGTGCTGCGGTTCCTGACAATGAACTCTGAGGATGAGCGGCGGGATGCTGAAGAGCGTGCCTCGCTGAGGAGAGCTCAGAACAACATCCACCTCAAGCCAAAAGAGGACACCAGGAGCAGCAATGCCATTTTTCTCCCCGTGGAGGACAGGACAAGCCAGATGAACCTCATCCCACTCATCCAGGAGGACGCAGGGAGGCAGAGGCGCCAGTCAGCCAACTCGGCAGCCGCGGTCCCCTCCTTCTGCACTTGCCTGTGCTACAGACCTCAGGTGTGTGGCAGCCCCGTGCCCTCCCACCCCGAGACCCTGAGCTGCCACACCAACCCCGTCTATTACAACTCCATTTCCTACAAAATCGACGAGGTCTCCCTGAGCACGCGGGGTCAGACCGGCTCTTCCCCGGGGAGCACTTTATCATCCAGCAGCCCTCGCTGCCGGCATCGCCCACGGCTGCGGAGGAAATCCATCTAGGAGCACGTGCTGAGCTGTACTCAGTGGCTCCACTCTTACCATGATGATAAATAATGAACAGAGACGTCAGGTCCCTCTTACTGCTCTCATTTCTTCTGCTCCTCTGCCTTGTCAGCTGGCAGCCAGCCCCACGCAGGGGCCAGCAGGAGCCTTTAAACCCCATTGAGAAGTAATTATTCCTTTTTGCAGGCACTGAATGACATTGTTAGTTTTTTTTGCTTTTTCCTCCCCAGTAGGCTCAAGCATTTGGGTCTGGCACTGACCTACCAGTGTGAAGTCCAGAAAGCTGCAGGTTTGCTTTCCCACCTCCCTGCTCCCCAAACGGAGGTGTTGCTACCCTCCCACCCTGCCTAACCTTGGCTGTGGCTGCTGCCACCACATGCTACGGGGGCTGGATTGCACTTGCTGAGGGCAGATCAAAAGCAAAGCCTGTGTTAGTGAGCCCTGCAGGCTTGGGGATCTTTACATTGTCCCCCAACCGTGGGTGCAGGTAAGTCGGTGCCACGCAGCAGGTTTGCAGGTGATGGATGGGCAGAGAGAGGTGGGTGGGAGGGGATGGACTTCAGTCCTGCTGCTCAGCACATGGGGATGGCTTCGTGGCATCTCCAGTGAGCAGCCCTCTGGGTCTGAGCTCAGGCTTGTGGCTGGCTCGGGGCTTTCAGAAGCTTGAGCCCTCTACAGTTACCCACCAGCACACCTCACCAGGTCCCTCAGGCTGAGATGGCTGGTGGAACGCTGTGTCCCACTCCTCCAGCCCAGCCACAGCATTCTGGGATGACCCCGGAGTGTGCTGAAGGCACAGCCCCAGGGAGAGTCTCCCTCAGCCACAGAAAGCCACCTGCCACTGATTAATCATTAGCTAAAATCACCCTTTCCTTTACCACTTTTCCTCCACCTGGCAGCCCAGTAAGCCTGCCGGCTCCTTCCCTCTTCCCGTGGGTCTGGGCTCATTGCTGCTGGGATTATCAGAAGAAACGTGATCCTGTCTCAGCGTGTGCCCCCGATGCGGTACCTGTTGGCACAGAAGCCCCCGGGCTGTTTCCAGCTGATTCTCCCCCATTGTGGCTCTTCTCCATCCTGCCTCAACTGCAAGAAAACAGGACAGGGCTCTGGCAGTGACAGCAGCTCCATTTTGCTTTTTTTCTCCAGTAAAGGGACATTTTCACCCTTAATTTTACCTAAAAGACCCTTTGAGGGGGGTTCCCCAGAGGAAAAAATCCCTTTTTCCTGGTCGGGAAGGCATGCAGAGTGCCAGCATTGGAAGGGCTTCAGGGCAGGCTTTGCTCTCACGTCTCTTTGTTCTGGTCAGTTTAATAAAAGGTGAATCCAGCTGGTGGTGCTCAGTTATTTGCCTTGAAGGGGAGCAGAGGGATGTGTCCGAGCCCCAGACCCCACTCCTGCCTGGCTGCTGGCTCTCCTGCCGCAGGGGGGTGTGTGCAGGGACAGGCAGGAGCTCTGATTCCTGAGGCAAGTTGGCAGAAGAGCAGTGGTGGCAGGACAGGTCTGTTGGGGGGCAGCTGCACTTCCTAGGTGTGGGAAGGGGGTTTCCTCACCCTGTGCCTTTATTTGGGAGATGCTTTCTGGCACGGTTGCCTGAGCCACCGGCAGTTTTTCTGCCAGCAGCACCTTTATTTCCAGGATTTCCAAACCAATCTCTAATGGCCCGTGTCAACCACAAAGGCTCTTATGGAGAAAGCAGAGCAGTAGGATTTTGACTGGACAAGGTGGTAGCAAGCTTAGCTCTGGGCCTGGAGATGCCCATGGCTGAATTACAGCTGGAAATGGCACAGGGAAACACAGGTTTGATGCTGGGGTGGATTCAGAGAGCGCCCACTGATGAAGAGCATTGGGAAGGAACCTGGGCCAGCACTGAGACACACTGGGCTGAGCTCCTCTCATTCCCTACAAGCCAGTGGACAGGCTGGCTGAAATCTCAGGCTGGAGATAATGGTGGTGGCAACAGAGGCAGAGACACTCCACAAAAACACTTCAACACATCATAGGAAAAAAAAAGTTTTATTGTCACCATTATCAACGTTTTCATTAGCTTAACACTGAATTGTAAATCACTCAATCATTACATATTGTCTGAATAAAACCTACAGACAGGAAAAAAGTACAGCAGAATCCTCTCCTGACTACAGATGAGCAGCCGGCGTCCCACCGGCGCTGCCGGGACGGCATCTCACCTTCCACCCAAAGCAGCCCATGCACCTCACAAACAACTCGCCGCAGTGGCAAGCAGCCTGCCCAGCTCCATTGCCTGTGTTCCCTCTGGCTCCACGGAGATTATATCTCACCAGCTGATGTTAAAAACCTCCAAAAAGTTTTGGAGAGCATTACAGAGGCCAAAAAGAGCAGATCGGCTGCCCCCACTCCTATGGAAAGGCAAAAGGAGAGGTAGCAGCCTTGTGGTGCCTCTGCAAAGCTATTGTGGAGCAGGTAATGAAGTAAAAAGGTTTGACCCCATGAAAGCAGATTTCCCTACCACAGCCAGGCCCCTGGGCAGCGCGGGTACAAGGCAGAGTGCCGGCACGCTGACGCTGGGAGGGTGAGAGCGTGGATGTGCTGGGGTGATGGTTCCGTCCCCAAGCAGAGGCCAGCTCTGCAGCAGCCCTGGGGCTCCCCACGGGCAGCATGGGATGGACACCTCAGTGCAAAGAGATGCTGCGGGTAGCCTCAGTCCCCTCGGGCTGGAATAAGGCCTCATATTGAGAGGGAAGGGGCAACCCATGTAGGGAGCAGTGGGCGCAGGGGAAAGAGAAACAGAACCTGGAGGAGAGCTCGCTGGGAGCTCCCCTTCTCCCTGGCCAGCACAGAAGCAGCTCCCACCTTGTCCCTGCCATCTCCTGCCCATCCTTACAGCACGGCACGCCTGCGCAGGCTGCAGAGCCCCTGCAGAAGACCCCTAGCTGCTATAAGAACAGGAAAAGAAAGACTCCCTGTGGCCTGAATTCAGGACTGCCACAAAATGTGAGCAGGACACGGGCATCCCCGGTGGTGGCAGGCTACGGCAGTGCTGCAGGAGGGGTTTTGGGTCAGGCACTGCATCTCCAGGGCGCCCTTTCTGCCAGGGGCAGGGAGCAGCCTGCAGCTCCCAGGAGGAAGGCAAGCCCAGCTCGGTGAGGCTCTGGGAACGTGCCTTGGATTCGCCCTTCAAATCTCACTCTTCCTTGCTCCAAACAAAGCCAAAACCAGCTCCAGGTCAAGAAGATGGAACCACCAAAGCAGAGACCAGTGAGCAGCACTAGGTAAGAAGCGACAGCCCTAAAGAAAAAAAAACTCCTGTAGGATTTAAAGTTCCAGGCTGGTGTTTAGTGGAGCCCCAGTGGACAGCTATCCCAGTCTGTGGTGCCCAAACATCTACAAAAACCCAGAAAGTTTGAGGGCATGGCTTCAGCAGAAGGTGTGTCTTAAGTCTTCCCTTGGGTTGCTTCCACCCTATCACTGCTCAGAGAGCAGAGCTCACCGCTGCCCGAACAGCCTCTCAGCAAGGCAAAGCCCTCTGCTGCCCACACAAGGGGGTCTCATGCCCACCCGAGGCACCCAGCATGCAGTGTAAATGCAAAGGCTGTTCCCTGACTTGGCAGAGTGGGGTTTAACAACACGGCTTTGGTTGCCATTTTAGCTACCAAGAAGTCATGAAGGGTAAATTGTTAGGTCGTAGCCTCTGTTTGCTGGTGCTCTGTAAAGGGCTGGTGCTGGCTCCTTCTCAGTTTCAGCTGCTAAAGTGCAAAGATCCAAATGCTACAAGAAACTCTTCCCGGTCCCTCTCCTCCATCAGGACGAGAGCAGCTACCACAGGGAAGGGAGGGCAGGAGGGTGTCTACACCAGGAGAGGAGCTTGAGGTTCCCCAGGAGCGAGTCTGATGCTGATGTCATGTGCAAGCAGCTGGGGCAAGGGATGGATGTGCAGCTTCTTGGTCACTGGGGCATCAGTCTCTGAGCAAAGAGTCTGACAGTGTGAGTTTAAGACTCGTTAGCCACATTTTGAGAATATCTAATCACTTGCAAACCCCCTGAGGAGCTGCCACGTTCACATACGCAGGCTGGGAAGCCAGGCAGACCATCAGATAGATGCAGCACACAGCAGGAGTACAGCACTGGGTCTCTGCTTTCACCAACAACCCGCAGCTTCAGCTGGTGGGTCTCACATGGGGAAAGGGCTCACACAAGGGAATCAGACACTGACTGCACAACCAACCAGAGATTTCACCTCCTGAAGGGAATCTGGCATTTTCCAAAGCATTGCTGTCCACTGTGTGCCTGTATACATCCGTACGGACAACACATGTGGACATCCACAAACATACACACCCTGGCAGTGCACTGGGGTCAACGTGCAAACACTCTCGCTGATCGTCCTCTTTGCTAACTGCTTGGCTCAAATTGGGTAGCTACAATTTCATTTTAGATGCTCACACCAGGTCTCAATATGCCCTAGACTTCTCTACTGACAGCACTTTGCATTTACATATTTCTCTCTTCTCCAAGCATTTCACAAATAAATATGAATTATTTCATCATCCCTTGGGGCTCCCAGCATCACTGGGCCAGCCACCCGCTGCCTGCATGGCCAGCCAACTGGCAATCTTGAGAATAACGTGAAGATTTTTCCTACGGGAAATGCTGCGAGAAATCAACAGGCAATGAACTGGGATGCTGGTTTGAAGCTGCTTTATGCACTGCATCAATGATAGAGCTGACTTAAAATCCAATATCCCGATCCTGCCACTTTGGAAATCCTGTAGATGAGCCCAGCATCAGCCAGCTTTGAAGAACAGCTCACAACAGCCTGTTCCTCTTTTACACGCTGGTCCCCACGATGCCCTGCGAAGGTGCAATCTCTGCCCTGGGTGGAATTTTCTAACAAAATGGACAAGTACCACCTATGGAATGGACAAAATCACCCACAAAGCCTTTAAAGAAGAGCAGCGCAATCTGCTGCTCTGAAAATAAACACCTCTTTTTAGCTTGCCCCTGGTATCTCAAGGAAAATAGGCAGCTGTCAAGCAGAACTCGTGTGGCCCCAGAGTGCAAAGGCTTTTTTGCTTTATCAGGGCTACAGTGGCAGTGGGAACCATTCTCATTGAGTTACAAATACAAGATAGCCTAAGAAAAACAGGGAGATCCAAACAGTCATGAAGTTTATACTGAAACTATCGTTACCTCAGTAGAATGAAGTCACCTACAGCTGTTTCATTCTTCACCTAAGAGAGATTTTGTGTCGATGGGCACATATGCTCACAGAGAAGTCTAAAGGATGAATATATCTCACAAGGCAACAGCCCAGTCTTTGTATTTTTACAATCAAAGTTAATATGGTTCTTTTTCAAAAGTGATGTCATTGAGATTGAAGACAATTATAAACTGTATCAACAATATGTACTACAGCCTGCAAGTCACAATCTGTGCACACCAAATGGAATATATTATTGCTTGTTAGCCTATTAGACTTTCTTTATAAAAAGATTTTTATACAGAGTACAGGATTATGACAAAACTAGCTAAGTAGTTCTCATCTTGAAAATACAACATCAATTCTTTCAACAAAGGCTTGAATAGTAGCTGAGAGTTAATGAACAATAACAAATATTTACTAATAATTTTATGGCCAGTTTGAACAGAATTTCTTATAGGACTCTTTTCTGGTGTTTATTTACATATGCCTCTTCTTTTGGAAAAAAAGTTGATAAAGTATAACAAGGAACATAGAAATCAAAAGAATGAGTAAACTTCATAGCAAGAACATTAAACATTTTTGAAAACACTAAATTATATTATCTGTTAAAAAACATACATCATTTTGTCTTTAAAGAAAAATATTTTTCCTGTTTTAAAATATTACCAACAGCATGTAATAAACTAACTTAAAATGAGTTTCATAAAAAAGTTGTCTTGCTGTCTAAACGTTACTAAACATGCTTAGGTTGAGATTCTGTTAACTGCCTCAACATCTTAAAAACAGCTCCTTTACAGGAACTTGTGATATTCTGACTCCAGGAGACCTGCAAATTTAGAACAGTACATTGCTAAAGGATCCGGTAGCTAGAAACAATAAATATATATTTTCATCCAAAGCAAATAATTCTGCGATGTCCTTTGAAACAATCCATGGCCAAGAAGTGGGGATGTAATTGGCTAAATAATAAAGTCACCTGGCCCTTCCCCTGCCTGTGGACTCACAGGTACAGACACTCACAAGCAATGCAAAGGGATGCTCCACCCTGCCCACGCGGCTTCAGCTGCAGGACAAGGACCCACAGGTTGAATTGCAGAGCAAGGACCTCGTGTTGACTCTGTGACATCCCAGCTGTGTAGGGGCAAAGGGGAAAGCAACACCAGGAGCCTGGGAAAATATCACATTTTTTGCCTGAACAAACCAGGACTAATCACAGCCACGGCTGCCTTTTGCTCAGACCACAAAGACAACAAAGCTGTATGCGAGGCATGGTTTCAGTGCTCTGCTCTCCCTGTGTACAGGGGATTCCTGGTGGAGAGAGATCATTCTGCTCACAGGATCTCTTTGCTTTCCACAGTAATAGTAATATAGGTAACATTTATGGACCAGCTAAATGGCAAGCAATCCTCCCATTACTATTAAAATGTAGTGTTTCCTGCACAAGGACCAGGGAATCAATCCTGAGCCAGGCAGGTATTTCTCTCTCCTCAGTCTCATCCCTCATCATCACACTCAGACCAAAAATACTATGAAGTCTGGGGCTTTTTTAAGTCTCCTGCTCTTCCTCTCTCTCTTCCCCTCCCTGACTACAGCCAAAGCTGGGCTCAGACACAGGAAAAAAATCACTCAGGACTCGCAAAGGGAACCAAAGTTTAGTTTTCAGCTGCTCATCACTCTAGCAAACCGGTACTTTCTACACAACTACACTGGTAATCCCAACTGTCACATCACATCACCTTAGAAACTGGTGAGTCAAATTCACAGGGGGAAAGATTAGGCTTCATAAAATAAGCTATTACAAGCCTAAGATTTGCCTTGAATATTATATTGGGAGTCTTCAAATTGACGGGTAACTAGAAGACTTACTTTTTACCTATACCAGCCATGGTCAGCGCAGGAATCACAGGCATGAGTGAAACAAGAATTCAGGCCGCAGGGTATGGTGCAGCTTTGCTGGCCTCGCTCAGCACCTGTGGGCCAGCTCAGAAGGGCTCCTGTGAGTCTGCTTTACAAAGGAAGAGCATCTGCACTTGCCAGTTCATGTGACTTTGCTGTGTGTGGCAGCCAGGGGTTGCAACGTTTGCTTACTTGGGAGAAACAGGACTTGGAAGTGAATGGAAACAAAAGCGAGAACCACTGGACTACAATCAACCACGTAAAAAATGCAGAAGAAAACAGGACGGAGCAGACGGTTAAAACTGCCTCCAAATTTCAGAATCTGAGATGTTAACAAAAACAACACAAGGAGAAGTGTCAGGTGTTGGGGTTTTTTTCACTCTGACAGCAACCTTTTAGCATGATTAAAACATACGGAAGATAGTCCTCAGTGTGGAGTAGTCCTATTGTAACTAAATTGATCATCTCTGAGCTTGCAGATCTTTTGGAGGGACACATCGCATTGGCCAGGCACACACGGACTTCGCTTTTCAACAGACAGTCACTAAACAAAGTTCTTGGTGGGGGGGAATATTTTTGGCATATAAAGTCTCCTACTCCTCCTCAAAGACTGCAGAAATGTTGCATTCATCTTATTGGACACAGGAAAACCACAATTAACTAGCTGTTACTGGTACATAATGTCCAAACTAAGTTCCAATATAAAGTTTTCGGCATACCTTAAGACAGAAGCTCTGTTACTCAGCTGTCAGGTCTGGCAGGTACCTGCAGCTCCCTGCAGTCCTTTTAAAGACAGTTATTAAAAGATCCAGTGCTACAAACCACTAAATCTACCTAATCTATTCTAGTTCATACACATATTGTACAATATTGCCTAGTACTCACTACATACCAAGAGGAAAAGATGCAGACTTGAATTACAGTAAATGTGCTTTGTTTAAAAAATAAAAAGAAAAGAGCCACAACATAGTTTGACCAGCATGCAACAAACTTTCTTCAGATAATATATAGAAATTGCCTAATACAATTAGAAAAAATAATTATCGAGAGGCCAGAGATGTATTTGATCAAGGAAATTAAGAGATTTAGCTGAAACATTGAGGCTTTTGCCACCGAAGACTCAAAATACTATTCATTCCATGCTCCTTCTCATCCTTCCCTCTCCTTTATATTATGTAATTTTTACAGAGACTATTTGTAAGGCCTATTATTTTTGCATCTAACTTTTAATTTATCTCAAAATAATTTAAAATGCCATAGACGAGCAAGGACCAAAAGCAACTGCTTTTATCATCCACTCAACACTCATGCTTTTATCCTAAAAAAGCTGAGGTCCACACGCAGAAATAAATGTTTACCTCTAGGGCAGGTCAAGAATCTGCTCATTCCTAAACGTGGCGTGGGACCTTCACTTTTAAATCACAAAGTAAAGCATCTCCTAAAGCTTATTTTGGAACAACAGTCATCAAATCCTTATTAAGAATTACAACAAAACCTAGCCAAAACAGGTCAATCAAAGAAAATCTTCAGAGATTCTCTGTGATTTTGGATATTGAGTTTTTAATTGCCTGAAGGATCTAGCTCACCTTACTCCAGCACGTGACTGCTGAGAGCAGCTGCTGTGGCTCAGAGAACGTGCTTTACTGGCTTAATCTACAAGAGTCGTGTACAATTAGTGTTGCAGTTTAATGAACAAAACATACACGCTGTGATCACTGCGTCTTCAGATTCCTCACCCACTACCTCTCCACACTTTGGGGGTTGCATCTCCTCTCTCGGGACGCTTGGCAATGTCTGTGCACTACCAAGACTGCCTAAAGCACCTTTCTCTCCACAAGGAAGGTTACGCACTCTCCAGCACCTTCTTGTCAGGTGACAAACTGGGTTTTCATTCTTCTGTGCCCCTAGAAACCTCAATCTCCTCTCCTGTGGCAGAATAAAACAGTCCTGTTCAGGCCAGTCCACAGCACAACGGGAAGGGCAGCATCTCCAGCAGATATGTACCAGTACAAAGGAGATGGAAGAAAAGCAGGAGATAGAAGACATCGTAACTGAAGGATGCACAGCAACAAGTAAGGGAGTCAGTAAATTGCAGAACATTGCATCTGACAATACAAAACATATATCAAGCTGCAAGTCTGATTTTCAGCTCCCACTTCCAGTGGGTTTTTTTCTGAGCAAAATTGCAGTTAATTAGCCTGCTAAACTCGAACTCTGTTCCAACTGTCTGGTCTAAGTAGGCGCTACTTATTCTCCCACTAAGTATGCTTCAGCAGCAGTGTTAGACAAGTAATGCAGTAAAGACACTTGCTGGTATTTTGGCACAGGTTGAAAGCACAGCGATGACAGTGTGACAGTTAACATGACTCAGATGTGGAACTGATTCTAAAGAAAGAGTTGCAGTTTTCTTTCTTTTTCTTCCTTTCAAGTAGAAAGACCTTATAAAAACCCTAATGCTTCCTCTGACACTTTCTGCTCCTGCTCTTTTAGGTCAGGTATCGGCCTCAGAACTTTTCACGTACCTTCTCATGAAGGAATCTGTATTAGAAATTGTCAAGACACGCAGTTAAGAGAAATACCTTCCTTACTCCCTCAAAATGCTTTCAAATGCTGCAACTTTCCAGGGTTAATACTGATCTGAAACAAGGGTCCAAGAATGACAGCGAGAGAAGTGAAACAAGAGGTGTATGTCTAAATTTGACAACTAGGACTCATGCCCCGCGGCACCTCCTCCTCGGACGGAGAGGGCACAACGCCCTCCCCCTCGTCTTCTGTCTAAGGTCACTGGTTTATCCTCCTCTTCCAGCTCCACAAGAACTGATTGAACATGCATTGCGCTTGAGGTCAGAGTTCCAGCAAACAAAACCTTGACAGCATGTTTAAAAAACAAAAGCAGTTCCCCCTTCCTTACTCACTAAGACCTGTCACAGCAGGGTCCCACTGTGCTCTCCAGGGAAAGCTGTGAGGACTGGCGCAGGAGCGGGCCTGTAGTGGGATCTACCATTGAGGAGGTTGGGAAGAGCTTGTACCAGCCAATTGCTAAAGTGGACAAATCCAGTTCTTCCAGAAGGACCCTGGCGACTCCCATGAAGTGCTTGCGTTCCATGCGTCCATAGTTTCCCCAGACTATCACCTTCGGAACAAGAGGGGGGAGCACAGTTAATCCTCCAACTTGCACACTCGCTTGGGAAGCACAAGTCTGACCAATCCTTCCTTCTATTCATCCTGCTTCCCAGGGCTTTACTACAGCCCAAGAAGAGCTTTATACTCCCAACAGGTGATGTGAAACTCTGGCTGATGATATAACAATTTTTAAGCACAGCTTTACAAATCCTAATGTTATCAGACATTTTTTTTTTTTTACCCCGTGGAAAAATACACCAACAAAAACCAGGTGGGCAATAGCTTGGGTCAAGAGCCAACAGTGTGAGGAAAAGGGCATGTCCTCACTTCTGCGGCTGGAGCTCGTGACACAGAGCAGATGGTGCCGAGGCAGGGTAACTCACCTGGAGAAAGGGCAGGAGCCGAGTGCCAGCAAGTGGGAGCGGTGACGCAAGGGGCACACATGGAGTGGCATGCAGGGGAAGCAGAACAGACTGCTGAGAAAGGCTTGCAGATGCAGAGGAGGGTCTAATGAAAGAGAGCTGGCAGACGAGCAGGGAAAGCTGAATCACACTTACGACATGATGGAGACCAGTGGGTGGAACAACAGATGTAGTGAGGGTCAAGGCTTGGGCATGCTGGAGGTCTGCACATGACCAAACGGCCCTGTGAGGCTCAAGACAAAGGTGATGACTGACTCCAGAGCAAGCCCATGTTCTGAGGAGGGGATGAGTATGGTTTATGATGGTGACAAGTAATCTCTGGCTAATCCTGACACCTCCTATCCCTAGGCTCCGTATAACCACAACATCACAATCTTCTGTAAAATTAAGTAGGAGAGACAACGAATGTTGACCTAAAGACAAAAATTAAAACTCTAGGTCAGCATGAGATAGAGCAGAAACTTGTTTTGGTGCAACAGCTGCTGGCATTTTATTCTCTATCCTCATTTTATTCTCTCTGAATACATGCCTTTCCTAGCAGTGAGGCAGCAGGTACAGAAACCCAGGCAAGAGGAGACCAAGCCAGGTCCCACCCCTTTTCCATCAAAAATATGCAGTCTCTTTGCTACAGGGGAAAATGCTTCTAATCAAGGTAAATAAGGAAGAGTTCACTAATGAGAAGAATCCAGCAGGTTAGCTGCCAATTCATATGTCAGTGGACGAAAGCAATAGAAACCCACAGATTAATTACATTAAGTGGATTTTAGCCAGCTTTACTGGATGACAATGATTTAGGTATGAATTAACAATGAAAATCATTCTCTCCTGTGGAAACACAGGTGCAGAATTGAAAATATGAGTATGGCACAAAATGTATGACAGAAAAAAGAAGAGAGATCTAAAAAGCGTAGGACATATGATTGGGTGATGACTAAAACAGAGTGCTCTGAATACGTATGAACACAGGAGACAACCTACATTGCAAGATCATTCAACATCTATAAGTTCTATGTATCTCCTTACTGGTCAGAGGGAAAAAGGATTAAAAAAATAAAAATCAACCTTTTCGTGGTAGGTACTCATGTTATCTGGCAGGGTGTCAAATCATAATCAGTCTAAGTATGAAAAAAGGTTTTTCTTTCCATTTGTAACATTCAGATAGAGTGCATTTGGTTCAATGAAAACACTGGGTTTTTTTCTCATCTCTGTGTTAATTACCCAGATCCCTTGCCAGACTTAATATCTTCCAGCAAAAGTGGAAGAGAGAGATGGGCAGACCTGAGACTTGCTCATCTTACCTGTAATACTTTGCCCTGGGGGCTCTCAGCAAACAGTAACACCTGATTGTACAAGGGGTCTAATGATTTGCGAGCCACTTTTGTCTTCTTTTTCGCAATGCACACGCCATTCTCTAGCAGGTAAGCTTTGATGTAAGCAGCTGGAAAAAATAAATATGGTCAAACATAAAAAAATCTTCACGCTCGCTTTAGAAAAGACAAGAGTGCCATGGCTCAAGTATTTCTAAAGAAGGCATTTACAGCAGTGAAAAGATTTGCTCAATCAGCCTTATTTTCAATATCGCATACAGACCGCTTCTTCCTGCAGAAGCCAAGTGGAATTAATTTTTTTCCTATTCACAAGCATGGCAGGAGGCTGGGGCTCAGTGAGTTACTTTAGGAGGTCAAAGCACACTACCTGGCAGTGTTTTGGAGCCGGGTTTTGGTGTCAGTCCTCGAGCTTGAATGATATCCACTTCTAGCTGCCCATTTCGCTCTTGCAAGCCGATTTCCACATCCCCTAAACCAAAATGTCAAAATAGAGAAAAGACACTGAAAACAATGCATCTGCGGGCTACTAAAATGTTATAAAAAACAATCTTCACATCACATCTACTACGAACTGTAACAACCCGTTGGCCCGGAGTGCCTGATCCCCTCCTCTTCTACTCTGGAGCAGCTCTGCCATGAGTCAAGCCCACATTTACGAAGAAAATCTCTAATGTCAGCCCTCTAACACAGCTTTGGTGACTCAGTCTCTGCTTTCCTCACCTTTCCCAAAGTGAACTGCAAGGTGCTTTGGAAAATGCACTTATGGTGGACCGTAAGAAAATCTTTACAGAGCCCAGTGGGCCTCAGAAATGAAGAAAAACACGAAGATGCACAGAATGCATCTTCAGGATGTCAGCTGTGGTTTACTCAGTCTGATGGAAGAAAGCATAAAGCTAGTGCTCTCCTACTAATGCCACATTTGCAGCAACCAGCAAAACCTTTCAGGCAAGCTCACTGGATTTAACAGAGAAGCAGAGTGGGGGAGTGGCAGATCAGTAGACGCTGGATATGTTATTAGGTGGCTTGAGTGAGTGGTCTGTTGAAGATTAAATTAAAGCCACTTAATATCTGTGTGTTCCTTACCCATTGAAGTGGTGGCCAAGGTCTGACGCCCAACAAATTGTGCAGGGCCCATGCTCCCCAGGAAGTCACTGAACCGCCCCGCAGATGCCAGATGGACTCCACTGAAATTCAAGCTGCAAAAGAAATTGATTTTGGCAAGTGGTTAATTTGCATTTTAAAGCAATCCAGTAACTAAAGAACCAAATTTAATAGATCTTTGAAATTAAGGACATCTACAGAAGCCTTTTTCGCCTATAAAACTCACTGACTGGAAGCAGTTTAGTGACATGGATTCCATTTAAAATCCCTTTCCTCATACAAAAAAACCCAGCAATGGTTGTGGTCACCAGCTGGTTAATAATTGTTTAACTACAACTAACTGTCTGTAAGGAAATTCGCTGCCATATTTGGCTCTTGTGCAGCTTGTCACCTCTTCCAGGTCGCATTACAATCTAAACAGCTTCCTAGCACAGCTTATAGGATCTCTCTTGGCAGCTGTACCTTTTCTATCTTCATTTCTGGGGAGGAGACGATACATCTATAGCAGCAGTTAAAAGGGCTGCTGGCATCAAATCCCCTGGGGACTCACTTTCCTATTTATTTCTTAGGCACACACAGAACAATGCATCTCTTTCTTGATCAGAGGGCCCCATTTTCTACCACTCAACATCAGAAGCATCCATCACATCCACTGTGCGGTTATCATACCTGTTTCCATGACCAGGTCTGAAGTGATCATGAAGAGGACCTGAATACTGGTGCAAAGCTAAAGGGACAACACCCTCTAACACCAGGAATGCCTTTGCCATAGCCACCACAGCGAAATAAAAGTCGTCAAGGGGAATCAGTCCCAAGATCTACACCCCATGCACCTGAGGCTGGCCTATGGCATGGCTATAGGTGCTGGATGCTGCACTGCACAGGGGTGAAGCAACACAAAAGGGTCAAACACTGTGGTACAGAGATACAAACCAAGACTGTACCCAGTTGTACCCTGATTTATGCAGCTGTTTCGGAGGTTGTGGGAAAACTCGGTGCAAAGGGTAAGGAGGAGGCTTGAGGCCACCATTCAACACCTACGTCTGCCCCGCAGGCATCTGCCAAACCATGACACAGCTACTGGAACACACACGTCAGGAGCTTTGCGCCAGGGTACCCACGCTGCCGCACGGGGCTTTGCGCTGCCTCCAGGGAAGCTGCTACATGCCAAAGTCAGGCACAATTACAAACCTCCTGCACTTTTCCAACATCCTTGGAGGGGGACAATCACCCACGTAATGATACAGCTCCCTGCTGCCCCAAATTCGTTTCTTAGAAGGATGCCATAAGGAGGCTGTGTGTTCGGTACAAGCAAAGCCGCAGGCTGCAGGGCAGGCTGAGGACCACAGGCTCTCACGCAGCCTGAGTCAGCCACAAAGACTCTTTGATTCCCCCCTGCAAGCCAGTAACATTTAAAAGGCATTAAAAAAAGAATTTTTTTTAAACCTTATTCAGCCAGAAGAGTGTTAATTTCAGGCTGGGATTTCAGCTCCTGTTAGCTGTTTGCAGAACTGGTCTCAGCCCCACAGGAATATTTATTTATTCAGATGAGGAATGAGGGAGCCAGCACACACCCCTCAGCATCTCACTATGCGCGTGACTGAAAGGACATGTCACTAGCACATGTCCTTTGTGGCAGGTTCATCACAGCTCACTGTGATGAGGGGATCAAATTAAACAGCCAGACTTTTCCACAGAGTGCTGCACCTCCCCTCTGCGCTGACCTGGCTCTTCAAGAAACCTGGTTATCGCTACTACACAAGAAGCTGCTGAGCCTTCAGCACAGAAGAACCCACCCTTGAGCTCTTTACAAATGTCACCTTTGTGAAAAGGGACAAGGGTGCCCTGGTATCCTGGAAGACAGGCTCAGAAGGGGCTCTGCACAGGGTGATTTTTCCCTGGGTCAGTGTTTTTTCACCCTGTATCCACTGCACAAACACTCCAGGTGATATTTGGAGATAAAACAAAACCAGCGAGATTAATTGCATAATGGACTTAAGTTTCTTCTTAGCTTTCAGATGCACAAGATGCACCCCTAGTCCTACCATCCCTCCTGGGGCAGAGGCACAGAGGGGCTGCACCCTGCTTCTGCTCCACCACCCAGCTGGTGTTTTCCAGCCCCGGTGGGTCAATCCTCTCTGGGAGCAGCACGCCGAGCATAGGACCAGGGCAGAGATGCTGCCTGTGTAGCATGGCTGCTGAGGACAGACTGTGCACAGAGAAATCCCCAGGGCTGGTAAATCTGCAGGGACAGGGGTGAGGAACGCAGGGGGAAGGGGGAGCCTGGAGCCAGATGGGCTTTATCAGCCTCACGATTTGCCCATAGAAGGAGGGAAAAGTGAGCACACAAGGAGCACTGAGACTCCTTGAGCCTCCTGGATGAGGCATTTTGAGCTGCCCAAAGACAGTCAAAAAAAGGATTAAAACTAGTACTTTGGCAACCCAAAATAGTTCAAGAAAAAGGAGACCTGACTGAGAAAGACACAAGATTCAGCAGGAGATGAATGGACCATCAGCCAGAAAGTAAATGTTTTCTTTATTCTCTTCAACTCATGGAAGATAAATGGGCTGAGCTCAGGTCTTGCTCCTTCCCAGGGGAGTATGTGACCTGAACAAGCACGTAAATAAAAAGCTGGCAAAACAACTCACAGCCCTTCAGGGAAGTGTTCACTGCTATGCTCAAACCAGATGCGTGGGCTCAATAACAAGATGCCTGGGACTGGGAAGTGGAAGGGAAACCCCAGACTGAGCAAAGCCCAGCCCTGCAAGAGCCTGCAGCACACACAGGTCTTGGAGTGATCCCTGCCTGGGGTGGGTTGAAGTCCAGCTGCGTGACTGCAGTGAGGACAGAAAGCTGGGAGAAGACCACCCACAGAAACACCGCTTGATGCAGGACAGCAAAGAAGAGACACCATTCTGAGCCCCCAAATATTCAAAATAATGCACAAAACCTGCCACAGGAAACTATCTCCCCTTACCTGCCAGGAAAAGACCAGATGGAAGGCTGACGCCAAGTACTTGTCTGCATTTGATATATGCATGGAGAGAAACCACCCCTGCTCTCACACAGCAGCTCACCTCTTCTTTGGGCAACCCTGAGAGCAAAGGCTCTGCTCAGCAGAAAACAAAAGCACCTGGCTAATGGAGCAGTGATGCGGCAGCCTACATCAATGATACAGAGCAAAACAGCAGGAGAGCAGGAAGAAGAGCATTAAAAGCAGAAGAACAAGAGCTGTTAAAGGTGAGCCAACAGCAACTGGAAGTGTGTACAGCAAAGCAAATGTTGCTGTTAGCCCATGCAGGTTCAGAGACAGAAGGCTCAGAATGACCTCAAACGACGAATGCTGCTCAGTGCAAATTACAGCAAGAGGGGAGGATGTTGCTGCAGGGACACCAGGGCTGCACCACAACCGTGGACCCTTGCAAGGAGAGCAGTGGAGCTACTGCTCAAATGAAGCTGTTGCTGCTTTTTAGCACGGAAGCTGATCGACAGGAATGGCAAAAGCCCACTTAAGAACACAGGCCAAGGTCAAGACTCTGGCAGTTTGGATAACAGCCTCAGTTAATAGGTTTGCCAGCGCTATATGAAACTCAATATTAGGTTAGACAGTTAATGTCCCTCATTGTTGTATTTGACTGGGAAGAAACGATGTAGGGAATTAATTCTTTAATAGACTATGCCATTAGCTGCTGGAACCTGGCTGCTACATCACAGACACTGACCTTTTGCCGTGCTGCTTTATTAGACATTAGAAGCAGCAGCTCTAAATCAGGCTCCTTGGCTTTGACCGATTCCTCTACATATATTTGGGTATTGCCAATAGCCCTGGAATGGAAAGCATTTCTGTCTGGAAAAATCATGAGCTACCTCCAAGAAAACCATTGCTTCTCCCCTGAGAGAGAAGAGGAAAATAAAACTGCAAAAATTTAGTATGAATGTGAGTTAAAAGCAGCAGCAACCATTTAACTGCATCAGCTAAATTTAGGATGCTCAAGTCCAACTTAGTAAGTTCTGTCTGTCAAGTGCTTGGAGAGAAGCTGGGATGCCAAGGTGAGGGGTCCACATACGGTGTGATTCTGAGATTGGTAGGACAGACCATCCCCATTCACCCACGCGCTTTTCCTGACACTGAAGCAGGGAGGAAAAGAGCTCCAGGGACCACTATGACTTCCCACAGGTCTTTAAACACAGCTCTGGTGCTCCCAAGAGCCCTTCCCTGCCACTCTGCCACACACTGCACACTCAGCAGACTTCTCCTGCCTGAATTCTGAAGACACCGAGCCATTTCTCACCTGCCTTTGAGTCAGCAACCTGCTCTCCAGCTGAACCACCTCACACACTGGATGTGCTGGCAGGGAGATGTGCTCCCAAAGGGATCCACTGCAGGTGCCAGTGGCAGCTCCACCTCGGGTCACAGCCAGCACGTGTTTCACATGCAGCAAAGCAGCCCTAGAAAGCCTTTCCTCTTCTATTGCCAAACATGCATCACCCTTAAGGGAAGAAATTGCTACAACCTGGTTATCATCAATACGAGATGTCTTTTTCTTTTTTATTGCCATCTAAAAAGAAGTGCTAAAAATAGCTGGAGGAATAAAGAGGGAGCATTTTGCAGCTGACTTGCAAATAGCAGCTGTCATCTCCAGCAGTGCCCTGGGGAGCAGGGCTGCAGCAGGACCACCTCGTGCTGACAAACAGTGGCTCTCGGGGAAGATTAACAGGTGACACTTGGCAGCCTTCTGTCTAAAGGACACAAATCCACCTCTGAGCGAGGGCAGCGCAGCCCTTGGAACAGTAAAGAGAAATTAATTGTTTCTCCTCTGTCCCTCTGCTTTCGCTAATCACGATCCATGGGCTCTGCTTTGCAACAGCTGAATGAGAATTATTTTAATGAAGTTAATCACAGAATCACAGAATACCAGGTTGGAAGGGACCTCAAGGATCACCTGGTCCAGCATTTCTTGGCAAAAATGATCATGGATTTTGCTGTGAAATTGGCTGTAAGTCAAATGTGACTCTTACTGACCTGAAGGCACAGGAAGATCAGCAACAACTCTAGGGTCTCAAGGATAAATGAAGGGCATGGCTGTAGATAAGGAGGCACAGCCTTGCAGCAGCAGGAAAACACTCTGGATACTATTGATCTGGGGATCTCCAAGCCCATCAACGTGAGCAGCATCAGCAGAGACCCGGACAAACATTGATTTTGTTTGCAGAGGTACCAGCTCCACCCTAAGCTCCACAGAGGCTGCATCGCAGACACATGGATAAATCAGCCCTTTCTAGCCCAACGTGTCCCTGGGGCAGCAGGGATGCTCCGATGCCCTGCGGAAGGCATGGCAGCACAGATGGAGCAGGGCACAACTGATGCTGCAGTCGCTAGGACACCGCGAGAGGGAGACAAGCCCACACCACAGCGGGCAGGCAGAGCCCCAGCCCAGCAGCTCAAGCCATAAAATCCCCAGACACAACATGTACCTGATCACCACCCCCGAATTCACTACAAAGGTGACTGCAGAAACAATATATTTCTTCTGTGACACATTTATATGCAAAATAAAACTGTGTGCTCACTCCGTCCTAGGAACTGTATGCTCAAACTGGGGCTGCTATTGCCTAGATGTTCTTCTTTTTAAACACAACATTTGTAATCCTGCAATTATTCACGGAATCTGTGCAGCAGTCTCTGAAGACTCTGCTCCTGCGTTGTACGCTGTAGGTCAGGATATATGAAATCTGTCCTCTGCAGTGTAATTTAAGAGTGGCTTAAAGGCTCTTTGCCAGCTGCTTGCTTCTCTGCTCTTTCAAGGCAGCAGCATTTCCTGACCTTGCACTGCAAAGATCTGTGCCCGTCCTCTCCACACTCAAAGCACCGTGCGGCTCAGTCCTTCACAGCAAGGTTGACTCACCTAATTTATATTTGAATGGAGAACTAGCTTTTCCAAGTTTGCTTGTAAACTGATCAGGATTTGAATACACAGATGGACAATGCTGATTTCAACACAAAATAGTCTAATAAGGCTGATCCCTCTCATACCTCCTGTGTGTGTGACTCTGCTCAGCCTCTTCCACACCCCCACCCATCACTCGCTGCACATTAGCATGCAGAGCATGGAACAGCACAGACACATTTAGGGAAAATGTATCATTAATTTCTTTTCCTGTCCGTGCGGAGTTTGTCTGACCTCTTTTCTAAATCTATTTTTAAATTGCTTCTGGGACTCTGTATGCCAGGTATACCATTATGCTGCTGCACACGTATGCAGAATCAGCTTGTCAAAACCTTGCTAAATTTGCTGGGAATGTGGTACAAAAGGAACTCCACAGGTCGCCAAGTCCACACCCAGCCCCCAAGGGCAGAGCACCTTTATTTACATCATTCCTGACAGCTGCCTGTCTAACCTGTTCTTAAAATTCCTTCCTGGAGAATTTATTTCTGTACTTTGCTTTACTCCTTCCTTCCCAATCTTTTCCCAGTCCTTCCCCTTTGCATATCACTCCTCATTACCAGTTAAGAGTTATCAGTTTGAATCACAAACCAAGATATTACCTTTCTTCTTCCCTCAATACAGTACTTTGTAGTTGTGTCTTACAAGAAGAAATGCAGAGCAGGCATTCATCTCCAGCTCCCTTCACAGGCTGGGACTAACTCCCTTTTGTCAAGGGGATCTGGCAAGAAGAGGGGTATCCATAGAATCATAGGATAGTTTGGGTTGGAAGGGACCTTGAAGATCAACTAATCTGAGATGACTCTGTGTCCTCCCCCTCAGACCAAATCCACATTACTCCTCTCTATGACATCTGCACACCTTGACTTCTGCAGAGCTCCACTGCTGGGGGTTCAGCCAGCAGGGTAGCGGTGAAACCAGACAGCTTCAGCACAGCCACCCCCTAGCACACTCAGAGAACATCTGTTTTCAGAAGATAACATCTTGTCTTGAGCTTTTCATGGATTTATTCACACTGTCCACACAAATGCCTATTTGCCATCAACTCAAGCCTTCAGCAGTGATAGTCTCTTAAAGGGGTGCTCCACCATGTCTAGTATGTACCTGGGATGTGTTTCTTCCCAGGGCTCAGAATATTGTTCTGTTCTCATAAACATTTTCTAAAAGGATGTGTTTTGTCCATTCAGCACACAAAGCTGCAATTAATGAGCAAGTTGCTTAAATAGAGCCATACAACTGAGTGGTTTGACTTGCACAGCTGAATCAACAAATTTACTGTATGTCTACACCTAACGCATAGCTAAGTTCCTCAGTTCTGTCTTTAAAAAAACATGGACAGCAATCGTACTTCCTTCATGCTGAAGAACGGGGACAGAAATCTCCTCTGAGACTGATAACATATTTGACAGTTTTATCTGAGCATAAAAAAAGAGCCATCAGAACTCCAATTTCAGGAAGCAAAAATGTACTGTGTAACAATCACACTCATCTGTGCCGCATGTTAAGGTCTTTTAAATTGCATATTACACGTAGAAACCAAGTAGATATCTCATCAGCTAAGCAGGAAGGCAGAACTGGTTAATTCAACATCCACTGCCCCATCTTTAAAATATTTAAGTTGCACAGGAGGAATTATTAATGCAATGTGCATCTGACTACATTGGCATGGGATTGGGCACACAGTCCCATACCCTGTCAACGTCAATGTGAATGCTGCAGGAGCCTTCACTTTGGCTGGAAACATTTTCCATGAGCATCGATCCCTGCAGGACCCAAACTCAGCCTGACCCCACTGACCGCACCCCTCTCCTCCACCAGGCAGCATCCTCATCTCCCCCTCTCAACAAGCTCCACTTCTCTCCTGGCCACTCCACTTTCTGTGATGTTTTTAGCAGTGTGACATTGCTGTTTTATGTGCTGTAACACACTACTCTGCTCATGTATGCGACTCCTTCTGCTGTATGAATTCTGCCACCTAAACAGAGCTATAAAAACTATGCAGTGGATTATGTACCAAGACCTCCCCCACTGCCTTCCCCACCTTACCAGGCTAGCTCCATTTTTAGCAATCACAAGTGATCTCAGGTGCACGGAATGAATGATTGCTACCTGTCTTTAGAGAGCAATTCTACCTGTTCCCAAGAGGTTGCTGAAGGTGGGATTCACTGTATTTACTGCTGTAACTACAGCTCTCAAGGTCCCATCTTCTCTGGGCTGTCCTGGTCAGGCTTAACAGCACAAAAGGACGGGGCGTTGCTGAACAGGCTGACTAATTTCTTGGCGTATTACAGAAAATCTCCATGCCTTTGCTTGTTTCCATCTTGAAAGACCTTGACTTCTTACAGCCTGAACCATATTAACAACACATTTCATTACAGTTTTAACAGACTTGGATAAAAGCAGAGCCCTAAAGATAATTTGCTGTAAAAGAGCCTAGAAGTCCTCTGGTTTTGGATACTGAGAGAGCGACATTCAGGGAAGAGCTACAGCATCAATCTTCCAAATGCTGCATTTAGGAATCGAGTCTTTTAGTAATTCTCAAATGACAATGGATATTTTTTGATGAAGGAAAGTGAATTTTCATATGGTCACAAGTCAGGACAGTATTTTCTCCAGCTCCCTTTTATTTACTGTTCCATAGCATAGCAGAGGAGGGCAGGTAGCTCTCCCAGCCTAAGTCCCAGCATTGGTTCACAACGGCCTTGTACACACAGATGGGAGAACTGGTACAAACCACAGCTTGCAGGAACAGCACAAGATAGAACAGAGTCGAGAGGTACAAGATGTTCGTGCTGGTGGCATGGGTGCCAGGCTGCATTCTGCTTCCAGCACTCACCACGACAGTGGCTTCAGGCAGGGAGAGAGATAATACAGCTAACAACGAGATGCTTCCTTGCTGGACAGGTGGACTCAGATAATACAAGAACAATCCTCTAAGTCTTTGCTAGTCATTGCCTGCTGTGCTTTTCTAAAGTAAAAACCACCTTAGCTCTCCATAACTTAATCATCTCAGCAGCAGTCAGCAAGAACGAGTATCAGTTAGTAGGGACTATGGCAGCTAGCAACCTTTTGTTCCAAGTCCATTTTTATCTTCCTGCTCCATTTGCAGAAAGAAAAGTGGTTGGCAGGAATAAGTTATGTCTAAGTCCAGAACCTATTGCTTTCTCAATGTTGTACATGGTTTCATGAAGCTGCAGCAAAACCTAGCCAAAACAAGATGTAGGTTGTGTAAGAGCCAGGATGGAGCTGGAGATCTCTGGCAAATCTCATGGGTTTGCTTGTGAGTTATTCCTATATTGGGAATTCTATCCTTGCAGTAATCTTGGTGTCCTCAGAGTACCCAAGAGGGTAATTGTCCTCTCATGCAGATTTTTGAGCACATAGACAGAAGAAAACTCCCGCTGCTGTAGAGATTTAAGCCAGTACTAAGATTGGTCTGGATGAATTATGAATGGAAACATCTGTGTGCATGAAAGCACAACCAACCTGTCAGCAGCAGACCTGTCCTCTGACAGCAGGAGGAGGACAACAACGATCAAGAGCACATCACTTGCAGAGCCTGTCTGAAGGCAGACTACAGCCACAAAGATTCCTCCAACCAGGAAACAAAAAGGTAGCAGCACTGCTTGTGATCTATGAAAGCTGAAAAACACAAGACCCTGAGGTGCAAGATCACCCCATAATAACAGGTAAATCCTAGAAAGTCTGAATAAGTCCAAGAGCCAGTCTGTGGTGAAGAACAACACGGAAAACACAGCAAAGCTTGACAGATGGTGTCCCTGGCGCTCCCAGCAGCAAAAGCCTGGCTCCAGCACCTGGATGTATGAGGCTTGGAACCTGCACGGAGCAGCAAGAATGCCAGTGAGTGAAACCTAGAAGCCCAAATGACTAAAACCAGTTTTGTTTAGAATAAATATCACCTTTCCCTTCTATAAGGTCTCACGTTGAGTTTTATTATATTAATTTCCTATGCTACTGCACTGCCACTGTGAAGTATAAAAGCTGGGTAATATGGTTGGGGACTTTTTGTATGGTGAACAATTAAATGGAGCTGCATGTTGACACAGACAGCACTTACTCATATGCCATATGAGCTTAAACTCCAGGATACACACCCTTTAACCAAGTAATTTGCAGTGTACGTCATCTTCAGGTAAAAATCTAAAAGGCGTATTTTGTTGAAGGAGGGCTTAGCACATCTGAGGAGTATATCCCTCCGTAATAAACCTTTCCATAAAAACATCTGGATTTTACACTCTCTGGTAGTCACGCAAAAAGCAGCACTATTCAGAATCATGCACTACAGCAAATCCGTAGCCTGCACAGTTTGCAGGGGCACTGAGCAGCTGCAGCAAACCCACCACAACAAACGTGGAAGCAGACAATCAGCATTGCTTTAAAAGCACGTTTGTATGACTAAGAGCAGGTACTTTAAGACCTTCTGCAGCAAAGTTTCATCAGACCTCTGATCATATCAGTGTGCCACCTTTGGAAGTTGTCCTTTTTGTCCTTAAATTGAAAAGGATTACAAAAATCATACGGAATTAGGAAACAAGCCCTCTTGGAAGGTGAGGTTTTGAATCCATTTTCTTCCCTGTGTGAACATACCGAAGAGATGCAGTAAGAAGTAGGGCAACCTTATCTTTCTGAAAACTGGGTTTTTAGCAGTCACTGGTGAAAACTGTCTCTGACCTAGGAGTATCTACATCAGTCAGAAACCCAGCATTAATAAACCCCTAAACTTGCCATAGCTAACACAGTGATATAAATCTTTATTTTGCCTCCCTGGGAACACAGCTACAATAAAGGAGAGAGGTCAAAAGATCTGATTCAGGGGAATATATTTCTGCCCCTTGAAGCTATTCCCCAAACACTTCCTTTCTTTCCCGCAGGAAAAGAAAGCAGATGAACACCCCTCTCACCATGTTTCAAGAGAATCACAGCTCTTAGCTCTTTGTATGCTCAGTCCTGTTTGCTTATCACTTGTGGCTCAGACAGATAGCTGCAATTCCCACTGGCTTTCCAGAAGAGATCAATGTTGCCACCTAGGAACAAAGAATCCCAGAACCACTTAATCACACTTTTTGGAGGAGAAAGAGGAGAAACCATCTAATGCCTCACAGAGGGGCTGGCAAGGATGTTCCGGCAGTATTCAAGGCTGCAATACCAAATCATAGAATCATAGAATAACCAGGTTGGAAGAGACCCACCGGATCATCGAGTCCAACCATTCCTATCAAACACTAAATGTTAGACTTGTTCTAATAAAGACATTTGGACTGCAAGACAAGATGTTTTTTTCTTTGTTGAGCTGATGCTACAAGCGGCCTGCCTTCAGGGTAGAACAGCACTTGTATGGGTGCAACATTTTGTTGGCAGCAATATTCTCTCTCCAGGAAAGCACAATCAAAGCAGCCAGCGTATGCAATGATGGGATGCAGAGCTTTTAGAGAATTATACCCCTTCCCAAGAGGGTAAGCTATGTAAATATAAAACGGAAAGAATTCTACTCTGCATGAAAGCAGATTCTTGCCCCACACTGCCAAGGGACTTAAGTTAATTACTAATCCTCTGCCTCTCGTAGCAGAGGCAGAACTCCAAGCCACAGGACTGTGCTGGTGTAGCAGGAATATTTCCCTGGAGACAGCAGCTCACAGGAGAGATAAGGTACAATCACAGCTTTGGAGCGACAAGATTGCTATCGCAGCCTGTGCTTCATTACTATTTCCAACCTTCAGCACAGATCTAGAATGCCTTTCCAGGATTAGCCTACTTTTGAAGCTAAAGAAAGTCTCTCTTAATTTACAGCCTGTTACTTATTTAACATCAGAATCACGTTAATTGAGACCGCCTTTGGACTACCCCTGCAGTTTAGCAGTACAGTGAATTTGGAATATCACGTAGGACCAGAGAGTGTACAGAGTGATGCCAAGCACAGTATTTGGCTTCAACAGAGCACATTTTAGGTATACAAACATTTTGGCCTCATACCTACAAGCGCGGAATATGATAGCACATATCGCCCCCTTTTCTAAATCCTGGGATTTTTTGGCCTCCAAAGATTCCCATGAATGGTCATCTTAATAAAATGATGATAATCTCCATATATGGCTTCAAATAATGGAAATAGAAAAGCACAAATTGGAAACAAGTCAGCCCCCAAAGTTTTGGACTAAGGATTCTCTCCTTGTTTTGCATTTTGGTTTAAAGCCTAAGTGCAGCAAAGTGTGTTTTAACTTTCTTGGGTCAAAACCTGTTTCTAAAAAACATTGTTTTGGGACACTAACTCAGATGTTTTGTTACCAAAAGTACACATAGGCTTCTAATTATGGATTTTTTCATATCAGAATGATTAATTTGCTCCTTGCATCTTTTCAACACCTCAGCATTTTTTCCCTTCAAATCAAAAGACTATTTTGAAATAGGGGGATAGACAGCTATCGTGCAACATTAAAGAATACTGGCTTATAATTTATCACCAGTAATAAGCCTCAGCTATTCACCTTGAATTATTCTTCTAAAGCCAAAGCAGTTAAAAGGAATGAGGACGTTAAAAGTAGTATATAAACAGCTAGAGAACGTGCCAGCTATGCACGCAGAGCGATCTGCTCCATGCTAATGGAACAGGCAGTACACCTGCACCATAGACAGGTCAGACAAACACATCATCTATCATGTTGGACGAAAATTAATAGGTGTAAGAAGAACAGCACATCCCACAAGCGATTACCCAGACCCGTCTCGATGACTTACTTTCCCTCCGATCCATAGCTGTTCATGCTGTCCTCAATGGACTCATGGCTGGCTTGACGGACGGTCCGGCTGGGCATTTCGACAGCCAGCCCAGTTTCTGTGCTCCTCTGGATGGCTCCTTTGAGTCTGCGACCATCCCCATCTAGAAACAAAAGAGAAGAGAAGACAAGATAGTCAGCTACTGTGCCCAGAGCCTTTCCCAATGGCAGAGTCGAGGAGAAGTAGAGAAGGTCTTTCAGAAGATCAGCCTAGCATCTGACAGCTGGGCAGTATCTTGCACTCACACAGTGTTTCATTACTCAGCCCTGCTTCATCAATAGCTCCCAGTCATCTCTGGAACAAACACGGTGCTTCAGCAAGCCAGGGCCCAGCAGAAACTCAAAACATACATACCACCCTCCCTGCTGCAACCATTTGTACCAATTAATTATGCACTGAGCATACAGGCACACAAGCTGGATACGCATGGAGCTACCCGGTTCGGGAACACAGCAGCAGGAACCATAAGCAGAGCTGAGGTTTCAGCCTGACCATGCCTAAAACATTTCTTGTATTCCACGCTGCTGCCTCAGATTGTGTGAAGCAGCAAAGAGCTGCAGGTCCTGGTGAGCACCAAGGGTGCAGAGGGGAGGAAAAGGCCAAGATGCACCAGAGATGCTGTGAAGACAGGACCCTTCCCAAATGGGCTGTAGGGAATAGTTGGGCACGGCCAAAACATCCCCTGGTGGCAACTGGAAAGGCACCGGTAGTGGAAAAATCCCAGAGAGGACCATTCCCCTCTGTACACGCCCTCAGCCACAGTGCAAAGGGAATTAAGTAGGTTCTGGATCCTCCTGGGTGCAGTCTGCAGAGGCTCAGCCTTCTGAAATTAACAGCTGCTATTTTCATCCCCCATCTCTAACAGTCTGTTTCTCAGAACAAACCACGTTATGCAATGAATATGTAATGAATACCATTACTATTAATTGCTTTAGCTGGTGTTAGGAAGCTCGATTTCATCCCACATACAGCACTCATCCTGAAACACAACTGCTACAAGTTTTCTGAACAAAGCAGAATTATCTAAATCCTCTCAAGATACCCACCCATTAACCTGGATACAGGCAACACACCTCGGTGCTCTCAGAAACCCACTAGCTTTCTGAGTGGAGAAACGACCCAGGGATGGAGTCTAGAGAGCACAGGATCCTCAGATATTAAAGAAAATGAGTTGTTCCCAACCACTTTGGAAATACAAGTGTATCTGTGAGAACCTAAAATACACAGAACGTTGTTAATTTGTGTAGCAAGCTGCCTGACCTAAAATATTTCCCTTTAGATCTTGGAGTGAAGAGGCGCTTTTGAAAAAAAAAAAATCAGTAAGAGATCAGAAATGCTTCTTATTCTATTTCACAAATTAAACCTACACTGAAATGCAAAGACAAAAATGCTGCTATACATACAGCTATAAATTCCCTTTTCCTCCAGTATCATGATGTTTTCAACTGGGTAAAAGTGTTGGCCCCAGGGCTGTGCACCAGCTGCTGTCCCTACATCTGGTACAGCACGCGTACGGATGTCCCTATGGGCTGAGAGGATGGAATATGCACGTTCTGGGTTAACAGTAACTACAGTTTGTATTGTTTGTGTGCCTAGAGCAATGTAAGAAGCACATTGTACAAATCAGGAAGTTACACAAACATAAAACATATTTTTAATGTGCTTTCAAAATCCAAACCTTCAGGCAAGAATAACAATAAAGGCATCAATAAAAGCAAAGGCTTGTGAAACAGCCTTGTAGAGCTTGGTGGATCCTTTGATAGCGTCTGTAGGTTACTCTCAGAGAGTATCCTACAGCCTTACCAGCAGACTGGTTGGAGTAACTACCAGGTGTAGCACACCTGGAAAGGGTCAGCACAGAAAGGAAATAGATAGGGACAAACCTACTCATCTGCAGACTGAAAACATTCCACAAGCAATAGTAACCTACTAGCAACCTTGCCTTGCCAGCGTGGAGCATTGCACAGGGACTGTTGCTCCTCTCTTACCTGAAATCTTTATGCTTCAACACCTTTGTCAATCAAGAAGGTAAATGACACATGTCTACGTGGGTGTTGCCTTGCAGAACCATTTGTCTTGATTTAATTGTTAGTGGTATTCAGAACAAGTAAGAGTAGTATCGATATTTTCTGCAGCGTCATCAGATCTACTCTCCGAACCTTTTCCAATTTAGCAGTAAACAACAAAGGTTAATCAACCAGTCCAGCCTGCAGTGCAACGCACAACTGAAGAGCAGATTCTGCTTTAGCATGACCTTGGGAGGAAGAGATTTTTTGTTCAAATACCCAGGATGAAGATACTCAGCACCTCACAGGCGCCAAGAACCAGAAGGGACCAGCACATACTTTGCCAAGTTCTCTGTGCAGACAGGCGCTTCGATTTTACTCTGTTCAGCCAAACAATTCACCTTTGGCTAAAGAATATCTTCCACAAAGCTATCCCCACTAGATTTGAAGATATCGAGAAATGCAGAATCTGCCGTTTACTTGTGTGGTTTATTTTACTACCTGACATTTAGAGATGCAACTTAAGTCTGTCTGGTTTCAGCTTTCACACATCACTTTTTCTAATGCCCTTCTCCACTGCAAGGGCTGCTTTGTATTCTCGCTCTAAAGACTCTTCTGCAACATAATCAAGTCATGTCTCAATTTGCTTTGACAAGTTAAACAGACTGAGCTCTTTATTTTTCTCATGCTCTGGCGTTTTGTTCTCCTGCCTTTGAACCTTTTTTATGACCTCCCAAGGTTGTAAATTCCGTTTTGAGAACATGTACAGTGACATTGGAGACCACATTTTAGTGCAAGAACATGTACAGAGGTAAGAATCGGCTTGTACTCTCATCTGCACTGCTTGTGCTTGCATCTCCCAAGACACCACATCTTGCCTGGATGCTATGCAGCCCCTGCCTGTCCTGCTGGTACGACCTTTCAGAACATTATATTAAGGAATAGGTAAGAAAACACATTTTACTTGGAGAGCAAAAAGTCCAGACAGCTCTATACAACTCTCCCAACAAAATATTATTTACTATCCAGCTAATGTGTGTATTGCCTGTGAGTTTAGCAAGGTTTAAACTCACACTTGCTCCAAATCAAATAAGAAAGCTGAAGAGCACCATACTTTCGAAAGAGCCTCCTGCCTCCAAGGTTTTTCCTTGATAACTGCTTCTTGAGATGTGAAGTAAGTTTTTAATCTATTTATCACTATCAGATTTTTTAGGGTCATGGTGTTCTAGGACAAAACCCTTTCATACTTATCACACTTACCCAGAAAACAGCTTCTGCTAAAACTCAAGGAAGAAAATATCTGACAAGACCCATTTTCCCTAAGTCCTTCTTGACTGGTATTAATTATACTCCATCATTTTATTCTTTATTAAGCGGATCTCATTATCATGTTTCCCCTAATTCAGTAAGTGATATCAGACCAACTAACCAAAAGTTTCCTCCAGATAACCCAGTAATGGATGAAGAGGAGTAAGGTGACCGTGCAGGTGCCCTGCACAGCACAGACCATCCTTTAGAGGGTTCCCTTCCTTAAACATATTTTCAGCTGCCAACTGCATCGAGAGGCAGCTCTGCTCAGGGATGATGCCACTCCTGTGGCAGAAATGCCTGCCACCAAAAACTGTATTTGCCTTAAAACTTGGGGGCAGGAAAAGTAAGAGTGGCATTGTCCCTTCTCTCCCCTAAGAAAAGAGTCACCATTTCTGATGTCCCCTTCCATGTCCATCTAATCCATGACTCCTCAAAGACTTTGCTCTCTCTACTGGCAGGTCTCTCCATGCTCAGAGGCCATCAAGTCTTGGAAAAAAAAAAATCTATGTGAATACCGTAATAACTCATCACAAGGTCATGATTATTTAATTATTACTACTACACAGAATTACTCCACAGTAGATGTTTACTGAGTTGATGGAGCGTGCCCCTTTCACTACCTCCCTTTTCACTACCCAGCCCAGATGCTTGGTACCTTCCTTCTCTTTTTCAGTTTGGTTTCATTTTTCTCCTCCATGTTCACTCAGTTTTCTGGATGCTACCAACACAGAAGAAATCAACATGATACATGTGCTATGGACCCTCCCACACTTTAGAATTAATTGGTATTGATTTAACCCTGAAATTAGGAATTGATGAATTTCAACTCAATCAACTTTGCTCCTAAATTAACAAAGTGCTTCCAAGTGTGGAACATGCTGGTACCCAAAGCACACAGCCAGGCAGCACCAACACAGAGCACTCAACATACACTGAGGATCCAGCAGAGTAGGCTGCTTTGCGTTACTACCTTCTCAAACTTGCCTTGGGAGGCAAGGGGAAAATCAGGAAGGGAAATCAGTTGGATGCTTGCTTTTAGGGAGCATTTACTCCTAATGCAAAGTTCTGGAAAAAACAAGATTTTGTATTTTCCAGGAAATACAAGTTCAAGCCTGAGTGAAGAGACTGCATTTCTATTGCTTTTCTTACCACAGCCAAGCAGCATGTATTGATCTGCAACCACAGACGCTGCAGGGTATTGATTTGGGCACACTCTGCTCTCTGGCTTCTCACCTGGGCTCCTCAGCAAGTGAATTATCTGCTTTGTTCCAAAATGAGGTCCAGGTACAAAGCAGCGTGTAAGAGGCATGGAGAATTGAGAACCCCAGCAGGGAAATGGAGAAAAACCTATTTGACAGACTCAATGAACCCTGCAGAGCATGTTGTAGGCAATGTAGAAGCAGGGATGAGGGGGATGAAGATCTGTGGCAGCCGAATGCACCTACAGCCAGCACCAAGCGGTACCAGGGGACACAACCCAACTGCCCACAAAGGAGATGTGCCCTGAGCTACACAGCAGTTTGCACCAGATCTGCCTGCTCTATCCTTGGCTCAAATGTGGTCTCTTAAGCCCTGCCATTTCCCACAGCCACAAACTTTGCTATTCAGGTCAGAAACAAAGAGTTGATTCTTGCTTTCTTCTCCATGAGGGTTTGCCCCAATAAAAAAAAAAAAAAAAAAGATGATGCAGGTTAGTTTAGGGCTGAAAATGAACAAGGAAAAACACCACACACCTATCTGGAGATTATCAGGTGCTGAGACTAGAAAGAAGTTCCCCAAGACACAATCTGGTGTTCAGCATGTCCGTGGCACAGGGCAAAAGCAGCAGTGGGAGCACCCTCAGCACCCTGCAGGACTCTGCTGCTGCCCTGGACCATTTTACCTACCTCTTATTTTCAAAATACTCTGAGAAAAGAGCCAGTGCATTAGCTTCTCTGCTTCAAACTTTGCCTCTGCATTGTTGTTCCTAATGGGTTTTAAGAGATTTCTCTCTGTTTAGTCAGATGCCGAATCCCTACAGATGTGTGGTAAGATTTGTGTGCCATGAATCAATTCTGAGGCGAATAAAAGAACTCCACTGTTGAGCTTCAAAGGGAAAAAAAAAAAGAAAGCTCTTCCCACAGCCGTGCATGAATATCCAGCACCTGTGACAGCCTGGCACATGCTGAGCAGAGCGGCTGTCGGGGTGGGCATCGCAGGCTCTTTTACATTGGTATCTGTGTTCAGACCAAGCCGTGCTGCTCTCCTTAGAGGATGCTATTGCAAGGAAAAAATAATAAATATATATATAAATACTGGATTGTCACTTCAGAACACAGTTTAATAAGATGAACTCAATCTCATCATGCCTGGCAAGCTCTGACATCCTGCCAAGTATTCCCTACATCAACATCCTAATGGAGTGTGAATTATGAGCACCTAAAGAGAAGCAGTTTGTATTATGCTCCAGAACATGCCAGACTATCATCACAGCACAAACAATCCACCAGAAAATCCAACAGAAAATGGCTGGTGATAAACAGGGGCAGTAATCAGGCTGTTTGCTTCGTCCCCCTTGTCCTAGTTTTAGACACTAATAAAATCACACCCTTCCTTTCCAAATTAAGCAGGAAATCTTCTATGGGATGGGAAAAAAAATATTTCGACATGTTAATTCTTAATCTGCAGATTACGTACAGCCAAAGGATTGGAAAAAGTCAGACAATTCTTCTTGCAAGAGCCAGAAAATAGTAAAATCAGCAGTATTTGTATTGCCGTGACAGCTACAGCCCCCAGCTGAAGGCAGAGCAGGGCCAGGACACCCTAACAGCCTACAGAGAAGCCTCCTCCAAACTCCCACCAGTGGCATAGTCACCCACATGTCCCACTGATACTGGGTCACTATAGTATTTTACCTCAAACCAGCTCTCTCTTGCCCTAGAATCCAGCTCTGCCTCTCCTCACCCACACTGGTCACACCCCTGCCCACAGGCACGCACATTCCCCAAAACCATAATTTTTCTTCTTGCTCTTCACCATTAAAAGAGGACCAAAACTCACTCATAGCATTACTTATACTAAGTAGGCACCTTGCAGCAGTCTCAGAGGCTGCCTTCCCTTCTTCACCCATGGAGCTCAAGATGCACCGCAGAAAACTCCCTCTGGATGCAGAGGGGTGACCCATCACATAGCTGCATATGGCATAAAACTCTGTGACTCTTCAGAGTTGTATCATTAAAGCCTAACAGTAGCTTAACTCAGGTAGGACAAGGATAACCTCCTTTCTCTTCCTCCCTTAAATGCTAAATCCAGAGCATAGTTTCGCTGCTCTGCTTCCCAGCCATCCTTCCCTCCCACCACCCAGCAAAACAACCCTGGAAGAAAAACATTCCACCCTCTCTACCTCTCCAACCCCACCAGTGTGGGCAGGAGAAGCACCAAACCCCCACACATCAGTTTTGAGGCTTGCCTGTAGTTCCTAACCGTGCAACCCAGCCCAGATCCCCAGCCGTTCCAAGGCAGCAACTGTTTTCTCCTCCAAGCTGCTCTGAGCTGCAGTTTGTTTTAAATCCAGCTATGTCTGTGTTTAAGCAGGTTTCCATACCTGTAAGATGTTATCGACTCTTGTAGGTTGGGAGGAGCCCTGGTGAAGCATCGCTTTTGCTTCCTATCTTCATGAGATCTATTTTCATATTTTAAACTCAAAAAGTGTGATATATTTTTTCTGCTCCTTTTGAGGTTAAAAACAGATAAACGATGAAACTATTTTTAAAGTTGACCTTTTTGATAATTCATCTCTATGAAATAATTGAATGGCCAAAATTCTCATTTAAAAAATGTCTAAAGAAAAAGTTCTGCAAATAACACATAGGCAGGAACACACAGTTTTTTTCCTTCACTGACAAAAGCAAGGCAATAAACTAAAAGGTAAACATTTGTATTCCACTGTCAATGATTTTTAAACAGATTTTTTGACTACTATAAAAAATTGTTTAGCTTTTCACCATAAGAGAGATACAGTGCCATAACGCTAACAAAAACGTTTGTTTCTTTTAGAGTATTTCATAGGAACTACTTTGCAGCTAGATCCAACTCTTCAGAATTCTTTCCATATCTCCCTTTTGCGTGCAGCAGCAGGATCTAAACAGCTTCTGCAGTTTTATTTTTACAAGAAAATGGAACATGCTGCCCCCTTCTCTTCCTCCAATCTGCCAGAGAGCCTGATTAAGTGAGATGTCCACACGCATACAGAAAATTCACTGCCAGCATATTCCTTCAGCAGCTCAGCGATGAAACACAGACTCCATCTTCTGCCGCTTTGGCACTTGAGCAAGAGCTGTGACTTTATAAAAAACAATCTTACTAGGATATTTATAATGCAATAAACCCCATTGTACACATACACACATCCTGATTGCACAGCTATGAGGGGATGCAATCTTTTGGGTGGTTTAAGTCTCTCTACAAGCTTAACTCCTCTTAACTCTGATATTGTGATCAGGCTCTGCTATCTGAGTATACGCCGAGGGAAGTTTAGCCGATGGGCTCAGAAACCAGGTAGGTTTGGCACAGCCACAGCCCATTAATAACTACAAATAACTGGTTTTATTCCAAGTACTACATTGGAATATTTATTCCCTAGAAAGCTGAGAGAGATGTCAGACATAGCACCAACAATCAGCAGTGCTTTAAGATAAAATGTTCTCAGCTATGGAGGTCTAGACACCAGGAAAATATGAAAAGCCTAAAGCTGGGTGGCTAGTTCACCTGCTAGGGCCATCCCAGGGCTTTGTTTCTTCACAAGGAGGAGCCCATTTGTGTCCCTGTGGCTGGAAGTCCTCCAACTGACCAACATTTTAAGTTATGAAGGGCAGGTCAGGTTCTCTACTTAATGACAAGAGAGTTGAACCCGAGCACTTTGTCCCAATTCTGCCGTCCATCTCACACTATTAATAACTCTGCGGATGTTGCTTAAGTTCAGGATCTGAAATATGAATGAGCCTGAGCCGTAGAAAACCTCCCAATTTACAAGAGGATCATAAAAATGAGGTGTGTTCACAAGAATAAAGCAGCCAGAAAGCGTCCTTGCAAGAGAAGGGAGAGCAGAGCGTGGAAGAGCTGACCTGCGCGCCCTTTGCTAAGCCAGGAGGGTTTACATGAGGCCATCCTGCCCTTCCCGAACCTGTCTGCTCACCAACTATACCTCCTGGTATTCCCATCATCCTGCTCAGCACTCAGTAATGCTTGGGAAAAAAAGCAGTGGACAAAATAACTGAGGTATCCTGCTTGCAAGCTTTGGTTGCTTGCATTGTAAAAGAGGTCTCTGAGGTCACGAGCCTCCTGAAACAACCAGAGCTCCACAGAGAAGCTGACACAACCTTTCCATGCAGGGGATTTATAATGTTCAGCTCCAGGGGGTTTGTTTTCACTCAGAACATTATTTTTAAGCTGAGGTTATACGAGACCTTTTTTTCAGGAACACCAATTCGATTTTTTCATTCTACCCAGAGCCATCATAGGGTCTTCACACCTTCCACCTCTCCACTAAATTTGGCCAACCCTGGACAAGTACGTCCTGTATTCATAGGAATGATGGAGAGTGTGTGAGGACAGGACTCTGACTTTTGTACTGAAGAAATAATTGCCTCCCTCAAATTCACAGCTAGAGCAGGTAAAGTTTAGTTTTGGTACTGATTAAATTTGAGGGAAAGAGCTGACAAGGTCAGATTTATTTACAAAGCTTTCCCCTTTTCTTCTGTCCCATTGATGCTCTTTTAGGAGCAAGCAGCTTTGTCAAGACCATGTGTGTGAACATAAAGAGCGAGCAACAGCCTTGGCACAGTGAATGACTCATGCAACCTTTTGTTCATTTGTTATAAACACAATTAAAAACACAGCTACATTTCTTTAACAGGCATGAAGCCACAGAACCCTGGAGTCATTCATAAGCTAGAATCACAGTGCAGAACCGCGCTTAGAATAGCATTTGATTTGTGTTTAGCTTGGGTTGTAATTACTTCATCATATTTTCCTTAAGGAAATGAATGATCAAATTCACAAGGAGTTGACTTTAATTATACACACTGCTTAATAACTCGTGTCCATTTGGAAGCAATTATTCGATCCACTGTGGAAGCAGAGAAGGGAGATGATGGTCTGGTTTCCAGAGGAGTCAAGCAATTTCAGGCATTCAGCTTCTAATTCCAGGCAATTCCACTAGATAATACAATTATCCATGTCAGCCTTCACCAAAGCTGCTTTCATGGAATACCTGTAGCATAGCTGAAGCCATCAAGCCAGTACACTTTTCCTCTCTAATTCTACACATTGCTTGGAAATACGCTGACACCCTTTGACAGGTCCATGGCCATGAGACCGCATCCCACCACAAGTGCATCAAAGGGAACTATTTTCTTTCCCAGAGGTATGTGGAACAGCATGAAGACCTCTGCTCGCAGCACGCCTACGATGCTGATGGAGCAAGTGCGGATGGTGACTGTGTTTCCCAGAAACCTGGGGAAGAGCCCAGTGCTTTCTGGCAGGCAGAGAGGGTCTGGCACAGCAGCAGCCAAACTCGCTCACTGACTCTTCCAACCCACGAACGAGAGCTCTGCTCTTGCAAACAGATCCTCTGCACTCAAACAGTTCTCTCCTACAGAGTCCTTGTCAGGATCTGGGATCACTTTAATACAGCTCAAGTGCCTAGTTCTGTGTGGGCGGAGTGAAATGAGAGCACCCTGCCATTCATGATTGTGAGAATTAGGCTGCAGGCATCTCTGGACAGCTGGAGGAGAGGGTCAGGCTTCAATGCTCAAAAGCAGGAGAGGACCAGCCATCATGCTGCAGCAGTACCTTACAATAGAAAGTGATTAATGGTGACACGTAAATCAAAGCGGTCAAAGCTCTGGGTTTCACCTCACAGCAAACAGCCCTGCCAAGCACACACCAGGAGTGTCTTCAACTGGTGAGAAGTCAAGCCATTAAACACAGAAAACGCCATCCAATACTAAAACAGAGGTGCTGAAGTTTAACTAGCAGTGTCCTAACAAAAGGCCCCAAACACATTCAAGCAAAATTTGCACAGCCTGAATCCCAAAGAGATGCACACAGGCTCTCACCCGAGGGATGAACTCTTCCACAGGCGAGCACGGCAGACAGGTAACTGCCTCCTTCTACACCCGTCTTCAGCATGCACAAAAGCAGTGTGCGGATATAAACACACCCCAATTGTTTGAAGTCCATTGGGAAATTCAGTTCACCATTTGTACAAGCAGAATATTGAGCTTCCAATAGAGGAAAAAAAAAGTGCCCTTTGGCCAGAGCTGGAAAATGGAGATAGCATCTTCATCTATGCTGAAAGATACTGGAAAACATGGGAAACCAACCACAATATCATGCCTGTCTGAAGATTACTGAGGATTAGTGAAAAAAAAGCCATCAATGGAGCAGATTAATATGTTTTAGGAACAATAGCAAGATCTAATTTCCTCAATTACCATCCATTAGATGCAGGAAGAATCAGTCCTTTGTCAAGAAGAGACACACTACAGTGTTCTATAGTGTACTGAATGGAATTTTTGTTAATCACTTACAGTGTTGAACAGCCACACACCAGCACAGCTTCATTAAAAGCAGGTGGCTGTTTGTAGCACGATTGCCCCATGACATGGCAGCAAGTTCACCAGAATCCCATGATTTGTGCCAAATACTTCTAAATATATTTTGTAGGAGGAGTAAGGACGAACAAAATGCTTTAGAGCATCTTGCTGATTTCTGTCTCTCTGTAATGAGAGCAGAAAAAAAGAACTGATAAAAGAATAAAAGAGAAACATGAACTTGAGAGATGGCCAACACCAGTATTGCAGACATTGCTGCCAGTTCAGGAAGATCAAACATGCATTGCAGAGGAGCATGGATATTTATTTAGTAGTGAAAAAATTAGTTTTAACATAATTAAAAGAAAAAAAATGTTTGATAGGAACCCCTTCATAAGATGCACAGGCAACTACTGACCAGCAGTATTGAAACAAGGTCAGAAGAGGACACTGTGTATTAACCTGTATCTGCACTTGCTTCCTTTTTACACCTGCAGTTAACCTTTACATTGCTATTCTCATGCTTTCAGACCATAAGGAGGCCTTGGGATTTCTCCAGATGGTACTGCAAGGTCAGAGCAGTTTGTTTCAGATGCAGCACAATCCCCTTCCATCACCGAGCACCCCGTTTCACACCGCTGCGTACAACAGGTCATGCATGTGCACGGCCACCTACCCCACGGTACCAGTACAAAGGCAGAGCTCCAACCTGCACATGCATTTTGACGTGGAAACAAATGCAAGGAGGCAAGACGCACAATTCTGAGAGTGAACTTCAGAGGGGGATCCTCAGTCCCAACTCGGTCACAGTTCCCAGTTAGAAACCAAAATTATGAAGGAAACTTGGGAGTGAAATAACGTCCTTTCCTCCTCCCTGCAGAGACACAAGTTCAGGGCTCCGTTTCCCTGGCAACAAAAAAGAGCATCACAACAGCCTCCTCGCTAGCAAATGGCATATGAAAATGTGTCATTTTTTTTCTCTCTGGTATCTTTTATCGCTAGGGAGTAAAACTGAATCCAGAACTCAGCACTCAGCAAAGATGGAAATAGATATCCATTATTGCTATTTAAAATGTAAGGATCTTTGGAGTCTATAAGCTTGTCCAGAGATAGGTAGTGAGTAAGGGATTTTAATTCATTAAGTTAAAAAAAAAAATGCCTTGCTGAAGTTCATCTTTAAAGACAAATTACAGAACTTGAAGAGTTTGGGGAAAAAAAACGCAGCTCATAAATTTAAGATCTGTATTTTAGATTCTGTTAATATTCACTTTTGAAAAGCATTAGAAATGAAGATTACAAATTTAATAATGTAACACATGGGAGGAATTATCCTCCTCCCCATAAAAAAAGGCAATTTGTTCTTGCCTATAAATTAACTTTCTATTACTGCCATTAAACCAGCATAATGTGCTAAAATTAGGGTCTGCTCTGTGGCAACCCACAGCCAAGAACTCATCATGCCAACAATTTAGAAGACATGCTAATGAGGTGAGAGGAGCAATGGATACTGCCAAGGAGCTGGTGCCTCCTCACTCCAGGACTTTGTGGTGCTGCTGGGTGTTAACAAGGAATCAAAAAACAGCCAGACAAAATTAATGACAAAAAAACATGCCAGGAGTAGAGGAAGAACCCGAAGCCATGAGTCAGTGGAGGCTGGGCCAGCGTCCTGAAGAAGCATCCTAATAAATCTAGGCAGCTACTACTCGCAGGGTTACGAGGTGGCCACTCATAAGGCCAGGAAATGGTTGGCCTTCTGGGCTGCAAGTACACATTGCCAGGTCACGTCAAGCTTCTCATCAATCAGCAATTGATTGCAGTTCTCACCTTGCAGCAGTCTCCCAGTCACTTCCTAAGCTGCTTCCAAGTTTTCCTCCTCTATAGCTTGTGTGATAGGTTTACTGGATGTCCAGCATGGTCTCCCTGCTCCACCTATGCCCAGCTCACCCAAGCAGACCCTGTCCTCCTGCAGAGCATCTGCTCCTACTCACGCACTCAACATGCTCATGTCTAACCCTACACGTGCCTGGACCATCAGGGAAGATGGTGCAATGCCCACACGAGAACTTGCACAGCAGCACCAGCATCAAACCCGTACTCAATGGTCTCCTCAAATGGGTAACTACACACAAATAGCTCCATTAAAATAGTACTGTGAGGTCTTTACTGTTCCATGTCCCACTGCTCTTCTTCCATCTCCAAGTTACTGATGGGTTATGGCACATTTCAATAATAGAAACCTCTTCGCCACTTCTCAGCACTGGTCCCATTCTTCCCTTTCACTGGTATGTACCCACACAGCTACACATTAATTCTGCCATTTGCTTTTTTTTTTCTTTTTTAAAGCCATTTCGCCCATACTTCATGCATCACACAGCCAGAATAGTTTCTCACATCTTAATTACTTCTAGAGGAAATCTAAGCAACTAGCATGGAGGAATGAGTTGATAGGACCTGTTGATCATTCTTGCCCTTCCTTCACTCATGAATTGTCCTGAGTTTTAAAACAAAACAAGCCATTTTGTGTAAAACAAAACAAGCGCAGTTGATACTACCAGTGAGAAACATTGAGTGGTGCACCCAGAGGGTGTTCTGCTCCCAAGCAAGCAGGTTGGCAACCAGGCCAGCATGAGACCTTCATGCACTAATGGGTGACTTAGAATCATATGGTTGTAACGGACCCACTGGATCATTGAGTCCAACCATTCCTATCAAACACTAAACCATGTCCCTCAGCACCTCGTCCACCCTTCTTTTAAACACCTTCAGGGAAGGTGACTCAAACCCCTCCCTGGGCAGTCTGTTCCACTGCCCAATGACCCTTTGTGTGAAATATTTTTTCCTGATGTCCAGCCTGAACCTCCCCTGGCAGAGCTTGAGGCCATTCCCTCTCGTCCTGTCCCTGACTTGGACAAGACGTGCCCTTTGCTTCATGACAGGTCAGTTCTTGGGCTGTTGTGTGACTCTCACTAAGTGCAGTCACTGACATTTGCTTAAAAACTTCCTATTTAGCCAACTATTCATTCAAAGAAGCTTTACGATTGGAATAATAGCAGAAAATGAGCACAAGGGGGACTCAGGACATCCAAAGCGTATCCATTTGCAACTCTGACAGTGGCACAGAAAGCACTTTGCTGTCTCCACCGAAGCCTGGCCTCCATCTCCCTGCTGAAGCAGTTTCTAGATCACAGCAAATGCAGATGTTTGGAGGCCTGTGCTTTGTCCTTGGCCTGATTTGGAGAAAAACCTTATGCTTTCCTTCTGCTCTGACTGCACATGTCAGTCAGAGTAAGCCATTGATTTTGAAGTCGCTACTAAATTTTAGGTTTTGGGATCCACGAATGCCTAAGTGCATCCTTCTAGTATGCTGCAAGCCAGATGCTGTTTGAAGTGTCCTCCTGTTATATCCAATCTCCTTTGAAATGTCACTTTACCAAGCATGACTCGGCTCTCCCAAATGTTACACGATTTCTCTTCTTTGTGGATTCTCTGCTACAGAGTTGTGACTCTTCTCCTTGTATTTTGTTATTGTACATAACAGCTTTCCCTTTCAACAGCCCTCCCCCTACTTTACACAGCTGCTTAATGAATTCAAAGTGTGACATTTTGTTTTCCACAGTGAGGTAGGAGAGAAGCTGTACACCATCACTGTGAGACGAACTAGAAAACACAGCAAGCCTTTCCCACTAGTCAGCCACAGCTCTCCCAACAGCACCCGCCATGCATCGCAAGCCGCAGCCTGTACTCAGCTCGCCAACAAAGGTCACTAAACAAATCAAAATGTCATCTTTAGGAAGTATATACAAGTATATTCTCAGCACTGGTGAGACCGCTCCTCGAATCCTGTGTTCAGTTCTGGGCCCCTCACCACAAGAAGGATGTTGAGGCTCTGGAGCGAGTCCAGAGAAGAGCAACGAAGCTGGTGAAGGGGCTGGAGAACAGGCCTTATGAGGAACGGCTGAGAGAGCTGGGGGTGTTTAGCCTGGAGAAGAGGAGGCTGAGGGGAGACCTCATTGCTCTCTACAACTACCTGAAAGGAGGTTGTGGAGAGGAGGGAGCTGGGCTCTTCTCCCAAGTGACAGGGGACAGGACAAGAGGGAACGGCCTCAAGTTCCACCAGGGGAGGTTCAGGCTGAACATCAGGAAAAAAATTTTCACAGAAAGGGTCACTGGGCACTGTCAGAGGCTGCCCAGGGAGGGGGTTGAGTCGCCTTCCCTGGAGGGGTTTAAGGGACGGGTGGACGAGGCGCTGAGGGACATGGTTTAGTGATTGATGGGAATGGTTGGACTCAATGATCCGGTGGGTCTTTTCCAACTTGGTGATATTTATGATACTTGGTTATTTATGATACTTGATGTGCTATCCCTACCTGACCACCTGGACACTGTTCACGCAACAGTTCCAGGATCCAAGTGGATTTAAAGCCTAGAAAGACTTTCCAGAGCACTGCATAAATTCCTCCGATGTCACCCACACAGGAGGCTACAAATTAGCACCAGTAGTCCTCAAAATTTTCGTTTGATCTTCCAGGAAACAAATCCTCCCTCTGAAATGTTTGCAGGATGCAGAGATGAAAGCTGTAATGAATAAAGACCGAAGAAGTTGGAAGGGTTTATTTTTACCAAGTAATCAATACCTTCTGGCAGCATTTGCCCAGCTCTAATAATACCAGGGAGGACTGTAACCCTTGGCAGGTTTTGTATGCTGCTCTACAAACTTTATCTAATTAAGAATCACAATCCACTTATGAAACAAAGAAAGCATGATCTGAAGTTCTTCTACAGCAAGAGAGACAGAGACACATGAGTGAGATGATGAGAAAGACAGAGGAAGATGAGGAAGGGACACTGACAGACAGAACAAGGTTAAAGTTCAGGATCGCCAACTCCCAAATGCCCAACCTACCAACCACACTGTCCCTCTGGGAACAGTGACAGGGAAATGGTGTGTTGGTCACCCAATATGTGCTTGCATTTGCAATCTGTGCTTAGCGCTACCCTTGGTGCCACTTTGCTGTGATAAAGCACTAGGACAGCTGTAATGCAGCACGGTCATAGGTATCCAGGAGAGAACTGAAATCTTCTAAATCCTACCTGCTAAAATTGAAAGGACTTTGCACAGAGTATTTTTCTATTGAAAACATTACAAATATAAAACAGCAGTTGCATTAAATAAAATCTCTTTTCTTCCACATCTGCGACCAACAAACACACACAACTGTATTCAAAGACCCCAATGATAAAGCCGTGTTTAATATAAATCCATTTCTCATACTGTCGTTTGTTTGGAATACGTTTCATGCTGATACATTCCATACAGATGGCTTTCTCTTTGAAGATCATCAGATTCTTAATACACACTTCTAATAACTTCACTGACAAGATGAAATTCACTGCAGACATTTTATTGAGAGCTGACTATCAACTGCAGCTTCAGACTATTTGCACTTCACACCTCTGACTGCAAAGAGTCTGGAGCTGTCTGATCCCACAGCCTGCAGGAGACTGCAGGATTCCCACCACGGTGAGTGAGGAGGGCTCAATCTGCCCACAGCCCCTCGTGTCCCTCAGGAAGGTGGGCACTGGCTGCCTGCACACAGAACATCCCCCAGCCCCTCATCACTTCCAAGTAAAGGTAAACTCTCAAAGACGTCTAGTCTCCTGACAACATAAATACTAGATTGGTGGGAATTGGCTCATGAAGTACTTTCCAAAGTTCTGGGGTCTCTTCAGGTGTCTAAACACCTTTGCAGCTCTAAGCATACAACCCAGGAGCACAGAGAACCTTTTCAACAGAGCTGCCTCTGCAAACCAGACTGGCATCTCCTCTTTTTCCATCCTCCATAACTTCTGAACTTTGAACTACGCTGGACTGAGAGGTCTGGGTTCAGAGGCAACATATTCCCAAAGTCTCATGGAAAGTAGCACCCATGGACAGAAGAAAGAATCAAATTGATGTCCCCACGGAAGGGAATGCCTGCTACAGTTCAGCTTCTTATCTGCCACAAGAAGCAAGAGCGAGGTGACCAGCAAGGACAGATGCTCCAGCTAATGTCCACATCACAGCCTGCACATCCGAAGAGGCTGTGGATGACGGCAGAGCCCCAGTGGGGGTGGCTGGGAAGGAGAGGAGCAATTAGTTCAGCTGTGCCTGCAACAGTCCTTAAAAGGCGGGGAGGAGCACAATTGAAATGCAGACTTCCAAAAATGAGTCAGTTTAGAGTCCTAAATCTGTTTCCCTTCCCACTCACGCATTATTCCAATTTCTGTGATTTTATAGCCATATTCACCTATTTGAAAAAGTTTTTCTCTTTTTTCCCAACAAATGCCCCAAAGAAACTGGGAGGAATTTCTCACCTGCAAATTTTCTGCAGGGAAACAGAAGTGGAGCTCAAGAAACTTCTAACAATTGCACGCCATTACTTATGTCCAACTCCTTCCTCAAAAATAAACAGTAACAGGAAAAATGTTATTTTTGACAGTGATGCGATTCTGTTTAAAAAACAAACCAAGTCAGAGAAACTGCTTCCTCCAATGTTGGCTGTGTCCTTTGAAGAAAGGAATGGAGAGTAGTCGTCCTCCATAGCTCCCTGCCCTCTGGGAAGCACACACACCACAAATCAAAGGTTACAGATTAATTTCGCTGAGACTCCATATCACAAACGTTCTTCACAGCAGCCAAAACCATGCTCTCAGTTGCATTCAAAATCTCCCTATCCAGCTCTGCTTCAATTCTCCCAATCAAAAAATTACGTCAACCACAAATCTTTGGTCAAAGCATCTCAGTATGAGGGTGGCACTTTCACTTCTGTTGGCTTTTGTCAGTTCAAGATAAATCGTGAACTTAAAAACACATTAATATATAACTTTGTTTCCTCTAAGACACAAGAGAGCAGATCTGAGAATGGCTGTAGGCTCAGACTTAGAGGCAGAACATGGCCAGGAGCAATGCAAATACTGATCCTAAACCAGCAGACACACAGATAGCACAGAAAAAAGAAAACTCGGAGTAAACACTGTGGAAGCTGCACCTTCTTCAGATTCCTTTTGCATACACAAACCAGTTCTGTAGCACTAAGGTAAACAGTTCCAGTACAGATATGATTTCCCTTAATATGAAAGAGCCACCAATTGCCTATGTGACTCCAGATGGTTTCAATACCCTCACCCGTACCAAGGTGCAGAAGAGGAATAAATTCTCTCACAGCATTTCCTTTTTGATATTTTAAAGATGGAAGATGAACCTTGTGTCATCAAGTCAAGCAGGAAATCATTTCAGGGGATGTTTAGCTTGACCAAAGCCAAGTCTAAGAAGCACAGAGCCAGCACACGTGTCAATATAAATCACTTCTGGAGTCTTCTGAACAAACTGTTTCCTATTACTTTGGGGCAACCATTACAGAGTCACAATATTTAGTCAACCTTTTACTTCTACAGTCATTAATCATGCACCGTTTAACTACTGGTTTGTCATTTACTCTCCTAATCCTTTTCAAATCCTTCTGCTTATTTTCACATCTTTTTCAATCCCATCCTATGTGTCTTGCTAATTACACTCCTTCACTGTCATAGGCTGCTTCGTCGAGCCAGAGGTGGTTTGATCACTTGCTGCGTTATACACCCCATGAATCATTTGTTATTGTGATATTCAAAATATAAACAGTGTGACTGGAAGATGATCAAATGTACTGAATTATCTGGACAGCTGCTTATAACTCCGGGGCAGCAAGGGTGAAGGACCATTTGGTGGTGTACCTGAAAAGAAGGTTTCTATACTTGTAAAAAAACCAATTAGAAAGGGGAAAAAAAATAACGCCTAGGATTTCCATCTTCTCAAAATAAGGATTTTTGCTCCTTTGTCAGACAACACCATTTTCAAAGGAAACTTGCAATGTTGCTGCACCCTGAGCCAGTTATTCCTGCCAGTCCCAGGAGATGCTTCATCAGCACACGAGGCCAGTCTAAGAGGTGCAGGCCAGCAAGAACAAAGTCACATCTGAATGAATGACACCAAAAATGGGTGATAGATGAATGAAACAGAACAGATATTACCTGAAAACTTAAACACAACTGAGTTATTTGTGGCCAAAGGGAAGAGAAAGAAGGAACCAAGGGAAGCAGATGACTGACTGCTGTAAGGAGCAATGAACTGGCTCTCAGAGGTAAATAGAGCACTGGAAATCTCTGCCCAAATGTACACATCCACAAACTCACTCCCAACGACAAGTTTGACTGCACAACTCAACATGTAGCCAACGCCATCCCTGAACACTTCCTCTCTTGAATCTCAGTTTTCATTTCACTTCTACAACAATGTCTTGACCGGTGATGCAAACCTCCAAAACTGCACATACATAATGCAGAGATGATTTTACCAAGAGCCTGGAAGAGTAACTGACTCATTCACCCCGGAGGACAGATAACAGGCTGGTGAGGACCATCATTAGCTACTAATTCAGTATCTTCACAGAAGACCATAGGAAAAAATGAACACGTCCATCTCCTCTGTGCCAGTCTCCTTGGAGATGGCTAGCAGCTCACACTGAGGAAAGCACGCAAAGCTCAAAGGGGAGCTGAAGTCAATCCACATAGTACAACTTGGAGAGTACCATTATTACAACACTTACCGCTGAAGCCAAAGTATTCAACTAAAACAAGTGAAGGACCAAACATCTCCAAAAACAACTTCAGCCCTATGAAGGAATTGGTTGGACAGCCTCCACTTGCCAAGAAAAACACTGTGGACACAGTAACTCCAAAGTACATTCACATCATGTAATCCCATTAGATCAGGAGCTTCTAATTAATTTAGAGTGTGATCAGTCCTCAAACACCTTTTGCTATCAGTAAGACCTACTGAAAGTGATGAAGAGGAATCATTATGCATAACACCTGCAAGAACTTGCTGTAAACACATTTGGCAGCACAGGGAGTCCTTTATGGCACAATCCATTTTTATATCCACCTAATATTTTCAAGTTTTCAACCCATTGTCACTGTGTTTGTAGAAACTGTTAATGAATCTCATTGCTAAAAGCAGTTACAATTCTGTAGCTATTAATACAACGTGACATCAGTTATGCCAGCTTCCGAGTGAATCACAGTTGCAAACTTGTAGGTGTTCGATAGCTGGTTGTCAAGTCGAAATAGAACACTGTTAAATATAATCCAAGTCTGTCCTAGTTTTGCAGCTCTTTTCCCCTCCCTGCACTGCAGCCTTAGTGGACTGAACACCTGCAGGTCTGAAGAGATAAGCACAGGAATATCAAGGGGAAAAACAGGGCAATTATTAGACCACTTATATCAGCAAGTTTTAAAATGTTCACTTTTGACTGCAATTTACTCTCAAATCTGACGACTATAAGAGTTTAAGAAAGCAGGTCACTAAGTCTTTTACAATGTCTAAACGTTGTGAGATGTACCCATACCAAGACGTTAAAGCATTCCTCCCCTTCTTACAAAGTGAAATAAAAGGCTGAGAATCTTTCCTGAGACGGTAGTTTAGCATTAGATCAGGCAAAACCCAGTTTCCAAACCATTTACCGAGTATCAGAGGCCAAATGCTGCTTGAACCTGCATTACTGATACTCACAGAACACTTTCACACAGGTCAACCCACGCATAAAAGCAGATTCTTAGCAAAACTGACAGAAAACTTGGAAATTATTAATGAAAATTTTCATCAGTGAAACATTTTCAGGTCATCATGCTGTCATGCCTTCAGGATTCACTTCCCCCCTAAACATTTTTCACTCAGTTAACAACCTGACCTTTAGAAACCCAGTCCTAGGGCTCTAGCAGAAAGGTGTTTAAGGAAACCAACAGCCTAGATTTCAGGAAACTAAACAAAATTATGGCCCAAAATAAGACTTCCTGATTTTCATAATCTGTCCTACAAGCTTGCTGTCTCTCTGGAGCAGATGGCTGGGAGAACAGAGAGGCAAATTCACCAACTAAAATGAACTGTGGATAATTTCCCTGGTATTATTCCTAGAGCAGCAAGCCAAATTTCACCTCAACCGACCATGCAATATTTCATAAAGCTCTCTAGAAGGTGCGCCAGGCAGTACTGAGACAGAAATAGAACAATATTGAAATAGGGCCGACACGATGCCAGGTTTAGAGGCACTTGGCTTGGGTGTTGGGAAAATTGGAGTTTAGGAGGAAGCGGCTGTCTCCTGTCCAGGAGCAGTCAGAGTGTTTGTGCAGACACAGAGCAGACAGGTCACAGGAACAGATTACTAGAGAAGCTACGAATTAGTGGAAGCAGATGAAAAGCGAGTTTATAGAAAGATAACTTGGGACTCTGGCATAGCTCAAAGCGGAGCCCTGGGCAAAACGGGAAAGCTGGGAATTATTGTTGTGAAGCAGTCCAGAAGTGGGCCCTGAGGAACAGATATGATCAAAAGTCAGGTTCTGCTCCTTCCCTTATTACTACCCTGTTCCTTCTCAAGTCTCCCACTTATCCTCTCAGTCCCATCAAGGGAAATACTTTAGAGAAGATGTTAAAAATCACAAGCTGGAGTTTTACCATACGTGAACCTTTACAGCACCGTTGGGTGAGATGCAGCCTTGCTGTGCACTCACATACCTAGTTTGCGCTCCCGTAGCTTATGCATTTTGGGCAGGCAAACTGTTAGTTGATTGCAGTCAATTTTCAGAATCTACACGTGCACAATAACTAACCCAAGATCTCTCTACTGCTCTTACGAAGTACTGAGCAGAAGTGACAAACGTGCCATGGTGGAAGGGTCATTGGCTGTCATATAGAAAACATCTTTACCTTTATTATTTCTTGCCAAAGCTCTAGCTTATCAATAAAACAGAGAACAGCTTTCTCTATGTCAAGGGAAGTGAGCCAATAAACATGTGTTGCCTCCACAGTGAGAAAAAAAACATGATGCTAATTTGGGAAAACATCACCTAGTAGAAATACAGAAACACAGGAAAAAGAAGGAGAAAAAACCACACGGGAAGTCTGAGAATCCTAGCAGGATAATGTAGATGCAGTGTAGATTACTGACATTTATAGGTCAAAATCACTGAGCAAGACTCAAATAAAACCAGGAGAGAGCCACAAGTGAGACTACACAAAGACCTGTAGGAATACCTGCCTTACTGCCTTACGTCTGACCTCAGTGCCAGGGAAAGTCATGGAGCAGGTGATCTTGAGTGCGATCATGAAGCACATGCAGGAGAACTGGGTAATCAGGCCCAGTCAACATGGGTTCACAAAAGGCAGGTCTTGCCAAACTAACCTGATTGCCTTCTATGACAAAGAGACTTGTCTGCTGGATGAGGGAAAGGCTATGGATGGATCTTCCTGGACTTCAGTAAAGCCTTTGACACAGTTTCTCCCAGCATTCTGCTTAGGAAACTGTCAGCCTCTGGCCTGGCCAGGCGCACACTCTCCTGGGGGGGAAACTGGTTGGCTGGAAGGCCCAGAGAGTGGTGGGAGATGGAGTTAACTCCAGCTGGAGGCCAGTGACAAGTGGGGTTCCCCAGAGCTCAGTGCTGGGTCCAGCCCTGTTCAATGTCTTTATCAATGACCTGGATGAAGGCACTGAGTGCACCCTTAGCAAGTTTGCAGAGGACACTAAGCTGGGTGGAAGTGTTGATCTGCTGGAGGGTCAGGAGGCTCCAAAGGGGTCTGAACAGGCTGGACCGCTGGGCTGAGACCAATGGCAGGAGGTTTAACAAGGCCAAATGCTGGGTCCTGCACTTGGGGCACAACAACCCTGTGCAGCTACAGACTAGAAGTCTGGCTGGAAACCCACCTGGAGGAGAAGGACCTGGGGGTGTTGGTTGACAGCGACTGAACATGAGCCAGCAGTGGCCCAGGTGGCCAAGAAGGCCAATGGCATCTTGGCTTGGATCAGAAACGGCGTGACCAGCATGTCCAGGGAGGTTCTTCTCCCTCTGTACTCGGCACTGGGGAGACCGCTCCTCGAATCCTGTGTTCAGTTCTGGGCCCCTCACCACAAGAAGGATGTTGAGGCTCTGGAGCGAGTCCAGAGGAGAGCAACAAAGCTGGTGAGGGGGCTGGAGAACAGGCCTTATGAGGAACGGCTGAGAGAGCTGGGGGTGTTTAGCCTGGAGAAGAGGAGGCTGAGGGGAGACCTCATTGCTCTCTACAACTACCTGAAAGGACGTTGTGGAGAGGAGGGAGCTGGGCTCTTCTCCCAAGGGACAGGGGACAGGACGAGAGGGAATGGCCTCAAGCTCCACCAGGGGAGGTTCAGGCTGGACATTAGGAAAAAATTTTTCCCAGAAAGGGTCATTGGGCACTGGAACAGGCTGCCCAGGGAGGGGGTTGAGTCACCTTCCCTGGAGGGGTTTAAGGGACGGGTGGAAGAGGTGCTGGGGGACATGGTTTAGTGATTGATGGGAATGGTTGGACTTGATGATCCGGTGGGTCTTTTCCAACCTGGTTATTCTATGATTCTATGATTTAAGACACCTCTAAGCACGCAGAGAGCAGCTCTTCCACCCTCAGCCCCATAACTGCAAGCAGTCACTGAAAAAAATCCGTAGGATCAGTACCACAGCATTCCTAAAGGCCCCAGATGGAGGAAGAAAGTGCAACGACGCCAGCATGCTCCGACACCACAGAACAAGAGAGAGTGTCATGGGATGCTAACGTTACCATGGAAATGTCCTCATACCGCGTAACATTTTGACACTGTCTGTTTTCTGAGAAGCAGCAACGACGTGGCAGCCTGCAAAGCCTGCATGAAACGGCTGTTAGAGCTTCGCCACGGTTATTACTGCAGCCAGCAGCCAATTCAAACTGTCTGGGTATTGGATTTTGACCAATCTGGCAGCTCCACTTTCTAAAGTGCACGAGGAAGCTTTTAACAGACACAGGTCCATAAATCATCCTGATTTAATACGCACCGTCTGCCAGGCTGAGCACTGGCCTGCACGCCTTCTTTCAGCATTGCTTGCCCTGCTTTCCAGACCAGCGCTTCAATGTTTCTTCATCCACTTACTGGAATCGTAGAATCCAAGGCAGAGCCTGCTCCTCTGCTCGAGCTGCCTGTGCACGACCAGCAGGGTCTCAGCTCCACGCTTGCAGGGCTGCAGGGTGACTTTCTGAACCGCTGAAGGCAAGTACAGCATCAAACCCCATTCACTTCCAACAAATACTAGAGACCAAAACTCCCAGGCATTTTTGAAAATGCCCAACTTTGCATATTTTATATTTCAAACAAGCACAGACTCTTGTTGTCAAAACAATTGTCATCGCAGCAAGCTTGTTTTTATCTCAAGGCACATCGAGTTACAGCACCTAACTTCTGCTGTCTCCTTATATTGAAACAAAAATCCCATATCTGGAGGGGATGCAGCTGTGGGCTCTGTGATTCACAAGGTACAGGGATCAACCAGCAGTGGGGTGGAAGTGGATGATCTTTAGGATCCCTCCTGACCCAAATCATTCTGTGATACTAAAAAGGTGGAAGTGCTCTGCAGACCTGCTGCAGAGCAATTGCTCTAATCCCAGGGGCCACTGGTGAGATTTCATGGAACGAAGCAGGATGACAGCATGTGCTGAACAGGAGAGAGAAAAGTGAGCTACCAGAGAGGATTTGTCATGATACCACCATCCAGAAGCAAACAGGCTACAACAGCTGGAAGTCTAACAGGCATCAGAAAGAGGAAAAGCCTTCTCATTTATCTTCCTGACGATGTGATTAAAACCCAAATATGGATATAAAGCAGCAACCTTAAAATCCTGAATCACATTCTCTTAACTTTTCAGTAGCACCGTGATGTCACAAATACAAGAAAGGAAAGGTAAATAGTAAAAATAAAAGAAAAAAAACACCCACCCACACAACCCTTCCAGGATGCCGAGAAGTGCTAAACAGGGAGCTAGATTTCCAACAAAAAAAAAATCTTAATCTTCTTAGACATCTTGGCTGCAACACAACTAACATGTTTTCCAACCACATGGTAGGACACATTCCCTGCTAACTGTAAATACGGACACTGCCGGTGGGCAGCTGGCACCAGTCCCACACCGCTGGGAAGCTGTCACCACTGGGAAGTCGTCAGTCTGGTCCACGGAGCCAAGGGAGAGGAAGCCTGTGCTCACACACTCCGGTGTCCATGGGTGATGCTGCTGTTTCCTTCCCACGGTGGGTCATCCCACCAGTCAGATCAACAGCTGAGCTGCTGCACTGAAGAGGATGGCCAGCTCCAGAGAGGGACACAACCACCAGTGCCATGAGTCAGTGTCACCTCTTAAATCTGAGCCATCACCAATGTAAAAAAAAAAAGTGCTGTTAACCACAATTATCTTCTTTCCAGCTATTAATTACCAATGACACCTCAACGGTGCCTTGAACACAGCACTGCAAGATGGGGCAACGAGAAGCCTGAAAATAAGCCACGTCAGATAAAGTGAAAGCAAAGAATTTCAAGGATGCTTCACTTCATCCATGAGAGCTTTCCTCCTCCAGCCGCCAAAATAATCCACAAAACGGTGTAGTATTCAAGGTGCTTTGTCTGCTGGGGTCTACATCACAGCCATTTACCCCACCTCCCAGTCCCACAAAAATCCCTGCAGCACAGGTCTCGCTGAGCTATAGAACCAGAATTCAGAGTGATGAGATAAAATAGCTCACCCCTCCCAACCACAGAAACATAGAATGGTTTGGGTCAGAAGGGACACAATGCTTGGAAAAAGTGCTGTATGCAAAACATTCAATCAGTCTTCTTTGGTCCAAAAAACAAAAGGCTGCGAAAGAATGCAGAAGGATGCCAGACAGTGGTGGTCATGGGTATGGTCATCTCCTGGCTTGGAATTACCGACACTGGGAAGAACAGTTTTGTGAAGAGTTGCTCTAAAGATAGGAGTGATCCAATGTTTCCCATGTGACTCCTGAGGACCCCTCCTACATTTCCATTTCTAAGAATAAGGACATGGAGCATCAGCACAAATTCTTCTTCCTCATGAAACTGTTTTGAGAAAAATACGACATTTACCCCTATACACACTGTTCTTTCCAAATTATTGAGCACTCAGACGTTTTAGTCTGGTTTCTGCAAAGCCATTCAAGTTCTTTGTGTATCGAACACAGGTGTATAACACACCAATGGCACAAAGCTGAAGCATCATCTGCCACAGGGATTTAACTGTGGCTGGATCTGGTTAAAAGACAGGGCTGCTGCGCTTTGCTTTATTCCTACATGAAGTTCGGCTGTAGTAGGGCTTCCCAGCCTTTACGTGCGGGCTACTTTCCAAAAGCAAAGCCAAATATCTAACCTAAATGCAGATCCCAAGGCATGCAGAGTTTACAGTGAAAGTGGAGCATACCTGATCCATGCATGCCATCAGCAGATGACTTCAGCAACGGCACCTACCGAAGCATCACTTGTGTTGTGCCACAACACATGTTCTTATACACTATAGCATGGTTTTCACACCCTCTCCAAGGAAATAAAACCAAGCCTCAGAGGAGCATCACTTGGCTAGATGGATATTCAAATTGCATTGAACAGTTCTGCAGAAGACCAGAAATCCTTTTTCAAAGGGGCTAACAGTGCAGATGTCTGTGGGGAAGAGAGGAGAAGAGGGCAGGGCTGAGAAACCCATGCGAGCCAGGTCTCGCTGCCCCACTGAAACACACCAGCAACTTGCAGACCGCTTCTTAAATTAAAACGTTCGCATCTCTAATCTAACTGAAGGCACTCAAATATGAGCAGATAGTGCTTCAGAAAATAATCGCCCAGATAAATGATTCCTCAAAACAACTACTCCAATCAAATTTAATTCTTCCTTACACAAAGCAGATCCATATATTCTGTCAAACTGAAATGTTGAAGCAAAGTAGACACAGCATTTCACAACTTGTCCTTGTAGGAATCTAACAGAATAAAGATAATTTTTTTTTAGCCTAGAGAACAGAGTGCTTTTGAATTAATAAATGTTGCATTAAAATTAACTTCACATGAAATAGAAGCAGTAAGGAAACAATTTATCCTAGACAGAAAGCTTTCCAGGGACAGACTCTTCTATTTCTTTACTGAGAGACTGGTGAAGCACTGGAAGAGACTGCTCAGGGAAGTGGTGGAGTCACCAATCTCTAAAGGTGTTCAAAAAACACGTAGACTTGGCACTTCAGGACGCGATTTAGTAGGCACAATGGTGTTGGGCTGACAATTGGACTGGATGATCTTAGAGGTCTTTTGCAACCTTAACGATTCTATGATTTGGAAGCAAACTGAAAACAAAATGAGAAGAAAGATCTCTCCCTCCCCTGTGGCTGCCAAGGCTCACATAACCAGCCCTCTATAACCCCTGCACAGCTGGAATACAGCACCATCCTCTGAACACCTATGACATACGTCAGGACAGACGCAGTCACCTTCAAGGGAAGGAGAGAAAGTGCTTTCCCATTACATCAAGCGTGTGCCACAACACGCAGTGCTAAGGGGACAGCACCGTGCCACCATCAGGAGACACATAAGCTTATCCATGTGCCCTTTCCCCTGTAAATCTAGATGACCACAAAGGAACTGTCTACATAGGTCATCGTGGCACAGCGCTCGAGAGCGCAGGGTTAGCTGGTACCTCTCTTCTCCTCGATCCTGCGTAATTTAAAACAGTTCCTCAGCCCACGCCCAGCATGAGGCACAGGTGGATGCTCCAGGACGTTGCACGCTGAGCAACTCGGTGCCCGGTGGGAGACAGGAGCGTGTGGCAGCTGGTGCCCTGGGAGGGCTGCCCGTCCCACCGAGCGTTGACCGATACCACGTCAGCCTTTCCTGCATCCTCCCATCTGTCCAACCTTACCCACCTGCTGGGGCTTGGGAGCTCTTTGCGACAGAGGCTGTCGTTTTGCTTTGCATTCTAGGCACAGCGTCAACTTGGCCAAGGACCACAGCTCTCACGCGTGGCCGTGACACCGAGACCAATGCAAAGGAGGACGAGGTTTCAAAACACTTGTTACTCCAGTGCTGACTCATTCACAGGGCTCCTGCTCGGCTCTGCACTCACATGGCCACAGCAGAAGACAAAACTCATCCTCTGCAATTTCAGGCTACCAATCACGTATGCAGGCAACGGATCCAGAGAGCAGACAGCTGCCTTTGTTGCACAGGGGACGTATGGAACAGCACAGCTTGTTCATCTCCGCACCGACCGGGCACATCCTCTGTGTAAGGGTCAGTAGTTGCATTTATGATCTGGATTAACTCATGACCGGGTTTGAGATCACCAGCCTCTGCAGGTATTATCCGCAGCATCTTCTTCTAGGTTACTGGTCCATTTCATACGTTTTCCTCTGATGAAAGACCGATTTGACAGCAGCTCTTCTAAAACTGCTCAATTTTAATCCATTTATAAAACAAACATCTGCTTACCCAGAGCTAGAATGCGCTAAGCGGGGAGAGAGGAATTTCTCACAATCTCTTGGATAACCTATGGCCAAGGATACACCCCTTACTGTATAAGGAGGAGGAAAAGCCATGGCTTTTGCCACCTCCTGCACCAGCCACGAGCACTGGCTAGGTGCGCAGCAGGGATCAGGTCACAAGCAAACTCTCTATGTACCTGCATATTCCAAGACTGATTCACATTTGTCCTGCAGCATCTCTGGGGTTGCCAGACGAGCCCTACAGCCTGTGTCCTTGCAGGGTCACAGGGATGAACTACCATTTCAGTTGTAAAATATTAATAAGAAAAAGAGCTACCATTCCAGCTGTACAAATAATTCCCCTTGTCCTCTCCATCTGCCATGCGAACACAATCACCTGCCTAACGAACAACTAACAAAAGTGGTCAGAGGCTTACAAAACTCCAAAGGTAACTCTGGACAAAGCAAAAACAGACCCAACACCAAAAAGACAGAATATGCTTGATACATATGCATTTAAAAAATACACAAATGGACTGGTTAAGACTTGAATCCTCATTTTCAAAAATCCCATGTACCCCAATGCAATACACTGCTGCAACCGAGAAGTAACCATAGCAACCTTAAAACACACCTAGGGGCTCTCTCTATTTAATAACTTCGTAACACTTCAAGCATTGAACTTCTCTGTGATTTTAAACATTGAAATGACAGAGAAGTTTAATAGATAAAACCCAGACAAAAGTGCATTCCAAACTAAACTACGTATTCACAGTACGTTCTTCCATTCCAACATTTTAAATGTTTTCATCAATCCATTAAATTAGTATTTCACATAGCTTCCTTCCAAAGCAACTGATGGTAACGCAGTGCATCTGCCAGTACTTGATGGCATGTGAAAGCAGCAGCCGAGGCTGAATTTTATCTCCAACTCAACTCCTTTCTGAACGAGCAGCTGACATGAAGAAGACTTACTGTCAGTATTTAGGAGACATTTTGACTTTGGAAACCATTTTCTCTCTGCCTGACAGTTGGTTCCAGCTGGCGGAGACATGATTTGATTCTGCCATGTCGTAGCCAGAGGGTTGTCAAGGTGGACAGAGGTCCCGACTCTTACACATCCCTCGCAGCTATTCTGCACCTTCCCCTGCTTTCTGATCAAAGCCTCCCTGCTCTCCACACCTGCATGGGTACCAGATCCCTGTGCTTAAAAGACAGGTGGATGAGGTGCTCAGGGACATAGTTTAGTGATTGATGGGAATGGTTGGACGCGATGATCCAGTGGGTCCTTTCCAACCTAGTGATTCTAGAACGAATACTACCTTCCCCTTGTGCACATGGTCAAGTCATACCTGGAGTTCAGGGTAGCTGCCTTTGCAATACAGCCCACAGCGACAGTCTCCTAAACATCCACATCCCCGTCAGGGCACACCTCAGAAGACTTCTGCCAGTGCAAGTGAGTGCCCTTCCTCGGGAAACCAGGACATGCAAGAAAAGGGAAAGGAGCTGCTGCATTGCTGCATCACACTCACTTAAGGCACACACACACAGCCCTGAGAGGTGCTTCTGGATCCTGCAGTTTAGGCACAGTGGCTTAAGAAAACCTCATCCCCTTCAGTGACCTTGGCCATTTCCCCATCTTTGTTTCTTTTGGCAGAGTCCTTGTCCTCTGTAGAATGCAGGGTCCTTGTCTGGAAGCTTTCACCTCTTCAGAGCCAAGAACTACTTCTTGTCTTCTCAACTCCCAGCAGGTCTGCCACTGTCACGCTGACAGTCCCTGCTACTGCAACCACCTCCACTTTCCTGCCTGGAGCTATCTGGGTTTGGCACATGCATTTCCAAGTTGCTGTTGCTTTCTACCAAAATTTCACTTTTTGTTTTGCTTTTCCAGATTTTCCAAACTCTGTGCTCTGCACATGGAACAAGCTGGTTCTCCTCCAAGCCAGCAAACATTAACCATCCCAATTAACTTTGAGGACATGCTTCATCCTGGACTGGGCAAGGCTGTGCTAAGGCTGCTCTCAAAGGTGGATTTTATACGCCTCCAGTCCACAATTCTGCAGTTTTAATTGTGATCCATACTTCGGACTCACAAGCTGCCTAGCAAGCAGATCCCCTCACTCACTGTGAATCCTCACCACCCTATTTTTAACTCCTATGCACTGACCACTACTTGGTAGTTTGGCCCCTTCCGACATGTGGCCACATGAAAACCAGCTGATTCCAGCCAAGACCAAACGTATGGCAGATGGTCTGGACAGCCAAGACTTCCATTCACAGTGTTAGAAACAAGCACTAATTTAAGGCTCGCAGTTATAGAAGCGTGACCACAAAGTGTGCGTGAATTATTCTTACCTCTTTATAGTCTACTACTCCATAACTGAAAGATTATCAGAGCTCAGGATAAACATTTCCATAAGTTAAACCAACAATTATGATGATAATAACCGCAGTTTCAAAATCCTTAACTGCATTGACATTGCTGGGGACCTCAACGGCACAAGAATAGTGGCACTCTGACACCAGGAAGGACAGCAACATCACCAAGATGAAAAGAGTTATTAACCTAGAGTCCTTACACTATTGAGTGCAGACAGTAATATCTGTTATTCCAAAGCCCTTCTGCAGCTCGCTGGTGAACAGAGCTCAGTGTTTGCTCAAAGCATCCTCTGTGTATGCACAGCTGAGGGATGAAAAGGGTATTAAAACACAGGACTGTCAAGTCCACATGCGCTTCTTTGGAGAGACAGGCACGTGGCCCTGTTTGCCAGAGGACACATCTGAAGCTCAATCACCCTCACTGCTGGATGATGAGCTCGAGAAGCATTCAGAAGAGACGCAGTTTCTTGCTCCAAGTCCCATCGCTACCCTGCCTACGCCGGCCTCCTGCTTCTGCACATCAAGATGTAAGTGGGTACCATCTGCATCTGCTTCATCACCGAGAACTCAGGCTAGACTACCCCAGCAAGGCAGGGAGAAAAACTGTGGGAGGCAAGAAGAGTCTTCTCTCCTAATGTCCAGAAGGTGGACAGTAAAGAACAACAAAAGGGCCATGGCAGAAAAGGAAATATTCCACAAGTAAAAGCATTTTTCAAAAGCAGAGCTGTTTTTCAAGACAAAGTAGGAATTACTGCAACTCAGAGGTATCGTTATCATCAGCCAGGCGTGGCAAGCTATGTTTCCACAGCACCAGGCTCTCAGCATAGGCAATCCTGCAAATTTCCTTTTATACTCCTTTAATCTGACCCACCCATAGTAACTCCCATGAAACACCTGAAGAATTTGCTCTGGTTTGCAGATCTGAGCTCTCATTAGGTTGTTTTCTCTTTTCAGAGGAAAACATCAAGTTCCCTTGAAGCTTGGGCATTTATCAGCTCCTCTCCTTTCTCTGTAGGATGATTGTTCTCTTAAAGCTGTGGTTCTCAGCTTCAGACAAAATGGATGATGTGTCTATTCGAAATAGGATTGTTTACTTTGTCAATGCGCCTGGAATCAATTTTTCTTTTTCTTTTCCCCTGCCATCTCCTACAGAGAACACCTTGCCAAGTGCAGGATTCACCTCCCTGAATGAGCCGTCAAGATCTAGTTTTTTTTCTTGACAGAAATCGCACAGCAACCCAAACCAATTTCTCTCAATTTCCAAAGCATGCACGGGTATGAATAACATGGAATCTCATCTGGCACTATTTCAGCTTTTCTTTTGTCATTTCTCTTTCATGACATTTATTTTCTTGAGAAAATTATATGCTCGTTTTAACACAAAAAAACCACAAAGCAGCACACATTCTTTCTTGCCACTTGCTCATATGTGCCTGGATTCGCACTCACAAGCAAAAATATAGGAGCGGCGCTGCAGTGTCTAACTGTGCTGAACACCACCCCAAGCAGCTCTGCTAACGAGACTAACTTAGGCAGGGGAGATCTGCTAGTGAGCTGCTGGAGAATAAGCTCATAATTGTACCTTTATTTAATTCAGAGACAAGTAGTTGTGCTGTATTAAGAGCAGCCTATTAACATTCATGCATGAGCATTCAGTAACTGTGAATAAATGGAAAGTGTAAAGCCATTTTTCTAAGCACCGCAGGAGGAAGCGTTCACTTAAAACCTGTTCAGAGCAAGAGGGGTCGGACACCAGGGAACAAAACCCTGTTCAGGGTGTTGTGTCGGGGTCTCATACTCGAGCATGGCTCGCTATCAATCATTTCAGAAGCAACAGTGCTGAGATTTCCCAAAGCTCCTGATACATTCTTGTACACTGCCCGGCATCTGAACCAAATACGAAGTACAAATAAAACATCAGCAAGATCTTGAGAACAAAATTTTAACAAATGCATCTGCTGGAGGATGCAATTCTCTGCCTGACACCCCTGCGCGATGCTGATGACAACCCTGGGTTAATCACACAGATGATGAATTTATTCTTACGTCAATCCCCTTAAAAACAACAACGTTACAGGTGTGGCAGCGAGGGGGCTGATCTGCCCATGCAGTCCTGCTGGCATCCGCACATCTTGGGATGAGCTGCTAGACAAAGGAGCACGCCGGCATTTTGAGGGATGCAACCACGACAGCCAGTGTTCAAATACACCTCAGTTACCAACTTGCATTATTTGCTGCTCAGGAGATTCGCTTACAGGTTCAACCTCTGGTACGGGGTGTGCTGTGAAAAATACCTTTCATCTATGCATGAGCCACCAGGAATGGACAAAGTGCTCACACATCGCTCTCCATCATACATTCTCCCTACCCACACAGCTGCTGTGCTGCCCTCTACTCCCAGCACTTTCTCCAGCACCCAGCATCCTTCCTTTCCCATTCAACCGAATTTCTTCCCTACTTTTCCTTACTAATACCCCTCTTTTTGCAGCTCAGTCTTATTTTATAACCACCACCAACTTTCTGAGGACAGAAAAGTCATTATGAAGCAGGCAAAAATCACTGCATCCATCCTGAAAGGCTTTTGTACATGCTTTGTGAGCTACTTTGCCCTGATTTAAATGGAATTACTCTCCTCTCCGAAAGCGGCGTGGTGTATCGTGCTAATGGCCCGTCAGAACAATTAGCCCAAGAGTTCATCATGTACAAATCAGTGGCAGATTGGACACACTGTCCAGCAGAACGGATGATTTCTCCTGCCGTCACCATCCTACACAGCTCAACACAAGAGGAGGACTGGGGTGTTAGCCGCTCCGTTTACAAACACCCCAGGTTTGCTGTCGATTAGAAGCAGGGCTGTGTTTCATCACCATGAATAAATCCTCCCGTTTAATCTCCGCAGGCACGCGCTTCCCTGCACAAAACCTTCAGCACCCCAGCCCTGGGCACCGCACCAGTGGGGAGGAGGGGGACCCCTTACACCCCCAAACCTAGGAGGTGGGAGGGGGACCCCTTGCACCCCAGAGCCAGGAGGTAAGAGGGAGGAAGGACCCCCTTACACCCCCAAACCCAGGAGGTGGGGTGGGGGACACACCCCTCACACCCCAAATCTGGGGCAGAGGTGGGGGAAGGCTTACACTCCAAACTCTGGCAGTGGGGGTGCACCCTTTACACCCCAAACATGGGTAGATGGGGACCCCTGACACCCCAACCCTGGGTGGCAATGGGGAACCCCTTACACCCCAAACCTGGGGCAGAGAAGAACCCCTTACACCCCAAACCTGGGGCACAGAAGAACCCCTTACACCCCAAACCTGGGAAAGAGAAGAACCCCTTACACCCCAAACCTGGGGCAGAGAAGGACCCCTTACACCCCAAACCTGGGGCAGAGAAGGACCCCTTACACCCCAAACCTGGGGCAGAGAAGGACCCCTTACACCCCAAACCTGGGGCAGAGAAGGACCCCTTACACCCCAAACCTGGGGAAGAGAAGGACCCCTTACACCCCAAACCTGGGGAAGAGAAGGACCCCTTACACCCCAAACCTGGGGAAGAGAAGGACCCCTTACACCCCAAACCCGGGGCAGATGGGGACCCCTTACACCCCAAACCCAGGGCAAAAAAGGATCCCTGACACCCCAAACCCGGGGCAGATGGGGACCCCGGACACCCTCTCCCCGGAGAGGGGTTCACCCCTTTACACCCCAAGCCCGAGTGGGCTCAGGGCGAACCCCCCACCCCTCCGCGGGGCGCCCCCCCCCGCCCACAAACACATCCCCCGCTCTCCCCGTACCCGCATCCTCCTCGTCGAAGCTGTTCATGCAGGGGAAGTAGATGGCGAGCGCCTCGAAGGACGCCGAGAGGCTGAGGCGGCTCTGCGAGCGCTCCATGAAGAGCCCGGTCCCCGGCGCCGCCCCGGGGGTCTCTCCCGCCGCCGCCGGCGGCTTGGCCAGCTTGGCCGCCCCATTCTTCACTCGGAGCACGGCCCGCGGCGTCTTGGCTGCGGCGGGGGCCGCGGGGGAGCGGCGGGGCCAGGCGGGAGCGGAGCGCGGACCGAGCGCAGCCACCTGCAGCCGCTCTGGGCGCCGCCCCAGCCCCGCAGCGCCCGGCCCAGCGCCGCCCCCGGGGCGGGACCGAGCGGCGCCCCCCGCGGGGAACGGGGGCGGGACCGGGGGGAGCGGGCGGCCGTGCCCGCGGGAGCTACCCCCGAGGGACCGGGGGGATGCGGGGGATGGGGATGCTCGTCCTGCTGGACCACGGGGGGTGCGGGGGATGGGGATGCTCCTCCTACGGAACACGGCGGGGATGCGGAGGACAGGGATGCTCCTCGTGTCCCTCGGGGGATATGGGGAATGGGGATGCTCCCCCTCGTGGGGAGGAAGGGGGACAGGGATGGGTTGGGGTGAGGGGGAATGGGAGGCTGTAGTCGTTGGACCGGGGACCGGAGGGACTGGGATGCTGCCCCCGAGGGACACGGGGGAGATTGCGGGGGATGGGGATGCTTGTCCTGCTGGACCAGGGAGGGATGCGGGGGATGGGGATGCTGCCCCCGCGAGAAACTGGGGGGATGCGAGAGACTGGAGGGATGCGGGGGACTGAGATGCTCCCCTCGAGGGACACGGGGAGGATGCAGAGGATGGGGATGCTTCCCCCGAGGGACACGGGGGGGATGCGGGGGACTGGGATGCTCCCCCCGAGGGACACGGGGGAGATTGCGGGGGATGGGGATGCGGGGGATGGGGATGCGGGGGATGGGGATGCTCCCCCCGCGAGGAATTGGGGAGATGCGAGAGACTGGAGGGATGCTGGGGGCTGAGATGCTCCCCTCGAGGGACACGGGGGGGATGCAGAGAATGGGGATGCTTCCCCCGAGGGACACGAGGTACTGGGATGCTCCTCCCACGGGACACAGGGGGAATGGGGGGGTGTGAGATGATTCTCCTGCTAGACCTGGAGGGGATGCGGAGGATGGGGATGCTTCCCCCGCGGGACACAGGGCGGGATGCGGGGAACAGGAATGCTCCCCTCGAGCGACACGGGGGGATGCGGGGGACAGGGATGGGTTGGGATGGGGGGGATTGGGCAGCTTTACCCGCAGGACCAGGGACGGGAGGGAGCGGGATGCTCCCTCCGCGGGAACCGAGGTGGGGTGGGATGGGATGGGATGGGATGGGGTGGGATGGGGTGGGGTGGGATGGGAGGGAGCAGGGCTGTCAGGAAAACTGTAGCTAAAACTACCATACACCGAGTGCTGCAGGACAACAGCCTGAAGTGGAAAACTGTTTTCCCACTCAGTGCTGGAGCTCAGCTGCAGACACCAGAAGGTGACCAGACCGGGCATCCTGCAGTCAGTGGTTCCTGGCACTCAGCTCACTTGAACTTCAAATCTATAGTAACAGAGCTAGACACCTTCGACTTACAAATAATACTTTCGTTTTTATTTCCATACACAGCAAGCAATGTAAGAATTATAGCCCATAATATTACCTGTACTCTTCTCTAAAGGAGTTAATACATCAATCTGTTAAGAGCCTTCCATCTACCAATAACCCTAGCAGAGCTGTAGAGTGTTTGGAGCAGCGAGGGCACAGGGCAGACCCTACCCCACCAGCCAGGGACAGCCCCACGGTGCAGGATGCAGAGCAGAGGGGTGATGGCAATGGCTCCTATCCGCACACCAGCTCCAAGGTCAACCAAGAAAAGCCAAGCACCAGTTCAAGAACAGGTCTGAGACAGGCTCACCTACAACATGGCCCAGTCAAGAACTTGGGGGGCCTGAGGGTGGAGGTTAAATGGGGCTTCTGGCAGAGATGTGGATGTGAACCCCACGTGAGGCTCCTCAGGGCAATTAAGGCCACTCAGTGCACTCCAGCACTAACATCCAGAGTCTTTGTTAATGGTGATGAATCCAGAATAGCAGAGGTCATTTGAATATCAGATGCCAAGCTGAGTTTGCAGGGCTTCCCAATAGAAAATATGTTTTTTAATCAAAAAACTAATCAAAATCTGCTCTGGAGTTAGTGGGTTACATGAATTCCTTCATCAAAGCTAGGATGGGCAGACAGTAAAGCAGAAGGAACAGAATGAACTTAATGCAGACAATGATGGCTCCAGGTCTGAGATTTGAAAGGCAGGGACATCAGTGAGGAATGCATTACCATATGTATAAGAAGAGATTTCAATAGCACCAATCAAGGCATTAGCAGCAGCTATAGGGACAAATCCAGGTGCATTAAAGCTGTTAAGACAGCTCCTGTTTATCAGTCCTGGCAGCACATTGGATTGGCGGAGCAAGAGGCATCTGCGAATCAAAAGCTGCTTCCAGGTTCCCAAACACAGGAGTTACCTAGAAGCGCTGAGAGCTGCTTTCTATTCATTTAAAGCACGCAAGGAAAAATTTAAATGGGGAATAGAAATTTAATGATGGCTTTATGCTGCGGTCATCTAAACGTCTCTCGTTTCCCTACAGCTTGAAAGCACAGCGGTGGCAGAGGTGCCAGTGCCTAATGCGCAGCACAAGCCTGTGTTTTGGATAGCTGATAGCTGATTCCTGTCCCCAAAGCTCTTCTCTGTCCTTTGCTTTCTTCACCAGGACTGAAGACCCTTCTGCTAAGAGTGCTTCCAGATCTACCTACAAGGTGCTGAGGAAGACCACCACCCGCCTCACCAGACGCACCTTTCTCCATGCTCCACCCACCTCTCAGCCTCCTTTCCCTCTGCAGGTGCAGTTCAAACCCCTTGTGCCTGCAGTTTCACCACTTGCTCACATCTTCTCAATGCTCCTTTTGTGAATTTTTTCCCAAGCTGTCTCACACCTCCTTTTTTACTGTATTTGTGGGACTGGCCATGCCCCAGTCCCTCTCCGCACCCTTCTGCAGCAGAGCGGCTTGGGCTGAGCGCCCTTAGCTTTTGTCCTCTGCCTCCCACTTGCCTGCTACAACATTTTGCTCCTCAGGGCAAGGACCTGCCTGATTTCTGTACCACAGGGCTCTTCGACCACTGGTTGGGCCAAAGCATCCTAAACCAAAACCATCTGCCTTCAAGTGAGGCAAAACGCATTGACAGCTGGAAATCAGATGGACAGTTAAAGGCTAATGACCTCCAGATGCCTGGAGGAAACAGTTTGGTTTGGCTACCATGTGTAAGTGAAATAAGGATTTGCAGTGAAGCTGGAAACTGTTAGTCCATATGTGTTCTTTGTCACTGATTGTCATGGATAGAAAGATCCTTGGGAGAAACTTAGAGAAGTAAGGGTAAGCAAGGAGGAACTTTCATGTGGTGTTTTAAATAAGCGGAAAGTGCAACCGAGAACAAATAAACTCAAAGATTTACTACCTCCAGAGCAGCACGTCTGTGGCTGCTCTAGTGGAAGTGGTTAATTGATTGTTTCCCCAGTGAAGCAGGCTCTGACTGATTGAACCATGGAAAGCTCTGATAGATTTTTCCTGCTGGGTCTTTCTCTTCCCTCTAGTCACGTAGCTTATATTTTTGCCTTGAGTCTTAGGTGTCTGGGTCAGCATAGGAAGTTGGGTTTTATACACTGGAGTGAGAGGATATGCTGCCCTCTCCCTCTTGTACTCCCCTACAGTTTTGTGTATGTCTGTTTGGAAATAAATCCAGGCTCCCTGGTTTGTGTATATTGCTGTCTCTGCCCTGTCTGCCCACTGCTTGCTCAAAAAATAAATAGTCCACGTGCTGGGAACATGAATGCAGCAAAGAAGCAAACCTTGCTAGTGAGAACACACCTCATGCATTAATCTACTTGGAATAAATACTGCATCCCTGAGGGCAGGGAGAACTGAGCTCCTCCCTGTCTCATGCTCCCCTTTCTTTTCTTGGCGAAGCTGATGCTTGAGCCAGGCAGTTCATAGCTGGTAGTATGAAGGCTCTTCAGCACGCAAAAGCAAATACAAATCTGATCATCCCTGCTCTCCAGGGTTCTAATTGATTCCTTTACCTGATTTGAGTTCCTCTTGGTCTTTACATGCTGGGCATGGATACACTCAGCCAGTGAATCACCTCCAGAGTGCTCTGGCATTGCCACTTCCAGCCTTGTGCCGTTGCAGCAATACAGGATGATGCTGGGAGGTACTGACTCACGTGCCCAGCTACATCGAGCACCACAGTTTTACTGGGCTTGGTTGTTGTATGCTTGTATGACAATATGGATTTTAACTTACTATTTCCTGTTATTTGTATTGAGGGAATAGTGCTGACTGATGCCCTGAAAAACCAGGCACAGCATAAACAGAGTGAAAAGAGGGAAAAGCATAAAAAGAGTGAAAGCCTTTCTCTTCCCCAGGTGTTCACTGTCTAAGCAGTCAAGACAAAGAACAGAAGTGAGTATAATTTTTCTTATGCAAGTTCAGGATACAAAGCAAGGGAGTTTTACTTCACTTGCCCAAGACCACATAAGCAAAGTCTCTGTTGGAGCTAGGAATAGAATACAGATTTCCTGCCTTAATCTCCAGACAACCTTCTGCTTTTCACTAATACAAGCAACGCTCTAACCATAGCAAAATTGCATTGTAAACCAGCCAGGCTTTTACAGCATCCTTTGCTAGCTGGGATCCAGGCAACCAGGAGCACTCCGGCTTGTTGATAGCCCCGCCGCACACACGCCCTGCTGGGGCACAACCAGCGCTGCCCTAAAGCCTCAGCCAGAACGCTCCTGTGTGCAGTGTAATTCAAAATAACACTGCACTTACTGGCACCCAAAACCCCATCTAGAAGCAGATTTTTTTCAGTCTTGCTGTTCTTCCACCCTTCTCTCCTGTTGTCTTGCAGTCACCTCTCTCCCTCCTTCTTTCCAGAGTTGCTAAACCACGAGAGGGGCTGAGTAATGAGATGCTGAGCTGTCAGCCTTGAGCCTCTTGCTAGCCGTGCTTCGTCTAGCCATCTTTTCCCCAAGGGTTCAGAGAACTCAAGGCTTCACAGCACATGCTGCACTCTGCTTTTTACTGTTGGCGTTCACTTAATGTGGACTGGTTCAGCCCATTCAGTGACTTCCAACCCCTGGAAGCAGGAGTGTGGGAATGGGTTGGGCTCAACAGACCATATTCTGCTTCAATAACCTTCCCAAATGTTGCATTTCTTGTTCGGCTTGTTGGGTTTTTTTGGTTTCTTTATTCGGACAGACAGGATGGATAAAAGGATGTTAAATCAGGCTGATTGTTTTCTAATGACTAAAATGTGAACCCAGACTGATGAAGTGCAGGGTAGCGGTAATTTCCAGACACATGTTGTCTGTCGCATTATCCAGCCACAAGCAAAAAGGAAGAGGAAACACCTGCACCTAAAAAAAAATGCTGTTAAGAGCAGGTACTTGCTTATTCACTTCCCTGATTTATCACAAACACACAACCTCCTCGCTATTCCCCAGCTCTCCAGGCTGGGAAATACCTGGCACAGTGAAGAAAAACTTGAGAGACCTGGCAGAAAGAGGATGGAAGGGCAAAAGCAAGAAGGAGGCAAAAAATGCTGAACTAGAGGATGCGCAAGAGGAGAAGGAAAGGATTGGGGAGTTTTGCAGCTACAGCAAGTTCAGGAGAGCTGGAGAAATGTACTTAGGGCACATCCTATGGCCAAGAGCAAAACTGAGACACTAAGTCAGGACTCATATGCAGGAACAGCCCCAGCTAAGAGCTCCTCTAAAAAGCTTCATAAGAGTAAAGCCTACCTGGAAACCCCATCAGTAGTCACAAATATTTGTGTGTTAAAGTAGCAGGTTGAGTGGCCGCAAATGCTAGAGGGCTACAGCTCAAGCGGGAGGGTTTCTGTCCTGCCTGGGTGTGAAACAAAGAGGCTGCTTCTGAAAACCTGAACCACAGTGTCTTCATTCAGCAGAGCATCCCGTAGAGCAGATATTTTGTGGAAATCATCCCAAGAGTTTTGGAGAGGAGATTGAGCAGATTGTGGCTGAATAAAAGCATGGAATCGTGCAGACAAACCTCTTCCTTCAGTCCTTTCATTCATACCCACTTATGGTTTGGCATTGTCACGAGCGGAGGCAATGCTGGGAATGACAGTTGGAATTTAGTGCATTTGAATTTTAATCAGCAATTATTGTAAAACACAAAAATGCTTCAACTGGTGGGTGATTTAGCTCCAATTCCAAAAATATAGACTCAGCCACTGTAAATTTCCAACCTCTTTCCTCCAAGCAAACTAGCATATAGGAATGTATGAATGATAACCAAGCAAAGTAATGATGGCTGGAGGATTAAAATGGCTTAGAATTATCCATCCAAATTACATAGCAAAAGTAAGACACTCATCGCAGGTCACACTTAGAAAGATTCAGGCTTACTTCTCTCACTAACATTAAATGAGCACTGATTCCACCTGAATCCCCTGTGCACACGCATCAGCTTATGTTTGCACGTGTGGAAGGAGAGTAAATGTTAAATGCGTTGTAACGTCAATATTCAGTGCCAAGACTGGGAAGTTCTGCTACCTGTGTGACTAAACCATTTCCAGGAAGGAATGCAGAAAATAGCCTTCTTCTGAGTTTGAAACGACAGGACAAGGGGCAATGGCCTCAAGCTCCGCCAGGGGAGGTTCAAGCTTGACATCAGGAAAAAATACTTCACAGAAAGGGTCATTGGGCACTGGAACAGGCTGCCCAGGGAGGTGTTTAAGGGATGAGTGGACGAGGCGCTGAGGGCCATGGTGTAGTGATTGATAGGAATGGTTGGACTCGAGGATCCAGTGGGTCCTTTCCAACCTCGATTCTATGATTCTATGAAACTGTGAATCTAGCTTTTTAGCTATGGATGTGTTCGTGGGCTACCCCCACATGCCAGAGTTTGGCAGCCCTGAGGGGATAACAGCTCCCAGTCTCCCCTGAGTACCATCCCATACCTCGGACCGTCCCATGCCCTGGGCAGCCTCAAGGCACTGAGCCAGCTTTACAGACATTGAGTAGCTCAGCCCCTCGTCAAGAGGCCGAAACACCCAGCAAATAAGGGCATCCGAGCTCCGTGCTGGTGCTTGAGGCAACTGGCAGCTGATTTTGTTTGGATTTTGCTGCAGTCTGTGCCATAAACCCTCCCTTGGAGCCGATACCTCTCAGCAGCTCAGTGAACGGTAATTTGATTCAGATTTAATCTTAGGATTTGAGTCCTTTAGTTGCCGGAACATATAATCGTGGAGACACAATGTTCCTCGCTGCAGCATTTCTGCTCCCTCTGCAGGAGTGGCACATTGGGGTCATCAACGCTGCTGAAGTTGGTGGCTTTCGAACACACGCTCTCAGCCTGGGAGGCAACAGGCTTGTGAAATATCTTTTTTTAAATGAGTCTGCTGAGTCTGTAATAAGAAGAGGACAGAAATAATCCTGCATGTGGCTTCCTACAGATGGGCTTTAGTACTTGTAAAAGTTGTAGCAAATGGATTTGCTCCGGGCTTGGATAGACGGTGACAGATTTAAAGAATGAGAGGTGATGCAATATCGCTGCCACAGCAAAATTGCATCTCAGAGGGAGAAATCACTGCAAACTCTTGAGGATACTTCAAATGTGTTGCCATCTTGTGTCTGCACCTGTGCTGAGGCTGCTCTCAGCCAAAAATGGCTTTTGTGTCCTGCTGAAAAAGTATTTTCTTCACCTCAAAACCACAAACAGTTTAGCAGAATGCGTTTGTGATTTTTACGTACTGCCACAATGTCTGGTTTTATCCTTTCTCTTGTTTTGCCTTGCCTATTCCCTCCTTCCTTCCTCCAGGCTGCAATAGCCAAGCTCCAAAATGAAAGGAAGATTCTCTAGTCTGTGGTTTCCAAAGGGACTAAATTTGTTGTACATTATGCACATTTTTCACGATGCAGCACATTTTTCGCTGAATTTGAGAGGAATGTTACATAAGGAGCCCCTAACAGATTGTTTAAAGAAGGCTGTACAAGGCAAATAATTTGAAGCTGTGACTCAGACTGTATAACTACAAACTGGAGGCAAGACCAGTGTTGATCAACCAAGTGATAACACAAGTTTTATCATACTACCCTAAAACATTGCAGCAACTTGAAAATAAACAGAGATCTCAATAACCTGCTGTACTCTTCACCAGCACGCTCCCATTCAGCATCATGACTCTCTCCTGTCTTCTGACATAAGTCATCCTAAAACCAAAAATAATGTGCTTTACCTTCCAAAATGCCTTATCTATGTATGTTGTCAACAAACTGCTCTTTCATACTGTGTTCTGTTTGGACCTCTCACTACAAAAAAAGATTCTGAGCTGGTGGAGCGTGTCCAGAGAAGGTAAGGAGATTGGTGAAGGGTCTGGAGCACAAGACTAAGGAAAGTGGGGCTGTTTAATCTGGAGAAGAGGAGGCTGAGGGGAGACCTCATCGCTCTGCAACCAGGAGGTTGAAGCGAGGTGGGTGCTGGTCTCATCTCCCAAGTAACAAGTGACAGTACAAGAGGGAATGGCTTCAAGTTGTGCCAGGGGAGATTTAGAATGGATATTAGGTAAAATTTCTTTGTTGAAAGAGCACTCAAGCTTTGGAATCGGCTGCTCAGGGAAGTGGCGGGGTCTCCATCCCTAGAGTTGTTCGAAAAGCATATAGATGTGGCATTTTGTGACATGATTTAGTAGGCACTGTTGTGTTGCATTGATGGTTGTACTGGGTGATCTAGAGGTCTTTTCCAACCTTAGTGATTCTATGATCCTATGATTGTAATTCCTCTCTCAATGCTCTGACTATAGGAAACTATAGGAGGAAATATGAGGGATCTTGTACTGGGAAGAATGTATATCTTATGAAAGTTTAAAATGAAAGAAGAATATGCTAAAATTCACTACCAAGATATCTTGAAAATGTGTTTTTACATTGATTGCTTTAGCAGTCACAGAGCTGTTACATTTCTTATCGTCTGTCTCTAAAGACACATTGGTTCTGGTACTATCAGTAAAAACCCAGATAATGTTTTCATGTTTTTACTGAGAGTATATCCCACACCAAGTACTTAAATATCTCACTCCATTTCTTATCTCACTAGTCTTATTTTTATTCCGCTCTTCACATTTAATTTCAACTTTTTTCATATTTGTGAAGTCATTAAATCATTTGCCTTTGTCAACCTTTCGGGGGGCATCATTGTGAAAATCACTAATACAATTCAGAGTGAGTTTCACAGTTTTTGCCATGAAGAATTCTTCAAGTTCATCCAAATTGCTTCAAATCTTCAAAATATTAGGCCTGTTCATTCAAATACTCAGTGAAAATACTCAGTAAAAACAGTTTACCCTGATTTTTTACTTTTGCTGCCAAAAAGACTCCCTCATTTTCAAGTTCAACTATTAAAGCGTTTAGCATTATTGCCTGAAAACCTGTCCTGTTCTACTTTAGTTCTTAATATTAAAGGCTTAATGTTCCCCATTTCACGAAGGTGCTGCATTCAGGTTCCTTGGCTCTAGCAGAAAACATCTTCAATTTGCTTTTGACCAAATGGAGTTGCAGCAGTGATTCGGGACTGCTGAAAAACTGCTTTAATAAAGCAGAATACTTGTCATATGAAAGAAAATATGGTTTGAAAGCATCTCAGAGGTCAATAAATCTGCTGCTGGCTGGCTGTAGACATAACTACCTTGTCTTACAAGGTCCCAGAATTGCTTTTAGTTTATTTCAATAGAATTGTGGAGGATGTAGAAATATGGGAAGGAGGTATTCACCATTGAGTGTGCATCAGCACGTGCTCTACCAGCTCTTGTGGGCTGGGCTGACAGCATAGTACCCATCCTGGAAGCTCAGATTTAAGCAGGGGTGGGGGTTAGTTTTGTAAACACTGTGTCTTTTTTTCCTCCCTCTTGCCTGTCTAGAGTTCACATCTCTAAGGAAATGGGAGTTTTGCTTATCTCGAAGCATCTGCTCAAGGTCTCCAGTGCACTGGTGACATGCTTCTCAGCATCCGTACCACCTCGCTGGGGTTAGCCAGTAGGTAACACATTCATTCCTGTCTCGAGCAAATTGTCTAAATAAACCTGTATGTGCCATGATTTCACGTCATGTGTCTGCTCTGACAGAGATGTATCTCCACACCCAGGAAATCTAGTGTTTCCCAGGGCTGGTGCATTGGGTGCGCTCTGGTTCTCCGCAGCACTGACTGCTCCGATTTTAGCTTAAGCACAGAAGAGCTTTCTCCAGAATCATAGAACCATAGAATCACCAGGTTGGAAAAGACCCACCGGATTATCGAGTCCCAGATGCGTTGCTGCCCTGGGTGAGTTCACTTACTGGAGCAGTTGCTTATTTCTGCTTCTCAAGGTAAAATCCACTCAATGCTGGAGCCCTGGATGGATTCTGGAGGAGGTGCTCCGCCATTCACACTTCTCTCAGTCTTCAGCTGATGGCTCTGCAGGCATCTGCCCAGCTTCCCTGTGCTCTACTCCTTAACAAGGGCACTTTCGAGAGCTCCAGCAAGAGTTAGAGTGGCCTTGTGCATCCAAGAGTTTGAAGGAAATGTGACATACTGACTCATGAAGAGAAGAGATGTTTGGGTAATTGAAGTGATTGAAGATGAGGCTTAAGCACAAAGCTCTGAATCCCCTGAGAGCTCTTATAATGAACTTGGCAGCAGAAACTCATGTGCCTGTGAGCCTTGTGGCGTGCAGGGAGAGCTGCAGGGGACTCCTGTGCCTGGGTACATGCTGTGGGTGTTAGGTGCATTGATGCAACAAAAGAACCTGCTCGGTTCTTCCTCCTGCAGGAGACAGAGGCAGAGATGGTGTCAATACCTCACATCACAAGTCCTATTTGTCCCTCTGTGGTCAACAGCTTTATTCTGGGGGCTGGCCCTTGATAAGAGGAGGAGCATCTTCTCACAGATAGTGGGGTTTCCCTGATTTTGCCTTATTTTCCTAGGTTTTAGTTAGCCCTGGTCACCTCCCCAGTCTTCTGCTGTCCCCCTAGTGCAGACACAGGGAGCCAGAGGTGACCCCCCTTGGCTGCCAACCAGAGCAAAATCTGGAAAGTGGATCCGTGTCCAAAAAGACTTTGATTTTTTAATTTGCTTTCTGCTTGATTTAGCTATTTCCTAAAACAATCTCATCAGTGAAGAGCCTTTTCAGAATAGAAAAGGAAGGTTTTCTTTGTCCTGAAAATGCTGAAACAAGATGTTTTGATGCTGCCAGATCTTTTTGTTTGTTTGTTTCGATTCAAAACAAAATTCCAGTTAAATGTAGTCAGTTTTGTGAAGTACTTTGATTTTGATGGGTCCGTGTGTGCTGGATTAAATATTTTTCTGGCTGTCTCCATTTGGAGAAGCCGGAGGGAAAGCAGACCAGATGTCCTACTACGTGTTACAGAACTGGAGATCTGGCACCCAGCTGACAAACAGCCTTCGGAAATGTGGGAACATGGTGTGGGTGCATCCAGGGCTCGGGAACGGACACGCTGAGGAAGAGGGAGAGTGATGGAAACCTGTCTGATGATGGGTCCAAGGAAACCACTGATGGCCTGGCTCTGGTACCAGCCTCTGGCACTGACTTTCCAAGTGACCTCAAGCAAATGTGTTTGGCTCAGTGATCCGTAAGAAAACAATAACCGTGTGACCGTTCGGACCTCTCTGTCTGCTGAGAATTTAGGTGTTTTAAGGCTGCAATGCCCATTTGCATTGTTATTTTGAACAGCAGCTTGAACAACGCAGCCTTCATCTAGTTTGGGGCTCTTTGCTCTGTGCAAAGCAAGCAAGAACAGTAATTGCCTGGACCTGTGAGTTTTTGTTAAAGACAGGCAGTGTCAGAAGAATTTAAATGCAGATCCCAGCATCCTGCAGACACAAAAAGAAATCCAGGTTTGCAAAGTCAAAGAGAAGCAGTTTTGTCCTCCTGGGAGCTACAAAATAGGTTGGGGTGCCAAAAATAACCTGCTACTAGTTATAGATGCTCCATCTTTTTTACTGAGACACAAAAACTTGAGCTGGGTTTAATACAAGACACTTGTTTAGTGTCACTGTGACCTTCTGCAGAATTCTCATGCCAGCTCAAATCAAATTACAGATGAATCCATCCTGTCACTTCTTTGCTTTATCCTGGCTCTTGCACCGAGCTGGGCTCATGCTGCAAAGCTTCCTTAGTGAGATTCAACTTGCTTTTATAACAGCTCTGTTTCCTCTGTGAATCCATTTGCATGAAAGCCCAGTTCCCAAGTGGTGGGTCTGTGTTGTCAGGGAATGGAGAGGAATTGAGGCTCCAGTTCTCAGAAACACCCAAATGAAAGAGGAGCTGCTCACAGGGGGTTCTGAGGCTTGAGGTCCCTGCTCCTATTAGAGTAGGGGCCCCTGCTGGCTTAGGGTGTTCAACAGCTTCGCACGCTGCATTGACAGCAGCAATCGACAATATTTGGCTGTTTTAAGAGAGCTACGGCCCAGGGACTTTTCTGAGGGAAATTATCCAAACCACAGATCAAGCTGGCAAATTCCTCCTCTACAAATCATTCTGTTGGAGTCATGGAAAGCAGAGGATGTCATGTGAGCAAAGCCACAGAGGTGGAATCACCCTGCGGGCGTTTGGGTGCCCATAGTTCTGGGGTTTGGGGTGTTGGAGTGACATGGGGAGCACCCATGCAGGGTCTCGCAGCCTGCCCAAAGCCCAGATCATCTCACCCGGTCCCAGCCCCACCAGCAGCAGCCGAGCACGTCAAAAGCCTGGCTCAATCCCACCAGAGTTTGGCTGAGTCAAGCCAGGCTGGACCATCCACGTGTCCCTCCATCCCTGGACATCTCAGCAGGAAGGTGATGCCTCCACAGCCACATCCCTGAGCACACACAGACCTTCCTGTGCAAGCACAGAGAGCAGCCCTGTGCTCTCTCCATGGAAGTGGATGTCAGAGGCAGGAGTTGAAGGAGCAGGGTGAGGTGTGGAGGTCGCTCTTTCTCACCTTTCCGCACCTTTCTCTTCCCAGCTATTACGTATTTCTCATGCTCCTTTCTAGTCTCAGGAGTCCCAGACCCGCTCTGCGTTTTGGAGAATGAGCTGGACAGAGACAGGGTTGAGCTGGGGACAGGATGGATGGCTTGGAGGAAAGCTGAGCAGCCTGATATTCAGGTCTGGAAAGGATCACCTCTCCTGCCCCCTCTGCCCTCAGTGGTCACTCCTGCAGCACCAGAGCAGAGGTGAGAGGAGGGGCAGCAAAGGGAGTCACTGGAACAGAGAGAGATAAACAAAGGATAATCTTTCAGGCAACAGTTCATCATTTAAAGCCAAAGCAGAGAAACAATTTCGCCTCTTGCACAGCATTAAACTGATGGGCTAAACCACTTCAGCAGCAAGCAGGTCTCCCATGACTTAGAAAACCCATCGGTCCATGGCCACAGAGCAATTACCTTGGATGTCTCAGGAGTTTCCAAGCCTAGACAACCAAATCCCTCAGTGTAGCCACTGCTTTTATTGATTTATTTATTCATACAAAGGGCCGTCCATGTCTCTGGAGGGTGCTTGCAGTGGTACAGCCCCTGCCTGAGGAACAGATGCTCTCCTAGAGATTCATTTCCATTTGCAAGATCTCACATCGAGAGAGCAAACATGAGCCATTCCTGCTGCCTTCGCCCCAGCATCCTCCTGTCCTTATCTCTGCCCTGGCCTCACCCTGCCACTGCCAGAGCTACAGTTTCAGTCTCAAAGCATGCAATAACTGGGTTTATCTCCTGATGGTTTTCTTCAGGCAGAGCCCTCGCTTCATCTAGGTCATGTCAGAGGTGGTACAAATGCTCCATAGCCATGTGGCATCCCGTAAGACTGAAAGCATCTTTCCTTTCCTCACCCACCCAGGAATTCCACAGGGAGCCGGCAGGTCGATGCCAGGGCAGCCTGCTCGTCTGCTCTGAGAGCCTGGTGAGGAGGAGGAGGAGAAGAAGGAGAGCTCCAAGCTACCCAGAGGCGGCTGATGCTGCTGTTGCCATTGGCAAACTGTCAGTCCGACAGCTCGCTGCGCGGAGCTCTGACGTCAGACGCCTCTGACAAAACTTGCTGTCAGTCAAAAGCCTTTTCATAAACAGAGACAGTGACAGTTTGCAATGCAAATACCAATCCCAGACAAGCTTCTTTCCCTTCTACTCTTTTTCTAAGCCCACAGACTTAGATTTTAAATTGCTGCTCCACTGCTGGCCTCCTGAGCAAAAGAACCTTCCCCCCGTCTCTAGTCTTGCATCCTCTCCTCTGCCTGCTCACTGTCACAGCCCTCAGGACTAGTCCTGGCCCAAAGCCACCTCCCTGCAGCAATTGAGAGCCCAAAGCCTCAGCTCCTACAAGACCACAAAGCCTTCAGGGGTAAGATATGTAGGAGATGGTCACCAGGACAAAATCCTCCTCCTCTTGGGTCTGGTCATGCTTAGCAGGTGGTGGAGATCCTGCAAAAGCTCATTGCCTCCTTCCTCCCATTTGTATTTCTTCCTTTTCCTTTTCCACTCTTTCCTCCTTGCTGGAGGCAGCAGGGCTGACCCTGCTTCAGAGATCCTGGGTCCTCCAGGGGAAGATGGAGATCACCAGGGTCTGGGCACCTGTGCAGGGAGGCAACGCATGCAGGCGGGTCAGTTGGGCTGGAACCCTTTCCTCCTCCATCCTGAGCTGTGCTGCATCCCAGGGAGTGTAATATTTGCTCGGACATGTCAGTAAATCCCCCTGTGCTACAGGAGGTCACCTTCGTAAATCCACGTTGTCCAGTTGCGTAACTGAGATACTGAACAAATAGCTTAAATTTAATCTTTGTTTTCTTCTATCTCAAGCATTGCAAATCAATTCCTGGGAAAGCACAGCTTCAGCACAGGGCTGGGAACACACAACAGTCATGTTAACCTCCACAAGAGCAGAAAAAATGAGAGAAATAAACCGAGTGAGGTTTTACTGCCTGCTGCAGCACCTCTTCCTGCCAAGCATCGCTCCAAGGCTGGGGTTTCAATGCTGTCAGCAGGCGTTTTGCATCCTTGCTGCTCAACACAGCGCTGCAGGTGCAAGTCTGGGTCCCACTGAGGTCCAGGGGCAAAGGCAGGAGATGTTGCTCCGGATACCAGCAGATGGGTGCAGTTTTGAGCGGCTTCATATCAGTGTGATGAGATACCAGTTCTCATCTTCCCTGAAACCCTCCCACCCTGTCCAGCTCTGACTCCCCCGGCAGCTTAAAGACAGCACAGCAAGGCATGGGACAAGGGGCAGCAGGGCTCAGCAGCACTTGGAAGGTGTCCTGGTGGCAGCACAGACAGCAGGAGGCAGAGAACAATTCAAATCTCGTTTCCCTCCCCACTCATTTTTCTTTGCTTCATTAAAGACCTCTCCTACAACACTGGGGATATTAATAGAAAGCTTCAGTTCCAAATGTCCCCATCTCCCCTCGCTGCTCCCCCTCTCTCATCACTTTCTGGCACACTGACAGCTTCCTTCACATTAATTAAAACAAATAACAAGCTTATACATCTCATCAGGATAATTCAAAAACTAAACACACTGGTCATCTATCACCCCAGTTCCTGCAGATGGAGTAAAACCAACTCTTTCCTCCCTGCAATAATTCCTCCCTTTCCCTCTTGGAGTAAGGATGTGCTTTATATGTCCATCCTCAGCCAAATACTCTGCTGGGATGGAAATTCTGTGCCTCTAAGCGCGCTCTGGGTCCTGCCTGCTCTGCTTCCCTGCCCCGCGCTGCCTGTGTCAGGAGCTGTGCCTCTCCTCTGCGTGGATGGATGTACCAGGTGCTTTGGATCCCAGACAGGGCTGCATCGGTCCCTGCTCTCCACCACCTCACTTACCACTTCTGGTACCCATTTCCCGGGGCTAGAGAGCGATGGATCGTACCTGGCACGCTGCAGTTTGTAGTTAGCCCTGAAATGCAGCTTCAACCTGAACCCCTCTGCATCTGGGGTTGCAGCTCAGCCCTCTGCAAAGCAAACACAGTGCAGGTCTCATTGCTGCTTACAGCTTATTTCGAGCACCAAAATTAAGGAGCAAACTCACATTGCCTGCTCCCTTAGTCGAATCTTAGCGTGGGCTCCCATCAGACAGTGGGAGGGGGCCAGCATGAAAGTGTCTGGGGGCTCGGAGAACCCTGAGGGCTGGGAAATAATTCTGCAAGTGGATTCCAAGCAGCTGAGGTTTGTGTGGGCACGTACATGGCAGGAAAGTATCTCCAGGGCTCCAAGTCTGGTGGTGCCTGTATGGGCAGCATGGGATTCTGAGGGAAAGAAAGAGAAACTGGGTGAGAAGGAGCACACACATCTCTCCAGGGCAGCAAGGAATCACCAAATCTCTGTCCCTGGAGGCATCCGGCGGCGAGAGGTCTGCTCCCCACCCCACAGACCATCTTCTGCCTTAGCCTCAAATCTCCTAATTTACCCTGAGTTTTTCTCTTTAATAGTATCCATGGTGGGAGCCATCTGGACCAGGTACTTTATTAGCTTAGAATTATTCAGCTGCATTGCTAATCTCATCTCATTTCACGGGGTTCCCTCCAGTTTCCTTGCAGCGCAGGCTGGGACAGGGCAATGCTGCTGCCCTTACTGGCTGATGGCTGTCCTCCCATCAGCCAGGGACCCACAGTGGGGTGGCCACCTCCATGCAGGTCCCATTCCTCCAAACATGGGTCCTTTAATGTCTTCAACTCCCTTTGTAGGCAGTCAGAGGGTGCCAAACCCACTGGGGTTTTCCATTGGAAGGGGAAAGGTGGGGACAGCAGAGAGTCCCTTCCACGCCTCACAAAGCCTCCCCGTTGCAGAGCTCGGCAGTGCCCGATGGGTCAGCTCTCCAGTGACACATCCCACATCAGGAACCTTTCCCAGTGCCCCAGGAACCCAGCAAGCCAGTCTGCTCCTTGGCCACAGCAGCCACTTGCTGCCCCAGACACTGGCGCTGTTGCAAAGCCAGAAGTGAGCCTTTATTAGCTTAAATGATTAAATTGCCCTCTGTTGAGAGAAACCAATTTGCCAGCAAATTTCCTTCTGCTCCGCCTGTAGCACTAAGTGGTGTGCAGGCTGGTGTCAGGCTTCCTGAGCATGCATGGAGGGGCACCTGTCATGGATGTTGTGTTTCTCCCCTCCCACCCCTTCCCCTCTCCTTTCCTCTCTTCTCCTCTCCTTCCCTCTGCTCTGCTGGAGAAATAGCAGGAACCACGTGAATGAGATCATCTGCTCCAAAATTACTCACACTGAATTAATCACCCAGAACGGCAGAACCGCAGTGGGAGTGAAGCCAGGGTCACTGGGGAAGGAGCTGGCGGCTGGGGAGGGGGAAGCAGCCCTGCAGCAGGGATGATGCTGCCTGGGCAAAGGCGCTGGAGGGCCATGGCTTTGCCTCCTCTGCTGCTGACCTGGGGCTTGTGCAAGGTGCAAGCTGTGGCAGGAGTTGTGTGCAACGTTCAGAGGTCACAGCGGTGCACACAGCTGGTTTTCCCTCCTGGGAGAGCACGGGGAACAGGGGGTGACAGTAAGATGGGTGAGGTGGTCTGGTGCTGCATCCCTGCGGAGGTTGCATCGCAGTGCTGGGGAAACAGCACTGGGTGCGTGGGAGCCAGCACCGAGCCCTCTGTGTCCTGGTAGAGAACCTGGCTTCAGCCTCAGCGGGGCCATCTCCCATCAGGGAACCTCATCCGGCAGCTCCCTATGCACAGAGCCAGCGCTCCACACAACGGGGATTAAGTTATGGCTGATAGGAGAGTGCGGCTGCCAGAAAACATCAAATGACTTCCCCCTGTCACAATAAATTAGAAGCACTCATCCTGCCAAGAGAAACAGGCCGCTTTCTAATAAGAAACCAGCCCTGAACTAGCTGAATATAGCCCTGCCCGTTGTCTCCCTGCTGCCTGGGCAGAGCAGCGGGCAGGGAGGACGGTGCTGGTCCTGGGAGGATGCTGCAGGTGAGCCCGGCTGGCCTGGGAGCAGCAACCAGTGTCCACAAAGCTGGGTGACAGAAATGGGACTTTGCCTGGATCGGTGGCAGGTGACCACCGTGGTGACAGGGAGGGCACTATCACAGCATTATGTTACCGTATTACTCCTCAAATAGTGTTTAACAATACTCCACTTGGAGTATCGTGTCCAGTTCTGGAGTCCCCATGATAAGAAGGATACGGAACTGTTGGAAAGGGTCCAGAGAAGCCTACAAGGATGATCTGAGGGCTGGAGCACCTCTGCTATGAGGACAGGCTGAGAGAGTTGGGGTTGTTCATCCTGGAGAAGAGAAAGTTGCCAGGTGACCTTAGAGCAGCTTCCAGTACCTGAAGGGGCTACAGAAAAGCTGGGGAGGGACCTTTTACAAGGGCCTGGAGTGAGAAGACAAGCGGGAATGGAGGGGGGAAGATTTAGACTAGATGTTAGGAAGAAATTCTTCTTCGTGATGAGAGTGGTGAGCCACTGGCCCAGGTTGCCCAGAGAAGTCATGACTGCCTCATCCCTGGAGGTGTTCCAGGCCAGGTTGGATGGGGCTTTGAGCTGCCTGATTGAGTGGGAGGAGTCCTTGCCCATGGCAGGGGGGTTGGAACTGGATGATCTTTAAGGTCCCTTCCAACCTAGACCATTCTGTGATTACATGATTTAAAACAAACATCTGTGGTGCTTGCGATGCTCTCAGCAGGTGCAGCTCCCTGCTACCCACATCAGGTCGGTGCACTCAAACCTGGGTGACTGGCACCAAGGACAAGCTGCAGGGAGCTGCTGCACAGGGACAAAGGACCCAGCATCACTTTCAGCAAAGCCAGGGACACTCCGATTTGCATCCCCAAGTATTTTTGCAGGCAGTGTAATTCTAATAACACGGCATTACCCATCACACAGCAGGAGAGGAATGCTGTGTTGTTGCTGGGGACAACCAGCTCCGTTCAGCTCCCACTTCAGCTCCCGGTCCTCAAGCCGGCTGGCAGCTGCATAAAGCCACCTAAATCTGAGGCATCAAGGGGGAAAAGTGTTTGTCCTAGCTCCTACCCTCCTCTGTTACAGCGAGGATACTAACTCTAACCATTCATCTTGCCCACCAAGATGTGGCACCAGTGTGTTTGGATTTAGTTGTCAGGTGGAAGATGCACATCTGGGGACTCAGCCACAGGCGTGAGACCCCAGCAGCCCCCAACCCCCTATTCCCCACCTGCCCTAGCTGCTGCAAAGCCACCACATGTGTCCAGCTGGGGCTGCAGCCACTCAGGCACAGGCAGAGCTCTGCAAAGAGCATTAATGCCCATCCAGCAACCCACAAGAGGAGCTGGGCTTTGGTCCCTTGAGCTCTAAGATAACGAGGATGTTGCTTCCCCAAATAAATGTTTCTGTGGTGCATTAATACTGAGATCAGTTCAAAATAGGGATGCTCAGAGATGCACTTCCCAGCATGAGTGCAGGTAGAAAAGGAAGATTCCCAGTGAGGGGTGCCTATATGCACTCAGAACTTCTTTGGGTTTTTCAGGAATACAGGAAAAATTAGATATCTTTTGTCTCCTTTTGGAGTTTTCTGGAAAATCGTGTGCCTTAATGAAATATCTCCTGTGTGAGCTTTAAGCAGCCAGCAGCCCAGATAAGGTCCAAGTCCATTTTGTTCCCATTTTGCCTGTTTCAGAGAATCTGAACTATTTTTCGGGATTTATGCCCATCATAAAACCAAGCTCCTGTCCCGAAGCAGCCACAATAATGTATTGCTGAAAATATAAAGATTTAATAAAAACTTGTAGAGTAATTTGGCTCTTAATCCCAAACACAATCTCTCCCTTCAAATAACTGCAGTCTTTGCAAGATTAAATTCCCCCTACATATTGTTTGTAAGTCTGATACCTCCCATCAAGCTTAGCCGGGTTTTAAGTTCTTAAATCATGGCTCTGTAATTGCACATCTTATTTAGTTTGTCATGCAAAGAGTTCCTAAGGAAGCTTCTGCAAAGATTTCTTCGTATCTGACAGTACAGTGTGACACTTGGACGTATTTTGAAAGTTAGGCAGTGTGGGGGATGCAGGAGGTCGATGGTTTCTGAAAGCAAGAGGAGGCTGTGGGTCTTGTTCTCATTTTATCACTGAGCAGCAGGCCCCAGAAAAACGAGGACATTCGCAAACTGTTCTGGAAACGCTTCATAAATGATGGGGAACCTGTTCCTCAGGCAGAAATGGCTTGGGAAAACGCAGATATAGTCACCCCCACTTGCCCCGGGCTTCATTTTCCTCCAGTAATTAGCAAAATCCCAATTCACAATGGGTAACTGAATAGATGTTTTAAGTGTGGGCTACAAGGAGAAACTGGCAGTGATGAAAAGAGGCCTGAAACTCATGAGACATGGTGCAGCGCCATGCTCTCCCAGATGACCTCCAGCAAGTCTTTTGATCCTTGTACCCCCTCTGGAAACCCCATTAAGGAGCCATCCCTCTCCATCATTCCTGCCAGCCTGGACCGCAGCCCCTCAGGGTGACGCATGCGCTCGGTGCCGGCAGGATGATGTTCCCCATCCAGCTGGAGCTGCAGAGCGAAGGGTACAGGGCTTGTGGGGTGGGATGCTCACACTGACTTGGTTTCTATGGGCTTCCCCAGACCAGGAACGTGCAATGCTCGCTTCCTAGGGCTTAGTGTGCCCTGTACAGTGAGGGTAGCTTGCAGGAGAGGCCGGCCACAGTCAGGACTTGGCCTCCCTTATCTCCTGCTACTTTATCCCAGTCCTCCCTTTCCTGAGGTCTCAAACAGGACCCTTTTCCTTCTTGTTTCAGAATGTTTCAGAATCCAGAATCACATTGCTGGGGCCCCAAGCAGAAGCACAGGAATGGGAAATTACTGTAAGGAAAGCCTTGTGAGTGAAGATCAATCCTAATTCCCTGTTTGGAACAGGAGGTTTTGACTACATCGGCAAGAGGGTGCCTGTAACATGGGCTCTTCTCAAAGCAGCTGCTGGGGAACAGTGATTAAACACAACCTCAGCATGGAGAAAACATCCCTCAGCTTTGTTGCACTTTGCCTGGACAAAAGCAAAGGAACAGTCACTGCAAAGAAGCAGCCACGCTGGTTTTCTCCATCCAAAGCTCCCCAAAACACCTGCATCCTTGGAGCTTGCTGGAGAAACGCCCTGAGAAGCGTGCAGCTGCAACAGGCAGGTCCTCTCTGCATCTTGCTCACTCAGCCAAACGTCACAGCCAGGTTATATTTAAGTCCTCAATTTTAATATCGTTGTCGTAACCTCCCATACGATCTGCCTGGGCAGTGCCATAATTAATAGTGCCCTTGCTCGGAGTACAAGTGGAACATGTGATGGCTCAGCTAGCTACAAATCACGACAGAGTTTCCATCTGGCCCAGCATCTATTTATACCTCACCAGCCCCAATTAACTTTGAAAGTTGGGGCTGGTGGTTAAGCAGAAAAATTTTTCTTGAAAAGTGTGATGGGATATGCAGGGATATGGATGGGAAGGAGGAGATGGTGATGGCTGCTTGCTTCTCAGATGGGAGAACTGCTCAGCCCAGTGCTCCAGGGGACACCAAAATGCAGCTCCCATGACCAGGCTAGTCTTTGAATTACTTTAAGATCAGCTGTGAGAGCCCAAGGGAGACAGAGAAGTTCAGGGCACATCCCCAATACACATCTCCTGATGCCAACCAGGCACCTGCCTGTCCCAGGCACTGCTTCCAACCCCAGCCGTGGCTCTGGTCCCATGTCTCAGTCAAAGCCAGTGACTCCACTGGGCCAAGGGGATTGTAGATCAGGTCCAGAAGCACCAAGCAGAGAGAAGTCTTTGGAAAAGCATATACAAGTGGTAAGACCAGGCTCTGTGGGTTGAGGAGCTCCTCCATGAAGAAGCCTGGTCCACCAGACAGGCTGCACTTAGGTCAGACCTACGAGGCTGACACCTGGGGCTGCTTCTCAGTCTGATTCCACCAGCCATGTAACAGCTGCTTTTTTAAAAATCAAGCTGCTGTCAGTAGAGATTCAGGGACTGAAGTTTGGCTTAAGCCACACAAGGCAACCCAGCAGAGTCCTGAGAAAATGGCAAATCATCATCCTGTGTGCATGCAGATTCCTTCAATTTGGCACAAAATCACATCAGGAGGACTTGGCCCAATTTCAGGAAGCTCCTCAGCAGAGACTCCAGTACCACCTTCTTCAGAAAGCACAAAGGTTTCCCTCCTGGTTTAGAGTCCTGCAGTGCCATTTTCCTGATGCACACACACACCAGCCCATCTTCAAGCCCACAGCTGTCAGCTATTGAGTTAAAGAGCACAGCCTGACCCAGTGCTTGACAGCCTTGAGGAGCCTGGAGAAGTATGGATTCAGCAGGACCCATCCAGCTCTGAGAAGGTCATGGCTGTGAGGCTGAAATCACTGTGTGTCGGTCTCTGCATGCACAGCAGCCCTTGGCAATGTTTTCCTGCTGCTGCTCCCACCACAGCAGGTTCTGGCCACCAGCTGAAACTTACAGCTCCCTGCTCTGTCCCTGAATATTTCATGGTGCACTGCTCTAACCTATCTCCATCTTCCTCATCGGGTTCTGGGGCTGGTTTGGGCTCAAGTCCTTACAAGTTGTGCCAGTGTGAAAACTTGGGATTCGCACGGATTATAGAATAGCCCAGTGGAAAGAAGCTGGTGGAGCTCCTGTGGACTCTAGGACAAGGGGCTACAGCTGGGTCACAGCAGTGAGGGGTGGTATGAGGAGAACATGGGCCATAGCATCCCAGGGCAGATCCCCAGCTCTGCAGGGCAGTGGAGTGGCTGGGGAAGACACGGTGCGGAAGGCATGCTGGTTTCTCTCTCCATCCATGCTGGATCAAAGCCCCAGCGAGGGGCACAATGCAGGGATGCTGTGCTATTGACCTCCTAAAAAAGAGTCAAATTCCATTCCTGGCTCATTGGTACCCATCTCCCCTACCTTCCCTGCCTCCCTCCCGCTTTTCAGCTCTTTTGCTCTCGCAGCACTATTACTCGTGGAGTCCTGGCTGGCTCCCAGCTCAGGTAATTACATGCTGTCCTCTGGTATTTGAACAGGATATTTGTTCTCCCTGATTTCCTGCCCTACACGCCTGTGCAGTTCCGCGGGCAGCCTGTCGCCCCGAGTGAGCATATTTCCCTGGCAAAGGCAGTCATCCCAGTGTGCTCCAGCACTAAGTGAGTATTTTGTAAACATGGAATTATGTAGATGCCATCCCCAGGGAGCCCAGCTGGGCTGTAGGACTGCCTGAGCTGGACACAGTGCCCTGTACGGGTGTGGAGCTGCAGCACTAGCCTCCTCCCCACCTCAGCAGGACCCCCTTCAACCTGGATTCGCTGAGAAAGCCCCATGTCTCCCAGATCCCTCTGTAAAAAGCTATTTGTGGCCCACAACCTGTCATCTCTTCTTGTTTGCTATCAATTTTCCCTCCCATTTAGGCTGTTTACAGAGCGATCTCCAGCACTTACAGCAGATACCTGGCAGGAGGGTAAGAAAAACGGAGTTAATGTATGTCCACCCTGCTTTAAAAACTGCCAGGGAATCACAAACAGAGCAGGAGCCTTGAGCCCCTTTTCTGCACTCCAGGAGCTCCACTGAGCAGGAGCTGGAGATCTCCCAAGTGACAGGGGACAGGACGAGAGGGAATGGCCTAAAGCTCCGCCAGGGGAGGTTTAGGCTGGACATTAGGGAAAAAATTTTCACAGAAAGGGTCATTGGGCACTGGCAGAGGCTGCCCAGGGAGGGGGTTGAGTCCCCTTCCCTGGAGGGGTTTAAGGGACGGGTGGACGAGGCGCTGAGGGGCATGGTTTAGTATTTGATAGGAATGGTTGGACTCGATGATCCGGTGGGTCTCTTCCAACCTGGTGATTCTATGATTCTATGATCCTGCACCTTCCTCTGGGCTTGTTTCTATCCCGCTCTTGGGCGCGGGTGGATCACCGTGCTGCAGCTTGCTCCATGGCAGTAAGAACAAGTTCTAGGGAGGAAGAAGTCCTACTTTCCAGAAGATCAGATCTATTCTTGTGCTTTGTTGGATTCCCTGTAAAGGAACCTCACAGAAAGTTGGCAGCAATTTGCTTTCTTCTTCAGAAAGAAGAAGAAGAGCGGGGATGTCTCATTAGCTAAAGGCTTGCAGCACTTCAGGAAGAAAGAAGTAAGTTCTTAGAGAAAAAGTGGAGCACAGTCCTGTTTCCTGAGGGTAGAGGGGAAAATCCCTGGATGGTGGAACTCAACCCTGTGCTGCAAGGAGCCACCTTTGCTTGTGCTCCCTGACCGCTGCAGAGCCTATTAAGCACACCCTGACCTCGGTGAGGAAAGAATCAATTTTGCTGGCCAGGCTGGACTTAACATTCCAGCTTCTTGATAAGAAGAGTCCTGGGACTCAATGCCTTCTGCTTTGTGGTGTGCACACAAAGAAATGCAATATGTTATCAGCCTCATGCAGTTGCACTCGAGTCTCAGTTTGCAGAGGGCCAGGCAAGGGGCAAGCCTACAGCTGCCAGCTCCTTCTGTCCAGCTCGTGCTGACTGCAGCACGGCTCTGGGCTTTGCTGACATCGTCACAGTGCTGTTGGGTTGCAGCTGATGACTGTAAAACGCTAGAGGATGTGAGAGTTGCATTTTATAAAGCTACATTTTGCTTCCTGGGAAGGAACTGACTAGTAAGGATTTCATAAGATCGGCATTCTTACTTTGCAAAGTCTCTGAATTTAAGTTGGGTGGTGTGCAGGTGCCAGCAGCCTGGGAATCAAGAAAGATGCCTGGCACAGGTTTGTACCGTGTGCAGCCATGATAGCCCAGAGCAGCTTCTCTCCACCATCTCAGCCTTCCAAGCGATGGGAGTGCTCCAAGAGGATGATTAGGCTGGGCTTGCTATTTTCTCACTCAGTCCTCACCAGCCTTCCTCATCCTGGTGCTCACAGACACCACTGGCTCATGGCTTCCCTGTGCTCAGGACTGCTGGAGATATTATTATCCCAAGGGCTGAGCCCTGGGGCGAGCAGAGCAGATGGCTGACTTCAGCAGCAAGAAAATTGGGAGAGGAGAGGAGAGGGAGAAGATGGGGGAGAATAAACTCTCTTAGCATTCCTCAGTAACTGTGCCCTCTTAAAATGACAAATTCATCCTGCTCCACGAAGCTGTACTGAGCAGTGAAGAAGGCAATAGACTGTAAGTGGGAGACTGACCCTGTAAGAAACAAACACCAGTTCCAGGTTTTCTTGTGCACCCGTGAGGGACCAGTGTGTATTTCCTGGTGATGTTGTGGATGGAAGGCAGGCTTAGTCCTACAGCGTCTTATGGGGAACCAGGGTATCTGGGCCATGGAAAATGTATCTTGGAGAAGAGGAGGCTGAGGGGAGACCTCATTGCTCTCTACAACTACCTGAAAGGAGGTTGTGGAGAGGGGGGATCTGGGCTCTTCTCCCAAGTGACAGGGGACAGGACGAGAGGGAATGGCCTAAAGCTCCACCAGGGGAGGTTTAGGCTGGACATTAGGAAAAAAATTTTCACAGAAAGGGTCATTGGTCACTGGCAGAGGCTGCCCAGGGAGGGGGTTGAGTCACCTTCCCTGGAGGTGTTTAAGGCACGGGTGGACGAGGTGCTGAGGGGCATGGTTTAGTGTTTGATGGGAATGGTTGGACTCGATGATCCAGTGGGTCTTTTCCAACCTGGTTATTCTAAGATTCTATGATTCTATGAACAAGGTCAGCAGAGGAGTCAGCAGTTTGATCGACCCCTCACTGGCAAGAGGGTCGTGCCCCAAACCCACTCGAGCACATGCATGTGCTCCATCAGGCCAACACAGCGCGGAGCTTATTGTGTGACTGGGAGCCAGAAAACAGCCCTGGCTGCCTCCTCTCTTTTTGAAGGTTTCTTCAAACCCTCGGCAGTGAGAAAGCCACAGAAGATGAAGCCACTTTGCTCCATGGAGGTGGCAGTTGTGTGAACGCTGTGTGCTGGGCAGCCCAAGCAGCCCGCGGCTTCAGCTGTGGGAGACACTCAGCGTTTGTAGGATGCTGTGCAGTTCGCCTGCCACTTTCCACAGACCACACTCAGTCCCCCTGCGTGGGGTGGCATTCATTACCGGCCGCCTTCTCGCTGAGCTAATTTGCAGCCTTGCTTTGCAGAGCGGCTCTGTGTTCAGGCTGTGCTTGGGGACGGCTGGTGGCAGATGGTGTGCGTGTGATGGCGAAGCAGTGCCACGTCACAAGCTCTCTGAGACATTTGGCCAGGCTTCCCGACAGCCGCGTTCCACTCCCCAGGAGTTCAGCTTTCTGGCAAAGCCATCTCTCCACTTCTGAGGAGTGCTCCCCTCCCTGTCACCAGGCAGAGCCAGCATCAAACGCTTTATCCTTGCTTTCTTGCAGGTGAGAGGCTCATTGGCTGGTGGAGCTGCCTTCTGCCCAGGACCAGAGGAATCTGCCACCATGGCAAAATCCATGCAATTCAACGGAGAGTGATGATCTTCTGCCAGTCTGGACCACCCTCATCTGCTGCATCATACCTTAAACTGTGTGTTCCTTCCAGTGGGGAATATCTTATTCCCATGTTTCTGCATAAAATTCAGCAAAAGCAAGCTGTAACCTATGGTAGATATGATGATGATCATGGGAATGGTGGCATCACAGCTTCTTCTTCCTTTGTTTAAACATATGTGCAGAGAAGACCACAGATGTGTGGCCGTGTAAAGAAGAAGTAGGCATATGAAGAAGCATTGAAGGAATATATTATGAAGCACAGTAACATCAGTCCTCTGAAGACTGGAAGAGCATAACAGCCTGGGCACTCTGAGCTCACCTGCTCAAAAGCTCACCCTGCGCTTTGTCTTGCTGCCTTCTGTTCATGAGCTCTGTGCAGCTGCAGTGTAAATTCTTCATTGCTGTGCTTCTGCGTTGTCTTGATCTATTACAATTACAGCCTGGGTTAATATCATGAACCACAGTGCTACATGTGCCCACAGGAGGTTCCTAGGCTGTGAGGGGCTGTCACCTCATATGAAGATGGAGACTTGGCTGCGTTCCTGCCTCTGATACAGCTTCTTCAGGACTGAGCTGAAAAGTGACAGCTTTTCAGGGTGAATGTAGCTTGCTAGTGCTGCAACAGGAACATGTCCTGCTCCTGTCCCTGCCTGCTTTTAGATGACATTAGAACATCCACCTAAAAGCCTGTGCCTGTCCTGAACTACTGACATCTCTTTCAGCAGTGCTGCCCGCACCCTGGGATAACGTCTTTATCCCTCTGTCTGTTGCTTTGGCTGCAGAAATGAGCTCTCTGTGCATTTTCATTAGACTAAATGAGAGGAATATTTACAGCCTGGGCCCATTTGCAGTAGAGGCTCAGAACAGCCAGAGATGCAGATGACAGGATTTGATTGAATCCATTTCCTAGGCAGGATGGGATACAGTCCCCTGAAAGTGGTGTAGACTTGCCTCTATTCTTAGTCAAAGGTCATTAAATTAAGATTTCATGAGACCCCGCAGTGTTATAAATGTTGCTGAGCTCTCTTCCCTCACTGGGCAGTGATTTATCCCACAGGCTTGATAAAATGACTAAGCTAAAAAATATCACCCAGCGTCACTGAGCTGTAAGTAAGGTAGAAAGAACAGAAGAACATGATGGATTTTCCTACCAAGGGAAACATTAATAGATGGCTTTTTCCTCATGTTCTCATTAGTCCTCTCTCATTCATCCTCAGGACCTGCTAAGCACAAATGACACCACCCATTCTGCACCAGAATAGACTTTCCTGCCTCCAACCCCCCTCAAAACACCCATCTCTATCTCACACTGCTTAGTAGCTGATGTATTCGAGGAGAATGAAACAAGAGATCAGAGTACTTCAAGAACCTTATTCTACCACATCCAGCCTTGTCTCCTAAAATTTTTATACCTTCCAGTAGGGATGGTTTGGAGGAGTCAAGTGGCAGCACCTCAGTACTAGGAGATGGCCCTTTCTCCCTCCTCATCCAGCAGTGCCATGGGTAGCTTAAAAAAAATATGTTCTGGATTAATTTGCCTTCCTCTCTCTGTGAGTAGGTTGCAGACTCCTTTACGTTCTCCAAAACTAATCAGGAATATGTTTTTTTCTTTAATCCTTACTACCAGGAATGAACGCCAAAAAATGAGCTTTATTGCTTAATTGTGACCGATCACAAATCACATGAAATTGCTTCTGTTCCCTTATTGGACATGTTGGCTGGTTCTTGGTATGTGTTATTGAATTATTACACTAACAGAGAAGAAACAGCAACTGAGTGGCAACTGAGACCAGCAGATCCAGGAAAGAGGCATGTTTGGGTATGTCACAGGACCACAGTCTTCTTGGTTCCCCTAATACTCAGAAAAAAATCAGAGAGTTTATGTGTAGGAGTGTACTTAGAGCAGGGAGCCGAGCAGTGGGATTTTGAAGCTTCTCTTGAGTTTCCCCTGACAGATCCTCTCCTACACCCAGATATGTCAGCACAATGGGTGAAGGTGACCATGTGCAATTTTGTAGGGTTTCTGAGCACCCCAAAATCCCAACCATATGTTAAGGGAACATTCAGAGCAACCCCAAGGTACATGTTCAGCCCTTGTGCCAGGTCCCAAAAAGGAAGGACCTGACACACTGTGCCTGACTAGCAAAGCTATTTTGCTTGGGTTGTACCAGATGCACCACGCAATGGCAGAGCCAACATGCAGGAAAACATGGAGAAAAGAAATACAAGAGACCTAACGCAATGCTCCAGCATAGCAGAAGGCTTCATACAAGAAGAGACATGGTTTCAAGGCATAGATCATCATCAACATTGTTCAGAAGAGAAGAACTAGTGAAGAGTGGGAGAGTAGAGGCTGTCAAACATGGGCTGAAGGATGCCTTGTGGGTACAAGGACGTTGGAAAGTTGTTTTTTTTCTAAAACACTTTTGTGTGGAAGGATCAAGAGGCAAGCTTGAGACATTTTCTGGTTCTTTCCTCTTAGGAAGCTGTTCACAACTTCCTCCTGGGTTGCATGCAGAAACATAAAACCTTCAGAACACTATAGCAAAATGATTAAATGGAGGTAAAACAGCAGGTACAAAATGGTGTATATGTGTGTAGAAACTTGCAGCTTGCTGAGCAAAGCTACAAAACCACAAATGAGGAGCAGGAAAAGAAAAGCAGCTTGACATTGCACCTTTATATGACCCACCACATGCAGATCCCATGGTTACACTAGCTCAACAATAGCAGAAACTTTTCTGCCTTCTGCTCATCCGTATCGTTACTCTGAGGAGCTTAGAAATGCTGGCTTTCCCATCTCACTTTGCTTTCCTCATGGTACTAGTGTTGCTCTACCACAGTTTAAAGTAATAATAAATGAAGCCAGACCAACTCTGGGATGCAGAAACCCCTCTTCAGATCCATACGTCCAGATTCCTTATTTCTTCATACCACCACAGCTACAATGCCACTAATACTACAAGACCTAAAAAAGGGCATATGTGCTCAAAAGCTCATTGTGTGTTTCCAGCTAGGTGAGTTAGTCTGCTAAAAGATATTCTCTCTCCCGCACAGCTGAATTTGCTGTTCCTGTGTCTCTGCAGCTGATGGGTTGCAGGCTGGAGTGCCGCTCTGGGACATCTAGTGGCTGCTAGCATTTGCAGTACCAGGGCTCGCAGCAATTTTGCAATGGTTCCTGGAAGAAATCTGGCAGAAAACTGATTTAAAACAAAAAGACACACTCTGTCTCAATTCCTGGGGCTACAGCTACAGATGACTTCATTCCTTGGTATATTTGTGTTTGCAAACTGTTTAGGTATGTGTTTATGATGGTTTTGTTATCCCTCTGCGTCTCAAACTTACCCAGCTTGGGGAGCCATCTTCTGCTATTTTCCTTTCATCGTTTCTTTACCACAGTCGCTTCTTTATTAAGGGCTTTTTGTGTTCCAAGACAGCTGGCATAAACACAGATAATTAGATAACGCTTTGGCAATCCAAGAGTAAATGCACTGACACATTCCCACGTACTGTCCTGGCCTTTGGCTGATCTGTGAGTATTCGATAAATGAATCAGTCCTGAAATAAAGCTATTTTGCAGAAGCAGGCAGATCTTTAATATGAACAAGGAACTATCAACAGGGATTTTCAAGAAAGCCTCAGGCTGTTATGGGCCCCAATGCCTATTCCTGTGGGATTCGTCTTAGGCATGAACTTAACGGAGTCAAAAAAGAAGCAAAACTCCTCATGCATTGTTCTGAACCTAGATAGTCTCAGAATCTGGGGACAGCTGGTGGCTCTTGGGGAATTTCAGCAAAAATTCAACCATGTCTCCTCATCAGCCTTCAGTACAGCGTGCCCCGTTCCTTTGCATCCCTGATTATACCTATTATCCCTGGGCAGAGAAAAGAGAATATCTCAGCCAAGGGCCATGCCAAGCTCCAAGGAGAAATGATGCAGCACTGAAAGGAGCCATATAACTGTGGCAATCTTTTCTGATTCCATGTTTGCATCTGCATGACCCACAGCAGACTGACCTGCTCTTACCTGTGCCGGAGCCTTTGGGCAGCCAGCTGGGCATCTCCTGTAGTGCATCCAGACCCACAGCACCAAACTAACAGCATATTAAACTCCAGGGTGTCCTATGTTCTCCAGAGCGCACTCTCTGAGGGGCAATACTTTTTTGCCCACACAAATGCTAAGAAGAAAATTAATTTTCTGTGATTCTTACCAAGGAATGTTTCAGTGTGTTCCTACCAAGGAAACCCAGGTGGCCCATGATCAGCCCCACCAACTTTTTTCTTGCTGTCCTCCTGGAAATTGGAGGTCACCCATGCTGTTAAGAGAACAGTGCTGATGGTGTTAAGCAGCTTCTTAAAAAGGCAAGTGTCAAAGATGACTCATTTGGAGAGTCAAAGGGCAGCTTAAATTGTTTCTTAAAAAGCACAAGTGAATCTGCAAAAGGCTGACTTGGACAGAAGATAACCCTCAGTCCACCTCAACTGCCCACTGTGGCTCCCATCAAGAGATCACCACAAAGAAACTTTTTGGTCACAGAGTTCTTCACTTGTGCCTGAGATAAAAATATCATCTGTGCTTGGAAATCATACCCTGATTTCCAACTGCTTGCCGCTAGGTAAGCCTCAAAACCAAAGTGAACCTTGGTATTAGGTTCTCTTTTTTGTTTTGCCAAATCAGACTGACTTACGGTTCAGCAGGGAGATGACATTTTGTTTTGCCAATATCCACAGACAGAACTTGAGATTTCCCTGGAAGGTGTTACAACTTTATGAAAAAGTAGATCAAAATCTAGTAACAAACTGAATTTGGTTACTGAAATTTCAGGAAGATCAGTATGATGGAATGTCCTTAGTTTGCCCTTGGGAGAAACTGTACCCTCATTATAACAAACCAGCTTTTTCATATGGAAATAGCAGGTGGTAGGAATGAAAACAGACTTTCATTTTCAGAGAAACAGACGGAACAATTCCAAGAAAAGTGGAATAGCAGAGCTAGGTTGGAATTGTTCGTAGTTTTACTCTGCAAACCTTGTCTACTTTTGCCGTGCTGGAAGAGAGAGGTGGTGTCACCCCATACCCTCTGTGTTTATCGGTCCAATCGGTATACCTCAAACAAAAGAGTGTGCTGTAAGGACCACAGTTTAAATACAAATTAGGAAGAAATCTATTTCAGTTTGTTTGAGAAGGCTCTAGAAAGCCTGTCCCAGAGCTGCACACAGAACTTCTGGGAAGAAAAAGCAATTAAGAGCATTGAATATATGAAATAATCCGTAGTGCCAGTGTCAGACAAAACTGAACTCACAGCACTGGGTGCTGTGATTTATTAATCCTTTTATCAGGCCTATGCCATCCTCAGAAGTATTTTCCAACTCTGACTGCTGGTAAGCATTTCCTTAGAAGCTGTGGACTGCTAAACTCTTAATGGTTTAGTGGTAGGTGCTTATTAAGAAAAAGACACCCTGAACCACAAACCAGAATAAAGAACAGATAGCCAGCTGGGGACATGCTGCTTCAGGGCTCTCACTTTGACTTCCCTGAAAGAAGTGAAGCGTTTAAGAGTTATTTGTGCGGGGAGGTGAAGGAACAGTCACCTCCTCTTCTTCAACTGATTTATTGCACACCAGAATTTGAGTTTTGGGGCAGAAATCGAAGGGGGGAAATTACTGTTATGAGGAACGGCTGAGAGAGCTGGGGGTGTTTAGCCTGGAGAAGAGGAGGCTGAGGGGAGACCTCATTGCTCTCTCCAACTCCCTGAAAGGAGGTTGTGGAGAGGAGGGAGCTGGGCTCTTCTCCCAAGTGACAGGGGACAGGGCAAGAGGGAATGGCCTCAAGCTCCACCAGGGAAGGTTCAGGCTGGACATCAGGAAAAACTTTTTCACAGAAAGGGTCATTGGGCACTGGCAGAGGCTGCCCAGGGAGGGGGTTGAGTCACCTTCCCTGGAGGGGTTTAAGGGACGGGTGGACGAGGTGCTGAGGGACATGGTTTAGTGTTTGATAGGAATGGTTGGACTCAGTGATCCGGTGGGTCTCTCCCAACCTGGTGATTCTATGATTCTATGATTCTATGATTCTATTTAGGAGCAGATAAAACTCCACCCTATGTTGTAAATGTTTTGAAAGTCAGGGTTTGCACAGGATGAAGACTAAATATTTCACACATTTATTCTAAGTATAAAGAAACTTCAGCATTCTAGTCAGCTTGTGTAGTTCTTTAAGCTTCAGATTTTTAGGCCTTCAGATAGTTCCTTTTTAAAAGGAGAAAAGCAAACACCAAAACTGAGCTGAGCTTCAAAGCATGGCCTGAAACAGATGTACATTGCTGAGAGAAGCTGCCTTCCCCTAGAGACATTCAGAGAAAATATCACAGCAGGCTCCCCTAGGCTTTATCCCAAAGAAGGAGATCTACCACTCTCTGTATTGGGGAGAAGTTTCTCCCATATTTGCCACGTGGGGTCCAGACTTGTCTAAGCTGATCTCATCAGATCCCAAAGGACCCATCTTCCTGCTAGCTGGAGGTTTCTCCTTTGGCTCCATCTCCCCGCAAAGAAATCCAGCTGACCTGCACCCACTGAGGACGGGAACACTACCAAAATCTTAACAGACTTAAAAAACTCTGGTCACAACGTGGACATATATTTTTTTTTCCATAGCTACTTTTCCAGCAGAAATCACACTTCAAAGGTACATGGGAAATAGCTGGTTGTGAGGGAGCTGAAGTTCTGCGAGTACCAGGCAGCCAAGCCTTGGAACTGACACAGTCTTGGAAGATCTGCACGGCAGACTGGTATTAAATAGCAAGGGAGAAAAAGAATGAGAAATCAGGAAAGGGAGTAGCACTGGTATTTCCTAAAGATCAGAGTTTCCTATAAAATGGATGTTTGCCATGTCTTTTCAAAATATCAAGACATTTGCCCTTCTTTAGGGCTTGTCAGAAACAGCTAATAAATAAAGATCAGGGCTTGGGAAGTTACCTTTTCAAAACTTTCTTAACATGCTGCTTTGAAAATGGATTCCCTTAAGGTCACCGAGTTGGCAGCTTTGAAGGGCTTGCTATGAGTTCCTTGGCTTGATTTTTTCTAGGCATTACCTGGCATCAGATGTACATGACAATTCTACAGGTTTCAAGGGCTGTAAAATTTACAACAATATATTTATTCTGCTCCATTTCTACTTGTTTTTTTGCACTGCCACTATTTATGAGCAAAGCATAAATTACCTGAGTTTAATGCATGACCCAGAGTTTAGTGCATTTCCCCAGAAACAGCATTCTTAGTTTGGGACACTAGTGCCAAAACCACATTCCTAGAGCTGAATTCCTATCCCATCCAAGACATTTGTTCTACCCGTATTTCCCATCATAGTATTTTATACTATTTAGGTCATTTATATTCTCATGCTTTCACAGTTTAGTTCTTACATGTTACCTTGTTGCTTTGCAATTATGTTTTTAACTGTGTTCTCTGATGTCACCTTCAGGCATTTAAACACCTTCACATTAAAACAGAAATTTGACTTCAGTCCAAATTGCATTTAACAGAAAAGCTGTACCAAACCACTTGCATTCCTTGGACAGAAGGAAGAACTGAAAGATGCCCAAACAAAGTATTATTTAGCCCAGCATTTAGCTGGCAGGGACTGTGAGGAAAACCTGCTGCTTTTTGCTTTAAATGTTGCTTTAATTAAAGTTAATAATAATGCTAATATTAATACTGTCCTAGTCAAGATGTTTATCTCCAATCCCAGTTTGGTTGCAAATTTAATTCTCACTAACCTAATTCTAGATTTAACCTCATCACAGCGGTCTGTAATGTCACAAGGAGCTTACGTACATAGAAAACGTAAGACAGACACAAAATGTAGAAATTCTTCCCTTGGGGCTTTTTTTCTTTCCTGTTGCAGAATTATTCATGAAAAAAAAATACTGATTGTTGTGCTTTTTTGTATTTCACGCTGCTTCCTTACAAACCTCCTTCTTATCTCCACCATATCCAATTCAAAGCAGCACCATAACCAGCACTGACAAATGATTAAATTCTTAGTATACTGAGCAGACTTCAGCTGGACATCGCAAGCACTAGTTCCAGCCAGGCAGCCGTGATAGCTGTCATCAACCACTGCTCTAATCCCATTTGGGATCCGTCACCTAATACATTATTTAGTGATCTGTGAGATCCAGCTCCGGAACAACTGAAACATCCATGCTGTAGACTCGCATACATAGCAGGAGACAAAGAAAATGAGTAACAGAAGAATCAAGATATAAAATGTACTTAGTAGGTAACAATTACATTTTGTGAGTGTTTTTCTTGCAGCATGGAAGTGTAACACCTTCCCTCTTGGTTCAGAGACATTCAGAGGCAGGCTGCTGGGTAGCCAGGGAGACTTCAGGAGCATGAGGGTGATCGTGTAGTGCCATCAGCCGTTTGCTGCAGGAACCCACACCATCTAACACCAATGGCTTGCAAAAAATCTGACAGGAGAAAAATACAAAAACTGAGCAACTCATCAGGATTTCATCAGGATTTTATTTCTGAATGAAAGTTTATCAATTTAAATGAATTTTTTCACTCTCCTTGTGCAAGAAGCCAGATCCCCGAGCACAGGCACCTTGCTCAGTGAGCAGCAACGTAAGCAGCTCAAGCTCTTGTGCCATATGCTACGAACAGCTTCAGCGTTGCTGCTGGCGCAGGGAGCAGACCCAGCCGTGAGGCTGTTCTGCTTCTTTTAACAATTGATGCTAAGTAAACCCAATGCTAGAGAAGCATTTTGAAGACTGAAACCTTCTCTCTGTAGTAAAAGCAGTGGCACTTCAGGACTTGGTTTAGTAGACACAGTGGTGTTTGGCTAACAGTTAACTCGATGATCTTAGATGTCTTTTCCAACCCAAATATTCTATGATTCTGTGAACACATTGCCCTTGCCCATCTCAGCTGTCTGCAGAGACGCTTCTTTCAATGCTGAACCCACTATTGTGTACCCAGGGAAGAGCATGAGTCTTGCAGTTCTTGTACTGAATCGCTTCTCTAACAAGGGGACTCCATCTCAGCCATGGGTTGTCTCCTTTTTCAGAGCAGAATCCTGTGATTTCCATGCTTGCAGTTTTACTCTACACCTGCCTGCAACTCACCATGAGCAGAGGGTGGTATTTTCACCCCTGTGACTACATGGTGCTGAATTGCTACACCCAGATAGTGCAACGGAGAATGTGCAGTCCAAAACCACCATCCGTGCAAGCACTTCAGAGGTGATGATCAGAATTTGACCTAGACACATTGGAACAGTTGTATAAAGGGAGCTGAGTGCATCTTGCTGGAATTAGGAGTGATGAGCTGTGGCAACACGGGCAGGGCAGTGATGAGGGTGAGTGTGACCTTCCCAGCAAGGTAGGAAGGGTGAGGGAGGCACAGCAGGTGACTCAACAAACAGGCATCAGCAGTAGCCTTCTACAGACCAAGTATTCTACGGAATATGTGTGAACTGAGTGTTGAATCTAAGTAATTCCGCCATTAATTAGCACTTCCAAGGCCTCAGCAAGAACATTGGGAATGGCCTAGATGGAAACTGGAAAAATAGAGGCTATGGAGATCAGAGGAAAAAGCAAGTTCTCCCTAGAAAAGAAAAAAATAAGGGACAGAGATGACAATAGCTGATCTAGCTGAATCAGTGTTTGCAGCTTAAGATAACTTGCGGGTGCCAAGCAATTTTCCTCCTGACTTTCCAAAGTAATTAACCTTTGGACCGATACTAAGGAGGAAACTAATGAAGTTCTCCCATCACCGAAAAGGAGTCTGACAGTGACTTTGACAGGAGCAGGACTGTATCTGAAAGTGTAAGGGAGAACTGGGCTCCAGGATGCTGTAGTTGCAGAGTTGCTCTCAGCCCCAGTAACAGCCCCTTAGCCAGTAGTGTTGTTGTAAACTTGAGACTTGGGAGCAGGGGGTTATGTGTTCAGTCAGTCCTTATCCAAAAGGATTACATGCATGATAAAATTAAACTCTTTTCCTTGGATTCCTTCTTGGAGACCAAGCTAGACTTTTCCTCATGCCCCAAAAATGCTCTCACTAGCCATTTCTCCAGTAATGCCATTTATTACAGTTGCATAAAACTTATCTAGCCGATAGGGATCTTGGGTTTTTTCAGTGAAAACATGCAATTTAAATTGCAAGAGAGAGCCGGCACTAAAACAGCACTTAAAAGTGGAATTGGATGGGCTTGAAGGTCCCTTCCATCCCAAACCATTCCATGATTCTGTGTTGCCTGAGGCAGGACTGCAGCGGCTAAGGGGGCTGAGAGGGCTCAGGGGGCTGAGAGGGCTCAGGAGCTCAGGGGGCTGAGAGGGCTCAGGGACTTATGTGCTCAGGGGGCTCATGGAGCTTAGGGGGCTAAGAAGGTTCAGGACTTCAAGGGGCTCAGGGGGCTGAGAGGGCTCAGGATTTCAGGGGGCTCATGGGGCTCAAGGGGTTGAGAGAGCTCAGGAGTTCAGGGGGCTCATAGAATCATAGAATCATAGAAGCTCATGGGGCTCAAGAGGATAAGAGGGCTCAGGATTTCAGGGGGCTCATGAGGCTCAGCGGGGTAAGGTAGCTCAGGACTTCAAGGGGCTCGGGGGCTCAGAATTTCAGGGGGCTCATGGAGCTCAAGGGGATAAGAGGGCTCAGGATTTCAAGGGGCTCAAGGGGCTAAGAGGGCTCAGGATTTCAGAGGGCTCGTGGAACTCAAGGGGTTAAGAGGGCTCAGGATTTCAGGGAGCTCATGGGGCTCATGGACTCATGGGTTCATGGGGCTGAGAGGGCTCAGGATTTCATCGTGCTCATGGACTCCCAGGGCCCAGGGACTCAGGAGCTCACAGGGCTGAGAGGGCTCATGGGCTCAAGGATGCGGGGGCTCACGTCGACGGGCACAAGGACCCAGCAGCCGCGCGCCTCCACAGGGCCGCGCGCGCTCCCCGCTCCCCACCCATTGGGCGGGCGCGCGGCGGGAGGCGCTCCCCGTCCCCTCCCTCCCAGGGGGCGGTGCGGAGGCGTTCCCCCTCCCCACCCTGTGCCGGAAGGGGCGGGGCCTAAGGCCGGAAGCGGGGCCGCAGCGCCGCAGGGTGTGTGTGTGCGTGCGCCGAGCGGCCGCCGCGCTCCCAGTCGCCTCGCCCGCCGGGATCCAGGCCGCGCCGCCGCCGCCCCCGACAGGTGAGGGAGGGTCTCCGGGCCGACCCCTCGTCTCCCTACCCTTTTCCCTCCCCTGCGGGGCCGCGGCGGCCCAGCCCCGGTGGGGGAGGCCGCCCCCCGCCGGCAGGGCCCTCTCCTCGCCGCGGCTTTGGGGAGGGGGCGGCGCAGGCCGCACCGCGGGGGATGGCTCTCCCCACCCCCACCACCCTTCGGGCCCGGTAACGGCGTTAGCCTCCCCCGGCCGCCGCCGCGGGGCCCGAGCTGGCGGCGCCGCCCCCGCCCCGCCCCGGTGAGTCAGTGGCGCCCCGGAGGGCCGCGCACACCTGCGCCCCGGGGCTCCCCTGCCCGGCGGCGGGGAGGGGCGGCAGCCGGCCCCGACGCTTCGCGGAGCCTCCTGCGCCTCCGACCCCGCCCCGGGAGAGGGGCTGGGGGCTGCTCCGGGCTGCCAGAGCCCTGTGCCCGGCCGAAATGCCGGGCCCTCTCCGGCTGAGAGGGGAGGTGCCGGCGGTGTGAGCCTGCTCACGTAGGAGCGGAGGTCGTCGCCGAGATGTTGAGAGCGCTTCAGAAGGAAACAAGATAATTCCAGTATTATTTTCCAGTTTTTATTATTTGTGCCCATTTGGGAATAGAATGGATTTAGGGAGGGCTCCAGAGAGCAAGAAACATAGACTCATAGAATGATTTGGGTTGGAAGGGACCTTAAAGCCCACCCAGTTCCAACTCGCCTGCCTTGGGCAGGGTCACCTCCCCTGGATCAAGGCCCCATCCAGCCTGGTTTTGAACACCTCCAGGGATGGGGCAGCCACGACTTCCTTGGGCAGCCTGTGCCAGTGCCTCGCCAACCTCATCATGAAGAAATTTCTCCTTACATCTAGTCTAAGTCTGCCATTTTCCAACTTATAGCCATTAAAGGGTATTTCAAACCAGTCCCAGCCTACAAAAAGGCTGGACAGTGCCCCCAAACTAACAGCTATAGGTTTTATTTGAGGTACGTATAATGAGATATTAATTGGGGTGATCAAATGTCAGTAGCACACAGTCACTGTATTACCATATGGGAGCAAAAATGTGTCAAGGTGTCCCTGCCCATGGGGGGAGGTTGGAACTGGATGATCTTTATGGTCCCTTCCGACCAAAACCATTCTGTGATTCTATGATATGCGTGTACTACAAGGATCACACTATAAATTGATTGTTCTCAGCTAAACTTCTTGTTAGTAGGTAAAATAACTTTTCTGGTCTTAGGAAGACAAATTGCACATTGTGCAACACCGTAAGAGCTAAATTCCTACATAAAAATATCAGAGATTCTGAGAACTTTTGTAAGGTTTTGTAAAGTCAATAGCTGTGGGATTATTTGTGTATTGACATGTTTGCTGCTGCAGGACACCTCAGTCAGAAATTGTAATATTTCTTTATGAGAAGAAAGGCTTGATTTTAGTTTAAATTAAAAACGGGACATAAACTGGTCTAGAAAAGGAAACAAGAATGCCAGTGCCTTTTTTGCTGTTCATATTAAAGGACTGCAAAAATAAACCCTATATAATATTTTGTTTATTAAAATGGTACTGATAAAAGTGATAGACTCGCTGCACAGATGGGCCTCGCACAGTTTTCTCAACCTCATTGTGTCAGTACCGCATGTTCTGATCTCTGCTATTTTGATGTTGAGTCTTTTTTTTTTTTTTATTTCCTGAAGCAGGCCTTTGCCATTATGCAGCTTTTTGTGCTGCATGTGAATAAACTTCGATGAGGAGGAGTTAAGTAAATAATGATTTGAATAATGAGGTACTGGTACTCTAATCTGTCTGGTATCCTGATACATCCCAGTAACACTGGCCGTTACAGTAGTGGGTCTTTCATACAGCCACGCTTTTTGCCCCACCCTGTAATATAAATACTCTTAGTTTCTTATTAACAAAAGTGATTTACCTACGATATGAATACATTAGTTTGGCATGAACTTTATGCCCGGGGAAAGATTTTTTGGGATAACTCACTATTTCCACCTGGACTCTGGCCAAAAACAGTTCTGCTAGTTGGAAGAAAAAGGTGTTACCACGTAAGTATGCCGTACTTTGGAACTGCGTGCCTGTCTCTGCCTGCAGCTGCCCTGTGTGAAGTGCTATAGGTACGGAGCAGTGCGGTGCTTTGCTGCCTGCGGTCCCTCATGTAGGTGACATTAAGAACAATAAGACCACTCTTTCTAGATTTAAGTTGCCCAGGCAAGGTCAGTATCCCTGAGCGCTGTTGGTACTTGCTGTAGAAGTTTCATAATTGTCTCTGGAAACTGAAAAACACTGAATGTCATTGTATGCTAAGAAGCAATAAGAAATAATGGCAGAAGATGGCCAGAGCGGGTTTAGGCGTGAGTGTTAATTTTATCTGACCGTTTGCATAAAGATTTGAGCTGAAGGCCAGGGCATATGGTTAATCAGTAGATACAAAGGAGGCTAAAGTTATGTGCTGCAGAAGGTCAGCAAGAATATCGCAACTATGAAGTAATTTTCTTTTTTTCCCCTTGCTATGTTTGCAGTATATTTTACTGAACTTATTGTTCTACCCAAGCTCTTGACAGCTGGGGAAGATTTTACTGTTCAGGTCCTACCAGTCATGTTCATTTTCTAATCGGTTATTTAACAATACACGGTAGCCTTTGAGAAAACCAAAATAGAGAAACACAACTAATGAAGTCAATTGCCTAATACTGCAACAGAGCAAGGGAGGCTCCTTGTGCTCCATTTAGAGAAAGCTGATTCCTTTCCTATAAGGAATATCTATTGCGAATGATGTCTACTTGACATTAAATGCCATCAATATCATGCAGATACTTGTGTCATCATGTGTGTACTTGAATTATGGAGAAGGATTTTTCCATTTGCTTTAGAAATAATGTCTCCATATTCTCTGTAATTATAGAACTGTAATTTGAAATACCACTTACCTCTTGTGAATGTTTAATTTTGAAATGAATTGCCCATTGAGAAATCAAATAAGGTACATTCTCATATTGTTGGAAGATTGAACTATAAATTCTGTACCAGTCTGCTGCCTTTCCTGTTACAATTCGAGTGGGCTTAGTTTGTGATTGAGAGGTACGATTGCATCCCACTTTATCAGTCTGGTTTTACATTCATTTCTCACAGTGATATGTGCCGGTCTGTTACCCTGCCTCTCTACTTGACTCATGAGGGACCAGTACAACAAGCCAGTAGCCACATTGCTTTCTCACCAGTTTTTTCACAAAACGGAAGTGTTTGACAAATTCCAATGCTTGCAGTACAGACAAAAACAGTGCACACAAATCGATGACTAATTAGCGTCAGAAGAACTGGTCATCAAGAGCAGCAGACTTCAGGCCAATGTAAGCTTATTAGTATTGTCTTGTCAGTTCAATACATTATGTAAGCCAGATTTTTTTTCAGTGTCAGTTTTCATTTGATTTCTACAGACTTTAAACACAGTTACTTCTGATCTGAGTTGGCTTTGTCCTAAACAGCTCATTGAGATTGGGAACAATACAGGCTACAAAGCAGATGTAGTAACTGCTGAGCAGTAAGATGTGGTCCTCAAGCTCCTGCATTCCTCTGAAGAACATTATCTCTGTGTTTTACTCCTCAGCTGTTAACTGCGATGTAAACCTCCAGTTCTGGGTGTCCATCCTCTCTTGAAAGATCTGTTGGTGCACTGACCTCAGGTGCTGTTTCCAGGATGGTCGCACCATCCCCTTCTTACTGAATCTTCCACTAAAAGCAGAAAGGCAGTTACGAACTCATGTGTTTTACAAGTTCTGACCTTTGATTCTCTACCTTTGATGCTTTGTAATATGTTTCAGTCTTCTCTACACAGGTGTAAAGCTTCCCTGGGAACGGGAAGGAAGCGCTTGTAACCTGTAGTACCTGTGTACATGCTATTCTGCATTTTCTAAGAGAGATAGGAAGAGCTTGGGCTGTATGGGAGGTAGAGAAAAATAATAATAATTTAAAAAAATCATATTTTGAGTGTGGTTGAAATTCCTGGCAGCTGGTACTAATGGCTCCAACTGCTGGATAGTGCTCAGTATTAGTTTTCTAAAAAGTGTCCAGCCACATCTTTTTGGATGGCTACTAAGTTGTGGTTTGACTGATTCTTGAGAAGACAGAATCTTAAGAATTTGAAATGTATTAATGCATCTAATATGAGAATCTTCTGCTTAGAATGGGCAACTCTCAGGACTCCTCCATGGCTATGATCTGCACATGTCCTGCATCTCCTTTTACCATCTTCCCTCTCTCCCCCTTGCCAACATGGCATGGCTTCATTAGTTCTAGAACAGATCATTCCTGTTGGTCTCCTGCTCATCACCTTTGTGTATTTTGCTCCTAGCTGCAGGTAACCTTTGTTAGATGGCTTCTGTTTGTGGCTTAGGATTATTTTTAGCTGTAGGCTTTGCTTGTTTCGGACTGTGGCACACTGATCCATTGTTAGAGTGTGGCTTTCATCTCCTCTGTGGGAGGAACCAGCTATAACTGATAGTTGCTTCTCTGCCTTTTCAAACATCACTCCTTTCCTTGTATCTTTTTTCCTTCTGGCAAACACTTCCCTCTCTTGGAGCTCAAGCCAGCATAGCTCTGCCAAGCTCTCTCCAAGCTTCTACAAGGTAAGCAATGGAGAATTAAATAAGGATTTTAAGTGTTCCTTTGTGCAGCACCCTGTGAACAAAATAATGGTAGGCTTACTGTCAATTGCAGATGTTTTGGTGTGGGCAATGATTTTCTTACTGCATTTAAGTACTAACAGTATAGGTATTAAGATAAATTAACTCAACTACTCAAACCCCCGTATACAGAATTTTTATGTCAAAACTAAGCCAGTGATGTTCTGAGGAAGTCTGTCTTCAGTAACCAGTTTGAGTTGCATTTAAGATGTGCATAAATTAGTTACCTTACTGAGGAAAGTTGTTTGATGAGGAAGGTTGTTTGAGAAACAACGTTCTAATGCTTTGTGCTGCTATTTTGCCTGTATATTTGATACGTTAAACTGGTTTCTGGATGTCTTTTATTCACTAGGTCTTTGCACCCTTGCAACTCCCTCTGTAATTTCCTTCATATATCCTTACATGAACCCATTGACTGCTGTGAACTGACTTGAATCTAAAGATAAATATGTCAGTGGGCTTGATAAAACAAACTCTGCACCATTTCTAAACTGAACTCTGTATTGTTTGTAAACGGAATTCTGTGCTGATGACTTGTCTACGAATTAGACCACTGTTGGCAAAGCGCAGATCAAAGATAAAATTGACCTTGCAATGGCAAAATGTAAATTCCATTGGAGCTGCTTGCCTCTGGACTTCAATAAGCAGGCTTTTTCTACATAATAATCACATTCCATAAGAAGAAAGGGAAAAGATAAGACTGTTGCAGTAGAAATGCTCCTAGAAGCTATGCAAGCTGAGAGGAAACTGGAACTGCTCTGAAACTGTTTTAAGTGTCTTGTTATTTAAAGCTGCCTCTTGTAACCTAAAAAGCATTCTTCAGGTGTACTTTGCTCATGTTCAGATTTCAGTGAATGGGTAGAGAAATGCCACCCACAAAATACTTCCTGTGTTGAGCTCATAGTCTAAATTTAGTGCTGAGTTAGGGAATGGTTTACGAGGTTTGATAGACTCAACAGCAAAAAGTGGGATGGGTTCTCTCGATGATCTGGTGATTTCCTTGGGCTTGTTCTGCATTGGCATTGTGATACACTTCTTCAGAGCACGGAGAGAAAAATGCACATCATAAGTTCCACTTATCCCTTTCCATCCTCCAGAACTATCCTCTTTATAAATCTGCAGAAGCCAGTGGTAATATAGCGTATTCCACATGAGGAAGAGAGAAATCCTGGCTTACAAGAACTTGTCACACTGCTACCCACAGCCAAGCTGTCCTGTTGAGGCCTTTGATCTGAAGTCTGTGTGGCACCTTTTAGTAGGTGCCAGAGTCCAGTAGTTTAAACACAGTGTTTCAAGTGGGACTGAACTGCAGCTGAGCTCTACTTACATGTCTGCAAGAGGTCTCTTTCCAAGAGGCTGGTTTTGCATTGTGTGTCCTTACTGAGTGCTTGATGTGGATGAGTGTAAGAGGCTGGGTCTACAAAGCACCACATGCAAGCAGGAGTGTGACTTGCAAATGTATAGCAGGTAGGACCTTTGGTGGGTTTACTTCACAAGCTTTGATGTGAGATAACAGTAATTGGTTTGATGTTTTGGGTGGATATTTTTGCTAAAGTATCTTGAGCAGGAGGGATTGAATACAAGTATCCCAAAATAATTTTGTAGTTAGAACTCCATCTTTGGCAGTAGGAAACTTTGAAACTGCTCATACACACAATGAGAATTTAGGTCTGCATCTCATTGTCCTGGTTGAGGATTTAGTATAGGGACCAGTTTCCCTGTGTAGCAGTGTGGTAGGTGATAATTGGATTGAAAGACAAATGGAGCAGTGTTTGTGAGACGCTGCCCATCAGGAGCCTGTCAGACTAGGATCTTCAAAGGAGAGAGTCAAGGAGAAGGCTACAGCAATTGCTTTCAGCCTGTTTGTTCTAATAGTGCTGTAGACACTTGTCTAATCAACAGAAGCCTGTGAGAGACGATTGTATTGTTCTTGTTTGCTTTTTTGGGCTGTTAAGTCTCAGCCTGAAAACTTCTGATCTGGACAGCGAGTGAGAGTCCTGATAAGGGTTTAGGGAATAGGAGAGGGACATTATTGCTCACTACTGACAAGAATAAGAGGTCTGGGTCTGTCTGAAAGTAACCTGGGGAAGTATTACAGGTGAACTTGGGGTGTCTGGGAGTTTGTGAGACATTAAGGCCCACTTGCTTTTGTACAGGCAAGGAAACTTGGTTCAAGTTCTCCTGTGGACCTGGCCCTAGGCGGTTGACTATGACTTTGGTAGGTCTATGTCTGAGTTAATTGTATGTTAGTGTTGTCTTATAGCAGCAAGCAAAACTCAGGCTGCCTCGTTGACACGTTTCTCACTTCATTTTTCATTGCTTAAGCTCTTCAGAGGCCTTGTGGTCATGTGATAAGGTTTTCTTGGCTTCAGTTGCTAAACTGCATTATCAGAAATGATATAAACAAGTTGTTTCCATATAAGCAATTAATTTTGCAGTAGTGACGGTCATATGGGCCGCATCCTATTCAGTTTTTGTGAATATCAGTGTTATTTAAAAGGTCTTGAAAGCCTGAGATAGCAGCCACCCTTGTTGTGTGGAATTGTCCAATACCTGAGATGTATACGTTGTTGCACATATAAAGAAAACAATTTTATGGCAGAACAGTTCAAATGTAGTTTCCATGGTTGCTAACAACTACAGTTTTATTTGATGTGGTTTATTTAAACCTTCAGAATCCTGTCCTGTAGTGTGCTAGCATGCAAAAACTTCACTGTCAGGAGGAGCTCTCCAGTCCTTTGGTGCTCCCACGTAGTTGCTGTTGTGTAATAGTAGGGGGAAACAAAAAATACCCCCAAACCAACCAAAACTGGTGGTTTCTGGGTTAGAAAATACAGCACCTCCCAGGCTAAGCTGTGGACAGTAGAGGAAAGGGAGAAAGATTTAGAGAGGGAACACACTGATGTGCTGTACTTAAGGCCGCTATGAGTTTAGCTGCATTTTAACAAATAATGTTTACATATCTTCAGGCTGGTAGTTAGTTGTTTGCGCATAGAAATCATACATATTTGGCAAAAGGTCAAATAAATTTTTAAGAAGCCGCCCTTGGTATTACTTTTTAGAGTTGATAGATTTCCTGCTTATTAGTGACTGTAAGTTCTGCTTCACCCTTCAGCATTAACTTCCACAGTGCAGACAATAAGAGATATTTTTTGTTATTTTTATTTCCGCTAATTACAGGAGAGCCATGGATAAAAGTGAATTGGTACAGAAAGCCAAACTGGCTGAACAGGCTGAGCGTTACGATGACATGGCTGCTGCTATGAAGGCTGTCACTGAGCAAGGACACGAACTGTCCAATGAAGAAAGGAATCTACTCTCAGTTGCCTACAAGAATGTGGTTGGTGCCCGTCGCTCGTCCTGGCGTGTGATTTCCAGCATTGAACAGAAGACAGAGAGGAATGAGAAGAAACAGCAGATGGGAAGAGAATATCGTGAGAAAATTGAGGCTGAATTGCAGGATATCTGCAATGATGTTCTGGTAATAATCCAACGGCAAAAATAACAGTAGTTAGTGCTGCAGCATTCTTCAGAGAAGCTTAAAGAATCTTAGCTCTAGACATTGCCGCACCTTAACAGGAGAGTAATTTTGCGTAACCACATACTTGGGTCCAATTCTAGCTCCCAAGTCATCCAGTTTGTTTCTTAGGGAATTTGTTATCAAGAGCATTTGGTTTTTTAATAGATAGAAACAGACAGGGCAATGTTGATGACCACTAGGGGTTACCATGAAAACAGATGTAGATCTGGTGCACTGGCATGAGCCCTACTAAAAAGTCTAGCATTTAAATTCTTTCATTAATGAATGCCAATGTCCTGAGGCTTATTTAGTGACTTTTTGGGTTGGAGGAGGTGTGTACTTCTTCCTCCCAGCCAGTTGTGCTATTTCTTTCACTTGGACAAGAGGGATTCTTTTTAGTGAATTTCAGTTTGCTAAAGCCCTTAAGTAGTTAGTATGTGTTAGTAGTTAGTATACTGACTATGCCACTACTTGGCTTTCCAGCTGCAACTGCAGATAGGATCAATTTGTTGTGGATAATTTTACTGCTCTGTGTAGAATTCAAGTTTATGACAGCAAAAGTGACCAGACTTGTGCCAGCATCAAGCTACTGCTTTTCATCAGCTTGGTTATGGACATAGATTTGCATCAGTGTATTTCAGGGAAAGTCTTTGTAGCCTTAAGTCCTGATAACCATTAGGTTCTGCAGGAGTGAGCTGTGGGGAGCCTCAACACAGCAAGTTTGCTGCTTTCCAGAGATTACGACACAAATATTTTCTCTTTTATTTTCTGAGTTTAGACAACAGTAGGTGAAGTGATTAACACAAAGTGTGCATAAGTCATTGTTAATGCTTTAACAGTTCATCCTTGCCATTGTAACAGAGGTTTTGTTTCAGACATTTTTTTTATGACCTGGAAAAAAAACAAGTGATGCTTCCTTTCTCAGGAACTCCTGGATAAATACCTTATTGTCAATGCCACACAGCCAGAGAGCAAGGTCTTCTATTTGAAAATGAAAGGCGATTACTACAGATACCTCTCAGAGGTGGCATCTGGGGACAATAAGCAAAGTAAGTAAGGATGAAAATCTCTTATTCTGCTGGAGGCCAAACAGGATAAAGTATAAAATAATATTGTTTGTTTCCCCTAATTTGAAGTGCTTATTTTTTTGCTACTGCTCTGTAGTATTGCAGACAGGTGCAGTGCAGGTCACTTTTAGAGGACTTCACTAAAATTAATGGAAGTCATTGACTGCCACTCATCAAACCAATCAAATTCTACCTGCAGCCCTCAACCCCAGTGGCTGATTTTCAAGCATATTTGGCAGTGCAAAATCCTTTTCCCAGAGAATGTGGGGTTTTTTTTCTCATGGAAAATGCTTTGTTCCTATCATCTCTTGTTTAAACCACGAATTTGGCTTACATGGCTTCGCTGTTTGCAAGCTTTCTGCATACAAATATAGGATATTGGGTTACTGGGTCCTTAGCCAGTTAATCCTGAAATGTCAAAGCAATGTTAAATTGTGCCTGAATTCCTGGTGAGGGTCTGATGTGGTCCATGTCTTCTAAACTCAGTTTGATGCCATTCTGGAGCTTATTGTTACCCATTAGCCAGGAAGGGACTATTGTCTTTCTTTTTTCAAACTCCAAACTGGAATAGAGTTCATGAGCTAGCCGGTAATGTTTCCTTCAGTTTAAATAAGTAGTTTAGGTACCTCTTCTTCCCCCTGTGCTTTTGTCTGGATTTATTATTTAGAACTGCTGTTTCTTCAAATAGGCTCGAACTGAGTGTTTTATCACAATACACTTTGACTTAGAGTTTGTCTGCATTCAGGTTGGTTGGAATTTATTTTGAATAAATTTTGTTTTAAGACTCTATTAAAATGTTGAACTTAATTTCTGTATGTCATAGCTCTATCTGAACAAATATTTTTGCCTTAATAGTTCAGCACTGGGAGGCTTTTACATCTCAAAACACTGAAAGAAGCAGCCGTGCGTATGTAATTGTGCCACCAGAAATTCATACAGTAGTCTAGACCAAGAATATAATAGCTTCCCCCGTGAAGTACCATAATGTGCTGTGCATTAATATGATTGTAATTGCTTCTTGCAGCAACAGTAGCAAACTCTCAGCAAGCTTACCAGGAGGCATTTGAAATTAGCAAGAAAGAGATGCAGCCAACACACCCTATTCGACTCGGTTTGGCTCTAAATTTCTCTGTCTTCTACTATGAGATATTAAATTCTCCTGAAAAAGCCTGTAATCTGGCAAAAACGGTAAGAAGACTCTTCATATTACCAATTTTTGTGGAGGCTAAGGACGTAATTACATAGTTGCAGTAACACTTTATTATGCTTTTTCATATCAAATTCCTTTAAAATGCTGTCATCTTGAAACTTTTGTCATCTTAGTATGTTTTCAGGTAAGTTAGTTAGCTTGACGAGCTTATCTTTAGGTAAAGCTAATTTGCCAGTTGATCTAGTGAAAGGGAAGACTAAGTGCCTGTTCCTGTATCCATGTAAATTCATTTAGGTTGTGCTTGTGTCAAATTTGAAAACAGTCAGATTAATTTAGCACTTCTAAAGTGAAATATTTATTTAAATTTGAACACTTAGCAACAAGTGAAGTGTTGTCTTCGTGACCACAGTCATAGCCCTAAATGTCCTTATGTATCCATGTGTGCCTCTCTCTCTGGAGACCAATAAGAGCTTGCGTGATGGGTTGTGCCACACGAATGGCAAGTCATTTTTGTCTTAGCCTTCTCCATGAAATAGGATTAGAGCCTTCTAAGTGCAGCTTTTTGCCTCTGTGAAAGTTGTCTTGTAGTAACTTGAATAATACGGCATTAGGGGAATCTTTGTATTCTTAATATGCGCTTCCATAGTACTTTGTAACAAGAAAGCGTGTTTTGCTGTGTAAAATGCTGCTGCCGTCACTGCTCTTTTTCTTTTTTAGCTAATATGCTTAACATTTGTTTGAAAAACAAATGGAAAGTAGCACTTAATTCATGATGCTCAGCTCTCAAACTTGCAGCGTGGGCTTTCATGGGTAACAGATTGATAGGAAGAATGGCTTTATTAATCTCTAGTGGAACTTCCCTGATTTTTTTGTGCTGTTTTGAAAAGAAACCCTTGTCTTCCATTTTCTTTCCTACTTACATGTAATACATGTATCTTTTCAATGGTACCTTTGTTTTTTTACTGCAAATTTAGACCAGGGAGGCCTTCATTTTAACAGCTTTTAAGTGTTGCTGCTAAACCTGACTTCAAGATGTGCGAGTTATTCTTCAGTATGACAGAGCGTGCGCTTGCCTCTTAAATACTTGGTATTGGCATGGTAGGAAAGTTGTTCTGGGCTTTCCTCTGGACCCCTTGAAGATTTCTGTTTTCCCACTGGTTGTCAAGTGTTGTGGTGCTCACTTAGTCTATGTTTGGTCTATGTTTCTCCTCTTGGTGGAAAAGAAAAATACTGGAAGCTTTTGTCAACAGAATTTGAGTAGTGGCATAGCAGATTTGTAAGCTGTGTGTAGGTGAATTCGGAGAGCAAAGTGTGAAAGTGCTTTGTCTTGCATATCTTTAGGCCTTTGATGAAGCGATAGCAGAGCTGGACACGCTGAATGAGGAGTCTTACAAAGACAGCACTCTGATCATGCAGCTGCTTAGGGACAACCTCACTGTAAGTATCGCAGAGCAAACTGCTGTTACTTCTTCAGGCTGTGGGACTGAGGTAGCCCTGTGCCATTAAAAGTCGTTTTCAAGACATTTACTGCATGCCTTAACTGAACTGCTTTTTCTAACCAAACCAGTTAGACTTGCTTGTTTAAACCAGAAATCCCTTATTAACTACTGTAACAAACTGGGGGGCTTGGGGGGTTTTTTGGGGGTTTGTTTTTTTTTTTTGTTGTAACACAAAGTAGAGTTTGTCTGTTCTCAACAGCCAGCTTTATATTGAGTTTGCAAACTTGTGCTGGCTTCTTGCTCATTATCCTCTACTCATTTCTTAGTTCATTATTCTTTGGCTTTGCTGCGAAGTTCAGTTTTGTATTGCTCTTAGCCAAGAAAATGCTGCAGCTACTGCTAATTATGCTGTCTTCCATTTCCTGACAATCCAAGTGTTGTTAACCGTGTTTTCTATATAAACGTGTGTTCATCTTTTCTTACAGCTATGGACGTCGGAAAACCAGGGAGATGAAGGGGATGCTGGGGAGGGAGAGAACTAATGGCTGTCACGCTTCACTATGTGTTCAATGTCACCCTGTACCCTACACATATATCCCTTTGTGCGACGAGCAAAAAGAATAGTACATCGACTTTCACAACCTCAGCGTAGCAAAAACTGTCTGTGGGGTAAAAACGGTTGGTTGGTGTTTTGTGTACTTAAAGCGGAGGTCGGTTATTATAATGGCATTCCGAACTTTCCTATTATGAACATTTACAGTTCCGATTACCGTGTTTATATTTTTAACTGAACACTGTGATTATGGGTTTTGTGATTGCAATTGACTTTACAAAACTCTCACTGGTAGAAAAGTAGACACCAGTTATGTAACTCTGAGCTTAATTTGGCACCAAAATAGTCGAAGTACAATTCTCTTGTAAAGTTGTACAGAAAGTTATAGAGATTCTATTGTGACACTGGGGCATGGAAGGAAAACAATCCAATGTGTGGCATTCCAGTTAGTGACACTGCTATGAGTTAGTTGAACAGGCACACTCTGTAGACATTTGTAACCCAGTCTGAGGCACCGCTTTCAGTCAAAAGCTCACTTTGTCAATCTTGTCGGGGGATGAGGTTTGTTTGGGGTAGGAGGGTAACGAGGGAGTTAGCAGCTTGATTTCCAAACTCTTTACACTGGCAGATAACTGGGATTTGACTTCTCAAAGCGCTTTCGTGCTCATACAACGTGCATGGCGTAGCCCCTTCCCACAGCAATAACGTACCTAATTACACCTTAGATATTCTTCAGTAGTGAGAATTTTGGTTCACTACCATGGACTTGCAATAGGAGAAAATTCAATTTTTTGAATGGCCTTATTAGTTTGGATAATACCATGAAGTGATCTGCCACTTTCATATTACTTTACTCTTAGGTGAATCAATCTCCATGGTATTCCCATTTTGAATTGATCCTGAAAACTTCTTAAGTAATCCACTGAACCACCTTTAAGTTCACTGTACAGAAATTTTTCTCCCATTGGATCTGTTCATCCCTGACCCTCTCACCTGTTTAAACTCCATTAAAGCAATTCTGGACTCCCACATGCGCGTCATCCTTTCTTTGGTTATGGGTGATGTCAGAATGGTGGGTGAGACCTGGGTCTGCTTGAGACCAGGTTTCATGGATGCTTGAGAGCTGCCAGTGCTGTTGCCATCTTCAGCTCTTGCCTATTGTGGTAGCACCAGCATCTGGCTCAAATATTCAGGATTTCCCATTGATTGTACTGGAATGCAGACCATTTGTAACGCTTGTAATATTTGAGCTCCAAACGTCCTCACCCAGTTAGGTTTCAAACATGTCCCATTAAGTAAAACTTTATAAGAGTTGCGTGAACAATGCAGTGGAAAAGATTAGGAAATAGTCACCTATCAGTCTCGCGGTATCATCCCCCTGCCTTCACATTCCACTTAGGTATAGGATCCATCTGTTTGTCTGTCCATCTGTCTGCTGAAGAGAATTTCATGCACTGATTTTAAAACTCCCCTCTACTAGCTGAACAAATTGTGCAGTTAATACTTGGCGCTTGATAAATGCAGTAGTGAATGTGGAACCGAGCCTGTCTGTATATCTGGTAGCTCTTTTCGCTTTGTTTTTACTGACCAGTATTCTGCCTAAAGTTTGCTTCTGTGACGGTTATATTGCCTAGCACACACGTGGTTGTGAGAATAGTATAGCAAAAAGAAATACCTGGTTATTGATGTACTAGATTTGTGTATGTCTTTTAAACAGTTCTAGTTTCACCTTACACGAAATAATCAGGAAAGTGTAAAAGAATTCAAAAGTGAATAATAAAAAAAAATTTTATCAGTTGTTTTTGTCTGTTATCTTTGCAAAAAACTTGGCAAAAAACTTGCAGTAGTAAAATCACCACTTTATTAAATGCTCCAACCTCAGACTGTGAGTTGATTCATGGATTCCACATGGTGTGAATACTTAATTACTCCTTCCTTTGCATAGAGGCTTCCCCCTACACTCTCCCAGATTTGCAGTAGAAAACACTTTTTCATATTATTAAGGGCAGGGTTGCAACATACATTGTCATGACAGGACTTAAAAGGATATTTATGCTTGTATTTAACTTGCCATGAGTTGCTGCGAGTGGTGTGGTCAAACACACTGTAGGTGAGAAGAGTCTGTTGGTTACACGTAAAGGCTTTTCTTCAGGGAATCTTACCAATACATGCTGAGGGCAGGGGTAGCTCCCCAGGTGGGCCGGTACTGCTCACCTGCACCCAGGTAACACCACTCGTCCCAGCTGGTGCTGTGCAAAAGCACTACTGGGAGTGCAAATGCACTGTGTAAGCGGAGGTGGCTTCCTGGAAATAGAGGGCTTGTAGAGTTGGAGAGGAGGTTGGCTGGGGCCAAAGAAAGCGCCCTTCCTGCTCTGGGAGCCTCTGTCACTCCTGCAGTGCGTGGGTACTGAAATGTGCTCTGTGGGTACTGGCACTGAGTGCTGCACAGTTGCTGGGCAAACACTGATCTGTCCCATGCGCTGGCTTTAAACGGTGGTCCCTCTGTTCATGTCTCATTAGCGCTGCTTTGGCATTTTCTTCAGCCTTCATAGGTATCCTTGCTCCTAAGTGACACCAACTCCCAGCTTCTAGATAGTGCCAGCTTCTAGAACAAACCCCAGGTCATGCTAGTTGCTCGTGTTTACAGATCAGTTGTCCTGCTTGGCTCTTTCAGATGACATCTATCCTTAGTGTCTCTTTTGGGGGAAATAACAGGCCTCAGAGACGGGGCTGCAGCAGTGACGAGTTGAGAGAATACCTTAATTTTTCAAGTAATTGTGCAGTATTGGGAAAGGACACTGCAGCTGGCCCAGCCCCACTTGAGTCTGAACATACTCTGCATGTTTAAACTGAACAAATTGGTGCGGTGATGCTCACCTGACCTGTGGGTGAGGCAGTTCAGTGTGGGAAATCACCAGGAGGCTTTTGGGAAGGCAAAGTGTCTCCTGACCTGCCCTGAGAATATGGGACGGGGTGGAGGTGAGCAACCACACTTGGATGAGCTTTGTTTTAACGTGTGGGGCTGTGGCCCTGCTTGGTGTGCACCGCCGAGGTTAAGCTGGTGTGTCTCCTGAGCAGTGTTCAAAAACTCCACAGCAGCAATTGCCTTTTTTTTTCATGGAATCCAGCTGAATGTTCAGCTGAAGTCAACACGAGATACTTTGCCTGCTGCACTGGCTTTCCTACGGAAACATGTGGAAGCAGGGGGAGTATGGCCATGAGGAATGGCATTATACATAGAATCATAAAGGTTGGAACAGACCTCTAAGCTCATCCAGTCCAACCATCAGCCCAACACCACCACACCTGCTAAACCATGTCCTGTAGTGCCCTGGCTGCATGTTTTTTGAACCTTTCCAGCAGTGGAAACTCCACCACTTGCCTGGGCAGCCTGTCCCAAGACTTCATCACTCTTTAAGTAAAGAATTTTCTCCCAAAATCTGATCTAAACCTTTCCTGGCTCAATTTGAAGCCATTTCTTCTATTCCTATCACTTTGGAGACGAGACCAGCACTCGTCTCGCTCCAACCTCCTTTCTGGGAGCTGGAGAGAGCGATGAGGTCTCCCCTCAGCCTCCTCTCAGAACTAGGGTCTTGGGACAAGGTCCTGGGGCGGGAATCCTGGGACTGGGGGTCCTAGGATAGGGGTCTTGGTGCTGGGGGTCGTGGGATGGGGGTCCTGGGTTGGAGTCTCAGGGCAGGGGTCTCAGGGATGGGGGTCCCAGGGTGAGGGTCTCAGGATGGGGTCTTGAGATGAGGGTCCTGGGATGGGGTCTTGGTATAAGGGTTGCCTAGGATGGGGTCTCAGGATGGGGGTCCTGGGATGATGGTCCCGAGATGGGGTCTTGGGACAGGGGTCCCAGGATGGGATCCCGGGATGGGGGTCTCAGGATGAGGGTCCTGGGATGGGGTATTGGGATAGGGGTCCCAGGGCTGAGGGTCCTGGGATGAGGGTCTCAGGATGGGGTCTCAGTATAGGAGTCCTGGGATGAGGGTCTCGGGATGGGGTCTCAGTACAGGGGTCCCAGGATGGGGGTCTCGGTATAGGGGTCCTGGAGATGGGGGTCCCAGGATGGGGCTCCCGGGATGAGGGTCCCAGGATGGGGTCTCAGGGCAGGAGTCCCGGGGATGGGTGTCCCGGGATGGAGTCTCGGGATAGGGGTCCCAGGGCTAAGGTCCCGGGAAGGGGGTCTCGGGGCTGGGGGTCCTGGCCTTGGGGTCCGAGGACGGAGGTCCCGGGCGGGGCCGGGGGGCGGGGCTGGGGGCAGCTCCCGGCCCGTCCCGCCCCCGGCGCGAGGCGGCAAGAGGCGGCGGCCCCGGCCCCGGCGGCGCTGGGAGCCTCGCGGCGTGAGTGCGGGCCGGGCCGGCGGCTTCTCTCCCCGGGGCTGCCGGGGTCCCGGCCTCAGCTCGGGCCTCTCCTCCCCCCGCCTCTCTCCGCCTTGCGGGCGGCTCCGCGGGGGCTGCAGGAGGGCTCGGGGCGCCCCTTCCCTCTCCGCCCTCGGGGCTGCCTCCCCCTCGGCTGGGGGGTTGCTCCGTGAGCCTCTCCCCTGGGGGTCCGCAGGGCGCCTCAGCCAGGCTCTTGGCTCTTTTGAGCCCCAGCGATGGGCTTGTGAACTTCTAGGGCAGGAGGCGCGTTCCTCTTTCCCCCCTCGAGGGGCTGGAGCAGCAACCGATCCCTTCAAAAGCGATGGGAGGGGGACCATCGCTTTCCCTGCTTTTGGGGAGGCTGAGGCTGGCTTCCCTGAGGAGGGCTGGCTCAAAAAAACCTGTGTGGGAGATGGAGGTGGTTGCTGGGAGTGCTGGCTGGGCTCCTCTGAGCATCAAAGCAAACCCCTGCCCCTCCGCTTTGTCCTGGCTGAGGGGCAAAGGGGGAATTAAAATGGTGGGAATGGGCTGTTTGCCTCCTGAGGAATCCAATTGCGTTTTATTTCTCTCGGGTTTTGAGTGCTGAAAGGAACAAATGGGTGTGTGCAGCGTGTTGTGTCCCTCCGGCTGCTTCCCAGAGCTGCAGGGGGCTCAGATGCGTGCAGGTCGCCCCAGGTCGGCTTTTGCACCAACATCAAAATGTCCTTGAAAAACCTGGGAACTGCAGCATCCTTGGGGAATTTCTAGTCCTACTATTGCTGGTGGGAAGGGCAAAGCTTGCACCAGGGCCAGCCTGAGCGTGGGGTTCTCTGCCACCAGCAGAGAATCTGCACCCTGCAGCTTTGGGCCTGTTCTCCTCTGCAGCTGAGCTTTGTGGTTGACCATGAACGCCAGCGGCCCTGGCTATCCCTTAGCCTCTCTCTACGTGGGGGACCTCCACCCAGATGTGACCGAAGCCATGCTCTACGAGAAGTTCTCGCCTGCTGGGCCCATCATGTCCATCCGAGTCTGTCGAGACGTGGCCACGCGTCGATCGCTGGGCTACGCCTACATCAACTTCCAGCAGCCCGTGGATGGTACGTGACCTGTAACACAGCCCTGAGGAGCTGCCTCCCAACGGAGGCTTTGGGGGTGCAAGAGAAGGAAGGGAAGGCAATGGAAAAGGGGAGAGCTGTTTGAGTGGATGCCTCAGCTGTTAGCTTGGTGATGTTCTGCTAATGTTGGGTTTTGGTTTTAACCAATTCCAATTTGCTCCCTTTTGTGGCTGAGGAGGTGACCTGTCCCACTCCCATCTCTGCGTAGAGACTGGGAGAGGATGTGGCAGCTTGGCTTTGGGCATGTAAGGGAGGAAAGGGGCTTGTGAGATTCACCTTCCTCCATGAGCTGATGGAGAAGGGCACCAACACCCCTCCTGCCCTTCCCCAGGGCAGCCAGCTGGCTGGTGGTGTGGGTGAGCAAGGCCACCCTCCTGGCAGGCAGCGCAGTGCTGTAACCAAAAGATGTTTCATGTTGAAGCAGCAGTGGTGGGAAGGTGTTGGGTTAGTTGCCCTGGAGACCAGAATCCTTACTGGGTAAGCGAGTTGGGCATCTGCCAAACTGGAGCTTGCGGTGAAACCAGCGATCCCACGGGAGTCAGATGCACTTTGGAGCAGGGAGAAAACATAAAAAAAGGAAGGATTGGTGTGGATGGAGGGGAGGAGAGCAGAGCAGCCCCTTGCCTGGCGCTGAGCTGCCTGTCTCGTTTAGGTTAACGAGCTCCTGTCCAAGAGGATCCCCGATTCCTGTGCCCACCTCAGCTGCTGTAGGACATGGAAGGGGATCAGTCTCTTACCCTTCTTTCTCCCTCTGTGTTTGCTTCTTTGCCAGCTGAGCGAGCCCTGGACACCATGAATTTTGAGGTGATCAAAGGCCGTCCCATCCGCATCATGTGGTCCCAGCGGGACCCAGGGCTCAGGAAGTCGGGCGTTGGAAACGTCTTCATCAAGAACCTGGATGACTCCATTGATAACAAAGCCTTGTACGACACGTTCTCTGCCTTTGGAAACATCCTGTCATGTAAGGTACATGTGCCCGTGGGCCCTGCAGGACAGGGCTTGCTGCAGAGCTGCCTTGTGTTCTTGGCAGCCTGCTCCAGCCAGCTGAAACTCATTTTCTTGTTTAACTTCCCATAAAGTTTCCTCTATTCCCACCTGCTTTGAAGCCACAAGGCCCTGCTGTGTTTCCCCTGGGAATGGGGGCTTTTTCACCCTGCCCCTGAAAAATTAGTGTGGGTTTTCTGCGACTTAACTGTAGAGAAAACCAGTGTCTCTCTTTCCCTCCTTGCTCTGTGTTTGTAGGTGGTTTGCGATGAGAATGGATCCCGTGGCTATGGCTTTGTTCATTTTGAGACTCATGAGGCAGCAACTCGGGCTATTGAGACCATGAATGGGATGTTGCTCAATGACCGGAAGGTGTAAGTACCAACGAGGAGAACATCTCCTCAGCTCTGTGCTTGGCTCTGCCCCTCACTTGCTTTGGTGCGTGTTTGGGAGCAAATTCTGCCCTGCTTTGCTCCTACCTCCTGCTGCTCTCTTTCTCCTCTCTTCCCATCCATGTCCATCCCCTGTGGGCATGATGGCTCTGAGTCACTTCTGGTCAGTGCTGGTGGAAGTGTGATAGTGGTTTGGAGCTGTGAGTGATGGTGGGGAAGGAGTCCAGCCCAAGCTAGGTTTTGCTGCTGAGTCAGTGTAACAAGAGCCCACAAAGGAGGGGTGGGGTGGTCATTGATCTCTGCTGCCAGCATCAGGCAACCTGGGCAGGAAGAGGTTTTATTGTTCTTCAGCTCTGTTTGCATTGCATCACCTAATTACCTGCATCCCTGCCTCAGCAGAGGCAAGTGACTCTGCAAGAGGCTTGGGGATGCCTTGAAGGAAGAAAGCTGGCACTTGGTGGCATCCTTTGGGGTCAGTTGGTGACACCCCAGTTGCATTCTATTCCCATTTTAGTGGTGCCAAGTGGGTTCTGAGTAGGGGAACAACCAAGTGGGAGATGCCGAAGTTGCTGGATGTGAAGCACAGAGTGGGTTTATGGGGGAACAAAGCATGGCCTAAGGTGGAGGAGTTTCTCTTGGCTTGTACTGATACAGATGTGCCTGTATCTATCTCATCTCTGCAATGGTTGTGGAGGTTTTCATGTCCTTTTTCTTGCTTCCTACAGGTTTGTTGGCCATTTCAAATCCCGCAAAGAGCGTGAGGCAGAGTTTGGGGCTAAGGCACTGGAGTTCACCAACGTCTACATCAAAAACTTTGGGGATGACATGGATGATAACAGACTGCGGGAAATATTCTCCAGGTTTGGTGAGTAGAGTTGTTGAAGCAGAATATTCTCATGTCTGGTAAACTGGAGACAGGGCAATGGCAAAGAAAGCTGGGGAGAGCGCTTGTTTGAGACACTGAGCCCCTTCTCTCCATGGGATCTGACTTGTTTTTAAACACCACTTCACCAAAGAACCACAGTAACTTAATTGTCAGAACATTATGTGTACCTTTCTGCTGTGGTGGAGAACTTGTATTAGGTGTTCTCCTGAAGAAAAGTTTTTTTGCTTTTTGGGGTAACAAAAATGGTGGAGGGGATTGTTTTGTTAGCTTTTAAAATTGTATTGAAACCAGCATGCTGCCTGGTGATAGGAGCTGTGGGAACAGGAGATGCTGAGTGTGAATTGAAAGCAAAAAAAGGCTGTCTCTCCTCTTGTGTTTGGCTCTTCTATGCTGCCATGGCCATCCAGTTACCTTACAAGGTGACTTCCAAGCACGATGATGCGTGCTATCGGCACTCCTTCAACAAGCACCCTTTTTCAGATGGAAACTTTCATTTCCTCTTGCAGGAAAGACGCTAAGCGTCAAAGTCATGATGGACAGCACTGGCCGCTCAAAGGGCTTTGGGTTTGTCAACTTCGAGAAGCATGAAGAAGCCCAGAAGGCAAGAGGCTCCTCACTGCCCGTCTGCTTGTAACCTGCTAATGTTCCCACCTCTCCTCAGCAGAGAACCTCCCCAGCTTCATGCTTCCCTGTGTGCTGGCACTGGCTGGAGTGCCTGGATGGGCAGGACCTGGCAGAGGGGAGCAGAGCAGAGCTCTCTGCTCATGGTGGGGCTGGACTGGTGTGGTGGATGGAGAGTAGAGCCATGGCCACTGGCTTCTTGCTGTACTTACAGCCCTTCCCTTTGCTGCAGGCGGTGGCCGACATGAATGGGAAGGAGATCAACGGGCGGATGGTGTATGTGGGCCGAGCCCAGAAGCGGCTGGAGCGCCAGAGCGAGCTGAAGCGGAAATTTGAGCAGCTCAAGCAGGAACGAGTGAGCAAGTACCAGGTAAGGGGAGAGTGGGATGCTCTGTCCTGCAGGTCCACACTGGAGGTGTGCCCAGGGCAGCCAGGGATGTCCTTGGCTTGGGGACAGAGCAGGGCTCTCCAGAGCCCGTCAGTATGATTGGTTGCTTCTGCAATTAAAAGACCTGCACAGGGGTTCAGTCACTCTCTGATAATGTCCTAGGAAGCAAGATCAGGAAAGTGGAGAGAGATCTAAACACAGGATGGTCTTGGCAAGTGAAAAAATAGGTCTGTTCTTTTCCAGAAATTAAAACGTTAGTCTGGAAATTAGGTGGCTTCCTGAGGTCTAGGAACAGCTTCATAGTGATGGCCTGGGTGCCCTCTTCACTTTGGCTATCTCATCAGTGAGTGAAGCACACGTGTGGTCCTGGTTCCTCCCCAGGTCACCACCCCCATGGTGGCTCTGGAGAGGATGCGTTTATGGGATGTCGCACCGTGCAGCTGAACTACTGGTGAAATGCTCATCCAGCTTGAAAAGCTGCTGCGAACTTTGGGATCCCGAAGGCCAAGGTCTTTTTCTGCCTGTTTGCAGGGGGTCAACCTGTATGTGAAGAATCTGGATGATGGGATAGATGATGAGAAGTTGAGGAAGGAGTTCTCTCCTTATGGCACCATCACCAGTGCTAAGGTGAGGGACTGAGGCTGTTGCTGGGGATCCTGGGGCCGGACTGGGGCACGGGCCTCCTGGAAGATTGCAAGCTGCAGATCTCCAGCTGGCCCAGACTCTGCCATATTAATTTTTCAAACCTACTGAGTTTGCCTGAGCAAATCCTTCCCTTTCCCCGAGAAACCTGTCCATGGAGCCCTGTGGGGGCAGCCCCATCTGTCCCACCCTGACCATGGGGGCTCCAATGGGGTACCTGTGGCTCACAGGTCCTGTGTGTCCCCCTGCTGCATGGTGGCTTCTGCAGTGATCTGTGGACTTAGCTGTTTTGTTCTAATTCTGTTTTAGGTGATGACAGAGGGCGGTCACAGCAAAGGATTTGGATTCGTATGTTTTTCCTCCCCAGAAGAGGCTACCAAGGCCGTCACAGAAATGAACGGACGGATCGTCAGCACGAAGCCTCTTTATGTTGCGCTCGCTCAGAGGAAGGAGGAGCGGAAAGCAATCCTCACCAACCAGTATATGCAGAGATTAGCCACCATGAGGGCTCTGCCTGGCCCTCTCCTGGGCTCCTTCCAGCCCCCTCCAGGGTACTTCCTACCCCCTATCCCTCAGGTGAGTCCCCATTCCCAAGTGGCTTTGTACAGGGACACCAATTTTGCCCTGGACTGGAGGAAGTGGGTGGCATTTGGGCTGAGGATCGTGTCTTGATTTGCATAGACCGAAGTGCAGACTGGCATGGGATCAGTGCTGGGCTCCTGTGTAGGCAGCAGGGCTTGCCAAAAGACCTAATTTAGACCTTATTGCTCTCTACAACTACCTAAGAGGAAGTTGTGGAGAGGAGGGAGCTGGGCTCCTCTCGTAAGTGACAGGGGACAGAATGAGAGGGAATGGCCTCAAGCTCCACCAGGGGAGGTTCAGGCTGAACATTAGGAAAAAAATTTTCACAGAAAGGGTCATTGGGAACTGGAGCAGGCTGCCCAGGGAGGGGCTTGAGTCCCCTTCCCTGGAGGTGTTTAAGGGATGGGTGGATGAGGCGCTGAGGGGCATGGTTTAGTGATTGATGGGAATGATTGGATTCGATGATCCAGTGAGTCTTTTCCAACCTGGTGGTTCTATGATTCTATGAAAATGCTTGTCAGGTGCAGGTGTGGATGTTGGGGTTGACCACAGAGGTGAGGCACTCCCAAATTTTCCCCAGCCACTGGTATTGAGCTGGGTATTTAAGTAGCCACTGACTGCTCCTCAGAGGAGGGAACCAAGGAGTTTGGTGGGAGGGTGTGTGCATGGAGAACAAGTCTCCAGAGGAAAGGAGGGGAAGGAGAAGGGTTGTAGAGGTGCAAAAACTTGTGGGGAGGATATAAATGTTGCTGCTTCCTGAAGCACAGGCAGCAGACTGGAGGTCGATCTTGAAAGTACTCTGGCATGCTGCAGAGCCTGGGTTTGGCTCACTTGCCTGTATGCAGCAGCTGCCGAGATGTCCAGAGTTAGATTTGTCTCATCTTCCAAGTCACCTTGGATAACATGTTTTCCTTTTCTAGCCACAAACCAGAGCTACCTTCTACAGCCCCAACCCAGTTGTCCCAGTCCGTCCTGCCACTCGCTGGAGTGCGCAGCCTTCCCGGCCTCCCTGTGAGTCAGTCTGCCCCTCCCTGAGGCTCTTGGCATGAGCTGGTCTCTGATAGGGACTGAGGGTCTCCAAAAGCAGCACGAAGCATGTAACTACAGGGAGCTGTTGCCTAGAGGGTTGGGGTTTGGTGCTGGGGTCACGATGATGAGCACCCAGGGATGAGATGTTGGGGTTGACCACAGAGGTGAGGTGCTCCCAAGTTTTCTCTAGCCACAGTTGCTCACCTCCATGTTTCCTTCCATGCCTTTGCCACCAAGAAGCTTCATTAATTGTGCTCCATCTTTACAGCAGCGTATCCTGCAGCTACCCCCATGCTGAGGGCTGCTATACCGCCCCGACGCCTGCTGATGTCGAACATCAGTACCATGCGGCAGGCCTCCACCCAAGTGCCCCGCGTGCCCCCCCAGGCCCAGAGAGTGGGTGAGTAGGAGCAGGACTTGTCTTGGACATCACCATAGTGGCCTCATGTTAGCAAGGGTGCTTGCTGCAAGCTTGGGTTTGCCTCTGAAGATGGACAGGTTTGTGGGGTTGCTCATGGAGGAGTCCACGTGGACTGGATGGGATGGAAGTGTTTTCTGTAGTAAAGAAGAATGTAACTTTGAGGAAGCTTGTGGTATTTCATCTAACAGGACAGGTTTCTGATGTGCAGGTTGGTCTTGTTGGCCACTGCTCCTTGAATACATTCGTTGATGATGATGATGCAGTCACAGCGCCCTAAGCTTAGTGCTCAGACTAAGGTGGAGGCTGGGACCTGTTGGGCAGAAGCAGAGGTTCTGCTTCTGCCTCTCAGAGGTTCTCAGCTGTAGCTGAACTGCTGCCAAGGCCAAGCCTCCAGCAAAACACACTCCTGTTAAAGGCTTCTGGAGCTACAGCCTGAGAACCAGACCTTGCTGGCACCCTCAGTGCCTTGCTGTGCTGGGGCTGTCCCTGTGTCCCATCTGCCTTGCCAGTGAGACAGATGTGCTTCTGGTGGGGTGGTGACCAAGCTGCTGTCCTGCTAATGGTGTCCAGAGCACACCTCACCCTGAGAGTGCTTCAGCCCAGTGTCTGGCCCATCACCTCTCTGCATTTCATGGTGGTGAGGAGGGAGAGGATGCTCACAGTGTAGCCCCCTTTGAGGCTCCTCCAGGGATGGGCTTTGAGGAGAGGCAGGAGCAGCACAAGGTGGAAGTTACCCTTCTGTTGAGAGCGGGTGAAGGTCTGAGGTCTCCCAAAACGTGTGATCGTCTGATGGGGCAGCGTCTACCTACAACCCCACGGCTTCATGCTATTTAGCTGAAAGTGGTCTCTGGCATTGAGTGTCTTACTGCTGAAGTGAGCAGGAGAGCTCTCTCTGGCTTGTCCTCTCTGTTTGTCCTGTCCTCTCATTCCTCTGCCTTTGCCTCCTGTAGGAGGGGAGCCAGGGTGTGCCAAGGTCTTTTTTCTTTTCTCACAACCCACTCTCCCCAGTGCTGCACCTGTTCTCCGTCTGCTATGCAGACAGGCATTTCTGGAGGAGAGACGATGAGGCGTAGGTTCCTTTGCCAGCTCTCCAGTCCCCTGCACAAAATCAGACAACCCTAGCCCAGTAAGCAGGCTGGTAGTGTCCCAGGGAAGCTTCCTTTGATTGGGGGCTGCTTTGAGCCCGTGGGGGAATTTTTCAGCCCTTTGTGGCTTCAGCCTTGCCTGTGTTCAAAAGGCTCCTCCTTACAAATGTTCCCATTCCTATCGCAGCCAACATCGGGACGCAGACGGTCAGCGCTCGGGTGCCCTCCTCGCCCACCCTGCCGCGAGGTCCCCCACAGTACAAGTACTCCTCAGCTGTCAGGAACATCCAGCCGATGGCACACATGCCACCCATGGTGGCTCCACAGGTAACTGCTCCGCAGGGTCCCAGCGTCAGTGTGGCCACCGCGACCTGCATCAGTCCGGGGTTAACACGGCCACTGGCCCCAAGCAGCCCTGTGGCTCCGTTTATGACAAGTGCTATGGGGAACTTTCATAGAATCGCCAGGTTGGAAAAGACCCACTGGATCGTTGAGTCCAGCCATTCCTATCAGCTATCAACTATTTCTTAGCAGCTGCTGAGGTAACTGGGGCTACGGATCCAGAAGCCACACAGCTGTGACACCTAACTCTGGCTTTCCTGGAATCTGGCATTTGGATCCAAACAGGCAGTGCTAGTATCTCCATCAGCATCTCAGAAGGATGAAATGCCCTGCTGTGTTCAGACCAGCCTCAAGCTCCACCAGGGGAGGTTTAGGCTGGACATAAGGAAAAAAATTTTCACATAAAGGGTCACTGGGCGCTGGAACAGGCTGCCCAGGGAGGGGGTTGAGTCACCTTCCCTAGAGGGATTTAAGGGACGGGTGGACGAGGTGCTGAGGGACATGGTTTAGTGTTTGATAGGAATGGTTGGACTCAATGATCCAATGGGTCTCTTCTAACTTGGTGATTCTATGATTCCCCCAAGCCAAGTAACTTATACATCACTTCCAGCCTTTGATTACTCCTCCTCTGTTTTGGTTTTTTTTTTTTTCTTTCTCCAGGTGGGAGAACCTGCCGTGCACATCCAGGGCCAGGAGCCGCTGACTGCATCCATGCTTGCAGCAGCCCCTCCTCAGGAGCAGAAGCAAATGATAGGTGGGTGTCGCAGCTGCTCTGCTAGTGTAGGTTCTGCTGTGGGGCTGTGTGTGTGGACTTGCGTGCACTGGGGAAAACTTAACTGCTAGGAGAAGCTGTGAGTATTTGTGAGATGGCTCTGATATTGTGCAACTTTAAAAAAAAATTGGAGCTGTGTTGGAAGGATGTGGAGGTAGCAAAACCCCCATGTCAGTATTAGCTGCTTGGCACTGTCAGCATCTGGAGAAGTTCTGCAGGAGAGGCGGAGCTCCATCCTGCCTGTGCTACCACACTGCATCAGTGTGTTTGCTGTTCCCCTGAACTCTGAGCCATCCTACATCACTGCTCTTGGGTGCTATGAACAGCTGGGAGGGGAAGAGGGGCTTGCATTGACTTTGAAAATGCTGGAGGTCTTGCGTAGTGGTGATGTACTCCCTCATGTTTGGAGCAGGTGAGCGCCTCTACCCCCTGATCCACGCGATGCATCCCTCACTGGCCGGCAAGATCACTGGAATGCTGCTGGAGATAGACAACTCGGAGCTGCTGTTGCTTCTGGAGTCCCCTGATTCCCTGCACTCTAAGGTAGAAGGCGCCTGGTGCACAAATAAATGACATGCCACAGGGCTATCTGCTGCTGCAAGGGAAAGCCATCATGGCCCAGAAGACAGGCCAAGCACACCGATAGCCACGGGAAGAGCAAGTAGCTGCCTTATTTTAAAGTGAAAAATGAGCAGAAAGAGGCCTGGGTTGATGGTGCCATACCCAGTGTCCCAACACTTGCCTGTCTTCAGCAGAAGCCTGAGAGCATGGGCCAAGCTCTGAGGTGGTTTGGAGGTGGCTGGGAAGTGAGAAGGGAGAAGCAGGCTGTGTGTCACTCCTCAGAAAGACATGGGGGAAATATTCTTTCCTGAGAAAAGAAACCAGATAAATGCTATCTCTTGGCAGCATTTTTTCTGTTTCCTTTTTAATCCTGGTGAATATTTAACTTGGTTGTCATCAAAACAGTGAGTTGACTGCATCTCCTTGTTGCTCTGTGGAGGCAGGATTTACTCTTACCCTTTCGCTGACATTTTTTTTTTTGAAGGAGCCTGGGCTCTGTAGGTGGAGCTGCCTGACACCACCCAGCAGAGCAGCTTGATTTCTCTCTAATAAGTTCAGACTCCTATAGAAAAGGAGCAGTGCCCCAGCATCTCTGTAGGGAAGAGACAGAAGAGGTCTGTGTGCTGATCAGTGTCCTGCAAAAGCAGCACAGTTGGATGTGTAAAAGCACACTTTTTATTATTAGCACACCAATTATTATTATTTAATTCCTCTACCTCTTGGAAGTGGGTTTGTGCCAAGGCCAGATTGGGATCTGGAATATTGTGTTTCTTGTGCAGTGTGCTCCTATGTTGAAGCAACTCAACTTCTCCCCCACTTTCTGCTCTCTTTTGTAAGATCGAGGAAGCGGTTGCTGTTCTTCAAGCACACCAGGCTACCGAGACGTCGCACAAGAGCAGCGTTGCAGCGTTCCTGCAGTGAGCCTGGGTAGGTGTGCAGAGCTGCTGCAGGTGTCGATATGTGTGTGGTACACTCAATATTGCTGGTTCCTGACTCTGAAACTGGGGATTTGGTTTCTTGTCCAAGTAAGACTTGAGCAATGTAAATGTCTTTGCAATATTCCATTTCTTAAATTGCTTCTGCCCTTTTCCAGACTTAGAACTATGTCTCTGCAGTATGATTATGTGGGGTTTTTAATTTGTTGATAAGGGAAATTAGATGACTCTGCAATTGGAAAGGAAGATAGGAAAGGACCTTGCTTTTCTGTAGGTCTAGAGGGCACCAGCACAGTCTTTGCTGGGACTGTGTTTTGCAGAACCTTATCAGTAGATCCCCTATGGAATGTTAGTGGTGCTGTGTGGGCTTGATCAGGAGAGCTGGCCCTGCTGCTGATGCTGGGACAAACCCATTAACGAGCAATGCACACTCTCACCTACCTCTTTGAAGATAGTATTTTCTTGGCTTGTGATCTCAAGGAAACTGTTAATCTAACTCTTGGTGAATTTCATCTTGTCTGGATGAAATTCTTCCTTTAGCAGGTGAAAATTGCATATGTGGGTTCTCCGTTTCTTGTAGACTTCTGGACCGAGAGCAAGCCCTGAGAACACTGCCTTTGAAGAACAGCAGCAACTGTGCCCACCGTGCTCTTGGAATTGTGCCCATACAGTGACCTTTGCTTGTCTTCATTGCCCCATCTTAGTTTTTTTGTCTATTGTAAACCTTGCAGAATTGCTTCCTCCTGCACCTGTGAAACTCCCCACGTTAATTCTCTTCTCACCACTGAAAGCATCTTGTGAAATGTAGTGTGGAACCCAGTTGGGCTTAGTAGCCCAGGAAATGACAAGTGTTGATGAATCGTCATTTTTAGTGAATTTATTGGGTTCTGTAGTTTTATTTGTTCCTGTAGCTGACACTAATAAAGAACTGATGCTTCCACCCTCAAGGCATGGGCTAGTTCCATTTGCAGAAAGGTAATAAATACATTTTATGTTTTGTAAAAGTGGAGGGATGGACTTGGGTTGGGCTGCTGCAACTGATGTTTGCAGCTTGTGGTGCTGGCAGGGTGGCAGTTGTGAGTGCTGGCTCAGGGGCAGGATGGAACATACAGGATCAAATGAACAAATTGCCAACAAACAAGTTCTCTGGATGCTTTCCAAGTCACAACGATGGCTTTATGCAAATTTCACACCACTTACCTGAATTTTATCCTTCCTAGCTAGCCAGTTTTAACTTCCTTTAGAAAAGTCATCATCTTCCTGCGATTCTCCTTTTGTAATGGATTTTGTATGCCTGCAGGAGTAGTAGTGCTGAGTGTATTCTGCTGGTCACCACACTGTGTGTGTCTGTGGTAGGTAAGACCCAGCTTTTGAGGTATTGTGGAGTAGCTTTAAATGAAAAGCTGCTTCTCTGATATGTGTTCTCGACCAGTGGCTTCAAAGAGTCACTGGTGGGCTTGAAAACCTTCATAACTGTATTGTGTCCTACTGGGACACTCCTTGCTCACAGGAGTAGCTGAGACCCCTTATTACTGTGTCCTGTTGTAGTCACCGTGGTCTCAATGCTCTGCTCTTCCTATTTAGGAAAGGAATTTCAGTCCCTAGAGGCTCCTCGGTACTTGAGACGGGCCTGTATTGACCTTGCTTGACTATGTCCTCGAGCTGACCCGACCTTCCAGCAGCACCACCTACCTTCTTTCCCTCTAACTTGTGTGCTGGCATTGCTGTCTCAATCTTCCTTCTGTGCTGAATCATACTTTTGCTGCTGAGTCATCCCTCCTACGTCTTGTTTTCCTTCCAGCATTTTAATAGAATTGCTTACACATTTGCCCCTGAGCAGTGTCTGCTCTGCTCGGCTGGGACTCTTCCCTGGTGCTTTGCATAATTCCTTTTTCTCACTTATTTTTTTTGGCAGTTCTTCCCCTGACCTCTTTTCCTCATAGTGGATGCCTCAGCCTGAACAGTGCACTATTTAAGTGAAATGCTTATAAAGGACTTTAATCCAGTTAACATACAGGACCTTCTTTTAAGTTGCTGTTTCTTCCAAAGTGTTTTATGCTTTGTCTCTAGAGGAAAAATGCATACTTACGTGAGTGTTATGTGTATAAGATGCTGGAACAGAACTGTCCAGGTAAACTTCATTCTGCTGTTGGGTAGCTTGTCTGTAACCTTTTCTCAGGTTAACATGCAAGTTTGGATGTGCCTGTGACACCACCTACAATGCCAGATATCTTGGCTTGAGAAGGCACCTGCAAATCTAGGGGGGATTCAGAGTGGGGCTAAGGACCACAGGGACATCAGCAAAGCCAAAGGAACTACGTGAACCAAGACCAGGGTCTTCAAAACCTTTGTCAGAAAAGGTGAATTTGGAGCTCGCATCCCCAAGTATGCTGGATGATCCTGGACAGTTTTCAGAGTAGCTCCCCAGCTGAACCCCTCAGGGAAGTCTAGGGTTACATGCAAATGTGGAACTGGAGTCTCTAGAATAGTTGCTGTGGCTTTTGAAAGGGGTGGATGAAGATGAGCCTCTGACAAGCACTTTCCAGCTGCCCATGTGGACAGCATGACGTTTGCATGCCTGGAAAGTGTTCTGCATGGCCAGCAGCACCATTGCTGGAACAGAAGGGGAGACAGGACAGAAGTGACCCCAGGCTTGAGGGAATGTCTTGTTGCTGTGCTTGATCTCTGTCTGCCTGGTGGCTTTGCTGGGAAAAGTCTTAAGAGGTAAGATATAAAAATGAATTGCTGTTGCTGAGAGGGGAAGGAGGTGGTGCTGCTGCTTAGAGGTGTTGAAAGGAATTGTAGATGAATAGTGCAGGTACCTGCCACTCCACATAGCAGCAGGGCTCTTAATTAAGAGCTATCCTTTTAAGCGAAGCCAGTCTTCCTCTTGTATTCTGTGACCTTTCTCTGCTTATCTGTTTACTGCTGGCCTGTGCTTCCCCACCCTCAAATCCATCACACTTGTTTGCCAAGAGCTCAGGCAGGACCAGCCACAGGATCAATGGAGCTGCAGTGATTAAAAGTGGGAGTGGAATGAATGGAGGAATTCATGCCCCTCAGGGAGTTATTGTTTCAAGGCCTGACCCATTACAGCTGATGAAGTACAGCCCCGGGACCTACAAAAAACTACTTAGTGTCAGCCTAAGAGAGGAAGTCTTTGTCTTCAACAGCATTAGAGGGATTGTCTGCTTTCTAAATTCATTTCAGTCAGGTACCCACTTGAAACACTGACTGTTGGGGGAAGTAAGGGGGATGGAATTTGAACCCTGACTTATAAGCCAGCTTCTGCTTCCTCTTCTGTATTGGAAATTGGCTCAGGTATAGTGTCATCCAGCATTTTGACTCACTACTGAAAGCACTCCACCCATGTGCAGCATGCAAGGGTGGAGCAATGCTTAGAGACCCTGATGTATCGTCACTACCTGACCACTGGCTTCCAAAGCAAGGCTTTGTACAGCAGTGCTTGATGTCCTCTGACACAGAGAGGGGACACTATGAAGTAGAGTGGTTAAAGTGTTCTAGTTCCCTTACATCATCCATCACAGAAAAACACACAGCTCTAAAGTGAAAATAAACATGGCTTTAATGAGAACCATTTTTAACACTTCAAGAATAACTCCAAATATCTCTATCTCCCTTTTAAATCAGTGCCATAGATACCAGACAAAAACGAGATTGAAAAGTATAAACATGCATTGAAGTAGTAAGCCAGACCTCAGCTAGGATGTTACTGAATACCCTCCTCCCAGTAACACACACCCTGCAGCGACTGCTCCAAAAGGCACAGAGGAGCTAAAGTGGTTTAAAAAAAAACCAAAACAAACAACCCCCCCAACACAAACAAATGTAAAATTCCCCAGCACCCAGAATCTGAAAGAAGTGCACAGTGTTACAAGGCAGGCTTAACTTGCTGCTGTTTTCTTAAATGTGCAGAATAAGTAAAAATAAAAGAAAGCTGTTACTGCAAACATCTGCCCAGTCCCACTAATGAGCAGAAACTCAGCTAAGGGGCAGCAGGGATGCAGGGGAAGAGGGAAGAAGTTGGGCCCTGTGCAAGCAACTGCCTCTGTTACAAGAAGGGTATGTGGTGCCAGGGCAACTGCAGCAGTTCCTGCAGCAACCTTAGTTAAGTAATAGCAGCACAAATGCAGCAAAACAGTCACTTGAATTAAAAAAAAACATCTCTGTAGCTCTTCAGAAAGTGAAACCAATGTGGAAAGAGTCCCTGAGGCCAATAGTAACAGGCAAGTTGACTTCAGCCAGGGAAGTTTACCTATATGCCTCTCGGGGAGGGGCATTAAAACTTTGAATGATCTTAAGAGCCAGATAATAAGAGTTTGATACAGATTGTGTGTCTTAACATTCATTGTGCTGGCATATAACCTCTTACATCTTAGCAGCAGTGGAAGATAGATTTCAATACCACTCTTGCATTAAGACTGGTCCCTGTAACAGTGTCAGAAGGGAAAAAGCTTTCCTTGTTGCTTGGTTACCCTAGGCTCTGTTCAGTTCTTGCAGTAATCTCAGTGCAGCTGTGTTCTTTGGTTCAGTTTTCAACAAGGTCTTGATATCAGCAATACTTGATTTGTAATCCTAGAAGAATATCTTTTTAGTGTTAGTACATTAATACTGCAGTCTGAGACTGTAGAATTACTACCCAGCAACAGAGGCAAAGGAACACAACAAAGCTTGTGACTCCCTCTCTCTCTTTGCTTAAGCACTGGCATTGATGTAGCTGTTCTAAAACATGCTTAAAGTAGGGCTGAGAAGACAATTTCATCACTCGAGTGGATTCTGAGTCCAACACCAATGCGCTAAGTCATCCAGTACTGCCTACAGAATCTCTCACCTGACACAAAAGGATAAAGCTCAACACACCATGTAGCTGCTTTGAGCATCTCTAGAAACAGAACCTAGTGCTGAGAAACTCACGAGATCCAAACAGCAAGCAGTGATGTGAAAGAAAAATTCCCCCTCGGCCCATACAGATCTCAGCTATCTGATGGCAGATGTTGTCTAGAAAGAAGAACATTCTAAAGGGCATCTTTCACCCCGATCATGCATGAACAGACTTCAAGTTCTAGCCTACAACTATTCAAAACCTCCTGACTTACCTTCAGTTCTTTAAGTGCTTGAGCACGTCTGTAGAGTGCCTTAACGTTTTTAGGATCTAACCTCAGAGCTTCGGTGCAGTCCTGTACTGCTTCCTTGTATTTCTTCAGAGCCAGGTAACAGAGAGCTCTGCAACACAAACACCTGGTGAGAGACCTTTAGCTAAAAGCAGCATCTACTGCTGCAACACCCACTGCAGATCTCAGCTAGTCCTTGCACAGCACAAAGCTGGACTACACAACCAGTCTTGCTCCTCGTATGCTATGTGATCTTACTTCTGGAGCTCAAACTTGTTTCAGTTATAAGGGGAAAAAAAGGAAACAGTTTTTCAGACTGACAAATAAAGAGGATTTTTAGAGCAACCTGCTCTGAAGCTAAAAACCTGCACTTCAAGGATGCAGGTTCCTAGCTGTACCAGTCCAGAATATGCTCTGCTTGCTATAGTTGCTTTAGAAGTAAGTCTGAGTATTTAAGCACAGCAGTCTGCCAGTTGTGGTTCATGGGGCAGTGGACACTACTCAAAACACCACAATCCTGGCAGACAAGCACTAAAGGGAGAAAACCCTTAGCAGCCTCAGCTGAGCGTCCGCAAGAGTTTTTGCTGTACTTGATCAAAGAACATTTTACAAACTACAGGTTCATTTTTTGGGGAGCAAACGCCAGACAGCTCTGTCAGGAGTGCAAGGGTGGCTTTTAGAAAGGGCAAAGAAGTACCTGGGCAAAAAGCTGAGTAGTACCTGTTGGTGTAAGTCGCACATTCCTGGTTGAGCTTTAAGCTCTCGCTGTACTTCTCAACTGCTTTTTTATGGTTTCCTTTCTTTACAAGTTCATTTCCTTCTTCCTTCAGAGTTCGAGCTCTCTCCGTGTCAGCAGCAGTCTGGTCTGGAAACGGCAGCAAAGAACAGAGAACGCTATAAAACTGACAAGATTTGCACAGCCTCTCACAAAGCAAATATCCCCATACCAGCGTCGAGACACAAAGACATCAAAGAATCCAGAATCAACCAAAGAGGCTGTGGCAGAACCAGGCCCAGGCTTCTCCAGACCTCTGCCCGAGCTGCAGACATGCCAAGCAGGCACAGCAGCTGCCTTGTTCATCGCCTTTCTGAGCTACAGGACTCTGCCCAGCCCACGAGCAAGCTCTCACCTGATCCTCCTGGTGGTGCCATTACAGGAGTGTTTGCCCGGGGGGCTCCGGCAGAGGGAATGCTCCACCTTGTCTGGGCAGAAACAGGGACCGTGGGGATTGGTGGGAGCTTCTGGCGCCAGTTCACACCATCCTTCTCCAGCAGAGCTTTAGTCATCCTGGAAGAGACAGCTGGCAGTCACCCCGCCTCTTGGCTAGCTGGATCATGCCAGAGCCAGAGTGGTCACTTTTTAACCCGGCTCACGCATCAAGGACAGCATCTCCCCACTAACGCCTTTATATGCGTCTGAACTAAATTCTGTCTGCAGACAGGACATTAATGAAAGGATCTTCTTGTCAGCAGGGCTAAAAATATCACAGGACGAGGGCTGGAATTGTCGGTGCTCAGCTGAGCGAGAGGTTGCTCCTCACTCCTCAGCCAGGCAAGCGATGAAGGGAAACAGACAGCTCCAGGAGGAGAAAAGGACTGTGGCAGGTTGCAAACCGAATCAGCACAGGGCGGACAAGGCCCTGCAGCCTGTGGATTAGTATTTGTTTGAGAACAGACACTGAGCAAAGCAGAAGGAGTCCAGGGAATTCATTCCCAGCATCTCGCTAGGAGCTGAGGGTGCTGGCAGCCCAAGGGAGCACGCCTGGGCCTGTGCCTGGCACAAAGCACCCAAGCCCTCAGCTGCTGCACCCAGAGCTGCGTTCCCAGCCTTTTGGGGTGACTCTTACCTGTTGACACCGTCATGTGCCGCCTGTACGGTGCAGTCCACCTGCAGCACCGTCTTGTAGTCCACGTAGGCCAGCGGGTACCTCTCCAGAGCCTCATAGGCAGCAGCACGCCGGAGGAGGGGCTTCATCCCAAAGGGCACCAGCTCCAAGGCGCTGTGGCACAGGGAGAGAGCGACTGGGAGTCAGCCTGCGGTGAGACGGGGGCAGGCGGCATCGCTCCGGGCCTGACACCAGTCCTGCCGTGACCCTCGCCCCAACCTAATGGGGGTGATGGAGCCCCCCAGCACCGCTCACCGGCTGCAGTCATCGACACAGAGGCTGCAGGCGCCATCCTTGAGGTGGCAGGCGGCGCGATTGGCCAGCAGCACGCTGCGCTCCTCGGCGGTGGCCTCCCCTGCACCGGGACAAAAAGGGAAGAGGCAGTCAGACCGAGGCTACCCACCTCCTGCACCGCACCATACCGTGCTGTGCTGTACCATACTGTACTGTACTGTGCCATCCTGTACCAAACCATGCCACATTTTGGGGCACAACAACCCTGTGCAGCTACAGACTAGGAGAAGTCTGGCTGGAAAGCTGCCCATAGCAGGACCTGGGGGTGTTGGTTGACAGCAACTGAACATGAGCCAGCAGTGGCCCAGGTGGCCAAGAAGGCCAAGGGCATCTTGGCTTGGATCAGAAACGGCGTGACCAGCAGGTCCAGGGAGGTTCTTCTCCCTCTGTACTCGGCACTGGTGAGACCGCTCCTCGAATCCTGTGTTCAGTTCTGGGCCCCTCACCACAAGAAGGATGTTGAGGCTCTGGAGCGAGTCCAGAGAAGAGCAACAAAGCTGGTGAAGGGGCTGGAGAACAGGCCTTATGAGGAACGGCTGAGAGAGCTGGGGGTGTTTAGCCTGGAGAAGAGGAGGCTGAGGGGAGACCTCATTGCTCTCTCCAACTACCTGAAAGGAGGTTGTGGAGAGGAGGGAGCTGGGCTCTTCTCCCAAGTGACAGGGGACAGGACGAGAGGGAATGGCCTCAAGCTCCACCAGGGGAGGTTCAGGCTGGATATTAGGAAAAAAATTTTTCACAGAAAGGGTCACTGGGCACTGGCAGAGGCTGCCCAGGGAGACGGTTGAGTCACCTTCCCTGGAGGGGTTTAAGGGACGGGTGGACGAGGTGCTGAGGGACATGGTTTAGTGTTTGATGGGAATGGTTGGACTCGATGATCCGGTGGGTCTTTTCCAACCTAGTGACTCTATCATTCTGTACCGTACCGTACCCCATCCCGTGCCGTACCTGCGGTCTCCAGCAGCTCCAGGGCTCGGGTGTAGAGCGCGGCTGCCGGCCCGTACTGCCCGCGGCGGAACTCCTCGTTGCCGGCCTGACGAAGGGCCCCGGGCGATGCCGCCATCGCGCCGCACCGGGACCGGAGACCGGACACCGCGCCCCCGGCGGGCGGGGCGGCCATGGCCACGCCCCTTGGAGGGGAGCGATCAGACCACGCCCCCATGGGTGGGCGGGGTTTCAAGCCCACGCTTCCTATTGGACTGACCCGCTCTGACCACGCCCCCACGAGGCTGCTCCTACCACGCGCCTCATGTCGGGGCGGGACTAAGCAACCACGCCCCCTCCATGCTGGGCGGGGCTGCTCTGGCCACGCCCCCCCGTGCGCGCGCTCGGCGCCGGCTTCCGGCGGCGGGCGGAAGTGGCGGCGCGGCGAGCTGCCATGGAGGAGTGAGGGACGGGAGCGACCCGCCGGCCCACCCGAGCGCCGCCATGGAGGCGGTGCAGCTGCGGAACCCGCGCCGGTGAGACACGAGGGTGGCGGGATCCCCGGAGGCTCTCCGAGTTCGAGGGGCGCCGGCGGGAGCGGGGCAGCGGCCGCGCTGGGTCCTGTCCCGCCGCCTCCCCGGGCCGTTTCCGCCGGCGAGGGGCGAGCGCGGCTCCCCCAGGCCCGAGGGCAGCTCTGCGGTGTGGGGGCTGACCCCGGCGAGCGCTGCCTGCGGCTCCCCTAGGCCCGAGGGCAGCTCTGCGGTGTGGGGGCTGAGCCCGGCGAGCGCTGCCTGCGGCTCCGGTCCGCGACGGTTCCTCCGCCGGTTCCTGTCTTCTGTGTCCCAGGAGCAAACCGGCGCCCTCCGCTCACGGGAAGCTCGGTTTGTTCTGTGGCCGCTTGTGGCGGAGTTGGACCGGAAAGTGGTTCCCCGGGGGGGTCGGGATAGCGGCTTAGGGGAGCCCGGTTTGCGCTGATCTGTCCGTGCTGTTTAAACACACCGTGCAGCAGCTGCCGCTGTCGGTGGCAGCAGTCAGTGCACCGGCAGAATGGCGTGGGGAGAAGTAGAATCATAGAACTACCAGGTTGGAAGAGACCCACCAGATCATCGAGTCCAACCATTCCCATCAAATACTAAACTATCCCCCTTAGCACCTCGTCCACCCGTCCCTTAAACCCCTCCAGGGAAGGTGACTCAACCACCTCCCTGGGCAGCCTCTGCCAGTGCCCGATGACTCTTTCTGTGAAAAGCTTTTTCCTAATTTTCAGCCTAAAATTATGTAATTGTGCTCCTAGGCTGCGAGGGGATCGGATACAAGTGTGGTAGTTCGGTACTTCTGCAGTTATTTTGTTTGAGTATGCAAAGAGCCTTTTTGGGTTTTTTTTCATTAGTCCCCTTCTTAATTTCAGCAAAAAAGATCTGCCGCTTGCATTACTACTTTTGAGCCCCTTGGAAACGGCAGCTTGTGTGTCACTGATAATGTATTTTCTCCCTTTTCTCCTCTTCCCACACCTCCCTTCTCCCCGTGCTCACAAGGACGAGTGATGTGTTGTTGGTTAATGCTTATCTCCGCAGAGAAGCCTGTGGCTGCTTTCAGTATTTCACCACTTCCTGAGTCTGCTTCTTGATGATCTTTCCTCTGCTTCAGGAAGCCATTGTATGTGCTCCATGCGTGAACTGCTTCTCTTGTACAGCTTTTGTGCATAAACATAATATCCAGGGATCATGAGTGGTTTCTCATTCTGTTTCTGAAGAAACTGGGAAGAAAAAAATATATGTATATATTTTTAGTATAGAAGTTAGCATGCCTGTGGCTGGAGCCGTGGTCTTTAACAGCAGCAGCAAGAGCTTTCAGTAGTGATTTGCAGTTGCAGGCGACCACTCATGTTTCATTTTAAACAGTTGCTGGTTGGGAGATCAGTAAGTTCTGAAAACTCCCAAGATTAACAAGTTCCTGTGTTTCAAAAACTTGCTTGAGCTGGTTTGGGGAGTTTGGAGTTTTTTTTGTTTGGTGTTTTTTGTGTTATTGTCTTGAGATTTTAATTTTTTATTTTTTTTTTTAGTTCATCTGAAAATGAAAGAGCGATTGTTTGTGGGCTACTGGAAACTGTTTGTTCCACAGGGAAATTCTTTGTTTTCAGCACTTTTTTTTTTTTCATGTAGTCCTTAGCTGTTCTGGGAGGTTTCTTGGTGAACAGCTCCTGGTGTCGTAGAGGTGGACTGAAACAAATGTGATTGATCTTGGTTTTTTGTGTATGGAGTCTCCCTGAAAGTTGCACAGGGCTGAGGTGGGGGGTTAAGTGAAAGATCACAATACCTAGCATGGATTTTTTCCCTTGGAAGTGTTTCAGCTGACTCTTACTAGCTGTGCATTTAAGAGGGATGTATTGAGATCCTGGAAGACTCAGATATCAGTTTCCTTTTATTTTTTTATCCCGGATAGACTTTTCATAGTCCATGTCCAGGCCCACAAAGTTAAGTTCTGATGTTAAAAATGTACAGATGAGATCAGTATTGCCTCATTCCTCCCCAAAAACGTATTCCATGTGTACTCTAAGGCATCAGGAAGATGATTTTCCCCTATGCATGGTCTTGGTACATATCCTTCCATACAAGATATTGTAATTTAGTAGGTATGTTCAATAGCTTCAAGGCTCTGCGGTGCTGTGCTTTGACCACCAATGTGTAGATCCAGAGTTGTGTTTCCACCAAGAGGAACTGTAGATTCATGTACCTGCTCAAATTCTGTTCTCTGGAATCACCAGTCCTCTTTTGCTATTGGATAATAATAGTATTCAGCCTCATATCAGGTGAAATAAACTGACTTCACAATCAGTTTACTTCATGCCAAGTCTCACATATGTTTAAGTGGTGCTATTCATTCTGTTCCCACGAAGACCAGACTGCCGTAAAATTGGATGTAATCATTTGTCTGTTCTTACATGTGCAGGCAGCTGAAGAAGTTGGATGAAGACAGTTTAACCAAACAGCCTGAAGAAGTATTTGATGTACTAGAGAAGCTCGGAGAAGGGTATGTGTTCTCTCACAATGTCCCTGTGTACGTCTCCAAGAACACATCTGTGTAATGGGCATGTGCTCAGTGGACTCTGATTTTTCACTTTTGTCACAATCCTGTTACTGCAAAGCCATGTACTGATAGGCAACAGTGTTTGGTTAGGAACAGAATAAAGAATTTTTCCTAGAGTATGATATCTTAATCTAAATGGTAGCTTACAACTCAGCAGCAGGCTGTTGAAAAATGCCAGTCTGGAGTTGATAGGGCTCTGTGGAAGCTTGAGAGGGTTTGTAGTTCATCCCTGCTGCCTCTTGCAGAAATGAACTCCTGTGGCGTTGTGCCACTCAGAAAGGCAGAGCAGCATGGGAATGCTCAGCGAGCAATGTATTTGCTATCTTAAGCACTTCATGTGAAAAAACTGATTTGTAAACCTGCCTGGCTGCTGTAAGTGAAGAAGCTGGAAATAGGCTTATATCTGACAAGAACAAGCAAACCTCTCTGCCCTGAGCTGCAGTTCTTACTGACGTTCAGCTGGTACTGCATGCTGGAAGAAGAGAGAATTGCATTTGTTGGATGTGTGTACAAGGCCATTCCAAAGCTACAGGTGGTGTAGTGGTCATTTGCTCTCAGTTTGCTGTGACCTATTTGTATTGTTATATTGTTGTGTTTAGATGTTAGTGGACTGATTAATTACATTAAAATACAAAATCTTTTTAGCAGAAGGATGGTTGATTTTTTTACTTGATGGCTGCACTTAGAAAAAAGCAAAAACATAACGTTTGCATTTTTAAAATGTTACTTTATTCAGTGTTTAATATTTCGTTTTATAGCTCCTATGGCAGTGTGTTCAAAGCTATTCATAAAGAAACGGGTCAAGTCGTTGCCATTAAACAAGTTCCTGTGGAATCCGACCTGCAAGAGATTATAAAGGAAATATCCATAATGCAGCAATGTGACAGGTAAATGCATACTGCAAACCCATTATCATTATGCAAAGTAAAGTATTGTCTATGATCTGGCATTTAATCAAATAAAAGCCATGATGTTACCTTAAATGTTTTTTAAAAGGCTGGACTTTTACGATCAAGTTACCTCGTACCAACTGAGTCATGTTAAGTGACCATTTGGGTAGTGTTAATCCAAGCAAAGGTAAGTCAACAAAAGCGTAGCTTGCACCAAGGCAGCATTAAGCGAAGTTCGAATAACCTTGCACTTGCTGCCAGCAGAGCGCCAAGCTTGTGCGTGGTTGCTGCGGTTCTCCCCATGCACCATCGCGTGTTGAACAGTGGTAACTTGATTGGGTGCTGGAACAGCAGTTCCCATGCCCAAAGGGGTCACAGCTTCTTAGCAAGTTGTGATAAGGACATAGAAAGCTGTTAGGAGAGGATTTTTGTTGATTATTTTTAAGGAGCACAGGGATGAGAGCCACTAATGCATGACTGCTCTTGCATGTGCATAATCTATGTGCTATTATCTGCTTGGGTGGCAGGATTGCCCTTCCTGACCACTTTCTGCCTGCGCAGGTTCTGATGCGGTACAAGCTATTTGCTGATCTGAGCATCCCCAGAATAACCATCTGGCAGCTCTGCGGACTGATGGGTGGCTCTCTGGGTTGTCTTTGCATGTTTCTTATGGGAAAAGATGTTGGTCTAACTTAGCTAATGAAGAGCTCATGGGTGTAGAAGGCCTCCTCTCAAAGTATGTCCTAGGCTGAAAGTTTAAAATGTGCTTTATTCTGGTGTTATTTTAACCTTAAATGCTAATTTGATAGACTTCAGGCATAGACAACTGTAAAATAAATTATATTAGCAATACAAAACTACAGTCTCAATCACTTAGTTTATTGCACTTCGTTCTCACTACCTTTTAAATGATGTTGACTGGTGGCGGAGACCAAAATGTAACTTGAAAAGAATGTTTGTGAAAAGTCTTACTGTGTAACATGGAAAGCATCGCTAGATGTCTCTTTCTTAAAGGAAATTAAATACCAACATTGTAAGGCCTAAAATGAGACCTTACAGTTATGAACAGCAGAGGGAGTGAATCACTGGAGCATCACAGTATCTGCACAAGCACTAATGGACGCGACATGGTGTGACAGACTTGCTAGTTTTACAGGTTTTCATTAGAAAATATTACACAAAGAGTAGATTAAGTGCACTTTTGTTCCTTAGCTGTACCAACAAAATTGGGAATTCCCTGCTTTTCTTTTTCCCGACAGATGGTCGTTCCAGTCAATATACTTCGCTGGGTTGTTTGCATTTTGGGCAGCCAGACAACTGACTGAGGGACAGTCCTAGGTTTTACCAAATTCCTAAAATCCATTCTGGATACAATTGTAGAAACACACAGGTGCATATAGTAGTGAGAGAACACTCCTCTTATCGAGCACGATAGCTGTTGTCCAGCAGACTTTGGGCCTTATTTGATGTTTCTATTTGGTTGCAAATGCTCTGCAGCAAGTTCACCAGGGAACTGCCATGGTCTGTTTCTTGTTCCCTTGTCCTGCCTTCTTGCTTGCCACAGTGCTGACCTTGTTGTAAGCCGGTTCAGGGAGCTTAACTGGATTGAAGGCTAATCACTCCTTCTTGCTACAGGCTTTGTTTTCAGGCGGTGGAGCTCCCTGCACTGACTTACTGCCAGGTCAGATGAGCAATGCTGTGGGAAAGAAGCTTGGCAGGACTGCAGTAGCCCTGTGCAAGTACAGACTGTTTTGGAATACTTTTGATCAGGGTTTCAGTGGCATTTCAGATCTGAATTTCTAAAACATACTAAAAGGAAGTTGTGGAGAGGAGGGAGCTGGGCTCTTCTCCCAAGGGACAGGGGACAGGATGAGAGGGAATGGCCTAAAGCTCTGCCAGGGGAGGTTTAGGCTGAATGTTAGGAAAAAGTTTTTCATGGAAAGGGTCATTGGGCCCTGGAACGGGCTGCCCAGGGAGGGGGTTGAGTCACCTTCCCTGGAGGTGTTTAAGGGACGGGTGGACAAGGTGCTGAGGGACATGGTTTAGTGTTTGATGGGAATGGTTGGACTCGATCATCTGGTGGGTCTTTTCCAACCTGGAGATTCTATGATTCTATGACTCCACAGTGTGTTGTGCTTATTCTGTTATGCTGGTTACTGCATTTGACCCTTTCTTTTCTCCTCTTTTTTTCACATTTCATAGTCCTCATGTGGTGAAGTATTACGGCAGCTATTTTAAAAACACAGACCTGTGGATAGTCATGGAATACTGCGGCGCTGGATCGGTGTCTGATATTATTCGATTACGAAATAAAACTGTATGTCCTTTCTCCTCTGAATGTATGAATGGGAATTATGGGTGTCCAGCAGCTCAGGGAAGTGGAGTAGTTTGGGCACAATTCTCAGTGTTCAATGCCTGACGCAAGCATTGGCCGTAACTTGAGATGCAGGTCCTTTGTTCCTCTGAAAATCGGAAAGCTGGTTACGTTGATTGAGTTTAGTTTTCCACATGATGTAATTGGGGGAGCAGATTTTGGCTTGTTGGTTTTCCTGAAGACCCAGACTGATGCTGAACAACAGACTTTACCTCACCTTACTTTGGTTATTGCAGAATAAGAGTTACTAGTTTAGAGAAAGAATAATGGTATGTGCAGTGTGCTATATGTGTATGTGTGTGCTGGTTGTAATCTAATTCTACTACATAATGCTGTGAGTTGCTAACTAACTTCCCATTAGTAAGACAACATTTAGAGAAGGCAATTAAATGGCAATTAGTGTATCTCAGGAAAACAAAGACTAAAATAAGTGTTGCATCTCAGCTGATGGGTTGGCAGTAACACTTCTCTTCTTTAGCTCACAGAGGAGGAAATTGCTACAATAGTACAATCAACGCTGAAAGGACTAGAGTACCTGCATTTTATGAGGAAAATACACAGGGACATCAAAGCTGGAAATATATTGCTAAATACCGAGGGGCACGCTAAGCTTGCAGATTTTGGAGTGGCAGGACAACTTACGGTATGTAAACCCAAGCCGGCTGTGTATGCTTCATCTTTTTAACATGCATGTGAGTACGATGTGCGTGTGGAGACTTTGAGAAATTGTTCTAAAATGGTTTTTACCATTTCACATCAATGTAACAAGATGGTAAAGCAGCAACAGATTAGAGTAGAGCTCTGTGGAAGCCGTTGTACCTAAGCAGTGGCTTGCAATGGCATTTGCTCTTTTCTTCAGGGTATTTGTAACTTCAGTAGGCACATTTCGATTCCTCTTTGCAACCCTCCATAGTCCAGGCTTGCTGACTCTAATAATGTCCCTGTGTGCAAGTGGAAGAGAGAGTGATAATAATTGATGAGTGTTTGTGGCTAATACAATTGCTATTCTGTGGATATTTATGCTACTCTTCTCAGGACACCATGGCAAAGCGGAACACTGTTATAGGCACCCCGTTTTGGATGGCTCCGGAGGTGATTCAAGAAATTGGGTATAATTGTGTTGCGGACATCTGGTCTCTGGGAATCACTGCAATAGAAATGGCTGAAGGCAAACCACCGTACGCAGATATTCATCCTATGAGGGTAAGGACTGTGGCCTTTCGAAATGTATTGCTGCATGGAAAGGTTTTTGCTGTTACAGCTAGCTGAATAACATATCAACATGCCATCTTGCTTTTAATTTAGAGTAAATTATTTGTTTTCTCTTGACTCTTTGTGCTTTTGATTAAATGAAAAACAGGTCTTTGAGAAGGAGAATCTGTGTTGGGAGGAAAATCACAGTCCTCTTCGGTTAAGACATAGCTGCAGTTCTCTGTACTGGGTGTGAAGAAACGTCTTCAGCTGTATTATCAAAAGGGTTTTGGTTTGTTTTTTTTTAATGCAAGCATAAATTTTTAAGTCTTAAAAATGGCAGATTCATACCATTTGGGGCATATAATGGCTCAGACAGAAATGTAAGCACCTACTGAGAAAGGTCTGATTTCTTGCTATTTAATTCCTCTGGGCAAATTTGTGTACAATATTGACACAAACTCTTCAGAACCAGCAAACTTGAAATATCTGTAGTTCTTGGATACTAGGGTGTGTTTGTGTGTATTTGTTTAACTGTTGGAAAGCTTTAAACTTTGCTTGGAAATCTGGAATATTATTCTGTTTTCAGGCAATTTTTATGATTCCTACCAACCCGCCTCCAACGTTCCGGAAACCAGAGCTTTGGTCAGACAAGTTCACGGACTTTGTAAAACAGTGTCTTGTCAAGAGCCCGGAGCAGCGTGCCACTGCAACACAGCTTCTGCAGGTCTGCCTTTTCTTACAGGAATGTAAGCACTAGATTGGGCTTGCTAGGGTAGGCATCTGCTGCTGCATCTCTGCTGAGATGTTGGTTTCATTTCTTGCTGCTCCTACTCATTACAGATTTTACTGATTAATAACTGATTTTTAAAATCTTACACTCAACTTCAGCTTTTTATTTCTTCACCATGACCCAGTCTAGCATCCATTTCCTAACTTTGTCTTCTCTGTGTGTTTTGGGTTTTTTATTTGGCTTTGGAGGCTTGTTTTACTCTCAAATTCTCACCAGGACTCCAAAACCCACATTCTTAAAATGCTAAAAAGGGGGAGCTAAACAAGTGGTCTAGTCATGTTGATGATCAGTGTAATCTGTTCTCAACATCGATGCTGTTAAGGAAAGAAATGAGTTATGGGAGGGGAATGAGCCCAAGGTCTCACAGCAGCGATGCCTTTGGAGCGTGATCTTGTTTGGAGGGTGAGAGGTCTCCCTCCTGTGCCCAACAGAAGTATTGGGTTTTTATTTTACTAATACATTGAGTTACGCTCTGATTTTGTCTGGAGGTATGTCATAGTAACAGTCCTTTACTATTATATCTTGATTCAGATGTGGTCCTTATATATATATTTTTTAATACTTCTCAGCATCCATTTGTTAAAAGTGCCAAAGGAGTGTCAATTCTGAGAGACTTGATTAATGAAGCAATGGAAATCAAGCTGAAACGTCAAGAAGCACAACAACGTGAACTAGATCAAGATGATGAAGAAAACTCAGTGAGTATTTAATAGCGACAGTGTACAAAGTCCAAACTCTTGTTCCATTCATAAGGATTATCTACTTTGGTTTTAGATTTTGTAATATTTTGTCCAATTGCGATGGATTTGAGTTTTCTACTTTGACTGCTTGGTCTCTATTCAGTCTTTATATTTGAGTGGAATAGCCAGCCGGCTTGCTGTTTGTTTAGCTTAGAGTGTAACTTGAGACCTCTGACTGACTAGGTCTGCAAAGTAGTGCGCGTAAAAGACTTGATAGGCTTTCCCAATTGGACTATGTTATTTATGCGGTGATGAGAATTTTGCATTGTAGATTCAGGTCTTAGACTGCTCTCCTCCTATCAAATAATAATATTGTCAGTGATGCACTAAGTTATAAGTCTGTTATGTTGTTTTACTATTGTTGTGCTTTAGAACCCCCCTTATAGAAACTTTCTACTTCACAAGAGCAACCGACAGAAACCTGAGGTGAGGCCATGATGAGTGTTCAGGGGTTTGCTGTGAAATTAAGTTTGCGCTCTGTTTCAGTGGTTTCAGCATGTCAATATGGGAAGCATGTCAAAAGCTGGTTTTTAAGCCTCTGCCTGCTTCAACTTGGATAAATGAAATGGGCAGCAAAAAGCATTGTATGCCAGTCCTCTTCAGAGCTAGACTTGAACAGCATGCTCTGCAGTGTTTGTGCTGAAGACATGGCTCATGTAGTTTTACAGTTTTGGACCAATTATTTATTTCGTGTGGAAATAACTTTATTGGTCATGTTGCTATCATGTTGACTCTAAGAGTATTGTCCTTATCCTTTCTCCTTCATTTCTGACTGATCTGGAGTAACGTTGCTGGGAGCTGGTGTTTGTAGCGGAGTTGAGTGGTCTCCTGTCTTTGTGTGTGTTTTCCTGAAGCTTCTCTACGCCGTGTCTGCTAGCAGAAAGGTGTTCCCAAGCACTTCCCAAGTGCTATGAAAGTTTCTGCTGTAGTCCTCTGTTAAACAATGTGTAGCTAACAAATATATTACTTCCACTCACCCACTCATCTCCACCTAAAATTACTTTTCCTCCGTTAACATCTCATATAGTTATCTCCTCCTCATGCTACTGCTTTTGAAGTTGAGAAGTAACTTACATAGGTACCCTTGACCAAACAGATAAAATGTATGGAACATGACAGAGTGGAGGGATCTATTTCTGTCTTTCAATGACAGTGAGATTGAGTATTACAGCTTCACATGCAAGACCTATGTTTTCCCTCTGGCACTAATGCAGATCAGTAAGACCATGGTTGTACAAAGAACTGTGAACGTCATCCTTATCACAAAATTATGAGCATTTCATCTGAGGTGAGATGCCTAGGAACTCTACTGTAAACCTAGAAAGTGACTTCTGTTTTAGCTGGATACCTTATCCACTTTTCTACAAAACTAAATACATCGTGGGAATTTTGACCTTGTTCTTCACGAAATCCTAGTCACAATATATACTTAGTGAAGTACATGCTACCTGATGGAACTACTGCCTCTGACAATGACTAGTCAGTGAGACTGACCTTGAGATAGAGGCTTTAAGCCAACTGTTTAAACCAGTAACGCTATTAGAAGCACTAATGACTGAATGAGTTTTGTCATGTGCTCTTACAGGCAGATCACCAGGTCAGAAATGAGATACAACTTGCATTGAGAAGCTTCTGCTGATGATTTATTATGCGAGCAGAAAAGTATGAAGACTTTTCATTACCTGTTTGGAGATGACAGGGAGAGAACTAAGTGCATAAAACAAAATGTTGTTTCTATGTGTGTTCGTAAAAAAAAAAAAATCTCTGGATCAGTAAGACTTTCCAGTGTCCTTGATTGCAGACGTTCTTCCCGGGGCTTCACCACCATCAGTAAAAACGTATTTATGGCATCCTTGTACAGGAAGAAGATGAAACAGATTCAGGTACCATGGTGAGGGCGAGCGGTGATGAAACTGGTACCATAAGAGCTGTCAACACAATGAGTGATGGAGCCAACACAATGATAGAACATGACAGCACCTTGGAATCCCAGCTGGGTACAATGGTCATAAACACAGAAGATGAAGAGGAGGAGGGCACCATGAAAAGTAAGAGAACATCTTTAACATCTTGATATTTTGGGTAGCTTGTTTTGATGCTTTTTATTGTAGGGAGCTAAAACTCTTTTGTCAATGCCCTCTGGCAGTAGAGAAGAGAGACTCTTTCTAGGTTCAAATTTCAAGCTATTCTGTTTAGTCTTGCACTTGATATAGCTGAGTTGTGCTCAATTTCCACAAGTTTCTGTGCTGATAGAACAAGATCTGCTTCTAACTAGTTGGTTTTGGTTCTTCGTCTTTGTCTTTTTCACTGAATGTAGAGGAGGGAGGCTCTAGCTTAGGGTTAATCAAAAACTTCGTGTTGCTTTAGGTGATTTGGCCGTAACCTGGCATTCTCTTTCAGAAATGATGCATCAAATTAAGGTTACGCTTATGAGAAATACCTCACACTTTTTAAAAACAACAAGGCATGCAGTGGGAGGAGCTAGCATCCCTCTAGGCTTGTGTGTTTCTTTAATGTTACCTTAATTGGTAAGGACAGCTGAATAAGCTGTATGTTGCTTTTCCGAGACATTCAAGTTGCAACTCGTTCTACTCCAAAATAGAAAAGCTTACTAAAACTACAAACCTTGTCACAGGTTGTCAGATTTTAAAATGATGTGACTTTGCTTCTTGGTAGTGTGGAAGACCTCACAGCTTGACCTAGAAAAGGGTTTAAAATCTTTTTTTTATTAAAGAGGTGGCAGGGAGAGCCTCCTTGGTGAAGCATGACTAGAAGAAAAATAATCTCTTTTCTCAGTTGTGGGTTCTCATAGAGATCTGTTCCCAGTGGTTGGGTGGGAACAGCATTGAGGTGGAGGTGGTCATGGTTGAGTCAGCTGGCCAGCTCGGATGTTTGTTCAAGGACTGAGGAAAGTGCTGAGTGGGTAACTCAGCACTGGTAAAATATTACCATTATAGTCAAGGCTTGTTCTTTTGGCTCTTGCACTGCTTCTGAATACTTCTGTGGCCATCTGATACTTAACCTTTAGCTGTTGTAGAAGAAATAAAAAAAAATAATTTTAACAGGAGTTTGGAAACCTCCTCAGGAATTTCAGTTCTGAGAGCTTTATCCAAGTGGGGGCCCTCTAGAACTTCTGGAAGGATCCTGTTTTCCCCTAACAGACAAGAGGAACTTCAGCAAAACCTGTTTAAAGAGTTTTTTGAACTGATTCAGCACATTAAAAACCAGAGGTGTCAGGCCATGTAGCGGCTTGTGGCAAGTAAGCTGATAGGGTTATGCCATTGAGTTTTGTGGAACAAGGTAGCTCTAGCAAGGAGACAATGGATGCTTAGAGGGCCTTAAAAGGCCACCTAAAGAGTGGGACAAGCTGCCAGCTTTAATGAACAAAGTGAAGATGCTGTTGCTTTACAGATAGACAGCACTGTTAGTTTCTCATCATCAGTGTGTGCTGTTCCGTTTCATGATTCACCATAACAGAGATTCTGCTTCTGAGATGGTCCTGCCCTGGTTACCAAAGGTGTTCAAGTAAAGCACCTCTTTGGTTTATCTTCCTGTGTTTAACATGCTTATCTTCTCTCCATCTTTTTAAGATTGTGATGCTTATAACTCAGAAGCATCTAATACTCTCTGCAAACTAACGTGCGTGGTTTTGAGGAGATGCCTTTGATATCTGTTTTGCAAGGACACTCTTGTTTTGAGTAGAATCAGTTATGATGATATTGCAGTGCTTTAGTACAGTGTAATATCAAACCTCAAGAGGGAGCTCCAGAACAACCTCTAAGAACTCTAGATCTCCGTGACTAGAAAGTCGAGGTTTTATTTTAAACCTCTGTTAGACATCAGACTTCTTACAAACACTGTTCTTCAGCTGCTGCTGTGTCTGATCAGTGCTGTGTATGCATCAGGAGGGCTTGAACAGCTCTGTGTTGCGGAGGAAGCTTCTTCAGATACTGAGTGCAAATGATGTTTGGTGCTGGTATCGCTCTCCTGTCTACAGGTTCAATACAGCAGTATCTAGTGAAACAGTGGCGCACTCCATGCTCTCTGTGCTGCAGGTTGTGCTGAACTTAATAACTTTAATTCCAGGAAATCTGATGTTAATGGAAATAATTGTACTAGGCTAAAAGTTAGCTTTTCCTTGACACCTTATTCTCCTTCTTCCCCAGAAGCACAATGCTGAAATTCTTGCTGCCGCACAGTGCAGTTTGTGTTTGTTTCTTTGGTGTGCTGCGAGGCAGTGTCTTTGAGCAGTGTCTTTGAGCAGCCTGCCCTTCATGGGAATTGCCTATAGTTCCATTTCTCAGCTTACCATTTCCATATTCACGCTCTTTCAACATTCAGTTAAATTGATTTAACTGTAAAGCTCATCAGCCTGCTGCAGAACTCTCTGGAGGAAGCTCTTTTTGTAATCTTAAATATAAATGTAATAATCCTGTTTGGAAACCACTGAGTCTGAAGAAGCTTCATTGATTCAGATTTCTAAAGAAGTCTATATTTCCCCTGGCAGCTTGCGTTATGACTCACAATAAAACTTGTTTTAAGTCAATAAGTTCTGATTTATTTATTTTTTTCTTGCATGTCATTAGTAGGAGGATTTTGCTTTCCTAGCTGTCTTGTGCTTTTTCACTGCAGGGTTCCAAGCTTGTGTTCTAGCTGTTCCTCCTAATTTAAACAAATAAATTGGTCTCTTTGCCAGTGTTTGTAGGACATTGAAATATGATGCTTTAGACAGGGTTGTCTTCACAATCTCTAGTAAATAATTTCCAGTGGCCTTGAGTGATTCTTGCATGAATCCATTCGTGACTTTTCAGGCTCAGAGGAAAAGCATTCTTAAATTCCAGTATTTTATGTTGTAGGGGAAGTTTTGTTTCGTAGTCAATTGAGCTGTAATTCTGTTTTCTTAAATTCTTTCATTTGCTTTGCTTTTTTCTGGACTCTCAATATAAATATTCAGGCAGCATTAAAAATGTCACTCTGACATTCTATTACGCATTTTGAAAGCACTCAAGTGATTGCTTGAAATTGCAGATACTAATTTGCGCTGCGACACATTTTACTTATAAATCGATTGCTAACAGATTACTTATGGCTTGCAGTTAAACTATTCCAGGAAAAATTTGGAAGCAGCTGAAGAACTATAGATGAGCTGTCATTCGTAATAACAGACATTTCCATTGTGCGTGAGAATTGGAATAAGCTTTGAACGGCGAATAGGTCTGGAATTATCTTTTGATTTTTCTGCTTTATTTGCTGTAGTTTTTTGTACAGTAGAAATTTGGCACGAGTTTCTCTTTTTGATTTTAAAAGAAGAACATATATTTATCTACTTTATTATAAAATTATTGCCTTCCTTGGAAGCTGCAATAGTATCAGATCCAAGTGAAATAGGATCTAGTTTGTCTAATAATATAATCTGCCCTAGTTTCTATGTTCATGTGGCTCTTGCTCCTTTAAGCACCATTAAAGTAACACCAGAGAGTGTAGAACTGCCAAGAGCGGTGTGAGTTGGGCTCTCTGGCTTTTGGGTCATGAGGGATCTGGAGAGGGTGGGAGAATTCTGGATGTGGGGTTTTTGCTAGAGCTCATGTTCAGTAGAGCATCTAGTGTGGAGGCTGACCAGGAGCTCTGATAATGCTGTTGTCTGTATCTTGATCGTGTAATGTGCAGGTAAAAGCTCTTAATAGTTGATGAATGTTTAAAATAAAATATTCTAGGTTTAATTCTTGTAATATAGTTAGGAGTCACTTGGGATTTGTTACGCCTTAACCATGGCTGCACTGCTAAGTGTGGTTGTCCTTTTAAAAAGCTGTTTCCCGTTTTGAGGGGAGATTGTTTTTCATTAGAAAATTAAATGAGCTAAGATGCAAACGTGGCAATTTCCTATTAGAAAAATTATGTGGAATAAGCTCATTAGTCTTGGTGGCTTTGTGTGGTATCCAGTGGGTGACACAAATTGCCAAGACTCAGGAAACTTTTGTTTTTTGCTAATTTACATGAAAAAATGAGAGGTTAAGCAATGACTGTAAAAGCTGTAACATGACCAGCAGAATGGATATAGATGGCAGAAGGTTTATGTGACTGCATTACTATTATAATTGAACAAAGTATCACTGGTGTGTAGCTGAGGTGGCTGTTGTTGGTGTTAATATCAGTGGTTGTCCAAAAAAGCAGAGAGGCGTGTTATTCGAATTGCTGATGCAATGGAGAATAGCTCCCCATCTCGTCAGCGTTTACGTCATGTGTATGTCAGAGGAACTGGCTCTCTTTTGCCTCTCTGTAGGCAGTAGCTCTTCGTAGCAGCTTCCCACTACTTAGTGTTATTGATGTCCAATGGCACAGTTCTGCGCTTAAAATGAATTCGTCCATTTGGGCATAATTGGACCATAAAACACTTTTAGCATCGTGCATTTAAATGACACGCTGTTTATAGAAACACCTACATTGATTAAATTCTTCTCGAACTGTAAGCAGCATTTTGCTGCCATTTTTGAGGTGTAGAGAATATACATCTCCAAAGATAAGTCTTCTAGCTGTGTTGCTTTGGAGTTTTATCTTAATGACAGCCTTGCTGGCAAGCTTGACCTGAGCAGCAGCCAGCCTGGTTAAAAATATTGCTGTGTGGCCATGCACACAGTGTTTGAGTGATGAGAGGAATTGTATGTGCTGGGATTTTGTTGTTGGGCTTTTGCAGTGGGTTTTGGTTTTGCTGTTTGAATAGTGGAGGCCGCTGTCTTAGCAATGGAAATAGTGCAGGGTGAAGAATCAAGAGTTAAGTTTGGGGTCTAAGTTGGATGCTTGTCCACCTTTGGTTGTCCTGAGTATGTGACAAAGATGTAATGCTTAGACAAAGTTAATCATCTCTTAATATTTCTGTTTTCGGAGATACTGAAATTGGTGAAACAGATGTACGTGTTACACAAGGCAAAAATAGCTGTGTTAAACACTTTATTAAGCACCCCTACGTTTGTGATGGTACTGGATAAAAAGTAAGGTTGGTGTTTTTTTCCGGACAGAAGCATTGTCTTGAGGAAGATAGGAAGTATACTTGAGTCATACAGCAGGCAGCACGTTCCAAGAGACTCAAACAAGAGACAGTAGTATTGAATCAGTAAGTACATCTCTGACCCATACATGTTCGCACGTACAGGCAGACTTTAACCTCTGTCTTTTCTATGAATAAACTCACTTCTTACTGGATCAAAAGAAACCCTGGAGAAAGCTTTTCTTCTGAGCAGGAATGAGGAAAACTATACACTCTTAAGTTCTTTAATTGCAGTGGTTTAAAACCAAATTCATTTTTACCAGCAGATTTTCAAGCTTCACGAAAAAATGTTTGTTGCTCTTCTGCTTTGTGTTTGCTTTAGATAAGCAAATGAGTTTCCGGGTTATGAACAGAAAGGGTGTTAGCAAATGCTTACTTCGTTAAATGCCATTTGGGGAGCCTGAGCTGCTACCCACAACGTGCTGGACCTGGAGGCTGCGTCCTTGTTGATAAAATGATTTCTTGTTAAGATTCGCCCGAACCTGAGCCAGACAATGCAGGATATGAAATGCTGACTTGTTTTTCTTGATGCGCCTTCATTTCTTGCGGCCTGTGTCATGTATCGTGGTTGCTGCACTAAACTAGGGATTCAGGCAAATGAGGTGAAAGATACAAAGTGTGCACTGAAAATGTGTGATGGAGAGTCCTCGGTTACATACGCTGCAGCTTTGTATGGCTGCTGGTACTCCTCTTTTCAAGTGACTTGGATGTCTTATGTTCGTTAAAAGAGATTAGTCAGGATACCTAGCACTGATTTTTATGGTCATTTAGGAGCCGCCTCTTAATAGCAGGACATGTCAGGTATGTTCTGCTTTGATTTAGTTTGAAATAGACCATAATTATGGGAAAATTTGTCCTCATAAGCTTCAATAGATATGAAGTGTTAATGTGGTCTGCTTTTAATGTGAGGAGATCTCAGCTTGTGTTGCCACGGGGTGAATTCATTAATGATGGAGCACTTTTTGCTCTGGTTGAATAAATTGGCATCTCTGCTCTCCTGCATAAAATGACAGCCCTGTTCATACTGAACAAATTATGCTGTCCAGCTGCTAAAGTTCATCTGTGATCTCTAAGAAACAGCCTGAAGCAAGTAAAACTACAATTCCATTTGAAATTTAATATTAATGAGGTGTTGCTTGCACGTAATCGTCAGGCACTGTTTTGTGCATCCTAAATACATGTGCGTTTTCAGTCTTAAAGTTAAATAATTCAATCTAAAGCAGAAAAGTGCTGAGACTACTGGGGACTAAGTCTATTAACATGATAAGTCAGTGAAGATCTATGCTTATTCAGACCATTAAAGTGAAAGATGACATTGGATATGGGAACTCCTTAAAAAAAAAAAAAAAAAGAAAATTATAAAGGGCAAGGAAGGAAGGTGAACACTGCAGAGGATAATGGTTTGAATGCCAAAGAGCTGAGGCTTGCTCAAGAACAAGTGCATATACACTGGCTACCCGTAAACCTCGCACTGGAAATGAGAGAGTTTATGACTCCGGAAGAACATCAAGCCTGTCAGCAGCAAGGACAAAGCAAACCAACTGTTTTACAATATATCTTGATCCCTCTGTGAAAGTGACTATATAATCATGGATATGGTAGCAGAAGACTCTGCTGCTTGTCCCAGGAGATCTTTTCTGGCGTTACAAGTGACAGAGGCAGCACTAGCTCTGCTTTCTTTAGAGTTAACATGAGTGCTCCTGGCTGCATCCCTGCAGAGCTAGTTTATGCTCACAGGGGTGCAACTTCCTGAGCTTTATACAGGGCATTTGTGATGCTTTCCTAGCACAAGTCAACTTCAGAATTTTTGGTTTTGTTGCTCTTGTGTTTATGAGAATGAGGTGTCAAGTGCTTTCCAGAGCAGAGGCCAGCTATATTTCTGAAGACGGCAGCCTCCTGAAATCTTGACAAATACATATACATGTTCCAAGTATCATGTTTTAGTTTGGTATTGCTAATGTAATAATTGATCACTTCTTTGTAGAAGGCTTTGTATAATAGCATGGTCTCTGGACTGTTCCCAGTCACAAGTCTAGCTCAAATTTTTGTGATAGAGGGGAGGAAATTGCTCACCATGAATTTAGGAATAGAAATTTTAAATATGAACTGTAATAACTTAACTGACTTGAGTAAAGAGCACACAAATTATGTTTCTTTGGTTATCTTTCTCCGTCATGGCAAGCTTTGTGACTCTGGAATTCACCCTGGAATAGCAATGTCTTTCAAGGATAACAAAGCAAAGATTCTTCTGCTGTCAAGTTTGAGTAAAGAAGAATAACAGTAGAGAAAAGCAGAAATCCTAGCTTCATTACTCATCAGGCTTGTTCAGATACATAGAAGGACTTTTAAAATCCCACTTTCCATTTCAAGGGGTACTTTTAAAGCCCGTGAGCGTCTGAAAACTTTCAGTTGTGAGAGCTAATAGAGCAAATCAGGAAAATGAGTGCTTTGATTTCTGCGACTGTGTGACACTGAATGGCCTGGTTTCAGGTATATTCTGTACTGCTGGGGAAAAAAAGTAAATCCATTGCTAGTTTAGTTGACTTTGCTATTCCTTCTTTATCATTCTACTTTCTCTGCAACATCAGATGGAAATAGTGTCTTGAAGGCTCTCCACACCTTCTTTGTAATCTCTTGCTTGGTGTAATGAATCATAGAATCACAGGATGGTTTGGGTTGGAAGGGATCTTTAAAGATCATCTAGTTCCAACCCCCTTGCCATGGGCAGGGACGCATCCTGGTAGATCAGGCTGCCCAAGGCCCCATCCAACCTGGCCTTGAACACCTCCAGGGATGGGGCATCTACAGCTTCCCTGGGCAACCTGTTCCAAAGCTTCACTGCCCTCATTGTGAAGAAATTCCTCCTTATGTCTAGTCTAAATCTACCCTTCTTCAGTTTATAGCCTTTCCTCCTTGTCCCATCACTACAAGCCTTTGTAAAAAGTCCCTCCCAAGCCTTCTTGTAGGCTTCCTTCAGGTACTGAAAGGTCGCTATAAGGTCTCCTCAGAGCCCTCTTCTCCAGGCTGAACAAGCCCAACTCTCTCAGCCTGTGCTTGTACGGGAGGTGCTCCAGCCCTCGGATCATCCTTGTAGCCTCCTCTGGACCCGTTCCAACAGTTCCATATCCTTCTTATGCTGAGGATTCCAGAAGTGGACACAACACTCCAGATGAGGTCTCACGAAAGAGGAAGAGGGGAGGAATGGCCTCCATGAAGTCTGAAATCAGTATGCTGCAGTCAGCCACTAATGCTGACCTCTTCCATTCCTTCAAGTATTCAGACAGGTGACTTCTTTGGGGGGCAGCACATTGACTTAGTTTCTCCTTAAAACTTGTCATTGCTGTAGACTAGTAGAGAAGAGGATGAAGTTTGTTGAAATGAGAGGTGAGCTCCTTTAAAAATCAAGATATAAGACAATTGTCTTTGTTCACAATGTACAGCGTTCTCTGACTTCGGACCCACCAGTTTCACATCTTTTTATATTGTCACACGCCCCAATGCTAATATTCTTACACTAGTCTAAACATGACTTTATACCAGGCACCACTTGTGAATTTTCCATGGAGAACTGCTGCTTTTTACCACATGGCAGGCTTAATGCCAAACATTGTTCTCCACGCAGCTATCCCAAACCTGCGGTTCTGCAGTTGGTTGGACTGTATCCAGTATGGCTGTGGTGTTCCATTTGTGTAATTAATACAGCTCCTAAAAAGATGACTGCATATCGAAATGGTGGCCTGTTAATGGCTCCAGGGAGCTCTCATGGCTCATCCTTATAAGCAACTCCTTAGATTCCAAAATGAATACATGGAGAAGTCTTTCTTTGTAACCAGAGAGTGACCTTCTAATAAAAGACTTTCTGCCATGCTTGTGATCTCACTTTCCGTCAAATGTTCATATTTTAGGCTAACCCTATAAAACTAGGAAGTTAAATGCTTCTTGGCACAGACACATTTAGTGCGATGCCATCTTTCAGCAGTATCTGCAAATAGCAGTGATCGATTTTTGTCTTCAGCTGCCCGTTATCAAAATCTGAAAGCTATAGCAATGTGATTCTTGTGTTGAATTAATAGCAGATTGTCTTTGGAAAGGTGACACTGTTGTTAAGGGCCAAGATTGACGAAAAGAAATGCAGTCATGCTGGGTTGATAATTGATTTGGTGTAATGTCTTTCTGTTTCTGGGAGCGTTCCTGTCGGTCTTGCTGCATATGCACGCTGACTGAGATCATAGCAGCAACTAATATTTCAGACATTTTAGGTCTGTATTCCTGTTATTTTTCATTTTATGTTACCTTTTTCCCCCATTCTTTGTTTATCAGTTAGCAATCTGTATATTAATCAGTTTAAACCAAACCACTATGTAAAGACAGCGTTACAAATTGATATGTCGAAATGAACTAAAATTGGGGCCTAAACCTGAAAAATTCTTGCATGCTTTGGAAAGGCAGAAGGTGACTGTGAGGTTAGAGGTGTCCAACAGTGGATGTGAGGAGCATGGATCGCAGGAGCACTTGGCTTGGCAGGGACCTATGAGGCCATCAGTGGCCAGGACCAAGTGCAGTGTCAAATCCAGTCGCTTGAGGCCTTATGCAGTTGCAGCCCTGTTCCATTGCACAACTGTCCCTCTTGTGAAACCTTTCATCCTTCCATCTAGCTGCGTTGTTCTTGCTATAGTTCAGGTGGTTCCTGTCCTCCTTTTGCTCGGGAGAGCAGGGCTTTGATGGCCTGTTGAGGTGGGAGACTGTGGCTAGAGCCTCTTCTGCCCTCCTCAGGCTGAGCAAACCCAGCTTCTCTGTCACTTTGGCTGGTGGGGCTGAAAAATCCTGGATTGTAATCTACCACCACCGCTTCATCTGCTTCGTGCTTTGAAAACAGTTTTATTACACAAGGCTTGGCTTTGGATCTGCCTTTTGATAACTCATGTTGCTATAATAGGGGATTGTTCAGTAAATGTAACTGTTTACAAATATCACAGTTTTTGTTAATACAAGCTGTGGGGAAATGAAAATGATTGTTGTAAGTGAATTAAGTTCTGGCATGAGCAAACAGTCTTTTTTTGTAAAAAGAAAAAAAAAGCATAAAAAAGAGCTGAATAAGCCAATGTCACTGGAGTGAAATGCTTGCTTTCAAAATCTTCTGTGCTGCAAACAATTGTTCTCAAAACGTACAATCCAAGCTCGACTTAGTTTGGTTTTGGTTTTTTTTCCCTAGGAAGCCTGAATTACTGAGCCCTTGCCTGGCTGTTGGGAGCTGGGTGTTTGTTGGCTTGGGTAGTTATGAATTCCTCTTATTTCTATCAAATTCATTGGTTAAGCATTGACACCTTTGGCTATAGCAATATCCTTCCTGCTTTGAACAGGCTGGACTGCAGCAGAATGCAAGGGGTGTAATTGATACCTTATAAATGAATGTTTTATCACTTAGCAGTAATTGGATTGCTATTGTATTTCAGTAATTATTCCCAACAGCAAATCTGTTCTCCGCTTTGCAGCCATGGTTCCTGCCTGACCTTCACGCAGCCTGTCTGAAGGTGTCTGTCTTGAGCTAATACAGTATGATGAGGCTTTTGCTTTTGTTTTTTAAAGAATGGGGAACTACTGCCGGGGGTAGAATAATTTATCTTTGCTCCAGTTGTCATAATGCAAAAGTGTAAGCACTTCAGCTCATGCTTGAGCTTTAGTTGACCCTGGAGAGGCAGGACGATGCAGTGCTTTTACAAAATGCATCGTGACATTTCAGGCTGTGTAGAACCACACTTCTCTCCAGATCACAACTCAAATATCCTGCCAAGATTTCTCATACTTCGCAGAAATTTGTTCTGCATTTGACATGTCTATAGACAAAGTATCTCATAGCCAACTAAGGAATTCGTATGCTTGTCTGAGGATCAGACAGCATCTGCCAGGGAAGTTCTGGATCACTGAATGGCAATTTTATGTGGAAGAATAATACTTGGTGATTAAATCTTAATGGGTTTCCAGAGTAGCTAGTGTTTTTTTTCAAGAGGAAAGCAAAAGCACTGCAGAATGTCCTTAGTGAGGACTGTCTTGTGACAACCTGCTGTCTGTACAAACGCCTGTCAGAGAGGTTCTACGTTACACAGAACCCACAAGCCCATCAAAGGACAGTTCTATCCCCTGTGTGCTTGTCTGAAGCGCTAAACTTTTGATTGATTGCCTGCCTGACAGATGATATAATCTCAAATGTATGGCATTCAACAGTGAACTTATTTCCACAGTCCAGAATTATTCTGATACCATTTTCTGTCAACTCTAGTCCTAATCCTGCTGTCTGAAAATTATAGTTTCTGCATTGATTAAAACATGTTTCAAATATGATTAACCTACCTCAGTGTTTAGGGAGCTATATTTTATCAGAACAGAAATGTTTTATTAGGTACTGTTATAGTGCTTTCTTCCATTATGCTCATGGGTTTTTGTGAGGCATTTTATCACAAACAGCAGCACAATGGCATTCAGCTGCGAGCAGTCTTCAGCTGCGTTTGCAGATGTTGTGGTGCAGCCCTGTTAAAGCACGTTTGCTGTGCAAGCAAACTGAGACTCTTTACAAGATATTAACTGCAGTGTAACTCACAGGATGAGACACTTTACGACCATCTGATGCTGTCCTGGTTGCACTGGTGAGGAAATATTCCTTTGGCGATACTGAAACGCTTTTGGTCATGACTTGCTGTGAAATTGATTTTTGTGTTTTGTTCCTGTATTGGCTTTTATGCAGTCTCTGCTAGGGATTGGTATTGTCAGCTTCTTGCTTAACATAATTTTCTTTCTTACTGCACCATCGTCACCCTACAGCTGAAGCTGCCTCCGTTCATGGACTCCCCCTCCTCTCTCTCCAGCCACCACTGGGAATCTGGTTGGATCTGGGAACTTGTGACCTTGCGTTTCTTCCTTCAGTGTTGGAGAGCTGTTTGCCAAATACATTGCTAGATTTATTTGTATAGAATGGTACTTAAATCACAGGAGCAGGGGTTTGGATGGTGCAACAGCTGAAGGAAGAAGAGATGTGTTAGCGCTAGTGTCCTTAATCCTACCAACTACCCAATGGGGCACACCATTCTTCCTTATCTTTCAACTTCTGCTTGTTCTAAAGAATAATTTAGTCAAATTAGGATGGTATAAATCCAGTTGTGCTAAAGCTTTGTGCTCTTGGCTATATCCTTTCTTCTCCTATCAGTATGGGTGAACTCTTTGTTAATTCCTCTCAAGCTGGTAGCAGTTTAGTTCTGGCATTCAGTGCGTGAAACTCAGTTACCTCGTAGGGTGCTTTGATGGCTGGATTGCAGGTCTAGAGGCCAAGGCCTCCAGCCTTGGGGGTCTTTAAGCTTCCCTTCTCCTCTTTTCTCACTGTGAAGTCAGTTTTGTATTTGAAAAGCTGCTGAAAAAAGCAGTACTTTAACAGTAGAATGTGATTTAGCATGTGCTAAAAAAATAAAATCACTTTGGGCATGATCTAAGGCAGCATAATTTTTTTTATTTTTGATATTTCCAGGGAAGGATGAAACGATGCAGCCTGCCAGACCATCATTCCTTGAATATTTTGAGCAGAAGGAGAAGGAGAATCAAATCAATAGCTTTGGGAAGAATGTGTCTGGCCAGACAAAAAATTCATCTGATTGGAAAGTACCACAGGATGGAGACTACGAATTTGTAAGTCTATACTTTGAAATTCAATCAATGTGACAATCTTTAAGAGTTTTACTCAGAGCTGCTGTAAGAATGTTTCTTGTTTTGACATACTAATGGAAACTTGAGGAGATTCTAATTGCTAATGCATTTGGATTGGGGCATTTTGAAAAACTCATTTTCTTTAGGTATTTCTCAGTAATCATAACCAGTCATTATCTGTATACTTGCGTTGTTTAAAAACAAACAAAAAAGCCTGAGGATATGAAGGTACAAACTATCTTCCCTACTATGCATTTAAAATGAAAAAACGGAATTCCAAATGGCAGTTGGAAAATGCAAATCCTGAATGTGTAGTGTTAGAACCTTTGAATTATCTTCTTTCTCTGAAGTTTCGACATTGGATTTTGTTTTATTATATAAACATCAAGCTTGTCTTCGTTTCTCTTTCAAAGTCTCAATTTCAGCCTTCCTAACTAAGGTTCACATGCTCAGAACTTTCAGTAACTGTTCAGAAGTCTAAAAGAAGATTTGTTATTTGTAAATATTAGGATTTAATTGTTTGAGTTCAAAATGCCAGCAGATGCACGCTCAGCTGAGCACTGTTCACTTTCAATGATACTTCAGTGCAAGCACATTTTTTGCTTTAAGTGCATTGTGTGTCCTTATGATGCCTGTTCGTGTTGCCCGTGATTCAGGTTGTCACCCTGCATTCAGTAGTTAGTGAGATTAACTCCACCTTCACAAAGCAGCGTGGAAAGCAATATCCCTCTGCTAGTCACGACTCCAGGAGACGATTTGCTTCAAGGCTGCAATAATAGCTTGAGCCTTTCATTCTCTTCATACAAATTGTATAGATTACTGCTGCTACATATACTTTATTGTCTTTGCTGCTGCAACTCAAATTTGCTTGTTTAGACTGAAAAGGATGGCTGCTGAGGAGACCTGCTGCCTTCTCTCTCTCATAGCCCTTCGTGCTATGTCATGTTTAGCCTGAAGACTTAAAGCCACTGTTTTGCAAAAATAACCTGCAAGCTGACTTGGCAGGCTGTGTGTCACAGGGTCTAGGCCAAACACACAATTCCAGTCGAGTTGGGTAGTCTGTTTATCTCCTTCACCTTACATGCTGTAACTTCATTTAATGACCAGCAATCGTTTTCTGGTGTGTGGTATTTCCCAGGAAAGACATGCTTGTTTGGAATATCTTTTGTAGTCTCCAGAAGATAGCCCATGGGGAAATTTGCTCTAATTATTTTAATTTCTAATTTAGTTGATAACGATTTTAGCAATTACCCTTACTTCCGCTGAGTAAGATGTATTCCACCCTGCATACTGTGAGATGTAGGCACAGGCTACACCCAGCAAGCAGCACGGATGATGTGAGACAAGGTCAGTGCCATTCTAGCAAACAGGACCTACAAATATTTTTAGAATGTGCAAAGCAACTGTTTGACACGCATGTGACCTTGTTTACTGATTTCCATTAGTACTGAAGTATTGCTGTGTGCATAGATTACCAGTGCACTGGAAGCAATAAAAGAAAGCAATAAAAGCTAGCAATAAATTGGGCTTTGGGTCACCTTCATGTAGTAATTTGTAGAAATTTCACTTCCCAGCTTTATGTTTTTCTCCTGTTCAGCTATGTATGAATATACCGGCCTGTCTTGCATGCAGATTTTTTAACAGAGGTACTTGCTTTTCTGTGGGATAAGAAAAATGCTTGAGAGCAGGATTAATAAATACATGTAGTTATTTCTGTAGTGCTTATCTTAATACTGCTTATCTTAGCAGTAACCTCAGGTTATGTAGTGTAATCATAGAATGGTTTCAGTTGCAAAAGACCCTTAAGGTCATTGAGTCCAACTATCGATCAAGCCCTGCTAAGTCAAACCTCATGCAATTGGTGTTGGCCCATTGATCCAGCCTGTCCAGATCCCTGTGTAGAACTTGTCCACCCTCAACACTCCCACCCAACTTAGTGTCATCTGCAAACTTACTGAGGGTGCGCACAATTCCCTCATACATGTCATTGATAAAGATACTAAACAGAACTGGCCCTGGTACTGAGCCGTACCAAAGTTTTAATCAAAGACTTAAAACTAAAATGGATTAATTTGGCTAGCTATGGGTAAAATGCTTTATTATTTGAAAGCATCAATGCAATAGGCATTGTAGAATTAAAAAATATATGCTCACTGGCAGGTATATGAAGTACATCTGTCCTAGCCTCACCTGCAGCTGTAACTTATTTCTGCATTGCCAATGTAGGCAAGTTTGAACAGACTTTATCCATAGAGTTTGCAGGATTCCAAGTGAAAGGTGAGATTAGCAAGATGTTGGGCAAATACCAGTTCCTCCTGGACCTTAAGAAATGATTGAAATATTATTGCTTTGTGCTTCTGCAGACCTGATAAATATGCCTTGTCTTCTCTTCTGTGTTCCTCTCCTTCCTGTGTGACTTGTACCTAGAGTCTCCTGTCTTCAAAAAAAAAAAAAGGGCAGTATTACATTACAGAATATTTTTTGCTCTTTTCCCTGGGGCAAAACTGTTTGACCTTTTCTTGACTAACATTGTTCCTCTGAAGCAAGCAAATAAGACTATTTGCATCGCAATGGCAATGTCATGTTAGATGAGGGTTAGATCAAGTCAGCCCCATCTGCTGCAGAGCTGAAAGCCTAGACATCCTGTTCTAAAAGCTGAAGAACTCCATTCCTCTCAAATCTGATGCTCTGGCTATGGTCTGAGGTGGCCAAACCCCAGCATATTTCCAGTGATGGATGTCAGAGGTAGAATTTATCAACTGATATGTCAGTGCCTGATGGTGTTAGTGTTTATCCTGCTTCATGATTGAACAAAGATCTCTAGAGATTAAAGCCCTGCTCGATTATTAAAAATGTTTTTAAGAACACTGCAATTTATTTAACATGGGGGGGGGGGAAATGTAATAATTATTGGCAGAAATTCTTGCTTTTAGGAAGAATACAAGGTTTAATATGAAATGCTGGAAGGGTAGCTGTTAATGGGCAGGCTGCGTTGTGTGTAGGATTCCTAATTGCCGTAATCAAATCTCAAAATTTCTGTAGTTGAATTTAATTTCGCCAGTGAACATTAGTCACATGCTGTTGCACAGGTTTAAATAATAATACTAGAAGATTGGTTTAGACAGTGTACATTTTTTCACTCAGTAGTACTGTAACATGGGGCAAAGTTGATTATGCAGTGTTTCCTGCACACAGCAACCCCTTTGCTTATTACTATTTTAAAAGTCTTTTAATTGCTCTGAGCAGGTCACTATTCTAAATGTCACTAGTGGCTAAAGCAGGATTGCTTGGTTTTATTTTTTTGGCCCTGCTTGAAAGTCTTTCAGTCTTGCCAAACCTATTGTATCAGGTGCTTGTGGGTCATCCAGTCATGGATGCGGTGCATTTTGTCACTGATCAGGTTATTGGAAGTATTGTGTTAGCAAACTGGTGTGATTTCCCCCAGTTCTGAAACAGACTTTATGATTTCTCAGTGTGCAGGGTCATCTGTTTCTCTGCTGCTGGGGAAGACCTGTCCTGCAAACAGTAGAACTGTTGCTTCTGAAATTCTTGCAGGGCAAAAGAAGAAAGAATGAACACAAGGCATTAATTGCCTCTAATAGGGAGAAGTAGATTGCCACTTCTGCACAATCAGAGTCCTCATGCACAAGCAACAGTTCTTGTCTCCACCTCACAATCTGTTGACAGAAATGGGCAGTGAAGGGGAGTTAGGGGAGTTGGAGGAAGGGCTGGGTTTAAATCCCATAGCTACAGATCTATTTCCAGTAACCAGTTGTCTGGCCTTGCTTCCCAAGCGCTTGGCCCTTCAGCTTGCTGTCAAAACCTGACAAAAACCTTCCCTGTGTATTGTGCTCCTAGAAATTCACTGATTTTTGAACTGAGCTATCAGTTGATATCACACCTGCAGCTTCCTTTCAATAACTTTGAATGTGTGTACATTTATACCTACATGATAGGAAACAATGATAGTTTTTGTCTGTAAGCAGCTTCTGGTCAGAGCTTTTAACAGCTACTGCTTAGACTTTTCTTTTGTGCAAATATAATGTAAATGAAAGTGAACCTTTCCCTTACCCAAGTGAGGGTAAAATTCTTTTTCTTGAAGTAGAAAGAAAAATATTATTTTCCGTTTACAAAGACAATGTTTCATTATGCTGCTCTCATCTGGCTTATACTGTTTATTAACATGCTCATTTCTGTGCTTTCACTTAGTAGTTAGAAACATTACGAAGGCAACAGGTTTTAAAATAAATCAATAAGCAAACCCACTTCTGGTATCTTTACCAGCAGAGAAAGAGACTGTGTTAGTCTAATGGTGTCTTCGGCTTGTTCAGTTGGACGAATGGCTCTTGGTTTCTGGTGAAATGATGAATATGAATCCTTTTCCTTCTAGTTAGATAAATTAGGTATTGGTGTGGTAGTGGAGAGTGAAGTTCTTGCTGGAAAGTGTATAGAAAGCTTAATTCTTTCAAAGCAAGTCAGATCGCAGTAGGATCGTATTGTATTTCTGCGTCTGGTGGTAGACAGCAGCCTGACAGTGTCTGCAGATCAGAGTCTACTTACGCATATCAGGTGTGGTCCAGGCAGTCCGGATGCCAACCAGGACGGATTACTGCAGGCTGGAGTCCAAACCAGGGGGGTGCAGCGAGCGATGCCCGCTGCAGCTCTGTGTCTTGCTCAGCCCTGCCAGCAATCTGCAAGAGCTGCAGCTGGCATCCCGCGGTGCACAGTGGTTCATTTCTCGCGGCGCCTTGCTGCTTCCTCTGCTCCGCTGTACAATGACTACAGTTACAAATGGAGAGCACTCAGCACAATGTATTTCTTCTCCCGGCTCAGGACTGTGGTGAAGAATGGCTACATACTGGAACCGTCTGTTTCCTTCATTACAAGTGATTTATAGGGAGGAACTGTTAGAGGGCAAGTGATTTATTGTTTATCAATAACAGTAAACACATTCTGCTTTACAGTGACCAGAGTGTCTAATTTATTATATTCTGTCTATGAAGGTGTCGTTTGTCTTGTGAACAGCTTGTCGTCTACCAGTGCCTGGAACATTCAATGTCTTTGGTTCCTCTGAACATTCATTTGAATAGCATTTATTAGCAATCTAATATCGATGCTTTATAGCTTTACTACCTTTTGTCCTTCTAAAAGTTCAATCACTTAAAAACTTGAGAGTATTTTCTGTGCAGGTGTAGGCTTTGAAAATGATGGCAGGCTAAATAATTTTGTTAGAGCTGGTCTTTGGGTCCTTGCTAGCAGTAGGAAGAAGCCATGCTGAGGATACATGGATAAGGCAGATGCAAGAAGGAAAGCAAGCTGCTGGTTTATAGTTTATAATTTTGTAGTGATTCCTGACTGTACTGTGATCCTCTGAGCTTTAGCTGCTTTCCACTTCTGTCTTTTAAGCACCTTAGTAAAGGTCTCAGATGCAGGACTCTGCCCTAATCTTTCTGTTCCTCCTTTTTCCCATCCAGATGACTCAAGTGAATAATCTAAGCTGGATACTGAGACTCCAGAAAGTCTATCCACTTGGACAGGAGGGAAAAACAGTTTGTTAGAGTGCACACATTTGCAGGTCTTTTAAATGGAATTATTTGGGTAGGGAGGGATCTGCAAAGGGATGGGTAGGGAGGCTCTGCAAAGGGATCTGAACAGGCTGGACCACTGGGCAGAGTCCAATGGCATGAGGTTTAACAAGGCCAAATGCCGGGTCCTGCACTTGGGGCACAACAACCCTATGCAGTGCTACAGACTAGGAGAAGTCTGTCTAGAAAGCTGCCTGGAGGACAGGGACCTGGGCGTGTTGGTTGACAACCGACTGAATATGAGCCAGCAGTGGCCCAGGTGGCCAAGAAGGCCAATGGCATCTTGGCTTGGATCAGAAACGGCGTGACCAGCAGGGCCAGGGAGGTTCTTCTCCCTCTGGACTCGGCACTGGTGAGACCGCTCCTCGAATCCTGTGTTCAGTTCTGGGCCCCTCACCATAAGAAGAATGTTGAGGCTCTGGAACGAGTCCAGAGAAGGGCAACAAAGCTGGTGAAGGGGCTGAAGAACAGGCCTTATGAGGAACGGCTGAGAGAGCTGGGGGTGTTTAGCCTGGAGAAGAGGAGGCTGAGGGGAGACCTCATTGCTCTCTCCAACTACCTGAAAGGACGTTGTAGAGAGGAGGGTGCTGGCCTCTTCTTCCAAGTGACAGGGGACAGGACAAGAGGGAATGGCCTCAAGCTCCGCCAGGGGAGGTTTAGGCTAGACGTTAGGAAAAAATTTTTCCCGTAAAGGGTCATTGGGCACTGGCAGAGGCTGCCCAGGGAGGTGGTTGAGTCCCCTTCCCTGGAGGTGTTTAAGGGACGGGTGGACGAGGTGCTGAGGGACATGGTTTAGTGTTTGATGGGAACGGTTGGACTCGATGATCCGGTGGGTCTCTTCCAACCTGGTTATTCTGTGATTCTGTGATTTGACTGTCAAATGATCTTGAGACTTATTGAACTATTATGAAACTTGCAATATCTTCTTTATTTTCTAAGAGAGCAGATTTTTCTGATCCTTTTGTGACAAGTGAAGATTGATTGCTCTAAAATTTCATTTGGATAGGTATAGTTCTGTGTAGAAGAAAAAAAAATTTGGTTAGAGTAGGGCTTTTTTCAAAAATGTTTTTTCCAAGACTTAAACCAAACACTTTGAGTGAATCTTCAGGGATTTCTCTGTCCAAAAGTTTCTTCCCTTCATCTATCATGAACTCCCTTTTCCCAGCAGTGGCTGGAATAAAAATGATTTCTCGAGCACTGATTTCTTCCAATAGTCTTACTTTGATCGTAAAGTGAACTTATTTGCTAGGGTATTCATCAGCTTGAGAGGTAAAGCCCGACCTGGCATGGCTGACAGATATTCCTCTATAGGTCCTGTGAACTAGAGCCAATTCCTAGTTGAGAAACACTTCAACTTGTTTGCGGTAAATCTAAAATAAAGCTTTCACTCAATGGGAGAGCGTTAAAACCGTAATTTTTTGGAGGGAAAAAACAGACTCCTAATAGAAAGAATAGCTTTCTGACAACAGAAAACAGTCCAGAGTAGACAACTATTAATTTCCAAACCTAAAACCAGACCCCCTGGGTATCTCCTTCTAATTGAGGGAGATCTTAAACTGTAGTACCTAGCTGTAATTTCCACTGTGAAATATGATTTATAAAAAGAGACAGTTTTTTGTGATGTTTTATTCATTGGTTTTAAATGTCACCTGCCTTGATTCATAACATTGATGTATCTTAAATGGATTTCCTTTTTTTCTTTCAGCCATCTGCCAAGAATTTTTAAAGCTCTGGTAATGGTTTGTGTTTCTTTTAAGCATTACTGTTCAGCATATTTAGTACGTTCTTCCCAGCAAATACTTTTAACTTGTGACATCTTTATTTAGGAAAAATGGTTCATTTTGTCACCTTGTAATCAAGCATACAGTCATTTAAAAATAAGCTCAGGAACAGCTTGCTTATCTCTTTTATTGTTTGTTAAGTGATTTTGAATCTTCTGTAACATTTGCATGGGGAAGACACTAAACCTTACTGCAAACCTCATCAAATTCACGTATGCTTCCAACCACCAATGTGATTAACAGCAACGTCCATGTACGCATGTTTTATAAACCTGTCTAAATTCCCTTTATAACAACAACAAATAATCCAGAAGAAGCCACATTTGATTTTAAAATTTGTTAGCAATATTTGAAATTTGAGAAGGTATTTCAGTGGGAGCCTGACTTTTCTTCTGGCTGTGGAAGAGAATAGATTTCTCCTCTCTTCCCTTTGGTAACAGGGTCATTGCTCACCACCTGCTTTCACGTTGGTGCGTACTGACATTGATTGCAAAGCACTTCCTGCCACAACTTACTGTCAAAATTTCATTTTTGGCTGTATTTTTGTATACAGCAGCCCTTCTGTGACCTAAGGTTTTTAAATGAAACTTGCCATGAGTGGGAAGTAAAAATGAGTTGCTGTTGTTTGTGTTGAATTGCTTAGGTCATAGCCCTTAATAGAGACTGAAAGAATATAACCTGAAATCAACTTTATATCAGAGTATTCAGCCTTGTGAATTCGACATCCTGGACTATCTTTGAGGCCCCTTTCCTACTGTAGTTTAATCAGCTGAGACATTGACTGAACATTTTGTGGATGAACTAAGTGACTAACAGAACTTCAGCCAGGGTCTTTGATCATGGGATTTGTTCCACTACTGCGGTACGTTTAAGGTCAGGCTGCTTTGAGAGGAAGGGAAGAGGAATTAATAATTGAAGGGGTGACGTTGGAAAAAATCTCTGAGCCTACTGAATCCTTTAAAAAAGAAAACTGTTTGAGCCTTGTTACGCCTTGAGATCTGTTTTCAAGGCTGGATGTGTTCTTGGCACAGCATCTCCCTTAAAGAAAGAACACTGCTGTTCAAACAAGATTTATTTGAAATGCTTCTAAAATCTTCTTGCAACTCATCTGTCAGTACAAATGTTTGTAAAGGGTAATGTAGCTTAAGAAAACAAGTTTGGCCAGGTTTTTCTCATCTGCAGCAAAAAGGGCTTCTTTTGGGGACTCTCTGCATCAGGAGCCTAATATAGCTGGCTCGTGGAGGATGGAGTCTGTGGATGATAAGGGAAGCCTGATGTTAAAATCCCCATCAAACTTCTGTGACTACTTTCCAGTGGGCTGGGTCTTATCCAGGCAAGTTTCTGAAGTGATGTACTGTGAAGGAGTAAAGTTACATCAGCTCTGACTTCTGGACCTCATGCATTTGCCTTTGTGCACTGTCTTGTATTACTGTAAAACCTGCGGAAGAATCTGGCTGTTGCCTATTGCCAGTTGCCTATTACCACTATTGCCAGGGTGTCTCCTCCAGGAGACTGTGCATGCGGGAGTTTCATCATGTGTGATTCATGTTTGAGGTCTTGTTTGTACAGAGAAGGTAATGAAGTTTGCAGTGGGCTGTGGCTGCTTCCCATGGCCACGATACCCCAGGAGGTTTGCCTTAGCTTATATTTCAGTTGCCTCAGTGACCAGATGATTTCAAAACCCAGGCTTTGACCTTCAAGAAAGAGTAGCCTAATAGACAGACTGATACAGTCTGAAAAGAATATTATTCAGACACAAATTACTTAATTTCTTGGTTTTATGTGCAGGATCATTATAAATAGATGCCTAAGTAATAGTGGACACTTGGGAAAACCTTGCATGGTGAGGTGTGCAAGGTCACGTGATGTGGATTTTATGGAGAGGGCTCATGAGAGGATTGTTCCAAAAATTATTTATCTACAAGATATTAAACATATGCCCCTGATTTTAAAGATGACAGCCTCTCCCATGGCCATGCAGCTATTCATTTTTCAAAATGCCCTGGAAGTCTCTGTGGGTTCAGTCTTTCCTCAGAAAGCTTTTAATTCCCTTTCCTATTTTCCTTGCCTTCAAATTGCAGCTATTGCTTCCTTTCTCTTCATGAAGGAAGAAGGCAGAGTGGTGTCGAACTGGGGCTGTGTGACGAGCCTCATTTTTGGGTACATGAGGTAGGGAACTGGTGTGGGCTTCCTGGAAACAAACTCCGTTCGGCAGCCCTCCTGGAGTCAGAAATGAATGGGAGGACTAAAACCGAAATTAAAGACATTTGTTGAATAAAGATTAATACTTTTAACTGTTAAGATTTTAAACAACCTTGGGTTATGTACAAGGGCTATTGACCGTGGATGATGTAGTCTTAAGCCTTTGAAATGGAAACTGTGCCTTAAGCCTTTATTCTGCATTGCAGATTTGAGTGTGTGGAGTCTCAGGTAAATTAATGATGCTAATATACCAGCAGCAAGCTTATCTCTCCACATTATTAGCATGGACTATATTCACATACTGATGTAGTAGTAACCAATTCATTTCCACTTCAGTTATGTTTGTTTCATGGTTATAGTGCACTGAGCGATATTGTATAAAGGAATCACTCTTACTTCAAGTATTCTTACTCTTACTTCTTCAGCAGTTCTGTTTTATTCAGGATAACTGATCCTGAATAAATAAATTAATTGCTAATCCTTAAGTGAGCAGAGCCCCTGGGAGCAAGGGAGAGAGGAGGAAAGCATATGTCAGCTTAGAGGGAAGCTCTATTACAGATCCACGTACCCTTCCTAGCACAATTTAGTGAAACCTCTCAGATTTGTAGCACATTTTATGTGGTTTGAAGGAATCAGCATTTTCTGACAGATTGTCTTTCTTAAAATGAATAAAGAACAAAACCCCACACTGGTGAGCTGTGTGCTTTACGGTTGATTTGTGCAGCTAGCCAGATCTTCAAAGACCAATGACATGATTTATTTTAACATGTCCAGAAGTATTTTGGTACTCTTACTTAAGAAAATTAAAGCATAATCACTTAGGGGAAAAAATCCTCCGCTGTGCTATTCCTTAATCAAATCTCTGGCAAGTGTTTTTTTATAAGCAAGTGATGCTCCTTTTTTGCCCTTTTTTCTTTTTTTTTTTTTCTCTTTTTGCTTGTCCAGGCAGGTTGACCTTTTAGCTTGGATTCTAATTCAGTTACTGAAAAAAGCCCAGTGAGGTAACTTATTTTTGTGGTTATAGGATTAGTCAACCACTTTCTAAGTCCTTAAGGAATTTTAACGTTTGAACTTCTTGAATTTCAGTGCTGCAGAATAACATTGACACAATTCGTTGTTGCCCTTGTTTAGCTTAAGTGTGTATGGTATTTGTGATGATTCTGGAAGTGAATAAGGTTATTCATACTCATAATTGATGCTAAGACTAAAAAAGGAAATTTAGTCTTGGAGCTCAGAAGATTAAAGTGCATTATTCTTTAAAAAAGACACTTTTTTTTTTATGACCACTCATGTCAATGAGTAGAGTTTTGGATGGGTTTTCTTCCTTAATATATCTGTAAATTACTGAGGGTGACAGCAGCATACAGAGGTTATATGGTTGTGCTGGCTGTAACACCAAAACTTTCTTGAGCCTTTTAAGGATTACATTAAGGATTGATAAAAGACAATTCTTGGCTAAGAGCAGCTCAGGGATGCCAGCATTATTGATACAGGCTGTGGTGTTTCTGCAGTTGTGGAATCTTCCTTGCTCTGTGGGTAACCGCTCTGCATAATCGCTGCATAGTTATGTCTTGGTAGCCAGAGTAGCCAGGGAGATCAGGATGTTTGCAGCAGTTCTCTGAAATTGGTTTCTGTATTGGGTATTTTTTGAGATCGTGCCAACAGCAAAGCTCTCCCCTGGCTCTTACAGGCTTTCAAGAAATGGAGAGGAACCTCCAGACTGTGAGGAAGGTGAGAAAGCAAAGCAAAGATGCCCCTTAGCTGGTGAAGGAGCAATTGTGTAGCTAAAGCATCTATATGTGTCACTTCCATAGCAGCCACAGGAATTAGGTACTGAAAGTACGCTTAAGGAAGGTCCTTGCCAGCAGGATCAAATGTTATGGATGTAAATATAGTCTGAAATAAGAGAAAGTTGAGTAATAAAATGAAGGCAGCTCTTGCTAGAGAAGAGCAGTGGTGAGTGAGGCTTCATCAGTGAAGTGGTACTGAGCCCACTGGGCCATGATCATGTGGCAGCTTGAGAGAAGCCTTGCTAAGCTGCTAGCAAGATGCTAAGCTGAAAAGAGAGACCTTGGCAGTAGTTCTGCCTGCAGGTGCAGGACAGAAGGAAGTTTCCAGTGTAGATATGATGTTCACAGTGTAATCTGGCAGGGAACAGGGCAGGAAGGAGAGTGGCTCACATCACCTTCCAGTATTTCTGTAGGAATAGCACAGACACAATGGCCTGATATCATGCACCTTTAGTTTAATCAAATAAGTAGAGCTGCATAGAAGATAATTAGGATCCTTACTGGCATTGTAGCAGTGAGATGCTTCACTTTCAGCAGCCATAACTCTCCACGTTTTCACGTTTGTGAAAGCAAGGTAGAGCTTGCTGAAGCACGTGACCTGAGGAGCCCTGGGTGTCCTCTGATGTAACTATTAAAGCACCTGTTTCCATTTCGGCTAGGGATCAGATGCTGAGGGGTCGGTTGGCATCTTTTCTCCACAAAAAGTGATGTGATTGTACCCATTTAACTGTTTCAGCGGCTTGACCTGCCCTGGCTTAAGTTGTCTTGCCTTCCACAGCATATGATGATCTAGCTGAAAGCTGAGTATTACTTTTTGCGGGAAATGCTGTCCAGATGTGAAGTGGCCTGAAACAGCTGCCTCCAGGTATCACCGACAGCAGATCCTGTTCACTTTCTTTGGGAAGTTCTAGCCACAGTGCTGGTTTGATTTGTGCTGGATGCTGCAGCCCATGATGTGTTTTGCTAGCACGTTGCCTAAATAATTAAGATGCATTAAAAGCAGAAGCTTGTGCTGCTGAGACTTATTTTTCAAATCCTTTGAAAGATTAATATCTGTATTTTTAATCTTGCATGAAATCTCACAGTGAGTGCACTTCATCCACTGCTTTCATAACAGTGAGAAACTTCACTGATGTGCTAATGCTAAAAGAGGCGGGGGAAATCGAGATAATTAGTGTTTGTGTAGGCACTAGGGTTTGTTCTGATTCCATATCATGGGTGCTTAGCAGATGCATGAAGTCATAGGGACCTGACAAACATGATGAGAAGTGGGTGGTAAGTACCTGGCTGTTCTTAGGTTCTTGTGTCCCTTGCGTCAACTTACAGTGAGTAAATAGTTAATGTCTGCTAATACGTTACATCAAGGCTTCCTTATGCTATAAGCATAAATGAGAACAAGGCACTTAATTTTTAGATCAGGGATTGAAAGTATGCCAAATGGTGTTAAGCCAGCGTTTCAGGAAAAACACTAAGGAAAAAAAATGGCATGCTAGTCCAACACCAATTTATATCACCGTTTTCAGAACCTTAAGTGTGGAGCACTGCTTAGCGTGAGAAATCACCCTCTTCATTTAATTTTGTCCAGAAAAATTGACTGCTTTTTTTTTTTGCTTTAAAAAAAATTTATAGTACCATTCAGTAATCTCTTCCCTCAGCGTATATTTGACACAAGCATTTAATTGATGCCACGTTTAACCAGTCTTTCAAGTTACAGAAGGCTAACTTCAGAATGATCTCAGATCTTACACTTGTCAGTGCTCACATTCATGAATCTTTGACATTTTACACCTCTCCTTAGCTCCTGGTCTTCTCTGGCTCCCATGCACTCTCGCATGCTGCAGGCTGAGTTACGCTCCGAGGTGGTTGCTACAAATAGTCACAGCAAGTGGCATCCGATGGGTGATTTCTCCCAAAAATAAAATCCTGCTTTAGAAGGTTAGAGAAGAAAAGTTCAAGAGTTGAGGTGGAGATGCATCAAACCGATCTGCAGGATCCTGGAAAGGAAGCACAAATGTGCCCTTGGCTTTATCGAAAGAGAGGCATCTTGATAGCGTTGCTGATAGCCAAGGTCAGGTGAAGCAAGAGTTTAATTAGTCTCTTCTGTGAAGAGCCTCCTTTCCTGAAGGACATCTGAATACATAATAGACTGTGTGTCGGAATTCTTTTTTATTTATCTCTGGTACCTAGCGACTTCTGATGTTGAGTGTGATAATTGGTAGCCTCCTGTGAGGGCTCAGCTCAGATGTGCTTCCATAGAGTTGTAGTGCTGATTTGTTGGGCTTTGGTTTGTTTTTCCAAAGTAGCCTGTTGCTGCTGTGTTACAGGGATAATACTTTTCATTATCTCTAGCAGCAAATTGCTGTCTGACATTTAATTTTTAGTGTAGCATGGGTGACTTGGTTTGGATAAAAACCCTTTTCAAGCCATGTTTAGAGTCTGCCTGTCTGCACACGCACAGGTAATTGAGTTATGCTCCCTATTACTATGATCCAAGTTGTTTTAAATTTCTTTGGGGGGCTTTGATAACCAGGCATGCAGTCAAGAACTGTGGGATTGCAGCATAAAACTAGGCAGAAGAGGAAGATGTAGCAATAAAAGCTGTGCTAAACAGACAATTCATTTGTGTTTTCTTTAGTTCCCGTCTTGCTCATCTCTTTCCCACTAAGAATTTATTTCCCTGTGTAGCGTGGGAAGCTGCAATTTTATTACTTCTGTATTTTAGTCTTCAAACTCCCACTGCCCCTTATGAAGTGATAATTGCTAAAGCCAGTTTTTCTAAAGGCTATTTAAAACTTAAAAGTTTGACATCAAGCTATGTTGAACAGTAAATGCCACCTGGAATATCTGGGTTAAAGGCAGACCAAGTGCTGCAGGGGAGTGTTCCCTTTCTAAAAAGCCACAGGGTAATGGTGGTGAAGGTGGGAGGATATTCAGAAAATACTCTGTGTGAGCATGTGGAAGACAAGTGTTTCAACTTGCAGAAATTATGTAATGGTATGGCCAGAGGGATAAGGAAGCAGAGAACAACTTCCTAATTTTATTTGGGGGATTTACTGTAGTATCAAGACTTGAAAATAATCTCATTCTGCACAGCTGCTCTAATACTTTTCACGAGGAAAATAACCCCAACTCACCCATGTCACGTATATTCCTGTTTTGTTCCAGAAGTTATGGTTCAGCAGTATGTTTGAGTGATGATGACAGAACAACTGCATCCCCTTCGTGGAGATGGAGGGTTCACAGATGGTACAAGCTTCAGGACTTCTAAGACAATCTTTAAAAAAAAAAGCCCATTTAGCATGAACCATTATGAAGATGCAAAGAAAAGGCTTTGGGCTAAGTGTAGGGATCAAATTCAGTGCCAGCAAGTGAAAAGAAAGTTGCAGGAGGCACATGTCTCTCACTTGTCCTGAGATAATATTTTTTGATTTCTCTGCAGCCAGTGAGTTAGTGCTCTGTCGAAAGTCTTTGGGGGAGGTGTGAAAGCTGCTGGGAAATCGTTTCTGTTTGATGCCTGTAATTCCTGCAGCAAGAGGATTTTGCTGACAGTGCTTTTGTTAGAGGAACAAATAAGAATGAAAGCTGAAGTGACTCAGGGTTACTGGACTTCATCATATTTATGTCAGTGGTGCAGACTGGCCCAAGTAAGTGGTGACCTTGTGTTGCTGAAGTGTGTTGAAGAATCAGAGGAGTGGGCTAAGTCCCAAGCTGGTCAAGCTGCAGAGCCTGCTGTAGGACACCAAGGTGCTCTTCAGTGTAAGGACTATGAATACCAAGAGAACTGTGATAAATCTTTTACATTGGCTCCTAATTTGAGAAGTTTGCACTGTGGGGGGTTTTTTTGTCTGGTTTTCTTGGGGACTGGGAAGGGGCTTTGCTAACTCTCCAGGCTTTGTGTTTTGCAGTAGATCTTGGGTGAAATACAAGTCTGGCGTAGTCTGTTTAAAAATACTGTGGCAGATTTTCAGAATGTGTCTTTCTCAGGACGGAACTGTATAGGTATAAATTTCAGGCCATGGTGCCCTTGAGTATCAAACCCGTGGCTATGTCTAACATGCCTGCAGAGAGCCTTTATTTATTCTCTTTTGCTGCTTAGATTCATTTACATTCAGTAGAATATCATGTTGCAGCAACACTTTACTTGACTGTAACAAATGCATGTGATATTTTTTCCCTATTTTTAAAATGCTGATTTGAAAGGATGGCAGCTCCGAAGCAGTTTGAGGTGAACATTGTGAGATGAGTAGTTTTATGCAAGTCTGTCTGAAATGCTGGCAAAGGGGTGCTATGAGTAGCTTACAAATCTTCTCCTTGAGAAAAAATTGTGTATCAAATGATCTGTTCCTGATTTGTCCATCATTACTGCATGCGCATGGAAAGGCTGTAGGTTATGTCCTTCTGAAGGATGTAATTATATCTGACCTTCTGAATTATATAGTAGATATAATCAGCCTAGTAAAACAAGATGTTGCTGCCAGTGGTGTCTGCAGCCCAAGGAACAACAAACAGCATGCACGGCCGTGGGTGAGAGGCTTCCAGGTGAGCACTTGCACCTCTGACATTTGTCTTCAGTTGGGCATTTTTACAGCATTAAGACCATTCTCAAAACCTTGAGTAAAAATACAACAGTTAATCAAATGGTTAAAAATCAGTTTTCTATATGTACATCCTTGTTTGGACAGTTTCACTGTGCTGCTGCCTCTCCCGCTCAATAGATGTTTGACCAAGCTTAGAATGAGTGTCTTTACTTTTGAAATGAGATACCTTCCTTTAAAAGTTTGTCTTAGCTTTTTGATCACTGAGGACAAAAATAGATAGCATTTACAAAGACACTTAAACTCTTACAACAGAAGAATTACTGAGGAGAGGAATGGGGCTGAGCCCATGGCTAATACCAGCTCTAATTGGAGCTGCTCAGCACTGAGACTTTACCTTGAGTAACCATCTATCATGAGACGCTCTGTCCTTGTCCTTCTTCTCTTATTTTGCTTCTGGCATTTCTCTAAGAGAATAATGTCAGTATCCCAGGAGTCTGCCACTGTAGTGATAGCAATGATAGAGTTTAAAAACCTCATTTGTGAGAGAAAGTCTGTCTGTGGCATTGGCATGCAGTGAGATGCCACACAGCAAAGTGAAATGGGGGCCATCACATTTTAAGCAATTCTCTTTTTCTCTTTTAAAGATAGAAGGACAAACTGAGTAATAGCCCAGCCCAGGTCCCAAGGCTCGTGTTAGCGCAGTGGGAGTGGAGGGCTGGGTATCCTCTGCAACTGTGTGGGCGCTTGGTGCTCATTCACTGGTCATGGGGCTCCTGTCAGTCTCTTGTCAGCTCATCCATGGGTGAGCAGTCACATTCTGGACCTTCTACTGTTGTTACCCTTTGGCTTCTCTGCCTTTTTGAGGAGTAACATGGCATTCACAGCCACACTGATGTTATTCAAGATGAAAACTCTAATTAGTTCATCCTCAATACACACAGCATTGCGCACAGGATGTGTTCCTGTGCTCTTGGATTTTTGCGCTGCATCAATTTGCTTCTTTGCCTTCTTCCATCTCCCTTCTGTTAAACCCATGATCAGTCTCCTTAAGTAGCTACTTTCTTCTGAATCACACATCTGCGCAGATAGCCCAGTCCCCAAGTTGTTCATGTTAATATATGTCTGTAGGTTCTTGTCCACTCCATACCTATCTGTACTCCAAGTATCTTCCGTACTGTTAGCCTTCTGTCCTGACATACACCCAGTCCTGGGAGCAGTCAAGGCCATTGTGCATCCCTTGGCCAGCAGTTGCTTACAGTTAGCAGCAAGACTGTGTGTCAGCATCCCTTGAGGATATCTCATGATGCTAGATCACGTTCAAGAACACCCAAAGGGCAGTTCTTTCTTTCAACTGCCACTTTCTCAGAGTCTGGAGAGACCCATTGCTGTAAATCTGCTCTGCCCTCTGGTTTGCCGACTCTGGCAAGGTATTTCTGACTCTAAGCAGCACCCAGCACCTTGGGAGAATGGTGGAGAAGGCTCACGGGGCATCAGTGGAAGATTGCAGCCCCAGGATGATTTCTGACACTTAATAGTTGGCTTAAGCCATGTGTGGGGTGTTTTAGATTCTGTTCCAAAACTCTTGTTTAGCTTCTGGGTATTCTGTGGGAGCTGACAGCCACTTGAGTTGCTTAGTATATGTGTTCAGTACTTGAATTAATGTTTTCTTCTTTTTGCATTTTTATTTGACTGTTCAGTTCCCTGGGCTGTGAAGAAGGGGAATGTTGAAGAATTACCTGCTCCATAATAAATTAGTGTGAAAAGGCAACTAGTGCGATGCATCAACTTAAACTGCTGCCTGGTAAAGGTGCATTAAGGTGTATAAATAATGTATATCTTTGTGGAGGAAGTGCTTTGTCTTTTTAATGAACAGTTGGCTGATTGGAAAGGCCGAAAAACTGTACACCCTTGCTAAAAAGGTATTGTTTCACTTGTGCCTAGATTATTAAAGTGGATCGGTGGTCCTGTAACTGCAACAAGGAAATATCTTATTTTGTAGAGGATGCTAAATAATTTCAAAAATTAGGGAAGTCGGCCAACAGATGAGTTTGTGGTCTGGGGACTAGTATCTCCTCCACCTCAGGAAGCAGGATCAGGATTTCCTTATGGTAGTATATACACACTGTTTAAGGAATGATGCAAACTGTCCAGCTGCTGTTAAACAGTCAGTAATTCAGTTGTCTTACAATAGGCAGCAAGCATTTCACTGTGCACTTTGGTTCAGAAATTGCTTGAAGAATAACCACGATAATTGACTAACAGCTAAACCCAGCAGAAGCACTTGCATTTAGCTGAAGTAAAGATAAAAGTCTCTCAATTATGACATTTGCTGAAAGACTAAAAATTGACACTTAGAATCATAGAATAACCAGGTTGGAAAAGACCCACCGGATCATCGAGTCCAACCATTCCTATCAAACGCTAAACCATGTCCCTAGCACCTCATCCACCCGTGCCTTAAACACCTCCAGGGAAGGGGACTCAACCCCCTCCCTGGGCAGCCTCTGCCAGTGCCCAATGACCCTTTCTGTGAAAAACTTTTTCCTAATGTCCAGCCTAAATCTCCCCTGGCAGAGCTTGAGGCCATTCCCTCTTGTCCTGTCCCCTGTCACTTGGGAGAAGAGGAGAGAAACTTGTAAACTTGTTTGTTTACAAGAAAATCAGGGGGTTTTGCATGTTCTTAGTATCCCCAGCAGGCGGTCGCTGCAAACAGGTGGTGCCGGTAGTCGTTCCCATCTTTCTGTGGTGGCTGTAAAACAGTGTCTCTCTGTTTCTGGGGTTGCTTGGTCTTGTATGGGAAAAGGACCAGTGCTTTAGTGAGTATTGGAAACATTTCCAGTGGCTTTATTTTTTAACACTGTCCTAAAATGCCGTCTGTTCTACAGGTTATAATGTTACGTAGAGAGCGTAGCTATGGACAGAGTAGGCTGTCCTTGGCCACAGTCGGTATCTCAAATCACAAAGTAAAACTTCTCTGCGCCAGTTCTCAGCAAATTGGCATGCACAAGAGAACCAATTAAACAAAGGGCAAGCAGACAGGGAATTCGGCACAGGGAAGCTTGTCTAGGCTAGCCTGACATCTTCACGTGTACAGTAAAGTACAAATTGTACTTATATTATCCATTGTACAATTATATCAGTGGGAGGCTGACCCAAAGTGACCTGTTGAGTGTGTTCTGGGATTTCTAGCTTAGAGGAGTCTGAATTCCTGACTGTGGTTGAGATTCAATCTGATTGCACGTAAATGTTGCTTTGTTTTTTTTTCTCCCAGATGCAACTTTTGACAATGATTTTTTCATCCTATTCCCTTCTGTTTCCTTTTGTCGCTCAGCAGAAGGGAGTTTAGTTGCAATGAAAGGGGAGGGGGAAGAGATCTTCACTTCTGTTCCATCTCCTTACAGTATTTCTGTTCTAAGCCTGCAAAATGGAGCATTAGGAAAACAACTCAATGGGGGAAACATTTCACTGGTTGTTTTCTATATTCATGTTGTCACTAAACAAAGTGTGCAATGTATCAGGAAAACAAGTAAATGCAGCCCAGCATCCTGAGGCTCATTGAGAGAGGAGCCTGGCAGCCTGGAGCAGAACTCTTCCACCTTCAACTAGAAGAGGCATTGTGACCGTCGGATGGGCAGCAAACTCCCTGCAGATGTGTGGATGATGGCTGTACTGATGCCAATGTCTGTTCTTCTTTTGTCTCCCTGCTAGCTGAAGACGTGGAGTGTGGATGAACTCCAGAGGCGGCTCTCAGCCCTGGACCCCATGATGGAGCAGGAGATTGAAGAAATCCGCCAGAAGTACCAGTCAAAGCGGCAGCCAATCCTCGATGCCATTGAAGCCAAGAAGCGGCGGCAGCAGAACTTCTAAGCCACTGGTAGAATATTCCTCCATCCTCAAACAATCAGCTCTTTGCTTTTATGACTACTAAACAGGTTGATTTCTATTGAAATACGCTAGCAAAATAGAGGGCAATACTTCTGCTCATTTATTTTTCCATAGCACCTTTGTGAACTCAGGAATGCCATTAAGTGGAAAATCCTGATGGTATGTTTTAATGTTAGACGTATTTAAAACATGGTTCCGAAGGAGTTTTGTTACCTTTTTTAGGGGGGTTGTTTTTAATTCAGAGCAACAGGTAGAAATAGGCTAATGGAAGTTGGCTCATTCTCTTTTCAACTGAATTTTCAGTAGTCCATCTGGGTTTAAGTTAATATGGATTATAGTATTTAATAGCTGCATCTTTTGTGGTTTTTTTGTTTTTGTTTTCTTTGTGAATGCACAGACTCTGTTTCAAGCTGTTAACTGTATCTTTCTACTGTTAAGGTACTGATAAGTCTTAGCTCACAGAAGAGAGCAGGTGAGAACATGTACAAAGTGTTCCAGCCTTTTGAAAGAAACTTTAAATCTCATTTTTTAAAAAGCCTGTAATAAGCCCCATGCCTTACACCATGTGCTTTAAGCAAGTGTGGTTTCTTCAAGACCTCAGTTTTTTCCTCTTTTTGTGTACCTTACAAATCAATAATGGTAGATAAAGCATGTTGTGCCTCCATCAGAAATCACATTCTGCAGTTTAAAATCCACACCCACTTGAAACTAAAAGCCAGTCCAATTCCCCTTCATCTCTTTGATTGGAAATTGTCCTTCAGGGAGACCCTGCTGACAGTGGAGTACAGGAAAAGATGACAGTATTTGAATGGGTAGAAGTTGTGTGAACCTCTCTCAGGAATTGGATACTTCTGTATCTGAGAGGACTTGAAAATCTCCACAGTTTGTGAGATAGTTTATAGGCTTCATTTCAGATTTATATCTTTGGGTGCTTAAACGAGAACTAGAACTGAACGATCCTTCACATTTCCGCAAGGTTTAGCACATCAGAAAAGTTGAACTAAGAGTAAAGACTTTGTTGAATTAACAGAGGTGTGCGCTTATGGTGGTGGAGCGAAGGCAGAATTGTCTGAACGAGGAGACGATTACTGAAGTCCTCCTGGAAGAGATGTAGGCTCTTCCAGTTCCTCTTGTCTTAGTTCTTTAAATTTCCCTGCCATTCCTGCCCAGTATAGCTCGATCAATGACAATGACCCAGCGTGTACAATCGCTGTGACGATGGTGCAATGAACTCACACTGACAGAGTGGAGAGTAAAACAGAAGAAGCAAAGAAATGAGCCTAGTTTGCAGGGCAGAGACCAAGTGATGCCTTTGCCCCATGGGCTGTGACTGTGGAGTAATGTACTTTTAGATATATCCAGCATATGATGCAATATTTGGATAAAGGAGGTAGGTATTTCTACGGACTTATTTTCATTTTGCTCAGATAGAGGGAACAGTTTCCATGTCATTCTTCTGAAATAGGCCTTGGCACATCACCTAGATAATTAAACTAAATAGCAGTGTCTCCTGAATCAAATGCTGCTAGAGAGATGAAGTGTTCATTGAACACCTCCACGGGCTCGTTTTTCCTCTTGGAGCAGACTCTTGGCTGCTGTTAGCAGATGTATCCATTGCCGTGAAAGGAACCAAGCCATTCTTACCCTCTCTGCAGATCTGGTTGCATCGGTTTGTCTCAGTTCGATACGCAGTGTGAACACAGACATTTCAGCAATCGGCAAACCAGCTGTCTCTAAGGGAGAAGGGAGGCAGTGAGCAGTGTGTCTAGGGTGCTGGAGTTCAAGTACCAGCTATTTGATAGCCTCAAGTACTGGGAAAATTTTGAATTGGGAAAGCCAGGTAATTAAAAGCTTCATTGTTAGAAGATTAAAATCCCTTATTCCAGACACTCTAATGAGGTCTAGTGACGTGTTGTGTGAACATCAGGGCTCGTATAGAGCTCCTCTGAAATCTGTGCAATACATTTTGCTCTAAGCGTGTTTATTCTGAGCAATGTTCTTGAGCACCCTTTGCATCAAAGAAACCCCACAACTTGGGAGGGAGTCTGTGGTCAAGTGTTGATCTCGCACTGGTCATTTGGATGGATCTGTCCCAACTCCTCTGGTGTGATAGACGTGTTGGATGTGTGACATGGGAAATGGTGCACTGCTTGCGTGTGGCATGGATCAAGCAGATTCTGCTGGAGTGGTTTTACCTCTGCACTGTGTAGGTAACTTTCTAGTGATCAGAGGGTATTAGAAAACTCAAGTTTAGGTGAAACACCGCAGGGTGGTGTCTACTTACAGAATATGCAACCTGTGACTGCTGTAACTGAATGTAAGCGCTCTTGAAATACTCTGCTTTGCTGATGCGATTGTCTTAAATTACAGCAAATGAACCAAAAGAGGTAAAACTGGTCCAATGGCTTAACTGTCTTTGAACCTTTCTTAAATGCTTGCAGTGGCTGACACTGGATGATGTTTGCACTTGGAGCATTAATGCAGAGGGATTATTTTCTCCTTCACTGATTTTCAATCTGTTTGAGAAAATGATTTCTTTTTCTGTCCCTTTATTGAGTGTCTGGGAACACAGTACCCACTCACTTTTCAGAGTCCCCAGGCTAAGATCAAGGCTCATACCCAAAGGGAAAACTGTTCTAACAAAGTTGTAAAGCAAAATGTTTGCTGCATTTGTGTGCTCCTTGGGTCAGCAACCTGCATTGCTGAAAGTGTTCTGGACGATCTATTGTCTTTGCTTCTAAAACCCAGAGATACTGATGATGTCGGTCATGTGAGACTTAAAAATGTGAAGTTTGTAGCTTTAACTTTTTTTGTAACAAATAGCAACACTGGCATAAAGTGCTGACTTGAAATGCTATTTTGTAAGATCTGGCTGTTTGTATATAAGTGTTGGGTCATTAGTTTGTATATGTATGAAATAGTAACTTTTATTGCATTCCTCGGAGTTTGATACAGGAGATTTTGTTTGATCTTTCTCAAATATCTTGCCTTATTTGTTCAAAGGGGCAAATAAACTGTCCTTACCTGAAAGCATCAGTGTCATGACTCATATTGGTGCATTAAAATACTCTGGTGTATTTCTGCTTATCAGGACAAGTTTTAACGTGATGTGTCCCTAGTCACCCAATGCTTTGCAAAATTCCGAAGAGTCTTACAAGTGTTTAATAAACACAAGTGGTAAACATGTCAGATACACATTTTGGAACTGGCAATTCTTTAGCCTTAAAATGTTACTAATTCTGCACCTCAGGGAGGGATTTGCTTTCATGCAGGCGCAGATCTGTGTGCTGCCAGCTCTGTGGCCATTCAAAAGGACGAGCGGTGGAAGTCGAGGCTGTTTCCCCACCGCGAGGAGTGCTGGCTGCCCTTTGTAGAGCTGCAGTAGCACAGGAGTTCCATTTGCCTCAAGGGGTGCTCCAGCAGACAGGCACAGTGAGTTCTGCTGTAGATAAGTGCTATCTCTGCTCTGTTATTTCACACCACAGCAACTTCCTGGAGCCTGCAGTCAGGTTTGGGACTGGGTATGTATTGATTTATCCACCTTCCCACACAGCAGGTGAGGCTAGAGGCTCACTCTCCTAATCCTGGCTGACTTGCGGCACTTTCAGCTTTCTAGCTCAGAAAAAGATGAAGTTGACAGTGAGGGGGAGCTGCCTTCCAACTGCGAACTGTTGGCTTCTACGTGGTTTCCCTGAGCAGTTACTAAATCTGTCCTGAAGGGATGACTAACTGAAGCAGAGACAGAATTCATTCAGGAGTCAGCTTTGGTTAGCAATCCCGGAAGAAACAAAATAGATCTGAGCTTTTAAATGTTAGTAAGGAGTGTAGAAATCAAAGGGAGGGAGACCGCAGGCATTTCTAGTAACTGGGAAAGCCTGGAGCTCTTCAATATTCTTAGCAATGTTAACAAGGTATTGTAGCCTGGGCACTGCAGCTGAAGCAGGGCAGCGTTCATGTGCGCTCCCTTCATGCCACACAAATATTAATTGCATATAACTTAGCAAAATCAACAACTGACAAGTAGCCATGAGCTGGGGCTGATGTTTAGCCTGGTCTTTCCCACCATGGGGGGGGAAGTCAACTTCCTAAGAAGCCATATCACCAGCAGTTTTCTTCCTTCCATAATAATTATCAGTTCTAAGGTACAGATGTTGCTGTGCTGGTGTCCTTCATGCCCAGCTACTCTTTCCTACGCTCTCATTTTGTCCCGTTTCTTCCTGTCCACAGGCCAAAAGAGTCTGAGCACAGCTTTAGATAAATGCTTTGAGTGTTGGCTGACAGCCTGGACTTGAGAGTTGATGATTTTTCATTGCATTAATCACTCTCACAAAATTTTAGAGTCAAACCAGGAAACACCCATCAGCTCTTTCCTGTCTGAAAATTACTTAATTGTCATTTAATTTAACACTCCAGAAAGACAGATGCCTTGTTTAAAAACTTTAAAACAATCATCCCTTGTTGACTGTAGAGGGGATGATCTTGAAACAAAGGTGCAGGACAGTCTTCCCTCTCTGCTTTTCTCACCAGTTTCAAGGTCTGGATGTGAGCACACAATGCTGGTGCTGTGCTTCCCAGCACGCCTGACCTGTGTGTTTCATTTCCTGAAATTTGTGACCTGTCTAGGCATATTGGGTTAACTTGATTCCTGCCCTTGCAGGCTATTCATTTAGCTAGCACAAACAGAATGAAAGCCTCGAGTGCGTGTTTCCTACAATTCAGTTAATAGCTGTGGTTCAGATAAAGGCTAAACCTATGAGTATATGCAGACCGTGGGGTTTTCTTGCCACAAGGAGAAAGTTTTAGCATAATTTTGCTAAAAAAAACCCCTGAATTATAGTCCTCTGTCTTTACTGGTTCAGCAAATACAGGAATTGCAGCTAATGTAATTAACACACACATACTCAAGCATCTGGCTCTGATTTTTGACTCCCTGAACTGAGATGAGCAGGGCAGTAGGAGCCTACGAGCAGGAGAGATCCCAGAAATGCTGCTGGCTCGGAATCTTTCCTTCCTACAGATCAAGCCCTGTTTTTCCAATGAGAACTGAGTGCACAGACCATGCACAGGGTAGTGGTGGATCTGAAAGCTGGCAAAGGAAAAGAAGTTTTAAACAAAAGTAATGAAGATTACTTTGTATCTTAGAGGAGAGTTGTCTAATTCTTGTCTGTGTGAAGTAGTTTAATAAGGTCACTCCTTAGTCACCATTCCCTGTAGGCAAGAGAGTTGCTCTCTCATCAATCATGTTGTGAGTATGGAGAGCAGCTTTTGTAGAAATAACCTGATAATGTGTTTAATTGATTTACCCACTGTACCCAATGGAAGTGGAGTCACTCTCAGGAAAACTGGTTAGGGCTTAGCAAAACATCATGAATTTCCTACTTGCCTTAGAAATAGAAAGTCAGGCCAGACCTGGCAGCCCGTTACTGCACAAAAGTGTCTCGCTGGCACGGACGTGGGCTGTGATCACCCACTCCTGTGGTACTGGGCACCTTCCTGTGCCCTGTTCTCCCCTGCTCTGCAGAGCTTGAGCTCTGCTAGATCTGCCTGCACAGCAGTGGGAGGATTTTCCCAGTGCAGTACAAATCCTAATGTCTTCACAGAGAGCAGGAGACTAAAAAAAGAAAACCTCTTTTGTGGCTTTCCCAAACCGGAGCCTGGAGCTCCTGCACACCAGCCCTGCTTTGAGAGCAGCTGCTGTTTGCAGCGCAGCAGAGGGGCTCACAGGAGGGTCCTGCCTTGCTCTTAACCCCCAGGTTGGGAGAGCTTCTGCCTTGGAAAGGTTAACAGCATGTGGGTTATTTTTTTTAGATGGAAAATCTCCCAAAGGAATAAAGATTAAACTGTATTTTTAATCTTCCTTTCCTATCACATCTGGCAGAGGAATGCACCTGACGGAAGGAGAGGAGCAGTTTGTCTTCCCTCCCCAGCCAGGCAGCCTGGAGACACCCCCTCATTTCAGAGCATCAGAGAGGCCACTTACAGCATCAGAAGCCAGCTTAGCCTTTCATGCTGCCTTCAGAATAGAGGAGGATAAAGCCCAAGCAGCAGCAGAGCACAAACTACACCTGCTGAAACATGGGAGAGCCAGCTCCCAAAGAGCAGCCATCCCTTTGAAGCAGCTGGACACGCTGGAGGGGGTCACCTCCTCTCTGGAGAGAGGATTGGTGCTGGGCTCGCTTGGCTGGGGATGCTGCTCCTTGTGTGTTCAGCCTCTGCTTGAAGGCTTAAAAACCTCTGCAGGCATGAAGGTGTTTCCTTGGGCAGCCTGGGTCTGTGTGCTGCTATCCTTAGGGCTCTTACAAGCCTCCCAAGGGGCTACTGAATGGTTCTAAGTCTGCAAGCGGTGTTGGCCGGAGGCAGCCTGTGAAAATGTGGCTGAGTTAGTGGTAGCTCTCATCTGCTGATGACCACAGTCCCTGTCATGGGATGTTTGCTGGCTGGGCACTGGAACCAGTCTAGGCTTTGCCTTTGCAGCAGGGAAAGCAGTGGAGGCTGGATATGATTAGGGCCACTAAAGCCAAGGGGCCATTCTCCATGCCAGGAGATGGATTTAGGTACAGCTGTGGTCTTCAAGCAGCTGCTGGCCTGTACAAGCCAGCCTGAATTTGTCTGGGTGAACTTCATCCCCCCCGTCTTTAATATTTGGGATTAACGAGGGATGTAGAGGGGATGAACACAGCTGTCTGTGTGTTTGACAGGCTTCTCTTGGGTCTCCAGGGCTGCAATAGGCACTATCCCCTCTGCATCCTGTTCCCTGCCCTTGCTAACAGCCCCAGCCCAGCAGAACACTGGGAAGCCGGCAGGGAATGTGCATACGCCTTCTCCTGCCTGCTGCTGGCACAGTGCACCTGAAACGGTGTTTAACCAAGTTAAGCAACAAACACCTGCTACTGGAACTCTATTTTCTGCATTCCGTCCAAAACGTGACCCACGAGCCTGGGGTTAAATTAGTTTCTTAAACATTAGGGGAAAGAACAGCCGGCTGCTGCTCCTTGGCTCCCAGCTCTGGTTTGCTCATGCTGGTGGTTCAGCCCTCGTGTCCCTTGGTGCTGCCGATCCCAGTGGGTGCATTTCTGCAAATTTCTGCTCCTCCCTGCCTGTTTCCCAGATTTCCTGGGTGTGTAACGAACGGGATGGAAGAGCGAAACATACTTGGATGGCACAAGCTCTTCGCTTTGGGAATTATCCTGCATATTTAATGTTAATTGTGGTCCTCTCATCTCCTTCTGAAAGCTGCTCTACACTTCCCTCCCTCCCTCCCAGCCACAACGCCTGCGCAGCTCTTCTGAGAGGCCCCTGGATCCAACCCATTCCCTCACACCCAATTATTTGGCCTCCAGGGAGATGGGTTATCCAAGATGCTCCAGCTAGGATGACACCAGTGGTCCAGGCACGAGGACACCGTGGGGGTAGGGATGACGCGGGCTAGGTATGGGAGCTCCACGGGGCTCTGAGGTGGTGCTGGAGCTCCCTGATAGGGCTCTGCAGTCGCTCCGGGATCAGCCTGGCTGCTCCTGCTCCCCAGGGGCTGCTGCACCGACCCACTGACCCATCCCTGGCTCGGCTGATGCGCTGGACCAGCACACGCACACCGAGCCGCCCCGGAACAGAAAAGGAGCCTCCAAAGCGGGTCACTTAGGTCTTTAATAAAATATACAGTATGCATCCCATGCATAGATAGAAAATTAATTTACATGCTCTTTTAATTATTTGCATAATTCTTTTTAATTAATACATGTAATTTAGTCTTCACATTTTAATACGTTTTGCTACTGGAATATTTATGGACAGAAGGGGAAACTCCTTCCTTTATTCAAGTAACAGTGCAGCGAGAGCTGGTTGGAGCACACGATGGAGCTCACTGGTCCCAGCTCGCAGTAAGAATGAGCACAGAGCAGACCATAAACCATCGATACTGGAAGACTTGATGATGCCAGGTGCGTGAGCACTCTCCTATCCCACACCAGTTCTTTGGGACCCCTCCCCACGTCCTGCTGGGGTTCAGAAAGTCTGGACCGGCACTACCGTGTCTTTTCTTCCCTAGGATCAACAGATCGCTACAGGCAGAGCCAGCACCGGCAACTGTGGCTGTGCCAAAAGCCAACCAGGATAACCTGAGGCAAACACCATGATCCATGTGCCTGGAGTCATCCTGCAGCCATCAACATATTCTAGAGCCGGTGAGATGATTGCAGGGTGTGCATTTCCCCTGCCCGTTACAGGCATTGCTGGGTGTATTCCTCTGTGCACAAAGGAGCCGCACAATTTCCAAACAGAGAACTGGGGGGCAAGGAAAAACACCGTGGGAATTAATGCTGGGGGGAGTCAGCCCCAAACATGCTCAGCCAGTTGGGGATCCAGGCAGTAAGGGGGCTCCGTGCTCGGGACAGGCTTCCCTGCCCGGCTGTGAGGTGCTCAGAGGCTTTGGTGATGAGGAGCAGCGTGAGGTGCCCTCTGTCCCTGCAGAGGGAAGGTGAGTGCGCTGGCACCTGCCCTGTGGGGATGGATGGGATGCCCGGGGCAATTTGACCCCCTCCTGCCCCTGCCTGGCCTCAAAGCAAGGAGGGACAAGGCAACAGGTTGGGAGGGTTGTGGTGTGGGGTACCAGGGCACGCGCTGAGCTTTGGTTATATCCTCCACCCCATCCCGGGCTGCTGCAGACCCTGGGCTCCCTGGCAGCCCTTCACGCAGTGGAAATCGCGCACACGGCAACGGCAGAGGCAGCTGCTCGGTGCCCAGGAGCATCCCACCATGTCTGACAGCCCTTTGCAGGGACTCTGCTTCCTCTCTGCAGCCACAGCGAGCAGCCGCTCCTTTGAAACTAATGCCCCATGGAGCAAAGGGCTTGGGAAGGGCCCCATCTGGAGCAGCCCCTTGATCCCCTCCAGCTATTCCTGCCTCAGAGGACAGTGTCCCTTTGCCTGGTCAGCCTTGGCTGGTGTTCCCCTGCACAGACGGAGCTTCTGGCTGTACCACACTCGCAGCACAACCCCCAGACCCAGATCCCTGGGGATCCCGGTGGTGGCAGCACAGGAGAGTGGTTAAACCCCACCTGCAATGGAAGGAAAGTGAGGTCCACTGCAGGGGCTGGGGACAGTGGGGCCCACCTTGAGCAGGACACCACATCTCCTCCTCTCATATTCACCCCACTTTCCCCCATGGCCAGCAGGGCAGCCGAGCCTTTCGAGGCTGTTTTTGGCTGGGGGTAGGATGAGGTTGGGGCTGCACTTGATGCTGACTTGGCACAGGACCTGCAAAGGCAGCCAGCCTGGTTGGGTGATGACCCTCAAGCTATTTAACCTCATCCTGGACAACACAAAACCTCAGGGCAGAGGAAAATCCCCTCTCACGCAGCTGCAGCAGTGCCTAATCAGGGGTTACCTGTATTTCTTCTTTTCTCAATCCCTTCCTGGCAGGGCTACGTCCAGCGCTGCAGCCCCTGTCTGCAGCCGCAGGGAGCAGGGGTGTTGCTGGGTGAAGGCTGAGACACGTCCTCTTGCTGTGTTCTGGGGGCTGGAAGTGGCCGGGCACCTACTGAGCGTCTCCTCCAGCCCCTCCTGTCCTTCACAGGGCAGGGGTGACACCAGGAGTGGTGCGAGACGGGGAGAGCCTGGTTCCTCCGCTGTGTCCCGGTGCACCAGCCGTGCCGTGCTCGCTGTGGGCAAGCAGGTCCCGTGTACGCCCCGGTGCCCCAGAGGGGTCAGGGTGCGGGGTGAGCGCCAGGGGTCAAACCACGGCGGTCAGGGCTGCCTCTGCCCAGGGAGGTCTCGCTCAGAACCTCCGAGTCTCGGTCGCGACTGGAGATGCTCTCCACGTCCTCGGGGGCTTTCTTCCCGCTGTTCCTCACGGCTGCCTCCAGCGCCTTCTGCTTGCGGTAGAAGTGGGAGAACTTGTTGAAGATGATGGTGATGGGCAGTGCCACTACCAGGATGCCCCCTAGGATGCAGCCCGAGGCGGCCAGCTTGCCCGCCACGGTGACGGGCACCACGTCGCCGTAGCCCACGGTGGTCATGCTGACGGTGCCCCACCACCAGCACGCTGGGATGGTGTCGAAGCCAACGTCTTCCTCCTTCTCGGCCGTGTAAGCCACGCCGGAGAAGACAGAGACGCCCACGGCCAGGTAGAGCAGCAGGATCCCCACCTCCCGGTAGCTGTGCTGGAAGGCAAAGCAGAGCAGAGGTCAGTGGGCACCACCACACCCGGCACAGCCAGGGCACTGCGATCACGCCTCCTTCGAGGATCTCAGTGCCGCTATCCATCTCTGCCATGGGATGTCCTGCCGTGGGGCCGAGCTGAGGCAGGTTGAAGGTGTGTGGCTGACCCACTCCTGGCGTGAGTGAGGCCACCAGGATATTAGCCCTGTCACCCACAGCCGCTCCCCTGCCCTCCACCACCCTGCGAGGGGAAGGGGACCTGTGCTTCCCCACCAGCTCCCCAGGCAGAGGCTACTCCCTTGCCTCCACCACTCACTCCAGCCTGATTTCAGCTAGTATCTCAACACGTTTCCCTTTTATCTTGGCAGGTCCCCAGAAACCACCTAAGAGGCAGCCTCTGAGTGAAGGGATTTGTGTTTCCCCAAGATGCTGGCGATGTGCTCGACGGGAGGATGTGCACCTCTGAATGCAGACGCCATCCAGCTCTTCGTCCCTGGGCTCCCTGGCTGCTGGGCACCCCAGGGCCTCGCCTGCTGCCTCCTGTACCCCAACGGCATCTTGGCTTGGATCAGAAACGGCGTGACCAGCAGGTCCAGGGAGGTTATTCTCCCTCTGGACTCGGCACTGGTGAGACTGCTCCTCGAATCCTGTGTTCAGTTCTGGGCCCCTCACCACAAGAAGGATGTTGAGGCTCTGGAACGAGTCCAGAGAAGGGCAACAAAGCTGGTGAGGGGGCTGGAGAACAGGCCTTATGAGGAACGGCTGAGAGAGCTGGGGGTGTTTAGCCTGGAGGAGGCTGAGGGGAGACCTCATTGCTCTCTCCAACTACCTGAAAGGAGGTTGTGGAGAGGAGGGAGCTGGGCTCTTCTCCCAAGTGGCAGGGGACAGGACAAGAGGGAATGGCCTCAAGCTCCGCCAGGGGAGGTTCAGGCTGGACATTAGGAAAAAATATTTCACAGAAAGGGTCATTGGGCACTGGCAGAGGCTGCCCAGGGAGGGAGTTGAGTCACCTTCCCTGGAGGGGTTTGAGGGACAGGTGGACGAGGTGCTAAGGGACATGGTTTAGTGATTGATGGGAATGGTTGGACTCGATGATCCGGTGGGTCTTTTCCAACCTGGTGATTCCATGATTCTATGAAAACCACCTACAGCCCCAAGGTCCATTGATCCCTTTGTTATACATCTGGGTAGGAGGGATCGGGATGCTCCAGCTAACAGCATTCCAGGGAAGGAAATTGTACTCACAGGACACAACTCAGAGGGAAGCAGAAACTGTCCCCTGCCCCAGTTTCTGTCACCTATGGTCCATTTCTTAGGGTCACCTGAACCCTGAGCTTCTGGATGACTACCCTGTGTTTGAGCTGGCTGTAGGACACCAACAATCCTAAAGCATCACGAGGCCGTCTCTCACAGGGCTCGCTGTGGCGGTAAACTCCTGACCCAACATGAATCCAAAGAATCGGATGACCAAAGAAAAGGTCATCATGTCAATCTGAGAACCCATCCAGCATGAGGTGAGCTGGTCTCAGCACCCACCCACGGGACGCTGCACCCCCTCCCTCGCCAAGCCCCACAACTAAGAGCCGTGATGGGAATAGAGCCATGGGACACCCAGCTTCCCAGGTGGGGTGCAGGTGTGCAATGCTCCTTCAGGAAGGCGTCATTACCCTGGTTTCAAACAAAACATGTGTAGTTAAGAGCCCTGCACATTGCAGAGATGCGGACCCCCCCTGGCCACCCTGCTCTTAAAGCCACTCAGACCAGGAGGGGACCACAGAGACCCTGTTTTCTGCCAGCTCCAGGTGAACCACCCACCAGTGCCACCACCCCTGCCCTGCTGATGCAGTCGGACTCGTGGTGTGGCTAATCCTGTCATTTTTTGATTTCCACAAACAAATTTCTTGGATGACTTTGCTCACTGATTTTGAGCCACCTTGCTCTTCATCTTTTGGGGGAAGGAAAGCGGAGCTCCGATTGTGTGGTTTTTTTCCCCAGTCTCCTAACAGACAGAGAATTCTTTATTGGAGACCACTTAATGACTCAACAAAATAACATTTGAACGAAGCAAACAGCAGAAGATGTGGGAAAAGAGCATCCATGGTCAAGATGAGACATAAAGAAGGTGGATTTGTGGCAAGGAACAAGAAGATTTTGCTCAGACTGCTGGCAAAAGCTGCTCAGCTAATGCCACTAATACCAAGGGGAAATTATTTCCTCCTCCTCTGCTCTTGCCTGTAGCTGCAAATGCCCTATAGCAGCTCCAAGGGAGCTCCTTGGGAAAGACAAACAGCTCAGAGTCGCTAAGTTTCAAGGATGTATCACTTGGCCATGAAAGGCTTGCTCCTGGCTGGAGCTTAACAGCATGTGTGTATGTCCCAGCTGGGGAGCAGCAGAGCCAAATAACCTTATACATTTTTAAAGAGTATCACTCATGGCACTGGGATGTGTTGGAGGGTGAGGTGAGGGGCAAGTCAGGCAGCTCGATAGCTCCTACTGCTTTAATTTACAAGCAGGGTCAGCGCCTGTGGCTCAGGGGAGGCTTCAGGAATCTTCCAACTGATTCTCAGGCACTGGCCGCCACCTATTTGCAGTCATTTATGCTAAGAACTTGTGATCTAGGGGCAGGCAGCCACAGCTGAGGTTTGGGAGGGGATGCAGGCTTAGCTGTTGTTCGGGTGGGGATGTAGTTTCAGTCGTGGTTTGGGTGGGATACAGGGTTAACCGTGGTTCAGGTAGGATGCAGGCTGAGCGAGCAGCCAGCCTAGGGCAAGGAGATGCTGACTAATAAGAGGTTCCAGCAAAACAGCCACTCCAACAGCAGTCTCTTTGGCCCCTGGGGCAGCCGTGGGCTCCTTCCCCTGCTGAATGCGTCTTTCCTCCAGGACAGCAGAAGACAAATGAAATAGAAGAGCCCAGTTTGAGCCTGGCTGGAGATACCAGCGTGGAGATACCCGCGGCAGCAGGATGATGCATCTTCTGTCTGGGGACGTGCAGCTCCGGCTCTTCCAACTTATTTTTGTATTTAGGCCCCTAAAGGGACAGATCACAACTCCTGCAGATCCCTGCAGATGCCTGAGTTACTCAGTGCCTCACACCTATGGGTGGTCAGTGGGAGACGGGCACCAAACCTGCACCTGGGAAGCAGCAATAACAGCAGTGGATGATGTGCACGGCAGGGAGGGAGAGCAGAGCCGTGTGGGAAGCCTCTCCTCAAATTAAATCGACCCTGAATCAGGCCCCAAGCAATCTGAAGACCATTGAGGGTTTATGATGCACAAACAGCAGAAATCCCTCTGTTAGCAATTTCGTGGCAGGGGAACAATTAACTTGGCTCGCCAGAGCCACAGCTTCCTGGCTGTTAACGGCCTTTACTCCTCTGCTGCTGCTTTATGCTCTTGCGATAGGAAGTACATTATGATTAACAAGATGTTGTAATTTATGTGCCCAGTAAATCACAACGCCAAGCTGCTGCGTCAGATCGGTGTCTTCGCTCATCCCCCTTTTTACAGCTGGCTCCGGAGTCCCTGGGAAGCCGCACTTTCCACCGCGTCACTCAGTGAATCAGCGGCTCAGCAGAAGCTGGAGCTGGGATGCTGCCGGCTCCTCGGAGCTCATCTGCTCCTTAATAAGATGCAGATGAGCCCATCAGTTCCTGCTCTGCTGCAACGCGTTGTTCACGCTTAAATGGAGCACAGAGAGGACTCAGGGAGCCCTCCGCACCTGTGCAATTGGATTTAAATTCCACAAGCAGTGTTACACAGGTCTGTCACTTGCTAATTGTTATTTCAAGGTGAGTGTTCAGAAGTAAACGTGATGCAGGTAGGACTGAAGGCATCTTAATTTTAAAAAATCCCCCCTGTACCCGGTTTTCAGCAGGCTTTGAAGATGCCAGGGATTTTCCTTTCCACACTTATTCTGATCCTCTGCGGGCTTTGCAGGATTAGTGCTGGGCTGGTCCTGCTTCGCAGCAGAAGTTGGCAGAAGACCTTTCCTGCTGCCCATCCTCACGCCCAGCCCCACTCAAGGGTTGTTTTTCTCCATGGAATGGGTCCAGACCTGGCAGGTGAGCCCTGCCGATGCCAGGACATCCTATGCTGGCCCTGCCACCACCCCAGCAGTGGGAATCGGGGTGTCCCCACCCCAGCTGTGCCCACTTCATCCCTACAATGGACCTTCAGAGCTCCTGCCAGGCACTGAGTGGGAGGAGAGCATCCCTTTTGTTGAATTCCAAGCCCTGTTGTGCAGACTGCTCGCCTTGGCCATTTGTTTGGCATTGCCTTTGTTAGAAGCGGGAGAAAGTAGAGGGATATTTCACGAGCGGTGCTTGAAAAAACAGTCCTCTGGTTCAAACGTGGGGACCAGAGGCAACCCCACCAGGAGAGATGTTTGCCCTGGTGACTTCTCCCCCGTGCACAAGCCCTGCACGTGGTGAGGCAGCGGGAGCAAGTGTCTCTCTGCGTTTTGGCAGCCTCAAGGATCAGCTTTAGGATTTCTCTTGATGTGGTCGCCAAGAATCAGAGACAGTTAAAGGCTGAGTTTAATTGGCCTCTGCAGCAAGCTACATTTTCTGTGTGAGAGCAAGAGGTGAGGGGCCAGTTTCACCCTCCCCAGATCTGGGCACACAGCCCTCAGCACAAGGATGCTGGAGGATGGAAGGATGGTGAGGGAGAGCAGAGGACCACAGAGGGCACCGGGGTCTGGGATTGTCAGGATTTTATGGTAGTTTCATGTTTTGACTCTCTCCACAGCTGCTCTCTGTCTGGCCCCGGAGGCTGAGGGAGCAGCAGAGGGGGTCTGGAGAAACACAGCTTTGGGGCACAGCAGAGAGGATGTGCACCACCTCTCACCAAACCTGCCGGTATGCCTGGACCCTGGTCCTTCAGTGTCTCAGTATCTCCCCATCCAGCTCTTCCTGCAGACTCTGTGGTGCCAGGGTCAGCTGCCCCAGCCCTGCATGCAGTGCTTTCCCAGAGCTTTTCCACACGCTGAGGGGCAGCTGTGGTAGCGCGGGCTCCGCTCAGGACACAGACCCTGCTGTGGGCTGGATGTCCCAGGCCCTGCCGCTCACCCTTTGCTTTTCTATTGCTGCCTTCTGCCACCCGTGGTGAGCCATGTTCCAGTCCCAACCTCATCATAAACTGGAGCATCCAAGTGTCAGCTCTGCTGGACCAGGATTTCGATGTCTCCCTAGACAGGCAGGTAGCAAGCACTGAATACTGGCCTTCAGCCAGCTGCCAGCACGACCATAGCAGGTTCCCCTTCTCCCAGACTTGGGGACACTCTCTTCGAGAGTTTATATGAAGAGGATTCATGCAGCACTCCTCATGCTTGCTTCAGCAGTCACACAAACCAACAACCCAGCCCACCACCCCAAGCACGCTTGCCAGACACTACCCAGAGCTGGTCGTTCACTGGGAGTAGGAATTTCCACGTCCCCCAGGTCTCCCTCTTACCTAGAGGCTACAGGAGTAGATAAGGAGATAGAGAGGCAATTTACCTTCAAAGTGGCCCCCAGCGACCTCAGTCCCGTGGAATGCCGAGCCAGCTTCAGCACCCGGAATATCCTCATGAGCCGAAACACCTGCACGACCTTGCCCAGGTTGCCCAGCTCTGAGTCGCTGCCCATGGTCACGTCCACCAGGAGGGTGAAGTAGAAGGGCAGCACTGACACAATGTCAATCAGGTTCAGCGGGTGCTTGAAGAACTTCCTGGGGTTGGGGGAGAGCAGGAGGCGGGAAGACACTTCGAAAGTGAACCAGGAGATGCAGAAATACTCCAGCTTGTGCAGGATGGGTTCATCAAGCACGTTGCCGTTTTCATCCACCTCCTGGTACTCGGGCATGCTGTGGATGCACATGGTGGCTATGGAAACCAGCACCACGCTGATGGACACGAAGCTGAAGAGTTTGCTGGGGATGGAGTAGCCGGGGTTCTCCATGGTGAGCCAGAGGCGTTTGCGCACGTTGCCACAGCGCAAGGTGCTGTAGCGCAGCAGGTCGTGGTTGATGTCAGAGATCTCATCAGGGGATGTGTCCACACTGCTGACCTCGCTCTCCTCGTCCCAGTTGTGGTGCCGGCTCTCCAGCTTGCGCTCATGGTAGCGGTAGCTGCAGCAGGAGTCCAGGAAGAATTCGTTGATGCCCCAGTACTCGATCTCCTGGCAGAAGGAGAAGACACACAGCTCCTCCATCACGTGCAGCTTCCCCGTCTGGTAGAAGTGGAGAACATAGAGGAAGAAGCCAGGGTTTCGGTCAAAGTAGAACTCCCGGGCACTCACATCATAGTCATCACAGAGCTGCAGGATGGACTCCTCCGAGTCACAGGAGAGCAGGCGTCCCAGGCGGGTGTCAGGGAACTTGGAGAGGGCGCTGGAGCTGAGCCGTCTTCTCAGACCCCCTACGTTGATGTTGATAACGTCCTCCTCAAATCCAGGACCCCAGTAATTTAAGGTCTTGTTGACCATGATCAGCAGAGCAGGAGCTGGTTCCACCTGTGGGCGAGACACAGCGATGCTGGAGGGGATACAGGGCTCGCTCTGCTCCAGGTACCCCCAACAGGGAGAGAGCCAGAAGCACGCTGGGGAGTGAGGTTTGCATTTTGAAGAGTGAGGACCAAGGAGAGGGAAGGGAGATTAACAGCTTTGGGCGTTTGTTCTTTGGTAGTATAGAAGGAAAAATTTTTTTTAAAGCCAATGATTTATTCATGTCAAATTTTCCTTCCTTTTTTTACCTCTTAAAGTTTTTCCCTTTGCTAATGGCCTAAGGAAGGCGGTTTACTGCACCTCCAGCTCCTCATCCACTGAGGCTTTCCTTGTTCAAACAGGTAATTAGTCACTGAAGAGAGGATTTATCCCCCAAAGAGCCTCCTCAGTGGAAAAGCACAGATCTTGTCAAATCCGTGCTGCAGTGATTCTGCCAAAGAGCTTTGTAGCCCGACCACCTATGTTGCAAATTAGACCTGGTCAAAAAGCCCTTGGATGGAGCTACCTACCCAGTGGAAAAGCAGTTTTGCCAAAATCAAAGTGTTTTCATAGAAAATGTCAGTTTACAGAGAAATTCAGTGGAAGAAGTGTCAAAACAATTCATCTGCCTGCTTTGTTTCCTCTTGCGTGTTCTGCCAGGTAAAATATTGAGATTTATTTTTATAATACTGAAACGTAACAAAAAACATGATTCAGAATCATTGATGACTGAATTAAAAACCTGTACCTGGGTAGAGAAATAAACCTCAAAGTTTTGATTTCTATTGTGCTTCAGGATTTTAAAAGTTTCAGGGAGCTGAGCTTTTCCGTCCAGCAGAAATTCCATTTTCTAATGAGCAGCAGTTAACAAAGAGAAGCATTCCCACACCTTCAAACGCATTTATCTGTCTTGATCAGAAACTGGGGATAAAAAAGGCAAATAAAAATGTTTGTGATCTCCCTGTGTCACCTTGAAAGCAGACTTCTCCACCTACCTTAGTCATCAAAACGCCTGGGGATGCACAGAGCAGCCTGGTCCCCACGAGTCCCCCGCTGCTGGTACGGGGGTGTTGGGGTCTGCAGGAGGAGCACTGCCTTGAATCTCTAGGCTGAGGAATTACGTTTTCACACACACACACTGACTATTTTGGAAAAATCCTGCTACTAGGCATGACTTGCTGCTCGGCTCTGTTCGCACGTCAAGGTCGCTGCTGGTACCAACACGACTGCTGCAGCGGCCACTGAGGTGTCTGTGACCTCCAGACTGGACTGTCTCCCATCTTAAAGGCTTCCCTCCCTGCTTTTAATCAGCCAGCAGCTCATTAGAAAAATCTCTCACCTTCTCTGCCTTGTGTCACCCACTTCAGTTTTCAAACTTTTAGGTGATGCGGGGACAAACAGGCAGCAGGAGCCAAGGGAAAAGCGTGTCACAGCCCCTCTAGTGACACCGAAGTGCCACCAGACCCCGTACAGCACAGTCCAGTCTGACAGGAACCAGCAAGGGCTGAGGCCAAGATTCCCTGCCCAAGGGAATCGCAGCTCTCCTGCAGACCCCGTTGCTCCCAGCCCTGTGTTGCTCTCCAGACACCTCGTGGGGTTTATGTGGGAAACACCAAAGCAGGAGAAGGGCTCTGAGTGTTTTCCAGTTTTTATGCTGAGAAATTCAGCATAAAAGGTTTGTCCGGCCAGGAAAGACCTGGGGAACATGTTTACATCTCAGTCAGAGCAGAGCTGGAGGGGAACAGGTAGTGGAGTGACGGTTAGAGATAAACCCTGGCACATGGTTTTAAGCTGAGCAAGGCTGTGGGTGCAGCAAATGCCAGATTTGTGTGAAATAGCCTGGCAAAGGCATCTGCTAACTCTACTGCATCTCCCAGCCAGGGCTTCTTAAAGACACAGGCTTTGCACCACAAAGCCAGAGCTCCCTGTTACACCAAGCCTGAAGAAGGCAAAGGGCTTGTGAGGAGCCTCAGAGCTCAACAGACTGATTGTCTTGCCTTTCAAAGGGAGAGGGGAGAAAAGAAGGATGAACTTTTTTAATGCTTAGGACAAAAGGAAGGGAAAAAAGGGGGATGAAAACACTCCTTTTCAGGGATAAATTGAAATTTCTATGACAGATTAGCTTTTCCAGGGAAGACATCACACAGCCCATCTGTGGGGTGGGGATGACTAATTCAGGTTCCTTCCAGAAGGATGTTCATGCATTCAGGCTACAAGCAGGCACCACACAGGGGCCGCAGGGGTGGGTTTGTGGGATCCAGCTTATCCCAAACCTGTCCCCAGCCTCTGTCCGTTGCTGCTCCAGGACACCAGGCCAGAAATCAATGGAAAGGTGGCTTTGGGGCTGGGCTGGAGCACAGAGCAGCCTGGGTGACTACCAGGGGGCTGCACCGGGATGGCAGGAAAAACCTAAAGCGATGCTCCAGCTCCGCAGAACCATCCCCAGGGCACGGCTGTGCTGTGCAGCTGTGGATCTGGGTGCGACACACCATACCCCGAGATCAAGGAGAGAGCTGGCTCCCACCTCTCTCCTAGCTCAAAACAATAATGTGGGTGTCAAGACCCTGGAAGCCTTTGTACCCGAGGGAAATCCCTTCCTCCCTCCCTCCCACACAGAACACAGAGCAAGGAGAAGGGTCGCGAACTGTCTGAGATGCTCCATTCTGATCTTCACTTCTGAACAGAGCAAATTATCTCTGCCCACCTACAGATTTCATCTAGGAATCAAAAGCAGCAATTAATAGTTTTATAACACTCTTGCCTACTCGTTTCACCACCAGCTAAGCTCAGCTTTAGTACAAAAACCGGGGTTTGAACTAAAACCTGGCATGATGCGATCTCTGCCCTGCTGGATCATCAAAGTATGTGCCCATCTCGCATTTGCAGGGGTATCCGCTGGGAAACAGAAGCTGACTTTGGGAAGGTTGGGTATTGGGTTTTTTTTTTCTTTTTTTATTTTAAAGCACAATGGACAGAGAATACAAATGTGTCTGTCTGGAAGAATGTGACTTGGCAAAATTTTCCTTTTGTTGACCCAAAATTTCCATGAATGACTGGTAAAAGAGAACAGATAAAGCCAGTCTCTTCCTGGCAAATTTTGAAATGCGTTGTAAGCTGTTTCTAGCAGCCAGCCATCAGAATTACACGAGCCCAGTGTGAGCTGGGTGTTAGGTGTTCATATGAATATGTATCTTGTGGAGGAAAAAAAAATCTCTGATCTATGCATTTATGACAGTAAAAAATATAAAAACAGATCAAGCGTATCTGTAAGAAATGCTAGAAGAGTTTCCCTTGACAACATATTTTTCTCTTAAAGGCTTTCAAATGGAAGTTATGTATATTTATTCTAACTGGCAGAGGGGACCCAAGGGAGTGGGAAGGAAGATGCTAATAGACATTCAAGTGAGGATGCAGCAAGTGCAGGGAGTATTGCACACAGGGGCTTTTCTAACCAGGTACAATGGATCTAGATTAACAGGCCAAATAAAAAGCCCTGTACTTACTGCTCAGCGAGGCTTCCCAGCAGGGAATCATGTAGCTTGTCTCAAAGGAGCCATTAGGAATGTGTAGAGAAGGAGGAAACCCCTCATCCTTCACCTGTAGCCCAGTCCCTAAATGCTCTGTCACCTTGCATGTCCCGGGTGTGCAGGGGTGGTGGCCACAAAGCCCTGGTAGAGTCCTGCGTAGGATGCTTTTGGGGCTGGGGAAGGGTTTGGGGTACCTGCTGGGTACCCGGTGGGGCAGTGGGGCTGGCTGAACCCCAGCTCGGGCAGGGTGGTGTCCCCATCAGCCACGCACTGGGGCACGACTGGGGAGGCACCTGCTTTCTGGTCGTGGAAAAGTGCCCATGGAGACCACCGTCCCTGTCGCTGAGTGTCCCTGTCTCATCGGCTTGAAGATGCTCAGGACCAACCCTTCCTTGGGCGCTGGGGGAGTTTGCCAGGCGGGCAGGGGGGAGGATGGAAGGGGGATCCCCACTGCTGGGAAGCAGAAGCTGCTGCTCTACTCCGAGAGGCCACCGAAACGCCAGGGGCTGGGGATGCTGACGACGGGAACTCCCTGCCTGCTTCGGGGTGCAGGAGGGGGTGACCACCAACAGCTCAGATCCACACGCAGTAAGTGCAAAGCTCCCTGCCCTGCTCCCTGGGGATGCACTCGTGCAATCCCAGGGGGGGAAGGCTTCGGGGACAGGGACTTTCCTACACCCGCCTGCATAAGGGCCAGGTGGAGCATCCCCCTTCCCCGGGTCCCAGCAGCATCCCGGGATGCTCATCCCAGGGTGTCGGTGCCTCGCTTCTCGCTCATCCCGGTGTTTCGCTGTCCCCATCCCTGCTCACCAAGGGATGCCGGAGCCCCGGGGACCAGCCCCGGGATGCTGATCCCCGCAATGCCCGGGGATGCCGGTGCTCTGGGTTCCCGGGGTGCCAGTGCCCGGGTCCCTGCTGTTCCCTGCGTTGCCGATCGCACGGTCCTCGCCTGCCCGGGGATGCCGGTGCCGGTCCCCACAACGCCGGAGCTCGCCGTACCCCGGGATGCCGCTGCCCCGGGTCCCCGGGATGCCGGTCCCTGCAGCACCCGGGGATGCCCGAGCCCCGGATCCCCGCGACACCTGAGCCCCGAGTCCCCTCGATGCCTGTTCCCGTGGCACCCGAGGATGCTGGAGCCCCGAGTCCCCGCGATTCCGATATCTCCGCCGCACCCCAAGTGCCGGAGCCCCGAGTCCCCGGTGACGCTGGTCCCTGCAGCACCTCGGGATGTCCGAGCCCCGGGTCCCCGTGACGCCTGTTCCCGTCGCACCCGGGGATGCCTGAGCCCCGGGTCCCCGTGATGCCGGTTCCCGCTGCACCCGGGGATGCCGGTACCCTGGATCCCCCCGATGCCGGTACCCCGGGTCCCCGCGATGCCCGAGCCCCGGGTCCCCGCTCACCTGCCCGGGCGCCGCCCCCGCCGCAGCGAGCGCTCCCGGCAGACGGAGCCGCGGAGCCTGCGGGGCCGGCGCGGGGGTCCCGCCCGCCGCTCCTCCCGGCAGTGCCGCCCCCGGGGAGGACGAGCCTCATCCCCGGCCCCTGGCGGCTGCGGGGGGGCGGGAGCCGAGCCGGGTCTCCCCACCCCACCCCCCGGGGCAGCCCCAGAGCCCCGTGCGGGGCAGAGGGATGGGGATGCTCGGGGGAGACCACCGCATCCCCCGGGGAAGCTCTCCTCATCCTGCAGGGAAGCCCACCTCATCCCCTGGAGAAGCTCTCCTCATCCTGCAGGGAAGCCCACCTCATCCCCTGGAGAAGCTCTCCTCATCCTGCAGGGAAGCCCACCTCATCCCCCTGGAGAAGCTCTCCTCATCCTGCAGGGAAGCCCACCTCATCCCCTGGAGAAGCTCTCCTCGTCCTGCAGGGAAGCCCACCTCATCCCCCTGGAGAAGCTCTCCTCATCCTTATTCTTGCCCCCCGGGGAAGCCCACCGGGACTACAAGACAAGGGATCTGGGTCGCACAGTTGAGGTGCGAGGTTTGCCCTCCCACAGCCATGTGGGATGAAGCTGGGGCTGGAGCAGGATGGGAAGCCTGGTCCTGGCACAGGTATGCCTGAGGTGGTCACCTTACCTGCTGGAAGCACCCTCAGCAGCCAAGAGAGCCTGCGGGACGGCTGGTGGGAGCCGCGGTGAGGGTATGAGCCTCGTGCAGCCCTGGCTTATCCCCAGCTCTCTGCCCCAGTGGCAAGCACTGTCCTTGGGGGGCTGAGCCCCCGGAGCTCTGTGGGGCGCAGCTGCTGCTTCGTGCCGCTGGCGTTCAGGCTGAGCAGGGCCCCAGCAGTGGTGCTGCCCTGCTCTGCGCAGGTGATGCAACTCTGCTCTCACAGTTGCCCTCCAAGTGTTCCAGCTCCATCTTCCTCCTTGGGACAGGGAGTGCGTAAGGCACCAGGGCGGTTTCCCAGGAAAGAGTCCCTCTGGCTCACAGAGCTTCCCACTCTCTCTTTAAAGGCTTATCAAGAGGTGGCAGAGAGTGCCAGGCATGACACACACTGTGTTTCAGGTCAGCGAGCTGCCGCTGCCACCCAGGGCCATCCCCACATGGCCCAGGGACAGCTACAAGCACAACAACTCCCCCGGAGATCAGCTGCTGGCACAGAGAGATGGGAAAAAAAGGATGGGAAACCTTCACAGGTTGACAGACGAAGCTGCATGTCTGCACAGCGACGGCTCATTGCTCCGGCAGCCGTCCCAGAGCAGCTGTCCCAGCCAGGAGGCTCTCATGGGGCAGGACTTCACACCATCTTCCGAATCACATCCTTCGGCTTCTGATTCCAGCCCTGTGCTGGAGCCTGTGGGCACTCACCCTTCTCCAGGCTTGCATGCAGCCTTCTGAGAGCTTGTTTTAGGGGTCAGCATCCTTCCCTCCACCTGCACGCCTGCCTCCTGCAGCCGCGTGTGCTGCCAGCCCGTCCCTGCGCCAGGCAGCGCTCGCCGCTGCGGGGCCGTCGGCGTGTGTCCATGTGTGTGATGTGTCAGACTGCGTGTGCTATGTGCTTGTTTACATGGGGAAGAGGCAGCAGAGCCAGGGGGAAGGGACGACTTGGAGGGAGGCCTCAGAAAAAAAAAAAAAGCAAAACACGAACCGAGGATGAAAAAATAAAACAACCTGAGGGAAATTCCTCTGTTCTGTGATATGAAGCAAAAAGCATTTATTTTTATGACAATTAGGGGTGGTTGAGCATCCCTGGAAGCTGCAAGATAACCATGCCCAGCTTTGCTCTGGGCACTTGAAGCGCAGCTCTCAGCGGGTGCTGAGCCCCAGCGGGGTGCAGCCCGCGGGGTGGGAGGAGAGCTGGCTCCTGCATGGGGTTTTCTCTGTCTGTCACTGCTATCCTGTGATCCAAGTGATTTTTTTTTTTTTCCCTTCTGAAAATATTTCTCAGCCAGATGTTTTTCAGGGAAGGAGCCGTGCCTTGCGCTGTGAAGGTGCCCACTCCGGCTGGCACTTTGTCTGTGCACCAGGGTATCATTTACACCTCGCTACCTGAGCTCTGTGCCCCCCAGAACCAGTTGTCCCAGCACCAGGAGGTTCCCTGAGTGCTCCTGGGGCTGTGCAGAGGAGCTGAAGCATGAGTGGGAAGCAAAGCAGGGAGATGCTGGGGCTCTGCCTTGTGACACCCTCAGGCTGGAGGGGCTGGGGAAACGCAGAGGGGAGACATATAGACATCTCCACGTCTCCTACTGCAGCTCCAAGCCCTGGCTGGAAGCAGCTGCAGGAGAGCAAAGTTCACCTTGCAGGCTGCAGAGTCCCTCCGTAGGCTTGCGCTGGCATCACAGCATCTTTCAAAGCGACTTGGCTGCTGCAGAAATGGTACCTGAGATGAATTTCCTCGGATGCAAAAGGCCTGACTTTCCCATTAGTGACCAGAGCTTGTTGGCCTGACTTCTCACTGACACTGGCGAGCCATGGCAGGAAAGGAAGACTCTCTTTTTAAGGCTCTTCCCCAGCAAACTGAGGAGCAAGGGGCCTTGCTGAGCGCAGTGGGGTTTGTGGTCGCGCTGGGATGGCGCCGCTTCCCATGGCACCGGCCAGCCCTGTGCCTCCACCCCAACTCCTGAAATGAGCTGGCAGTGATGCGGAGATGGGAACAGGTGGAAAATCAGGTCAGCTGGAAACGCCTCGCCATCTCTTCCTTTCATCCCCCATCTTTCTCTCTTGGGGAAGGAAGGTCTCCTCCCGCTGAAGCCTGGGGGTGATTATGTCGATAACCACATGGCAAATCCTCCATGTGGGGATGGGGAGGGAGGGGGGTGAAACCTCTTGCGTGGTCTCTTCTGCAGTCTGGAAGCAAATCGCAGAGGCAGGGTGAGTCTGAAGCCAGCAGCCATTTCAGTGCTGCAGTGAGTCATTCCGAAAGGCGCTCAGCTTGTGGCAGCTCCCTTCCTTTCTTCCTTCTGCCTTTTTTCTTAAATAGCTGATGTAGCAATACACTTTAAAAAAAAAAAAGTGGAAAAAATATATGAATATAACATGTCTGCAGAGCTCCTTTAATTAAAAGAAAAATCTTCAAGCACTTTTCATCCTCTTGGACATCCACTGTGAAAGGCTGGAGCCGCTGGGTATCTGTGATGTAGGAGGGTGGGATAGAGCGGGGCGAGCAGTTGCGCACCTGGGAGAGCAGGGGATCCGTCTAGACGTCTGCCGATGGGGGCTGATTAATGCTGGGGACACGAGCACAAAGCATTTAATAAATAGCCCTTTCCAGATGGAAAGAGCTAAATTAGGACAGACGCAAAATCCTGCTCTTGTGTTTTTCAGTGGCAAAAGCGTTTGAGCTTTCCTTAATGCTCATTTTTTCCTGGTGATTTTCATGCTTGCTGGTGTGTTTGTCCCTTCTGGCTTCCCCTGAGCTCTGGAAGGGAATTGCTTCAGCTGGAGGGGTTTGGGCTTCTCCTTCCTGCACTGTCACTATTTCCATGCGACCTGCACAGCCTTTCCTCTCTCTGGAACCAGCTCATGGTGTCGGGGGGCAGGAAAAGCCAAGTTGTGATGGCAGCATCCTCTGACCAGAGGGAGAGGAGTGGGGACCACCATCCCCACAACTCCCTCATCTTCCTCCCAGAGCTGCAAGGTGTCTGTAGGCGCCGCTGATGGGGAGATCTCGGCCTCCCCCATGGCAGGAGATTATTTAACCAGTCTCCTTCAGATCTGAGCCTCCCCCTGGCTGCATCAGCATCCCTGGATGAACCCACAGCATCCGTCCCACTGCAGTGAGGTGACTGCATTGCCATCTGCCCACAGTGGACAGGGACAGGCTCTCAGTGCATGGCCTGGCTACAGCCCACAGCTCTGACAGTCTCAAACTTTTATGGCTTGGAGTTTTACTGAGCCCACTGGGTGCCTACGCCAGGAGAGATTAATGAACTTTCGTTGAACTTGCTGGAGACCTTGGCTTGTGGTTGGGCTCTGAAGCTGTAACCAGAAACATGAGGAAATTTGGAGACCTAACACAGTGTTGGCTATTTTTGATGTGCAGAGGGAGCAGGGGAATGGTGCAGTGCAAAGTCAGGTACTTCAGGGCCATGATTTACTGTCTTGAGCGCTTCCATGTGCCCCGAGCACATGTATTGCTTCCATCTTATAGCAATCTGCAATCTCCCTTGTGCTGCAACCCGTCCCTCTGCTCTGTCTCTGCCCCTGGTCGTTTGACTGGCCTCCAACGCCTAGGACACATCTCCGAAATCTAGTTCAACAAAGCCAAGGGCCATTCCCAGGATCACCACATACCTGCTGGAGCATCTTGGAACAGGCAGCCCTCTCAGACCATTCCCAGCAGGACTAGGAGTCACCGCGGGCAGGGATGCTGCCGTCTGTTCCTTGCCACCGCGCTGTGGTGCCAGAATGAGCCCAGGCACATTTAATTGCCTAGTACAGATAAAGCCACAGGAACTAATCATCATGCCTAAGCTCACACGGGCAGCACAGGCTCACTGCTTGCTTTGTCCTCCAGGAGAGAAACAGGTGAAGATGGGAGAACAAATTTCACTGTAATTAAATCTTACAGTACTGCAGGTCAAATCATGCGAGGAACCAGGAGTGCAGCTGAGCCTTTGAGGCTCACGCAGTGCAGACGCTTGCCCTGCACTTTGATTTCCATAACTGTGCATGTCCATGGCCACGGCCACGGTCACAGAGCCAGCACACGGTGGCCCCTGCCCATTGCTGGGCACAGCCAGGCAAGATGGAACAGGGAGGTCTTGTGCTGCCCCACGCATGGCACTGCCTTATAAGTTAGTATTTGGTGAGGATGGGAGGAGATGAGTTGGAAATCAGTCTCTCCATGCAGTTAGGGAGTTGGAAGAAGCTGTTTCGCTGAGATAGTTGATCCTACTCGATTGGACTCGATGATCCGGTGGGTCTTTTCCAACCTGGTGATTCTATGATTCTACAGATCCTTTCATCCCATAGCAAGTACAGGCAAGGGGCTGGCATGGTGGGAGGATGCCCTGGGGCTCTGTGGCTCCAGGAGAGCTTGGCTTGAAGAGTGGCCACTGGGTTTGGGGCCCTTCAGTCCCTGTCCGGCTGTGACAACAATTGGAAATTTCAAGGCGAAACTGTAAATTGCTGATAAATTGTCACTATTCTTGTTATTTTGTAGGTAAAGGTGCCGAGGTGGTTTGAGGCTCTCAGTGAGCGCCTGGCTCCTGCTGCAGATCTGCCTCTGCACTGGCAGGGGTGCGAGTGCAGAAGCAATTCCAGTTGGAGATTACGAGAGCATGGGCTGAGGAGAAGAGGCTCGTCTGTCCCTGCAAGGATGCCAAGGATCTTTCAGGCTCCACACAGGAGTTTCTGGAGGGACTGAGGGTGGTGGAGTGGCTCGGGATCTCGAGGCTTCTAAGGATGCTGAGAGACTTGCTGGCTCCCTTCATCCCATCCCTGCTTGTCCCTCTTGCAGACATCATCCCTGTGTGGGCAGGACACCCCAGTCCAAGGAGGACTTGGGGCTGATGGAGCCGTGGCATCAGCGATCCACCCTGCGAGATGCTGGAGCACTGGGGAGCAGGGCGGTGTGTCACCTCACACCTGTGGGGTGGCTCTGGGGGCCCAGGCTGCCTGGGACTCACTTGTCCTCCCCTCAGACCAGCCCTGCAGGAAAGCTGAAGAGCCACAGTGGGGGAAGCAGGGATGTCTGACAGGTCCTTGGCCTCCTGATAGATATTCTGCTGCTGCTGCATGGAGAATCACCGCTGTCTTCACGTCAGAGCCAAGGTTTTACGACGCCAGCTATGGATTTTTCCCTGCTGTGCAACTGGCCTTGCTGCTCGTCATCATATTTCGTAGTTTTGAGGGTTTTTCACTGGGAGTTTCTTTGAGCAAGCAGCAGAGGGGCAGCCAGTGACGCAGGGGAAGACCCAAGGATGAGAGCTCACTGGCTGAGCCTGGCTGATCGGGAGATGCAGGGCTACTCACTCCTACAAAATGCACACAGCGTCCCACATCCCATCACCTCTGTCCACCAATATTGCCATGTCGAGGGCACCCCTCACTCTTTGCTTGATTTACGGGGTCCAGGGCTTGGCTTTTGAGGTAGGTTCAGGTACCAAGAAAGGACATATCCACCTTCTTTCCAAAGTCTTGCAGCAGCAGAAAAAGCATTTACATCCCAAGAAAACCCCTATCCCTTGGTGGACAGCCCGTGCTGGGACACAGCGTGGCACCCAGGCAGAAGCTCCATCTGCCTGGGGTCTGGACAGAGCCTTCTGATGACATTTCAGAAAAACCTCACTCTATTTTTAGTGTCTATGGTGCACAGAGCCAGGGAGTCAGGACATGAGTCCTGAGCCCAGCCCCATGGTGGAGACCGGGGCTAATGTGAAAAGCAGTCGTGCATCTCTGAGGATGCTCAGAGCAGCGGCAGCCTGCCCGAGGCTCATTAACGTGATTGAGTCACAGGAGCTCCTGGAGCAGAAAGGTATTGGGGCAATGGCCCTTTGCCTGATTTTCATCTCCACTTGGTCAGACTCCAATCACGCTGGGATCAGGGTGGTTCTCTCATTTGCACCATTACTCTGCTTTGTGCCTTGAAGGTCCGAACCTCTCCTTCTGCCTGTCTGTGCAAGAACACGAAGCAGTGGTCTGCGATGCCAGGCTGCTTTTGCCCATCTGTCCCTGACTAATGCGAAACCCAGGTTCATGAATCATTCATGACGCTTTATTTAGTATAATGATTTCTGACATCCAGTGCCTGGGAATAGCATTTTGGGACAGACCGTTTGCGACCAGCGAACTCCAGAAATAATGAGCTGACGTTTATCCCATCTGAACTGGGAACATACCGAAGGGGAGGGAGAGGGGTGAAGCAGCCGTGCCTCCTTTGGAGAGAATCGCGGGTTGCTCTCTAATTAGCCAAATGTGTAAAAGCTAAATATTGACATAGCTTTGCGGTTCCCTGCGACTTGCAGTCGCATTGCATGTTATTAACCTACATAGTCGTCGTGCAAAGGAGCATCTGTGTGCGCCTTGGCGCAGGCAGGGCTGGAAAGGCAGGAATTCCCTCGTGCGATGCTGCTGGCACTAAGGAGAAGCTGGTGCCAGGACCTGAAGGAGCTGGGAAAGGGCTTCCCTGCTGCAGCTGGAGCTGGGTGTGGCAGGAGCTCATCTGGGCTGCCCTACAGCATAAATAGCCCATCCTCCTCCTTTGCTTTCTTGTGGGGAGGTGCTGGTTTCAGTTGGGAGGGTTTTTCTGCAGGTGAGTAGCCCCATTTACAAGGGAGTGTGCAGGTACCCTGGTGCCTGTGCTGGTGGATTTGGGGGTGATGGTGAGTTTATGACCCTGACCTTGCTCAGAGCACATGTGTGGGCCATGAACTGGGAGCTGTGCTGCAGCCTGGGGGGGGTGTGCAGGGCAGGCACCTATGGGAGGTGCTTTGCTTGTTTCTGATGCTTTCTTCTCTGCACACTGCTTCATGTGAGGCTTGAAGTGCTTTGCCAGAGCAGTTATTTGTGTAACATCCCTGGTGCTGGGCTGAGTGCAGACATCAGCCTGTCTGATGGACTGTGGGTCTGTCCCTGGAGCTGAGGGCTTGGGCTGCAGAGAGAGTGTGGGAGAGGGAGCCTGCACTGCTGTCAACCTCCTGCTGAGCTCTCACATGTGCGTTCATGCAGAGGAAAGAGGTTTCTGTCTCCTCTGCTTTTTCTCTGCGGGGACAAGGGAGTGCTAGCATGCAGGGACCTCCCCCAGCTACAGGATGCTGCCAGTGCCCTGGGGTTGGTTTTGACTTCCTTTCCTTCTGGTTTCTGGGCTGAGGGGAAGTCTTGTCAGCATCTGGCAGGTTTCCTGGGTGTGCAACCTTGTGCAGTTGCAGGAGAGAGCAGTCGGGTGAGGATTCCTGGTGGGATGAAGGAGGGGATGGAGACAAGTGGCTCAGCTGAGCAGGGCACAGGTTTGCTGCCTCTTGGTCATCATGGAGAACGCGGCTTCGGTACCAGGTTGAAGGACCTTGTCACAAGCTGCTTGTGAGGCTTGGCAGCGCTTTGGGCAGGAGAGAAATTGCAGGGGGCTGCTCTGGCATCCCTGAGGACACAGTCCTGTCCTCTGCTAGACCCCCCTGATCTGATTCCCCTTGCCACTCAGGGGCCTGCGTGCAGTGCTGGGTTGGTTTGCTGGAGTGAGGCAGAAGGGACAGTTTCCACCTTGGTTGCCTTAAAAGCTTCCTGGTGACAGCAGCAGTCTCCTCTGCCATTCCAGCATGGGACCTGGCTCCTTCTCTGCCCTTGCGGTGCAGCGGAAGCTGATACCGTGTGTTTCCTCTCACTACATCTGGGGGGATGGTGCTGGGCAGGCTTATATGTGTATCTTATTCATGACAAGACTCCAGAGCAGGGAAAAAGCAGCTCTTTGGCTTCAGAAAGAAAATGCTGGAGGGGATCAGGTGGTGTGAGACAGCTCTGGCCCTGACCACCCTCTCCCTGCAGCTGGAGGGTACCTTGGTCCAGGTGAGGAGCAGAGTTTGTACAAATAATCACCCCCACAGAAGAAAGCACAGAGTGAACTCATACAGCTGTTGACCTCTAGCAGTGGGAGGATGATGTATTTTCTGCAGAGCTGTACATTTATATATTTTTTCTTTTATGGTGGGGAGCAGAATGGTATTGACTCATTTTCCCACCTGAAATGCTGCTGCTTTTCTGCAGAGGAGATGAGGCTGAGGACCACACATCACCCCCAACTATGGGAAGAGATGCTGCTGAGTGGATCTGCTCAGACTGGGGTATTTTCTCCTCTGGATCTGATGCGAGTGCTGCATCCTGCTGGAGCTGTAGCTTCCCACTCCTGGACCAGGCTAGTTAAATAACTCTTCCTTTTCAAAGGTTTTCAAACCTGTAGTAATTCTTATTAGGCTCGTTTGAATCATCTCTTGAAAAGGTCTCACATCACTCTTGAGCACCAAACTGTTTTGTATTCAGACCCCAATCACCCTGTCTCCTGAGCCAGAGCATGAAATACGTAGGGAGAAAGCTTCTGGAAAATACTAAAAATATGTTGACATGTGCATGAGACATGCTGTGGGTGAGACCTTTTTTTACCCTCTCTCTCAGAGAGAGGAGGATGGGGCTGCCTCCGTGATGCTGTTGGCCCCTCAGGGAGGGTTGAATGCTTCCTTCAGGACTGGTCCAAGAGTGACTGGACCAAAACCCCATGTGAGCCAGGCTTCCTGCAGGCAAAAGGAGCTGAACAGCCCTGTGATGCTGCCCCTGCTGTGATGTGCCGTGATGGACGCTTGCTAGCCCAGTGCTGGGTCCTTGGCCTCAGCTTTTGCCTGTGTTCCCAGCAGTAGATCCCAGGAGAAGGTTCCACAGCACCGAGTCTGGTGTCGTGGTCAGTTCCGAGGTGTGGAAAACTAACCTCTCTGTCTCTAGGCAGCTCCAGGCCTGGGGAAGTGGATGACGTGGGAAGAACCAGTATGGAAATGATTCCTCTCTGGCATAGGACTCGCTGTTTTTCCTGCTGTCTTCTTGGTACATAACTAGGATACGGAGGGGAATTCCCTTCCTCCCTAGAGATCCAGATCCAAAGGCTTTTCAGTCAAAGCGTGCTGCCGGGAGCTTTCCGTGATCCTTCCCTGTGCCTGCTCTGGTGCACTGCTCAGCTCCTCCCAGGTGGGTGCCAGCTGCGTGGGGGTGACACTAATCCATGGTGATGGGAGCTGGGTGTTACTGGAACTGCTGTGCGAGGAGGTAGGGACCTGTGCCTGGGGAGAGGAGGGGGAGGATTTAAGGCAGCTGCAGGTGAATATACATGCCTTCTGCATTTCCTTGGGGATTTCTAGCTTGCGATGCTCCCAAACAGAAAGCAGCAGGACCAGATGTGCCCATAGCATCCTCCTCTGGTCCCCAGAGCAGCCTCCTCCTGCCTGCCTGGGCCAGCAGCTGGGTGACAGCAGGGACATGGGCACAGCTTTCTCTCCCTCAGGGCAGGAGGTGGGACTTCTCCATATCTGGAGGCCCCAGGGTGCAGTTTTGGGAGGATGAACCCCTCCTGGGTGGCTGCGTTGCCCTTGTCTCAATGGAGAAGATGCTGCATGGGGCACATCGGGCTGTGCCGGGCCATGAGTGCTGCCAGCTGAGAGGCACCCCATGCCTGGAGCTCTCTGTTTAATTAAACCAATTACCTATTTAATCTTGTTAACAAACCAAGATAATTGCAGCATTACCAAATTAGCCGGCTGCATGGAAATGTCTGCTTAATAGCTGATAATAGCTGGTCCTGATGGAGGAGGGAGGGCTGTGATCTGTGACTAATAGCTGGCGGGAGGTGTAATTGGGCTTCCATGCCCTTGGCTGCCGTGGGGATGGCTGGGGAGCACTGGGGCTCTGCCACCCCACAGTTTGTGTTGCACAGTGTTTCCTGCTCAGAGGGGTGGGTTGGGGCAAGGGTGACAGACGCTTTCCCCTCAGCAGGACACTGCTGGTCAGAAGCAATGTCTGATTCTACCTGGACCTTGGCTGATGAGCTCTGCCTGTCCCTGCCAGATACACCTGGCGTTTCCAGCCTCCTCTGGAACTGTATGAGCTCTCCAGTTAGGTCTGCCCTTCCTTGGCAGAGAGGTGATCTTTTACTGCAAGACCTTTTCCCTCTCAGTCACTGAATAATTTCTAGGTCTTTGCATCCCTCACTCTATTCCCTCCATGGGGGTGACCATGGATGAAGGTGCTCCAGCAGTTGCTCCCCTCAGCCTTGACTCAGAAGCTTTCAGACAGGGAAACGGAGTGTTTGATCCCATATACACCATACTCTGTAGAAGACTAAGGGATCACAAAGGTCAAACTCTCTTCTTTGATGACTGGTGTCCAATGAGGACCTTGTGTGTCTTTTTGCCCTGATCCTGGATCCACGTGTGCCTGAATCCAGTTCCCAAGTCCAGCTTGGGACCTCTTTTCCATGCACGCCCTGAGCAGCTGTGGTGACATAGTCACCAAGGGGGGTGGAAGTGGCAATTGTATATATTTTTTCATTATTAATAGCGTTTCCCTTATTATTGTCTTTTCCAACCTGGTGATTCTGTGATTCATTAAAGCTGTTTTAGTTTCCAACCTGCAAGTTTTTCTCTCACTCCTCTTTCCCTGGGGTGAGGAAGAAGGGCAGGACTGCTTGCATTTAGCTGCCAATCCAGCTGGGCTGAGGCTAAAACATGACACCTTCCCACGGCTCTGCCTTCCTCGGGGAGTTCCTGGGAGGACACCCTGCTCTGCAGGGCTCCTCACAGCCTGCCAGGAGCATCCCCTAAAGCACCCTATCATGCTTTGCTCCAGCCCTTTCCCATTGCCCTCTCCTCCTGGGATTTGTATGCCTCTGGATGGGTTTTACCTCCCCAAGCCAGCCCCTAACCACACTCTGGCTGTGCAGATGGATGGGCTTCATCTTCTTCCCCAGACAGAAATTTAGGGGTGAAAGCAGTAGTGGCAGCATGTGCCAGGATGAGCCTGGAGAGAGGCAGGAGGAGGTGGGGAAAAGCGAAGCATATCATGAGCATCCCTGGGACAAGCTCTTTTATTTGCAGTGGGGAAGCAAAAGGAGAGGATACACAGGTAACGCTGCAGCAGCTGTCATCAGGGTGGTCCTGGAGCCAAGGTGTTAGCTGAGTGTGGGTTAGTGGCTGTTCCCATCATCCTGGGAGCCGGCACTGGGCAGGACAAGACTTGGCAGAGGTGTGGGAGCTCACACTGAGGAAAGGGAGAAAAAGCAACAGTTTGGGTCTGGTGCTCAGCATAACTGCAGCCCACCTGCCTGGCCATCAATTACTCCAGCCTGACAGTGGGAGGCTGGAAGCTGGACACAGCTCCCTGCCCAGAGTCACTGTCACTGTCTCTCCCCCAATCTGTCACAGAAGGAGGTGGGTGCAGGAGGGGCTCCCCAGACCCTACCGTGGGAGTCAGGGAGGAACTCTGGGCGTGAGAGGCATCTCAGCCCGCAGGAGGATGGGCAGCACTTCTGGTGTGGTGGACAGGGTCGTCTGAAGTCACAGGCGTTAGGAGGATTGGGTATCGCACAGGTGAAGTGGATGCGTGGGCAGGACCAGGTGCTGCCTGCAAGAGGAGGGAGCTGTTTGCTCCAGGCTGCTGGCAGCTGAGGGGCCCTGGGGAGCTCCCCCCACAGCAAATGCCCCTTCCCTTTCCCCTCTCATGCCAGAGTTCCCCCAATCCAAACGCAGCTCTTTCCCTGCTTTTGTGCTTTTCCTCTCTGTAGCTTATCCCAGGACATCTCGTACCTGTTGGCAGCTCCATCCAGAAGATGAACATTCCCACCAGGAGAAGTGCAGCTGCTGACTTCATGCTGATGTGTCTCTGAGAGGTGCAGGTATGGTGAGCTGGGGAGTTGCTGGCATCTGAACTCTTGGGGAGGATGGGGGTGGGGACCTAGGCTGGGCATGTGCTAATGTTTGTACCTTTTTCCTCTGCTGTTGCGTTGTGTTTTCCGGAAGCTTTTTGCATAAGATACAAACGGGATCGTTCAGTTGCTCAAAAAGCAGTTATTCCATTGCACAACTGTCTCCTACAGCCACAGCTTGGGCTGAGGGACAACCCAAGGGGAGATGGTCTAGGGCATCATTCCCCAAGCTGGAGGTGGTGGGGCTGCTTTCTCCTGGGCAGGCACGCTGCTTCAGGAGACACCATCGTGGTGACCATGACGTGTTCCCTTCTAGGGGCCCCTTACGTGGGTTTCCTTCAGAATCCTGCTTCCATGTGGACCCACAAACCAAGGTTATTGGCTTTGTCATCAGCCAAAAACTCCCCCTGCAGCACAAGGGCCGTATGACTGAATCCTACCCCTTGATGGCTGTGGAGATGAGGGGCTGTAGTCCTTGCTCAGATGGCAAAAACCTCATCAGCCTTCAGGCCTCTATTTTCTCCTTCACAAGGAGGTTGTACCCCCCTCTCTGCTCTGCACAAAGCTGTCTTCTTTAGGTGCTCTTGGGCAATGGGAAATTACTCCATTTCCCACCAACGGGTCAGTGTCCCCCTCTCCTTGTGTAACCAGTTCCTGGAGCCTTTCCTTGGGATTTCTGGGGCTGACAGACACCTGGGCTGTGCTGGGAAGAGGTGCTGGGAATGCCCTGGGGCAGGGTGAAGGCACCCCACAGCCAAACATCGTGTGCTCGTGCAAAGGGCAGGCTCAGGCAGCCCCTGATTTTGCAACCAGGCAGGACAAGGAGCAGCAAAAGCCCAGGTGTTGCCCCTACAAGCTCCACGCAGCCCCTGGAGCCTCCTGTTTTCACCCAGGGCATGGTGGGCATCTCCTTATTCCTGCTCAGACTTCCCTTCTTGTGCCTTAATGTGCCATATTAACTGGATCTTAACTTGCTAGATGCCTGTTAATTATTGTCCCATATCCCAAATGATTCTGAGGCTGCATTTTCTCTTTGTCAAGTCGTTTATCGAATAACCAGGAGAGAAGTTGGCCAATCCAAATAGACTTGCTGGGCTGTGCACAAACGATTTAGCACTTTTAATAAGAAATACGAGCATTGGATTAAGTTTTAAGCAATCCTTCAGCATTCAGCAGCTGTGAGGGCTGGAGAGAACAGTGCTGTGCTGTGCCAGGATCCAGCTAGGGTGGTGCTTGGAGCTGTACCCTCGAGACAGGAGAGAAAAAACGAGGATCAAGGCTTGGATTCAGCTGCAGAGAAGCTGGGGGAAAAGAAGTCCATGTCAAGTACTTTGGATAGTGTTTTATCTGTAACAAGTCCATAGGGAAAAGGTCTAAAATCTGCTTCCATTGTGAATTACCATGGAATAACCCAGACCATGGCACTCGGGTTCACAAGGGCACCTGCAGTCTGTGTTGCACTCTGCCACATCTGCAGCACCATTGCCCTAGGCTCCTGCAGAGCCATCCACATCCCACACTGCTCACGCTCCTCTGCCTGTAGAGCACTTTGTGAGCCTCCTCCCCAAGCAGCAAGGTTCGAGCTGTGCAACGCTGAGGATTCTGCTGGCTGATGCTGCAATTTCCCAGCCAGACCAGGGCTCTCTAGTTGGTTTTCTGCAGGGGGGGCAAGGTGGGAGGTCAGCAGCCCCCAGCCCTCCAGCTCGGGGCTTGACTACGGCCAAGCTCCAGCTTCAGCGAGGTGCATAAAGCACCCAAAGGACCCCTTGCACCCTGCAAAGCAGCCCTTGTCCCATACCAGGTGACGCAGTGCTTTCAGTCTTATGCCAGGCTCTGTCCATCCATCCCCTGCTTGTGGGTGAGGATGCTCTGCTTGCCCCCAGGCTGGGTTCCCCACCTCGGGGTGCCCAGAGAAGGGGTGCCCCCATCCCATTGCACCCTCTTGAGTGATGGTGTCTGGTGCCATCTAGTGAAAAGCCACTAGTGAGGCTCTGCAGGATCACGTAGCCCTGCTCCCAGATGCGACCCCACAACCTGCCCTGGGGATGCTTTCCTGATAATCCCACCTCAGCTCATGCCCAGCTCCTGCTGCTCTCCCTCTCGCACCTCCCCACCAATGCTCTGCCATCCCAGAGGCCACACTGTGCTGCCAGCCCTCACTGAGCCTTTGTCTTGCTGCCAGTCCAGCTCCACTCTGTCTACAACTACCCTTAATATTTGCCAAAACTACATGAGGCCAAGGCAGGCTTAATGATGCCTGCAGGGTGTGCTGTTATCTGCTCTGATCAAGCCTGTTATTAAATCCCAAACTCAGCTACTTGCTTCCTCTCTCCCCTTGACTTTTCTTAATTTTCCCTTCAGTTCCCACGGTTTTTTAGGGAGCAGGGAAGTCCCAGCCCCCATTTCAGGGTTGCAGAACACTCCTGGGGCTTGTTGGTTGCTGTGCTCCCTGTCAATAGGGGCTTGGGTGTGGCTTGTGACCATCAACACCTTCCTAAACCACCTGCTGGGCTCTGGGGTAGGTGGGAAGGATGAGGGTAATGCATGGGTGGGATATGGGGCTTGGGTGGGGTGGCCTTCCAGTACTTAAAAGAGGACCTACAGGAAAGCTGTGTTGAGGCTCTTCATCAGAGAGCAGTGACAGGATGAGGAGGAATGGTTTTGAGATGAAGGAGGAGAGATTTAGATGAGATATTGGGAAGAAATTCTTCACTGTGAGGGTGGTGAGGCACTGGCACAGGTTACCTGGGGAAGTCGTGGCTGCCCCATCCCTGAAGGTGAACAAAGCCAGGCTGGATGAAGCTTTGAACAGCCTGATCCAGGGGGAGGTGTTCTTGCCCATGGCAGGGTTGGAACTGGATGGGCTTTAAGGTTCCTTCTGACCCAAACCATTCTGTTATATAGGGCTGCCAGCTGGGATGTGCACGGAGCTAATAATCAGCAGTTCTTCGTTTGCCAGCCCAGCAAACAGATAAAATGAAGCTACAAATGCCCCAGTCCATGCAAACTGGGACAAGATCCCTGCTCAAAAGCCATCAACCCCTCATGCTGAGCTAGGGAACCACCACTTTTGATTGCATGCGGTAAAAGCTACTCTTCACCTCCTAAAGCGAATACCTGAGCACTTTTCAGGTCTTCTCTCCAGAGCAATGCCAGCAAGGGGGCACCCAGCCCAGGACAGCTTTCAGCCTCATGCTCCTCTGCTTCAAATTCCAGCCTCAAGCACACAAAACCTCACCACATCTTAGCTCACGTCCCCTAGGACATGAGTCCCATGGAGAAAACCACTCCTGGAAGTGGGACCAGCAGGATGTGGCCTCCTCAGCGAGCCCTGGAAGTGCCCTATAAACCCACAAGGAATATTCATGGCAGCAGAAACACCCAGGCTCTGCAAAGCAAATTGGCCAAGGTGGATGCTGGATCCACCAACAGCATCGGAGGGGGAAAAGGATCTGTGCTCAAGCAATGTGAGCCCAAGGGCTGCAACTCTCCTCCTCCTCCTCTTTTCAGCCCCAGGACCACCCAGCACCCTGCACAGCCCCACGAGCCCCCTGGGCACACAAATCCCTCCTGTATGAATTGCTAGCTCAAAAGAAACAGCTTCACTCAGTCCTGTTTTGCTCTTGTATCCCAGGTACAGAAGGAGCACACAAGGTGAGCACGTGAAGGACTCTGCTAATAACCTGTCACTGTCTCGACTGAGCAGCAGGAGACGGGACTGAGTGGAGACCTCCATTTCCCCGGGGTGTGGGACACAGGGGCTACACCAAGGTGGGCTTCTGTGATTAAAAAGCCACCTCTGCACTATGCATCTGCAGGATAAAGTGCCAAGCTGCCTCAGCATCCCTCCCTGTGCAGCAAGCCAGGGAGCTTGGTGACTCTCCTGCCCCAAGCAGACACATCCCAGCACCAGGGCTGTGTCCCCTGTGGGTGCAAGTGGCTCTGCACCACTGACCTGGCACATCTACACACCCCCAGGGCAGGCGCTGAGCTCCCCGGGATCCAACAAGCACAAGCTCCAAAGCAAACACTGGGGAGGGTAGATGGCACAGCATCCAGCTGAGGCTGGATCTGCAGCATCCTGGGGTGCCCCCACAGCAAGGATTTTCCCAAAGGTTTTTCAGAGCCTGGGGGCAGAGGGTCTTTGCAGAAGCCAGAGGTCCCTGTGCTGACACAGATTTGCCTCTCTGGCCCTGCAGCCCAGGCAAAAGGAGAGGCACATGTCATACAAATCTTCAGAGTGTTTATTGTCAGGATAGAAATTTCTTTATATAAAAAAAGTGTTTAAAAATAGCACTAATCTGCCCTCAGAATGAAATATAATATATATACACACACACATATGTATTTATAGAAAGAATTGTTAGCATTTTGCTATGTGATAAAGGAACAAACAAGATAATGACCAATTCTCAAACAATTCTGCTCAAATCAGGGCAAGGGGATCTGCTGATTCCTGCTCCCCTCTCCCCTGGGTGCATACCCAGGCACCACACATCCCCATGCTCTGCGCACAGCACCCGGCTCTCCCTGCCCCACCACTTGGCAGCAGGCGCCAAGAGCAGAAGCTCTCAGGTGGGAGGACTCTAAGGTTTTTCTCTTGCAGGGGCTGGTTCATCCCAGCTGCTCTGGGAAAAAGCTGAGGGTCACTTCTCCATGTTCAAAGCCCAGCCTGCCCATGCAGTCATCCCACCTCATCCCAGACCTGCCAGTTCAGAGGCAACAGCGAAGGCTGAACACCTTTTTTTAGGTTTTTTTTTAGCATTTTTCTTCTTTTTAAATACACTCCATGTCCCCCTTGGGATTTCGTAATACAAGAACAAACACTGATGCTTTACAATAACCTAGCAATAACATGCCACGTAGCTACTGTATGTCTCCGTGCCCCATCCGAGCACTGCAGCCCTTTGCAAGGATCACTTCTTGTCAGCAATCTGCTTTTCCAAGTCTTCAAGTCTGGCTGTCATCTGAGCAAGTGAACGTGCTAAGGAAACAGCGTGAGCCAGACGGTCTGGTGGGCAAATTGCTTTTTCCCCTCGAAGGAGCCTGAAACTTTCCCCTCTCCCATTTATCCATCCCTCCCTTCCCTGCATGCAGCCTGTCCCAAGGCTGCCCGCATCCCAGCAAACCCAGGCATCACCCCAAAGGATATTCTTATCGGTCAGGCTCTGCAGGATGGCCACGGTGTTCGTCTGGAACTGCACCAGCACCTCGCACTCGCACGGGCTGCGGATCTCCGTCTCGCCTTTGCCCTCCTCTGTGACCGTGGGGGTTTGGGTGCAGTCAGAGCCACAGCCCCACGGTGCACAGCTCTCCCCTGCTCCCACACAGCACAGGTCCCTTGCCCCTACAGCGACCAGCTCTCCCCCTCCTTTTCCTCTCTTTTTCCAGCCTTGCTCCTTTTTGCAAGATTGCATCCCTGCCAAGCATCCCAGCAGGCATCCTGCAGAGCTGCGGTCACAGCGTGCCAAGGACACCCAGGGCTGGGCTTCACTTCGCCTTCAAGCCAGGGTGGCAGGGGGCACGCTGACCCCACATCTGCAGCCCTGCAAGGGTCCCAAGGGCACTGGGGAGCCCCAGTGCACCCCGGGGCAGGGAGACCCTCACAGTAACCCATTGCGGTCCTCATGCACCCAGCAGCAGCGGCAGCGCAGGTCTGGATGAGGAGACAGGTCGTCTTTGCATCTGGGGGAGCATCCCTCAAGGCAGGGTGCACCCCCCTGCCCCGGCCTCTGCTCATGCAACAGCACTCGAGTGGCTGCTCACATTCATACTTTTGTTTTAAACCCCATCAGCTCCATTTTCTCCAAATCCCTCCCCGAGACCCATCTCTACACACACAACAGCCTGGTGAGAACCAGAGACAGCTGAGGCTCCCACCAGCCCAGCTCAGCCCTGCGGTAGATGGCACAGGGTGACAGACACACAAACTGGCTCTGTGGGGAAAAAAGGGCTTGAGGCTGAGCCTCCTGCTCTGGCCAGGGGCACCCACCTGGGCACATGTTCAGCTTGAAGTTCTCCACGAGGTGGGTCATGGTGGTGAAGTCTGCTGAGTAGGAGAAGTGCTGCTCCACTGGCTCAGAGGCAATTGCTCTGAGCTCCTCTTCCACAGCCTTGCCGACACCCACGGCAAACATGACAATCCCTGCGTGGCAACAAATACATCTTGAGTACCGTGCTGGGCACCACGCGTCAAGCAGCCCAGAGGTGGCAAAGCCAAGGGTGCAGGATTTCCCCTGGGTTTCCCAAACACACAGCAGGAATTTGGGAAGGAAGGGCAAGGGCATGGCAGTACCACTGCGATGCAGGCTGCTGTTTAGGTATGTTTAATGGGGGTGTTTAGCCTGGAGAAGAGGAGGCTGAGGGGAGACCTCATTGCTCTCTCCAACTACCTGAAAGGAGGTTGTGGAGAGGAGGGAGCTGGGCTCTTTTCCTAAGTGACAGGGGACAGGACGAGAGGGAATGGCCTCAAGCTCCGCCAGGGGAGGTTTGGGCTGGACATTAGGAAAAAATTTTTCATGGAAAGGGTCATTGGGCACTGGCACAGGCTGCCCAGGGAGGGGGTTGATTCACCTTCCCTGGAGGTGTTTAAGGGACGGGTGGACAAGGTGCTGAGGGACATGGTTTAGTGTTTGATAGGAATGGTTGGACTCGATGATCCGGTGGGTCTTTTCCAACCGGGTGATTCTATGATGCTGCTCAGAGCACCCTGTGACCACAGCAGAGTCCCACCTGCCCCTGTGGACCTGGGCAATTCCCCAGAGCCAGCCACCCCAAGGAACCATCCCAGGAAGCCCAGAGCACTGCAAGGTATTCCAGCCCTCCACACCTGATTCCTTTGCTCTCCTGGCCCATTCAGAGATGTCATCCTGGGAGCGCCCATCCGTGAAGACGAGGCCAATTCTGGGGATGTTGTGGGAGAGAGGTCTGGCACCTTCCAGCTCGGAGAAGCTGTGCTCCACCATGTGCTTGAGGGCAAGACCCGTCATGGTGCCTTTCTCCATGTACTCCACCTCCATCACTGCCTTCTTGATCTCGTCCGCGCTGTGGTACTTGTTGAGGGGGAACTCGGTGCGGACGCGGCTGGAGTACTGCACCAGCCCTACCCGTGTGCCATGGGGGGACACCTCCAGCAGGTCCACGATGCGGTTCACAAACTGCTTCACCAGCTCAAAGTTTTGAGGCCGGACACTCTTGGAGCCATCGATCACCATCACCAGGTCGACGTGCCCAGCCCCGCATTCTGTGGCACAAGGGGAAGGTGAGAAGTGACCATTGGAATGAAGATGCCCAAGGGGCAGAGCTGCTGGGCTCCAGGACACCATGTGGACCCTCTGGAACTGCAGTTGGGGTGAGGCCAGGAATGGGAACAAGCACGCTCAAGGGTCTCAGCCCAAAAATCTCCACTGCCACGCTAGTGTCCCCTGGAGGAGAAAGACCTGGGGTGTTGGTTGACAGCAACTGAACATGAGCCAGCAGTGGCCCAGGTGGCCAAGAAGGCCAATGACATCTTGGCTTGGATCAGAAACGGCGTGACCAGCAGGTCCAGGGAGGTTCTTCTCCCTCTGGACTCGGCACTGGTGAGACCGCTCCTCGAATCCTGTGTTCAGTTCTGGGCCCCTCACCACAAGAAGGATGTTGAGGCTCTGGAGCGAGTCCAGAGAAGAGCAACAAAGCTGGTGAAAGGGCTGGAGAACAGGCCTTATGAGGAACGGCCGAGAGAGCTGGGGGTGTTTAACCTGGAGAAGAGGAGGCTGAGGGGAGACCTCATTGCTCTCTCCAACTACCTGAAAGGAGGTTGTGGAGAGGAGGGAGCTGGGCTCTTCTCCCAAGTGACAGGGGACAGGACGAGAGGGAATGGCCTCAAGCTCCGCCAGGGGAGGTTTAGGCTGAACATTAGGAAAAAAATTTTCACAGAAAGGGTCATTGGGCACTGGCAGAGGCTGCCCAGGGAGGGGGTTGAGTCCCCTTCCCTGGAGGTGTTTAAGGGACGGGTGGACGAGGTGCTGAGGGACATGGGTTAGTGATTGATGGGAATGGTTGGACTCGATGATCCGGCGGGTTTCTTCCAACCTGGTGATTCTATGATTCTAAGATCTTTCCTAGGTCCCCCTTTTCCTGAACCTTTCCTCAAAGCTCCTGTCACATCTTCTGGGCCATGCGTCTGAGGACACGAACCGCATCCATCCCCACAGCAGCCAGGGTGCCTCCCCAAGGCCAGACAAAGTTCCACTTAGACTCCCAGCCTAGTTTCAGTTAAGCCATTGCCAGGAGCCCAGAGGAGGAGGATGCCAAAAGGTGCATCCCAGTACTTACTGCTGCACGTCTTGCCATCAGCCTGGAGGTGCTGGCCCTCGGGGCACACACAGTAGAAGGAACCCTCCGTGCTCACACACTTGAACTCACAACCATGATCCACCCCATTGCAGAGATCAGTGGCTGGAAGAGAAGCCAAGGGCACAGGGTTACCCCTATCCAGGCAGGGTTGCCTCGTCAGGGTATGTGTTGTACGCCGCAGCCTGTGCCACGTGCGGTGCCAGGACGTACCTCTGCAGGACCTGCTGTCGGGCTGCAGGGTGAACCCGCTGCGGCAGCGGCAGTAGTGCCCGTTGGGGATGCTCACACACTCGTGCTGGCAGCTGTGGTTTCTGAAGCTGCAGTAATCAATCACTGGTGAGAGAAGGAGAGGGGTGGGCAGAAAGAGAAACACAAAAAAAAAGAAGAGGGAGAGCAAGAGGAAAATGAAGGAGGGACATGAAGGGAGAGGGACACTTACTAGAGCAGCTCTTCTTGTTCTGGTTGAGGTAGTAACCTGCATGGCACCGGCACAAGTATGACCCACGAGTGCTGACACACTGGTGCTGACAGCCGTGTCTCCCATCTGCACAAGCATCGATGGCTGCAGGGGAACAGGACACCCGTCACCCTCCTGTCACAGCCTCACCAGGGCAGCTGAGCAGCTGCTCCAGGGCTCTGAAGTAGCTCCCAGCACCATGAGACAAGAAGGAAAAGTCCTAGGGTGGTGGTGAGACCAAATAATACAGCTTTGCACTCACATGCAGGGCCAAAACACTCTGCACTTTGGCAGCTGGGACGTGCATCCCCCTCAAGTGACAGGCAGCCAGTTGTGCCCCCATGAGCCCCATGTGTCCCATCCCAGAAAGGTGACCAGAATTTAGCAAAGCTGAGTGTTCACAATTGTTACAGACCCAGGAGGCAGCGTGCCTGGTGAACAGAGCACCCAGGTTGCTGCTGGCCCCATGGGATCCTCTGCTACCTTTCAGCTTCCCTCTGAGACCTGTAGCTACAAGCTGTCTGTAAGAGTTAGGATTTAAAAAAAGGGTTTTTACGGGAACAGGTCTTTCCATCCACGTTGAGCCTGTAGCCTGGGTTGCATTCGCAGTAGAAGGAGCCGGGGGTGCTGACACAGCTGTGCTGGCAGCCGTGCTCCTGAGCCGCGCACACGTCCACCGCTGCAAGACAGAGAGGGCATCAGAGCAGCCTGCAGGCAGGCTGGACGCACGGGGACCCTCAGCTCCAGGACGTGCCCTGTCCCTGCAGCCGAAGGTCACCAGGATGACTCGCACAGCCCTGGCCCTCCCATTCCCAGTGCACGCACACACACACTGCAGGTTTCTGAACTGCTTCAGCTTTCTGATCTATCCCACTAAATCAACGCTCAATATTAACTGACACCCTTGATAGCTTGAGCTGGGTAAGTGAAAGCTTGAGCTCAGCCAGAACGTGCCAAAGGAGCCAGGTCTGCATTTCCACGTGGCCATCAGCCCGCAGAGCTGGCTGGGAAGCGGGCAGCAGGGCAGGCAGGTGATGGGCAGGGCGTTTTAAGCAAAGGAATCAAGCATGGGAGCACATCAGTGCCCTGGGGACAACATCTGGTCAGCCCTAGACCCCCCCCAAGCAAGGGCTCCCCACGCACGGCACTAACAGTCCTGCAGGCACCTGCCCCTGGCTGTGAAACTGCCCGAGAGACCCTGGCAGCTGCCTTCTGCCCTTTGACAGGGGCCGGAGAGTGTGAGCAAGGTCTCACTAACCCGCTGCAGTGCCAGGTCTCCGCAAAGCCTGCCAGCATAAGAGGAACAGACAGGTTCCAGCCTGCGAGCTCCTGACCGGTGCCAGCGTGGCCACGGTGCCAACCAGCCTCCTGCCTCCCAGCCAAGACCAGCCAGATCCTCCAGAGCAGCACCACACGGTCAGGGTTTCATTAAACACAAACGTGTGTGCAGCAGATGCCTTGCACATGTCTGCGTGGGAGGAGATCCTGCTAGAGCCACATCAAAACATGCACGGGGCTCTGGGACGTGTCACCCATCCCCATCGCATCCAGGGAAACCAGCTCCCTATTTTCTACTCTTCAATATTCCTGTCACTGCTGCCACAATGTCCTTGCTTGGGGCAGAGCTCCAGACACAGGTGAAGAAGAGCACTTAGTTTCAACGCTTTTGAAGCTCTCCCTATCCCACACCAGCTGAGGGAAGGTGAGCAAGAGAGAAGGGGAGCAAGAGGGAAGGGGAGCAAGAGGGAAGGCTGTCTGTCCCAGCACCCCATCAGGGAGGTTGATTCCCTGCCAGTGCTGCCCCTAGCAAAGGCAGCCACCCCAAACACCCACGTGAAAGTCATCTTCTAGCTGGAGCCACCCACAGCCGCAGCTCTCACCCACCGCAGAGCTTGTCCTGGAACTGCTTCCCAAACTGCTGGATGAGCTCGAAGGACTCCACCAGGAAGACGTGCTCCTCCAGCGGCGGCGAAGCCATGGCCCGCAGGGAGCTCATATCTGCCCGCTGGATGCCCACGGCGTAGATCTCAATGCCGGCATTCCGGGCCTGGGTGGCCACCTCGGTGACACGATCCTGGGGCCGCCCATCCGTCACGATGATGGCGACGCGGGGGATCTTCTTGTGTGGAGGGCGCGCGCCCTCCTGTGTAGTGAAGGCCACGTTCATGGCATACTGGATGGCCAGCCCTGTCATAGTGCCCTGGGACAGCGGGACGATGCTGTTGATCGCCTTCTCCATGTCCTCCCGCGTGAAGAAGGTCTTGAGGGAGAAGATGTTCTGCACCTGGCTGGAGTACTGGATCACCCCAACCCGTGTGGCATTGGGGCCCACGTCCAGGCTGCCGATGATGTCCATCATGAACTGCCGCATGATCTCGAACTCGAAGGGGCGCACGCTGCGGGAGCTGTCGATCACGAACACGATGTCCATGGGACCCGTCCTGCACTTCACGGCTGGAAGGGAGCAAAGAGATGGTTCAGCTTTGCGGCTGCCGGTGGGGAGCAGGGCTGGGAGAGGAGACATCCCCGCTGGGTGGCTTGACGAGTGCTCATTGCAGGGTGGAGAGGGCAGGTCTGGGCAGTCCCCATAGAGCAGCACTGCCGAATAAACTCATGGAGGGTGCTGGTAGAATGGGAGCAGGGGCGACAGGCTGGGGAAATGTGCCTTGACCATGAGGCTGTGGGGAGAAGACAGCTTCCTCTCATCACCAACAGTGTCCCTGCAGCCAGACTCAGCTCCTGCTCCCTGTATTTCCACAGCTGACAGACCCAGGAATTGTAGAATCATAGAATCACCAGGTTGGAAAAGACCCACCTGATCATCGAGTCCAACCATTCCTATCAAACACTAAACCATGTCCCTCAGCGCCTCGTCCACCCGTCCCTTAAACACCTCCAGCATCGACCCTGGCAAGGTTTAGGCACAGGTTTAGGCAGCAGCATCTTCATCTCTGCAGCAAATCAGAGCATTAACATGTAAAAGAGCCCAATGCTTCGTGCTGCCCTCTGCAAGATGCAGCTCCTGCTCCAGACCTCGGCGCCGCACGGGCTCCCACTGCTGTGGTGTCAAGCAAGAAAATACAGCTTTGGGCAATTCTTCTGTTTCCTCTCACGGCTCCACCCTGCCCTGGTTTTTACTGCATTTTGCCAGTTTCTGTCTAAAACCAGGGCTTGCTTTGTTGTTTTGTTCAGTTTCTTTTTAGGGGCAGAAAAGGCGACAGTGAAGAGCACAGCTAAGGGCATGCGCATGGCAGGGATTGAGCCAAAGAGCCTCTCTTGGACATATGGGTGCAACTTCCAGTGCAAACCAGGAGAGTGCTTAGTGAGTGAAATGCCAATGAACATATTTTTCTTGGCTCATGTGTACCTAAGCCTGGGAGAATTTGAGAATTTGGCCCTAATGGTAAGTAAACACTTCGAGTTCCCTTGGGATGATGCCCAGACCCAAGCTGACATCTCAATTGCTCTGAAGGCCTCTGAGACATGCGCTGTCCCTTTCTCTTTTCTCCGTTCAGTGTCTCCACTGTTTTTAAACTCTGCCCTGGGAGGAGAGAGGCTGATAGCCCCCCGTTTGCTTTGTCCACCCCCCATCAGGGATTCCCCTCATGCTCCTGCCAAGGTTGGAGCCCACGGGCAGGAGGGTCACAAGCCCTGAGCTGGGCTGTGTCAAGGCTGAGGACGTGCCTGAAGCAAGTGGCACCAGACCCACCGTGCTGGGGCCAGGCTTGGGCTCCTCCTCCCCTAGACAGTGCTGGGAAGTTCGAGTTCCATGCCTGGTGGGATATTCCATCCTCTCAGAGATGCCCTTGAAGAAGAAGCATCAGGTCCCCCCACCTCAAGAAGCAAGCCCTGACGCTTCTCTTTCCTCAAGGCAATTCCCACTGTCCAGGGCTCACTCACCTGCAGGTTTTGGTCTGGCTTCCAGTGTCGTCAGGAGAAGCAGGAGGAGAGGGGCAAAAGGCAGGAGCTTCATCGTGGCTCTGCGAGACCACACACCTCTGGGGCTGCTGGGACTCACTGCAAGGAGAAGACGATGTGCTATCAGTGCTGAGGGTGGCCGAGCCCCAGGGCCACAATCACCTGGGGTGGGTACCCCCAGGCAGAGCCAAAAGCAGGAGCTGTGACAGATCCATCCCCAAACTTCTCTGAACCCACGTGGACCGTATCCCCTCGAAGGCCTGGCAGTCTCCGCACAGCTAGATCTCATTACAGCAGCAACAACCTGCCAACGGGTCTGATTTTCTGTTCTGGGTGGAGCTGGCCATCAGACAAGCCTCATTTTCACTTGCAAACCCGGCGGATGGGATGTTCAGCCAAATGCTTTTTTCACTGGCCGCGCGGCCGCTCTCCACAGCCAGCCGGAGAGTGGGAAAGCTGCACCGGGGGCCACGGAGCATCAGCCCTCCAGACACTCCCTCCAGATGAAACACCAGCACAGACAAAACCTGCTCAGAAGTTTCTCAAAGTCACTGGCAAAGATGATTTTTTTTTTTTTTCAAGAAGCTCCATAAATTCATTCTCTGCCTTTTCCAGGCTCCCTGCGGAGAGCTGGGAGCAGAAGGCTCCCCAGGCAGAAGGTGTATCGGTGCCTGCACAGATGGCTTGTGCCTGTCATCCCGGAGCAGGGCGCAGGGAGGCATCACCCCAGGGGACCCCGCTGCTCTGCCAATGGTGCTTCGCAGTTCTCCCTGTCCCGATGGATTTTCCAAGGGATGCTCTGCATCCCAACAGTTTTTTGTCACGCGTTCGAGGTGGAAAAGTTGAGGGAAAGCTATTTAGACTCAAAACTTGTCACCTCTCTCCCTCCCTTCCCACCTCTATTGCCTTGCATTACCTTTTCCTGCCCTTACCTGGCTCCTGCAGGGACACGGATTTATTTGGTTTCTTTTTATCCCAGCTCTGGTTGGAAATCCAAGGTGCTGAGGGGGAAAAAATGCCATGGTTAACACAGCTTTTCCTGGGAGACATGCAGTGCTGCGACCGGGCAGAGATATTGGAAGAGTCCTGTTTGTAAAAGCACAGGGAAATTCATTTTATTGGCCGTTATCAGCCAATATTTATTTAGCCCCAGGAGGTCTCAGTGGTAATTCATCACCAGGGTTGCCACTTAATTGTTCGGTGGTTACATACAGCCCTGAACCTCACGTGTTTGATAGCAGCTAAGCTGATAATAGGTTTCACAGCTGCATCTTAAAATTATCTCCACACCTGAAAAATGATATTGAAGGATTAGAAGGGTGGAAAAGGACTATAAGAGAAAACTGGGATCCAGAATATCAGTCTCACCGTGAGAGATACAGCCTTTTCATGGGGAGCATAATCAGCCCAGCCAGCCCGGGACATGGCAGCTCCGCAGCCGGAGCTGGAAGCTCCTGCAGAGCCACGCAGTGGAGCGGCCAGCGGGATCACTCCAAGTTGTGGAGACTGGGGGAGGCTGCAGCCCAGCAGGCATTTTCTAGGAAGCTGTAGGCTGAGGCAAGCATCATTTTGTGACTAGGAATGCTCGGTTGCCCTCAGAAAAGCACCACGTGAAGCAGAAAAGCAAACAGCCCCTCCTATCCCAGCTTCATTCCCTGTTTATTTAACAGATTCTTTTTCCAGCAATGCTTTTTAGGGGGGAAGAACTCACTAACCACTAAATACTTTGGGGACAGCTATGCCACCTATAACGTTTCTGCAGCTCTCCGCTCTCTAAGCCTCCCTGCAACAGCACCCTGGCACGCAGCCCGCCTCTCACAGCATCCAGATAGCTTCAAAGCCAGCCCAGAGTGAGGAATGAGCTCTCGAGCCAGGAACCAAGGAGGAGAAAACCAGTTCGCGACTGATCTATTTTTAACAGCATCTCAGCTTTGGATGAAATCTTGGCGCTCTCCATGTCTGGAGGGGCCGATGCTGCCTGGACAGGGCAGGGCACAGCGGCTCAGCTGTAAATCCAGCACCAGTCCTGCCAGCAGAGACCCATGCTGGGACAGTGCCCTGGTCCACGATTCAATATAATGCCCCAAAAGCAAGGGTGATGGTGATGGGGAAGCAAAGGGGATGGAACAGATACCCCCAAGTATCTCTCCCACCACCCGGCGCTGGAGAACCTCCTCTGCTACCTGCTGTCCTTGCTCCCTTGGGGCTGGCGGCACTGGGATTGACTCGCAGCCCCACTGCAGGGGTTTCCCCCACCCCAAGGGCTCCAGCACCCTCCTGACCCCCCTGCCACCAGCTGGGAGTGGGAGGGAGATGGGTGGGAAGCAAGCAGCTGGCAGGCAGGTGCTGCGAGGCAAAGCAAACACGTGGCCAGCTGCTGTGCTGGAGACCTTGAGATAAGACGGAGCTATAAAGGAAAAAAGGTCTTGGCAGGGCAAGTGCTGCCAGCCAGGCTCAGCTGCAGCCCACAGTGGCCAAGTCGAGAGGGACACTCAGTCTCCCAACCTTTTAGAGTTATACAAGGGGAAACACAGCCTGTTGCTTGTCTCTGCTCAGTGCATAGCACAAAGAGCGTGACCAAGAGAAGAGCCACACTTAAGGACAGAAGAGTCAGCAATGACCTCAGCCTCCTCTCAGCTCCCCAAGTGATCTCAGACATGGAAGATATGGAGATGAATCCCCAGAGGCAAACAGGTAAGCCAGGCTACCTTCCCCGGGCACCTCCCCTGGGCACCTCCGCTGGCAGCACTGCCCCTCGGGGCACTTGCACCTCTCCCTGCTCTGCCACTTGTCCATCTGCTCTCTCTGCCAAGTGCTGAGTCTCGGGAAAAACAGCCGCTTCAGATTTCAGTGCAGCCTCCTTGGCAGATCTCTCCTGGATACAGGTTAAGAGAAATACTCTGACTATTCCCCCTCTGGCTCCTCTGTGCAGGTTGGATCTTGGCACATGGTCCCACGGGCGAGCCCAAAGGACAGGGCAAGGCAGGGAGCAGGGTGGGGGATGCAGCCAGCCTCGTATCATCCTCGCTGCTAGAGGGGTGGGTGCTTCATACAGAACTGTAGAAGGGATAAAGCAGATTGAAAAACAAGGGGTGAAAGGCTCAGCACATTCACAGCCCAGGCAAAGCCCTGGGTGTAGTGTCACAAGGAGGAAAGCAGGTTATGGACCATGGCTACGGAGTCAGGAGCCAGGTCTCAGGTACAACCACACGCAAGATTTCATACATCTGGGCACAGCAGCTAAGATTTTTTGCTTATGGCAAAAAAGACCCACAAGTCCAACCACCTGCCTGAGCTTGGCAGACCTTTGGCACCTTGGGAGAGCAGCAGCAGCAGCTCTGCCCTGGTTCCAGGCTCTGCAAGAAGCCAGGACAAGGAATCACCGTGCATTGCAAGGAGTGAGGCGCAGCTGGGAGCCTCTGATGGAACACGCTGTTACCCGACACAAGCAGAGCCGCAGGGCTGTCCCATGCAGCGTCCCAGAGGAGGCGTGCACAGTGTGCCTGGGCACGCATGGCAGGGGTGCACTGCACTGATGCCACATGTGCTACTAACTAATAGCATGGTTTTCTGCACTGGAAACCTTGGCTGATGGTAGAGCAGCCCTAGACGTGGTGTTCCTGAAACTCACCCACCTCGCATGCCTCTCCATGTACCCTGCTTTGTTCCATGAGGCTTTCCTCATGGAGACCCAGCCAGGCAGTCTTGACAAGCCATAATTCAACTCCCACGTCAGTGTTATTTGATGAAAGTGTCAAAAAAATAAGCTCAGGAGCCTAGACAGAGACTCCTTGTGCTTGGGGCACCAGAGTCCTGCCAGGACAAGAGCAGAAAGACAGCAAGAGCATATTTTCACATCCTCAGCAGGACAGCAATTCATCCTTCAAGTCCATGCAATAGAGAAACGCTGCCCAAAAAGTGCATGTGGGACCAAGAGAAGATGGCTGAACCATGTCTTGATAGGATACAATGAAGAAACCAGAGCTACCTGGAGAGATGTAGACAACTTACATCAACGTGGAGGCACCTGTTGGTGTCAGATTTTGCTGTGCAAAACCAGATGGACCACTGGCATTGTCCATATATTTGCAAGACTCTCAAGCCATGTGAATGGATGAGCCCCAGGACAGCCCTGGAGCTGGATCCATCCTCTCCTAGAGGGTTTCCCAAAGGCTGGTTTCTCCGAACACAAGCCACAAGCCCCAGGTGCTCCCTGCCTGCAGGTGCCTTGTTCTCAGCAGTGTCTCTGCTGCCCCTGAGCACCAAATCCACCCTCAGGACCATTTTACAGGCAGCATCAATCTCGCAGTCCAACACAATTCCAATATCTCGACATTTATCCTCCACAGCAGCTGGAAGATCCCAGCAAACTTGTGGCAAATCCACCAAGAGCAGACAGCAACGCAGTTTTCAGAGCAATGAAGCATCATGGAGCACAAGCAATCAAGGGCAGGAAAACGGCATGAATTTCCAGTCCAAAATGTTTTTCCCCCCCTTTTAAAGGACTAATGTGTCCTTGGTTCTTCCCAAACACACGTGTGGGAGAACAAGAGCCGACTCTTTCCAGGACATCGCAGTACTCTCCAGTTACAAGGCTATGGCAGCTTTACTGGGCCAAGCGCCACCTGGAAGGACACGTTGTTTGAAAAACAAGGCTGTATTTCTCAAACAGCACATCACAGCTCCAAACCCAACAGGAGTGAATCAGCAGGAGTGCTGTAACAGGAAAACCTTACTGGATGCAGAAGGGACTTCTTCCTCTCCCCTTGCTCCCCTAAAAAGCTAGTTGTCCATTTTACGTGGCTCGTTCCTGCAGTCACATGGATGAGCAGGACAAGAACAGGTTTGTTGTCCAGGTCTATCTCCAGGCTGAGTGACCAACATCTTTGTCTCACAGCTCATGGATTTAACATCATACAAGTCCTGATAAGCTCATTTTACAAGATGACATTTGAAGTCCCCTTGGGAGGGAAATGCAGGGTGTGACAATGGCAGAGGATCCCGTTTAGATTTTCTCCACAACAGCACGTGGGACCTTGCTCTGCCTCCAATCTATTCCTAAAAGACCTCTTGGTGCTCTGCAGTTCAGCTAGGAGGAAAAACTCTGCACTGAAACCCACTCTACCTGGGCTGCGGCAGCAACACCTGACAAGAATAAATGTCATATTCTCTTGCAAATTAAACAAGGCTTTTCAAAGCCCGTGTTAAAGATCTGGCCAAGAGGAAAGTATCAGATGGTGAGCTAGTTCTCCTTGAATAACTAATCACGTCAAGAGACGGCTCCTGTTTCAGGACTGCTGGTGACATTTCTCTGTCCCACTCAAGACCTTAGGCTGCACTTGTCCCCTGAGCTGCATGACAGGCAAACTCAGCTCTGCTCCTATCCAGCATTTTAAGCAAAATTGGAGGGATTTCTGAGTACTTTTAGATTTTGATGAAGAGTGATCAGCAGGGGAAACACCCACCTTACAGGCTCTCTTCAAAAAGCAGATGCTTTTCTGCAAAAAGGCCCCTGGAAGACAGCTGAACTGGGCCAAGAGGCTTCAGACTTTGGAAGGAAGGAGTTCTGGGCCATCCAGAAGCTGAGGCAGCAATCCACTGCCCAAGTTCTTGTTCTGGGAGGAAGGTGTTAGAGGGCATTTTTTCCCTAGAAATATGCATGTTCAGCCACAAAGGAAAGAGAAATGGCCCAGAGCAGTTCCTGGGCTGGTGCAGAGTTTGTCAGCAGAGCTCCTGATGCAGCACAGCTGGTATCTAAGCAATGAGATTGATAGTTACTAGCAGGATGTCTGCCTCCTAAATCTGCTGGGACCAATATCCCCAGCTGACCTCCAGGAAGCTTGCATGGCACCGACAACCACAGAGAGCGCCTGCTATTTCAGCCCTGCAATCACAGATTCATTGCTTGACCTCCTTCTCTAAATCTTTATATCATATTTCTCACTCTGGAGACGTGACTCAATGTGTTGGCATAAAGAAACGCGCCAGGAGAGAATATTCATGTGCCTCTCCCCCTTATCCTACCCATCCTGCTATGTGTTTAATTGAAATAGCAGAAAGCGAGGAGCATTTGACAGCCACAGAAAAGTATGCAGAGACTTTTCAGCCCTCCTCAAGACAGAAAAGAAGCTGGCCGAAATCTTTGTCTAGGTATTTCTCACAGGGAGAGCCCCAAAGGTAGCATGGGAAACTGTTCCCACCTAAGGGAACATGGGGGAGGTATAGTGTTTGATAGGAATGGTTGGACTCGATGACTCGGTGGGTCTTTTCCAACCTGGTGATTCTATGATAACTTCACAGCTGCCACGTCCCTCTGACAGCAGGAGAACTGCTGTCCCAGGACTGGGATGCCATCAGTCCATAGGAGATGCACCAGAGAAGAACCTTCACCAGTGCCGCAGTGCCCACACTGAGGAGCACACTGGTGACCCTTATAACTCAGCATCATCCTGGCTTTGTCATCTCACTCACATGCTGCATGGAAACATCCTGTGAGACCTCCCCAAGGCCTCAAAGCAGGACTTGAGGCCATGGCTGAGGACCACTTGACCTCAGCCTCACCCCTACGTGGGATCAGCCCCTTCTGGTCAACTTGTGAGCAACTAGTTGAAATAATCTAATTCTGTTGCATTTACCTAGTCCTTGCAAAAGGTGCCTGCAAGGTCTTTGAGACCTGGGAACAGCCTGAAGTAGCTTCACTGAGGCTTTCTCCAAGGAGATTCCTATGGCATGAGGAACCAGAGACCAGGACAACCAAAGCCACTTGAGCAAAGCTGCGGGAAGTGCAGCAGGGTCAGGACCCAGGCTGGCTCTCCCACCTGCATCCTGGGATGAGGGCACAGACCAGGCTGGGGTGAAACAAGGGCACTTCAGACAGACAAGGGAATGTCCAGACTCACTTTAGGGAGCCTGGGCAGGGGACAGCCACTCTTGGCCCATCATCTGCCTCAACAATTTGACACAAGAGGTTCAGCAGATGACGGAGAGTGAAATGGAGAAGTGGTAGAGAGACTGCTGCCCACATCCAAGCACTGACTGAAATGTTTTGTGTCACTGTCATCCTGGCTGGTACTGTTAAAGCCAAAGCAAGTCACTGTGAAAAGAGAAAAACAAGGGGGACACCTAATGTGACCCTTTAGGAAAGCCATCCAAGCGTAGCTGCACATGTGGAGCTGTGAACACCCAAAGGCAAGGTTTTCCCATATTTTTCAGCCTGTGGACCCTGCTAATTTCCCCACCAAGACACAGGCTTCTGTAAAGTGGGTTAGCTCTGCTGTCAACAAATGTGCTCCTACTGACTCCTACCATCAACCATGGACTTCCATGGGTCCAAAGACTACAACTCAAATACTCCTGACCTTAGACATTGGCAATCAAACAGCAAAGCAGCATGACACAGCCTAAAGAGAGGAAGGCTGAGTCTGGAGAGAAACCAAATTACTGCCACCTCTCTGCAGAGGACCACAGCTGATCCTTGTGGATTTCTCTGATGGGCATCAGAGGGATCGGGTTAGTGATGGAATCAGTGTGCAACCAGAGAGATCAGAACTTTGCGGACAAAGAGACACAGATAAAGGCATAAAGTTGCTAGGGAAGAAGAATCTGGCCTCCAGTGAAAAACACCATGAAGGAAAAGCTGCCTGAGAAACAGAAAAGCATCAGGCACAGCAGCCTGGGGGCATCCTGCATGGAAACACTGCTATAGCTGTGCATCGGTCTCTGGAGGCTCCTGCACACACCTAAACCCTCCCCTGCTTTAATAGAGCTCGTTTGAAACCCTTTACCTTTAGCCAGGATGGGAGAGGGGATGAAATCCTACTAAGTGCTAGAAATGTTACTCGATACCTAAAGGTACATCCTGCTGCAAGTACCCACAGAGCAGCGATTCTCACACAAAGTCTGGGTCCCTGTGCTCGGCTGCTCAATGAAGCCCTTATGGCAGCTACGTGAGCTCCCTTCCAGCCAACAGAGCCCAAGCGATCAATTTGCTACTGTTTGGGCCCAAAGTGGAGAAAACACCATTACTGAGAGGTAATGACAAGTGGCAGGAGCGGCTCAGCCTCCTGGCACGGCTGGAGGAAACACGCATGACATCTGGCACAAGAGGCACTGACGACTTCTGCTGCAGTAGCTGATTTGTATAAATTTCTTCACAAGCACCACTCAACCTTTTTTTTATTATTATTTTTTTTTGCTGTGTTTTTTCTAGGTCTCATTAATTCACTCACGGTAGGGCTTGTCAGTAATTCTCATGTGCCTGTAGACACAACCATGACTGATCTCTCCCTCCGTGTTTCAGCCCTATTCATCGAGCATTCGTAAATGGCATTTTATGAGTGCACTGACTTTTTAGCAAGGCAGGCACACTGCTCAGAAAGTGAACAAAGGGGCCCCTATTGGAAACTTTAAAGATGTTTAAACAAAGGCTCCTCTTGAAAACCTTTAACCCCCAATGCCAACCTCAAGGGAAATGCTATGTTATAAGCAATCGAAGCACAAACATCTTCTGTGACCGCAGATTGCATACAACGGGCTGCCTTGTTGGCTACGTCTTTTCTGCTACTGCCATCGCCAGCAAGAGCAGCTCCCGAGCCCATCTTGTACTAATCATGCAAAATTACTTTAATTCTTCAAGAAAGAAAGCAAGTTGCAACATCCACAAAAATCAACAACAGCTTTTTCCAGTTGGATGCGGCAATACCCTGCCTGCTTCGATGGAAACTGTCATTTTACTACAAACACCAAGATCTCTTGCATGCCTTCCAGATGGAAATTTGTGTTTTGGATGAGGCCAGTTTTATCCTAGGAGTTAACTCTGCTCTTCATATCCTGGTGGCAAATATCAGAGCTGAGATCCGAGAGTAGACGTCCCCCCACACACTTTTTGCTGAAATCAAATGCCAAACTAATGAATCCCTGAAGAAATCACAAGAATCTGCTTGTGAAAAGCAGTTTCTACTTGTTACCAAGAACCTGCGTGCTCACTGACTGTGATTAATTGCTCCTATTCTTGGATAAAGAGACATCTTTATTGTCAAAAGATGCTCCAGAGGATCCCACAGGGAGGACTTCTTAGTAACTTTAGAAATAATCTGGACTTGACTGAAGCAAAAATCCTATGGGTTTAAGCAGAAGAGGTGAAGTTTTGTGCCTTCTCTCAGAGTCAGGGCTCTGAACAGGTTCCTCTCTTGGAGGAACTTCTCCTCCCCCCCTCACCTCCCCAAGTTCCACTGCACACAGGTGTTGGCTTCCTTCAAAGTCCTATTTCCCTGCCAGTCTCTGCACCAATTCCATTTCCCACTCTGGAGCCCTGGACTGGGCAGCTCTCTGCACCACAGCAAGAAATGTCCTCACAGAGCGAGGGGGAAGCCCCAGCGGAGAACATCCCACCACATCCCATATCTGCTCAGCTCCACGTATCTCGAACGGCTGCATGTTAGCACAGATACGATGAGTGCAGCCTAATCTGATTTTCAAAACCAGTTTTCCCATGTAATTGCTTAGAACAAAAGTGCCCAAAGCTACTTTTTCCCTGTGAAATGGTTGGAATTATAAGCCAAAGATGGGTGATTGCTTGTGCAAACATATTTATGAGTATGCACAGAACCAATTTTCCAGTCGTGCAGAAACAGTGCATAACAAACACACAGCACACTTCCAGCTTATCTTTATGCAGCATCTCGATCTCCTGCTGCTCAGTGCACCTTGCCCAGGTGTGCCAGACCTTATTATTCTCTGCTAAAAGAGATCCTCAACTGAATAAGCAGAAACCTGCCTGGAAGCTAGGCAAAAGGTGAGCGGAGCAAGCAGACTGCAAACTGCACCATCCCGACAGCAGAGAAGAGTTTACGTCCTCTGTGCAGACAGAGTGGGGTACCATGCCTTCTTACAGCCCCCCCAAACTTATCCCCCCATGCTCACACGCTCGGGGGGGGGCGGACACTGCAGGGACACAAACCCATAGAGGCAGGGGGCTTCGGAAGGCTCCTTCCTGCAGCTTTGGGGAATAAAACCCATGTCAAAGGCTCTGCCCTTCAACGCACCCCTCGGCTTTGCTTTCTGCTCCTTATGCCCAGGAGTGCTGCTCCCCTCTCTGACATTCCTGCTCCCATGGAAAGCGCACCCCCCCGACTCCCCCGGGGGATGCCGACCCCCATCTCCCTCTCCGGAAAAGCACCCCCCACCTCTCTCCCAGGATAAAGCATCCCCCCACCTCTCTCCTACAAAAAGCACCCCCGAGGGATGCCGACCTCCACCTCTCTCCGAGGAAATCCCCCCCCCGGGGGATGCTTACCCCCACCTCCCTCCCAGCTAAGCCATTCCCGGGGGATGCTGACTCCAACCTCCCTCCCACGAAAAGCATCCCCACCTCTCTTCAAGGAAATCCACACTCCCCTCCGACTGATACCGACCCCCCACCTCTCTCCTACAAGAAGCACCCCAACCCCTGTCCCAGGATAAAGCATCCCTACCTCTCTCCGAGGAAATTCCCACCCCCGGGGGATCCTTACCCCCACCTCTCTCCCAGCCAAGCCATTCCCGGGGGATACTGACTCCAACCTCCCTCCCAGGAAAAGCATCTCCACCTCTCTTCAAGGCAATCCACGCTCCCCCACGACGGATACCGACCCCCCCACCTCTCTCCCAGGAAAAAACATCCCTGGGGGATGCCGACCCCCACCTCTCTCCGAGGAAATTCCCCCCCGGGGCATACTTACCCCCACCTCTCTCCAAGGAAATCTGCCCCCCATCCTCACCCCTCGATGGATACTGACCCCCCACCTCTGTCTCGGGATAAAGCATCCCCACCTCTCTCCCAGGAAAAAGCACCCCCGGGGGATGCCGACCCCCATCTCCCTCTCAGGAAAAGCACCCCCACCTCTCTCCGAGGAAATCTGCCCCCCCACCCTTCGACGGATACTGACCCCCCACCTCTCTCCCAGGAAAAAGCATCCCCGGGGGATGCCGACCCCCACCTCTCTCCGAGGAAATCCCCCCCCTACACCCCGGGGGATGCTTACCCCCACCTCTATCCCGGGAAACAGCCCCCCGGGGATGCCGACCCGTCCCTCTCCCGCAGGGCAGGGGCCGCAGAGGCTGCGGAGCCCGGTCCCGGTCCCGGAGCCGCCCCGCCGCTCGCCGCCCCCCGCTCACCCCGCGGGCCGCTCCCCGCCGCGCCGCCGCCTCAGGTAGGGGCTGCGGGGGCCGCTTTAACGGGCCGGGGGGGGCGGGGCGGCAGGTGCCCGGGGCGGGGGCACGGGGGGACCTGGGGGAGACCGTCATTTCCTTTACTTTTTCCTTTCTTTTTCTTTTTTGTTTTGTTGGTTTTTTTCTTTTCATTTTCTAGTTCTTCCTTCTTTTTAATTCCCTTTTTTCTTTTTCCCTTTTCTTCCCTTTTCCTGCTCTTCACCTTTTCTTCTCTTTTCCTTCTCCTTTCCCTCTCCTCTCCTCTCCTCTCCTCTCCTCTCCTCTCCTCTCCTCTCCTCTCCTCTCCTCTCCTCTCCTCTCCTCTCCTCTCCTCTCCTCTCCTCTCCTCTCCTCTCCTCTCCTCTCCTCTCCTCTCCTCTCCTCTCCTCTCCTCTCCTCTCCTCTCCTCTCCTCTCCTCTCCTCTCCTCTCCTCTCCTCTCCTCTCCTCTCCTCTCCTCTCCTCTCCTCTCCTCTCCTCTCCTCTCCTCTCCTCTCCTCTCCTCTCCTCTCCTCTCCTCTCCTCTCCTCTCCTCTCCTCTCCTCTCCTCTCCTCTCCTCTCCTCTCCTCTCCTCTCCTCTCCTCTCCTCTCCTCTCCTCTCCTCTCCTCTCTCCTCTCCTCTCCTCTCCTCTCCTCTCCTCTCCTCTCCTCTCCTCTCCTCTCCTCTCCTCTCCTCTCCTCTCCTCTCCTCTCCTCTCCTCTCCTCTCCTCTCCTCTCCTCTCCTCTCCTCTCCTCTCCTCTCCTCTCCTCTCCTCTCCTCTCCTCTCCTCTCCTCTCCTCTCCTCTCCTCTCCTCTCCTCTCCTCTCCTCTCCTCTCCTCTCCTCTCCTCTCCTCTCCTCTCCTCTCCTCTCCTCTCCTCTCCTCTCCTCTCCTCTCCTCTCCTCTCCTCTCTCTCCTCTCCTCTCCTCTCCTCTCCTCTCCTCTCCTCTCCTCTCCTCTCCTCTCCTCTCCTCTCCTCTCCTCTCCTCTCCTCTCCTCTCCTCTCCTCTCCTCTCCTCTCCTCTCCTCTCCTCTCCTCTCCTCTCCTCTCCTCCTTTCCCTTTTATTTTTTTCCCCTTTTCACTTCTTTCTTTCTTTCTCTCTTTCTTTCTCTCTCTCTTTCTTTCTCTCTTTCTCTCTTTGTTTCTCTCTCTCTTTCTTTCTCTCTTTCTTTCTCTCTTTCTCTTTCTCTCTTTCTCTCTTTCTCTCTTTCTCTCTTTCTTTCTCTCTCTCTTTCTCTCTTTTTTTTTCTTTCTCTTTTTTCTTTTTCTTTCATCTTTTCTCACTGCAAAGTGCACTTGGGAGCCCCATAGACTCAAAAGGTCCTGGGAAAAGTACTCTCTAAGCCTAATTCCTATTTGAGCTACAGCGTCGTGGAAGTTCAGGAACCTCTGCAGGTAGCATCTGCAGTGTGGGGAGGTGGGGTTGAACCAGAGAGCTGCAGAGCCTCAGGTCAAGCTTCCAGCAAGAAGGTTAATTGATGTGTGATGGAGATCAGCAGCGGAGGCTTCTTAGACACCTTAGGTAGAATAGACCTTAGGCAGCCCTCCACCTCTTCTCTGCACTTGCACCAGTCTAGTGGTGGTGGGAATCTCCTTTATGGCTTTGTAGGACTGCGGTTCAGTGCTTTAAGAGCACTTTCTTTCCTCTTTGCACTAACATCAATGGCTACACAAGGAACAGAAAGGAGACTACAGTAAATCACCCCCATTATCTGAATTTTCGAACAGACAAGTCACCACTGTGTTATCAGATTCAGGCGTTTGAGGGTGCTGGTGCAGCCGGGAACGTGCCGGGGGTGACCACCCCAGCTGGCCCCCCGGTTCCCCGCAGAGCTCCCTGCTGCAGGGTTTTTGTGCTTCCTGCTCTCGGCTGGTATTTGCCCTTGGCGTGGTCGATAAATCCCCCAAGCCCAGAAAAGGCTGAATTTCACTTGTGTGTGCAGCGAGGAGAAGCCGGGATTTATAAATACCCATGCATATACAAGGGCTTGTGGGTTGGGTTGGGCTGGATTAAAGGAGGTATTGAAAAATGAGGGAAGCCAGAAACTGCAGGCTTCTCATTTCTGTGATTTCTAATGGCTTTTCCTTTTGCATAAACATTGCATTGACTCCATACCCAAGAGCACTGCAGGCATTTTCTTCCCCTGCTCTGTACAAAGTATAACCCAGGCCTCTAAGATGGGTATTTTTTATTAGGATGTTTGGTTTCCCAAGCCCAGGAAAGAACAATTGCCCTCTGTAGCAGCCAGTCCCCAGCAGGCTGCAGGGCAGGCATCTCCTGAGCGAGGCAAACGGCAGCTCCTTTGTAGGGGAGAAGCAGCAAATTAAATCTCTACAATTGAATTCAGTGTTACCTGGGCTTGAGGACAGTGTTACCATGAGTTGAAGTTCTTGTATAAGGAGTTGAAGACCTAGTCTCTAAACGATAGCTGCTGGGATCGTATTTTGGTCTCCTGGGTCAGACAGTTTAATTCCCAGGGGACTGAAAAAGTTGGATCCTTTCCTCCACAGACTAAGCTGGTGAACATCCCCGAACTGGAGCACAGCGGTTCGCTTCTCCCAGTATCCATAAAGCACATTTTCTGCTCCTGCAGTCGCCCAAGGGCACACGCAGAGGGTGTTGTGGGGCTTCCCAGCCTCATCTGGCCTCACAGAGCAGAAGGGGACGTGGAGACTGGGGTAGGTTGCACACCGTGGGGGCGGCTGTCTCAGCGGGGATACGTGCAGCCCCTTGGCTGGGTTCTCCATGCTCTGTGGCAGAGGCAGGAGGTAGGCACCCAGGGGTAGGCAGGACACCCTGAGCTGCAGTGCTCTGCGGCAGGAGGTACCCAGCGATGCTCAGCCCTACCCGAACCACTGAGGAGTGAGAAAAAGTGTTTCCTCGCTGGAGGCAGGACAGGGGCTTATTGAGGCCCCCTGCATTTACTGCTGGGAAGGCGAGGACTGATGTTCAGCAGTGAAGTTAAACATCAGCTCTCCTAAAATTAGCGATGTGGCTGCGGAGTCCAACCCTACGAGAGCCTCTCAGCACCTGGCTTCCCTGTGTGCCCACCTAGAACACTTCATGAGATGGTCCAGCTGTGAAAAGCACACAGGGCACTCCTCCTTTTCTGCTTCATTTCCCATGGAAGAGGGCACAGCAATACAGCCAGGGCTTGCAAATACCTGTGGGTGCCCTGGGTCCTTCCCATCTCCAGCACCAGGGCACAGCCACCCCAGAGATCATAGAATCACCAGGTTGGAAAAGACCCACTGGATCATCGAGTCCGACCATTCCTATCAAAAGATGCACCTCAAAGCCTCTCCTGACTAAATCCAGGGAAAAGCCTCAGTGGTAAGCGATGCCAGGCTGAGCAGGGAGGAGAAAAGGGATAGAAAATTCAGTGTAAGAGAAAGGTGGTGGCTCCCTGCTTGCTCTCCGTTGCTTCCACATAAAGCCCAACTGTGTGCGAGAGCGGCTGGGTCCCCGCTGAGACCTCAGGCTCTGAAAAGGAGGCTTTTAGTGTGAGCTCTAAGAGCCCAGCCCGCGCGGTGCTGCTAACACGACACTGAACTAACACTGCACTACAATCAAAGCATTTTAATAATTTAATATAATAAATGTCAGAAGGAGTGAATAATTCCCTGTGACCCTGAGGAGGTTGTAGGTGCCAGAAGGAACCAAGTGGGTATATTGAGCTGCTTTAGCAATAGCCCTTTGACTCTCTGAAGGTAAATTTAAACCAGGTGATGGATGCTGGGTGGTCACCTCTGTGGGCAGAATGGCAAGCACTGTTCAGAAGTGCATCAGTGAAACGATTTAGCCCCAAAATTTGGAAGGCAATGGCTGCAGAGAACAGACGAAGAAAAGAAAACCAAGATTCTAGGTAGTTGCTCCTCCAGCTAGATATCAAATCTGAAGAACTACAGTCTATTTACCCACCTTTGGCATGCAGGTTCCCACTTTAAGCAGTAAATAAAATGTGTGTAATCATTCCAGAAGACACTTTAATAAGCTCTGGGCAGTAACCCACGTGCCTCTGGTATTACGTATGGATGGCGGGGAGCAGTGATACCAGCACAAGCCCAGCCCTGCCCTAAGCTGGTGCCCGTGGGAGGCTCTGCGGAGCAGGGATCGCTGCTGGCCATGCTGTCAGCACATGTCTTCATCCACAGGTTTTGGCAGCTTGCTCCTGAACACTCCCTGCCGCTGCCTCACCTTGGTCCCAGGCTTTTCCTTACTCAGCTGATGGGCTAATAGGAGAGTCTCCAAGGCAGACTGGGGGGTGACAATGACAGGCGTGGAGCATGTGTCCCTGTAGCTGAGACACGAGCAAGGACCCAGAGCTACATTCCTCATTTTGAACTGAATACTGAATAATGAGGTTCACCAGGAAAGAAAATCACACACCATGCCTGGCTCTCCGCTGCTCTGTGCCCATTGTCTCTGACAGATTGAGAACAAAATGATACTGAATGGAGCCAGCAAGTTTTAATACTCATTTTTCACTGTGCTGTATTAATGAAGAATAGCCATGGTCGGGCCAATGGACAGTCTTTTGTAAATTTATCCTGACCACAATCAGTAGTTCTGTATTAAAAAAAGACTTTTTACAGAGAGATTTATCCTGACCACAATCAGTAGTTCTGTATTAAAAAAAGACTTTTTACAGAGAGATTCCCAAGTGATGCTTTTACATGAAGTGAAAAACAGCAAAGGCGGATCAAAGCTGAAATCCCACTATTACTTGGCAGCAAAGGGTTGAGACAGCTGCATATTACCTAGATGGAAGAAGATTAAATACCCTTCTCAGATAATCTCTTTGGTCGTGCAAAGATATAAACCATTCAGTAGATAGAAAGGCTGAAGTGAGGCCTTTCAGCAAGACTAAGTAACCCACCCCAAAGCCGTGGCTGAGCCCAGAGCCGTGTGCTGGTGGCAGGGAGAGGAGCTCAGGATCAGTGTGCAATAAGGAATGGACTTGCTGTGACCATGAAACATTCATTTCCCAGACACAGAGCAGCAGCTAATGCCGTGGGTGACACTGGCACCGACTGTAAATCTGATTCTGGCAGAGCTCTGCTGATTTATTCTTGCTGGTGATCCGCTAACACGTCTAGGAGAAAGAATTGGGAACAAGGAGGGCAGGAGATTATATTGCCCGTCTAATAACTGAACACAGCAGTGATGGGAAAATCTATGGAGTGCAAAGCATCAGGTCCCATGGGACTACACAGAAGAGATGCTGAGTAAATATTTGCTTGTATAGGAGATATGTTTGTTTTCTACACACAAACAGGAGAGCTTCAGCTGCATCTGCAGCATGGGAAAGCTGGAAGTGAAGGGATATAAGTTTAAAGTTAATTGTAAAATGTGTCCTAGAAGCTGTTAAGTCCACAGCCTTGTAAAAATACAGGTGTCGCACTGGGAAGACCAAAACTGGCTGATGAACTCTTGTAGAAGCCTGATTGGGATGGCTGCTTGCTGCTTCTCTCCCTGGGACCTTGCTCAGGCCTCTGAGCCCAGCTAGAACTCACCATAGCCTGCCTTTAGGTGCCTGACAAGACCAGATTTACTGCATCTGATCATTTATGTCCTCAGTAATTCTCGATTTCTAGCCCATTTAAGAGGAAGAGAGAGTGGGTTTAATGGGGATGCTCAGCTGGGTATCTCTTGCAAGATTTTCCATGGGTGGCCACAGCAAGTTTGGTAGGAGAAATTTCTTGAGTGTGCCTAGCTGCCAAGTCCCAAACGTGGACAGATGTTCCAACAAGGGGCTCCTGCAGCACCCCTTCCTTCTCCTCTGGTTTCTTCTTACCCAGCCAAAGGTACTCAGGGATCTAGGGACTTTCAGTAGGGTAGGAGCTAATGGTCTTCAGACTGGCTACCTCACTTCCTCTGAAAGCAAGTCAACACCACAGAAGTTCTCCCCAGAGACACTCCACAACTCTTCTCCATCTCATCCCCTAGTTCTTGCACGTGTCCCAGGTGGTAGAGCAGGGCACCTCGAGCTCAGATCTACCCCATCTCTCTGGCTGGTTAACACCCACCCTACGAACCTGGCAGAGTTAAATGATAGGTGCACGAGAACTCCTAGTTAATAGAGCAGAAAGAATCAGCAAAACCACATACCTGGAGGAAAAAGGCAGCTATTTTCACCCAACAGCCCTCATAGAAGCCAACAAGCAGCTCCTCCTTGCGTGGCAGCTCATGGCTCAGCAGCATCACTTCCCAAATCACCAAAAAGCCATAGAGCAACAAGCACATCAGGTGGTAAAAAACAAATTAATAATCAGTTAGGGCACTGCTACCATCATATGTGAGTAGAAGCCATAGAAATGCATGTTTCAGTCATAGAACTATGACTATAAACAAGGTACCCTCTGTGTGTTTGACTGAAAATAGGCGAAGTAGTTGTTCAGTTATCCAAACTTTATATTTTTCAATGCCAACCCTGGGGCTGCAGCAGCTGAGATGCTCTCTGAGCTCCAGCACTGTCTGATAGGAAAGCCTTTCCACCTTCCCCACACCATCACGCTGGACACAGAGGGAGCTCCAGGCTCCCTGTTCAGCACAGGACAAGGCGAGGAGCCCAGTTCTGGTGTTACAGTGCTAGGAGATGCTGTCTTATAGATCCAACCCATACCAACCCAACCTGCTTCGAGACAGCGTGCGGAGGTACCTGCAGCTGCCAGCAGACCAGACGGTACTGATACTGCACGCCAAAGTCGCCCAGAAGTCATACGGCAATGAAAAAAGGTAGGAGATTGCTCCAGCTTCTCCGATAGCCACTTCCAAACGCACCTACCTAGAGCTTCATTTCAGCCTTGCTAGGTTTCTCTGATTTATGTTGGTGAAGCAAAGGATTTGACATATCCCCTTTCCATCCACTCGCAACCTCTTTGTCTCCAAAGCTATCACTTAGTCTTCATGAACTGAACAACTCAAAAAAGACATTAACCCCTGCCTGCATCCATCCCAGTTAGATATTCCCAGTCATTCGGTTCCTCCAGTGAAGTGCTGGAGAGCAGAAAGATGAAGTAAAAGAAGGAAAGATATTATTCAAATATTATTCCCCAAGAATGAAATTACAAAAGTGAAGAAGAGGAAAGGTTGGTGATTGAAGGGCTCTGGAAATCTTGTCTCAAGATCTGAACGGCCACAGCAGAGACGGGGGTGTTTCCATCAATGCCCACAGTCTCCAAAAAGCTGCTATTTTTGAAAATCCTTCCCACACTGTGAAAACACCTTAAGGTTCTGGTTTGAATCTCCAAAATTGCTATTCCTAGGCGGTGACGTCAGACTGTGGCACTGTAATATAATTAATCCCCCATTAATCCTCGTGATATAAATAATCCTCTGTTATTACTGAGTGTGGAATAGCTGTGAAGTGACGAGCTCTGCCTCTGAAGGTGTAAACGCACCCGGTGACCCCAGCTGGCAGCTCCAGGCTGGGCAGGCTGTGCCTACAAAGTCTTTATCACACTCAGTCTCCTGCCAGGGGCTGCCAGTCCACAACTAAAGGTTTTATTTTGACACTGGGTCTCCCAAGCCAGGGAGGAAACCCTCACATTGCTGAGCCTTTGGGACAGCTTCTCTGCCTTGTTGCAGACCCCACGCAAGAGAAGAGCAAGAAAATCAGATGCCAGGTCTGGAGAGGGAGAGAAAACTGGCATAGAGCTCCAAGGTTAAAGTTTAAAGGTGCTAAGTGCCATTTTTCTTCATGGTGGGAGTCGGGGCCCCGTGCTGAGGTTGACTTGTTTAAATAAATCCATGCCCAGGACTTTGGGGCTCTGCCCCCTGCAGTGGTGTTTTCTCTGCTAGCGCCTTCCCCAGTATCAATAGAGGAAGAATTTGCACCATTCACCCAAGTGCAAAGACAGTGGAAACGCAAATAAAACACAGGAAAATAGCTTTCTAAAACCTTGGCTATAGATTTATTTGCGTTGGGCTCTGAATCTGGCTGTGAATGCAAACTCTGTTCCCAACCTGCTGACGCTCCCACATGGCAGGCAGGCAGAGGCTGGGGGCACAATCCCTCCTTCGCTCGGAGCAGGGGGGCCAAGGCTCCCTGTCCTCCCTTCCCAGGACCGTCCTGTGGCCAGCAGCGACCCAGCGCAGGGCAGAGATGTTGGGACAGCAGAGCCCGATGCCCCCAGCCAGCCCTGCCCGAGCCAGGGGGTCTCCAAACCCCACGTACCTCCCAAGATGCAGGGCTGCTCCAGGTCCCCAGCTGAAGGTCTCCACTATCTGTTCCTCCCTGAGCACCTTTTCTGGGTGTTGGAGTGCAGTAAGGAAATATCCTCTTGCCTCTGCAGGTTTTTCTGCCCCCCACCTTGCGTTTACCTGAGCGGGCCAGGATGGAAGTTCAAACAGGAGCAGATAAAAGGTAAGCGCTGGGTGGCAGCCCTGGACCTCTCCTCCATCCCTTCCCGTGCCACAGAAAGCTGCTCTCCACCCCTGCAAAAGGAAGAGTGACACTGTTCATTTTTTGTCTGCTCCCCAAACTCCTTTTTCCTTCTCAAGACTGAGCCCTTTGTGGTCCAGACCCAGAGAGGGCTGGAGCCTGGGCTACCACATCGTGCCTGGAGGAGCCGAGCCCACAGCTGGGGGTGTTTAGCCTGGAGAAGAGGAGGCTGAGGGGAGACCTCATTGCTATCTACATCTACCTGAAAGGAGGTTGTGGAGAGGAGGGAGCTGGGCTCTTCTCCCAAGGGACAGGGGACAGGATGAGAGGGAATGGCCTCAAGCTCCACCAGGGGAGGTTCAGGCTGGACATTAGGAAAACATTTTTCACAGAAAGGGTCATTGGGCAGTGGCAGAGGCTGCCCAGGGAGGGGGTTGAGTCACCTTCCCTGGAGGGGTTTAAGTGATGGGTGGACGAGGTGCTGAGGGACGTGGTTTAGTGATTGATGGGAATGGTTGGACTCGATGATCCAGTGGGTCTTTTCCAACCTGGTGATTCTATGATTCTATGTTTCTCCTTGTCTCTTCCAGACAAGGACCTGGGAGAGGCGTTTTTTCAGGTGTGTGGGTACATGGGGCTGGACAGTATGGGCAGCAGCCTGAAGGAGACCCAGAAGCTCAGCTTTGAGGAGCAGCCAGATGCTAAGGTACAGCTTGATGTGCCCCAGGGCAGTGGCACTCCATGGAGACCTTCTTCATGCTCTTGCTGGACTATCTCTGGTGTTAGCCCATGCCCTTGGATGTAACAGCACCCCCTTCCTTGGGGATGTCATGGTCCTTCCTAGCCACCTCTCCCTGCTCGGGCTCCTGAGCAGCCAGGCAGGCTCCACTGCCTCGTAAAGAGCCCTGTCTTTCTTCAGCACCATGTTTTCAGCCCCGTGGCAGGCAAGCTGCCAAAAACTGCACAGCTCCCTCCGCCTCGGTACCTCCTCCCAATGAGCAGCACTGCTGCTTATCGCAAAATCAAAGCCCAGTCTTTCATTTGCAGATAAACAGCTAAGTAAACGCCTGATTGATCCCAAAGTTCAAGAGCTTCAGCAGACATATGGTGTCTTTTGATAGGAGGGAAAAAAAGAACTTAAAATTAAGAAAAAAAAGCATTATCTGAGGTCCCTGAAAAGCACAGGGTCTCAGCCAGGCCAGAAACCTTACAAAAAGAGCCTTTGTTTGCAGTGTTCCCATTGCTGCTAAAGCACAACGTATTGGCCAGGACAGCAGGGAAACTATAAACCCAGGGTGACTTCTCATGTTATGTGGGATAAATCACACGTGAACATTCATTTCCATGAGGAATTCTCTGACCACAGTGTAAATAAAGCCTCGACTGATCCCCAGCTCTTCATTCCACCTGTAATAACATCTCTGGTGGTTTCCCCCTCTAAATGAACCCGGGGCTGTTTGAAAGGGTGCTATTATGTCCTCTCGGGGTGGTGAGGAGGATGAGACGGGCGAGGAAGGCTGGTGGGGCTGGGCTGGAGCTGCCCACAACCGCTCTGTGTCCTTGGCAGGGCTTCAGCTGTGCCAAGGCGCTGTACATCTCGGATGCGGACAAGCGCAAACATTTCCGCCTGGTCTTGAAGCTCTTCTTCAGTGACGGGCAGGAGATCGGCACCTTCCACAGCAAGCTCATCAAGGTCATCTCCAAGCCTTCACAGAAGAAGCAGTCGCTGAAGAACACGGACCGTGTGTACAGGGAGGGCTCTGTGGGGAGGAAAGCGGGGGGGATGTTCTCCAAGCGTTCATAGCTTGGCTCTGGAATGGTCCAGGCTGGACCCAAAGCCCATGGACACCCCTCAAAAAGGACATACCTGGGCATAGTGATGACTCTTTTCTGAAGGGTTCACCCACCATGATACACGACGCCGGTGTGCTCCTTGCTCCCTAGGCTCCTCATCTTTGAAAATCCCACTAGGCTGTCGCTCACATGCAGAGAAAGGCAGCCGGAGTGCTGGCTCCGGCCAGGCTGGTGACACTGGTGACCAAGACTTGTCCTTCCTTACCTTTACAAAGCCACAGTTCAAGCTACACACAGACCTGGCAAGTGCTAACCTGGCTATCTCTCCCCACAGTCTGCATCTCCTCCGGCTCCAAAGTCTCTCTCTTCAACCGCCTGCGCTCCCAGACCGTCAGCACCCGCTACCTCTCTGTCGAGGGGGGAGCCTTCATCGCCAGCGCCAGGCAGTGGGGAGCCTTCACCCTCCACCTGGGTAAGGACCCTGGGGCTGCCGGCCTCCAGCCTGGGCTCTCCCTTCCTGCAAAGCAGGTTCTTGCAAGCAAAGGGGGTGGGAATCAGCCTGGGGATGCAGGAACCTAGCTCAGATCTCACCTCTACCTGGTGTTCCTGATGTATCTCTGGAGCCAGCAGATGTTTCCCACTGGCCTTGAGGGTTGGCATCATGACCTGAGGGCTGTAAACAGGGCAGCAAGAGCCGTTCTGGTCTGGAGGCTCAGGAATCCAAGCAAGTTAACTTGCCTGGAAGAGGCCAGAGCCCAGAGCATCCCTGCTGTTGCTGCCTCCAGGGTGTCCTTGTCAGATACCACATCCCAGTTCTGCTCTGCCATGCTGGGGTCCCGGGGAGCAATGGTCTCATCAAGCAGCAAGCACCTGCAGAACAGAGAAAGCAGTAAGAAAGTGCTGGGAGCATAGCCAGACCTGCACATAGCAAGGCAGTGCAGGCTGACCTGCTCCCCAGCTGCTCAGAGCGGTGACTCTTACCTCTCTGCTTCCCCACAAGCCGATGAGCGCTGCACCCGGAGTGAGTTTTCCTTGCGGGAAGGGTATATCCGCTACGGCTCCGTGGTCCAGCTCATCTGCACAGCCACCGGCATCTCCCTGCCCCCCCTGGTAAGCCTCCATCCCTATGGGTGTCAGACACATGGAGCTGGCTGCTGTGTGGTTCTGAGCGATGGGTACCATCCCCGGGATGCTGCTGCTGCCCCGCAGATCATCCGGAAGGTGACGAAGCAGTGTGCCATGCTGGATGTGGATGAGCCCATCTCCCAGCTCCACAAATGCGCCTTCCAGTTCCAGGGCAGCGACCGCATGTACCTGTGTCTCTCCACAGAGAAAGTGATCCAGTACCAGGTAGGGCAGCGCAAGGAGGAGTGAGGACTCCTGGGCTGCTCCCCATCCTCTCTCCAAGCTCCTGTGTGTTGCTGGTGTCTGGGGAACATGTCGCCAGGTGGGGTCTTCCAGTAAAGGGAGGGCTCATCCAAATTAAGGTTAGAACCACTGCAAAGCCATCTGCCTCTGGCTTGCCTGCTCCGGTGGAGACATCATCACCAAGGTCTGAGCAAAAGCGCCATGATCCCAGTTTTCCAGCAAGCAAAGGGGAGGCACCGACTCGCTTCTTGGAACAGAGATACCAGGGGTAGAATCCAGGTGTCTTGGCTCTGGTGACCTGGTGTGTTTGAAGCTGTGACACTCTTCACAGGCATCTCCCTGCCCCAGGGAAGCCAACCGGGAGCTGCTGAATGACGGCTCCTGCTGGACCATAATCGGCACGGAGACGGTGGAGTACACCTTCAGCAAGAGCCTGGCCTGCGTCCGTGAGCCCGTCAGCCCCGTGCCACTCATCACTGCCCTGCAGGTAGGCAGCATCCACCCTGGCTTCTGCTGAAGAGCCCTTGCACCTACGCTCATCATCTCCCATGTTTGGGATGCTGTGGGGATGCTTGGGTCTGGACCACTCTGGTGAGGACATGATACCTGGGCAGAGCATCCTGCAGGAGGAGGAGGATTCTGGCTTGTTCCACCATGTAACTCACTGCCGTGCACTCTGCCCATCGCAGCTCACGGGTGGCGGGGATGTGGCCATGCTGGAGGTGCAGGGGGAGTATTTCCACGCACACCTCAAGGTCTGGTTTGGAGACGTGGAGGCGGAGACAATGTACAGGTAAGACAGCCGAGACGGCCAGGGAGCAAGCAGGCAGGGAACAGCAGCTGGGCAGCTCTGGGAGGGATGTGGCTGCTGACGCTGCGGACAGGGGCACTTGCACTGCCCCTTCTGCAGGTCCATGGCTCTGGATATAGTCTGGGGAAAGCAGTGGGCAAGGGACACAAGGCCCTTGGGGCTGCAAACAAGCAAGCAACCCTGAGGAGGAATGAAGCACCAGGGAGGAGAGGGGAAACAGGCTGGAGGAGACATCCCAGCACTCACTGCCATCTGCTCCTCCACCAGGACTTCCTGGATTAATGCAAGTTTTCCTCTCCTGTGCTGTCCCCAGGGGCCCCAAGTCCCTCATGTGTGTTGTCCCTGATGTCTCTGCCTTTGGCAGTGACTGGAGGTGGCTGCGATATCCCATCACCGTCCCGCTCCTGCTCATCAGGGATGATGGCCTTATCTACTCCAGCTCATTCACATTCACCTACACCCCGGAGCAGAGCTTCATCCCAGGGCAGCAGGTCCTCTCAGACATCCCCCAGAACTCAGACAAAATACTTGACAGCATCCATCAGGAGTTCACCAGGACCAATTTCCACCTCTTCATGCAGAACTAGAATCATAGAGTCACCAGGTTGGAAGAGACCCACCAGATCATCGAGTCCAACCATTCCTATCAAACACTAAACCATGTCCCTCAGCACCTCGTCCACCCGTCCCTTAAACACCTCCAGGGAAGGCGATTCAACCCCCTCCCTGGGCAGCCTGTTCCAGTGCCAGCAAGCTGGGCAGGCAGAGGCTGGCTGTTGCCAGCCCTGGGGAATGGGAATGGCCCTGAGCTGATGAGGGCTTGGGATGGTCTCACTGAAGGGTCCTCCCCACACATCAAATGTCCACCAGGCTTCGTGATTTACCCACTGGTCTCTTCCTCATGGCAGCATCTCACCCCGCTGAGCCCTCACGCAAGAGCATCAATAAATCAGGCTTCAAGGACTCTTTACTGACTCAATGGCTTCTTTACTAACCTTCTTGATTTACCTCACATGCCGGCACAGAGCATCACAGCTCCCTTGATGTCCTCAGTCCATATATTCCAAGGCCAGGAGGGACAGCGATGATGCAGAAATGCAGATACAAGTGTTATCGACCTGTACCAGGAGGCCCTGCATCGCTTCTGTGCCTTGATGAGCATGAGGAGCTGATTTCCAGCAGCCAAATACTTGGTACCAGACGCTTTGTTTTTCTTATTAGAGGCCCAAATGGGGTTATTTCAAAAGGAAAAGGGAAAAAGGGAGGGAGAAAAACTTCACTGTGAAACCCAGCCCCTTCGTAGCTGGCATGGCTCGGCCGAGCTCTGCTGTTTTACGCTCTTACACACATGAACACACACAGGCAGCAACTGCAGAGCTGGCATCAGCAGGAAACTGCTGAGCTAAAGATGTCATAAAAAGAAGGCAGGTTTCTTAGAGCTAGACCCAAGCATTAAGCAGAGGGGGTGTTGATTTAGTTTTCAGATCTCTGTGGCATCAAAAGGCTCGTGGTTTACCTGGAAACCTGCTGGTTTGGCAGTTTTGAGCTGGATTTAGAAACAACCCAAGGGCCAGACCTACTGAGATGTTAAATCCCCACTGAATGTGGTAGCAGCAGACGAGGGGGGGGAAGCACAGTGCCCCACAACTCGCAGCGAGACACCAAGAGCGTGGGGTGACTGACCCCGTCTCTGGCTCATCGTCCAGCTTACCTGTGTGTTCTGTGCCAGTCAGCATGTTTTGGACACTAGTAGTTGCATAGACCGATAGCCTCAGCCTCGCTGTGCGCATCCCCTGACACTCTGCAGCTCAGCCTGATGAGTTCAGGGTTGCAAAGGACCAACAGCCTCATACCACCCAGCATGGGAACACTTGGTGATGCCGAGTGCCTTGGCCTCCTCCCTCTGCAGCACGTGCATGGCCCCAGCTCCCATGGAAACACAAGAGCTTGGGTCTCCAGGGTCTTAACCTGAGACTTGCCGGGGGCAGCACATCTCTAAATTCCACCAGGAGATGGCGTACCCAAAACTGGAAGCCTCACACAGGGTGAAAAGCCATTGGCAGACACGTCTGTGTGCATCTAGAGATGCAGCTGCCAGAGGAAAAACTCAAGGAGAACATCTACAGCACATGCCAACAGCCAAGGGCAGGTGAAGGAAAAGGATGGAGGACAGAGGAAGGGTAACAACTTGCAGATCCACAGGGGGGCTCAAAAGGAAGAAAGTCCATCAAGCAGGAGGCAGCTCTCAGTGTGCTTATTAGTCGTTGGGAGCAGTTGGTACAAGACCTTACTGCTCCCACTCCTGGAAAGTGCTCGAGCATCTTAAACAGGTGCTGGGGGAGCTGGTGCTTCACCTGTGTCAAAGTCACTTGGGCGCTCCATCAGCCCATGCTCACCATCCCCTGCGCTCCCCTGTAACTGAGGATGAAATGCAAGAAAATTTTTTAACCAGCCTGAGCAGAGGGTCCCTCCTGTCTACCCCAAAAGCGTCTCCCCCGCTGCCTCCTCAAAGAAGGGCTGGAGGGCAGTGAAAGTGCGGGGCCAAGCCTTTCAGTTTCTGCCTGCATCCCATGCAGGAGTGTCTGGAGCCCGCAGACTCCTCAATCTCCCTTGCAGGCTGGGGCGTAATTCACATTTTATGAATGGAAAGCACTCTCAGCTATATTTAGCAGCAGCCCGGTCCCAAAGGGCAGGAGGAGCATTGCTTATTGACTTCAAGGGCTTGGAACAAGCCTGCCTTGTTATGTTTATGGTGCAGCGTTTTGCTGGAGAGGCCAAGAAAGCACTGAGTGGTTCATACTTGAAGGCTGATGGATTAAGTAAACAGCCACAGTAATTCAAGCCACATGAGGAAAGGGGAGAGGTGGCGGCTGGAGGACTGGGAGGGCCTCGAGGGGCTCCTGTTTCCCCCTGCCCAGCCACAGGCTGCATTTAATCTGCTTTTCGCAGCAGGTCCTGCAAATGGAAACGAGGAGCTCTGCAGCTCCTGGAGGAGGCATTTCCCTGCCACGGGGAACATATGCTCCGCGTCACGGCGGAGGAGCTGGTAGCATCGGCAGAGCTGTTTATTTGCATAATCTCTGATTAACTCACATGTCTCAGACAGGCGCCAGCCATCCAGTTGTACATTCTCTCTTGCGAGCCGGCAGCGCTCCTCTCCGCCAGATCTTACAATAACCCACCACACGCTGGAGAAACACACACAGACCGTCCCACCGGCCCTGGCGAGCTGGGCTGCCTGCTCTGCAGCTCTTTTCTGTGCTCCTGAACTGTACACGGAGCTTTTCCCTTTCCGCAAGGCAGCCAGATATAAAATTAAACATAAACATAAGATAAAATGAAATGTAAAACATGCTTCGCTTCGTTCCAAGAGCTGGGGATTTAGGAAAAGCATCAAATGCTTTAGGGAGGCTTGGGGTGACTTACACTGTGTGCAGCCGCGGCGTTGCATGAGCATCGCTACGTGATGATGAGTCTTGAAGGCAGGAGGGATCTCCTGCTCCTGCCAAGCGGAGGTGCAGCTGAAGCCCAGAGCCCCAAGGAGCCGTTTCAGGTCCCGGAGGTGAGTGCACCTTCAAAAACATGGAGAAGAAAATCAAATCCTGGCTTGCCCTCCCTAAAACAATATTCCAGAGGAAGACGAAGTCTGGATTTGGTCTGTCCCAGTCGTTTGGGAGCAGAGTTGCTGCCATCTAGTGAGCCCAGCCACCAGCACCCTGCCGGAGGGGACTGGCAATCTGATTTCATTCCCCTTGCAAAAGAAACACATGGATAGTTTCCTCAGGGTTGACTGCGGAGGGAAAGAAGACTTTTAAAGAGCTTGGATAAACAATTGGGCATGAAAAATGCAAGCCTGATTTCCATGCACCGTTACCGTAATTAGGCAGGCAAACCAGGCAGGGTTACAACAGTTGGATCTGCTCTGAGAAAGAAATAAGTGGGCGCAGCTCCCTCCCTGTGAGCTCGGTGAGGACTCTGCAGCCGTGGAGCTGCTGGTAGAGGAGCTGAGCAGCACTCGTGGGTGCTCACCTGCATCCCCAGGGCCATCAGGCTCGGTGCTACCCCAGCAAGGCTTTGCTGGGAGCGCTGCCCGTGCTGTGCTGTGCCCACAGCTGCGGGGGCACGCTGGCTGCAAGCCCCCCCAGATATCCTGCCTTGTTAAATCTGGCCTCCTGCCCTGGCTGGTTGGGGCTGAGACAGCTTGAGGATGCAGCCTCAAACTCCCCAGTGGGTGCCTCTCACCTCTGCATCACAGAATCACAGAATCATTAGGTTGGAAAAGACCCATGGGATCATTGAGTCCAACCATTCCCATCAATCACTAATCCATGTCCCTCAGCGCCTCGTCCACCTGTGCCTTAAACCCCTCCAGGGAAAGTGACTCAACCCCCTCCTTGAGCAGCCTCTGCCAGTGCCCAATGACCCTTTCCGTAAAGAATTTTTTCCCAATGTCCAGCCTGACCCTCCCCTGGTGGAGCTTGAGGCCATTCCCTCTCATCCTGTCCCCTGGCTGGGACATCTCACTCCAACCAGTCTCTGCAAAGGGACCAGGGTGTTGGGATGGGCACCAGGGTCTGCCAGGAGCAGCTGGTGGGAGAAGAAAAAGCTCCTGGAAGGCTTTGACCCTCCAGTGATGTGTCCTCGCTCCCTGCAATGGGAAGAACAGGGATGTGGCCCTGCCAGGGCAGCACTGAGGTTTCAGGGCTCCAGCAGGGTCCTGCGAGAGGGGACACGGGGCAGCGGAGAACCACTGGGTCTTCAGCCCTTCTCATGCTCGCTCACCACAGGGATGCTCGGCACGGTCTTCATCTGCCAGACCCATGCGGGGTTGACATAGAACCTCCAGCACTGCTTGAAGGGGGGTTCTCATCCCGAACCCAAACAGAAGGGCTGCCAGGAGCTGCCTGAATCAGTGGGAGTGGAGGGAACAGCCCCCAGTGCCGCATCCCAAACCAGCACCCAGCAAGGGGGAGGCACCAAAGGGCCAGAAGAAAAGGCTCTTTATTAAACCTCCTGTGACTTAGGGACACACAAACAACAGGAGCGGATCAGTGCTGAGAGGCAGAACAAGATTTGTTCTTTGCTTTCTGCCCTGGGGTGCACAACCAGGAGGGCAGCTCGGGTAGGGGAGGCTCCCAGTGCTCACCACGGCTCCTAGGGCAGCTGGGCTGCACCCAGGGTTTGTCCCCACAGCTCTGCCAACTGTCCCCACGCCCCTGCCCAGCATCACCAGCCCCACTGTGCTGTTTTCTCTTGGTGTGCATGCTCACCATCCCCTTGTGCCCCATCGAGGGCCGACACGCGTGCATGCACACAGCCCCCTGGGGCTGTGCTAGGGAGAGTGGGCGCCTTTGAAGGGCTCTTTGTTCCCCCATCTAATTATACCTGAGCAGGGGAATAGAAATGTGCTGAAAACCCCTCGATGGACCTTTCTGACAGGAGCAAGGGCGTTCGGCTGCACAGTGGCCCCATTGTTTTCTCCTGCACGCCTGGGGCTGCCATCCCACCTCCTGCACCCCCTGCTTCCCCAAAATAACCAGCCTGTGATTAAAAAACAGATCATTTCCCTTTGCAACATCAACACTGGGCAAAACGCCCTGAGCCTCCCCCCAGCCCGGGGCAAGGGCAGTGCCCTTGGGTGAGCTATTGCCTTTGGGCACTGGGAGCATCTCCCTTGGCCGGTAACTTCAGCCTTGGAGGTTCATTGAGCTGGGGAGCTCCCCCAGCACATGCCACACCAGCCCGGCTGGGCAACTGCATTTCATAGAATCATAGAATCACCAGGTTGGAAAAGACCCACTGGATCATCGAGTCCAACCATTTCCATCAATCACTAAACCATGTCCCTCAGCGCCTCGTCCACCCGTCCCTTAAACCCCTCCAGGGAAGGTGACTCAACCCCCTCCCTGGGCAGCCTCTGCCAGTGCCCAATGACCCTTCCCATGAAATATTTTTTCCTGATGTCCAGCCTGAACCTCCCCTGGCGGAGCTTGAGGCCATTCCCTCTCATCCTGTCCCCTGTCACTTGGGAGAAGAGCCCAGCTCCCTCCTCTCCACAACCTCCTTTCAGGGAGTTGGAGAGAGCAATGAGGTCTCCCCTCAGCCTCCTCTTCTCCAGGTTAAACACCCCCAGCTCTCTTTCTGTGCAATCGCTCCTGTGCCAAACCCCACAGAGGTCTGGGGACACCCAGCCCTCTGCTGAAACGCACACATCCTCCAGACGCAGAGCAGCAAGGGACTTACGGGTGTAGTAAACAGATTTCCAACAAGGAACTGGTCATAGGTGGTACGGGTGCTGGGGAGAGCACACCAGGCTGCTCCTCATGCTGGTCCTGGCAGGTTGCCTTGAAAATCAGGCAGCCCCAAGCTCTGGCTGTGCTTCTTCCCGAGGCTGCTGGCAGGAGACCTGCATGAAAGGGCATCTTCAACCATCACCATTAGAACGCTTGAGGAAAGGACCAAGGCTTTGGATCACATTTGCCAAGTGTGGACTTGCAAAACAAACCTGCAATGAGCCCAACAGCCTTGGTAGAACTTGGTGGCCACATCCTGCACAAGCACTGCTCGGGCGAAAGACTCACAGGGACGAGCAGACACTCAGCACCCTACACACCTGGCTGTCTTGGCCACACAGGTGAGCACCCTGGATGAGGGTCCGAGGGGAGATCCCATCCCTGCAGGCAGAGATGTACCCATGGGGCCCAAAACAGCCCCACTTGGCTTCTGTCCCACTGCAAAGCCCGTGCCGAGGTGGCTGAGCTGAGCCAGCACCCCTGCCCCAGGGATCCCCAGGAATTCAGGCTCCACACCAGCCACCGCCGCCCCTCGCCCCAGGGCTGGGGGTGCCACCGGGAGCCAGGCTGGCTTTACCGCACCCTCTGCCATGCTGGGCACAGCCCTTGCAGGTCCGGGCTTGCCAGCGGCTCTGGGGCCATCGCAGCACGCTGACTCCAGGCTGAGACACACAGCGGGTCCCACCGAGCACGCGGTGGGGCTGGGGGAGCTGCTGGGTGGTGGGTTCCTGCCTGCAGCAGGCTGGCTGGCTCCCCAAAGCCCCTTTCCCCTCACACCAAGCCCTGGTCACCCCACACTCGGCACAGCTGCGGGTGGGTTTTCGCACCCACCAGACACGCAGGAGCTGCTCCCCTGGGTCCCGTTCCCACCATCAGGCTCTGCATTGACTGGATGCACCTTCACCACCGTGACCCCACGTTCTTCAGTTTAGTCTGTTCCCAGGATGTACGCATCATTACAGCCGTTCCACCCACACCTTTCCCAAGCTACCAATGTTTTAGGATGGCAGGAGAAGTCTGGTTTCTGTGGGACAGAGGATCTACACCTTTCAGACCCCAGACCACCTCTGTAAAGTTGCCCATGGGCTTTGACTGCAGTAGCTGGGACAAAAAGCACCATAGCTAATGCCTCCGTAGTGATTTACCTGAACGCTCCACATAAGGAGCAAAAACCCAGGCTGGGGAGCAACCTGGGAAAGCGCTTGGACACGCCTGAGAAGCCATGAGCTGGTGGATGTCAAGGTGAGAGGATATTTCAGTCCCTCCTCCCCACGCCTGTCAAAGGCTCAGGGACCTTTAGCTGCGCTGAAGCGCTTGCAATGCACTGCAAAAAGTAAAAAAAAAAATAATGTAGGCAAGAAAAAGAGAAAAATATAGGAAAAATATATATAAGGGGAAAAGAAAAATATAGGGGAAAAAAGAAAAATATAGGGGAAAAAAGAAAAATATAGGGGAAAAAGAAAAATATAGAGGGAAAAAGAAAAATATAGGGGAAAAAATATGTAGAAAGAAAAATACGGGGGAAATATATAGAGAAAGAAAAATATATAGAGAAAGAAAAAATACATAGAGAAAGAAAAACCTAGAAAATAGAGAAAAACAGGAAAGAATAAAAACAGAAGAAAAAAGACAAAAACGCAGGGAAAAAAAGAAAAACACGGGAAAAAAAAAAAACATGGGGAAAAAACACGGGGGGGGAAGCAAAACACGGGGGGGAAAAAGAAAAACACGGGGGGAAAAAAGAAAAACACGGGAAAAAAACACATAGGAATAAAACAGAAAAATATAGGAATAAAAAAAGAAAAAAAAAAGAGAAAAAAAAAAGGGAAGGAAAAAAAAAAGAAAAAAAAGAAAAAGAAAAAAAAAAGAGGGAAAAAGCAGATCCCTCGGGCGCAGCCTGGCGGCAGCAGGGACCCGCCCGGGAGGTGGCAGCAGCCCCAAGGCGAGCAGGAGGGAGCGGGAGGAGCCGGGGTGCGGGGGAGGTGCGGGGGTCGCTGAGCCCCGGGGCCCCAGGGCCGAGCCCCGGCCGTGCGAACCGTCGCCCTGCTCAGCCACGGGGCTGGAGAGGCGAGGAAGCAAAAAGATTTCATATCCTTCTAACCTTACTGCCCTCCTCTCAGGCTTCCTGCGAGCCCGGCAAGGAGGAGAGGAATAAGACTGGGTTTATAGACTGCGTGGGCAACGCTGCTGCATCCCTCGCTCCTCCGAGCCTGAGCGAGGAGCCGCCTGCTACACGCGATGGGCTCAGCACCCCGAGGGTGTCAGAGCCCCGCACCGGGGCTGGCAGCGCACAAGGTCATAGAATCATAGAATGACCAGCTTGGAAAAGACCCATCGGATCATCGAGTCCAACCATTCCCATCAAACACTAACCCATGTCCCTCAGCGCCTCGTCCACCTGTCCCTTAAACCCCTCCAGGGAAGGGGACTCAACCCCCTCCCTGGGCAGCCTCTGCCACTGCCCAATGACCCTTTCTGTGAAGAATTTTTTCCTAATATCCAGCCTAAACCTCCCCTGGTGGAGCTTAAGTCCATTCCCTGTTGTCTGGTCCCCTGTCACTTGGGGGAAGAGCCCAGCTCCCTCCTCTCCACAACCTCCTTTCAGGTAGTTGTAGAGAGCAATGAGGTCTCCCCTCAGCCTCCTCTTCTCCAGGTTAAACACCCCCAGCTCTCTCAGCTGCTCCTCATAAGATGGGACAGAGAAGGGTAAAGGAGGAGCTGAGAAGTTTTTTACCTCAATGACAGGGACACCCCTGCAGCAAGGGGTCACTGATAACGAAGGGGGAAGGTTGTCACCCAGCAGGTCCCAACCCTGAGGACAAACTGCCCAGATCCCTCCTGTGAGGCCAAACGGGACCCAGCGAGCATCACTGGTGCCCCCCAGCCCCACAGGCAGTGAGGGCCACCCCAGGACCCCTATCCCCTGGGCTCACTCTGCCCCCCACCTGCATCCATGGGGAGCCGGGCTCTGCCCCCAGCAAGAAACACATCACCAGGATGCAGGAGTTGTCCCCTCCCAGACTCCACGGTCTCTGCAGGCAGCCTGGGTGTCCTGCCCGAAGATGTGGGTGCCCCGTGCCCCTCCAAAGGGGTGGTGGGGACTGGCACTGCTATAACCAACACTATTGCACACCATCTCCGTGACCCATTTCAGCACCATCCCGGTAGCACAGCATCCATCCCAGTAGCACAGCATCCATCCCAGCAAATGAAGGGACCCAAACACCCACAAATTCCACCTCAAATCTCCCTTGGAAGCCATAAAGCAAAGGGGATCACAACAAGGTCATGCTTCACCTTCCAGATCCTCTGCTTGTCCCCCCAAGTCCCTCCTTGTCAGGGAGCATTTGGGAAGGGCAGAGCTGCCCATGACCATTCAACCACATCAGGAGGGTTCAAGCTGTTTTCCAGCCAGGCAAAGGTCCTCAGGGGTTTGGTTTTAAAACCAGAGCAGCTCTAGGAAAAAGAAAGCAAGCGTCATCTCAGTGGTCAGAGCTGAAAGGCCAGGAACTCTCAAGGTGTCAGCGCACACCACCCCTCAGCTAAGCCCAGGTAACACCAGATACAGGCAGGCTGGCCAGGGAGGGCAGCAAGACAGATGAAGTGAACGGTGACAAATCCATCCCAGGATTCGTGGCTCTGCAAGCACGGGCAGGCAGCCAGGCTTGCGCTCCAGGGATTTGCAGAGTACCCGTCCAGATTGTTTTGCAAAAACACGGTGCTTTTACGCTGAGGGAAGTTTAGGAAAGTACACAGGATTCTTGCAACTGAGAGATGGAGCCCAGGAGAGAAAGGGGAAAAAAAAAAAAAAGAGGTGGGAAGGCACAAATAATTTGTTCCAAGGAGCACGTCCAAGAACAGCCACATGAGAACATGAAGATTGCAGGTATACGTCACCAATTTACTGGAGTAGCAGCTCCCACGGAGCAAAGATCAGCCCTGCGAGCACGCAGCTTCTTCTTAGAACCAGCAGCAGATTCTCAGAGGACCTTCAGAGCACACCAGTGACAGACCAGGCAACAAGGAGCAGAGCCTGGGTACTAGTCCCGAGCCGTTTCCTCCATCCCTGCTAATCCTAACCACCTGTATTAGGAGTTCCCACCAGGGAGAACGAAATTACATTTTCTCAAGGATGATAATCCATTTAAAGACAGCACTTCTTAGGAGGCTCGGGACTTTTCCCAGCCTTCTCTGCACAGCCCTCCCTCCTGCATGTGCCTGAGGAGACACAGATGGGTCCCATCCCTCAGGAGCTATCAGAGCTGGGGAACATGGAGAAGAAGTAGCTTCCTCCAGGTCTTGCTTAAGAGCAGAGCTGTTTTAGTCCAGAACAGCACTAAATGAACATGGACTTTCTCCCAGAGCAGCTGATCCCAGGGAAGCTGAAACAACTCCGCTCCCACTTAAAGGACAGCGTCAAACTTGAAACTTGGCAAGGCTGTCTGCACATTGCTCCCCTACTTTGAGGGCACAGGAAGATGCTGCTGTCACCCGGTGAGAGGCGTAAGCCCATCTCTACCTCATCTGTCCCTTCTGGCTGCAAGGGGGCAGCTGTCTCCATATGTCATCACAAAACTGACCACCACAGAAACAACAGCCTCACCTCCTTCTGCTACCCTGCATCTGCCTTACTTGTCTGGAGGAGCCTCAGGAGCTCCAGAAGCCTAGCGAGGCTGGTCCCACTGGAGTTATTTGTGGGTCAGGCACCAAAGACAACTCTGAAGTAGCTGAAAAACCCCCTTTGAGCTGTGATCCCAGCACACCTTCCCCTTCTGTAAACCAAGGCGTTACACAAACACGACCTCCCTGTTAGCCAGCTCCCAAAAGTAACTTCAGATCAGAAACAGTCCAAAAAGCCAGTTTTAGAAAGTACCGGTTTATTTGAGGAGGAAAAAATAATATCAATAACAGTGGAAAATCTCCAAGAGCAATTACACAAGAGAATCCAAGGATCCCAAGAAGCAGACGCCGTTCCTGCCTTCCCAGCAGTGCTGTCCATAGGCAGTGAAACCCCTGCTCTCCTACCCAGTCTACAGTGAACTCTGTGCAGTTTTTGGAGCCCCCCAGAGCCTGCAGTTTCTCCAAACACACTTGTACTGGGACCAAGCGAGTGAGTCAACCTGGAGGAGGAGCCCTGGGAAAAGTCCTCTCACACAGATGTCTCAATACACGGCTCCTCTGCCACCTCCGCTTTGCCTGCCCAGCTCCAAGAAGCAGCTGCTGCCAGCTGAAGCTGAACTTCTTTGTTCTATTGACTGTGAATTTGGCCTAAAGCCGACAACAAAGCCTTAGCAAGTGGGCTCCAGGAGTCGATGAGACTTCTCGACAGCCTTTGCAACCCTCTGGTTTTGTGTTGCTTACTCAGTTACATGGTTTAAGGAGCCACACTCAGACTTTGCCTTAATCCACACCAGATTCAGAGAACTTCAGTAGGACAGGACTCGCATAAAGCAGCTCTGTAACACCTTCCTGAAACAGAAGCGTTGGACACACACGTTACCTTCACCCTAGGAGCACTGGGGGAATTGCTCTAACTCTCAGTAGAGGTAGGAGCTATTGTACACCATATATTAAGAAGGACCCACCACAGGAGGTTCAGCGCTAGCCGCCTATAAAGCTCAGTGCTCCCAGCTGAGAGACGCCTAAGCCAGCCTTCCCGAGAGGCAGGTACTCAGCACAGCACCGTGGGGCACTCTGCAGCGCAGCCAGCCCCCAGAACAAAGTTATTTCATCCATCCTGCAAGCTTCCAATGCTTGCTTTGAAGAGCAACCCCAGATGCGGATCTTAGACCCAGCTCAAACCCAGCACATCACAGGCCAGAGCCTGCACTCAGGCACAGCCTGGGACACAGCGACAGAGCCCCAGGGCTCAAGCTGGGCACAAACCCAGCTGCGCTCTAGACGAGACACTGGACACACAGCAGCACCAACTAGATCAAGCCTCTTACACGCAGCAAGGCTGCTGAAGAATTAACTCCAGCCTTTTCACTCTTAACTGCTCATTTCTCAGTAAAATATAGAATATATAGCTCTATAGGACTGATTGTAATATATTACAGACTAGAAATACTCTTGTCATTTCCCTACTTAAATCATATTAAGAATCCAATTTTGCATACAGATTAATCCTAGAAGTTATTACCTTGAATTTATAATTAAAATTCACAGAATAAAGCTTAAATAGTTTTCACAGAGACTCATTATATTAGTGTTTTACATACAAAGGATAAAAGTTACCAAATGAGAAGAGCAGCCATTTCAGAAACTATAAATAATTCTATTTAACAAAAAATAAAATCAAATCCTAAAAAAGCTTTGGGAAAAACATAAATATCTTTACCCTCTACAGTAGCCGCTATAGAACTAAAAGAAACCTGTAACACACTGTAGCTACTTCTGCTTCAGTTCAGAATATGAATCATATAAAACAACATCTCTAGAGAAATGCCCGGCCAAAGGAAACACAAAGGGATTGAAAAAATAGATCTGAGGAAATTAAAAAAGTAGATTTTTTTATTATTATTATTTCAAAACCATTTCTACAAACCTTATATAAACATCAGGCTATTTTCTTTAAAATTTTGATATAAAAAAAATCCTACAAGCATTCCTTAAAAAAAGGCAAGAGACTGAAGGCAAGGAAAGGGTGTCGGCACAGCCAAACAAAACTGGCTGCCCTGATTTCATGGATTAATGGCCCTTGCCTGGGGCCAACAGGAAGAGAGAGAAGTCTCCTGGGAAGACTTTCCCATAGGCCCTTTATGGCATTCAGGGATTTTGAGCCCCAGTGGGCTTTCTACTCCCTGATAAGGCAACGTCATCTGCAGTGTAAGAGATTCATAAATAGTTCTCCACAGAAACATCGCCAGCCTGCTGCAAGACGTCTATTAGCGAGGCTTATACAGAAAGCCGTCTTCAACAGAAGAAGCCAATCTGAGCACAGCACACTGGATGCAAACACACAGTGTTTGCTTCCGCAGTCTGTTTTGTGTTGATATACCCTCTGTAAAACCAAACAGAAAATTTGGCATCTTTATTCTTTTGACGCTAGCTTTAGAAAAAAAAAATACAGAGGGTTTGGGGCTTTTTTCAGACTCTTTGTATTTCATTGGGCCCTTGTTAGCTGAGCAGGATGGGAAGGGTCATGTAGGAGGTTTTGGTTTTTCTCTCAAAAGTCACTTTGAAATTCAACCCGAAAGGAGCACTTGTTCAGCATGTCTCATCTGAGGGCACGGTGTTTCCATAGTCTGTTTGTCCCTTGACGGGCACAAGGTGCTGCTGAGCTTTAAGCATAGAACTCATTTGTAGGGGCTTTCTTGTAGATTGGTTTCTTCCCAAGATCATAACTGCCTTCGTCCTTTTTCTTCATGCGATAGACTAGGAGGAGGATCAGGAAGACAGCAAAAAGGAGGCCCACTGCCCCTCCTGCAATGAGAGCTGGAGGAAAAAGAGCATGGAATAAGTAAAGTCCTGGACAACTCCTCTCCAAACTATCAGCTATATCTCAAAATTTGCTTCAGGAGCAGCAGCTCCCAAAGCTGCCTCCAGAGCCAGTGTTGTCCATGTCCTGTCATCACTTGTGCTGGCATTTTCAGTGCCAGAATATATAATTGGAAAAGGCCAGAAAGTGTTTTTACCCAACCACAGAGGAACCACATGTTCCACATTAACCAGTTTGTGTTAATATTCCAGTTTAGTGCAAGAAAAAGGTCTAGACAAAAATACATCCTCCCAACACAGAGATAAAACAAACCAAAAAACACCCAAAAAAGCCCCACCACAACCCACAAACAGCATCAACTCCAGGGAAGAGGCACAGGTCCAATTTGAATCCTTCATTAACCCATGTGAGCATGCTCTGGCGTCTGCATTTCAATTAAAAAGCACATCCCACCACCACCTCCCTCCAAGTAACACCCCAACCACCAAAAACCATGAGCCCACAAGAAAACACCAAGTTTTTCTCTCCTCACACCAAGGGTGGCCACAAGACTTGAGTGACACCTGCTCATTGCATCAGATCAGTTTCTTTGTTAAGTGGCTTTGCCATGTGCTCTTCCAGTCACTTCTGTAGCTGGAAGAATGACTGCAGATCAGCAAAATGTGCTGAAGTTTGTACTCAGACAACCAGCCCCAGTGCTTGAAGTGTTCCTTGACACAGATCTATCCCACATGCTGAGGGGAAGCCAGTTGCTTGGTTTTGCTCAAGCCAGAGCTACTCAGATCCATAACAGCTGAGTAGGTGTTTAAATCCCTTAGACGAATAGTTTGGTTCCTGGTAAGGCTCAGAAAAGGCAGGACTGGGGCAGAGGTTAGAAGGAAATGCCTGCATTTGATATTAAAGTCTGATGTCATTGATTTATGGCTAGATACCCTCTCACTGCAGTAGTAGCTGGGTGCAGAGCAGGTGCCATATGACTTGCATGGTGCTTAAGCCAACAGTCAGCTGCTAGGCTCCAACTCAAGCTGTTTACCCCAGCAAGGCAAGCAGTAGACACTTTAGCTGTTTTTATAAAGACTCAAAGATGGAAGGCAGTCACAGAGGTAACATCTCACTCCCCTTGTCACCCAGAAACTCCCCAAAGAAACAGGGAACAATAAAAGTCATTTTGATTTACAGTATTAATTATTTATCAGGACAAGGTGGAGCATTACCTGTAAGGACTTCTGTTCTTTCAAAGATGCTGCTGTTGGCTGTGCTTGCCATGGAGATCTTGTTGGACGGGTTCTCTTCGACAGGTTCAGCTTTGTCTGCAATGATTTCATTGTCCAGCATCGTGTTTTTCGCCTCACCTTCTATCTTTCTCTCAGTATCTCCTGGGATATAGTTGTCAGATATCTACAGAATATAGACAAACCACACCCATCAGTAAGTAGCACCCAGCCTACCTACAATTGAAAGCAGGAGGGTGTGCAGGGAAAGGAAAGTTTGCTTAGTGCATTACGAGTGTGCTGTTCCTGCTCATGCAGGTAAATTCATCTCGATGCCACATCTTGCAGGGGAAAGGGTATTCAGAAAGCTTCACAGATAGACCAGAGTAGCTATGTATTGCTTAAAACATGCAGAGGCAATACCTACCACAGGAGTATCCATGGTGGTCAGATAAATGGCATCTTCAGAGTCTGTGTAGTCTGCAGAGGGGGAGAAATAAAGAAAATTATGAAATAAAGGACAACACTACATTATTGTCTCATTACAACCCATTTTTCCAGAATTCAGACACTTCCCGCAATAGCAGCAACTGCAGCCAAACCAGGATTCATACTCTGCTGACTCCAGTGCCCTCTTATCTACTAGTACTTTCACCACTTAATGGCTTTGCACAAGACCATGAGATGTAATCTTAAAACCAACAAGTCTCTCACATGGGAGAGATCTTCAGCTGGATCCATCAGCCCCTGCCACAGATTATCAGGAGCTACCCTGCGAAGCCGGTCTGCTATAGCTTGCCAATGGATGGCGATGCTCTCACCGCCCACTCCTAAAGGATACTTCGCCAACCTTCTAGTTACCAGATCTGCCCAAACATGTCAGGCACCGATTTCAGCACTTGTTCTTTCCCTTTCAGAGAACAAATGTTAACATAAAGGGGACACAGAGCTGCAGAAACTGGTTTGGGCAGGGAGCTTTGCATGACATTGAGTTCACTTGAACATCAGTTAGTCCTCTACTTTGGTTGGCCTCAGCTGAGACATCAACTTTAAGCCTTTTAACACTGCCTCAACAATAGATTATTTATTTATTTATTTAAGCGTCTCAGAAGTTCTTTGGAGTTCAACAGGAAAGAGATCCAGCCACTGCAATGCCTTTTCACTTGCAGTAAGGCAAGCTTGGCTGGAGTCCACCTGTCCTCCCTGAGTGATTCAACATCACAGTACAGCCACTTTCACTGTTCTCATCTGCATGTGCCTATGATTCACAACACCTTCTCATCTCCATCTCACACCGTAGTTCCCTCTGGACCTCTGGCTGTGCACTTAGCCCCTCGCGAGTGACTGGTGGCACTGGGAAGAATTTCACAGTGTCAGCTGAGGGAGGTCCAATTTCCCCCTTACCCACTTACCTCCAGACCCAGATGCCTCATATATATAGGATTCGACAGCAGTTAAGTGAGGCCTGAATTCACCCATGTCCTCATCGTCCGGCAAGTCTCCAGAGGCAGGGTAGGCAAGCCATCGGGCATCCATGGTCTCGGTTTCTCTCACCTGAAAACAGGGGTGGAGAAGTGTTAAAGATCAGGCAGCTCCTCAGAAGCGTTTCACTAAAAGGTCAGGAGTTCAGAGTCTGTGCTGAGCACATCATTTCCATCAGAAGAACATTATATGCTGAACTTCCTCTCCATCAAGAGCATTATCTAGCCTGGAAATAGCTGAATTCCCCTAGAATTTCTCAGAAGCGAGAGTCAGCCTGGGAGGGGAATTTCCTGAGGGCGACAGATTCAGGAGGTTCACCTGAACTCACAGGCTGAAAATAACACAACAGGACCTTGGTCAGGAGTCTGTAGAAGCATTTGGAAAAGCAACATCTTCAGTTTGCGATAAGGGGGCATTTTGGAAGGACTTGCTACTCCCAGAGAAAAAGCCTGGCACCTATAGGTCAATTTTCTGTGTAGCACTGAAGCCTCACGCCAAGAGAATTCATTGCTTCTTGAGTTGAGAACAAACCTATTTTATGACCCAAGGGTTAAAACCTGGTCTGTCATTTCAGCTGAATCGCAGTGCAATACAGTGTGATGTTCAAGAGCGCTTGCTATCAATAATGACTTGCCAGAAGGAAGAGCTTCCCCTGCCTCACCTCTTCGAACGCACGTAAACAAACAAGCCTGTAAAATGGTAAAATGATGTCCGTGATCCTAGGACGTGACAGATGCAGCTACAGGCAGACATTAGCGAAATGGCAGCGCAGGAAAGGCAGCCTGCTCGCCCTGCAGAGCAGCGAGGCCAGGACAGCCTCCCACAGAACGAGCTGTTCAGCCACAATGGCAATTCACACACCACAGCTCATTTGCGCATGGACTTCCAAGGAGCCACAAGCCCAAACCTCCTGCCCTTATCAAGGTTATGCCATTTCCCCGTAACTATTCCTCCTCACTCCACAGCCCTGGGGACAGTCCTGGTGAGGGGACCACAGGTATGAGCTCTCAGGTTGCTCAGCACCAGCCCACAAATTCCAGCAGCTCAAGGTTCTTCCACAGCCATGAAGTAATAATCCTTATGGTGGGGGCCTTGACTCCTTCCCCTACAGTGAGAAGCACAATGCACATGGACGAGTCCATCACTAGGGGCTAAGCTATCAATATTTTTTCCACAGTCCTCACAGAGAGGCTGGGAAGTCATGGTCAGGGAAATCTTTCTGAAGGTTGATCGCCCCAGGAAAGCATTTATAAACATTCCTTTACTCCACAGTCCTGCACATCTGAGGGCTCTTCTTAATGTTCAGGTCTACCACGAGTGACAGCCTCACAGGGGTGAGGAGCAGAGACTCGCAGGGATACTTAAGAGCTGTGTGGCATCATCCAAGCCTCAACACTTCATTGGGGCTGCACCAAGACCTGGATTGGCTGGGATCAGCCTTCCTGCTTGCCCAGCCAGGTGTGGCCCATCCCACAGCAGTGACACCTATTACAAATTACATCCACTATCGATCCCACAAGCAAAAGCAAACAATCAGCCACAAGCCATGCGTCAACTTCCTCTGCCCACGTCCCCAGCCCTGCTTCCAGTCCAGGTTTCCCTGCCCATTAGCATACTAGTTTTGCCACAAATGAGACCTTGTGGTCAGGACAAGATGTTTCTCATTTTGCATTAGGAGCAGTGGGTACTAGACGTGCTTTTCACTAGCTTTTCGAGGCAGCTCTGCTGGAGGATAACCAAATGAACAGCCCAGAAGGCATGAGGTGCTGTGGCCAGCTTTCCTCCTAGACCCCGTGTCTCCACTCTGCTTGAGCTTGGCACAAGGTGATGGGAAGAGGGCTGAAGAGGACAGCCAGCTGGGAAGAAATCCCCCCCCACCTCCAAGCCTGGAACCAGGCATTCCTAACCTTATGGATCACTCGCTCCAAGGCAAATTCATTTCAAGATACGTGAAACTGAGCCAAAGCCAGACCTGCAATGGAAACTGCTGCCAGCGTGCAGTGGCTGTTCCCATGAGAGCTTCTGGCCATCGAGGGGCAGGAGGAACCCAATTCCCGTAAGGCTGGGCAGCACATTTGCTGCCTGCATAACCCGGCTGCTGTGCCAGAACAGATCAACATTGGCAAGAGCTCTGCGCTGTGCCGCACCCCTGTGCCAGCTCACGCTCTACTTCGTTATGAATCACAGCCAGCTCATGTCCTAACGAGAGTGGCCCAAGAAAACCCACATTTAAGCAAGCCATCAAGTGGCTGGACAGCAGGCTGGCCTTATCAGATCAGCCCAACCATGAGCGAAGCGGTGGCTGCCAGCCACAGCGATTAGTACATGCTGTGGAACGCACCGGGTCTGGCTATCAGAAAGCCCTATTTAAATCAGGACTGACGGTGTTTACAAGCCAGAGGACATAACAAGGAAATTACTGACTCACAAGCGTAAATAAGATTATATGGGAGCGTTCCCTGAACTCACTCTTCATCATCCTCTTGAGCAAAGACGGGGAAGTTCCTGGAAGCCACGAGAGCTTCACAAACTGACAGGAAACTTTTCCTGTAAGCAGGAAGCCTCATTGTAAAGCTTCATCTGCCATGGAAGTTAAAGGGCTGCCGAGCATCTCCAAACCTCCCCTCCAGGTTTCTAGACATGCCCTCCTGTGGAGCAGGGGCATGGGCAGCCCAGGAAGAGTTAACATCCAAGCGTGCAAAGCAGGTTTGGAGCAGGCACATTCATAGAATCATAGAATAGAATCATAGAATAATCAGGTTGGAAGAGACCCACCGGATCATCGAGTCCAACCATTCCTATCAAACACTAAACCATGCCCCTTAGCACCTCATCCATTCCTCACATGCACACCTGCAAGAGGGCACACAGGCACTTTCACAGACCTAAGAATAAGGGCTGTGGCTTCCCAAGTGCCAAATAAAGACCTCCCTGAAGACCTGCTCTAAAAGTGCATCCTTTTCCAAGACGATTCCGTCCTCCCTACAGCTCTCCTACGGAACCACAGAAGGTACCTGTGCTTCCTCCCAGCTGGCAGGCTGCAGCCAAGAAGAAAAAGCTGAGAGATGGCTGCAGGTTGATGGCCAGCCCTTGCCAAGTTGTCTCTGGCCACATCCAGCTTAACACCTTCAGCAAATGTCAGCTGGAGGAGGGCACCGGCACTGTTCTGAGTCTGCTTTCTACCATCTGTGACCCCAGCACTGGAGCTGGGCCAGGGACTTGCTGGGAGATTCAGACTGGGCGGCTGCACAGCCCCACCTCACCCCAGCAGCTGAAGTCAAGCCCTGCTATTAATATGCTCCTCTCTAGCTGGAATCTGTAGCAAAATCAACCTTTTCTGCAGGAGTCTAGCTCCAGGATTGTTCCTCACGTCAAGCAGCTTTTACCCCCAGTAAACACCCTGGGAGATTAACCAATATGCTGGGGAACAGAAACTTTTCCTGCCTGCCAGTGGCAAAAAAATAAGAGTTTACTCCCTGCCAAACAACAAGCACATCAGGCACGTGAACTATGAGTGTCATTCCCAGAAAAGCTGGGCACAGAGGTCTCATTTTCGAGCCGTAGACAGGCTGCACTACTGGCCGAAGCCAGACACTGTTTGCTCAGTTCAGGCATGGGAATTACAGCCCTGGCATGCCAGGCAGGGACTTGCAAGCCTTGCTGTGTCCCATCCCTCACCCATCCCACTCCATTTTATGCTCCTGGAGCCTTTACTTACAGCCCCAGTGTACAACTAGCATCTCCTCAAAGCAAGAACATCTATTTACTGAGGCAGCAAGCAAAGTTTCTGTCCAACATGTGCATTTCCCCAGCCGCTGCTAATTCTGGGAACTAACAAACCCCAGCAGCTTGTCCACCGCAGGCCACACATCCTCACCACAGCCTTTGCAAACCCTTTCAAAAAAAAGAAAAAAAAACACCACTCCCAAATGATGTTTAGGGGCAGAGACAAAGTCTTCCAGACACGGAACTGAGTTTAATGACGGGCCCTTGCCTCTGATCAAACACACTGAAAAGCTTCTTCAAAGAGTTCCAGCCAGCAAGCAGGAAAGGGAGTCAGACCTGCAGAGGGTCTCAGGCACCCAAATTGCAGGGAGCTCTTTATCAAGTTTATAACTTTGGCACGGAGATTCAGCGCTGGCTCCTGCGTCTCCCGCCCCAGCACTGTGTACACAAGCCTAGCAGTAAACAGGAGCAAGGTGAAAGTCAACCTTTCCCAGACAAAAGCACATGGAGACTGGCCAGCCTAGGAGGTGGCAGAGGTGCAGGCCTGTTAACTCTTTGTAGCCTGCAGGGATAGAGAAATGCAAGTGGCTCCTGAGGCTGTTCTCAGGAGCTCTGTACTAGGGGACAGTTGCAAGGATCACCTGGTGAGCTGTGGTACACAAAACACCTTTCCCAGACCTGTGCTGTCATGAGCAGATGTCACTTTATACCCCCACAATGTACATCCAGATCAACTTAACCAGAAAGGGCTCCTGGATGACACCAGCAGCTGCCTGCATGTCCCAGCCACAGAACCTGGTTTATTAAGAGATCATCCTTGCAAGGCCACCCACCTGGCCCTCATATTGTGCTGCCTCATGGAACAAAGAACACTGAATCTAACAGGGCCTTTCCAGTGCAAGGATGCAAAGCCCAGCAAACCACCAAGCCCGAGAGAGGGGATTTCCATGCAGTTCACTTCCACCCCACTCTCGCAGGAGTGCACAAACCAGGAAGGTTTTAAAGCTCACGCAAAACACGCGAAGGAGCTGGGACTGAGAGCACAGCTCGCCCCCTCAAAGCCCCCCAAAACCAGGAAAGCGGAGGAGCTGCAGTGCGGGAATCAGGGCAGCTCAGATCGGTGGGAGTCAGCCAGATAGAGCCGACCTCCAGGGGAAGGAGGCACACAGCGAGGGAACACGCAAAGACAGCTCCATCTTCCCATCCGAACAGGCACCAAAAGAAAGTTATTAGAAGTGACATGAGCTTCAGGCAGAGGCAGCTCCTGTCAGACCAGTAAGGGAAGGGTCTGTATTTCCCAAAAAAACCTTCCTTAATCTCTCCCCTCCCTCCATGCTCAAGCTCTATATAAAGTCACTTTTGTCCTGAGAGCAAAGCCAATATCAATATTTCAATCTAGATTGCACCTAACTCCTTCAACACATCAGACGCAGCAAAAAGAAAAAAAACAAACATTTGTGCCAAGTGCTTGTGTCCATGCTTGAAGGGTACCATTTCACTTCTCATTCCTGGTCAGTCTGTCCCACATAACTCACAGTGCACCCAGCCCACGCCTGCCTCTGTGCCAAGGGACAGAAGTTAAACAGCTCCCATGCAGGCACACGCGTGTCTTCAGTTGCATAGCAGGCTTACTCTGAGGCTTCCAAACGTGGTTAAATATTACTGTGCCTTTGCTCAACGCTTTCCAAGTAATCCTAGAACAGGACCACAGGTACTGTGACCTTGGGCAACGCCAGACATGCCCACCTCCTCTCTGGTAGCCACACTGTACAGGTGCACTCCCATCACAGGGAGTTGTAAAGGAAAATCCACAATGCCTCTGAGAACTGAGGGGGAAATCAGAGACATAAGTACTGACCAGGGCTTGCGGGCAGCTCCCAGCTGGAGCAGGGGATAGCACTGCATCTCCGGTACCCTAAGCCAGCTACTGCAACCCATCTCTGTGCCTCTTACCAAAGAGGGAAAAAGACAGGTTTATTTTTTGCTCAGTAATACAGGCAAGTAGTAGGGTCTCGCTCAGAAAGACAGAGCAAGAGCAACATGCAGGCTGACGAACTGCTCAGCTGGTAAAAGCATCACTTGTTCAAGGTGACTTAAGAAAAGCATCCCCAGTCCCTGTCCAACCAGGTATCCATCTCCCTGCAGCCACATAACCAGTCCTTCGTGCTCAGACGCAGCAGCCCACGCACTACGTGGGGAAAGTGCACTAACGCACGTCCAGCACTACATGGCCTCAGCCGGGGTCACTGCCCCACTTGCCCCTGCTCCCTGGGTGATTCTTTAAGCTGCATCGCCACAAGCAGCTCTCCTGGGGCTCATGCAGCAGTGGCAGCATAATCCCCATGACAATTACACCGTAATCCTGGGCTCTGGAGGGCGACTCGCTGTCATGGGTGCCTCCTCTGCAGCAGAGATGAATCCTCCCGGGCTCTGCTTGCTGAAAACGGGCTTCCCTGCACTTACAAAGCCAAACCTCAGCTACCTTTTAACTCGTGTACATTTGCTTACACACAGCCTGGCAACTTCAGACCACTCCATAGGTGCGTGCCTTTCAGGCCATGCTGTAGAAGCGAGCAGGAGGAGGACAGAGCGAGATTACAAAGGAACGAATTCTTGTTTAACTGCTCTTGCCTGATTATCTTCCAAGAGTAAAGCCATAAAGACTGAGTCCTCTGCCAGGCAGGCACACACTGGGATCTGTTTACTGCAACAGAGGCAAGAGAGCTGCTCACTGCCCAGCTCCAGAGACCGAGAGTGGGAAGGGGATGGCTGCATCCCCCCTCCAGCAGGACAGATAAAGCTCAGCAGTCTGTATGCAGATCACTTGCCCTAAAGCAAATAAAGATAAGGTTCTGGGTAAAACTGCAAGAGGGGAAAGCAGGAGCTCTCATGTGACCCAGGAGGAAAACAACTACAGCAGAGCCATTCTGCACCCCTGAAAGGTTCTCCTGATCATGGGCAGCATAAGCACTTGGTTCATAAAGAGATGGCATTTTTATGGTCATAACAAACCTCGTCATAGGTATTTCACACACTTCACTACCCAGGGCTCAGGCCTGAAGCTGGAGAAATCTATTTAAGGTTAAAAAGAAATGATTCGGTTTATCTGGCTCACAACTTGCTCCGAGGTGCTGTAACAGGAGGCTCCCATTGCATCCCTGTCTGTGAAAGAAAAGAATTATATAAAGGCCACAGCAAGGCGGCTTTTCCATCAAGGATGATTTCTCATGCTGACACTTCATGCTTGGGATATTTCACATATTATATGTCCCTCTCACGCCAGGGAGAGGCCTGCCCTCACTGCTCTTTCCTAGAGTACAGCTACACCCCAATATTTCCCCGGCCACGCACACAAGTGGAATTTCCACTTGGTAAGAAACACATGACATACATTTTTGGGATCTTCATGGTACCTCATGCCAGGGTGTTAGCAAAATGAAGCCAGACACCCAACTTCAAAGGGAACCTTTCCTAGCTGGCTCACCATACAACTAATCTCAGCTTGTTTGTACAGTCAAGATTCCCAATGCAGCGGCCTAGAAATGTTTCCCCTCCCACAATCCATTTTAATCTAATCAGAAGTAGTGGCCCAAAGATGCAGGCTTAGCCCGGGCAGTTGAGCTCTGCCAGCATAGTTATGCTATTTAAAGTTTTGCTCTGCTGGCAAACGTACCAGTAAAAACTTGTAACAGAGGAAGTTATCAGCTTGAAAGCACTCGAGAGAGCATAGCCGTACCACTCTGCTATCAGAATATACCCCTGTAAGCATTTATACAAACAAACATTTCAACAGCAGGGATTTTCCTAGTTAGCTAGCAGCAACGGTTGGGCTTTCAGTGTGTGGAGTGTTTTTGTTTTGTTGCGTTTTGTTTTTCAGTAAAGACATTCCTGACGCGGGCAGAAGTTGCCCTGGCTTGGGCCCAGAAAGCAAGAGACGCAGCACATGCTATTGGGGACGACACAGCTGTACTTGGGGAAACCTGTCACTCCCAGGACCATTTTCTTCTCCTAGAGCTCTGGACTCCCAGCCAGGCTTCCTCCCCTCTCCAAGCAATGGGGAGCAATTGGCAGCAGTATTCCAGCCCTCCCTGACTGCACCTCTGCACCGTCAGCATCACAGCCAGGAGCAGAGGGAGTCGGCTCTTGTTTTGGTCACTGCTTCCCTGGCTTTGCAAAGCCTGCACTCGGCTGGACCAGCAAGTTGTTTAGTAACCAACGCACAGGACTAGCTCATCATACTCAGCCTCAGGAAACTCAGAATTAGCGCCAAGAACAGCCCGCACATAAACAGTCTCCTGCAAGATCCTGGCTCCAGAGTCTGCTCCACTGCACGCTGTGGATTTGCAATAAATATTTATCTTGCTGGAGAACAGATTTTTCCAAGCAAAAACTCCTGACATCAGTAAGGACTATATTTCCATTTTGGGGAGAGACTGCTAGAAGCTTCTTTTTTAGAGGGATACCTTAGCCCACAAAAGGAGTTTCTGCCCCTCTCCTAGCACCACACTTACCAGGATCCATCCCTCCACTGAGGAGTCCCACGGCTTTCTGGGCCAATGCAGCAGAACCCCATCACGCCAAGCACCCTCCTCCCAGCCACATTCCTCTCAGTCACCGCATGCACTGTGATTTCTGCCCACTGTGCCATGCAGGCCATTCGCTGCACGTCCGCAGGTACTTTCACAGACATTACTGCACGTGAACATTCGTTTTTATTGCTTTAGTTTGCCTGCAATGGCAGCTAAAGGGTAGAGGCAGGGGTAGCCTGCAGCAAGGCCACATCATGTTGCATTCAAGTTTTACAGCAGACAGCAGCACAGTTCAACTAGAACTGTGGTGGAGACACCTTTTCCCCTTCAGCAGCGAAGGCAGAGCAACATCAGAAGAGAGGAACCCTTCCCAGGGAAGGCTTTGCCTTCCTTGACAGAACGCAATTTGTTTAAGCAAGCAGTAGCCTTGTTTTCGCTTGACTGACACTGGCTGCTTGTGTAACAGTGCTACGGGTCTCTCGGTCTCCTTCCTGCCCCAAGGAGTGTCTCTCCGAGATTTTAATTAACTGCTTTGATTTTTAAGTTATCCCAATAATCTGTCTAACAAGAGCCACTTGGCATTTTATAAGCAGAGTCTCAGCCTCAAAGGATTTAAGGATAAAACTAACTAGAGTGCGTATTTGCAGCAAAACCCAGACTTTTACAAGCAGCGGATTTTTGAAGTCAGCCAGCCTTCAGAAATTTGGAGGGACTCAGCTATATCGTGTGTGTTTTCCCCCTCCTACGCTGACATTTTCCTCCAGATTCAGGATTAAGTATTTAACCCCCTCTTTTGAGACTTTCCACTCCTTTAGTTCGCTTTGAACACTTTCAGTCATTTCAGATAATATTGCCGCTTTCCTCTCACCGCAATGCAATTCCTGTTTCCAACTGCAGCTGTCTAAAAACACAACAAAAATGGAGCCAGAGCAAGTTAGTGGCCATTTTCTGATCTGCTTTTGCCAACCCCAACTCAGCTGCTGGCAGCACTCATATGTCAGAGCCCAACAGCTTTTTTGCCCACTACAGCCACAGCCCGAGGCAGATCTGACAAGAGGCAGCAGGGGAGGCACTCGGTGCTGAGGGTGGCACAGACCATCTGCCCAGCAGCGCAAGTTCTGCTTGTCACCCTTTTTCTAACCCTATAAAAATAGACCCCCCTCTGTGCCGCAGGGCCTCGGAAGGCTGAGTCAGTGCTGTGGGTAAGGGGCCAGGGCCGTTACTCAGAGGGTGACAGCAGAGTCTCCGGGAGCTGCAAGGAAAGGCAAGTGCCAGAAATCCTGAGTCAGAGCTGGACTGCCGCAAGCCAGGGCTGATAGTGACTGCGTACACTCAACAACCATTCCAGCAAATGCTTTAAGACAAAAAAGAACTCTGAACTAACCTAGAAGAGCAGACCTAACAGCTCATTAACATAGACTCTTTCTCAGCCCCTTGTGCAGCAGCTGATTACAAGTTAAACTCTTTAATGGGACTGCCCTGTCCATTCAGAGCCACCAGCCCAATCTTATCACAAGTCTCATTCCAGTGCAAATCGTTAGAATCCTTAATCTAAAGCATTTGCATTCCATCGAGTCTCAAACAAACAGCCACACATGCTCAGCAACAGCAGCCAGAGGTCAGGCAGGAGCAGGGTCTGTCCGCACAGGTTTTTTAGTGCTTCAACTGCATCAGCTTCCAGTTTCAAGCTGCAAAAGCAGCACAACCCCGCTGTTGTTACAGGCATAAAGGAACAAGCAGTACTGACTGGAGAAGGAGAATGCAGCTGCAAGGATCTAAGAGCAGGATGAAGAGGATATATGTTAACTCAAGAGCAAGGAAGTGTTTTGAAGGATGGATGCTCCGTTTTGTCTAGCCAAAGTGATAGCAGGGGAGTTTGCAGAATGGTGAGCCACAATAACCTAATCAAGTCATCTTAAGCCTATCTAGGTTATTTACATTGCAGACCACAGAGGCACAGTGATCACCCCTCCCTTGTTGGCACAGTTACTATCAGTGAATTTAAAAAAAAAAAGAAAAAAATGTTGGTTTTAAAGACAAAGTCCATCAATTCATCATCAGAGGGAGAACAACTTAACACACTCAAAACACAATACAGCCCAGTGTTAACTTACAGTCAAGCGGACTCAAGCAGCCAAGAGCATTTACTAGTACCAAGAGTCAGAGGGGATGGGAAAGTAGCTTCTGGAGTTATGCTTAAGTCTGGATGCCGAGTAGCCAGCCAGAGTCCCTCTTCTCTGTCATCGCTCTGATGGTCAATTTAGCAGCTTTCAGCTTGCATGGAAGTGGGACACCCCAGGAAAACCATGGCACAGTCACATTAGTCTCCACTTAAGACATCTGAGCAGCAAACTGCCTTCCCACCCCAACCACTCAACAGCTCAAGGCAATAGTAAAGACATTAACGGAGGCTTGGAGGGGAGAGGGAAAGACACATAGGAAAAAAAAATTTTCACCGTTGTTGGCCTGGATACAGGCCTTTGTAGGACCTCGAAGTGCCAAGGCCTTGGGAAACAACAACAGGAGGGGCAGGAAAGAGAGCAATCATGTTGGCTAACAGCCTTAGCTTCCTAGAGTGAATGAGTCTCTCTGCTATCTTGAGTCCAAAAAGTACCAAGTTCAGCCCCGATGTGCCTCTCACGTAAGCTGTTTGGAAAAATCTGGAACCACAAGAAAGTGCTCTCCGGCATGGGAGCTGGCAGGCACTTAGGGCAGATGAGAAGTGGGCAGCAGCGCTGTTTCCCTGACTGCGCCCCACACACTGTGGAGGTGACTGCTCCCACCCACAGGGGTATTTCCATGACTGCTATGGGCGACGTGCTGGGCTACAGAGGGACAGTGCAGCCCTCCACTCCCACCTCACAAGCTGTACCTCCTCAAACTGCGTGCACAAGGTGCTAGAGAGGCTTTTTCTTCCTACACACGCATTTTATGCCAACATCCCTAGGTTTGGCTACCAGAAGTCACAGGCTCCTTCCCTTCAGGACTAAGGGACATTGCCTTAGACACTGTAACCTTGCTTCTCTGTGTTTTAGGGAGGCTGAAGCAAAGCAAGGATTTGCTCTACACATTCAAGCGCCCCATCAGTTGGCCCAGCCAGAAGGTAAAATAAAGTAAAACGTGCAGATAGCAATGTCTTGATTTGATTGGGAGGGACAGACGAGAAACTGGGCAAAGAGCAGAAAGAACAGGCCTCGGGGATCAATGGCAGCAGGACAAGCCAAACCGGTTTTAACATTAATAATGCTGCACTACTTTCCAAACACAGCTATCATCAACAAGACACCAGCTTTGCCAATCGGGAGGCCTCCAAGCGTGATTGCTTTAAACCAGCAAACAGAGCCCACAAACAGCGTGAAGCCTCCCCCCTCTCTCCGAGCAATCCTCTGCCAGCAGCTTCTGGGTTGGATTTTTGCTTGTCTACACTGTGGGGATGCACAGACGCAGCGCTGCATGGAGCCTTTTTCTGTATACTTCAAGGCAGAGAAGTAGGACAGCTGCAAGAAGCTTGCAGCCCAAGGCTGCAGCAGGCAGACAGCTCTGCTGCTTCCCTCCTGTGCTGCCAGGGACACTTAAGGATGCTAAAAGCGCAGGGAGAGTTCGAGGAGGCTCCTCGCCAAGCACAGCAGACCCTGAGCCCTTCGCCAGCTCCACCAATGCCACATCTTGGCTGCACTGGTGGCTTTCTGCCCATCCCCAGATGCAGGCCCCTAAAGTATCTTCTGCAGGACCCCCATCCTTACACAGTACAAGCAGAGGGGAGCGCTCTGCCCGCACAGCCTTTGCTTTCTAAAGCACTCGACCGGAGACGGCTGGGGACCAGCGGGAGACATCAGGCTTCGGCCCCAGCCTTCCCCACCCCACGGGAACAAGACCACGTTCTCACAGGAAGGCGCTGGGCTGTCGTAACACAACCCACCCACAGCCTAAGAACCAACGTCACACTTCGGCACTTCAGTAATATTCCCCACCCTCTTACACATCCAAGATTGCTTCACACACAGAAATCCCATCTACACCAGAAAGCTACACGAGGGGGAAAGCAGCCAAGGCATTTTTGTTTGTACAGGCTTGGGGAAACATTCAAGTATGGAATCACTCTCAACAGCCACGCTCTTGCATAAGCACGAGAAATACAATCCCTGTCTTGTTAAGAAACAGCTACCTGTCTTCACTCTGCCCGCACAGAAAAACCCAGAGCCACATGCTGTGCAGCCCTGCACGTTTTGGCAGTCCAATTAAAAAAAAATATATATGGGAGGAGCCCAGCAGAACCCTCCCAAACTGTGTGTCATCCTCCTCTACTTCCCAGCAGCCTGTAACCCAAACAATTTGTTTGGGTAAGGTTTATAGTAGGGCAGTGTTACTTCCCAAGCATACACTCCCAGCTTAGGTAGCTTAAAAGATACAGACAAATCATACAAGTTTTATGTAAGGTTTTACAGAATACATCTGTGCAAAATTTGTTGTCTTTGCAGAAATCCGATGCTTGCAGACCACTCAGTTCCCCCGGGACACCAAGTTGCATTTCATACCAAACATGGTCAATGCAACTTCCAGATGCTGTCTGCCCCAAAGGTTTGCCCTACTAGTTTGGACCAGTTCTCAAACGAGCGATTCACGCGCTTAATAGCAGGGATAAAGACACCAGATTAGAGTAAAGTGGATTTGTGCCAGTTGGTCTTAGCACAGAGTAGCTGACAATTACTACAGATGCTCTCTGTGGGAGATTCCTGCTCTACAACCAGCAAACACCAACGCCGCGTTCCTATTAGAGAGCAACGGAGCAGCAGAGCCTTATCAGCTCTGATCTGCCCACCTAGCCTTCAGTCCAGAACAAAGCCACACGGACGATTAAACCCATTTGGAGGACCCCTGGTCTCCTGCAGTTACCTTCACTTCAGCAGCTCTTTCAGATTAGCAGAGGAATCTGCCCTGACTGCACTTTCAGCAAGAGGGACACACACACAGACGCAAAAACCAAACAAAACAAACAGAAGGGAAGGCAGAATCCTGGAATCTCTGGTTCACCATGAAGATCCCACACGTGCCTGGCTTGAAGTATCCAAGAGACTCTTAAACTTTCCGCGGCGATGTTTTTCACTGCCATATAGAAGTGAAAAAGTTTTGATATACAAGACCATCAGGTACCGGCACAACCAAACTCGGGTATGACTGGAAAGCCTACCCAGGTGCGTAACGCATCACACAATCGCAAGAAGAGAGGGATTAAAGGACCCAGCATGGTTTAGTATTTGATAAGAATGGTTGGACTCGATGATCCGGTGGGTCTTTTCCGACCTGGTGATTCTGTGATTCCCGGCAGCGGGAGCCCAAAGGTGTCACGGAGAGGGGGTTGATCTCTATCGCATCCCCTTCTACTGCCCCAGCTACCCCACGGCTCACAGGACGAGGCTCCCCAGCGGGCAGGGAGGGAAAGGGCCGGGTGAGGAGCGGCACAAGCCGGTGCCAGCCAGGAGGGGCTTGGGGAGCCCCGGGAGGGCACGGAACTGCCCCGACCCCCGTGTTCTGCCGCTCCCCGGAGAAGGACGAGCGGCCGGGGCAGATGCCGGGGGCGGCGGCTCGGGGTCTCAGGGTCGCCCACCCCGGGACCCCCCGTCCCGACGGGACTCACCGACTCGGCGGCGGCGCGGAGGACGAGCCCGAGCAGGAGGGCGGCGCGGAGCAGCGGGACGCGGGGCAGCGACATGGCCGGGCTGCGGCGGGACGGGACGGGCGAGGAGAAGCGAAGGGAAAGCAGCGGAGCGGCTCGGAGCGGGCCCCGCCGCCACCGCCCTTATAGCGCCGGGAAGAGCCGCGGGGCGGAGCCGCTGAGCCCGCCCACCCGGCCCGGCACCCGAGAGCAGCCCCGGCACCCCGGGAGAGGGGGAAAGGGAGAGGGATGGGGGGGAAAGGGGAGAGGGATGAGGGGGGAAACGGGAGAGGGATGAGGGGGGAAACGGGAGAGGGATGAGGGGGGAAACGGGAGAGGGATGAGGGGGGAAGGGTAGAGGGATGAGGGGGGGAAGGGGAGAGGGATGAGGGGGGGAAGGGGAGAGGGATGAGGGGGGGAAGGGGAGAGGGATGAGTTGGGGAAGGGGAGAGGGATGAGGGGGGCAAGGGGAGAGGGATGAGGGGGGCAAGGGGAGAGGGATGAGGGGGGGAAGGGGAGAGGGATGGGGGGAAGGGGGAGAGGGATGGGGGGGGGAAGGGGGAGAGGGATGAGGGGGGGAAGGGGGAGAGGGATGAGGGGGGGAAGGGGAGAGGGATGAGGGGGGGAAGGGGAGAGGGATGAGGGGGGGAAGGGGAGAGGGATGAGGGGGGGAAAGGGGAGAGGGATGAGGGGGAAAGGGGAGAGGGATGAGGGGGGCAAGGGGAGAGGGATGAGGGGGCAAGGGGAGAGGGATGAGGGGGGCAAGGGGAGAGGGATGAGGGGGGAAACGGGAGAGGGATGGGGGGGAAACGGGAGAGGGATGGGGGGGGAAACGGGAGAGGGATGAGGGGGGGAAGGGGAGAGGGATGGGGGGGAAGGGGAGAGGGATGAGGGGGGGAAAGGGGAGAGGGGAATAAGTGGGAGAGGGGGATAAAGGGAATAAGGGAGAATAAGTTGGAGAGGGGGAAAGGGGAGAATAAGGGGGAGAGGGGGACAAGGGAGAATAAGGTGGGACTAAGGGGGAAGGCAGAAAGGAATAAGGGGAGAAAGGCATAAAGGGGGAAGGGAGGAGAGGGAAATAAGTGGGAGGGGGATAAGGAGGATAAGGGAGGGGGAGAGGGATAAGTGGGTAAGGCAGAGACGAATAAGGAGGGAAGGGGGAGAGTGATAAGGGGTGGGGATAAGGGGGAAAGGGATAAGGGGGAAGGGATAAGGGGAAAGGGATAAGGGAGTGGAAGGGATAAGGGAGTGGAAGGGATAAGGGAGTGGAAGGGGAAAGAGGGGGTGGAAATAGGAAGGGGCAGTGGGAAGGGAGGGGGTAGAAGTGGGAAAGGGAGTGGGGAGTGGGGAGTGGGAAGGAGGAGGTGGAAGTGGGAAAGGGTGGTGAAAATGGGGGAGGGTAGAACTGGGGAGGGGGATGCAAGTGGAGAGGGGGAGAAGCAAACACTCAGCATCCGCTTTCGCAGCATTCCACAAGTGACAGTCTCACATTTACAGAAAACCGAGACCGACTGGCAGCCTGTCATCGCTGCGGTTATCGAGTGGGCTGTTACATCACTGGGTTCGTGTTGGAGATGGAAAATGAAACCACTCCGTCTGTTTTCTCTGTAAGCGGCAAATGCAAAAAGCCCACACAGATAAAGGGAAAAACCCAACAACACTGTTCAACTACTTCAGTTTTTCTTCTCTCGTTAATAACTTTGCCCCATCATGGGAATTTGCTCGAAAGCATCCATTTCAGCCCCTTAGCAACCCAAGCTGCACCTGAACTACCACACCAGCATGCACTCTGCACTGGCCCCTTGTTCACACTGCAGTCACCTCAGTTGCCTCACTTGGACTCCAGTTTGTGGAGGGTAAAGTATTTTCTTAACAGGGAAGCAACACACAGACAACAAAGCACGTGTGCCATGATCTCGTCTCCGCTAGACCTGGTTCTCAGCCCACTCCAGCACTACAAAGCTATATCGAGAGACCTTGTAGCCTTCCCCGTCTCACTTTAGCATGCTAATCCTCAACACAAAAAGATCTCTATGGTGAAGCAGCCTTCCCAACCACCTGTTCCTTTGGGAAGAAAGTGGTATGGAAGGTGCCAGCTGAGGTCACGGAGGTCTCCTCTGTGTTTGTTAGGACTGTGCCTGCGTGCGTGACTGCTGGCAGCAGAATCTCCTGGCAGCACGGTGCTGGACTCGCATAATAGGAAGTGACAAGGAGTGCTGCTCAAAGCTGAAAAAAGTAAAATGAGATCTGAACACAGCATACATCCAGGTACGGGCAGTAACCATCCTGGAGAAGGCTGTGGTTAAGTTTCCTGCAGCACATGACCATCTGCCCTCAGGACAGCGAGGCACTGCTCAACCTCTAGTCCACCACAACATTCAAGGCCACCGAAGCCTGTGGGCTGGCATACCACCCTTCTTTATTACCCTCACTTCATCACACAGAAGAGCTGATGGAAGTCACACCTGGTGCAGGCAGGAAGCCCAGCTCCAGTGAGTCTCCAGCTCTGGACAGCCAGCAGAGGCGGGCAGCAGAAGATGGAGAGAATTAAGAGCCCATGAGCTGGGCTGAACCTGCAAAGCCTGGTCCACACCATGGCAATATCTGCCAGAGAGAAGATAGCCCCACCAGCACAAGGTGGCCAGGACCACTCTGCTCTTCCCTAACCTTCCAAATGACACCTGTATCTGGGTATGTGTGGCCACGACCTCTATACACCTCCTTCCAGGTAAAGAAGCCACCACAAAGAGGCTTTCAAAACCAGCTGCCTGTATTGTGGCTACAAACACTGCTACCTTGCCTGTTAACTTCCTCTTCAGACAAGAGCAATATACCCTACCCCTCCCGGATGTCACATCCCTTAGCACACCCCTTACACCAAAAAGTCCCCCCTGCACGACACAAGACACCATTTCCCGTCCTAGGGTTCTGCTTTGACAGAACAGAGAGAAACTAAGCCCAGGGACCACGCACACTGTCACACAATCACAGAATGGTTTTGCTTGGAAAAGACCTTTACGATCATTGATCCAGCCATTGATCTAGCCCTGCCAAGTCCCCCACCAGACCACGTCCCCAAGCACAACATCCGCTTGTCTTTTAAACACCTCCAGGGACGGGGACTCAACCACCTCCTTAGGTAGCCTCTTCCAATGCTTGACAACCCCTTCAGTAAAGAAATTCCTCCTAATATCCAAGCTAAATCTCCCCTGGGCATCTTGAGGCCATTTCCCCTTGTCCTGTCACTGACTACTGGGGAGAAGAGACCAGTCAAAGTCAGGCTTGCACACACAATCCTTTGTGTGAACTGAGAGAAATCTTGGGCTTCTGAAACAGAAATTAAACTCAACCCTAATGTATTTTCCAACCCTGAGATCAGATTTACATAACTTTAACAATGATATTTTCAAAGTGCCCTGTGAAGAACCATCTCCCTCTGACACACACAAACTTTCTGTATCTGTATCTCAATAAAACTCATACAAAAGGAAATAGAGCCACAAAAATCATTACATGGTTCTGTAAGCCCATGACATACATTAAGACTACTTAATTTTACCCTTCAGGTGTCCTCTTTCAAAATGCTGACATTTTCCTCTCTCTGGAATAATGCAGAGAAGTCGTGGGTGTACGTCACTCAGCGAGAGCGACAGGGCCAAAGGGCCCAGAGAGGAAAGATGCACAACAAAAATGTACTTTCCTGAAACCTCACCACAAGTGAGAGAAGCAAAGAAAAATGAAACACGCGTTCAGACACAAATTTGTTCTGGGCGAGGAATTCTCACATTGAAGGTGTGTCAGCTCCCTTCCCTGTTTAAAAATTACAGCTGGCAGAGACGTAATGCAGGCTGGCCACCATTGTTCTGGTGTTCAACAGCGAACAGTTACCCGGCTCTTGCGTTGAAAATGAAAATCAGCACCTGCCAGTTCCCAATACATGGTGCAAACACACTGGGAATGGAATGGAGCGTCCAAACACAATGTACTTGGAGGGCGAGGGAAGTCTCATTTTTACATAACACAAAAAAAAGTCTGGACACTCTTGAGAGAGCTACAGAAGAAGCCCTTTTCAGCAGTTTGAGGCCATAAATGCTACTGCACTGGCAAGGAAGAGGTTCTTCAGCCAAGCTCAGCCCAGTTCCTACAGGCACATTTTAAACCAAGCTTAGAGGAAGATTCTCAATCTCTAAGAAACCTTAAGTAGAGTTGTAAGAAAATCTTGACTCCCAAAGTCCGTCCAGCATGCTGAGCTCTTTGGAAAAACACACCTGCACACTGCATGTGTAGAGGAAGAGAAGCAATCTAAAACTTTCATCCCACATTTTTAGCTATTCAAGATCCAATTATTCTGGGAATGTATCATCTCAGCCTTACTGTCCCTTTAGGAAAGGTCACCTTAGCACAAACCCCACCTGCCTAGCAAGAGGGAAACAAATCCCAGCAAAGGTCAGTTCAGATAGCACTGCCCTTTGTACACCAGCTGGTAAAATACAGATCACTTAAATAAACAGCTTCCTGGTTTAGGCAATGATTCCTGAGGAGGAAAAAACAATACCATCCTATACAGCCATTTCTTGTGGAAAGAATCCATGGCTAAACACAGCTTTGTCCTGATAAAGAAGTGACCATGATAGTCACGTATGATCTGGGTACATTTTCAGGGTACTTGCCACATTCTGGGTCTATCATCACTTCTCCTTCCCCCTGCTGCTCCTCACGACATGCAGGTGTCACGCACAAAACAGTCAGCTGGTGAAAACAGGACATTCTAACCAGAAGCCAGGCAGGCAGCACCTCACATGGCATCCTAGAGGGCATGACCTCTGTGTTTTAACATCCTTTTCCCCTTTAACACATCTTTCCTCCACAGCCACCTCCACATTTCATTAGAAATAAAGAGGAAGAAAAGGGAAAATGAAAATGTCACTTATTTCCCCAAAAATATTTGCTTTCCTGGTTCATTTTAAATCCTTCCCCCAGAGCAGGGATGTGGGGTGAGGGTCCCCATGGGGAGAACACTTTCTCTCCCAGGTGAAGGATATGGTTCCCTCAGCTGGAAGACACTGGAAAGGAGGGAGAGTCAAATTCCAGAGACGACACCACGCAACATGTCATCACAAAGTCAGCTAGGAGATGAATTCACGAACTGTGTTGTAGCTGAGTCGTAGCGCAAATATCTGTGCCACAGTGCTTCACTGTGTCCAATCTGGTACAGGTGGGAGGGATCCTTGGCTCCCAGCCCTGACGTGACTGCTGCCATGCGATGCTTTCAATTATCGGGCACCAACAAGCAGGGAGGAGTCTCGAATTTGGAAGGAATTCAAGTCAGCACCTCCTAAAACACCAGCTCTTATTTTGTGATCCCAGGGTCTACTGGATAAATCAGAAATATTGTTACTGATGACTTCGTGGAAAGACATCCAGCAATTACACCAACAATCCTACCTTACTCTAGCTTGAAGTTGTGACTATACAACCCAAATTTTTTGCTGGCAAAGTAAACTCAGCCCTACAAAGACTGAAAAGGAAAGAGGAACATGAAAATTAACATTTAAGTTGTGGCTTGCAAGTCTCAGAGAGCCAAGCACAGCAGATTTTAGGAAATGAAACCAATTATCACCAGCTTTAACAGAAACAATGTTGAGTCTTGCAATTTATGCTCAGCAATGTGGTGGCAGCAGGCAGCCCTGATAGAGCCAGGATTTTCATGTGTTCATTTCTGCACTGGCTAAGGCTGGTAAGCTTCTGCAGAGATTTTAAGATTCTCTGAAATCCCAAGTCAAAACTGAGCAGCTATGGCCCATCACGTGCCGCCTCTGCCTTGCACAACCCTTTCTAGGAGTGGCAGGTCCTGGAACAGGGAGGAAAATGTGTCAAACCTGCCTCAGCACAGTGACATCCACAGAATGACAAAGAGTAAACAAGCAGCAGAGCTGCCTGGGGAACTTCCCATATGGGGACATGGAAAAAACATCATAAGAGAGTGTCAGAGATCATAATCTGAGTGCCCATAGCTAGAAATATTCCACACCCATGACTGATATGAGCCTACCACCTCCCATATATAAGCTGGATTCCCATTTTGTCCTCCTCTTCCTCTCTTTTCCAGGTGACAAGATCTCTGTGGTAACTCCCCCATCCACTGGAACAATCCAGGACTGCCTCCTCTCCTTTCTTCTAGTGAAGGACTTATCTACAGAACACTTCATTGTCCCACACACTTAGGGATTTTAGTATTCAGAGAGCAATGATTCACATATCTAAAGGCAAGCAAGCGGGACAGCTTATTGAGGCCACGAAAATGAGCTCCAGCAGCCAAGAGCAGAGCACAGAGCAGATAACAGCTGAACACGAGGGACTCTGGCACCTGGCCATTTCATGGGGCATAAAAAGAAGAAACCATCACGTGTCAGAAGATACCTACCAAAAGAAGCCAAGTCCTACACACGACCAGCTCTGTGGTGGAAAGCTGCTGCACACCAGGACTCAGAGCAACATCATAGTGCCCTGTGGCCTAAAGCTAAAATGAATCCAGCTGGGCAGCAGCTACCAGCAGCCTCGGTGCCTGCAGGAACTGGCCTAGAGATGAAAGAAATATCCCAAGACAATCATTTCTGTTTGGTATCTGTGTCTTTTTAGCAAGGGCTGCTCAGCCAAATTATTGAATCCACTGAAACAAACCCAGATCGGTGCCGTGCAGATGAGGAAAGCCAGGCAGACAGCGCACAGCCAACCTGCTCCTGACTAACTTACAGGACCATAGAATAGAATGGTTTAGGTTGGAAAAGACCTATAGGATCATTGAGTCTAACAGTTAACCTAACGCTGCCAAGTTCACCACTAACCCATGTCCATAAGCATCAAGTCTACCAGTCTTTTAAATCTCTCCAGAGACAGCGACTCCACCAATTCCCTGGGCAGCCTGTTCCAGTGCTCGACAATCCTTTTGGTGATGGATTTTTTCCTAATATCCAACCTAAATCACCCCTGGCAAAACTTGAGGCTATTTCCCCTTGTCCCATCACTTGTCACTCGGGAGAAGAGACCAGCACCCGTCTCACTCCAACCTCCTCTCCAGGAGCTGCAGAGAGCGATGAGGTCTCCCCCCAGCCTCCTCTTCTCCAGGATAAACACCCCCAGTTCCCCCAACCAGAACCCTTGGGTTCCAGATCCCTCCCCAGCTCCGCTCCCCTTCTCTGGATGCGCTCCAGCACCTTCGTTGTAGGGAGGGGCCCAAAACCGAGCCCAGGATTCGAGGTGCGGGATCACTTCTCCTGTACCACAAACCAGACCCGCGCTGCTCCTGGGGAAGGACCGTTCTCTAAGGAGAAAGACCACTCCCTTAGGGACAAGGGAGGGAGAGTCCTCCTTGGGAGGTCCTTCCCCAGAGGGAGAAGGACCGTTGCCCCCAGGGTGACGCCTCAGCCCTCGTCTCTGACCCCTCCACGGCCCGCGGGCGGCTCTGACCGGTGGGCTCAGCTCCCGGGGCGCTTACCTGGCCGGCGGCGGGGCCGGGAGGCGGCGCCCCACCCCCTTCCCCTCCCCGGCGCCCCCAGCCGCCATGGGGCCCGGCGGGCAGCGCCGCGTCCTCCACCGCGCCAGGGGGCGCTGCTGCAGGGCGGGGGCGGGCGAGGGGCACTTCCGGCGCGAGGCACTTCCGGTGGGGAGGCACTTCCGGCGCGCCAGCGATGGCGGCGCAGTTCCGCAGCTACGTGTGGGACCCCGCGCTGATCGTGGCGCAGATGGTGCTGCTGCAGGCCAGCTACTACAGCTCGCTCGGGCTCTGGCTCGCCCTCCTCGGCGCGCTGGGCAGCACCGGGCCCTCCCTCCACCAGGTCTTCAGCGACGAGGTGAGGGCGCAGGGCCCTTGCTGGGGGGGCGCGCTCCCTGCCCCTGTACGCGTTCTCCGCTGTTAGAGACAGCCCCCAGCGTCTGTAGCACCTCGGTGTGGGGAAGGGCCTGCCCTGCCCCGTATGGCTGTCCCCCATATACAGACAGACCTGTGACTGTGCCCCAGTATGGGGGCAGAGCCGTCCCTTTGGATTGCTGGGACACCCCAGTATAGAGACAGCACCTCCCTGTATAGCTGGGACCCCCCCAGTACAGAGACAGCACCTCCCTGTATAGCTGGGACCCCCCCCAGTACAGAGACAGCACCTCTCTGTATAGCTGGGACCCCCCCAGTATAGAGACAGCACCTCCCTGTATAGCTGGCACCCCCCCAGTATAGAGACAGCACCTCCCTGTATAGCTGGCACCACCCCAGTATAGAGACAGCACCTCTCTGTATAGCTGGGACACCCCCAGTATAGAGACAGCACCTCCCTGTATAGCTGGCACCACCCCAGTATAGAGACAGCACCTCTCTGTATAGCTGGGACACCCCCAGTATAGAGACAGCACCTCCCTGTATAGCTGGCACCACCCCAGTATAGAGACAGCGCCTCCCTGTATAGCTGGGACCCCCCCCCAGTACAGAGACAGCGCCTCCCTGTATAGCTGGGACCCCCCCCCAGTACAGAGACAGCGCCTCCCTGTATAGCTGGGACCCCCCCCCAGTACAGAGACAGCACCTCCCTGTATAGCTGGGACCACCCCAGTATAGAGACAGCACCTCTCTGTATAGCTGGGACCCCCCCAGTACAGAGACAGCACCTCCCTGTATAGCAAGTACTCTTCCAGTATAGAGACAGCACCTCCCTGTATAGCAAGTACTCTTCCAGTATAGAGACAGCACCTCCCTGTATAGCAAGTACTCTTCCAGTATAGAGACAGCACCTCCCTGTATAGCTGGGACCCCCCCAGTACAGAGACAGCACCTCCCTGTATAGCTGGGACCCCGCCAGTATGAAGACAGCGCCTCCCTCTAGACCTGTGAGTATAAACACAACAGCCTCCCACCTCCGAGGTATCCCCAGTATGGAGACAGACACTCCACACCCTCTTTAGATGGTGCCCCTCCATACAGAAACAGACCTCTCCCTTTTCTGTAGGTACCCCCAGGCAGAGAGGCTTCCATAACTGCTCAGGCCCCTCTTACAGCTCATTATCAGCACAGGGCCGTGCCAGTGCAGCTGGGCCACAAGAGGAGAGTGTGTGCTGTGGGCTGTGATTTGTGCCGTGGTTTCCTACTAATAGTCCAATGTAGATTCTAGGCTTCTCGACGCCGCCAGGGAGGGTCTCCATGATGGCTTTCATCCTCAATGCGCTCACATGGTAAGTCAGCAACTAGCTGAAGCACCCTTGTCATTGTCTTCTTCCTTTACATTAAATTTGAAGAGAATTCAGCATGACTCTGCTCTCAAAACATCTCCCAAAAGCTCACTGCCTAGCAGGGCACTGGGGAATTGCTGACTTCTGACTTTTAGGTCCTGGATAAATCATTTCATTCTTCAGTTTCTCAGGTGGGAATGAGCTTTGCTTCTGTTAGAGATTCTACTGAAAGTTAGAATTAGTGGATCTCAGTAAACACCAACCAATAAATGAGAAGGTATTTTGCCACTGGGCAAAGATTACTGGGGGAAGATTGTGCAGAGCACCAACCAGGCAGGAATTTTTAAACTAAAAGCTTGTTTTCATGCTGTTGTATAATTAAAAAGCTGTAAGTGTTTAAATCTTGCTTCAGCAGATGGGAGCAAAGAAACAACCTACCCTTAAAACACTTAAGAAGTTCTAAAGCAGCTAAATAATGAGCGCCAACAGTCCCTAATAGCTCTTGCTGCATCCCCTTTTCAGTAGACACGGTGTGGTTTGTTTACTAATCTGCCTTTATTTTGCAGTGCTCTGGGTTTGCTGTACTTCATCCGCCGAGGAAAGCAGTGCCTGGATTTTACAGTCACTGTTCACTTCTTCCACCTTCTGGGCTGCTGGATTTACAACTCCCACTTTCCCTCAACCCTGACATGGTGGCTGGTGCACATCGTGTGCACCGCACTGATGGCTGCAATCGGAGAGTATCTCTGCATGAGGATAGAACTCAGAGAAATCCCTCTCAATTCTGCCCCCAAATCCAACGTATAGACTCGCTCTGGCTACAACATGCTGCATTATGTCATTGTTTCCAGCACAAGTGCATCTGATGCCTGAGAGTCATCACTGAAGAAGCACAGCAGGTCTGTTTAGACTTTTTCTCTTTTTTTTTTTTGGACTTTGGTGACTGCATGAGCATCTCCTCTGGCATCAGCCAGCAACAGTAGAGGAGCAGATGTTTATTTTGTTAACACAGAGCATTTAATACAACTGTACGGCAAGCGTGCTCTTAAACTCTTCGCTCATGAGACTGTTAAAATCCAGGTAGCAAAACTTGATGCATGAGGAGCATCTGGAATTTAACAAACGTGGGAGAACCCTGTATGGGTAGTGCAGTGGTCAGCTCCTCTTGCAGGAGCTAGCGCAGTGAGCAGTGGGGCTGGAAGCTGCTGCTTCCAATGTGTAACTTCTTTGGGCTTTGATTGAAAAAAGTCAAGGAAGTGAATGGATGGGGAGAAAGAAAATAGTTGTACTTACCTGAATCACCAGCTGAGACCCTAAAAAAACTCTAACATTAGATGAGTTTGTTTGCTGTTTCCCTGTTTAATACATACAGATGTTGGGCAGCAGTTTGCTGAAGAAATCTTTTGTAATAATAAAAATATTATGTTGCTGTGGTGTGTTAGAGTTCTCTTGGGAAACTGAGCACTTGAAATACCCGGAGTGTCTGTGTCATGGCAGCAGCAGGATGTGGCCAGAGAAGGACACGGGGCTGCAAGATGCAGACACACAACGTTTCCTACAAGAAATACTTCATACCTCTGCTCTGAAATGGAGGCATCGGTGAGTGCTGTCTTGGGAAGTTACCCAGCATAATCCTCGCTTCAGAGGAGAGTGAGCAATGCAGGGTCTCCACGTGTCCAGCCCAAGGCTGGCACAGCCCTGGGGAAGCCTGCAGAGGTGTCCTGGAGCCTCGCTGCTGTTCCTGCTCTCCTGAGTCATCCTATCAGGCTTCCAAAGTCTAGCAACAGATCTGGTCCGGCAGAGGCGATGCTTAGTTAAGCAGGAGACCGCTGCTTGTTTCTGAAGATAACAGGAGGTGCCTTTATTTAGAGGCGCTTCAAATAAACATCACCTGTGGACAGGCAGGGACAACCAGCTTATGGCTAAGGGGCCAAAGCCACATGGTCGCTCCAAATCCCACAGGCCAAGCCAGCAGACCTGCATCCTGCCTGCTTTCCACTGAAGGGCAGCCAGTTCCAAAAACAGATTTTCTCCCATGCAAAGTCTTGCTGCAGTAACCTTCCTCTGTACATTAATATTTGTAAGTGTTCATTTGTATATATTATGTGCTAATTCAGCTTGTTGAAAAGCAGTGGGATGATTTGAGATACAGAAGTTGGTAAACTCTTTGAAGCTGCTTTTTTGTTACTGAGGGAGCTGTATTTAAATTCCTGCTCTCACATTGAGATACTATAAATTGAGGTAGGATAACACCCTGATGTTTTAAATACCTGGCAGTTCTGCTGCAGAGGAGGATTGCCGATGACACTGGTTTAGACAGAACTTCTTATACCCTGAGATTTCACCAGGACCGCTTCCTGACTAAAAACCCTAGGCAGAGTTTCAGGAGAGCAGCATTCTTTTAGAGCTAAGAGTTCACAAGAGGGTTTTTCTGGGCAGGAGCCAACGATTGCTGGAGGGCCGCTCAGAGGCCACTTCCCAGGGCTTTCTCTGCTGTTCTATCAGCAAGACAGTTCATACCTTATCAATACCTGCTTGTTCCTCATTATAGAGGGATACTTACCTTTCTTCCAGTCACCTTCAGCCTAGAGATAAGCTGGACTTCCAGTAGGTGCCAGTATCTCCTTCCAAGAAGAGCTGTGAGCGAGCGTGCGTGCGATGGGGATCAGGGCGCACAGCAGAGGGCAAGCTCTGCCTCAGGGCTGACAAACATTGCCTCCATATCTGTTATATTTTAAGACTCTGTCAGGGTCGTTTTGTCCTCTCCTGCTTTTTGTTTCTGTTATTGAAAAAGAACGTAGCAGTCCTGCAGAGGGAAAGTTTGCAGGTTTAATTCATGGCTTAACACCACTCCAAAGTGCAGTGTGGACTCCTGTGACCTCAGGGATGTTCTTAAGGGAAGTGTGAGCTAGAAGACAAATTACAGCGAATGTGAGAGCAAAGGGACAGCTACATTCATCCCATTTCTTAAAGGAGGACAGCCAGCCTGTCCCAGAGTTGCTATGAGACCATATCACAGAGGGGCTATCTTTGTTCCTCTGAAAGAACAGGAATGAAACTTTAGACTGAGGAAGACCTACCTCGTTACTTTCTAAATGCATGCGATGTGCTGTGACTATTTCAGCAGCCTCACATGCAGGTAGATGAGGTTTGAGTGCAGCTTTGTAGCTGGAGGCACTTGGGCAAGGCCATGAGAAGAATCCTTGACAAATGTGGATTTAGCACAGGCTGTGGGGCACCCAACAAGCTGCACTGCATCAGCGTGAAGCGTGCTGTAGGAGTAGAAATTCTTTTTGAAAGTCTGCTGACTTCGTCCTTGAAGACTGAATCAGTGTATTGCCTTTTTTTTTAACAAAAAATCTTCTGTAATTGCCCTCAACATAGAGGAAGTGCTGCTAAAAGTGAAATACTGATTGAAGAGGGAACCTCTGAAACTCATCACCCCCATACTGTGAGACCTAATTTTCACTCACATGCTTTCAGTCAGATTTAGGAGCGCATCTGGCTTTAAAAAAAATCTGCTGCTCCATACCTGAATGGTGGCAGATGGTCTTTGTTTCTTAATGAACCTCTATTTTTTGTGTGCAGTAGAGTTGAGGGATTTGCTTCCAGGGAAGATATGCCCCAACACCTGCTCTTCTTAGAGACAGCAGCAGTGTCAGCTAGCTGTTTGCATCCATGATTTTACAAAAAAGAAGGCTTCTTTGAGATCTCTGCTGAGACTTTTGCACTCCTCTTCCCCAAGGCTCTTTAGAAGTAGAAAATTTTAACAGAGGAAGTTGCCAAATCCAACAAGAAGCTAAAGGTTCTAGAGGCTTGGGGTGCTGTGCTTATTTGTTGTCCTAAAGGCATTAAACACCTATTCTAAACAAATATCAAGGACAAGATTTGGATCCCAAGGACTCCAGCCTCGGTTGTACACAATACCTACCTGCTTCAGCTTTCCCCAGCTACAAAGCACAGGCAGGAGAAGAGAGAACAGAGGGAGGGGGGAACAGGATGAAACAGCATATGCTCCTGTTGGAGCAGAGTAAGAAATAAATCCAAAGCAGCTGAGTGGTTCTCTTTTGGTTCTGCAGTGCTTGGGTTTACCCTTTCTGCACTACTTATCTTAAGGCTTTGTGCCTGAGATGCTGAGTACGTGAGTAACGACTCTGTTGTCTGTAGAAAGCCTAGCTGCCTCACGCTGAAGTGATGTCTGAACGCCAGCTGCTCCTCCCTGACTTATTTCTTGGATTTTTGCCTCAATTTATTCACTCCCTCCTGCTGCTGCAGGAGCAGTGTGTTAAGTGATAGGGAAGGTAAGAGGAAGAACATGTGAATGCCAGCAAAAAGCAGCATGACCCAGCATTAAAAAGCCCGACACCAGCATTGGTAAAAAAGATCTTTTGCTGTAGAAGCTTGCACACACACCTATGATGCATCCAGAAGGATCTCTGGGGCTAGCAGGGCCCCACATTCCCTGCTCACACTGTAAAGCACGTTTTCAGATTTGGGGATACAGCTTCAGCACATCCCGATCCATTTATTGCTTGGAGGTGTCTGCCCACTCCCAGGGCAGACAGCGCTTAAACCACTAGGGCAAGGTCCTCATCCAACTTCTCTCAGGACCATGAGGAGCCACGAAGCTTACCCAGAACTGTTCTCCACTGTCAGAAGCTGCCTGCCCCTACTGAAGACAGGGCAAGTGTCCTGGTAACGGGCCAAACAGCCTGTGAAACTGCCAACATGAGGTGTGACACATCTAGGGAGTCAGGCTGAAGTACCCTGCTAGTTAAACATGGAAATTTCAGATCTGACTAAAGACAGTTGAGTCACATAATTTGAGCATGAAGCTCACACCACTACATCCAGCTCTTCAGCCCTGACTTTGTGTATGATGGAAGCAACTCCTTCCCCCTTCTGAAGTGGCAGCACCACATAGGGAATGCATTGGAAGAGCTAGAAAGTCCTATCAGGACTCACTGTGCTCCCTATTAATGAGGGAACACCCCGAGACCCTCACAGGAACAGGTTACAGACCCACAACAGATCCTACAGCCCTGCACAGCCAGGCAGGGCGCAGGGCTTATTTGGTGTCCTTAATACACAGATTTACATGATACTACCTAAAAATACTACTAAGTTTTTCTAACATAGCCAGAAATAGCTTTACAGCACCTTTGCATTGCAAATACTTTCATTTTTCTACTGAAGCTGCAAAATTAACAATGCTCTGAGCCACGAAGGAACCAAGAAGAGACTGTGCTGTCAAACAGGAGGTAAGACAAAACTTGTACCATGTTATAGGCTCTACAACAAACTTTAATACTCTGGAATTAGACACTGCCACCCATACAACTGTTTACAGGTACCTTTGGAGAAAGCTTTAATCCAAATGAGTGGCTAATAAATCCTTTTTGTTGTGCTAGCTTGACACTCCTCGCCCAAAGTATTTTTGCCCATTATTTCCTTAGAAAAGGGTTTTACACATAACACTGGAGTTACTCAGGAATCCAGATGGGTGCAAGAGGAGAGGTCATGCACCTGTGATTACTCTTCAGCAGGGGTTTCATCACATCCTCAAAGAAAAAAGGCGAGTACAGTAAGACCTCCTTTCTGCCTTTGACAGCAAAGATGCCATCCCCTGCACCTCACCAGGCAGCAGTAAAAGTGCTCATGTTGTTTTCAGTGCCCAAAGCAAAAACCTGGAGATTTCATCTGGTGGAAAGAGTCAGCAAAGTAAACATCTTCCCTTCCAGTAGCCATAGAAGAGCACAAAAGAATCCAGCGTTCACAAGGAATTTATCATTTTTCCACAAATCCTCTGCCCTGTATCTACAAGCTCCCAAATTCTGCAGTCAGCCAGATCTGCACTGGTGCCTCGAGGCAGAAGGAGGCAGGTGTTAGTCCAAATTACAGAGAAACAGCATAACCCAGGAGATGCTGCTGAGCTTTCCCATGTCTCATGGGTGCAGCATGGAGCCAAGTGTTCACTGAGCACCACACAGTATTCCTCAAGGGTTTGGGAAAACGATTGGAAAGATGCCACAACACACGCTGACACCACCATTGCTGTGATACTTACAGAGCTGCAGTTCATAAGTTCAGCCAAGTGACGATGAGGGGGATGCCGAGGATGGAAATATTGGGAACATGGGTCCAGGCAAAGCTTTGGGCTGTGCTGGGGCTGCAGAGGTCGAACAAGCTGCCTTGAAATTTGATTTTTCGAGACTCTTTTCTCAGCATCTCCCAGATGGCTGCTGCTTCCTTCTGGCACTCCCAGAGTGCTGCCAGTGCGCACGTGTGAAATTCATCCCAGTACCTGCAGCCAGGGGAGACACCCACCATCAGTCCTTTGCAGTAGCACAACACCAAGAAGCCGGGCAGAGCCCTGCTGCCCCGAGCCTGCCCTTTGAGCAGAGACAACATTGGCATTTTGGCACTACCTCCATCATCTCCCAGAGCACCTTGGCTAAAACTCCAAACACCAAAACACACTGAAATTATTTCATCCTTTTTTTGTTTTCTTACTCCGAAAGTCAATAAAATCCATTATTTTCCATTAACAAATGCTCCCCTTTGGCACCAAGCACCCCGAGTACCTAGAAACTGGCTGCAAACAGAAGACCCAGCGGGTTTCATTCATAGCTTTCTCCAAGCTGAGTCAAGGGCAAAACACGAGCACAAAGGAAGGACAAGGGCTCCCACAGACTGTCACAGCTTTACAACAAAGGTAAGGGGGGCAGGCACAGTTATTAACTGCGTTCTCATTAGATAAATCTCCATTTATCTGCTAGGTATTAACCTGCGCAAGTAGAAGCCTTTCAATGGAAAAAGGCTCTTGGGGAGCACTAGGGAAAAACAAGACAGGCAAAGATAACTCCCAATCCTGCGTGAACAAACCAGCTGCTGCTTACTGAAGACCCCTTGGCTGCCTCCTGTGAGCACAGAGACTTGGATTTTTTTTTCTTTCCCAGTCCAGAGCTAGAACCATGCAGGGAAAAAAAAACCCAGCAGAAACAGAGCTGAAAACCACAGCTCTCAAGAAGGTTTTCCAAGGAGGGGTGTAGTGGATGCCAGCGCACTGGGGCCAAGATCACACGGGATGACCCCATGTTTCATTTGTTCAGAGCAGTATCCAGCCTGCCAAGGCTTTATCCCTTCCCTGAGCTCTTTCCTTACCTCTGGTGAAGAAGCACGGTGGCTCTGAAGAAGCTGGGTTACACCCAGTACCAACAAGCTCCCTACCCCAGGTGTCAAACTCAGCAGGCAGGGATGGGCTCTAGCTGTTCGAGGACCAGGACAGCAGGAACCAGGCTGGGCTGTGTCCCCCACACAGCAAGAGAGGGAGGACAAGAATGAGCACCCCTGCCTGATTTATTTCAGCTGCTCTCTGAGGACACTGGGGCATTCGGCTCCTTATCAAATGACAGGGAGGGCACCCACAGTCCAGTGGTTAGAATCATAGAATCACCAGGCTGGAAAAGACCCACCGGATCATCGAGTCCAACCATTCCTATCAAACACTAAACCATGTCCCTCAGCACCTCGTCCACCCGTCCCTTAAACCCCTCCAGGGAAGGTGACTCAACCCCCTCCCTGGGCAGCCTCTGCCAGTGACCAATGACCCTTCCCGTGAAATATTTTTTCCTAATGTCCAGCCTGAACCTCCCCTGGTGGAGCTTGAGGCCATTCCCTCTCATCCTGTCCCCTGTCACCTGGGAGAAGAGCCCAGCTCCCTCCTCTCCACAACCTCCTTTCAGGTAGTTGTAGAGAGCAATGAGGTCTCCCCTCAGCCTCCTCTTCTCCAGGCTAAACACCCCCAGCTCTCTCAGCCGTTCCTCATAAGGCCTGTTCTCCAGCCCCTTCACCAGCTTCATTGCTCTTCTCTGGACTCTCTCCATGCTGCATGCACATTATCATGCCTGTTAAGGCCCGACTCAGCTGAATTCACAGGCGAGGTCTCCGTTCTGTAGGTACAAACCCACCAAATAAAACAGCAGGGGCTCAAAAGTCTCAGCAAATGCCACAGGCCATCCGCTAAACTGGAACTGGTGCCTCTCCAAAACAAAAACTTCCCAAAGGGACAGGTAAGGCTCTTTGCCACACTTCCCACTAACATTTCCCCATGACTTCTTGATTTTGTCCAAGTGCTTTGTTTTCTCTGGAGACAACTCTTGCACAGGGAGGTGGACCTGAGCACTCCACTTGCTTCTCCTACCAGGGCTTGCATCAGAACACCAGCTGTGAGGGAGTTCATTAAACCGAGTCACTGTGGCAGAATAAATGTCCCCAGATAATGAGAAAAGCTGGTGCCCACCCACGTAACCTCCCTCCCTCACTCTTGAGCTGCAGTGGAAGGCAGCTCTGCCAGCTGAGGGTTAAACCTGGCCCATGTCTTCGGGCAAAGGTTGGCCAGGGAAGGCAGAGGGGGATGAGCTCCTGCCTGGTTCTGCTTTCAGCTGGGAAGGCAATTCCCAGTGTTCCACCCTTCACAGTCTCCATCTGCTCAGCCAGGCAGGTGCTCTCAGCAGCCTGCCCATGCCAGCTCCAGGGCAGCACCGCGAGCCAAGATGCCAGGTCCCAGCTCCACATCCATCCCTCAACCCGTGCTCCCAGAGAGGGGACCCAGAGAGGAAAGCAGACGGCAGTGGAGAACACTGAGGGTTAAAGGCAAACAATTCCTTGCCCTGACAGGCTTCCACTGCCCTAAAGGATGGGGATTTTCCCTTAATTACTTGTCTGCATTTCCTTACAAATCCTTTTCACGCCCCACAACTCACTGCTGGGGACACAGAGCTGCTTCCATCTATCTGTCTAAACGTTCCATTTCAACACTCCTCTTGCCACCCACACATCAGTATTTCTGCTCCTTTGCTTTTTAAGCAGACGTTTCCCCAAACCTGCCCTGATTACCCAACTCTTTTACTACTTTATCCATTTTGCTGAAGGTAACATCCTCAAAACACCATCGCAACAACCTCACAAAAAACAGGGCTGGGGCAAATTCAAGCCAGAAGGATGAAGGATCTTAGCAGGTAGGGAAGGAGGGAGGAGACTTGGTTTGGGCAGCAGGATCCAGCTTTCAGCGGGTTGCAGGCTGCTACCTGGGACAGTCCAGCCGCACGTGAGTCCCTGGATGAATTCCTGGTGTCCAGAGAAGGCTTCCCTGCAGGGCAGAAGGGTCTGAGTCCCACCAGCCCTGCTCCTCCCTGCTGCGGGTGTGCAGGAGCTGGTGGAATGAGTTCTGGCTGTTGGAGCTACTGCTAAGGGCTGGGGATGCAAACTCCAGCTGGCAAAGCTCCGTGGGGACGTGATGGTGCGAGGCCCAAGGGTGCGGAATCCTGGCTCGAGCCGAGCAGCAGACAGACAGACAGATGGAGGAATGGCAGGAGGGGGCTCACTGGGACTGTGGGAAATCCAAGCAAGGTGGGGAGCACGTGTGTGTGCACACCCCAGCAGCATCCAGGAGTGCAGAAGAGTTCAGACAGCAGCACCCAGCACAGGACAGTGCCAAAAAGCCCCCTGGACACCCCCCAACACACCCTCCTCTGAGGACCAACCTGACAGAGGAACATGCAGGGGGTCCCCGTGGGGTCCCGTACTCACCCACATACTCGGGGCAACTCCTGCAGCTCGAGGCCATCCACCTCCCCATACGTGGCCATGTTCTCCCCCAGCTTGAGGACGCAGTCCGAGAAGCCTTGGTAAATGTTGGCACAGGCAGTGCCCGACGCCTGCAGCCCAGCCAGGTGCCCTGCCAGCCACCGAGGGGTCAGAGGGAGCACCCAGACCCTTGGAGACAGAGCCCACGTCCTCCTGGGGGGACGCAGGCACCCCTGGGCTGTCACAGCACCGGTGCCACCCAGGCACCATGAGCTCCCCTTTCCACGCAGGTGGCCCACGAGGTCCCTCTCCTGTCCCCAGCCCTGCCTGCATTTGCAGAGAGCCTGAAAGAGCCGCTCTGCCAGGGAGAGTCGGGGCACCCCACTGCCCCCAGCACCCACGGAGGGCAGGGACAGGGAGGGCACCGGCAGCCAGGACCCACCCAGGAGAGACACAGCACCGAGCCAGGAGGAGGGAGAGACAGAGAGAGAGAGGGGACCCTGCATCACCCACTCCCTGCGCAGGCACCCAAGAGCCCATCGGGGAGAGATGTGCAGCACCGAGACAGGGGGAGAAGAAGGGGACAGAGTGGGGAGAAGCAGAAGAAGAAGAAGGGGACAGAGGGGGGAGAAGCAGAAGAAGAAGAAGGGGACAGAAGGGGGAGAAGCAGAAGAAGAAAAAGGAGGGGACAGAAGGGGGAGAAGGAGAAGAAGAAAAAGGAGGGCACAGAGAGGGGAGAAGGAGAAGAAGAAAAAGGAGGGGACAGAGAGGGGAGAAGGAGAAGAAGAAAAAGGAGGGGACAGAGAGGGGAGAAGGAGAAGAAGAAAAAGAAGGGGACAGAGAGGGGAGAAGGAGAAGAAGAAGAAGAAGGGGACAGAGTGGGGAGAAGCAGAAAAAGGGGACAGAGGGGGGAGAGGCAGAAGAAGGGAACAGGGGGGGCAGAGAGGAGAGAAGCAGAAGAAGAAGAAGAAGGGGACAGAGGGGGGAGAAGGAGAAGAAGAAAAAGGAGGGGACAGAGAGGGGAGAAGAAGAAAAAGGAGGGGACAGGAGAGAAGCAGAAGAAGAAGAAGAAGGGGACAGAGTGGGGAGAAGCAGAAGAAGGGGACAGAGGCAGAAGAAGGGGACAGAGGGGGGCAGAGAGGGGAGAAGCAGAAGAAGAAGAAGAAGGGGACAGAGGGGGGAGAAGGAGAAGAAGAAGAAGGGGACAGAGGGGGGAGAAGGAGAAGGGGACAAGGGGGAAGAAAGGGACCCCGCATCGTCCCCCCGGCCCAGACACCCGAGGGGGAGAAAGGGAGGGAGGAAAGGGAGGGAGAGAAGGGGGCAGAGACGATCCTCACCGAGGGCGAGCAGCAGCACGGCCGTGCCCCGCTGCCCCATCGCTCCGCCCGGGAGGGCTCCAGCCCCGCCGCTGCCCTCTCCCCACGGCCCGCAGCGCCCCCGCCCCCACGGGGAGAGCGCCCGGCCCCGGCTGCTGCTAATGAGCGGCTCGTTAATGAGGGAGAGCGGCTAACGAGCAGCTGGGGGCGGCCCCGGGATCGCAGCCCCCGCGGCTCCAACCCCGCACCCCGGGACACCCCCTCCCCTGCACCCCCACACGCCGCCTGTCACAGAATCACCAGGCTGGAAAGGACCCACCGGATCATCGAGTCCAACCATTCCCATCAATCACTAACCCATGTCCCTCAGCGCCTCGTCCACCCGTCCCTTAAACCCCTCCAGGGAAGGGGACTCAACCCCCTCCCTGGGCAGCCTCTGCCACTGCCCGATGACCCTTCTCGTGAAATATTTTTTCCTAATGTCCAGCCTGACCCTCCCCTGGTGGAGCTTGAGGCCATTCCCTCTCGTCCTGTCCCCTGTCACTTGGGAGAAGAGCCCAGCTCCCTCCTCTCCACAACCTCCTTTCAGGTAGTTGTAGAGAGCAATGAGGTCTCCCCTCAGCCTCCTCTTCTCCAGGCTAAACACCCCCAGCTCTCTCAGCCGTTCCTCATAAGGCCTGTTCTCCAGCCCCCTCACCAGCTTTGTTGCTCTTCGTTGCTCAGACTTCTCCCAGTCTGTAGCTGCTCAGGGTTGTTGTGCCCCAAGTGCAGGACCCGGCATTTGGCCTTGTTAAACCTCATCCCACTGGTCTCAGCCCAGCGGTTCAGCCTGTTCAGATCCCTTTGGAGCCTCCCGACCCTCCCACAGATCGACACTTCCACCCAGCTTAGTGTCATCTGCAAACTTGCTAAGGGTGTATTTGATCCCCTCATCCAGGTCATTGATAAAGACATTGAACAGGGCTGGACCCAGCACTGAGCCCTGGGGGACACCACTTGTAACTGGCCTCCAGCTGGAGTTAACTCCATTTACCTCCACCCTGCCAGTGGCAGGAATCACGGCAGGGCGAGATTTGCTTTGCTTCGGGTTGAGGCTCCTGTGCGAATGTGGGGTAAATCCACGCAGGACGCAAAGGAAATCCCTGGGTGCATGTAGGTTCAAAGCCATAAATCTCAGCACCTGCAGCTGCAAAACTTTCTGCCCTGACCCTGGCACCCGCCATTCCCAAGGCTGCGCTGTCCTCTGGGGCACCAGTCAGGATTTTGCATCTTTACGGCCTGATCCTGGCTCTCGTTCCATGAGCTGCTTTCCTTTTCTTCCAGCAGGAAGGGGAGCAGGTTTCCTGGCTGCTCTGATGGCTTCACTGCAGGTCTGATGGTCGCATCAGAGCTCGCTCTCTGTTGGCAACAGCTTTGCTGCTGGGGACACCACTCTCCAACAGCCCATGAACCCCACTGGTTCCCAGTACCAACCCCCTCCATAAGCAGCACCTGCTCTGTGCACAGGGACCTCCTGCCCCTGGGGTGGCAGTGCCAGCACCCACAGCCACCTCCAGCCTGGGGAATGCAGAGCAAGTGGAAACCTCAGCTCTGCAAGCACCTCGTGTGTCTACAGCAAATGCAGGGTTAAGAGAGAGAGCTTAGGTCTGAACAAACAACAATCAATTTTATTTACAGGAAAACAACTTAAAATAACATTCTACCATTCTACACGTCTTCTTCATCCTCGTCCTCATCATCTTCGTCCTCATCATCCTCGTCCTCATCATCTTCGTCCTCATCATCTTCGTCCTCATCATCCTCGTCCTCATCATCTTCGTTATCATATCCTTCATCCTCATCATCCTCATCATCCTCATCATCCTCATCATCCTCGTCCTCATCATCTTCATCCTCATCATCCATGTCCTCAAAATCTTCGGTCTCATAACCTTCATCCTCATCATACTCATCCTCATCGTCCTCGTCCCCAGAATCTTCGTCCTCATCATCTTCTTCATCCTCACCATATCTTTCACCTTCTTCACTCTCATCCACTCTCAACCAAGCACCACACCTCTGCAAAGCCTGGAAAGGAAGCAGGAGGTACGACCTCTGACTAACGAGAAACACCTCGTCCAGCAGAGCTGGGGTTCCCAAGCTGGCTCAGTGGCAGCAGCAGGCTGGGGTTCATCCTGATGGGCATTCCATTTGCCACAGCTCTGGGACACGCTGGGGAGAGCAGGACCCTGCCACCAGCGCTACGCCCCACCTGGGTTTAGGGTTAGACTAGGGTTGCCTAAGAAATCCCACCCTTCCCAAAGCGGATGGGTGCTCAGGGCAAGTGCCTGGTGGCTCTTGTGTCACCAGGACAAGGAGACCGGGTGCTGTGTTCCCGCAGCAGGCAACTCAGCCTGGCTGTGGGCAGCGGGTGAGGAGCACGTGCCTGTTCTGGTGGTGGTGGGTCTATCCACATTTCCTCCTCCTTCTCCTCCACCTCCTCCATCTCCACATCCATGGTCATCTCTACGTCTTTATCCATTGCCTCATCCTCATCTAAATCCTTCCTCCAACCCGCTTTGGTGGCAGCCATCTTGACAGCTTCCAGCATGATGTTAAACAGCCTGAGCCAAAAGCCAAGCAGAAAAGTGCATTAGTCTGACCCTGGCCAGACAAGGCAACCTGTGGGGGACGGGTCTTGGCAACCCTGCCCCCTCTTGCTGCCTGGGGAGAACCGTGGGGCACTGGGACCCCCGGGCACATCCTCAGCCAGGAGCCAGCTGCAGGCTGAGCGGCTCCTTCGACGCCAGCACCCACCAGAACCCACGGAGCAGTGCCTTCATCTGGAGGATCCTACACTTGCTTTCCTTCACAATTTTGGCAGCTGGCATAGCCTTGTGGATCTGGCAGAGCAGAGAGCATAGGAGTGAGCAGCCCTGCTCCCTGCCCCGTGGGGCCTTGGGCACACACCCTGGCCCCCAACCCGCCTCGGCGCCCAGAAGCTCCTTACCCTCCTCAGATGTCTTTTTGGCTCCATCTCACTCTGTGGGTAGGGCTGAGCTGCCAGCGGTCCAACCTGGAGAGGGGAGAGGAGGGACCAGCTCAGGCTGCGCGTATCCCCCAGCTGCTCCCAGCAAGCATCCCTCCCACACAAGCCCAGGGCACCCAGGTGTCCCCTGGGGACACGTCCCGCCACGTGGGGATGCTCGGTTTCAGCCAGGGCTGAGCAACCCACAAGGGCTTCTCCCATCCTAGGTGGCTTCTCACCACCTTGCAAGGTGGCTGGAAAGGGTGAGCACAGCTCCCGGTCCCCTGCGCTCCCCAGAGCAGGGCACAAACCCACACCATCCCCACAGCGCCTGCTCCCCGCTCAGTGCAGGGGGTGTCGTCCTCCGTGGAGCAGGGCTTGTACCTCCTTGAGGATCAGCATCCTCTTCCTCCAGGCCTTCATCATCTGATGGGGACGGAGGCGCTGGGAGCAGGTGGAAAGGTGAAAGTCTCGCATCAAGGGCATTGGGAGCAGAGGAGAAAGACAGGGCTGGGAGCAGGAGAGAAGGATGGGGCTGGGAGCAGGGGAACCTCAAGAATAGGGCAAAAGGGATGTTTTGGGAGCAGAGAAGGGCTACGTTGGGCGTAGGGAAGTTGGTCTGGGACAGGATCAGGGCAGAAATGCTATCTGGGGGCAAAGAAGTGCTGAGATGAGAGGAGAAGTGCATCAACAGCAGGGCAGAACCACTGTGTTGTGCTCGTTGCCGGGTACTGGCAGGTCTACCGGACCACGGGCCGTACCATCACACCTCTGAGACAGGGGAGCTCTGGGGCCAACTGCGCCTTGGGTAATGGGGACACCCCCCCTTATTGGTGGCTATGGATGTATTAAGCTGCACCCCCTCAAAATGAATAATCCCACCAAATCGAGGCAGTCACTGCTGCCTCAAGAGCTTCTTTCTGACCTGTCATGCCTGGCAGCCATTCGCAGCCCCCCAAAAGGTTTTTCTCCAGGTGTTTCAGGCAAGAGCTGAAGTTTACGTGATATTTTATGGATGGTCCTTCATAGTCTCTGATCTGGACCTGCATCTGTACAGCTTCGAGGACACAGGGACCTTTCTCCAGTGACGGGCACAGCATTGAAGGCTGTCCTGTGGTGCAGGCCTATCTTGGATGCTCGTTTTCCCTCCAGCTGTAGGGCTAGAATTGCATCGCCCATCTCTGCCAGGGCAGCAGATCTATTGACAACAGCTCTTGCCAATCCTGTCGCCCCAGCCAGGGCAGGAATGCTCATTGAATCTGGTGGGAGCTGGGCTGTCAGATATTTAACAAGGCGGTTTTGCTCAGGCTTCCTTTGGGATGCTGGGACAGGTTGTGTCCATCCTTCCAGAAGAGATGTGGATGTGTTGAAACACCAAGGAAAAACCCAGCTCATCCTCACACACCAGAGCCAGTCCAGTCACTGGAAGCACCTCTGGGGCCTTAGAGCCATGCACCGCTCAACGTCTTCTGTTCCTCAAGGTCTCATCTGATAGGGGTTAGTGGCTGAGCAGTCATAAGAGCAACCCCAAGGCAAAACTCCAGCTGCAATTCCTGCAAGCGCTCAACAGGTTCAGGTGATACCGACAGGGCCATCGCAGCCTGTTTGCAAGGCTGGAGCTTGTCTCTCTGGTGACATTGGTTCCAAGACAACTACTGCAGAGCATCCAGTTCTGCTGGGACAGGCGATGCCGTCTGCATTGGCTCTGAAGACGGTGAGACCCTTTGCCGCTAGGCAGCGCGGGTCCCGCTGAGCAGCCCTCGCCCATGGGTGCAGCATCAGGAATTCCCAGTGCCTGGTCAGGCACCTTCCAGCTCTGAGAGACCTGAAGGGAGAGGCAGGATCCTTCTTTCAGGGAAGGACAGACTCCGATGAGGGGCTCCCGTAAAGATTCTTCCAGCTCTGTGTAGAAAGCCTTTCAATATTTAAAAAAAAATATTAAACTTTTTAAAAGCAGAAGAAATTATGTTTGCAGGTCTTCAATGATTAAGATTTAAGCATTTGAACAGTACTGTGTTAGCAAGTGTCAGTCAGTGGGCTTCCTCGGCAGCTCCCGGCAGCAGGACAGTGAGTTCTGGGCGGGGCGGACATTTTGAGGTGGGGCGGACATTTTGAGGCACCTCCTCGTGCCTCTGGTCCTGGTTCCACTTGTGAAAGCTGCGCTCGAGTGGGGGAACTCCTTCGTATGGTGGAGGAGCTAAGGGAGGAGGTAAAGAGGCTGAGGACCATCAGGGAATGTGAGAGGGAGATAGACCAGTGGAGCAGGGCCCTCTCACTAACTCAGCAGCTGCTGGAGCTGGTGGGTCTGAACACCACCCACCGGCAAACTGCAAGGTTGGGGTAACACAGTCTGTTTGCAAGGCTGGAGTGTGTCTTTCTGGTGACAGTGGTTCCAAGACAACTACTGCAGAGCATCCAGCTCTGCTGGGACAGGCGATGCCCTCTGCATTGGCTCTGAAGACGGTGAGACCCTTTGCCGCTAGGCAGCGCGGGTCCCGCTGAGCAGCCCTCGCCCATGGGTGCAGCATCAGGAATTCCCAGTGCCTGGTCAGGCACCTTCCAGCTCTGAGAGACCTGAAGGGAGCCGCAGGGTCCTTCTTTCAGGGAAGGACAGACTCCGATGAGGGGCTCTGGTAAAGATTCTTCCAGCTCTGTGTAGAAAGCCTTTCAATATTTAAAAAAAAATATTAAACTTTTTAAAAGCAGAAGAAATTATGTTTGCAGGTCTTCAATGATTAAGATTTAAGCATTTGAACAGTACTGTGTTAGCAAGTGTCAGTCAGTGGGCTTCCTCGGCAGCTCCCGGCAGCAGGACAGTGAGTTCTGGGCGGGGCGGACATTTTGAGGTGGGGCGGACATTTTGAGGCACCTCCTCGTGCCTCTGGTCCTGGTTCCACTTGTGAAAGCTGCGCTCGAGTGGGGGAACTCCTTCGGATGGTGGAGGAGCTAAGGGAGGAGGTAAAGAGGCTGAGGACCATCAGGGAATGTGAGAGGGAGATAGACCAGTGGAGCAGGGCCCTCTCACTAACTCAGCAGCTGCTGGAGCTGGTGGGTCTGAACACCACCCACCGGCAAACTGCAAGGTTGGGGTAACACAGTCTGTTTGCAAGGCTGGAGTGTGTCTTTCTGGTGACAGTGGTTCCAAGACAACTACTGCAGAGCATCCAGCTCTGCTGGGACAGGCGATGCCCTCTGCATTGGCTCTGAAGACGGTGAGACCCTTTGCCGCTAGGCAGCGCGGGTCCCGCTGAGCAGCCCTCGCCCATGGGTGCAGCATCAGGAATTCCCTGTGCCTGGTCAGGCACCTTCCAGCTCTGAGAGACCTGAAGGGAGCCGCAGGGTCCTTCTTTCAGGGAGGGACAGACTCCAATGAGGGGCTCCAGTAAAGATTCTTACAGCTCTGTGCAGAGAGCCTTTCAATATTTAAAAAAAAATATTAAACTTTTTAAAAGCAGAAGAAATCACGTTTGCAGGTCTTCAATGATTAAGATTTAAGCATTTGAACAGTACTGTGTTAGCAAGTGTCAGTCAGTGGGCTTCCTCGGCAGCTCCCGGCAGCAGGACAGTGAGTTCTGGGGTGGGGTGGACATTTTGAGGCGGGGCGGACATTTTGAGGCACCTCCTCGTGCCTCTGGTACTGGTTCCACTTGTGAAAGCTGCGCTCGAGTGGGGGAACTCCTTCGTATGGTGGAGGAGCTAAGGGAAGAGGTAAAGAAGCTGAGGACCATCAGGGAATGTGAGAGGGAGATAGACCAGTGGAGCAGGGCCCTCTCACTAACTCAGCGGCTGCCAGAGCTGGTGGGTCTGAACACCACCCACTGTCAAACTGCAAGGTTGGGGTAACACAGTCTGTTTGCAAGGCTGGAGTGTGTCTTTCTGGTGACAGTGGTTCCAAGACAACTACTGCAGAGCATCCAGCTCTGCTGGGACAGGCGATGCCCTCTGCATTGGCTCTGAAGATGGTAGGACCCTTTGCCGCTAGGCAGCGCGGGTCCCGCTGAGCAGCCCTCGCCCATGGGTGCAGCATCAGGAATTCCCTGTGCCTGGTCAGGCACCTTCCAGCTCTGAGAGACCTCAAGGGAGAGGCAGGATCCTTCTTTCAGGGAGGGACAGACTTTGATGGGGCCTCTGGTAAAATTTCTTCCAGCTCTGTGTAGAAAGTCTTTAAATATTTAAAAAAAAAATAAACTATTTAAAACCAGAAGAAATCACGTTTGCAGGTCTTCAATGATTAAGATTTAAGCATTTGAACAGTACTGTGTTAGCAAGTGTCAGTCAATTACACCTTAGTTTCTGAAAAAATTAAAGTCCCTGAGTGGTCAAGCTATGCAATGACTGGATTAAATAAAAAGGTAGATGAATTATACAAATGTTAAATTGATACATAGCACTAAAATAAAGGTAATCCTATTCAAAAGTCTTTACTTTCCTTCTTCCGTCTTAGCTGTATCTTCAGCTACACCAATATTTTAATGATAAAGTCTTTAGCTCTGTGACTTCATTAAAGTGTTCTGCTGCTCTCATCCCCTTCCCAAAAAATGCTGAGAAGAGAGAAATAACTGAACAAGTTAAAATTGGAGCAAACCTATCCTGCCATAGAGCTGCAACCCTACCCCTTCTGGTGGTGCGAGCCACTTCAGGGGCACCCGAGCAAGGGCAGAGGCATCTGCTCTTCTTGCTGAACCCCAAAGCTGGTTTGTCTGCAGTTTGCAGGGAGCGGTAAATCCCTCCAGCCTGGCTCATGGCAGGGTCTTTCCTACCTCCTTGGGCTGCTGTACCATGAGCACCCTGGAATGTGGCCAAAGTGACTCACAGCGATGGCCTGTGGCTCTCGGGGCAGTAGGAAGAAAGGCCAGCAAGTGCATTGACGACAGAGATGGAGGCAGGGTGCCTGCTGGCTGCATCCCTGGAGAGCCAGTCCTGGGAGCCAACCACCCTGATCCGGGGTAGGGCACGGCCAAGGAGCCTGTCAGCTCCTGTCACAGAGCTGAACCCTGGCCAGACAGAATCTTCACGCAGCCCAGCTTCCTCCAGCTCACCCCCCTCCCCAGCCCTGCAGAGATGCTCGTTTCTCAGCAGCCCATATTCCTTCCAGGTGTTTATGGCTTTTCTGTCTTCCTGCTGTCCCAGGCTAAAATCACCCCTTTTAAGGGAGCTGCAGGACCACGGGTCGCTGGAGCCTTGCCTGCTGCTGGCTGCAAGCTGCTCCCTTGCAGTGTATCACCTCATTTACTGGGAAAGCAGCCTTGCCTTGTTTTGCTCTTCACTCCACAGTTCACTGATGGAGGCAAACTGCAGCTCACTCCCAGCCCTGGCCATGCACGCCTCCTAGAGAACAAGATCTGTTTTCACCAGTGATTCACCTGCCTGACACTGGCTCACCTTTCCCTGAGCACCAACTCCTTCTCGGCTCCATCCGCAGTCCACAGCTCCGACTCACCTCCCAAACCCACCTGAGCGGGAATGGCTGGAGGAACAAGTCATGTTACATTTTCTCCTGATGACCGGGGCGCTTTGGTGCTGCCTCCCCTCGGGACTTCTGGCCGGAGCTGAGCTCTGTGTCCTGGAAAGGAGAAGAGAAGTCATTCCTACCTGAGTTTGCGACCTGGATCTCCAGGGGATGCCTCCCAAGGACGCGAGTATTTGTGGTTAGGGCGAGGGCTGTTGACACAATATGGTGCCATCAGCCTTCACTGGAGGCACAACGGCCATGGGGATCCTGCGGTATCCGATGATACCCTGCAGGTATCCGGTGAGGCTTATTCTTAGGGCTCTCTATCAGAAGTGGAAATTCTCCACTGTCTTCAGCTTCCCCTCTGTCCCCTCTTGCCTTTTGGCCAGGGGCAAGCATGCTTAGGCACAAGCGAAAAAAAAAAAAAAGTCATTCTGTGGAGCTGGCTTGCCTGCACTCATTTAATTGGAATAAAATGGGTGCCCTGCTGAGCAGCACAGCTTGTGCTGAAGAGCCAGGATGAGTCGGGCTCCCTGCCGATGATATCACTGCTATTCCAACCCCTTCCCAGTAAGGCAGGACACAGGGGTCACAGCAGCAGGGGCCCTGCATCTGTCACTCCCTGTGTGCAGCACCCACGAGCACTATCCCTGCTGTGAAACTGCCAACATGAGGTGTGACACATCTAGGGAGTCAGGCTGAAGTATCCTGCTAGTTAAACATGGAAATTTCAGATCTGACTAAAGACAGTTGAGTCACATAATTTGAGCATGGAGCTCACCACTACATCCAGCTCTTCAGCCCTGACTTTGCGTATGATGGAAGCAACTCCTTCCCCCTTCTGAAGTGGCAGCACCACATAGGGAATGCATTGGAAGAGCTAGAAAGTCCTATCAGGACTCACTGTGCTCCCTATTAATGAGGGAACACCCCGAGACCCTCACAGGAACAGGTTACAGACCCACAACAGATCCTACAGCCCTGCACAGCCAGGCAGGGCGCAGGGCTTATTTGGTGTCCTTAATACACAGATTTACATGATACTACCTAAAAATACTACTAAGTTTTTCTAACATAGCCAGAAATAGCTTTACAGCACCTTTGCATTGCAAATACTTTCATTTTTCTACTGAAGCTGCAAAATTAACAATGCTCTGAGCCACGAAGGAACCAAGAAGAGACTGTGCTGTCAAACAGGAGGTAAGACAAAACTTGTACCATGTTATAGGCTCTACAACAAACTTTAATACTCTGGAATTAGACACTGCCACCCATACAACTGTTTACAGGTACCTTTGGAGAAAGCTTTAATGCAAATGAGTGGCTAATAAATCCTTTTTGTTGTGCTAGCTTGACACTCCTCGCCCAAAGTATTTTTGCCCATTATTTCCTTAGAAAAGGGTTTTACACATAACACTGGAGTTACTCAGGAATCCAGATGGGTGCAAGAGGAGAGGTCATGCACCTGTGATTACTCTTCAGCAGGGGTTTCATCACATCCTCAAAGAAAAAAGGCGAGTACAGTAAGACCTCCTTTCTGCCTTTGACAGCAAAGATGCCATCCCCTGCACCTCACCAGGCAGCAGTAAAAGTGCTCATGTTGTTTTCAGTGCCCAAAGCAAAAACCTGGAGATTTCATCTGGTGGAAAGAGTCAGCAAAGTAAACATCTTCCCTTCCAGTAGCCATAGAAGAGCACAAAAGAATCCAGCGTTCACAAGGAATTTATCATTTTTCCACAAATCCTCTGCCCTGTATCTACAAGCTCCCAAATTCTGCAGTCAGCCAGATCTGCACTGGTGCCTCGAGGCAGAAGGAGGCAGGTGTTAGTCCAAATTACAGAGAAACAGCATAACCCAGGAGATGCTGCTGAGCTTTTCCATGTCTCATGGGTGCAGCATGGAGCCAAGTGTTCACTGAGCACCGCACAGTATTCCTCAAGGGTTTGGGAAAACGATTGGAAAGATGCCACAACACACGCTGACACCACCATTGTTGTGATACTTACAGAGCTGCAGTTCATAAGTTCAGCCAAGTGACGATGAGGGGGATGCCGAGGATGGAAATACTGGGAACATGGGTCCAGGCAAAGCTTTGGGCTGTGCTGGGGCTGCAGAGGTCGAACAAGCTGCCTTGAAATTTGATTTTTCGAGACTCTTTTCTCAGCATCTCCCAGATGGCTGCTGCTTCCTTCTGGCACTCCCAGAGTGCTGCCAGTGCGCACGTGTGAAATTCATCCCAGTACCTGCAGCCAGGGGAGACACCCACCATCAGTCCTTTGCGGTAGCACAACACCAAGGAGCCGGGCAGAGCCCTGCTGCCCCGAGCCTGCCCTTTGAGCAGAGACAACATTGGCATTTTGGCACTACCTCCATCATCTCCCAGAGCACCTTGGCTAAAACTCCAAACACCAAAACACACTGAAATTATTTCATCCTTTTTTTGTTTTCTTACTCCGAAAGTCAATAAAATCCATTATTTTCCATTAACAAATGCTCCCCTTTGGCACCAAGCACCCCGAGTACCTAGAAACTGGCTGCAAACAGAAGACCCAGCGGGTTTCATTCATAGCTTTCTCCAAGCTGAGTCAAGGGCAAAACACGAGCACAAAGGGAGAACAAGGGCTCCCACAGACTGTCACAGCTTTACAACAAAGGTAAGGGGGGCAGGCACAGTTATTAACTGCGTTCTCATTAGATAAATCTCCATTTATCTGCTAGGTATTAACCTGCGCAAGTAGAAGCCTTTCAATGGAAAAAGGCTCTTGGGGAGCACTAGGGAAAAACAAGACAGGCAAAGATAACTCCCAATCCTGCGTGAACAAACCAGCTGCTGCTTACTGAAGACCCCTTGGCTGCCTCCTGTGAGCACAGAGACTTGGATTTTTTTTTCTTTCCCAGTCCAGAGCTAGAACCATGCAGGGAAAAAAAACCCAGCAGAAACAGAGCTGAAAACCACAGCTCTCAAGAAGGTTTTCCAAGGAGGGGTGTAGTGGATGCCAGCGCACTGGGGCCAAGATCACACGGGATGACCCCATGTTTCATTTGTTCAGAGCAGTATCCAGCCTGCCAAGGCTTTATCCCTTCCCTGAGCTCTTTCCTTACCTCTGGTGAAGAAGCACGGTGGCTCTGAAGAAGCTGGGTTACACCCAGTACCAACAAGCTCCCTACCCCAGGTGTCAAACTCAGCAGGCAGGGATGGGCTCTAGCTGTTCGAGGACCAGGACAGCAGGAACCAGGCTGGGCTGTGTCCCACACACAGCAAGAGAGGGAGGACAAGAATGAGCACCCCTGCCTGATTTATTTCAGCTGCTCTCTGAGGACACTGGGGCATTTGGCTCCTTATCAAATGACAGGGAGGGCACCCACAGTCCAGTGGTTATAATCATAGAATCACCAGGCTGGAAAAGACCCACCGGATCATCGAGTCCAACCATTTCTATCCATCACTAAACCATGTCCCTCAGCACCTCGTCCACCCGTCCCTTAAACCCCTCCAGGGAAGGGGACTCAACCCCCTCCCTGGGCAGCCTCTGCCAGTGACCAATGACCCTTCCCGTGAAATATTTTTTCCTAATGTCCAGCCTGAACCTCCCCTGGTGGAGCTTGAGGCCATTCCCTCTCATCCTGTCCCCTGTCACCTGGGAGAAGAGCCCAGCTCCCTCCTCTCCACAACCTCCTTTCAGGTAGTTGTAGAGAGCAATGAGGTCTCCCCTCAGCCTCCTCTTCTCCAGGCTAAACACCCCCAGCTCTCTCAGCCGTTCCTCATAAGGCCTGTTCTCCAGCCCCTTCACCAGCTTCATTGCTCTTCTCTGGACTCTCTCCATGCTGCATGCACATTATCATGCCTGTTAAGGCCCGACTCAGCTGAATTCACAGGCGAGGTCTCCGTTCTGTAGGTACAAACCCACCAAATAAAACAGCAGGGGCTCAAAAGTCTCAGCAAATGCCACAGGCCATCCGCTAAACTGGAACTGGTGCCTCTCCAAAACAAAAACTTCCCAAAGGGACAGGTAAGGCTCTTTGCCACACTTCCCACTAACATTTCCCCATGACTTCTTGATTTTGTCCAAGTGCTTTGTTTTCTCTGGAGACAACTCTTGCACAGGGAGGTGGACCTGAGCACTCCACTTGCTTCTCCTACCAGGGCTTGCATCAGAACACCAGCTGTGAGGGAGTTCATTAAACCGAGTCACTGTGGCAGAATAAATGTCCCCAGATAATGAGAAAAGCTGGTGCCCACCCACGTAACCTCCCTCCCTCACTCTTGAGCTGCAGTGGAAGGCAGCTCTGCCAGCTGAGGGTTAAACCTGGCCCATGTCTTCGGGCAAAGGTTGGCCAGGGAAGGCAGAGGGGGATGAGCTCCTGCCTGGTTCTGCTTTCAGCTGGGAAGGCAATTCCCAGTGTTCCACCCTTCACAGTCTCCATCTGCTCAGCCAGGCAGGTGCTCTCAGCAGCCTGCCCATGCCAGCTCCAGGGCAGCACCGCGAGCCAAGATGCCAGGTCCCAGCTCCACATCCATCCCTCAACCCGTGCTCCCAGAGAGGGGACCCAGAGAGGAAAGCAGACGGCAGTGGAGAACACTGAGGGTTAAAGGCAAACAATTCCTTGCCCTGACAGGCTTCCACTGCCCTAAAGGATGGGGATTTTCCCTTAATTACTTGTCTGCATTTCCTTACAAATCCTTTTCACGCCCCACAACTCACTGCTGGGGACACAGAGCTGCTTCCATCTATCTGTCTAAACGTTCCATTTCAACACTCCTCTTGCCACCCACACATCAGTATTTCTGCTCCTTTGCTTTTTAAGCAGACGTTTCCCCAAACCTGCCCTGATTACCCAACTCTTTTACTACTTTATCCATTTTGCTGAAGGTAACATCCTCAAAACACCATCGCAACAACCTCACAAAAAACAGGGCTGGGGCAAATTCAAGCCAGAAGGATGAAGGATCTTAGCAGGTAGGGAAGGAGGGAGGAGACTTGGTTTGGGCAGCAGGATCCAGCTTTCAGCGGGTTGCAGGCTGCTACCTGGGACAGTCCAGCCGCACGTGAGTCCCTGGATGAATTCCTGGTGTCCAGAGAAGGCTTCCCTGCAGGGCAGAAGGGTCTGAGTCCCACCAGCCCTGCTCCTCCCTGCTGCGGGTGTGCAGGAGCTGGTGGAATGAGTTCTGGCTGTTGGAGCTACTGCTAAGGGCTGGGGATGCAAACTCCAGCTGGCAAAGCTCCGTGGGGACGTGATGGTGCGAGGCCCAAGGGTGCGGAATCCTGGCTCGAGCCGAGCAGCAGACAGACAGACAGATGGAGGAATGGCAGGAGGGGGCTCACTGGGACTGTGGGAAATCCAAGCAAGGTGGGGAGCACGTGTGTGTGCACACCCCAGCAGCATCCAGGAGTGCAGAAGAGTTCAGACAGCAGCACCCAGCACAGGACAGTGCCAAAAAGCCCCCTGGACACCCCCCAACACACCCTCCTCTGAGGACCAACCTGACAGAGGAACATGCAGGGGGTCCCCGTGGGGTCCCGTACTCACCCACATACTCGGGGCAACTCCTGCAGCTCGAGGCCATCCACCTCCCCATACGTGGCCATGTTCTCCCCCAGCTTGAGGACGCAGTCCGAGAAGCCTTGGTAAATGTTGGCACAGGCAGTGCCCGACGCCTGCAGCCCAGCCAGGTGCCCTGCCAGCCACCGAGGGGTCAGAGGGAGCACCCAGACCCTTGGAGACAGAGCCCACGTCCCTCCTGGGGGGACGCAGGCACCCCTGGGCTGTCACAGCACCGGTGCCACCCAGGCACCATGAGCTCCCCTTTCCACGCAGGTGGCCCACGAGGTCCCTCTCCTGTCCCCAGCCCTGCCTGCATTTGCAGAGAGCCTGAAAGAGCCGCTCTGCCAGGGAGAGTCGGGGCACCCCACTGCCCCCAGCACCCACGGAGGGCAGGGACAGGGGGGGCACCGGCAGCCAGGACCCACCCAGGAGAGACACAGCACCGAGCCAGGAGGAGGGAGAGACAGAGAGAGAGAGGGGACCCCGCATCACCCACTCCCTGCGCAGGCACCCAAGAGCCCATCGGGGAGAGATGTGCAGCACCGAGACAGGGGGAGAAGAAGGGGACAGAGGGGGGAGAAGCAGAAGAAGAAGAAGGGGACAGAAGGGGGAGAAGCAGAAGAAGAAAAAGGAGGGGACAGAGAGGGGAGAAGGAGAAGAAGAAAAAGGAGGGGAGAGAGAGGGGAGAAGCAGAAAAAGGGGACAGAGGGGGGAGAGGCAGAAGAAGGGAACAGGGGGGGCAGAGAGGGGAGAAGCAGAAGAAGAAGAAGAAGAAGAAGGGGACAAAGGGGGGAGAAGGAGAAGAAGAAGAAGGGGACAGAGTGGGGAGAAGCAGAAAAAGGGGACAGAGGGGGGAGAGGCAGAAGAAGGGAACAGGGGGGGCAGAGAGGGGAGAAGCAGAAGAAAAAGAAGAAGGGGACAGAGGGGGGAGAAGAAGAAGAAGGGGACAGCGGGGGGAGAAGGAGAAGAAGAAGAAGGGGACAGAGGGGGGAGAAGGAGAAGGGGACAAGGGGGAAGAAAGGGACCCCGCATCGTCCCCCCGGCCCAGACACCCGAGGGGGAGAAAGGGAGGGAGGAAAGGGAGGGAGAGAAGGGGGCAGAGACGATCCTCACCGAGGGCGAGCAGCAGCACGGCCGTGCCCCGCTGCCCCATCGCTCCGCCCGGGAGGGCTCCAGCCCCGCCGCTGCCCTCTCCCCACGGCCCGCAGCGCCCCCGCCCCCACGGGGAGAGCGCCCGGCCCCGGCTGCTGCTAATGAGCGGCTCGTTAATGAGGGAGAGCGGCTAACGAGCAGCTGGGGGCGGCCCCGGGATCGCAGCCCCCGCGGCTCCAACCCCGCACCCCGGGACACCCCCTCCCCTGCACCCCCACACGCCGCCTGTCACAGAATCACCAGGCTGGAAAGGACCCACCGGATCATCGAGTCCAACCATTCCCATCAATCACTAAACCATGTCCCTCAGCGCCTCGTCCACCCGTCCCTTAAACCCCTCCAGGGAAGGGGACTCAACCCCCTCCCTGGGCAGCCTCTGCCACTGCCCAATGACCCTTTCCATGAAAAATTCTTTCCTAATGTCCAGCCTGAACCTCCCCTGGTGGAGCTTGAGGCCATTCCCTCTCGTCCTGTCCCCTGTCACTTGGGAGAAGAGCCCAGCTCCCTCCTCTCCACAACCTCCTTTCAGGGAGTTGTAGAGAGCAATGAGGTCTCCCCTCAGCCTCCTCTTCTCCAGGCTAAACACCCCCAGCTCTCTCAGCCGTTCCTCATAAGGCCTGTTCTCCAGCCCCTTCACCAGCTTTGTTGCTCTTCGTTGCTCAGACTTCTCCCAGTCTGTAGCTGCTCAGGGTTGTTGTGCCCCAAGTGCAGGACCCGGCATTTGGCCTTGTTAAACCTCATCCCACTGGTCTCAGCCCAGCGGTTCAGCCTGTTCAGATCCCTTTGGAGCCTCCCGACCCTCCCACAGATCGACACTTCCACCCAGCTTAGTGTCATCTGCAAACTTGCTAAGGGTGTATTTGATCCCCTCATCCAGGTCATTGATAAAGACATTGAACAGGGCTGGACCCAGCACTGAGCCCTGGGGGACACCACTTGTAACTGGCCTCCAGCTGGAGTTAACTCCATTTACCTCCACCCTGCCAGTGGCAGGAATCACGGCAGGGCGAGATTTGCTTTGCTTCGGGTTGAGGCTCCTGTGCGAATGTGGGGTAAATCCACACAGGACGCAAAGCAAATCCCTGGGTGCATGTAGGTTCAAAGCCATAAATCTCAGCACCTGCAGCTGCAAAACTTTCTGCCCTGACCCTGGCACCCGCCATTCCCAAGGCTGCGCTGTCCTCTGGGGCACCAGTCAGGATTTTGCATCTTTACGGCCTGATCCTGGCTCTCGTTCCATGAGCTGCTTTCCTTTTCTTCCAGCAGGAAGGGGAGCAGGTTTCCTGGCTGCTCTGATGGCTTCACTGCAGGTCTGATGGTCGCATCAGAGCTCGCTCTCTGTTGGCAACAGCTGTGCTGCTGGGGACACCACTCTCCAACAGCCCATGAACCCCACTGGTTCCCAGTACCAACCCCCTCCATAAGCAGCACCTGCTCTGTGCACAGGGACCTCCTGCCCCTGGGGTGGCAGTGCCAGCACCCACAGCCACCTCCAGCCTGGGGAATGCAGAGCAAGTGGAAACCTCAGCTCTGCAAGCACCTCGTGTGTCTACAGCAAATGCAGGGTTAAGAGAGAGAGCTTAGGTCTGAACAAACAACAATCAATTTTATTTACAGGAAAACAACTTAAAATAACATTCTACCATTCTACACGTCTTCTTCATCTTCGTCCTCATCATCTTCGTCCTCATCATCCTCGTCCTCATCATCCTCGTCCTCATCATCCTCGTTATCATATCCTTCATCCTCATCATCCTCATCATCCTCGTCCTCATCATCTTCATCCTCATCATCCATGTCCTCAAAATCTTCGGTCTCATAACCTTCATCCTCATCATCCTCATCCTCATCGTCCTCGTCCCCATAATCTTCGTCCTCATCATCTTCTTCATCCTCACCATATCTTTCACCTTCTTCACTCTCATCCACTCTCAACCAAGCACCACACCTCTGCAAAGCCTGGAAAGGAAGCAGGAGGTACGACCTCTGACTAACGAGAAACACCTCGTCCAGCAGAGCTGGGGTTCCCAAGCTGGCTCAGTGGCAGCAGCAGGCTGGGGTTCATCCTGATGGGCATTCCATTTGCCACAGCTCTGGGACACGCTGGGGAGAGCAGGACCCTGCCACCAGCGCTACGCCCCACCTGGGTTTAGGGTTAGACTAGGGTTGCCTAAGAAATCCCACCCTTCCCAAAGCGGATGGGTGCTCAGGGCAAGTGCCTGGTGGCTCTTGTGTCACCAGGACAAGGAGACCGGGTGCTGTGTTCCCGCAGCAGGCAACTCAGCCTGGCTGTGGGCAGCGGGTGAGGAGCACGTGCCTGTTCTGGTGGTGGTGGGTCTATCCACATTTCCTCTTCCTTCTCCTCCACCTCCTCCATCTCCACATCCATGGTCATCTCTACGTCTTTATCCATTGCCTCATCCTCATCTAAATCCTTCCTCCAACCCGCTTTGGTGGCAGCCATCTTGACAGCTTCCAGCATGATGTTAAACAGCCTGAGCCAAAAGCCAAGCAGAAAAGTGCATTAGTCTGACCCTGGCCAGACAAGGCAACCTGTGGGGGACGGGTCTTGGCAACCCTGCCCCCTCTTGCTGCCTGGGGAGAACCGTGGGGCACTGGGACCCCCGGGCACATCCTCAGCCAGGAGCCAGCTGCAGGCTGAGCGGCTCCTTCGACGCCAGCACCCACCAGAACCCACGGAGCAGTGCCTTCATCTGGAGGATCCTACACTTGCTTTCCTTCACAATTTTGGCAGCTGGCATAGCCTTGTGGATCTGGCAGAGCAGAGAGCATAGGAGTGAGCAGCCCTGCTCCCTGCCCCGTGGGGCCTTGGGCACACACCCTGGCCCCCAACCCGCCTCGGCGCCCAGAAGCTCCTTACCCTCCTCAGATGTCTTTTTGGCTCCATCTCACTCTGTGGGTAGGGCTGAGCTGCCAGCGGTCCAACCTGGAGAGGGGAGAGGAGGGACCAGCTCAGGCTGCGCGTATCCCCCAGCTGCTCCCAGCAAGCATCCCTCCCACACAAGCCCAGGGCACCCAGGTGTCCCCTGGGGACACGTCCCGCCACGTGGGGATGCTCGGTTTCAGCCAGGGCTGAGCAACCCACAAGGGCTTCTCCCATCCTAGGTGGCTTCTCACCACCTTGCAAGGTGGCTGGAAAGGGTGAGCACAGCTCCCGGTCCCCTGCGCTCCCCAGAGCAGGGCGCAAACCCACACCATCCCCACAGCGCCTGCTCCCCGCTCAGTGCAGGGGGTGTCGTCCTCCGTGGAGCAGGGCTTGTACCTCCTTGAGGATCAGCATCCTCTTCCTCCACGCCTTCATCATCTGATGGGGACGGAGGCGCTGGGAGCAGGTGGAAAGGTGAAAGTCTCGCATCAAGGGCATTGGGAGCAGAGGAGAAAGACAGGGCTGGGAGCAGGAGAGAAGGATGGGGCTGGGAGCAGGGGAACCTCAAGAATAGGGCAAAAGGGATGTTTTGGGAGCAGAGAAGGGCTACGTTGGGCGTAGGGAAGTTGGTCTGGGACAGGATCAGGGCAGAAATGCTATCTGGGGGCAAAGAAGTGCTGAGATGAGAGGAGAAGTGCGTCAACAGCAGGGCAGAACCACTGTGTTGTGCTCGTTGCCGGGTACTGGCAGGTCTACCGGACCACGGGCCGTACCATCACACCTCTGAGACAGGGGAGCTCTGGGGCCAACTGCACCTTGGGTAATGGGGACACCCCCCCTTATTGGTGGCTATGGATGTATTAAGCTGCACCCCCTCAAAATGAATAATCCCACCAAATCGAGGCAGTCACTGCTGCCTCAAGAGCTTCTTTCTGACCTGTCATGCCTGGCAGCCATTCGCAGCCCCCCAAAAGGTTTTTCTCCAGGTGTTTCAGGCAAGAGCTGAAGTTTACGTGATATTTTATGGATGGTCCTTCATAGTCTCTGATCTGGACCTGCATGTGTACAGCTTCGAGGACACAGGGACCTTTCTCCAGTGACGGGCACAGCATTGAAGGCCGTCCTGTGGTGCAGGCCTATCTTGGATGCTCGTTTTCCCTCCAGCTGTAGGGCTAGAATTGCATCGCCCATCTCTGCCAGGGCAGCAGATCTATTGACAACAGCTCTTGCCAATCCTGTCGCCCCAGCCAGGGCAGGAATGCTCATGGAAACTGGTGGGAGCTGGGCTGTCAGATATTTAACAAGGCGGTTTTGCTCAGGCTTCCTTTGGGATGCTGGGACAGGTTGTGTCCATCCTTCCAGAAGAGATGTGGATGTGTTGAAACACCAAGGAAAAACCCAGCTCATCCTCACACACCAGAGCCAGTCCAGTCACTGGAAGCACCTCTGGGGCCTTAGAGCCATGCACCGCTCAACGTCTTCTGTTCCTCAAGGTCTCATCTGATAGGGGTTAGTGGCTGAGCAGTCATAAGAGCAACCCCAAGGCAAAACTCCAGCTGCAATTCCTGCAAGCGCTCAACAGGTTCAGGTGATACCGACAGGGCCATTGCAGCCTGTTTGCAAGGCTGGAGCTTGTCTCTCTGGTGACATTGGTTCCAAGACAACTACTGCAGAGCATCCAGTTCTGCTGGGACAGGCGATGCCCTCTGCATTGGCTCTGAAGACGGTGAGACCCTTTGCCGCTAGGCAGCGCGGGTCCCGCTGAGCAGCCCTCGCCCATGGGTGCAGCATCAGGAATTCCCTGTGCCTGGTCAGGCACCTTCCAGCTCTGAGAGACCTGAAGGGAGCCGCAGGATCCTTCTTTCAGGGAAGGACAGACTCCGATGAGGGGCTCTGGTAAAGATTCTTCCAGCTCTGTGTAGAAAGCCTTTCAATATTTAAAAAAAAATATTAAACATTTTAAAAGCAGAAGAAATTATGTTTGCAGGTCTTCAATGATTAAGATTTAAGCATTTGAACAGTACTGTGTTAGCAAGTGCCAGTCAGTGGGCTTCCTCGGCAGCTCCCGGCAGCAGGACAGTGAGTTCTGGGCGGGGCGGACATTTTGAGGCACCTTCTCGTGCCTCTGGTCCTGGTTCCACTTGTGAAAGCTGCGCTCGAGTGGGGGAACTCCTTCGTATGGTGGAGGAGCTAAGGGAGGAGGTAAAGAGGCTGAGGACCATCAGGGAATGTGAGAGGGAGATAGACCAGTGGAGCAGGGCCCTCTCACTAACTCAGCAGCTGCTGGAGCTGGTGGGTCTGAACACCACCCACCGGCAAACTGCAAGGTTGGGGTAACACAGTCTGTTTGCAAGGCTGGAGCTTGTCTTTCTGGTGACAGTGGTTCCAAGACAACTACTGCAGAGCATCCAGCTCTGCTGGGACAGGCGATGCCCTCTGCATTGGCTCTGAAGATGGTAGGACCCTTTGCCGCTAGGCAGCACAGGTCCCGCTGAGCAGCCCTCGCCCATGGGTGCAGCATCAGGAATTCCCTGTGCCTGGTCAGGCACCTTCCAGCTCTGAGAGACCTGAAGGGAGCCGCAGGGTCCTTCTTTCAGGGAGGGACAGACTCCAATGAGGGGCTCCGGTAAAGATTCTTACAGCTCTGTGCAGAGAGCCTTTCAATATTTAAAAAAAAAAATAAACTATTTAAAACCAGAAGAAATCACGTTTGCAGGTCTTCAATGATTAAGATTTAAGCATTTGAACAGTACTGTGTTAGCAAGTGTCAGTCAGTGGGCTTCCTCGGCAGCTCCCGGCAGCAGGACAGTGAGTTCTGGGGTGGGGCGGACATTTTGAGGTGGGGCGGACATTTTGAGGCACCTCCTCGTGCCTCTGGTACTGGTTCCACTTGTGAAAGCTGCGCTCGAGTGGGGGAACTCCTTCGTATGGTGGAGGAGCTAAGGGAAGAGGTAAAGAGGCTGAGGACCATCAGGGAATGTGAGAGGGAGATAGACCAGTGGAGCAGGGCCCTCTCACTAACTCAGCAGCTGCTGGAGCTGGTGGGTCTGAACACCACGCACTGTCAAACTGCAAGGTTGGGGTAACACAGTCTGTTTGCAAGGCTGGAGTGTGTCTTTCTGGTGACAGTGGTTCCAAGACAACTACTGCAGAGCATCCAGCTCTGCTGGGACAGGCAATGCCCTCTGCATTGGCTCTGAAGATGGTAGGACCCTTTGCCGCTAGGCAGCGCGGGTCCTGCTGAGCAGCCCTCGCCCATGGGTGCAGCATCAGGAATTCCCTGTGCCTGGTCAGGCACCTTCCAGCTCTGAGAGACCTCAAGGGAGAGGCAGGATCCTTCTTTCAGGGAGGGACAGACTTTGATGGGGCCTCTGGTAAAGATTCTTCCAGCTCTGTGTAGAAAGTCTTTAAATATTTAAAAAAAAAATAAACTATTTAAAACCAGAAGAAATCACGTTTGCAGGTCTTCAATGATTAAGATTTAAGCATTTGAACAGTACTGTGTTAGCAAGTGTCAGTCAATTACACCTTAGTTTCTGAAAAAATTAAAGTCCCTGAGTGGTCAAGCTATGCAATGACTGGATTAAATAAAAAGGTAGATGAATTATACAAATGTTAAATTGATACATAGCACTAAAATAAAGGTAATCCTATTCAAAAGTCTTTACTTTCCTTCTTCTGTCTTAGCTGTATCTTCAGCTACACCAATATTTTAATGATAAAGTCTTTAGCTCTGTGACTTCATTAAAGTGTTCTGCTGCTCTCATCCCCTTCCCAAAAAATGCTGAGAAGAGAGAAATAACTGAACAAGTTAAAATTGGAGCAAACCTATCCTGCCATAGAGCTGCAACCCTACCCCTTCTGGTGGTGCGAGCCACTTCAGGGGCACCCGAGCAAGGGCAGAGGCATCTGCTCTTCTTGCTGAACCCCAAAGCTGGTTTGTCTGCAGTTTGCAGGGAGCGGTAAATCCCTCCAGCCTGGCTCATGGCAGGGTCTTTCCTACCTCCTTGGGCTGCTGTACTATGAGCACCCTGGAATGTGGCCAAAGTGACTCACAGCGATGGCCTGTGGCTCTCGGGGCAGTAGGAAGAAAGGCCAGCAAGTGCATTGACGACAGAGATGGAGGCAGGGTGCCTGCTGGCTGCATCCCTGGAGAGCCAGTCCTGGGAGCCAACCACCCTGATCCGGGGTAGGGCACGGCCAAGGAGCCTGTCAGCTCCTGTCACAGAGCTGAACCCTGGCCAGACAGAATCTTCACGCAGCCCAGCTCCCTCCAGCTCACCCCCCTCCCCAGCCCTGCAGAGATGCTCGTTTCTCAGCAGCCCATATTCCTTCCAGGGTGTTTATGGCTTTTCTGTCTTCCTGCTGTCCCAGGCTAAAATCACCCCTTTTAAGGGAGCTGCAGGACCACGGGTCGCTGGAGCCTTGCCTGCTGCTGGCTGCAAGCTACTCCCTTGCAGTGTATCACCTCATTTACTGGGAAAGCAGCCTTGCCTTGTTTTGCTCTTCACTCCACAGTTCACTGATGGAGGCAAACTGCAGCTCACTCCCAGCCCTGGCCATGCACGCCTCCTAGAGAACAAGATCTGTTTTCACCAGTGATTCACCTGCCTGACACTGGCTCACCTTTCCCTGAGCACCAACTCCTTCTCGGCTCCATCCGCAGTCCACAGCTCCGACTCACCTCCCAAACCCACCTGAGCGGGAATGGCTGGAGGAACAAGTCATGTTACATTTTCTCCTGATGACCGGGGCGCTTTGGTGCTGCCTCCCCTCGGGACTTCTGGCCGGAGCTGAGCTCTGTGTCCTGGAAAGGAGAAGAGAAGTCATTCCTACCTGAGTTTGCGACCTGGATCTCCAGGGGAGATCTGCCTCGAGGCAGAAGGAGGCAGGTGTTAGTCCAAATTACAGAGAAACAGCATAACCCAGGAGATGCTGCTGAGCTTTTCCATGTCTCATGGGTGCAGCATGGAGCCAAGTGTTCACTGAGCACCACACAGTATTCCTCAAGGGTTTGGGAAAACGATTGGAAAGATGCCACAACACACGCTGACACCACCATTGTTGTGATACTTACAGAGCTGCAGTTCATAAGTTCAGCCAAGTGACGATGAGGGGGATGCTGAGGATGGAAATATTGGGAACATGGGTCCAGGCAAAGCTTTGGGCTGTGCTGGGGCTGCAGAGGTCGAACAAGCTGCCTTGAAATTTGATTTTTCGAGACTCTTTTCTCAGCATCTCCCAGATGGCTGCTGCTTCCTTCTGGCACTCCCAGAGTGCTGCCAGTGCGCACGTGTGAAATTCATCCCAGTACCTGCAGCCAGGGGAGACACCCACCATCAGTCCTTTGCGGTAGCACAACACCAAGGAGCCGGGCAGAGCCCTGCTGCCCCGAGCCTGCCCTTTGAGCAGAGACAACATTGGCATTTTGGCACTACCTCCATCATCTCCCAGAGCACCTTGGCTAAAACTCCAAACACCAAAACACACTGAAATTATTTCATCCTTTTTTTGTTTTCTTACTCCGAAAGTCAATAAAATCCATTATTTTCCATTAACAAATGCTCCCCTTTGGCACCAAGCACCCCGAGTACCTAGAAACTGGCTGCAAACAGAAGACCCAGCGGGTTTCATTCATAGCTTTCTCCAAGCTGAGTCAAGGGCAAAACACGAGCACAAAGGAAGGACAAGGGCTCCCACAGACTGTCACAGCTTTACAACAAAGGTAAGGGGGGCAGGCACAGTTATTAACTGCGTTCTCATTAGATAAATCTCCATTTATCTGCTAGGTATTAACCTGCGCAAGTAGAAGCCTTTCAATGGAAAAAGGCTCTTGGGGAGCACTAGGGAAAAACAAGACAGGCAAAGATAACTCTCAATCCTGCGTGAACAAACCAGCTGCTGCTTACTGAAGACCCCTTGGCTGCCTCCTGTGAGCACAGAGACTTGGATTTTTTTTTCTTTCCCAGTCCAGAGCTAGAACCATGCAGGGAAAAAAAACCCAGCAGAAACAGAGCTGAAAACCACAGCTCTCAAGAAGGTTTTCCAAGGAGGGGTGTAGTGGATGCCAGCGCACTGGGGCCAAGATCACACGGGATGACCCCATGTTTCATTTGTTCAGAGCAGTATCCAGCCTGCCAAGGCTTTATCCCTTCCCTGAGCTCTTTCCTTACCTCTGGTGAAGAAGCACAGTGGCTCTGAAGAAGCTGGGTTACACCCAGTACCAACAAGCTCCCTACCCCAGGTGTCAAACTCAGCAGGCAGGGATGGGCTCTAGCTGTTCGAGGACCAGGACAGCAGGAACCAGGCTGGGCTGTGTCCCACACACAGCAAGAGAGGGAGGACAAGAATGAGCACCCCTGCCTGATTTATTTCAGCTGCTCTCTGAGGACACTGGGGCATTCGGCTCCTTATCAAATGACAGGGAGGGCACCCAATGTCCAGTGGTTAGAATCATAGAATCACCAGGCTGGAAAAGACCCACTGGATCATCGAGTCCAACCATTCCTATCAAACACTAAACCATGTCCCTCAGCACCTCGTCCACCCGTCCCTTAAACCCCTCCAGGGAAGGGGACTCAACCCCCTCCCTGGGCAGCCTCTGCCAGTGACCAATGACCCTTCCCGTGAAATATTTTTTCCTAATGTCCAGCCTGAACCTCCCCTGGTGGAGCTTGAGGCCATTCCCTCTCATCCTGTCCCCTGTCACCTGGGAGAAGAGCCCAGCTCCCTCCTCTCCACAACCTCCTTTCAGGTAGTTGAAGAGAGCAATGAGGTCTCCCCTCAGCCTCCTCTTCTCCAAGCTAAACACCCCCAGCTCTCTCAGCCGTTCCTCATAAGGCCTGTTCTCCAGCCCCTTCACCAGCTTCATTGCTCTTCTCTGGACTCTCTCCATGCTGCATGCACATTATCATGCCTGTTAAGTCCCGACTCAGCTGAATTCACAGGCGAGGTCTCCGTTCTGTAGGTACAAACCCACCAAATAAAACAGCAGGGGCTCAAAAGTCTCAGCAAATGCCACAGGCCATCCGCTAAACTGGAACTGGTGCCTCTCCAAAACAAAAACTTCCCAAAGGGACAGGTAAGGCTCTTTGCCACACTTCCCACTAACATTTCCCCATGACTTCTTGATTTTGTCCAAGTGCTTTGTTTTCTCTGGAGACAACTCTTGCACAGGGAGGTGGACCTGAGCACTCCACTTGCTTCTCCTACCAGGGCTTGCATCAGAACACCAGCTGTGAGGGAGTTCATTAAACCGAGTCACTGTGGCAGAATAAATGTCCCCAGATAATGAGAAAAGCTGGTGCCCACCCACGTAACCTCCCTCCCTCACTCTTGAGCTGCAGTGGAAGGCAGCTCTGCCAGCTGAGGGTTAAACCTGGCCCATGTCTTCGGGCAAAGGTTGGCCAGGGAAGGCAGAGGGGGATGATGCCTGGTTCTGCTTTCAGCTGGGAAGGCAATTCCCAGTGTTCCACCCTTCACAGTCTCCATCTGCTCAGCCAGGCAGGTGCTCTCAGCAGCCTGCCCATGCCAGCTCCAGGGCAGCACCGCGAGCCAAGATGCCAGGTCCCAGCTCCACATCCATCCCTCAACCCGTGCTCCCAGAGAGGGGACCCAGAGAGGAAAGCAGACGGCAGTGGAGAACACTGAGGGTTAAAGGCAAACAATTCCTTGCCCTGACAGGCTTCCACTGCCCTAAAGGATGGGGATTTTCCCTTAATTACTTGTCTGCATTTCCTTACAAATCCTTTTCATGCCCCACAACTCACTGCTGGGGACACAGAGCTGCTTCCATCTATCTGTCTAAACGTTCCATTTCAACACTCCTCTTGCCACCCACACATCAGTATTTCTGCTCATTTGCTTTTTAAGCAGACGTTTCCCCAAACCTGCCCTGATTACCCAACTCTTTTACTACTTTATCCATTTTGCTGAAGGTAACATCCTCAAAACACCATCGCAACAACCTCACAAAAAACAGGGCTGGGGCAAATTCAAGCCAGAAGGATGAAGGATCTTAGCAGGTAGGGAAGGAGGGAGGAGACTTGGTTTGGGCAGCAGGATCCAGCTTTCAGCGGGTTGCAGGCTGCTACCTGGGACAGTCCAGCCGCACGTGAGTCCCTGGATGAATTCCTGGTGTCCAGAGAAGACTTCCCTGCAGGGCAGAAGGGTCTGAGTCCCACCAGCCCTGCTCCTCCCTGCTGCGGGTGTGCAGGAGCTGGTGGAATGAGTTCTGGCTGTTGGAGCTACTGCTAAGGGCTGGGGATGCAAACTCCAGCTGGCAAAGCTCCGCGGGGACGTGATGGTGCGAGGCCCAAGGGTGCGGAATCCTGGCTCGAGCCGAGCAGCAGACAGACAGACAGATGGAGGAATGGCAGGAGGGGGCTCACTGGGACTGTGGGAAATCCAAGCAAGGTGGGGAGCACGTGTGTGTGCACACCCCAGCAGCATCCAGGAGTGCAGAAGAGTTCAGACAGCAGCACCCAGCACAGGACAGTGCCAAAAAGCCCCCTGGACACCCCCCAACACACCCTCCTCTGAGGACCAACCTGACAGAGGAACATGCAGGGGGTCCCCGTGGGGTCCCGTACTCACCCACATACTCGGGGCAACTCCTGCAGCTCGAGGCCATCCACCTCCCCATACGTGGCCATGTTCTCCCCCAGCTTGAGGACGCAGTCCGAGAAGCCTTGGTAAATGTTGGCACAGGCAGTGCCCGACGCCTGCAGCCCAGCCAGGTGCCCTGCCAGCCACCGAGGGGTCAGAGGGAGCACCCAGACCCTTGGAGACAGAGCCCACGTCCCTCCTGGGGGGACGCAGGCATCCCTGGGCTGTCACAGCACCGGTGCCACCCAGGCACCATGAGCTCCCCTTTCCACGCAGGTGGCCCACGAGGTCCCTCTCCTGTCCCCAGCCCTGCCTGCATTTGCAGAGAGCCTGAAAGAGCCGCTCTGCCAGGGAGAGTCGGGGCACCCCACTGCCCCCAGCACCCACGGAGGGCAGGGACAGGGAGGGCACCGGCAGCCAGGACCCACCCAGGAGAGACACAGCACCGAGCCAGGAGGAGGGAGAGACAGAGAGAGAGAGGGGACCCTGCATCACCCACTCCCTGCGCAGGCACCCAAGAGCCCATCGGGGAGAGATGTGCAGCACCGAGACAGGGGGAGAAGAAGGGGACAGAGTGGGGAGAAGCAGAAGAAGAAGAAGGGGACAGAGGGGGGAGAAGCAGAAGAAGAAGAAGGGGACAGAGGGGGGAGAAGCAGAAGAAGAAGAAGGGGACAGAGGGGGGAGAAGCAGCAGAAGAAGAAGGGGACAGAGGGGGGAGAAGCAGAAGAAGAAAAAGGAGGGGACAGAAGGGGGAGAAGCAGAAGAAGAAAAAGGAGGGGACAGAGAGGGGAGAAGGAGAAGAAGAAAAAGGAGGGGACAGAAGGGGGAGAAGGAGAAGAAGAAAAAGGAGGGGACAGAAGGGGGAGAAGGAGAAGAAGAAAAAGGAGGGGACAGAAGGGGGAGAAGGAGAAGAAGAAAAAGGAGGGGACAGAAGGGGGAGAAGGAGAAGAAGAAAAAGGAGGGGACAGAAGGGGGAGAAGGAGAAGAAGAAAAAGGAGGGCACAGAGAGGGGAGAAGGAGAAGAAGAAAAAGGAGGGGACAGAGAGGGGAGAAGGAGAAGAAGAAAAAGGAGGGGACAGAGAGGGGAGAAGGAGAAGAAGAAAAAGGAGGGGACAGAGAGGGGAGAAGGAGAAGAAGAAAAAGGAGGGGACAGAGAGGGGAGAAGGAGAAGAAGAAAAAGGAGGGGACAGAGAGGGGAGAAGGAGAAGAAGAAAAAGAAGGGGACAGAGAGGGGAGAAGGAGAAGAAGAAGAAGGGGACAGAGGAGGGAGAAGGAGAAGGGGACAAGGGGGAAGAAAGGGACCCCGCATCGTCCCCCCGGCCCAGACACCCGAGGGGGAGAAAGGGAGGGAGGAAAGGGAGGGAGAGAAGGGGGCAGAGACGATCCTCACCGAGGGCGAGCAGCAGCACGGCCGTGCCCCGCTGCCCCATCGCTCCGCCCGGGAGGGCTCCAGCCCCGCCGCTGCCCTCTCCCCACGGCCCGCAGCGCCCCCGCCCCCACGGGGAGAGCGCCCGGCCCCGGCTGCTGCTAATGAGCGGCTCGTTAATGAGGGAGAGCGGCTAACGAGCAGCTGGGGGCGGCCCCGGGATCGCAGCCCCCGCGGCTCCAACCCCGCACCCCGGGACACCCCCTCCCCTGCACCCCCACACGCCGCCTGTCACAGAATCACCAGGCTGGAAAGGACCCACCGGATCATCGAGTCCAACCATTCCCATCAATCACTAAACCATGTCCCTCAGCGCCTCGTCCACCCGTCCCTTAAACCCCTCCAGGGAAGGGGACTCAACCCCCTCCCTGGGCAGCCTGTTCCAGTGCACAATGACCCTTCTCGTGAAATATTTTTTCCTAATGTCCAGCCTGAACCTCCCCTGGTGGAGCTTGAGGCCATTCCCTCTCGTCCTGTCCCCTGTCACTTGGGAGAAGAGCCCAGCTCCCTCCTCTCCACAACCTCCTTTCAGGGAGTTGTAGAGAGCAATGAGGTCTCCCCTCAGCCTCCTCTTCTCCAGGCTAAACACCCCCAGCTCTCTCAGCCGTTCCTCATAAGGCCTGTTCTCCAGCCCCTTCACCAGCTTTGTTGCTCTTCGTTGCTCAGACTTCTCCCAGTCTGTAGCTGCTCAGGGTTGTTGTGCCCCAAGTGCAGGACCCGGCATTTGGCCTTGTTAAACCTCATCCCACTGGTCTCAGCCCAGCGGTTCAGCCTGTTCAGATCCCTTTGGAGCCTCCCGACCCTCCCGCAGATCGACACTTCCACCCAGCTTAGTGTCATCTGCAAACTTGCTAAGGGTGTATTTGATCCCCTCATCCAGGTCATTGATAAAGACATTGAACAGGGCTGGACCCAGCACTGAGCCCTGGGGGACACCACTTGTAACTGGCCTCCAGCTGGAGTTAACTCCATTTACCTCCACCCTGCCAGTGGCAGGAATCACGGCAGGGCGAGATTTGCTTTGCTTCGGGTTGAGGCTCCTGTGCGAATGTGGGGTAAATCCACACAGGACGCAAAGCAAATCCCTGGGTGCATGTAGGTTCAAAGCCATAAATCTCAGCACCTGCAGCTGCAAAACTTTCTGCCCTGACCCTGGCACCCGCCATTCCCAAGGCTGCGCTGTCCTCTGGGGCACCAGTCAGGATTTTGCATCTTTACGGCCTGATCCTGGCTCTCGTTCCATGAGCTGCTTTCCTTTTCTTCCAGCAGGAAGGGGAGCAGGTTTCCTGGCTGCTCTGATGGCTTCACTGCAGGTCTGATGGTCGCATCAGAGCTCGCTCTCTGTTGGCAACAGCTTTGCTGCTGGGGACACCACTCTCCAACAGCCCATGAACCCCACTGGTTCCCAGTACCAACCCCCTCCATAAGCAGCACCTGCTCTGTGCACAGGGACCTCCTGCCCCTGGGGTGGCAGTGCCAGCACCCACAGCCACCTCCAGCCTGGGGAATGCAGAGCAAGTGGAAACCTCAGCTCTGCAAGCACCTCGTGTGTCTACAGCAAATGCAGGGTTAAGAGAGAGAGCTTAGGTCTGAACAAACAACAATCAATTTTATTTACAGGAAAACAACTTAAAATAACATTCTACCATTCTACACGTCTTCTTCATCCTCGTCCTCATCATCTTCGTCCTCATCATCCTCGTCCTCATCATCCTCGTCCTCATCATCTTCGTTATCATATCCTTCATCCTCATCATCCTCATCATCCTCATCATCCTCATCATCCTCGTCCTCATCATCTTCATCCTCATCATCCATGTCCTCAAAATCTTCGGTCTCATAACCTTCATCCTCATCATACTCATCCTCATCGTCCTCGTCCCCATAATCTTCGTCCTCATCATCTTCTTCATCCTCACCATATCTTTCACCTTCTTCACTCTCATCCACTCTCAACCAAGCACCACACCTCTGCAAAGCCTGGAAAGGAAGCAGGAGGTACGACCTCTGACTAACGAGAAACACCTCGTCCAGCAGAGCTGGGGTTCCCAAGCTGGCTCAGTGGCAGCAGCAGGCTGGGGTTCATCCTGATGGGCATTCCATTTGCCACAGCTCTGGGACACGCTGGGGAGAGCAGGACCCTGCCACCAGCGCTACGCCCCACCTGGGTTTAGGGTTAGACTAGGGTTGCCTAAGAAATCCCACCCTTCCCAAAGCGGATGGGTGCTCAGGGCAAGTGCCTGGTGGCTCTTGTGTCACCAGGACAAGGAGACCGGGTGCTGTGTTCCCGCAGCAGGCAACTCAGCCTGGCTGTGGGCAGCGGGTGAGGAGCACGTGCCTGTTCTGGTGGTGGTGGGTCTATCCACATTTCCTCTTCCTTCTCCTCCACCTCCTCCATCTCCACATCCATGGTCATCTCTACGTCTTTATCCATTGCCTCATCCTCATCTAAATCCTTCCTCCAACCCGCTTTGGTGGCAGCCATCTTGACAGCTTCCAGCATGATGTTAAACAGCCTGAGCCAAAAGCCAAGCAGAAAAGTGCATTAGTCTGACCCTGGCCAGACAAGGCAACCTGTGGGGGACGGGTCTTGGCAACCCTGCCCCCTCTTGCTGCCTGGGGAGAACCGTGGGGCACTGGGACCCCCGGGCACATCCTCAGCCAGGAGCCAGCTGCAGGCTGAGCGGCTCCTTCGACGCCAGCACCCACCAGAACCCACGGAGCAGTGCCTTCATCTGGAGGATCCTACACTTGCTTTCCTTCACAATTTTGGCAGCTGGCATAGCCTTGTGGATCTGGCAGAGCAGAGAGCATAGGAGTGAGCAGCCCTGCTCCCTGCCCCGTGGGGCCTTGGGCACACACCCTGGCCCCCAACCCGCCTCGGCGCCCAGAAGCTCCTTACCCTCCTCAGATGTCTTTTTGGCTCCATCTCACTCTGTGGGTAGGGCTGAGCTGCCAGCGGTCCAACCTGGAGAGGGGAGAGGAGGGACCAGCTCAGGCTGCGCGTATCCCCCAGCTGCTCCCAGCAAGCATCCCTCCCACACAAGCCCAGGGCACCCAGGTGTCCCCTGGGGACACGTCCCGCCACGTGGGGATGCTCGGTTTCAGCCAGGGCTGAGCAACCCACAAGGGCTTCTCCCATCCTAGGTGGCTTCTCACCACCTTGCAAGGTGGCTGGAAAGGGTGAGCACAGCTCCCGGTCCCCTGCGCTCCCCAGAGCAGGGCACAAACCCACACCATCCCCACAGCGCCTGCTCCCCGCTCAGTGCAGGGGGTGTCGTCCTCCGTGGAGCAGGGCTTGTACCTCCTTGAGGATCAGCATCCTCTTCCTCCAGGCCTTCATCATCTGATGGGGACGGAGGCGCTGGGAGCAGGTGGAAAGGTGAAAGTCTCGCATCAAGGGCATTGGGAGCAGAGGAGAAAGACAGGGCTGGGAGCAGGAGAGAAGGATGGGGCTGGGAGCAGGGGAACCTCAAGAATAGGGCAAAAGGGATGTTTTGGGAGCAGAGAAGGGCTACGTTGGGCGTAGGGAAGTTGGTCTGGGACAGGATCAGGGCAGAAATGCTATCTGGGGGCAAAGAAGTGCTGAGATGAGAGGAGAAGTGCATCAACAGCAGGGCAGAACCACTGTGTTGTGCTCGTTGCCGGGTACTGGCAGGTCTACCGGACCACGGGCCGTACCATCACACCTCTGAGACAGGGGAGCTCTGGGGCCAACTGCGCCTTGGGTAATGGGGACACCCCCCCTTATTGGTGGCTATGGATGTATTAAGCTGCACCCCCTCAAAATGAATAATCCCACCAAATCGAGGCAGTCACTGCTGCCTCAAGAGCTTCTTTCTGACCTGTCATGCCTGGCAGCCATTCGCAGCCCCCCAAAAGGTTTTTCTCCAGGTGTTTCAGGCAAGAGCTGAAGTTTACGTGATATTTTATGGATGGTCCTTCATAGTCTCTGATCTGGACCTGCATGTGTACAGCTTCGAGGACACAGGGACCTTTCTCCAGTGACGGGCACAGCATTGAAGGCCGTCCTGTGGTGCAGGCCTATCTTGGATGCTCGTTTTCCCTCCAGCTGTAGGGCTAGAATTGCATCGCCCATCTCTGCCAGGGCAGCAGATCTATTGACAACAGCTCTTGCCAATCCTGTCGCCCCAGCCAGGGCAGGAATGCTCATTGAATCTGGTGGGAGCTGGGCTGTCAGATATTTAACAAGGCGGTTTTGCTCAGGCTTCCTTTGGGATGCTGGGACAGGTTGTGTCCATCCTTCCAGAAGAGATGTGGATGTGTTGAAACACCAAGGAAAAACCCAGCTCATCCTCACACACCAGAGCCAGTCCAGTCACTGGAAGCACCTCTGGGGCCTTAGAGCCATGCACCGCTCAACGTCTTCTGTTCCTCAAGGTCTCATCTGATAGGGGTTAGTGGCTGAGCAGTCATAAGAGCAACCCCAAGGCAAAACTCCAGCTGCAATTCCTGCAAGCGCTCAACAGGTTCAGGTGATACCGACAGGGCCATCGCAGCCTGTTTGCAAGGCTGGAGCTTGTCTCTCTGGTGACATTGGTTCCAAGACAACTACTGCAGAGCATCCAGTTCTGCTGGGACAGGCGATGCCCTCTGCATTGGCTCTGAAGACGGTGAGACCCTTTGCCGCTAGGCAGCGCGGGTCCCGCTGAGCAGCCCTCGCCCATGGGTGCAGCATCAGGAATTCCCTGTGCCTGGTCAGGCACCTTCCAGCTCTGAGAGACCTGAAGGGAGCCGCAGGATCCTTCTTTCAGGGAGGGATAGACTCCAATGAGGGGCTCCGGTAAAGATTCTTACAGCTCTGTGCAGAGAGCCTTTCAATATTTAAAAAAAAAAATAAACTATTTAAAAGCAGAAGAAATCACATTTGCAGGTCTTCAATGATTAAGATTTAAGCATTTGAACAGTACTGTGTTAGCAAGTGTCAGTCAGTGGGCTTCCTCGGCAGCTCCCGGCAGCAGGACAGTGAGTTCTGGGGTGGGGCGGACATTTTGAGGCACCTGCTCGTGCCTCTGGTCCTGGTTCCACTTGTGAAAGCTGCACTCAAGTGGGGGAACTCCTTCGTATGGTGGAGGAGCTAAGGGAAGAGGTAAAGAGGCTGAGGACCATCAGGGAATGTGAGAGGGAGATAGACCAGTGGAGCAGGGCCCTCTCACTAACTCAGCGGCTGCCAGAGCTGGTGGGTCTGAACACCACCCACTGTCAAACTGCAAGGTTGGGGTAACACAGTCTGTTTGCAAGGCTGGAGCTTGTCTTTCTGGTGACATTGGTTCCAAGACAACTACTGCAGAGCATCCAGTTCTGCTGGGACAGGCGATGCCCTCTGCATTGGCTCTGAAGACGGTGAGACCCTTTGCCGCTAGGCAGCACAGGTCCCGCTGAGCAGCCCTCGCCCATGGGTGCAGCATCAGGAATTCCCAGTGCCTGGTCAGGCACCTTCCAGCTCTGAGAGACCTGAAGGGAGCCGCAGGATCCTTCTTTCAGGGAGGGACAGACTCCGATGAGGGGCTCTGGTAAAGATTCTTCCAGCTCTGTGTAGAAAGCCTTTCAATATTTAAAAAAAAAATAAACTATTTAAAACCAGAAGAAATCACATTTGCAGGTCTTCAATGATTAAGATTTAAGCATTTGAACAGTACTGTGTTAGCAAGTGTCAGTCAATTACACCTTAGTTTCTGAAAAAATTAAAGTCCCTGAGTGGTCAAGCTATGCAATGACTGGATTAAATAAAAAGGTAGATGAATTATACAAATGTTAAATTGATACATAGCACTAAAATAAAGGTAATCCTATTCAAAAGTCTTTACTTTCCTTCTTCTGTCTTAGCTGTATCTTCAGCTACACCAATATTTTAATGATAAAGTCTTTAGCTCTGTGACTTCATTAAAGTGTTCTGCTGCTCTCATCCCCTTCCCAAAAAATGCTGAGAAGAGAGAAATAACTGAACAAGTTAAAATTGGAGCAAACCTATCCTGCCATAGAGCTGCAACCCTACCCCTTCTGGTGGTGCGAGCCACTTCAGGGGCACCCGAGCAAGGGCAGAGGCATCTGCTCTTCTTGCTGAACCCCAAAGCTGGTTTGTCTGCAGTTTGCAGGGAGCGGTAAATCCCTCCAGCCTGGCTCATGGCAGGGTCTTTCCTACCTCCTTGGGCTGCTGTACTATGAGCACCCTGGGATGTGGCCAAAGTGACTCACAGCGATGGCCTGTGGCTCTCGGGGCAGTAGGAAGAAAGGCCAGCAAGTGCATTGACGACAGAGATGGAGGCAGGGTGCCTGCTGGCTGCATCCCTGGAGAGCCAGTCCTGGGAGCCAACCACCCTGATCCGGGGTAGGGCACGGCCAAGGAGCCTGTCAGCTCCTGTCACAGAGCTGAACCCTGGCCAGACAGAATCTTCACGCAGCCCAGCTCCCTCCAGCTCACCCCCCTCCCCAGCCCTGCAGAGATGCTCGTTTCTCAGCAGCCCATATTCCTTCCAGGGTGTTTATGGCTTTTCTGTCTTCCTGCTGTCCCAGGCTAAAATCACCCCTTTTAAGGGAGCTGCAGGACCACGGGTCGCTGGAGCCTTGCCTGCTGCTGGCTGCAAGCTACTCCCTTGCAGTGTATCACCTCATTTACTGGGAAAGCAGCCTTGCCTTGTTTTGCTCTTCACTCCACAGTTCACTGATGGAGGCAAACTGCAGCTCACTCCCAGCCCTGGCCATGCACGCCTCCTAGAGAACAAGATCTGTTTTCACCAGTGATTCACCTGCCTGACACTGGCTCACCTTTCCCTGAGCACCAACTCCTTCTCGGCTCCATCCGCAGTCCACAGCTCCGACTCACCTCCCAAACCCACCTGAGCGGGAATGGCTGGAGGAACAAGTCATGTTACATTTTCTCCTGATGACCGGGGCGCTTTGGTGCTGCCTCCCCTCGGGACTTCTGGCCGGAGCTGAGCTCTGTGTCCTGGAAAGGAGAAGAGAAGTCATTCCTACTTGAGTTTGCGACCTGGATCTCCAGGGGACGCCTCCCAAGGACACGAGTATTTGTGGTTAGGGCGAGGGCTGTTGACACAATATGGTGCCGTCAGCCTTCACTGGAGGCACAACGGCCATGGGGATGCTGCGGTATCCGATGATACCCTGCAGGTATCCGGTGAGGCTTATTCTTAGGGCTCTCTATCAGAAGTGGAAATTCTCCACTGACTTCAGCTTCCCCTCTGTCCCCTCTTGCCTTTTGGCCAGGGGCAAGCATGCTTAGGCACAAGCGAAAAAAAAAAAAAAGTCATTCTGTGGAGCTGGCTTGCCTGCACTCATTTAATTGGAATAAAATGGGTGCCCTGCTGAGCAGCACAGCTTGTGCTGAAGAGCCAGGATGAGTCAGGCTCCCTGCCGATGATATCACTGCTATTCCAACCCCTTCCCAGTAAGGCAGGACACAGGGGTCACAGCAGCAGGGGCCCTGCATCTGTGTCACTCCCCGTGTGCAGCACCCACGAGCACTATCCCCACTGTGGGGACTCAGACTGGGGCAAGATCTAGGGAACCCGGGGTGCTCTGAGGGGACCTTGCACAGTCTCCATGCCTCGCAGCACTAGCTGGTGCCAGTCAACACAGACGTGTCACATAGCAGAGACCTGAGCTAATTCCCCAGCTTTGCCTCCTCCCCTTCCCGCTGGGAGGGCAGGGAGTCAGTAAGGATGGTGGTGAATGGCTGATGCTGCCCAGAGGCCATGCCAGACCACCTAGAGCTGACATTTCATAGAATCACCAGGTTGGAAAAGACCCACCGGATCATCAAGTCCAACCACGAGCTCCCCTTCATGCTACACCATGCTGCCCCCGCCCCAGGGCCAAGCCACAGCGCTGGCCTCCTACGCTTAGGTGGAAACGGTCAGGCAGGACTCAGTGTGCTTTTCGGATAAGGATAAACATCCACGTGGGCAAAGCTCATCCCTCAGAACCACTGCCATGTGTGTGGGATGAAGCCGGCAGCCACGGGCAAGTGCACAGGGTGTGGACACCGGGTCCTCAGCAGAAGCTCCCAGGAGGCAAGGGGGACACAGCAAAGCAACAGTAGCCAAAACAGAGCTGGGACACGAACAATACCCAGTTATCTTTAGTCATCCAGACAGTGAGAAAAACACACTGGGAACGGGGCAGGCGGGACTCGCCACAGAGACTGGAAACTCCCTCTCAGCCAGAGAAAAGGGCAGAGTGGACATTCCCCCGTCCGGGCTGGTGCTGGCGCTGGGCACGGCGAGGCACTGACTCACCCTGCTGAGATACAGGAAGGAGGCAGGCGGCCAAGTTCACTTCTCTGCCAGGGATCATCCCTGATGTGCAAGGATGAACAGGGCAGAAAACTCCCCGGAGTGGGATCTGCTGGAGAATGAGGGTCTTGGGCCAGGGGTGAGGTGGGGAGGGGGCCCACAGGCCATCCACATGGCGTGCCAAACTTTCTCCAGTGTGAGCATGTGAGCTGGGGAGTTAGAGGGGGAAAAAAAACAGGAAAAAAAAAAAAAAGACAGCATGAATGATAACTGTGCTCCCTGCCCCGCAGAGTCCTCTGGACACCTGCACCCCGGCACAGGGGGCTCACAGCTCTGCCTGGCACAGCGGTGGATGGGGGATGCTCTGTAGAGACCCTCCTTGGGACCAGGGACTCCACATGGTGGGTTTCTGCTGGTCCTGGGAATGCAGAGACCCTCCATGAGGACTGGATACTGTGCACAGGGGGACTCTGCACGGGGAATCTCTGCAAGGACCCTCCATGGGAACCAGGGATGCTGCATGGGGACTCCATATGGGTCCCTGGAAGGCAGAGACCCTCCATGAGGACTGGGTAGCGTGTGTGGGGACTGCTTACAGGAACCCTCCCCGGGGACTAGGAATACCACATGGGGACTCTATGGATGCCAGGAGTGCAGAGACCCTCTGAGAGGACCACAGGGACCCTGCTCTCCACGGGGGCCAGGAGCTTTCCTTGGGGACCAGGAACCCCCGATGGGGACTCTCTGCAGGTCCCGGGAAGGCAGAGAACCTCCGTGAGGTCTGGGTACGGTGCGAGGGGACCTTGTTCTCCACGGGGGCAGGGACCCTGCACGGGGACCCTCTGCAGGGACCCCGCGTGGGGATCTACGCATCCCCTCGCTTCCCTCCTTGCATCCCCCCCCGCGCATCCCCTCGCATCCCGCTTCGCATGGAGACTCCGCGGGTCCCGGGAAGGCAGAGACGCTCCGTGAGGACCGCGTACGGTGCACGGGGACACTCTGCAGGGCCCCCCCGCAGCCGATGCCGCCGGGAGCAGTGCCGGGCGGGCGCCGCCGCGATGCCGCGGGATGGGCGCCCCGTCCCCGCCCCGCGCTGTCCCCGCCCCGCAGCGCGGAATGGAGCGGCGGGGGGGTGAGCTCCGCCGCCCCGGCCCCAGCCCGGCCCGGTGCCGCCCGCAGCCGCCGCATGTCGGGGCCCGGGGCGCAGAGCCGCAGCCGGCGGCTGCCCGGTAAGTGCCGGCCGGGGGGGGAGCGGGCACCGCACCGCGGGGACGGGGCTCGGGCTGCTCGCCGACCCTCGCAGCTCCCCTGCCTCCCCCTCCGCAGCTCCCCGCATCCCTCCTCGCATCCCCCTCTCCTCGCATCCCCCTCTCTTCGCTCCTCGCATCCCCCCTGCATCCCCCTCGCCTCCCTCCTCGCATCCCATCGCATCCCCCCGCATCCCTTCTTATCCCTCCCCGCACCCCCATCCCCTCGCATCCCTCCTCTCTCTCCTCACCTCCCCATCCCCTCTCATCCCTCCCTGCGGCCCCTCGCCTCCCTCCCCTCAACACTCACCCCAAGCCCCCCTCTCCCCCCGCTGCTCTGGCCCCACTCCCCGGTTGCTGTGCCAGGGGCTCCGTGCTGGGATGGGGAGACGCTGGCGGGGGCAGCACCTGCCTGGGAAGCGGCTGAGCTCGGGGACCTGTTGGGCCACAGGCTTGCTGCGGAGTGGCATCGGTGTCCCTCGGAGCCCCAAAGGCTCCAAGAGGAGTTGATTCCCCCACACCCGTGGGGTTTAGGGGAAGAGGAGGCTGAGCGGAGCAACCATATCAGTGAGCAGTGCCCGGGGTGGCAGGAGGGCTGCAGGGGGACAGCCTGCCAGGGATCCACGCCTGAGGATGCTGTTCCATGCCTCGCTGTTCCCCGGGCACCACGCTGCCCTCCTGGCTTTCTTGTCCTCACGCTGCTTTCTGCACGAATCGAAGCAGGGCCCCGTAAATAGCAGGGTCTTATGACACAGCCTCTGCTGGGGAAGGAGCGCTGGGCGGCAGGGATATTTTTAGTTCTGAGACGCAGGGGATTTGGAGATGGCTTGGAGGAGCGCAGGCGATGAAACAGCGGCACAGACCGGGGTTACGAGGTGCCATGTCCTCCCTCTCCTGTTCCTCCCTACCCTGCTCTTCTCAGCAAGTGGCTCTGCCTCCCTAGTTCTTGCCTGGTGCTTTTCCTTTTACCAGGGCTATGGTTATTTTTGCTGTGCTGCAACACGAGGTCAGACGTGCCGATCGAGAAAAGACCATGCAGGGAATTAACGCTCAGGCAGCCGGCGTGTCCAGGCATCCCATCTCCGTACAGCCTCACACTGCACAATTCTGTGGGGCTTTCCCAGCTCTCCATGCCTGCTGCTTCTCCCAAGGCTAACGAAGCTGAAAGCCCTTGGGATTTACCCTTGTCCCACAGCAGTTTTTCTGGGGCAGGTTGATAAGGAAAGGGTTGTGGTTTCTGCAGGGTCTCCTGGAAGCTGTTGTGGCAGCCGAGGAGCTGTTTCCCCCCACCCGATCTCCTCGCAGCAGTGCACACAGGGACCAGGAGGGCAAGGCTCAGTCTGGCAAGCCGGGCAGCAGCAGGGTGTCCCAAGCCTCTCTAAGGGAGCAGAGTCAGGGATTCAGGCTCTGGGAAAGTGCAGGGAGAAGAGCAAAATGTGGCTGGGTCAGCCAGCCCCAGCTCTTTGATTCAGCACAGAACCTGTGCCTGGAGCGACCCCTCTCAGACCCTGTTCACCAGCACAGAGGCAGGGGTGTGTTGGGATCCCACGGGCCGAGGAGGAATGAAAAATGCCTCCCCTCCCAGCAGAAATACAGCCAGACCACTGAACTGTGCTCCACTCCTGGCCCAGGCTCTGGGTCCCAGAGCACTCTTCGGTGGTGGTCCCAGCACCCTCAAGCCCTGTCTGGCCTTCACCCCATGCTAACTGCAGCCCAGGAATCGCTCCTCTCCCAGCCTGCTTTGGCAAGGGCGCGGATGGGAGAGCTCGCAGCGGTTTGGTTCACAGCCAGCCCTCCCGCACCTTTCCCCACCACAGCAGCGGCCACAAGCCCACACCGCGCGAGGGCTGGCTCCTCAGCATGCCCCGGCAGGGACCACGGACCAGCAGGGCTGGCATCCTTGCCCACAACCCAGCCCGTGGGCAGCTGCATGGGAGCAGACAAGGAAACCCCTGCCTGCACCTCCTTGGGGGAAATCTGCCCTGCCCACTCAGCCTCTGCACCAGGGTTTGGCCCCGGTTCCTCTCCAAACCGCACTGGCCAATAAGCCGTGAGAGCCGGAAGGATCTGAAGGCAGCGGGGCGCTCGGTGCCATCGTAGCCACGCTGGGTGGTTCAGCCAGTGGGGAAGAACTGGCTCTGAATGCTGATAAGCCTCCAGCCCCTTGGCTGAGCGGTCTTTAGTAATAACCATGACAATAGTAATAAAAGCCAGGCCACCAGCAGGTACCGACAGATCCCCCACGGTGCACAGGGGCCGCATTGTGTGTGTGAACGTGTCCCGCGGTGGGAACATGCCAGCCGGATGAGACAATCCCCGCGACTGACAGCCAGGGAGTGTGACCGGCCGTCACATGGGGAAGGGCCGCGGCAGGGAACGCAGCTCTCCTTTATTTCCCCATGAGGGTTGCTGAGAGGCAGCTACAGTAATAGGGTTGTTCATTCCCCCCAGGCCCGGAAGAGCCCCGGGAAGGGGGGAAGGCTCCATCCCCGACTCTCACCGCGGTCACGGGTCACGCAGGGCTGAGCACAGCCCAGCTGCTGTCACCCGCTGCCGGCGTTCCTTACATAATGGGATCTCAGTGCTCGTGCCCAACTCCCCAGCGAGAGCTTAAAAACAAGTTCATAAACAGGTCCTGCTAATTCCTCCCTCAAGAGAAATCCCGGCGCCCACAGGAATGCCGCCACCAGCACCCACCCCGACTCTCCTCAAGCACCCTTAGCCCAAGTATCGGTCACGTGCCGGCCAGAGATGGGCAGTGAGTGGATTCATGGCACAGATCAGCCACACTCACAGCTTTCAGGGCAGTGCCCACTAGCATTTTGGTTTATTTTGTATTTGCACTGCAGGAGGTTTTAGAGACTCTTCTTACCTCCACGCTGGGGTCCCTTTGGCAAGATGCCGCACGGAGATCTGATCTGTCACCTTGAACCTGGGAACCAGCACAGCCTCTGCCCTGACCCAGGCTCCCTACAGCTGAAGCCCGATGGGCTCTCCTCGTTGTCAGCTGTGGCAGTTTGCCATGGATTCGGCACAGCTGGGCTGAGGGGCAGAGCTTTGCCTGGAACAGGGAGGAAAGGGCTGGCTCCAGCTGCTGGAGGGAGCCAGCTCCATAATCATTGCCCCGGACACCTCCTCCTCATTCCTGGCTTCATTCTCTTTCGCAACTAGTGCAAGAGGCAGGAGGTTTTTGCCTTAGGCCAGCAGAACCGGGCTGTAGCCGCCAGTGAGCCTTGCAAGGAAAGCTTCACCGGCACAGTGTGTCCACTATCGCAGCTGTCAGGCTGAGCACTGCACAGCACACCAAGCCTTTGCACCAGAGCAGGCATAGGTCAGACATACCAAGGAAAAGCCCCTTCAGGCAGTGAGGATCAGTGCCCCAGGCATCACAGGAAAACACGGAGCAGCTGGAAGAGGACCAGTCCCTTCCAGAAAGCATGTGGTGACTGGCCCTGAGTCACACTGCATCCCCACGCTTTGCTGCAGGCAGAGCCCAGCTTCCTTGGGCAGGGACCTGCAGATGATGGGGTTTAGCTGAAGGATGACCCAGAAACAGGGTGCAGAATAGCCCTGGCAGAGTAGCTCTTGGGAAGATGGGATATCGATGTCCAGGCCCCACAGCCTCTCTCCCATTTGGGCCCTATGCCGCTCTATATTGCTGCCTCCCAGTATCATCAGCCCTGTTCCTGACAGACAGGGTGGGGATGCTTCTTGTTCTGTTCCCTCCTTCCCAGCCTGGAGGAGTGGAGAGTTTGGGCCGTGCTCAGGCAAAGCAGAGGATGTTTGTTTGGTTTCCTTGGTTACTGCACTGCCTGCCCCAGTAATCACATTTTCCTTGTGCCGGCTGGGCCAAGAACAGCAGAGAGGAAATCTGGAATGGCTGAGGTCAAACACCAGCCTGGGAACAGCTGGAGCCACCAGCCACAGCCCCTCTGTGCCACCTGAGTCCTTACTGTTGCAAGTACCTGACTCGAAAGGGAGGTACCAGGCCCAGGGATGCAGCAACAAGCTCCTTCAGTAACAGCCCGAGGGCTCTCATTGCTCCCTCCTGCGTGAGCCAGGGACACAGGCACCACACTGACGTTGAACTGCAGGAGGAATTACAGGAATGATAATGTTTGTGCAGGCAGAAGCCAAGCTGGCTATGCATGCGGGGGATGTGAACAGGGGAGCTTGTGAGTGTGGGTGCAGCTGTATTTATAGCGGCGGTGGCGGCTGGAGTGCACGTGTGTGCAGGGGTGACAGGGTTGAGATGCCTTTTGTTCTTTATGCATCCCTCAGCCCAGAAAGCCTAGAGCACTAATGCCAGTTCTTCTCCTTGGAGTTTCCCCTGCTTATTAGCGTTCGTGCACAACCCTGTGCTTTGTAGTGTGGAAACTGAAACTTGAATATGTGCAAACCATGGCTTATCTCATAAAAATGCCCTTTACCCCTTGATAACTCACTTCAGCAGCCACAAACACAGCATATGAGCTCCCGGCTCCTGGCTCCCTGCATCTTAGAAGAGATATCTGAGGTTGCAGCACAGCAAGTGCTGGTGACGCTGCCATTCTGGTGTGTAACATCTATTCATAGTGACTAAATCAATATGTACTAGTAAAGCATGGCTGAACCACGTGAGCTGGGACAGACAGAAGGGCCTGGAGAGCCCTGCTTAGTCCGAGCCTCCTCACCTTTCTCCCCAGCCGACATGGAGCAGGCACAGCGGAGCTTGGATGCAGAGCAGATGCAGCAGCAGCAGCTAAAACTACGGGACCGGCAGAAGTTTTTTGAGGAGGTTTTCCAGCATGATGTGGATTTCTTCTTCCCTATGTCTCACCTGCAGATAGAGCATCGGAGACGTAAGTGCTGCAGGCACCGGTACAGAGGTGTGGGCGTTTCAGGGAATAATGACACGGGTGCTAGAGATCAGTGGGACATGCACAGTTTAAAGGCAGCTAGGGACATGTGTCCTGTGCTGACAGGATCACACACACGCTGTGTGTGGGCTTGCTGTGGACTACTCGCACTGCTTAACTGAAGTCACCGCACATGGGTACCCAGGCTGGCACCCTGTGTAGTCACTGGCTTCGGACAGGCTCCTCCAGGTAGCAGTTTACAGCATGAACCACGGCTGGAGTGAGGCAGCAGGGGCTTCCAAAGGAGTGTTTTCAGGAAGCGTGATTCTCCTAGGGAACTCTTACCAGCAACTGGAATTTAGTTTCCCACAGCAAGGCCAGCCCCTCCTCAGGGTCCTGCCTGCAAAGGGCTCACAGGGGCCTTTGCTGGTTCATCACACCTTTCCACTGGCCTCTCTCTGCAGCCCCCTTAGGCAGCATTTCCTCCATGGAGGTGAATGTGGACATGCTGGAGCAGATGGACATGATGGACCTGTCAGACCAGGACACCGTGGATGTGTTTCTGGGCTGTGGGACAGAGGAGAGCAGCATTGCTGGGCCCCTGCCAGGTACGTGCAGCCTAAGCCTTTCCTGCCCCCAGCTCCCAGACTGCCTTTTCCCTGTCCACCTGTGCAGATCCACACACACCTGTACAAGGACAGGCACTCAGTGCTGGGCTCTGTGAGGCTGGAGGGACCATCCCAGTATTTGCCTCCATAGCCCAGAGGCGCAGACCCCTGGAAATACCTTACACTGCAGAAGTCAAGGGAACTCGGGCACTTCCCAGAATCTGTAAACAAATTCTCTTATCCTTAAGTCCCTCTTGAGCAAAATCAGTTCCCCACCGCACTGCAGAGCTCAGTGTGTGGAGCAGAAAGGCTGCAGGACCCCTTCATCTCCCAGCCAGACCCCAGGGAGTTGGGCTTGGATCCTGCAGGGAAAGCCTGGGCTGCCAGCACCTTCCTCACCACACACACGCTGTGCTGATTCACTGAGGCCAAGCCAAACATCTCCTTGCCTGCTGCAGTTGATGGCCTCATGCAGCATGGCTCCGAGCCGTGTTTCACACGAGACGGAAGAGCCTCCACTGCCAAAAACGGGGAAGGAATGTGCGGCACTGCCCAGAGCCAAGTTGGGGGTGCAAGGTGGGGAACGGCCAAGGCAGCCACATCAGGAGCAGCCGGGAGCAGCTGGGGAAGCGTAGCCTGCTGAAGAATAAGTGTTGGGGGGTGGCCAACCATGAAGCCTGGGGAGGGAAAACCCCTAGAAGCATTTTTCTTCCTTATTGCTCTCTCCTCCAGGAGCAGATGCCAAACAGTGCCCAGAGGAAATCACCCTGCAAGTGCCCAGTGCAGCTGAAAGCAAGTCACGCATCTCCTCCACATCCTCCGTCTCGACGGATCCCAACAGCCTGGACACCAGCGAGGAGGGGGCTGAGACCCCCGTGGTGCAGTCAGATGAGGAGGACCTGCAGGAGGACAGTCCCAAAGAGCAGGAGGCAAGAAGCTAGCAGCCAGCTTTGCCCTGCTCCCAGCCTCCTCCACACGGACTTGCCAGCCCGGAGGAAGGGAAGCTGCTGGCACTTAGTAAACCCTATCCTGGACTGCTGCCCTGCAGGAGGGAAGAGAAGGTTTTCCCCTCCTCTCACTCTGCAGGTTCTCCTGGCAGCCAAGGGAGAAGGAAAGGGGTGTTGTAGACTCCCAAAATTAACTCTTCAGGCTTTGCTGCTAACACTCCCTGCTTGACTCCCCCAAAACGCTCAGCATCCCACAGCCCCACCATTCCCAGAAAGCCATCCCTTGGGATCCCGGCTCCCCTGTCCTGCTGACAAAGGTGCTGTCCAGACAAGCGTTTAACAATGGCGTACAGAGAAATAACAAGGATCTAAACAAGCAATGGGTGTGTGCGTTACTGGGAGAAAACGGCACTGGGGATGAGGGTTAGGTGGGGACTGCAGGAAGGAGTCCTGTGAAGCCAGTGGGCCAAGGGTGTGTTGCAGGAGCAAACAAAGCCCAGGGATGATTCCTGTGCCTGGGGTGGGAGCAGCACGGACTTCAGCAGAGACGGGCGGCTGTTAGCAGAGCAGCTCACCACAACAAGCAGCTCAGGTGATGCCTCCAGAAGGGAGAGAGCCAGTGGCTGCAGCACAGACACAGCCGCCCTGAGCAGGGCCGCTGGTGACCTGTAACTGCCTGACAGGAGTCCACGGGGGATCCCCACACAAATCAGCTCTGCAGAGAAGAGCAGTGCACACAAGCAGCAGCCGCTGCTGCCCCAGCATGGCACCATAGCAGCAGCACTGGCTGGAGGCTGATTCAGAGAAGTGAAGGAACAGCCATCAAAACGTAGCCATTTTGCAGCCTGCTATGCTTGCTCGGTGCAGGAGAGAGTCAGGCACAAAGCCAGCCAGAGGCCTGCTGCCTCTATCAGTGGCTGCAGGCCAGGAAAGCCCTATCCCTGTTCCGGCTGCATCAGCACAGCTGCGGTTATCCCCACCAGGAAACCAGCCTGGGAGATAAGTGACAAGAGCCAGGGAACTCTCCATGTTCCAGCTGCTTCCTGGTGGTGTTCAGACCTTGCTGCACTCCCTCCTGTATCAGCCAGCCCTTCACAAGACCAGCTGGCGCACCCAGGTTATCCAGGAATCCCATGTCAGCCAGCCCTTTGTGAGACCAGCTGGAGTGCCAAGGTTATTTGGGCACGACAGGCCAGAGCGGGAGGTGTTGTGAGCTCTGTCGGTCGGGCATTCCCAAACTGCAGCAGCATTTCCTTCCTTCTCGGGGGGCCCTAGGCTGGTGGAAGCAGGGCACTTCTGGACAGCTCTGCCCTGGAGACAGGAGACAACAGTGGGAAGAGCTAAGAGGCAGACACTGCAGAGATAGGCAGAATCATAGAATTATTCAATTGGAAAAGACTTTTGAGGTCACCGAGTCTAACTATACCTGTCCAATACTAAACCATATCCCTGAGCACCTCATCTACCCGTGTATTAAATACCTCCAGGGATGGTGACTCCCTGACTTCCTGGGCAGCCAGTTCCAGTGCCTGATAACCCTTTCAGTAAGGTCTAATCTGAACTTCCCCTGATGTAACTTGAGGCCATTTCCTCCCGATCTAGCGCTTGCTACTTGGGAAAAGAGAGAAACATCCATCTTGCTACAACCTCCTTTCAAGCAGTTGTACACAGCAATAAGATTTCCCCTCAGCCTCCTTCTCTCCAGGGTAAACATCTCTCATAAGGCTAAGCCATCTCTCATAAGGCTTTACCCTCCAGCCCCTTCCCCAGCTCCGTTGCCCTAAGGAATCCCTGTAAATACTCCTGCTCAGCCTGGGCTCACAGCGACCCACTCGCACTCGGACCCCACGGAGCCTCCCCTGGAGCCCGTTTTACAAGCCGGGAACCCTGCGGGAGCCCCACACGACAGATCCCCAAAGCCTGAGGCTGCTGAGGGCGCTCTCCTGAGGCAGGGGCAGAAGCAGGGGAAGGGGCAGGGGAAAGGGTTCCCCACTCCCCAGGGCCGCCGCCACCTCGCTGCGTGGAGCAGCGTCCCTATGGCGACCCCGGTAGCGACTCCCTTCTGCGCGGGGTCGGAAGCGGCCTCGGAGCCGGAAGCGGCGCCGGAAGCGGAAGCGGCGCCGGAAGCGGAAGCGGCGCGGGGCGATGGCGGCCCTGGCGCTGGCGGTGCTGCTGCTGCCGCTGCTGGCGGCGCCGGGGCGGGCGCGGCGGGACGCGCTGCGGGAGGAGCTGCTGCTCAGCCCGCTTCCCGCCGGCGATGTGGCCGCCACGTTCCAGTTCCGCACGCGCTGGGACGCCGACCTGCCGAGCGGCGCCGGTACGGGCGGGATGGGGGGCGTAGGGAGCGGCGTCAGAGGCGGGGGCGCTGCGGCGAGCAGGAGCGGCGCGGGGAGGCTCTGCGGAGGGACCTGGGTCGATGGGCTGGGCCCAGTTGTACGAGGTACAAGGGCAAGCACCGGGTCCTGCGCTTGGGTCACAACAACCCCGTGCAGCGCGCCGGGCTCGGGGAATAGCGACTGCGAAGCTGCCCGGTGGAAAAGGACTGGGAGGTGTTGGTTGACAGTGGCTGAACGTGAGCCAGCAGTGGCCCAGGTGACCAAGAAGGCCAACAGTATCCTGGCTTGGATCAGCCGTGGTGTGAACAGCGGGAGCAGGGCAGGGGTTGTCCCCCTGCGCTCAGCACTGGTGAGGCCGCACTTCCAATCCCGGGTTCAGTTTTGGGTCCTTCACTATAAGAAAGACATAAAGCTGCTGCAGTCCAGGGTAGGACAGTGGAGCTGGTGAAGGGTCTGGAGCCTGGGGGTTGCGGGGAGCAGCTGAAGGACTTGGGGCTATTTAGTCTGAAGAAGGGGAGGCTGAGGGGAGACCTCATCACTCTCCGCAGCTACCTGAAAGGAGGTTGTAGCTAAGCAGGTGCTGGACTCTTCTCCTAAGTTACAAGCAATAGGAGAAAAAGAAATGGCCTCAAGTTGTGCCAGGGAAGGTGTGGATTGGATATTAGGAAAAATTTCTCTACTGAAAGAGTGGAGAAGCATTTGAACTAGCTGCCCAGGGAAGTGGTGGAGTCACCATCTCTGTTCAAAAATCCCGTACCAGTGGGTTTTCATTGCATGGTATGGCAGGCAGAGCGGTGTTGGGCTGGTGGTTGGACTGGATGATCTTAGAGCTCCCTTCCAACGTTAGTGATTCTGCGAGGCTGGAGGCGGAGACTGAGGGTTGTGGTGACATCAGCGTGAGGGGGTTTGGCACGGTGATGCAAGCGGGCTGCATATGAACATGGGAAAGGATGACATCATGTGTGGCCTCGCCCTGCGTAACATCAGGGACTGAAGCGGGGGTGGGATTGGCAGGGCAGGGGCTAACACTGTGCACAGTCTCTCACTACAGGCTCTTCCCAAAGGCACTGGGGCAGCTGGTGGCAGCGTTGGGCGTGCGGGAGCTCCACCTCGCCCTCACCCAGGGCTTCTGGCGCACCCGGACCTGGGGGCAGCCGCCCCTCCAGGCTCCGGCCGGAGCTGAGCTTTGGGTCTGGTTCCAGCCCACCGTTACCAAGTAGGTACCTCAGCTGCAGGTCTGTCCCTCTGGGTCCCGTGTGCAGCCACCACTCCTGGGAGTCATTGCCCTTCTCACACAAGGCGGCTGTGGCATGTGCAGGGGTCTTCTGGGATGGAAAATGTCCACTGGACTAAAGAATCTGCAGTGCCAGGAGGAGTTCTAAGGAAAAGCAGAACATAGCCCCACTCAGTGCGTGGGCAGGATGTGGTGCTGAGGGCAAACCTTTGTTCACTAAGGGAACAAGTAATTTCCTTATGGCCTCTGTGATGACAAACCCTCTGTGCTAATAAAACAGGGTTATATCTTGATCTCTCAGACCTGTGACTCACTTCCTTTGACTCCTGTCCAATACCTGTCACCATCTGCCTTAGCACAGCCCCTGTTGGAGCTGCAGCAGCTCTGTGTGAGCTCAAAGGTGACCCATTCTGGGTCTGATGGTCAGGTCAGCTTTCAGAGCTGTACCAAGGTGCTGCTTTAGGCGTCGCAGCCCCTTGCCTGTACACTGCATGTCAGCTCCCACATGCTCTCTGCTCCTCCAGCTGCTCTTCTCACATCCCAGCTGCACCCCGTGCTGCATCCCTAGCTGTGCGGAGCTCTGCCAGCCATGGGGCTGCCCCTGTGGGGAGTTTCCCCTAGATCTCACATGTTAGAGTAAAATACCAAGACAGCTGGAGAGCGCATGACCAGCAGCCTCTGCCTGCCCACTCCTTGCAGCTCTTGAAAGCCAGTGGGGTCACCCCCATATATTTATTGAATGGTACTGACTTAATACTTGTATGAGGATTCAAGCTGCTGAGTAATCTCTGATATCTGTTCCTATAGTGTTGACAAAGCCTGGAAAGAACTCAGTAACATCCTCTCAGGAATATTCTGTGCTTCTCTCAACTTCATTGATTCGACTAACACAGTCACCCCAACGGCATCATTCAAACCCCTCGGCTTAGCCAACGGTGAGCCCAGCCCCACTCTGCCCTCTCACTCTCACCTCCAGCTTTAGTTCTGCCCCTGTGCCACCGTGGGGAGTCTGAGCGCAGGTTCTGCAATGACTCTGGGTCTGGATGTGTACAACAGGGTCCATTAACCTCCTTCTGGAAGGATTTCCTCTCCCAACAAGACTTGGATTTGAGCAGAGGAAACCCACAAGCAGGACACGCAGGTGTTCCCAGACCCTTGTCTGTTTCTCAGAAATGTGTTTTATGAAACAGCAAGGACTAGAGGATATAAGGCACTCATGAAAACAATCTGCTAGAATATGCCCTATCCTGTTCTTTCCAAATCACTCTGAACAGAGTGAGATCTAGTCCCAGTGGAGCTCGTGGCATTTCAGGGATATTGAGAGGGTGGTTGGGCTGTGGGGTACGCTGCAGGGTGGAACTGGTCTGCTTCTACTCTCGTGCCCAGCCTGCTGACCCTCCACCTCCTTGCCCAGGGACAGATCACCATCTCCTGCGATATGCTGTCCTGCCCCGGGAGGTCGTCTGCACAGAGAACCTCACGCCTTGGAAGAAGCTGCTCCCATGTGGCTCAAAGGTAACAGCAAGTCCTGCTGCCTCACTGTGCTACTCCCAGTGGAACTGGGTTCCTGACAGCAGTCTGGGAACACAGACTGGGAAGTCTCACTGGGGCTTTTCTCTCAGTGGGAGCAGAGAGCAGACCTGGGGCTGAGTTTCTCCTCCTCTTCCCGCAGGCTGGGCTTGCCGTGCTGCTGAAGGCCGAGCGCCTGTTCCACAGCAGCTACCACTCGCAGGCAGTGCACATCCGCCCCGTCTGCAGGGTAAGCGTGAGGCTCAGGGCTCCGTCCTTTTAACAATCTCAAGAGAAAATCTGAAACCTTCTTGAAACACTGCAGGGTGGCGCACAAGTTTGCCCAGCTCCTCTGCGGTGGGTTCACTGTCTCTTAACAGCTGTCATGCTGCTTTTCTGGTCTTACCTTCGTCCCCATGGGATTCTTGCAGTCCTGGTGGAGTGCAGCTTCCTCCTGGTGTTCTACCTGTCCAGAAGGTGTGATCAGAGCTGTCTCTCTTCCTCTTGTCCAGGATGCCTCCTGCCTGGCCGTGTCCTGGGAGCTCAGACAGACCCTCACTGTGGTCTTTGACGCGTTTTCCAGTGGCCAAGGAAAGAAAGGTAAGCTCAGCAGCAACGTGCTGTGGTCCTCAAGTGCCCACAACACTTCACCTGCCACTGACTTTGCCTCCTGCAGACTGGTCCCTCTTTAAGATGTTCTCTCGCACACTAACTGACGCCTGTCCTCTGGCATCAGAGAGCAAAGTCTATGTTGACATCTCCCCTAAGAACAAGGTAACACTCGTGAACAAAAGAACACCTCCCGCTTCCTCAGTTCAGCCACTTTATGTGGCCCTGAAGAATCTTCACCTCCCCGCTGCATGGCCGGGCTCCCAAGGAGTTCCCCAGGGCTGGTGGAGGGAGGTGGTTTCCTTCCTCTGAGCAGGGCTGCAGCGCTGAGCGCTGAGCTGGCCCTTGGGTGGGAGAGCTCAGAGCCAGCCAGGGGGAGCTTTGCCCAGCTCTGCCAGTCACTTGAAGAGGCACTTTTCCTTTTATGCTCCATTTGCTTTCTCAGGAAAAGGAGTTGCTTGAAGTGACTCCCCCTCCGACATTTGTACACGAAGCTATTGTCCAGGGAGACAAGAGAACCTATGCTGTCTATGACCTGCTAAGCCCCTCGCTCTTCAACACATCTCGCAGCCTCAACGTACAGTTGAAGTGGAAGCGGCCTGAAGACAGCTGTGAGTGACCAGAACCTCATGCACTGCTGGGTCAGGGCTCCAGGCCTAAAATTCCCCTGGCACAGCCCCCCATTCCTGTGTCCTGTTCTCTTTTGCAGCAGAGCTGCCCACTCCCGTGCTCCACGCTCACCGCTACGTGAGTGGATACGGGCTGCAGACCGGAGAGATCAGCACGCTCATCTACAACACTCACCCATACCGGGCCTTCCCTGTGATCCTGCTGGAGACTGTGCCATGGTATCTGCGACTCTATGTGCACACCCTGACCATCACCACGAAGGGGAAGGAAAACAAGCCAAGTGAGTAAACCCTCCCGAGAGCACCTTCCACCCAGTTCCCTTGGCACAAGGAGCTAATTCCAGAGATGGTTTAGTCCCTTCCTCAGACTCCAGTGATCACTGGGAAACAAAACATCTTAGAATGTTTTCTAAGCCTTCAGCTCAGCACTCACAGCAGAGGAGACTAAGTCTGTCTTTTAAGAGGCATAGGGACAGTTTCATAATCCAACAAGGGACTAAACCAAACTGAATTGATTTTTGTAGTACAGGAGTCTTGATTTAAAACTGATGACTGGGTCCTGTTTTACATTTGTACCTTCCCTTATGAACACATGACTTTCACTGGTCTTTAGAGCTCTAAAGACCAGCCAGATTCAGCTTTATCACACACTTTTCTCTACTTCCGCATCTTCACTTGCCCAGAAAACCTTTCCCGGTACAGCAAAAGCAGCCACCCTGTAGGAGATATCCAGGCAGTGTGGGATTGGACAAGGTTCCCCCAGTGCCACTGACACATGTCTTTGGGGTTAGGTTACATCCATTACCAGCCAGCCCAGGACCGGCGACGGCCTCACCTCTTGGAAATGCTGATCCAGCTGCCAGCCAACTCTGTCACCAAGATCACAATCCAGTTTGAGAGGGCCTTACTGAAGTGGACAGAGTACCCGCCTGACCCTAATCATGGATTTTATGTCGGGTAACAACATACCTCAACTCCTTTTCCTCTTCTGGGCCTCATGTAGGACTTGCTGTTCAGGTCTCTGAGGAGAGGAAGAACTCTGGCTGTCTCTTTGCTGGCAGAACTGACACTAGCATGTCGTTTGTCTCCTTAGTTCATCTGTGCTTAGCGCCCTGGTGCCCAGCATCTTTGCAATGAAGAATGTGGATGTGGAGCAGAGCCCTCTCTTTACCTCACTGTGAGTGTTCCTGTGCTGGGAATTGGGGCTGTACTGCAGTGTCTGTGGGCTGCTGGCCGCTATTGTCCCATGTGGTGAGCACAGAGCAGTGATGCTGTGCAAGCTGACGCTCCCTTCCCTCTTCTGCTCTCCAGGTTTCCTTCCTCTGACGGCTCCAGCTATTTTGTACGCCTGTACACGGAGCCGCTGCTGGTGAATTTGCCAACGCCAGACTTCAGCATGCCCTATAATGTCATCTGCCTGACCTGCACTGTGGTGGCAGTGTGCTACGGCTCCTTCTACAACCTGCTGACCAGAACGTTTCACGTGGAAGAGCCGAGCCGGGGCGGGCTGGCTAAGCGGCTGGCCAACATCATCCGCAAATTCAGGGGGGTGCCCCTTCTCTGACAGACCCAGGACAGCTGGCACTGGCCTCTCTCCGTGGGGAGACCCAGGGAGCAGAGTGCTGCTGCCTGTTGCCTTTGCTGGCAGCAGCCTGCTCCATTTTGCTGCCTGAGTCTCTCTTTGGGATCCGGCAAGCTGAGAGCTTGCTTCCGTTGTTAAGATGGGAAATGGCTCTAAACCCATTGACTGCTGCACTGCTCTGGGACTGGAAAAGGTCGAAGACTTCTGTCTGGGAGGTGGGTAACTTATGTGCTGGGAATGATGCTGAAAGTAAACTTGAGCTGTTTTGTATATTTGGGCTGCTCCTGGTTGGTTTTATTTTCTCAACCCCACAGTCTGACCCTGTAAAGGCATGAGCTGCAACATCTCTACCACGCTGCCGAGTCAGCTGGGAGGAGACTCAGACATAGGAAAGGGGTTCATCTGCTCTCCCAGCTCACCTTCCACTCTGCCAAGTTGCACAGTACCCTCCTGCCACACTTAACCACATTTGAGCCAGTTTGCAAATTAATTTGGGGGCGTAGCAAGGGTTTATTTTCTTTCTCAAGAAAAAGCTTTTCTTGCTCCCAGCTTCTCTTTGCAGCATTTTGAAACCCCACCACCCACTCACCTATCCACCTCTACCTGACAGCTTCTCTGCTCCCACAGCATCCCCAGAGCTTCGAGGAGCTTAGGAGACCCCAAGTGCGGAGCTGCAGCCAAGCTGGACTCTGCTGGTGGGCAACAGCCTCAGCCCTCCCAGAGCCCGGAATGCAGGAACAGCAGCACCACTGCACTCTTGAATTATTTGTATACAATACCAGGTGTCACTTTGTGGTTCACACAGAGCAGCAACAGGATGCTCTGCCTCCAGTAGTACTATTTTCAAGGGTACGTCCTGTGCATCTCGGATGTGCCTTTTGTGGTGGGAACAGACAACTGGCTACAAGCAGCTAGCCAAAGCAAAAGGAAGAAGATTTTCTTCGAAAAATTTGAAGAAATATTCCCCAGAGTCAAAGAAGAGCACAGCCAGAGGTCCTTTAAAAGCTTCTGAATGAAGAGAAAGGCCATAAAAGCCTGTCCTGCATAGAACAGTCTGTTCCTGCTGGCCTGGGATTACCTGGGACGCCCTTCTCTCTGCAGCTCCTTACAGATCAGCTCCACTGGATGGCTCCATGCCGCCTGCAGAGCTGCCGAAGTACCTGAGTTTGGGACACCCCTCTGTCCTTGCTTGCTGAGGACGCCATGGGGTTGGGAGCTCAGCCACTGGACTGCTGCTACAGCTCCGACAGCCAAGCCTCAAGTGCAAAACGGAATTTCTTTATAGAAAACTACAACTATAACCAAAAAAAACCCAAGAGAGTGCACCGCTCCCTCAGCAGCGCAGAGGGACGCAGCCAGGAGTCTCGGGTACAAGGATCCATGTTGCCATTTGTAAGAAGATTTGGAGACCGCAAATTATTTGAGGTTGGGGTCAGGATAAATCCTGCACAGCACAACTATCAGCACATGCCAGAGCTGCTCAGAGTGCCCAGGTTCCCATCTCAGCTCCTGGGGCAAAGCCTGTTTGCTGCAGGCATTAGGTATGATCCAGCAAAGACCCTCAAGTCCTGAGGCCAGCACCCACAGATACAACTGGAACCTCAAGCCAAACCAGTCAAAAACAGCATGAGAAACATGACAAGAGCTGTAAACACAGTGTAACTTCTGCAGGAAAATGATGCCATGAAAAAGCCAAACTCAATAATCAACGCCAATTTGATTATTGAGCAGGTATTCTTTTAATTAATGACACTGAGGTACACAGTGGGTAACCTACCTCATGTGTCCCACTTTTGAGACTGATTACATGACTTTTATACTGGTTAAACATACATATTCATATCATAGAATCATAGAACAACCAGGTTGGAAGAGACCCACCGGATCATCGAGTCCAACCGTTCAATATCGATTCCTGGAAACATGCTATATGCCCGCTGTTTTTCCAGGAACCTCTTATTGTAGTTTATCACCCACTCTTATATGCGCATCACGGTTTCTTTGTATATTCTGAAGCCTCTGATGGTTTTTATCTTATCTCCTTTGTCATTGTGTCTTGGTGAGCTCAGGTCTGTCCTTTAAACAGAATCACACAATGGGTTGGGTCGGAAGGGACCTTAAAGATCATCCAGTTCCACCTCCCACTAGCTCAGGCAGCTCAAGGCCCCATCCAACCTGGCCTCGAACACCTTCAGGGATGGGGCAGCCACAACTTCCCTGGGCAACCTGTGCCAGTGCCTCACCACCCTCAACGTGAAAAAATTCCTCCTCATGTCTATTCTAAATTTGCCCTTCATCTGCTTATACCCACTGCCCCTCGTCCCATCGCTACCAGCTTTGTAAGCAGCCTTTGTATACGTGAGTTGTTCCTTGTTTCAGCTCGCAAACCAGCGAAGCTCCTGGTAGAAGCACATTCTCTCTAACAACAAACTCACCAACGCCTCATTCCTACTATTTCTACCTCATTCCCGCCCCTCAAGCAGGGCCCACTCCCTTCTGCGCATGCGCAGTTCCTCCCGGCGCAGCGCCCTCTCACTCTGCGCATGCGCATTGCCTCGCCACGCACTGCCCGCCCATACTGCGCATGTGCAGTACCCCGCGCCGTGCCCTTTCACTCTGCGCATGCGCAGTCTCCCTCCCCGCTGCGCACTCTCTCGCTCTGCGCATGCGCAGTGCCCGCCGCGTGGGGCTGCCCGCGGCGCCGCCTGACGGAGCGGGTTTCCCTGGGCCGGGCCTCTCCCTTTCCCTTCTCAGGGCGCGGCGGCGGCCCCGGCCCCGCGATGGCGGCGTGAGGCGGCGGCGTGAGGCGGCGCCGTGAGTACGGGCCGGGGGGTGGGGAGCGGGGGGAAGCGCGGCGGGGGGAGGCGCTCTGGCCGTGGTCGCCGCTCGGGCCGGGCGCGGGAGCAGCAGCAGCGCGTTCCCCTCTCGCAGCTTCCCAAGGCAGAGCCCAGGGCGAGAGGCGGCTCGCACGGGCTCCTGTCCAGCCGGGGCACGGGCAGCCGGCCTCCCGGAGCCCCTACGAGCGCTTGGAGGCGGCTGCAGAGCGAGCTGGCAGGAGGAGCAGACCTGCTCTCTCTGGGGACCAGTGACAGGAGCCGAGGGGCGACAGAAGGTGTGCCAGAGAAGGTTAGGTTGGATAATAGGGGGGCTAGAAGGAAGGTGAAGAGGGACTGTGTACAAAGGCTTGGAGTGATAGGACGAGGTGTGACGGGTATAAACTGGAGAAGGGCACGTTTAGGCTAGACACGAGGAGGAATTTCTTCACTCAGAGTGATGAGGCACGGGAACAGGTTGCCCAGTGAAGTTGTGGCTGCCCCATCCCTGGAGGTGTTCAAGGCCAGGTTGGATGGGGCTTCAGGCAGCCTGACCCATTGGGAGGTGTCCCTGCCCATCACAGGTACTGGACAATCTTTAAGATCCCTTCCAACCCAAACTATTATATGATTAGGAAAAAGTTCTTTGCTGAGGGTGGTGGAGCACTGGAACAGCTCCCCAGGGAAGCAGTCACTGCACCAAGCCCCTGGCAATATTCAAAAAGCATTTGGACAACACACTCAGACACTGTATAAATTTTTGAGTTGTCGTATGCAGGGATAAGAGTTGGACTCAATGGTCCTTTGTGGGTCTCTTCCAACTCAGGTCATTCTGCGAGTTCTGTGGGATCCACGTTGCTCCTCACATCCCGAACACACAAGTCCAAGAGAAGACAAACCCCAGAGCTCTTAAACACCATCTCACAACACACCAAGCTCTCCTACACTTCCTTAACCCTGCACTGAGACATTGCAACTGATCTCACTCACACTGTCCTAGGGGAGGGACTCTTGCCCATCCAGCCTGTGTGTCAGACTCCCCAGAACCCTTTGCCAGTGCTGCTGGTTTGCATCTACCCAAGACACAGAAGCTAGCCTCCATCAGTCTGTATTCAGATTTCTGAAGGCATAAAAAGGTAGAGAAGAGATCCAAATTAAAGCTAAAAATATTTGTGTTTCTCAGGGTGCTTGAAATGGGCCCAGAATTCACAATCTTTGGCATTGGCAGGGAGGACCACTGAGAATTAATAAATCAGTATAGATGACAATAGCAATAATTCAGACGACAACTATCGATATTGACATCTTTTCCCACCATGGAGCTGGCTGACTTAAGGATCTGCTCCTGCAATTTATTGTGTCAAGAAACACAGATAGTGCTGCTACCTGCCTTCTCCCAGGTGGAGGAGGTTTGTTAGCCCTGGTGGTGCTGCAAACACACTGCAGTGTAGATGGAGTGGGCAATCCACTACTGGATAGAAGCTAAACAATCCACCAGTCAGCAGTGAACCTCGGAGAGCAGCTATGGGAGCTAGGAAAAGAAGAGCTTAACAGCCTCTGCTTTTTGTGAAATGAGCCACTTTGCCTTATGCGTAGCTTGAGAAATCACAACACTTCATAACCCTGAGGCTTGGTCAGTCAAGGACATGCTGCTCTTTTGGAGATTGTGATTATATCGCACCATTTCTGAGCCTACATCAAGTGCTCGAGGCATGAACTTATCAAGGACTGGAGTAAGGCCTTTGCCAAAAATTGAAGACTCACTTTTTCCAGCTGAGTCACACTGTCAGATGAAGCTCTTAAAAAATAGAGAAAAAATAGCAGCAAGGCCAACCCCCTTGAAATGAAATCCCTGATACTGCAAATAGGTCTTAGAGTTTGAAGAAATATGGTTCTTGGATTTTTTTAAGTGAGAAGGTTGGCATCTAGAAAGCTGATCTGCTGTTGCTTTTCTTAGCTGAACTCCTCAAACTTGTCACTTAATAGCAATTTTGCCTCTTTCCTCCCCCACCTCCCAGTGCTTTGGATGTTGCATATTTCTAGCAACCGTTTTGGGTGCTACCTGGTGTTTGAGAGGTGCTTGTTGAAGCTGGCAGCAAACAGCAGTGGCTGCATGCATCAGTTCAAGTTACGTGGCTGTGACCGGATTGTTATTTAAACAGTTTTCGTGGAACTGTACTACAGGTGTGCTGCATAGGTAAGAAACTCATTGCCAGTCCCCAAGGCTTACTCTTAGTGGAAATACTTTGCATGAGATTTTTATCTATGGCTTTTCATTCCCAAGCAGAAACTTTGGCTTCTGGTAAAGGGTAAGATTAGCACCATCACCCCCCCCAGTAAAAACATTACTCAGTCCTTTATTGCAGAGCTTTCAGCTGCCAGCCTGGGTGGCTGTTTCTCTAGTATCTGCTGGGGAAGTTCCTTGCGGCTGGTACTGGCTTAATAGCTGCCTAGGTAAGCTCTGAACAAGCTTACCTTTTAAGTGCCTAGTGAAAGCCAGTTGTTTATTCTCCCTGACAGGGTAAATGGGCTTCTAAGGAATTAAGACATTCTTTAACAGGGTGCAGAGTTTTAATGCACTCATGTATAAAACCTACAGTGTAGGAACACCTCTCTGCCTCTTAGTTGCTGAATTGACTTGTAGAATATCAAGGAGCAGCTTGCTAGCTCCTCAGATGCATTTATTCTAAAATGTGACCAATCCACTGCGAAGCACTACAAATGTGGGCTGTGCTGCTCACTTTTGTCATAATTAATGTTTTGTTTCTGGCTGGGAAAGGTGTGCTGCTGCTCTCACAGTGGAATTTGAAAATCCTTCTCACAAGTACATGCTGGTAGGACCTGCTGGTTTTAAATGGTCTTGGGAGGGAAGATGACAGAAGGATGGGCCGCAAACACGATGGAAGCCGATTAATAGGCATGTGGAAAAGCATTGGTGTTTGCTTACTAATGGGATGCACAGGGAACCTCCCCAGGCTGCTCCTCTGCCTGCGGGAACTGCCAAGGAGGCAGCTCCAGCAGCACGTGGGGATCAGAGGGAGCTGCTGAGTGCTGGCTGTGGGGTGAGCAGGGGGAACATCACTGGCTCCCTGCTGCCAAAGGCTTTGAAGCAAGTTCAAGTGGCTCCAAGAGCTGTCAAGGAGCAAGAGGAGGCAGGTGGTGTGATAAAAAGGAGCTATCCAGTAAACAGGAGTGGTCACCAAGTCAGATGACTTGACCAGGAACATGAAAGCAGTCTTGAGAATAGCAGGACACCAGGAAAGAGATGAGTCAGGCAGGAGAGAACTAGAGCAACTGGTTGAGGAAAAGCAGGATGAGGTTGTGAAAGAGAGCTGGTAGAAATACTGTTGGGTGACATGGTATTATTTGCTCTGGGACGTGGTAATCTTTAGCTTGGATCACGAGGAGGGGACAAAAAACAAAGTAGGAATTTCTCATTTGCAAGTTTCACCTTGCTTGAGAACGTGGGCAAAACTGAATATTGTTCCGGCTTCAAGAAGGGACTGCCAGTCCTGGGCAGCAAGAAGAGCGATGGTTCCCTGCTAGGTACAGAGTTGATAGCAGGAGACATCATTTCTCTTTGATCAGTAGCGTGGCAAGAGAACTCGCTCTCATCGCCAGCTATATAAAGGCATCTCCAGTGAAGAGCTAGGAAGACTGTGTATCTCACAACTGGAAAGCCCCTTGAGGAAGGCAGAGCTGTGTAAGTCTCAAGTATCTTATGTAGGATCCGCTGTGGGAGATGGTGGATAACGAGGTTTCGACCTTTAACTGGTAGAGAGCAAAGGGGCACATGAAAATATGAGCAAACTGACTGCAGCTGTCAGACTAACTGCTCTAACACCTGTGTTTGTTAGAGTCTGTCACTTCAAAGCCGCGGGAATGGGTGACCCAAGGACTGCCACACACATCCAGCTGGAGTCAAGCTGCTGTGATTTCAGGGCTGGATCTAGCAAAAGTATGGCATGATGTTTACATGGGGATTATACTGCTCTGTGTTGAGAGCACCTGGGAGAGAGACTGTAGGAAATAACAAGGAAGGAACATTTCAGGAGGATTAAAGTGGCTGCAGGTCATTGATTAGGTACAACTTTGTTGTACGCAATACAATCTGAAGTAAAAAGTTGGGTGGCAGGGTTTATTTACCTTTCTGTTCAGGTATTTGTTGTTAACTTTTTTCTAAGGAGAAGAATGGGGAGAAAAGATTTATCTGATGCTCCAGAAGCACGTAAGCAATTTCCAAAGGCTTGTGGACAACATGCTTAGTTCTGAAATATGCAATCCTTATCTCCAGGATAAGGAGATGATGGAAATGGGGTTGTAACTAGACTTGCTCCTAGAGAAATGAGTGAGCGAGCTGCATAAGACAGGACTCACATTGGGAATTTTATTCCTTTGACTTGACTTCATCCACATTGCAACATATAACAACTCCTTCCTTATTCTTACGCTGCCTAACTGCGGCTTTGTTTTACTAATTGAACCCCAGCTGCCCTCTCTGCTGGAGAACACTCTCTCCCAGGAGCACCAGCACAACATACTTTCCCCAGATACTCTTAATCCATTTGCCCCGGTGGAGATCTTGGCCTGCATTCTCCCTCACTAACACTAAAATAGAATCCTGCTGCTAAGAATGCAGTGGATGGCAGCGTGCTGCTTGCTTCTGACAACAAAGCTGGTTGGTGCCTACAAGCTTACAGAGCTGTAAGGCAAGTCTGACCTCAGCAGTTTTTTGGAAGAGAACCATGTGTGGTTTTCTCTTGGCTTTTCTGTGCAATCCCTCATTCTCCCTCCCTTTGCCAGGAAATCCCTTCTCCTGCCAACAGGAGCCAGCAGAATGTGCTGTTTGTTTACCTTCTCACTCCTTCATCCCACTAACCTTCCCACCCCCCAGTGGTAATCCTAACCGGCTCAGCTCAGCCCTTCCTCCTTCTGACCGGGTACTGCTCAGCTGGCTGTTTTCAGATGAAGGGATTGCTGCCAGGAGCTGCCTGAGCTCTGCAAGGTGGGGGTGAGGCCTTGGCTGCCTGTGAGGCTCAGGCTCTCCTCTTGCCTGCCTTTCTGTGTGCCCTGGCTGGCAGCTGCTTCGTTCAGCATTGCCATGTGTCATCATGATGTGCTACAGGATAGCAGGAAAGAGCATGCTTCCCAAGCTTTTCCCTTTTCCAGCATTCTCCTGTGTGGTTTTGCCTTCTTGATGTAATAAGCTAGGTACACCCACTCCTTATTTCCCTACTGAAGGAAATCTTCCAGTTATTCCCTCGTGACAACGCTGATATCTTCTAGCCTGACCTGCTGTTGCTATCCGAGATGCTAAACTGCTGTCCCCTTTCAACAGTTCTGGCCCTGTAAAAACACCCATAAGGCGTTTATTATTTTTAAAGCTATCTGAATGTAGTGGATGAAGATGATTGAGCTGCTTAGAAAGAAAAACACCCCACACACTCAGTGTAGTTTATGTGGTTGCTAAAGGTAGAAGCATGTTTTCTGGGTTAGTAGTGTGTTGTGACCCCTGGTTAGAGAAGCTCTTAAAGCTCACTGTTTCCACAGGGTTTTATAATAATCCAAGTAAGGAAATCACGTGTTTACAGCACTTATGAAAATTGCTGTTTTGAGACTGTCTCCTCTTTGATCTATTCACATACTTTATCTTATATGACTTCAGCTGATTGGCAAGGATTATAAATCCCTTAAGCAGGGACTGTCATTCCCTTTGTTTTGCAGCCTGGACACCATTGGGGCTCTCCTGGGTAGCTACATATATAGCTTGAATTTTATGCTGTCCCACTGGAAGGCTTTATAATGGGTCTGTGCCTGGGGAGGAAGCAGTTTGTGTGCTTAGCACTTCGAGACACTTCCTGCACTAACACTTCCTTAACACTTCTTTGTAGCACCTCAGCTGCATTTCTTTATACCATCACTCAGGTCTTTGGATGGTCTTGGATAAATGTGTGTGTAGGGAAGGCTTGTTTTCCTTTCTGTTCCCCCTTTCCCTTTCTGTTCCTGCACTCTGGTAGAGAAAAGGGTCTCACAGTTGTTAGGTTGAGTAAAAGGCTGAGAAACAGAGAGCGCAAGGGATACACTTGTACACTAGCAATAGGTGTCCCCAGCCAAGTGGTTCAGAAGGCAGGAATCTTTCCACCAGCTCCAAGACACATCAGAATTTAGTACTGGAAGTTCAAGCATCTGCATACGATACTTGGGAGTAAATGAAGCTGGACGAGAAGAATGTCTGTTGATTTTTTTGCTGTGTTTCTCTGACAGTCTGTTTTACCCCTCCCTACAGAACACAGCCTGACCACCTGCCTGCCAGAGGAGTTGCTGAGACTGTTCTGGAGCGCATCCGATTGCTGCTGCCACCAAGCCCCAGCCAGCCAGCCACCATGTACTGCCTTCAGTGGCTGCTACCTGTCCTGCTAATACCCAAGCCCCTCAACCCAGCACTGTGGTTCAGTCACTCAATGTTCATGGGCTTCTACCTGCTCAGTTTCCTCCTGGAACGGAAACCTTGCACGATTTGTGCCTTGGTCTTCCTGGCAGCTCTATTCCTCATCTGCTACAGCTGCTGGGGGAACTGCTTCTTGTATCACTGCACAGGATCCCAGCTGCCAGAATCAGCTCACGATCCCAGCATAGTGGGCACCTAGAAAACAATCTTCCAGGCTGCTGAGGGCTCATTTTGCTTTTAAAAGGGGGTGGGGGCTAGGGAGGAGGGAGGGTGCGTTAGGCATGTGCCTGGAGTAAAACAGCCTGTTTCCTCTAGCTGTGTGTGGACTACAGTGGTAAATTCCTCCCACTCTGCCTGTGAAATTCAACTTGTTTACTGTGTGAACTCTGGCAGCACCGCCTGCTTTTTTAGAAGCAGAAATCTTCTTTTTCCTTCCCATATCGATGGGAAGGGACACCAGCCCTCCTGAGAACTGGTGGAGGACCAACCTGCCGGCCTCTACCCATCTGCTGTGGAGCAGTGTTGCATGGCACTCACTTATCTGCATTAGGCCACAGTGGTCTAACTCAGGGCACTCGGCCCACTGATTCTGCTCGGGTAGCTTCAAGATTCTTTTCACCTTCCTCTTTGTGGGGAGCCAGCCTTCCCACCTTGCCGATCAAGGGAAAGCGCTACAGCTCACAGATGCACTCGGCCAAAAGCTGCTGGAGCCAGAGGCAGTCAAGTCATCTCCTCCTGCTCAGCCTGCCAAAGAGATGCGTGCACTGCCGAAGTGCTTTCTGAACTACTTCTACTCTGAGATCATAGCCTGAGAGCCTCAGTTATGCTGCTGCTTTTATAAAGCCTCACAGGTAGTGGAGACTGGGTTTTTTACCCTCCTCCTAGATTTCCAGGGTTTACCAAGGTATTGGACTGTTGGAATAAAGAAATGGTATGCTGCAAGTTGTGGGGTTGTGAAAGCCACTGTGAACTTTGCCCTATAAAACTCCTGCTAGCACAGAAGGCCAGGTGTGGGCAGGGCAGGAGAGGATCTTGAGGCAAAGGCATGGCCTGAAGCATTAAATGCTTCAGCTGCATTCAGTGGTGGTGTTTTCAGACCAGGGGTGACGGAAGGTGCTGGTGCTACTGGCTGGAGAACAGAGGCAGCAAGAGGAGTGCCTGGTGTCTCTGTCTCCCCTGGCAGAAGGATGTCAAGAAGCTGTGGTGGTGGGTCAGGCCTACAGCCACAGCTGTGCAGAGCTCCATCCTGCATACATTATTCTCTGCAGCCATGGCTCTTGGGGAGCCCGGCCTAGGGCAGAAGTTTGTTAGTGGGAAACTTTAACACAAAATACTGTCTAAACTTTAAAGGGTTTCCTGCCCTTTGCCATCTATTTGTCTTCAATCTGGTGGTGGAGAGCAGCAGAAGTGGCTGTTGCTGTCCCAAGGAAGTTCAAGCGATGAGGTTGTGAAACTTCCAGAGTATTGTTTGTTCATTGCACAGCTGTTCAAAACGTTTAATAAAGCTTTATAAATTTGGTCTGTGGCCTCCTGCCCAGCATGATGCATTGTCCTCTCATTGCGGGTACCTTAGCCCAGCAATCCCATGTCTGTCTGGTTCTGTTTCCAGCTCAGTAACCCCAGAACAAGAGGTAGAACCCTTTTATCCTGCTGCTTCCCATACTGACTCTTCTCATTAGTTGTTTAACCCAAGAACCATACTGGCAATTCCTAAGCTGATCTTGCACACAACACAGAGGTCGCTTCTAGTTCTCTCTCTACTTACATGACAGATCCCCCCTTTCCTTACCACTTAACGAAATTAAACCACAGAGCCATGTCCTGAAAGCTGCTAATCTCCAATGCCAGCAGTAAAAGTGTGATCTGGCAGGCTCCTACACGGTGTCAGCGCATCCCACAACACTGCATCTTCCCGACCCCTCCATCTGCTGTGGGCAGAGACCGGGCTGCCACCTAACTGACTCAAGACAGGGAGTTTTAGTTGTGTAGGTCCTTCTCCAGCTTTGCCAACAACCCCACGTAGTATCAGGGGGAGAAGGAGGACACACTACAGCCAGAGATGGGATTATCAGGTCCAACAGCACCAGGAGCGCCTTGGTTAAAGGGTGTAGGAGCTGTGCAGCTGGAGCAAAAACCAGCTTCCTCTCTGCTTGCTCCAAAGCCCTGAAGATCAAGTCCAAGTTGGAAGGGGTTCAGGGTCAGTGTTTACATGGTGTCTGCCACGTCACCAAGAACAGATACGGCAGCTGTGTCACTTGTCAGGCCGAGAGAAACTCCAGTAGCTGTCGTCAGCTACAGCATAAATAACAAATCGAAAGGAGAGGGAAAGGCATCTCATTCATGAACCGTGTCGGAACTGTTGTCCACACTCTGAGCAACTTCTTAAGTTTAAATGTAAGCTGATGCAGCCAGTTCTTAAGAGTACTTTCTGTTGCTAACTGGAAGTTGAACTGTGCAGCAATTTAAATAAATCCTAGCCACAAAGCCAGACAGCCTTTCAGATCGAGAGCAAACCCTGGCTCTGTACGTGGGGTTCAAGACAAGACGTGGCTGCAGGCTTTCCCTTCTGTGAGACCCAACTTGGAGCTAAAAGGCACTTCAAAAGAGGGAGGGTGCCAGTGTAGCGACAGGAGCTATCTTAGCAGACTGATGGGTAAGAAGCCTACTTCCCGCAGCCCTCCCACCCCAAATGTAGATAAAGAGCACTCTTTGATATGCCTGCAGCCCTCACCAGCACACTCCTGCCCTCTTTCAGGCACTGAGATACCATCTTCATTTTAAAAGACAGAAAATTAAATCAACTTCATCATGGTCAGACAGAAAGCCCCAGGCAGAGTGAGGAACCCAACCAGGTCTCATGTCCCATGCTAATGCCCTGCTCATCCTTCTTTGTAAAGAGACCATGAAAAACCAGCCTGCGACTGCAGAACAGGTCAAACCCGATGGCTTTTGAAAAGCATCCCCAGAGCTTCCCTGGTTGTGCACCGCAAATTGTACAGGATGAGCCTGTACAGATGCAGGCCCTGTTCTCCTAAGCAGGTGTTTGGTGGCTACACAGAAGAAAGCTCAGAGGAGATGTTTTGCCCTGGTCTCGAGGAGCTTCTCTGCCAGAAGAGCAGGAGGGTAGCTCCACTTGTGACACTGAAAGCAGTGGGGTCTGACACAACCGCTGTGTTGTGCCAGGTCCCGTCAAGCCTGCACACTGCCCGCAAGGGCTTTGGCACAAAGTGAATCTCATCACCTTGCTGTATTATAAAGCATCCATCTGCCTGGTGCTCCCCCTAGAAATATGGAACTAGACCCTTAAGCTGTTCCTTTGTCTTTCTATTTGAAGGAGAGAGAATTTTTCTGGGTCATGTAACAGATCAGTGACACAGGAGGGTCAGAAAAAAGGAAAAAAACAAGCCCAAACCCAGGCTCAGATCCTATGAAACAGAGAAGTAGCTTAGCTCAGGCAGACCTCGGGCTTCTTACTGCAGCCTCAGGGTCCAGTAGCTTATCACTCCCCTCCTCACCGCTTGTCAGGGAGGGGGCAGCATCCCCAGGACGAGCAACTGGGACACCACAAGGCTTCCCAAAGAGCAGGTTTGGCCACGACTACCAGGCTGCTACGGCTTTTCAAACCCTAGGCCTGTCAGACATCCCTGTTAGTGCATCTCATCTCAGGGGCTGATGGTTGGGATTTGAGCTCCCTGACACCTCTTGGGTACCAGCCACCACCCTGCTCTCCCAGTATGTGCCAGTTGACCCCTGGATCTTGCTGGATGATTAGTGCCTTCTGCCTCTTGTCTGTCTCTTGCTTCTTGCCAGGATGGGAGGTAAGCTACAGGCAGGTAAGAACTTCAGCCCTTCCTTGCAGAGGCTGGAGGTTATCCCAGGGTTTTGCTGCTCCTCCAGGCAAATGCAAATCCACTGGAAGCAGTGCAAGGGAGGATGGAGGGCTCAGGTGATGGGGGGATGAGATCCAAGTGGTAGAGTCCATAGTAGACAGAGACAGGCTTTGTTCTCTGAATCTACGTGTGCCAGCAGCCTCCCATTCACCCTTTACTGTCATCGAGCAGCAGGTGTAGTGGGGGCTGCAGTGGCACAGCCAGCGAGAGCCAAGTGCCTGGCGCTGGGGCACAGCCACGCCGTGAGCCAAGCCCTATAACGTACTTTGCTCCTGCCCCAGGAGCCCCTCTGCTGGGTCTGAGCTGTGGGAGAGACCCCAGACCCACAGCCCAGCCCGGGATCTGCGCTGGGGGATCCTCAGCACTTGGAGCAGTTCAGGTCTGCCCCTCACACGCTCACAAGCATTTATCCTCTGCGAGCACGGATCAAGAACGAGGACCCAACACACTTTGAGGGGAAGCAAAGGGGATGTTCAGGCCAAACAACAACTCACTCTTGCCATTTATTTTAGAAACCCGCTGCCAGCACAAGCTGCCCAGACCAGGACCCCCACCTCTCACCCAGCCCTGCTGCGTGGGCAGGCACAGCCCCTGCCCTAACACCCAATCCTCTCCAGGACTTACGGGGCAAAACACGAGCGCAAAGCAAACAGCAAGATTAAGTCCATTAAAGGAGGCGCGTGCTGTAATCCCCAGGAGCATCTGCCTGGCTCAGGGTCCTGCTGGTCTGAGCAGACCCAGGCAGCAATTCCCATCTGACACCTCCTGGCCCAGCAAGCCTCTACCCTTTCCAAGCTAAGGTCACCCCCTTCCACCCCATCTCACCATGCCGGCCTCTCCAGAGGAGTTGGGAATCAAAAGAGATGTCACCAAGGGGCGGCGAGTCCACGGGAAAGCAGCCATGGAACAGAGCCAGTATGGGCTGCAGGTACTACCAACTACCCTGATCATGTTTTAAAGATACCTCAGCTGCTACTGAGGCTGAGGACTGGACATGGAGCAAAGGGGACAGAAAGAGGAGGAAGCGAGTGGTACCACAGGCAGAGATTGGAAGCACCAAATCCAGTCCCCTGGTGCCCTGGGTGCCACTCGCTACAGGTGCTCACGCTGCCCAGGGCTGGGCTGCCTCGCAGCAGCCTCACCTCCCCCAGAACTGCCTCCTTCTCCATAGGCGCCTCTCCCAAGGGGCAAAACCAAGGGGTAGAGGAGCTCGACCTCAGCTGCCCTCCAGGGGGGGACCCCACTGACGCACCCCAGCCCACATGGCACACATAGACCAAGGCACTTTCCAACAAGAGATAATCCCTTAATCACCTAATTACTTTAAAGAGAAGCAAAACAAAGTATTGCACAGCTAAGCGATAAGACTGAGTAACTTACCAGCCCAAGGAGAAGAAAGGAGCCAGAGCCAGGGGTTCTGGGCAGTAAAACCACCCCAGACCATAATCATCACCAGTAACAGCAGCCCCCCTGCTTTCAGGACCTGCCTTTCCCCAGCTCTGTGCTATATATCAATTACTTAATCACCGATTGAAGCATCCCAATCAGCACTCACTAATTATCCTAATGAAGCAGGCCTGCTCCTTGCAGCAGCTGATGAAGCGAACTCCACTGAAGGGAGGGCTGTCCCCGTCCTGTGCCCCCAGCCCCCAGGTCTGCTGCCTGCTGAGCTTGGATCATTGCATTGGCCGGATCGATGGGCACATCAGGGTCACCGTGTCACTCACAGCCCCGCGGGCACCAGCACTCCCTGTGTGTGGGCAGGGACCTGCATGTCCCCATGTGCAGAGCGATGGATACAGCAGAGGAGCGCGTGGGTCCCTCACGGCTAACATCGTGTGCCAGTAGCATGTGCCCACAGCCCTCTGCTCGGCATCAGCGGCTGCAACTGGGATCCCACCAGTGTTGCAGGCTGCATCCCAGCTCAGCTCAGCATCAGTACCTGCAGCTAGGATGCCACCAGTGATGCATGCTGCATCCCAGCTCAGCTCGGAGCACACTGGCCTGATTCCCTGCCCACCACGCCAGTGCTTCCTTGTTGGAGTGGTCCAGGCATGTGGAGCTCACCCATCACCGTCAGCTGGTTGTCCCTGGCCCTTGGAGCAGGAAGGACAAATTGCAAGAGGCTCCTGTTGCAGGATCAGACACTAGGACTGGACCATGAGCCCATGTGGGGAGGCAGGAATGGTTCCAGCAGCACAAGTGGCACAGAAGCATCAGCCAGAAAAAGCATCTGAAGCACTAGGACCCACAGGCAGGCACTGCACGTACTTCAGGAACCACCAGCCCCTGTAACAGGGATGCTAAGAAATCCTCTCATAGACACAAGCAACGCTTTCTTTTTGTGAGGTCTGTTTGTATTTAATTATCAAACTGCAAAGTATTTACATCAACATTAGGTTTCAAAGCATCTCCACCCCCCGCCACCCACAAAGCTGGACCTTTTCAGGTTTTTTTTTCCAAAGTTTAGTTATTATTATTATAAAAAAAAAAAAGGCTAAATATTTGACTTAGACACCGAAAAAGGCAGGTGGGGGGAGAGGGGAGCTGGGGCAAGAGACACAGATCCATATGTTCTCTGCATAGTCAGTTGGAGATCTTACAAAACACTGTTTAAAAAAAGATGAGAACAGCAGAGGAGAATAACTTGTAGATGTTATTGACCCCAGGAAGCCAGGGAGCATCCTGAGGTGGGAGTTCCCCTCCGGAGTTCATTGGCTTAAAAAATAAATTGGCAGATGACAATGGTGCTGGAGGAAAGGCTCTCGATCCCTGGGGCCTCAGAGTCGTGACGGCTGCAGCGGCGAGGCTGGAGATGCTGAAACCACTGCATGGATACACAGATGGACACACGGACACGTAGACATCTGTGTGCAGGGGGTCTCCTCTGGGGTCGCTTTACTGTCTTCTTCATCAGAGCTCCCCAAAATCCAGGGGGAATTAAGCCAGCCCAGGATGTTCCTCGCACCGAGGGTGCATTCCTGCTCTGCCACTTGCCACGAAGAGCCAGAAGATGAAACCACTGGGTTAATCCCATTCCTGTCCCGCTGTGCACGACCCTCTATGTGCTGCAGATACCCAAAGGTCACATCGTAACATGTGCTCTTGTCTTCTGTCTTCCCAGATCAAATCTGGCTTCCACACGTGATGGTTTTAAGAGGTTTCTCGCAGGGATGGGGACCTTGAGGAATTTGGCAGAGCTATGGCACAGCCCTTGGACCAGCTGCTGTGGAACAGGGCTCCTCTGCTCTCTGACAGGGATGCAGCTCATCCCAGGGATGCAAACATGGAAAGACCCAGAACATCGAGGTCTGGAGAGCACCTGCCCGAATGCAGGCACAGCAAATCTGCTAGGAAAGAGGGGAGGAAAGGCTCCAAGCCCCAAAACGATTAAAAAAATCCATTAAACCAGTCACTGTTCTCCAAGCCAGCAAAGGCAGAATCTCCCCATCCACTGAAAAGCCTGTCCAAGCTCATTTTGAAGGTTTTACACATTGAAAAGGAGCCACCAACCAACCAAGCGAGCACTTGGTTCATAAATAAGTGGCTGGGGAGCTGCAAAAGCGAGCAGGAGGCAGCAGAATGCCCAGACCCTGCTCTACCTGGGATTTGGGGAGGGGGTTTTGGCTGCCCCTGTGCCCACATTCAGCTCCTGCCCGGCTTCCGTGGGACACCAGCAGCACAGCGGGGTGGTGAGAGGTGGGTCTGCTGCCTGCAAGGAGGCTATGCTGGAGCGAAACCCCATCCCACAAGCCACGGGGAGGGCCCAGAGGTGAGTGAAGCCGCCGGCTCCCTCACTGGGTCCAGCACCCCCCTGCCTCACAGCATCCTCTGCAGCCTCCACCCCTGGTCCAGGAGAGCCCCCAAAGAGCCCCGGGGGTCTTTCTAATTGAGGGGCACCGAGGGTGTCCAAGACATGAGAAAAGAGGGGATGACGCCTCACGAGCCACCACAGCAAAGGTTTTCCAGCTGGGTACAGCTGCAAGAGGAGTGGGAAAAACCAACATATGCAACTAAGCCAATGTTTGGGAGGGTGTGGGGGCTGCTATGTACAAGGCAGGGGCTGGGTGCTGCCCCACCAGCCTCGGGATTCAGCCCCGAATGTCGGGGTGGAAACTGGGCACAGGTAGCTGCCCACTTCCAAAATGGGGCTGAGGTCTCTGGGTGATGCAGATGAGGATGCAAAGGTCTCATGTGTGGCACGGCACCTCCTGGGACTCTCCTCTGGGTTGGTGGCCCATGGCCAGGGACGCATCCGCTGCATGGGGACTGCAGCCCACGGTGAGACACGAGGGATAAGGGGAAGGCAGCTAAAAACATACCAGGTGGGCAAAAGCGTCCATGAAAGGTGAATATCTCCCCCAAAATACTCCCACACCCTGAACAGCTGCCCTCACCACGTATCCGAGCCCCATGGTAGCACCGGGGTTGGTGACAGGGCCAGTCTGATCACTAGGAGAGCCAGCAGTGAGGATGGGGAGGGAGCTGGGGGCTGTGCTGCACTGGAAGACCAGGAGTGTTCAGTGGAAGAAAGCCCAGGCAGGGCTTGGCACCGCTCCCAGGAGAGATGTGATGGGTCCCCTGGGGGAAAAGATGCAGCTGGAAGACTTGAATGTGCACCTGGTTTGCTCCCAGGGGATAGTGATGGGAACCAGAGCCACACACAGCTGTATTTCACGCTCCCAGCACCCGCTAGCACAGCTCAGACGCAGAGCCCTGCCGCAGCGAGGCTGGAGGGGTGCCTGAGGAAGGGGGACTGCCAGCATCCCACTGCCACCACTGCCACGGCACATCATCCCATCCGAACCAGCCAGGGCTTGTGCCTTCCCCGTGTGAAATGTCTCTGCCAGCACCCTCAGGAAAACCAGAGGCAAGGTGGGGATGGTGAGGGGGATGCAGGGGCAGGGAAATCTGTGCTGATTTAGGGTGTGCAGGAGGCCAGGGTCGTATGTCTGAGGTGGGGGGTGCTGCCTCCCAATTCCTCTGGGCTCACCCCAGAGCTGCTGGGGTTGAAAGGTCTCCCAAAAGCCAAGTCTCTCGGCACGAGATGCTCCGCTTGCCTTCCCAAGCCGGCTCCACCAATGCCCGCAGGCTCCTCTCGCCAGCGGGACGACACTGCTTCGTTAAACATGGGCCAGAAGTCTTAATGAGCGACGGGGGAGCCCAGCACCTCCCCTGGCCGCATCCGGAGGCGATGCCCCATCCCGCTCCAGGGCTCTCCCTCGGCGGGGAGGCCAGCCCTCGGCACCCTGCAGCAAGGACAGCAGCCTCCCTGGTGCCCGGAGGAGCTCTGGGTCTATAGGTTCTCGCCGGGTTGGTACTGGGGCTCTGTCGAGGTGAAGTAGTCCTCCAGGAAAGCCTGCAGGTACTCGAAGGTGGGTCGCTCCTCCGGGTCCTTCCGCCAGCACTGGCACATGAGGTCGTGCAGGGACTCGGGGCACTCGGGCGGGCAGGGCATGCGGTACCCCCGCTCCACCTGGTCCAGCACCTCCCGGTTCACCATCCCTGCGAGTGGCCAGAGGAGACACAGTGTTGAGTGAGAGCCCGGCCAGACCCTGCCCCACGTCCTTCCCAGAAGGGATGCCGAGGGCACAGCGCTGGGATAAGCCTTACAGGTAACCCCAGTGATGGGACCTGGGAAAAGAGGGACCCTCAGCCCAACAGCACTTGTCCCCATCAGCCTTGGAGACCAAAGCAGGATGGGGTGGCTATGACCCTGCATACCAGCTGGGCTCTGCTCACTCTGCCCCAGTAGGAGAGGATCCAAATCATAGAATCATAGAATCACCAGGTTGGAAAAGACCCATGGGATGATCCAGTCCAACTATTCCCATCAATCACTAAACCATGTCCCTCAGCACCTCATCCTCCCTTAAACACCTCCAGGGAAGGGGACTCAACTCCCTCCCTGGGCAGCCTCTGCCACTGCCCAATGACCCTTTCTGTGAAATATTTTTTCCTAATGTTCAGCCTAAACCTCCCCTGGTGGAGCTTGAGGCCATTCCCTCTCATCCTGTCCCCTGTCACTTGGGAGAAGAGCCCAGCTCCCTCCTCTCCACAACCTCCTTTCAGGTAGTTGGAGAGAGCAATGAGGTCTCCCCTCAGCCTCCTCTTCTCCAGGCTAAACACCCCCAGCTCTCTCAGCCGTTCCTCATAAGGCCTGTTCTCCAGCCCCCTCACCAGCTTCATTGCTCTTCTCTGGACTCGCTCCAGGGCCTCAAATAGTGCAGAGGCAACTCAGGAGAAACTTTGCACCAGTTTGCTCCTCAAAGACGGCTCTGGGGGCAGTGGAATGCAGCTGGGCACCCCGATGGGGACGGAGTTTCTGCCAGCGGGTGCCAGCCCTCACCTGGGTACGGCACTCTGCCCTTGGTGGTTAGCTCGGTCAAGAGGATGCCGAAGGACCAGACGTCCGACTTGATGGTGAACCTGCCGTACAGAGCAGCTTCAGGCGCTGTCCACTTGATGGGGAACTTCGCACCTGGATGGAGAAGCAGGGTGAGGGGCTGCTCCTGAGGGCACACAGGCTGCGAGTGCTTCCAGGACCCCCGTGCAGCCAGGGCCACGTGCTGGCTTGAGATGCAACGTGCACCCTTGGGGACCAGGGACCACAGAGCGGCCGTTTCTCCAGTGCCACCTGCGTGGGCACTGAGCCAGCAGCCCCCAGCACACACCTTGCCGAGCAGTGTACTCGTTGTCTTCGATGAGGCGCGCCAAGCCGAAGTCGGCTACTTTGCACACCAGGTTCTCCCCGACGAGGATGTTGGCTGCCCGGAGGTCCCTGTGGACGTAGTTCATCCTCTCCACGTAGGCCATGCCAGACGCGATCTGCAGCGACAAGGACACGGGGCACTGAGGTAGAGTGCCTGGCACCACCATGGGGAATGATTCCGCAGCGGGACCCAACCCAGGGTGTGGGAGCAGCCGGTTGCTCAAGAAAAGCCACACAGACACAGGTTTGCTGGCCAGGGAGAGCCAGCAGCAAAGGGAACGGGCAAAATGATGGTCCCCGACTGCAACCCAGCTCTAGGCTGAGCACCGAGCACCCGGCCCAAACTGAGTGAGGCTGTGGAGCATCCCACCACCCTGCCACCCAACAGGCCCCAGCCACAACCCAACGACGTGCTTGGGCAGCCTGTGCCCTCGGAGAGGGATGTGGGAGGCCTGGGGATGCACAAACCCACCTGAGCTGCCATATCCACAAGCTGGGGAAGCCGCAGGTACTTGCCCATCTCACCCTTCAAGAAATCCAGGAGGCTCCCTGTGAGGAAGACCACGGTCAGGGGCGATCTAGAGGAGCAGAGCCTCTCGGCCACCGCCCCCCATCCCTCCTGGGCTCACCCTTGCTCATGTACTCGGTGACAATATAAATGGGCTCCTCCGAAACCACGGCATAGAGCTGAACCAGCTTCTCGTGCCGGAGCTTCTTCATGACCTGGGCTTCTTGCAGGAAGGCCTCCGGGGACATGGTGCCGGGCTTCAATGTCTTGATTGCCACCCGGGTGGTGCCGTTCCAGGTCCCTGTGGCACAAGACATGTCCACTCAGGACAGGGGCAAGGGGCTGCGTCCCTTGCCTGCTCCTCAATCCCAGCACAGGCTCTGGGCACCCGCAGATGGCTGCGGAGAGGACGCCAGTGGTGACACAGTGGGGACAGCGGGGCGGGAGCAGTCCTTACCCATCCACACCTCTCCAAAGCAGCCCTGGCCCAGCTTGACCTCCAGCCGCAGCGATTCCCGGGGGATTTCCCAGGCATCCTTGGCAAGACCTTGGGTCTGGGGCTTGGACGTGGGGCAGACGTTGGTGAGTCGGTGGCACAAGCCATCAGCGTGTTCTAGCAGGGGAGAGGACAACACCAGGGTGACACTTGGGCATTTAGATCCAACGATCTTTGCCCCACATCTTCCCTGCAAAACACCGCAGGGACCTGTCCCCAGACCCTCACCCTTTTCCCTAAAAACAAAGCAGCTTTTCACTAGGGTCCCCCTGAACTGGTTTGGGGTCCCCTAGCCCCTCATTGGCTTGCCAGCAGCACCCGTCCTGCCACGAGGGAGGGATAGCACCCAGGGTGCCCCCTGGACCCCAAGATGACCCAAGTGGCTACCTACTGGAGTAATAGGCCACCAGCTGCTGCAGGCTGTTGAACTGGGTGCGGGACGTGATGTAGAAGCCGCCACTGTCCAGCTTGCGGATCTTGTAGTGCTTCACATTGAGCCCCTTGGCGTTGTCGAAGTCGGAGACGGAGAGGCAGTAGGCACCTGCGGGCAGGACCGAGGGGTTGGGGGGAAATCACAGAATGGTTTGAGTTAGAAGGGATCTCAAAGCCCATCCAGTTCCAACCCCCCTGCCTTGGGCAGAGGCACCTCCCACTGGATCAGGTTGCTCGAAGCCCCATCCAACATGGTCCAGAACACCTCCAGGGATTGGGGCACCCACAAATTCTCTGGGCAACCTGGGCCAGGGCCTTACCACCCCCGCAGGAAAAAATTTCTTCCTAATATCTAATCTAAATCTCCGCTCTTTCAGCTTAAAATACATTGCAGATGGGTGATTCCTGCAGCATCCTGCCAGGAAACAGGATGACAGGGCACAGGACCAGATAGGAGGCAGGCTTGGGGGGAGCTGCTGACCCACAACCCCAACCTCTCGGCATCTCAGAGGGGAGTCAAGGGGCTGCTGGGCCCATCTCTCCACCCCACAAAATCCCACCACTGGCATCGCTTCAAGTGCCCATCTCTCCTCTGCCCACACGAGAGCAACACGGCACTGCTGGGGCCACAAATAATGAAAGGGAAGATTCATGCCGCTGCTTGAGTGAAATGTTTCCGCCACAATAAATAAGAAGAGGCAAGTTCGAGGTGTGAAAACAGAACAGAACATCAAGGAGCTTTTCCCAAAGTTGCACTTGGAGCCAAACTAAACCACATTTCTAGGTAGGAAGCAGCATTCTCAGGAAGCTGAAGATCACAACTCACACTTTTGGGAGGCACAAAATCAATCTAGAGCGTTGTTAGACTTGGAGGAAAGACTTAAGAGATTCATCACTGCCTCTGCCTAGCTGCCCAGAAGCACAGGTTCAAGATTTTGCCAGTATATAGGGATCAGGAAAAACCGAAAAAACATCTCCTTGGGGGTGTAAAAAAAAACAAACCAGGAAAAATAGCCTTGTGCCTAGTGGTCCTGCTGGAGCTGGTGGGGCACCTGGCTCCCACCCGGCCATGAGCTGAACCATTGTTTAGGAGGGTGACTGCTGAGCAGGGAGCACAGGAGAGAAGCGGCCGCATCTCTGCACGAGTTGGGAGGCTCGTTGGTGTAACGGTGTGTTCAGCATAGAGGTGTCACTGGTGATTTAATGGGTGCATCAGCACTGGCTCCCTGGGGATGGTAGGAGGCTGCGACCTCACACACGAGCTCCTGTCTGCAAGGTACAACTCTTTTCCTCTACCCTGTATGCCTAAGCTGGGGGAACCAGGACCACGCAGAGCGACCGAGGGCACTAAGGTTCCCATGTGGGTGTCCCTCAACTCTGGAGAAAGGCTCCCCAAAGCTGCCCACCCTCCAACCCCACTCACCTTTTGTTGTCTCACTCTCCCGAACCAGGAAGGTCCCTCGGGGGTTTTCAGGGTTGAGCAGCAGCCGCTCGGACTCCCGGCGAGTGATCTTCCCAAAATACCACCTGCACAAACAAGGCAGCAGCTCAGCGCCCAGCACTCGCCCAGCCCCTCCGTTGCCCATCCAAGCAGCGGGCTCAGTCCCACCCCCTCCTGCTGCAGGTTTTGGACACCATGGGCTGTGTCTCCAGGCTTGGGCAACCCAGGGTGAGCCCCACACACTCCGCGGTGGGCATCTCCTCAAGAGCAAGCCTGCACCATGGACCATGAAACACTTCCACTCCAAAAACCTCTGGAGATGAGGGGCTCTGGAGACCCATGAAGCCCCCTGAGCTCTTGCTGAGGGGCAGTGCCACGCTGCTGGCCGGGGCTGGGCTGTGAGGACGTGGCTGGCACCTACTGCTCATGGATTTATGGCCAGCCTTGCCCCTGCCTGCTCTCCCTGTGTGACTGGCGCTTCTGTGCTCAGCCCGATCCACACAGGCAGAGCCAGCAGCATCCTTACGCGTGGCCGTGTATCTGTGCAGAAGAATAAAACCCAAACCAAAAGCATCAAGTCCACCACAGCCCCTGCCACGCCACCGCTCGCCCCTCCACCGTGCAAGCATGTCACACCTCCACACTTGATGGGCCGTAAAGAAAGGCTGGGAAACGTTTACGGGGTTTGCAAATTCCAAGGGGAAAAATAACAAAAAAAGGAAAAACCCGAGGCCTTGCAGGCTTTGCCCAGGAGAGAGGCAGGGGATCAGGGTGCATTTGCTATCCCTCATCTTTAAACTGTCTGAAAGATGGCAATTACTCTTCAGCCTGGATGGAGTCTGAGGGCGCGACATAGTTACTGGGGATGTAGCCCGTCTGTCCTGTAGTGAGGGAATGAGCCAACCACCAGTCACCTTCCCTGCAAGAGAACCAAAACACACTCAGTGTGAAGCCAGGAGCCCACCCAGCCCCTCACCCGCCTGCAGGCGCTGGGATCGGGGGGCTGAGCCAGCGCAGAGCTCTGCAGGAAGGGGTGCAGCCCCCGCAGCCCCCAGCCGGACCCCAGCCAGCAGGGATCTTGCCAGCAAACCCTGCCCGTGGCTCTGTTTGGGCGAGCTCTTGGTATGGGAGCCACCCTTCCACATGTGGGATGCTTGAAACTTAAATTGAGCAAGGCAGGCAGTGAGGCACCCGACCCTCTGAGCCACCTGAACGTGAACGGGGTCTGGCTGGAGGGTGAAGGGCATTGGGGATCCAAGGCAGCAGGGAGCAACAGGCAAGGGGGTGGGAGGGGAAGCAGGGGAAAGCAACAGAATGATGGCAGGGATTCAAAAAAGCACCAGGAAACCCCAAGAGACGGCATTTGTTAAACACAGGCTGCAGAAAAGCAACAGGACGAGGCTGAGATTTGGGCAGGGGGTGCGAGACTCGCCCTGCAGGGAAGCCCGACCTGGATGCAGCAGGGTCCATCCAGCCTGGGGATGGGCAACCTGCATGGCTACAGCCCCTGACTATGAGCTTCCCTGTAGGGGCCACGCAAACCCACTGTGCTGGCCCCACGGCTCTGCCTCCACACTGCCCCCAGAAACCCAGGGCTGACCCGCCGTCCCTCCTGCCCCGGGCACAGCGGCCCCAGCAGCGCCCCAGGAGCTGGCAGGGCGCAGGAGCCTTCTCACTGCTCCATCCTCCTCCCTGGACGGGGCAGGAAAGGACAATAAATAGAGAGAACAAGAGGACAGCGGGAGGCGGCTTCCCCTTCCCTGCAGACAGCAGGGCTTCCTCCTACCACCCGCATCTTCTTGCCCATCAGAGATGGAGTCACTGAATTTATCCTGACCGCTCGGGAGATGAGGCTACAGGAAAACTGCAGATTCATGGGAACAGCACTGCAAGGATGCGAGTACTCAGCAGGATGACGTCCGCAAACACTTGACAGAAAAACCTTAATAACCTCAGTCACCACTAAAACACCGCTCAGACCACATCCAGACCCACCTCTGACCCCTGCAGATACGTAAACCTCCATCCTTGCTCCAGACACACCAGCAGCTTGTGACTTTTGCTTGTCCCAGCTAAGCCAGCAGTGCTTTGAAGTGGCTGGGAGAAGCCAGACACGGCTGCCAGCTCCCTGCACTGGTGCCAGCAGGGCTGGGGAATGCAGGGACCCTCCAGGGTTCTCCTCCCAATCACACAGCCAGGCCCTGCTGCCTGCCCAGAGCCCGTTCCCAGCCTTCAGCAGCTGCACACAGCGTTTTAACTTCTCCAGGTCCTCGTGCATCTCATAGTAGGTAAGTTGGGCTCCCCAGGCAGAGCTGCTACCCTGGGCACCTTTACTGGGGCGACTGAAAGGCACAGGAGGCTGGTCGGGCTCCTTTCCCACGGGACCAAAGAAAACATCCACTTGAGAAATGCCCAGCTTTTGCCTTGTGGCTTTACTCCAGCTTGGGCTGCAAGCTGGGAATTCAGCAAAAACAAACTATTTCAAAAATGTCTCAGTGGGGAGAATAATAATAATAATCATCATCATCAAAACAAAGCATTTCAACAATTCCCTGCACAATCTTACCCAAAATACCCCACCACATCCCTGCTGACTGCCAGCAGGCTGGGAGGAGACCTCCTGCTGCTGGAAATGGTACCCGAGAGCCTTTCTGCACTGGGGCGGATGGATTTGGTCTGGCTTGGAGGCTGAAGGTCACCGCAGGCAGCCTGGGCTTTGCCAGGATGAGGGGCAAGGAGGTGGGTGATGTGGAGGATTCTCCTCTCACCCTGCATGACCCCAGCACCGTGAGCAAAAATAAAAGTATGGAAACCCCAAAAGTGAAATAAGGCATAAGAAAGAAAATAAGGCGGCTGAGAGCACTGGGGGTGTTTAGCCTGGAGAAGAGGAGGCTGAGGGGAGACCTCATTGCTCTCTCCAACTACCTGAAAGGAGCGTGTGGAGAGGAGGGAGCTGGGCTCTTCTCCCAAGTGACAGGGGACAGGACGAGAGGGAATGGCCTCAAGCTCCGCCAGGGGAGGTTCAGACTTAACATCAGGAAAAAATATTTCACAGAAAGGGTCATTGGGCACTGGCAGAGGCTGCCCAGGGAGGTGGTTGAGTCACTTTCCCTGGAGGTGTTTAAAAGACGGGTTGATGAGGTGCTGAGGGCCATGGTTTAGTGATTGATGGGAACGGTTGGACTCGATGATCCAGCAGGTCCTTCCCAACCTAGTGATTCTGTGCCCATACATGGGCATAATCTGGATCCCCAGTGGGGAGAGCTCACTTTTTAACAACCCAGACCAGAACCCCAGCCTGGGGCCAGGACACTGCTAATGCAAGAAGCACCAAGCCCCACAAATTCAGGCTTTTCCAGTAGTATTGAAGCTCTGCACATCCTGGACTTCATGGATTAAATGAACCACAATTAATAAACAGCTTTGGAACAAGGAGAACAACGATCAAATTGAAACCACGTTTGTGCAACACTGCCTGACCCTTGCAGGAGAATTAACAGCCCCAGGACATTCCCTCATCTTTCCACCCTTTGACTCTGCAAAGCCCAGGCTGGAAGGCAGCACCGGAGGGTCCAGAGGGAGCTGCAGACCCCAGGGACCCCATGGCAGCGCTGGGGACAGCGGATCTGGCAGCCAGACCTCCAGCAGTGCAGCTGAATGATGCAGATCGCGCACGTCAGGACAGACCATACGTGGGTTTAATCCAGGATCATGTTTGGGAGCATCTTCCAGCTGGTCATACAGCCCTGCTCTACGCACCAGGGGATGGGTGTGCTGCTACGACCGTGATGGAGAGCAAACAAACAGGAGCCGGACCCTAAGGAAGCACTCAAGTCCCTGAGCCACTCACAAAAAAATAAAAACTAGATTAAAAAATGCGAAGAAGGCCACCAGGGAGCAGAGAGCCAGCCAAAATGGGACTGTGGAGGGGTGTGCGGTGCAGACAAGGAAAGCAGGTTCCTGGGTACAGACACAGCTCTGGATGGAGCGGTTTCCTGGCACAGCTGCTCAGGGAGGACAAACCCAACTGACCACAAAGCCGGTGGGCAACCATCTCCTCCCAGTCCCACTTCACCCTAATGTGGGCAGCAGGGGGGCTTTTACCATTTAAGATTGTTAATGTTAATAACAGCAATCATCTGCAATACACACCTGACGTCCACTTTTCTCCTAAACGGCAGCATGGCACGGAAGAAAGAAAAAAAGAGTCAAGAGAGAAGCTGAGATCACAGACACCGTGCAAGCACAGGGGAAAGCACCCACGAAGCTGAGGAGATCCCAGGCAAAAGAGGGAGCTGAGTGCTAATATGGACAGGAGGGATGTGGCCCGGGGTTGGAGGGCACGGACTGGCCCACAAGGAGAGGAGGTAGCTTGGGGACAAGGCTGCAAGGAAGGGTGACCAGCAACAGGGCTGAGAACAGGTTAATGATTGCATCCAGCACTGGTGCCCTCAGACAAGCCCCTGTGCGCCTGGGCAGAGCAGCTCCACAACCACAGGCAGGGATCACTCAGGGCATCCCTCCTCAAGCACCCATCCCCGGGGAGAGCTGGGCTTGGGGCTCCGCAGGAGGGACAAAGGTGTCAGCTCACCCATCTAGGCTTGGCTGCAGGGACAGGGACACTCACGTGTTGTTGACGATCTGCAGCCGCTCTCCTTTCTTGAAGGACAAGTCTGTTTCAGTGCGGGACTCGTAGTCGTAGAGGGCCACGAAGGTGGTGACTCCACCTGCGACAGAGACCACTCAATACAGGGACGGCTGCCAGTGCTGCCCTCGCACAGTGCAGGGTGACCCACAGAGGGATCCTCCTTTCCCATCACACCCCCACCAGCCAGTAAGACACAGATCTGCTCCCCCTCCAGCTGAAAGAACAGTCCCTCAAAAGCAGGAGACCCCCTCATCACAGGAAGCAGCTGGAAACAAACCCACAAAGACCCAACCAAGACCTCTCTGCCCCGATGAGCCCCAGCCCACACTGACCAGCAAGCGCGCCAGCCCGCTGCGGCGAGGTGACCGTGTCAGAGCTGTTGAAGCCTCCGAAAAGCTTGGACTCAGCAGCCATGGGCCCGAAGTTGCGGCTGGGGGTCCGATGGGCATCGGGAGCAGCCGCTTTGCTGGGCGTCTGTGAGGCTGGGTAGCCCCCGTGGTGGGCGTTGTCCGTGGGCTCCAGGCTGCGCCGGCGCTGGCTGGGGTCTTTGGGCTTGCTCTTGCTGCTCCCCATGGTCCTGGGCTGGAGGAGACAGACACAGGTGCATAGGGGTTCTATTATTATTATTATTATTATTATTATTATTATCAGCAGCAGCAGCGTGGAGGAGAAAGACCTGGGGGTGTTGGTTGACAGTGTCTGAACATGAGCCAGTAGTGGCCCAGGTGGCCAAGAAGGCCAATGGCATCTTGGCTTGTATCAGAAACGGCGTGACCAGCAGGTCCAGGGAGGTTATTCTCCCTCTGGACTTGGCACTGGTGAGACCGCTCCTCGAATCCTGTGTTCAGTTCCGGGCCCCTCACCACAAGAAGGATGTTGAGGCTCTGGCGCGAGTCCAGAGAAGAGCAACGAAGCTGGTGAGGGGGCTGGAGAACAGGCCTTATGAGGAACGGCTGAGAGAGCTGGGGGTGTTTAGCCTGGAGAAGAGGAGGCTGAGGGGAGACCTCATTGCTCTCTACAACTACCTGAAAGGAGGTTGTGGAGAGGAGGGAGCCGGGCTCTTCTCCCAAGTGACAGGGGACAGGACAAGAGGGAATGGCCTCAAGCTCCACCAGGGGAGGTTCAGGCTGGACATTAGGAAAAAATATTTCACGGAAAGGGTCATTGGGCACTGGAACAGGCTGCCCAGGGAGGGGGTTGAGTCACCTTCCCTGGAGGGGTTTAAGGGACGGGTGGATGAGGTGCTGAGGGTCATGGTTTAGTATTTGATAGGAATGGTTGGACTTGATGATCTGATGGGTCTTTTCCAACCTGGTGATTCTATGATTATTATTATTTTTGTGGCAGTGGTAGTGGTGACGGTTGCTGTTATTAAGCTGCTTCCCAGGGCTTGCACGACAGATGCCTGCCCACCAGGAAACAAAACAACCTCTGGAGTCCATTCAAGCATCAGCTGCTGGGAAGTCTGGCCATCCTGCCCTTGCCCTGGGATAGCATCGCCCCTCATTAACACCAAGCCACCTCCCGCCTCGCCGTAGCAGCCAGCGAAATGCTAGGGATAGAGCTGCCAGGGCATGGGAGTAGAGGGAGGCACACTCAGCTGTGGGATTGTGGAGTGAGGATGCTGAGTACAGAGCCTGGACTGGTGCTCAGGAGCGCGGCTGTAGGTGTCCCAGGGCGAGGGACCTGCCCTGGGATGTAGCTCAGCCCTCCAGAGTCATATTTCCTCCTACAGAAGGGTTTCTACCAGGGCACAGACAGGAGAAGCCAAGACCCAGACAAATATTCCCAAGTTTGGATTACTCTGACAGCAGAAATTTGGAGAACCCATAGCTGCATCTCCCTCCTTGCTCAGGATGGGGATTTGAATGGTCGTGATATTTCTGTGAAGTCCAAAACGTGCAGTAAATGCAAGAAAAGTTTAAATGAGGAGTAGTTCCAGGCAGTTAGAAGTAAAGACCAAGGGATCTCAGCTTTATATATAGTCACGCCTTCCTTTCCACTCAAGATCACGCTCTATAAATACCTTCAAGGTAATGATATAAATGAAGGAAGGGAATTATTTGCAGTCTCCAAAGATGGCAGGATATCCAGCAGTGTCCTGGAGCTATGGAAGGAAATATTTTAGATCACACATGGCAGGAGGGAAAAGGGGGGTGGAGACAACCAGGGAGGAGAGTATCTCTGATAAGAAAAAATAAGCAGGAGGCAGCCACTGCCCACAGGGTGCGGACCTGGATGCAGCCACCTGCCAGGCTCGGCCAAGGGCTCAGCCTCACCCATCAGATGTTTGTTTCTAACCCAGCTTTCGAGAGAAGCTCGGGCCGAGCCCCCATGAGCAGGTCCAGAGCCACGGGCCGCTACAGCAGCCAACACAGCCCTGGAATCAGTGGGGCAGAGCCCTCGGCTCGTGCCACAGGTGAGCTTAGGGGTGCCAGGCACAAGCTCTGCTCCCCTTGCAGCTCCCCTCCCCAGACCAAGAGCTTTGTCTGACAACTGGAACTTCTTTTTCAAAAGGTCACATTTCCATTTACCAATTTCCAGCTCCCAAACTGCACAGACGACCAGCAGCAGCCCCTGCCCTGCTTCCATGTAGGTTTGCTCCAGCTGCAATTGTGCTGGTGGGATCAGACCCTGACAGCGCTTGGGAATCGAAATAAACTGATTTCTTGGGCTGGGAAAGGCTACAGCAGCAGCTCCAGCGGGGAGCAGAGCGGTCCACCCTCCTACACGTGCAGCAACAAGGAGGGACCGGTGCCTCTCCATGCCATGGGACTCAGCCCACGCGTACCTGTGCCGGGCTTTGGGGGCCTTCGAGCAAAGGAAGGTCAAATACAAGCTTTCTGCTTGCAAATCATCACCACTGGCAATCCAGAGGCAGAACCCACGGCCTGCCCCATAAATAAACGCACTTTTAAAAGTCTGGTGCAGAAGATGCTCAAGCAGAACTGCAGGGGAAAGCAGAACCTTAGAAACGCAAAAAAGCCCCCGTCGCTAAGGAAAGTGAACCTCCCCATCTCCCAGCCAGCCCTGCACTCACCTCCAACTGGGGCACCCACTGGCGTTCCCAGGATGGCAGTGGGAGCATGAGGAGGAAAGAGGGGGCATGGCAAGGCTGTGACCATGTGGCTTGTGACTACCCACGCGACCGTGAGCAAGGGCCACGGCCGCTCAGAGTTTCCCCTGGAAGCAGCACTTCCCCAGGCAGGAAAACACCCAAGCCAGGGCGGTGAATTTAGCAGCACTTAGGACACAAGTGTCCCCCATGAGCACCCTCTGGGGCTGCCAGCCTAGGCTGGCAACTTAATTATCAGCACACTGAGAAAAATCAGAGTATAAAGTAGTCAATGCACCTAGAGATTAGCCAGAAGCAGAGCCAGAAAGGGGAGAGTTGATCCTCCAGGCACTTCCCCAGTGTCCCCAGAGCAGGAGGGGTGTCTGCGCCTTCACACCCATTAGCATCTTCCAGGCACATCCCAGCCAGAGACGCTGAGGATCGTGAGCTGATCCCTCCCTGTGCAGTGGTTTTGGGGAGGGAGAGCTCTCCATCACACATGGCAAGCTCCCAGCTTGTGCCTGGGTGCAAACCCTCCTCATCAAGGGCTTTGCTGGGTCTGTGCTGGTCACCAGGACCTGCTGCTCTGATGGGAGCGGAGGAGGCGGCGAGAGTCTGCAGTCCTCTGGGGATGGGGCTGCAGAGCAGCGAGTCCCACCCCAAGCTCTCCTGTTGCAAACACCTTTGCACCTAAACGCCTGCACCCACTTGCTTTGATTTGGCTAACGCGACAGGTAGACGCAACCCCAAAATGTGCCCTGAGGCACTGGTAGCACCACCCTGAGCCCCAGGTAACTCAGCCAAGGTGGCCATGTGGCTTTAGCTCTGTAGCTGCCCCGGAGGGAGCGTTCCCCACCTGCACCCAGGGGCAGCGGCGGCCCCAAGAAATCGCCACATCGCTGCCTTGGCAGCCGGTGAGGAAAGGGTGCAGCTTCCCCAGGGAGGACGGAGGGGGTTGTGCAAGAGCCTGGCAGAGGAGTTATTAATGATGGCAGGAATGTGCTGTGCACTCAGGTCCCCAGGGGAAAGAGAGGAGAGACCGCCCTGCCTCCGGCAAAGCCAGCAACGAAACCTCTCCGGAGCCAAGGGGCAGAGAAGCAGCCCAGCAGCATCACTGCGAGCTGTGGGGCAGCATCGCAGCGGCCAGATTGCAAAAAAATACCCCACCACCTACGGCTACGCTGTGTTTATGTCTAGTGAATGGCATCTCTACGTGTAACAGGCGGCAGGCATGCTCAGAGCCACCAACACCCAAGCCAGGGCAGCCTGCCTGATGCCTGGCAGCGCATTCCCTGCTCCCATGCTTTGTGCAGCCGGCAGCGCGGGGGGCTCAGCATCGCTCCCCATTCTGGTTGATGCCTCGGCTTCCAGCGGGGCTTGGTTTCCCCTCCCAAGGTTTGTACGGCGGCGGCAGGCTGGAGCGTGGCCAGCGTTCCCGGCGCTCACCTCTGACTGATGCGAGGCGGCGTACAGAATCAGCTTTCCTGCGGCGGGGATTAGCACCCCGGGCACGTCGCAGCCTGCAGGAACTCCTCTGCTTTCCGCTCCGGAGGGGTCAGCGCCAGCAGCGAATGGCAAACCACCGCGGTGCTGAGTTGCAAGGCCTCAGCTCCGCACCCACGGGCCGGCCACGCCGCGGGGAGCATCCCCGGGTGGGAAGGACAAAGCGAGGGCTCTGCCTTCTGCTCTTGCACCCAGCACCCCACCCACCCATGGATGTGCAAGGGCCCGATCCGGCTGCTGCAGAGCACATGGCACCCGAGATACGAGCCCCCCGCCAGGGGGACGGGAGGGTTTCCCTTTTCTTGGGTGGGTTCATTCAGCAAAGCAGCCTGGTGCCCCCTCCCCGAGCCGTCCGAGATGTCTTACCAGCGCTTTCAGCTACAGCCTTGCTGCAAGGTGGGGAGGGGCCGCCGGCGAAGTCAGCTCAGCTCCCGTCGCAGTCTGCGAAACAGAAGGGACGTCAGCACCCGCAGCAGCCGCCGCCGTCCCCGTGCCCTGCCACCCTCTCCCCCCACGCCACGGCCCAGCGCCCAGGGCTGCCGCTCTCTTCCTCCTCCTCCTCGCCATCCCTCCAGCGCGAGGGCAGCAGCTCCCTCCCGCTTGCTCTGATCTCTCATGTGTGAAGAGGGGACGATTCTCTGCTCCACTTCATCAAACCCACCCAGGGATAGGAGAGGAGGTGGCTGGGGCTGCTCTGAATGATGCCCCAGGGCGAGAGGGGAGCACAGGCACCCCCAGCCCACCAAGAGACTTTTCAGGGGAGAAACAGAATTGGTTCCTCTGAACACACCAGCGTTTCCAGCCCTGCTGTTCCATCAGCGCGTGGACCAACGGCAGAGAGAGTCAGCCACCAACCACGGACCTTGTCCCCAGGGGTGAGAGTCGCCTTCTCCATCCCCAGCAGCACAGACAGTTGCCACAGCACGAACCAGGCACAAGGTTTGGAGGCGCTTTGTGCTGCTCAAGCCCCAACTCAGCCAGAAATGCACATTATAGCAAATTTTTCCAAAAAGGACAGTTTCCTGCTGCAAGTGTGTGGTGAGGGGGACACTTGTCAGCAGCGGCAGCTTGGGGCAGAGCTTTGGGCTGAAAGCAGAGCAGGGCCCGCAGAGCTTGAATAGTCACTCGCCTGGCTCTGCCATCCCCTCCTGCACCCAAATTCTGCAGGGACTGCCCATTCTCCCCATTCTCCTTCTGAAAGCAAAATCTCTCTTCAGCCAGCCCTGCTCACCCAGTGCCAGGCAGAGACTTCAGGTTCCCCACGAGGGGCTCCTACTTGCCCAGCACGAAGGGGATTCAGCCCCAGCAGCACCCTCAACCTCACAGCCCCGAGCAGCACCCCAAGGGGCTCTGTCTTGCTCCAAGGCTGGAGCCCAGTTTTCACATCTCATCCAAGGAGAACACCTCCCACATGGATGGGGACAGGGCAGGCAAGCTTTTGTTGCGCTGCCATCTAACCCTGTGAGCTTGGGAGGGAGACCAGCCACAGCCTCCTGCCTTTATCCAAGAGCCCTCAGCCACCAAGGTGCAGCAAGGGGAGAGCTCCTAGAGAGATGGCAGCAAAGTAGAAAGAGCTGCTGGCCTCCCCTGCCCCACCTACCCGCTCAGCACGTGCATCACCAGGGGCACGGCACGCAGACCCACAGCACGGCACTCTGGGCTGGTTCTATTTGCAAACACCATAGCAGGATGGTGGAAAACAGCGAGCAAGCCTCCGTGGGGTCTGCGTAAGGGCAGGCAGCCAGCCTGCGTTCCTTTCACTGGGTGGGCGCCCGTGGTAGTGGCCGCCACGCCGAGGATGTGCCACGCTGCAGGTTTATTTTGATGACCTCTCCTTCCCCCTGCCAATAAATTTTGTCACTATTTTTAGTGCATTTGATTAGGATAATATGCAGCAGCTGATTGACGGTTCTTTACGACTTTGAATGGTTTGTAATTTGTACTTGACTAATATTCACTGGCAATAATTGCACAGCGGGATGGAAGGTGGGGGAGGCTGCAGTCTCAACTCCAGGCTGCAGCACATACAAATAAGGCTGCGCCACGTACGCACACGGTGCCTGTGTCCCCTTTGCCTGCGCAAGCTGTGCCCCTTGGGCTCCTGGGCACACGCTGCGAGGCTGTGTTTAGACAAAAAAGGGCCAAAAAACCCACCAGAGAAACCTAAATGTGCCTCAGTGTGAGATCAGCCACGCTCCAGGGCAGCAAGGTGCAAGCTCCCCAAAGGGGAAGGGATGGGTCCTCGCGTGGCCGCAGGCAGGTGGATTCACTTGCATCCCTCATGCTCCCAGCGTTGGGTATTTGCTGGCTGCAAGTGGCTGCTCCAGCGATGCTGGGACGGCTGTGGCTGGGCTCGGGTACCCTCCTGCACTCCCACCCCCATGTGCTGATGGGTTCTCCATTCCAGGGTCTTCCCATCCCTCTGAGCCCCCCCGAGAGCCACAGCTGGAGGGGAGGATGCTGGGGCTGAGCCCAGCCGCACACCCTGCCCGGGGCAGAGGCCACAGCAAGGAGAGATCCACAGCGAGAGGCCACCCCCGCCCTCCTCTCTCCAAAAGCAATTAAAAATGAAGCACACTCAGCTGCACAACTCAGCTCGGATCAGATCACGGCGAGCGAGACAGCGGCATCCCCGTCCTCCCCCGCCGGCGCTGCAAATGCCGCCCGACCTGCCCAGCGTCCCCGTGCCCGCGGATTCTCCCCCATCAAAACGAAGTGGCAAGTTGGGATGCAGGGAAAGGCTCGATCCCCTGCCCTACCTCCTCGAGGCAGAGATGCTCTCGGAAAGACAACAGCAAGGGGAACCGGCTGCTCTCTGGCAAGTCTGGCTCTGGCTGCTCCTCGCTCAAGGATACAATGGCGGTGGTAGCGCCAGGCTGAGAGAGGGGCTGGCGGCAGAGGGGAAAATGATCTTATCTTCTTTTCAAAGACACTAACAAAAGGCACTGATTGGGAGCAGACAAAACACAGCGGCACGAGGCAGAAGCAGAAACCTTGAGAAATGCCGTGACGGGGCCCGACACCAGACAGCGTGCCTTGGGGAGGGAGACATGGCCTGCAAAACAGGCTCCGACCTTGGGGCTGCGAGGGAGCTGGGTGGGCGAGCAGCCCCTCCAGGAGTCGCGATGGGGTGGGTTCTGGGGGAGAGGTGGGTGAGGAGCCGGGGGCACCAGTGCCCGCCCGTTGCCGGAGCGAGCCGAGCCGCATTCCCAGCTCGCAAAGCCCTGGTGAGATTAATAACAGCAACTGTCTCATGCCAGACTGAAAAATGAAGCGTGCGGGACGGCAGGCGAGACAAAGCAGCCTCGCGGCGCCCAGCCTGACCCTCTCGAAGCTGGTGAAGGGGCTGGAGAACAGGCCTTATGAGAAGCAGCTGAGAGAGCTGGGGGTGTTTAGCCTGGAGAAGAGGAGGCTGAGGGGAGACCTCATTGCTCTCTCCAACTACCTGAAAGGAGGTTGTGGAGAGGAGGGAGCTGGGCTCTTCTCCCAAGGGACAGGGGACAGGACGAGAGGGAATGGCCTCAAGCTCTGCCAGGGGAGGCTCAGGCTGAACATTAGGAAAAAAAATTTCATGGAAAGGGTCATTGGGCACTGGAACAGGCTGAGTCACCTTCCCTGGAGGTATTTAAGGGATGGGTGGACGAGGCACTGAGGGGCACGGTTTAGTGTTTGATAGGAATGGTTGGACTCAATGATCCGATGGGTCTTTTCCAAGCTGGTGATTCTATGATTCTCCCAGCAGGACCAGGGTCCAGCCAGGGCAGGTTCATGGAGGACGAACAGAAGCCACCTACGAGATCCCAGGCTGGAGGAAGGCAGGAGCCAAAGGGCAGGTTGCTGTCCCTCATTCTCCCCTGCGCAGGTAGCGTGAAAAGGTGGCAGATCCGCCCCAATCACAGCACCCAGAGAGCAGGGTCAGCGTCCAGCTGACCACACGGCGAGGCGGCAGCCCCCATCCCAGGCACAAAGAATTAATTGCTGTTTGGTGAGTGCTGCCATAACCACTGGAGGGTGGTACCCAAACAGCCAGCACCCTGACACCCTGACCCCTTCCCTGCATCACCCCCTGCTCCCTTCCTGTATTTTAGTAGGAAACACAGTCCTAGACACACTCGCACAGTGATTTCCCCCTCCAGCCCAGGGGATGCTACTGAAGTTTTGCCTTTTCCCTGGGCTGGGGGGCAGCGAATGACAGCAACAGCCCCCAGGGTTTTGGGGAGAGCCTTGCTGCCCAGCTCAGCCAGCCACCTGAATACACCAGGTCACTGTGTCCCCCATGGGAAAAGCAATTCCTGTCCCCTGCCCTGTGCCATCAGGCTTTGCTTGGTACAAGGAGGGAACACAGACACACCTCTGCCAGGCTGGAGCAGCCCCACTCCAATGCATCCCAGGTGCTGCTGGAAAGCGGGAGCTGCTCCCCCAGCCCCACAAAACAAGATTTGACGTTGCAGATCCTCTCCCTGCTTAGCTGACACCACTTTGCATGCCTGGGTTGCACCTCCAGCCTTTCTTGTCTGCAGGAACACTCCTTTCTCACCTGCACCAATTCCTAAAACAAGGAGAGATGAGGAGATGCTCGCTTCGTCTCTTGGCTCCAATTTGGGAAGCAGGAAAGCTGTAAGCAGGTGCCCCCAATGCCAAAGTCAGCTTCACCCAGCGAGTGCATGTTGAAGGCACCTGAGTTAAGGCACCCTAGTCCTTCCCTGGCTCCCCTTGGCTGAAGGAAAACTCTCCCAGATGAAAGGAATCACTGGTGGAGGAGAGGGGAGGGAAGCACGGCTGCTGCACTGGGGCCCATCTACACGCTCCCCACATACGTAAGTCCCAGCCTCTCCCATACAACCCTGTCAACTCCCGTTAAATTTAAAACCATCTTAATTAAAGCTCCACAGCCCAAGCAAGCAGGGGCCAGTGGGTCACGAAAGGGGAAAGGATAATTAAATCAACCATCCAAAATCACCCACCCAGGCACGGGGGAGAGTCACGGTCAGGAGTGATGCAAAACGACTCTGAAAAGACATGTCAAAACAAGGAATTTTAAAAACCAAAGCTCTGAGAAGCACAAAAGCAGGTTCTGAATGGGCCAAGAAACTAGGAAACACCAAACACAAATTGGGAGGTGCACAGGGAGCTCAAGCTCTCCCCGCTGTACAGCTCTGGCCCCTCAAAAGGGAGTTTTCAGCTTGTCAGGGTGATGGGCAGCAGCTCCACTAGCTCCAGAGGCTGCAGAGCTGTGGTGCCCCTGCTGCCCCCAGAGCTGGGCGAAGGCAGAGGACACCTGATGAGCTCCCTCATAAACATTGTCTTGCCTAAGGCTGGCAAGAAAAAGCTACAGGCCTTACCTCCCTGAAATAATTCAAGTGGCTGCCCAGAGTGTGTGGAATGTTGTGCTCACTGGTGCTGAGCCCTGAGCCCCAGGTTTTAGGGCATTTTCTCCCCCAAGAGATGGGAGAAGGGAAGGTGGCCATTGCCATGCCACGTCACATCCCCATCACCGCACCGCAGCAGACCTGGGTACCCTCAGGGACGCATCTTCAGGTGCCCCAGGATGCGGATGCAGGCACCCTGGGCTCACCCACAACGATGCTCACCCACAGCCCTGCACGAGTCCCTGGGAGCCAGCAAAACTTTGCTCACTCAACGCTTCCTCCGAGGCAGTGGGTTGTTAATGTACATCACTGAGTGGTGTGGAAGGCTCTGGATGGAGCTGGTAGCCGCCTTTCCTGACCAGCATGTCACTAAGGAGCACCTGGCACGCCAGTATCCAACTTTACACTCAGAGTCGTGCTGTGTGGTGGGTGCTGGGAGCTGCAGCCCCTTGCAAAGGGCTCCACGGGGAGCAGCTGCTGCAAGAAGAGAGCACAGGCAGACAGCGGTGGCCCATCACCCCTTTCCACCTCTGAGCAGCAACAAAGACACCCCAAAAATCAGCGTTCCTGCAGCTCCACCAGCCTCGTGCCCTGGTCCAAAGGAAACCCACCAGATTCAGGAACTGTTTGGGGTCAGAGAGGAAATGAAAGTTGATTGAAGGCTCCTGGAGCCCACTCTGTCCCCTGATACCCATGTATGAGTGTTTTTGGGACAGAGAGAACACACACGCAGGTCCTGCAAAGCCAGCCTGAGTCTGCTGCCTGCACACACAGAGGAAAGGGGAGGCACGGGGGCAAGGGGCCACCTTGCTTCCCAGTCAGCACACATCCCCCATCCCTTCCTGCACTGCAAGGGCATCTTGGCGATTAGAGATGGAAAAATAAGCTTTTTTCACCACAAGGGTGGTCCAGCACAGGAACAGGGGCTGGAGAGGTGGTGGGATCTCCAGCAGGAGCTCAAAGCCGGCTGGGTGCTGGGCAGCCTGACCTCACTGGCTTTGCTCCAGGTCAGAGCAGGGATGCTGACTGGTGCCTCCCAGCCCGACTCAGCCTGTGCTTCCAGCACCTCCACCAGGACACCAGCCAAATCCAGGAATTGCCCAAACAGCTCCAACAAATGCTTTCCAAAGGCACACAAAGCCTTTGGCCTACGTTAACCTGAAGCCGGCTTCTCCCAGACAGGTGATGAGGGCAATGCCCTCCCTCCTGACAACTCTAGGAGAAGGAAACAGAAATAAAAGGCTTCCAAGGGTGAGAGGGCCCATGGGGCTGGGAAGCACCAAGCCAGGTTGGCACTAGGATCTCTGGAGCTCCTAGCCACTGGGACTGCCTGGAGCCAGGGGGTGATGCTTCCCCAAAAGAGCCCTGTAGCTCAGCAAGGGGAGTTCAGTGCCCCCTAGAATGTACTTTTTTAATATTAGCACCTGGGCACGCGGGCATCCATGGGCTCCCAGTGCCTGCCACCCAGTTCTCCAGTTTCCCACAGCCCCAGCACATCAACACCACTCCTGTCCTCTTCCAGGTGAAGCACCACGATAAGGGACGGGCTCTGCTGGAGGGCTGATGGAGAAGCAGTGACATGAGCTGGCCTCTTGAGGAGGAGGGAGGATTTCTGTTCCCCATTTCAGCTGCGCCTCTCTCTTTGTGGCCAGCCTCGGACTCCAGGAAACAGAGTTTGCTTCTGCTTTCTGGAATGAGACATCCGTCCGGGTGCTCGCTGGGGATGGCCAGGGCACAGCACCCAGCCTGCTCCGTGCTTGGCTCCTGGAAAAGGGCTGGTAGGACTGAGAGGCTGCTGTGAGTCAAGAGTGGCCAAAACGGTGCTGCCACCAGCACGTGCCCCAGCTCGAGGGCGGCCGCATCCACCAGCACCGCAGCAATTTCACTCCAGGCTGAGGATGGCAGCGCAGGCAGGTGGCAGATCTCTGGGGCAGGGGGAGGAAGGGGGCAAGGAACACGCAGGAGGCAGAAAAGCTCCTGATGTGAGCAAGTTACAACCACCCCTGGCCACGGTGGTGGCGTCACTGCTAAAACATTTCCACTTTCAGAGAAACCAGCCCATCCAGTCCAGCGAGGAGAGGAGCTCCCGGGGCTCCAGTGTCCCTCTGGCACAGGCTGCAGTCCTGCCAGCCCACCAGAGAGGTCCTGCAGGACCTCCACAGCACACCAACCCTCTCGACAGTCTCCAACATGCAACAAGAACTGAAACATTCACTGCTAAAAAAGGGAAAACGCAAGGGAGGCATTTGCACCCTCAACACAAACCCTGCGGGGCTGGCATCACCCTGCTCCTGGGCTGGAGCACGGGGACTTGGCAGGACACGTGCTGGGGCTCAACGCAAGAGGAGGGTATGAAGGAGAAGCCAAGCAGAGGCCAACAATCTTCCATCGCTCATTTCCAACACTTCCCACTTTGCAGACTACTGAACAGTTTCATAGGAATAAGCAGTATCCCCAGGCAGCAAATTTATGCTGATTATTGACTTATTTTCCCAGGTTACTTCGGGACTCGGAGGCATCTGCCTGACAAACCATGTGCTCCAAGGAACCATGGGGCCACCAGCCCGACCGCATGCGTGAAACAGGGGCAGTGGGTGGTTGAGTGTCAAGGCTGATGGGACCATGAGGACAGGATTAGCCTCCAGCAACGCAAGCTCGACTCCTGCTTTCGCCTCTTTTGGCATGGATGGGACTGGGAGTGGTTCCTGCAGCAGTAGGCACAGCCCAGGACTGTGGCTCTGGTCTCAGCACTGTCAGTCCCAGCGTCGAGGCGTGCCTGGAGAGCCCCAAGAGATGCTGTCCCCACGGCCACCCCTATCCGCACCACCAAAACAAAGCAACTCGCTCAGAATGTGTCAGAGGAAGAAACCAGGGAGGGTCTTGAGGGGTAAACGGATCCATCTGCTAGCCCTGGACAGCATTTCCATACCCAAAAAGCCGCGTTGGATTCCCCAACCGCTCCTGGTGTGAGTGGGATGCTCAGCAGCTCTGCTGGAGCTTTCAGGAAGGTGCAGCCCAGACGGTGTTCACTACAAACAGCCTGAGCACATGAAAAAACAAAGAAAAACGCTGAGCTGGTGTCTTTTATCCCTGCTGCTCTTGGAGGGGAGAACCAGGCTCCGCACACCTCCCGTCCCCGCACCGCTCGCTGCAGCAGTGGTGAGGAGTAGAGATGGGCTGTGGATGAGGTAGATGTGACCTGCCCTGAGCTGCTGACACCAGCCAGAGGTGTGGAACGAGCTGCACATGGACCTTGCACCCTCCTGTGACATCTCTCCAGCCCTTGCTTGTGAGGCTTTCCCTACCCAAAATGAGCATCCCAGGATGGAGCTGCCCCCTCTCCACCTTGGGCAGAACCTGCGGGGATGGGATGAAGGGATGAAGAGCATCTCTGGTCCACGGCACCAGCGCCATCCATATCCCCATCCCAAAGCGGCAAGAAGGGCTCAGACTACCCTTTACACACACAGGCACATCCACACTGTGGTGTGGGGTGTGCGGGCAGGTGGGGGGAGCAGGCAGCTCCCTGCAGCTGCCCCACGCGCGGCTCTCCTGGTCCAGTCACAGCCACACACCCCCAACACTTGGCACCGTGAGCCTTTCCACCCCACACGCTCCCAAGCTCAAGCATCCATGATACTAGAGCATGAAACTCACCCCAGTCACGGTGACTTCTGCAGCTGCACACGCATCCTTCCTTCTCCCAGGTGTCACCACAGCCTCCCTCCTCAGCATTCACCCCCCAGCCCTGCGGAGTTTCCCAGAGCCTTTCCCGGCACAGCACGGCCCTGGCAACACTCACTCTACGGGCAGGGGAAGGAAAGAGCCTGGCTGAGCAGGGAGTGACTCCAACAGCCTTTCTGTGTTTGTTTTTTTGCAGAAGTGAGCAAGCCTGCATTTCCGTCCCTGGGAGCATCCAGAGCCCCTGACAGCACTGGCTGCAGCCTGGCAGCACCATGAAACCATAGAATCATAGAATCACCAGGTTGGAAGAGACCCACTGGGTCATTGAGTCCAACCATTCCTATCAAACACTAAACCATGTCCCTCAGCGCCTCGTCCACCCGTGCCTTTAAACCCCTCCAGGGAAGGGGACTCAATCCCCTCCCTGGGCAGCCTCTGCCAGTGCCCAATGACCCTTTCCGTGAAAATTTTTTTCCTAATGTTCAGCCTAAACACCACCAAGCTGAGAGGGCTGGTTTCATCTGGGGAAGCTGGTGCACAGCTGAGCCATAGTCTGGGGAAGGAAGCCCTGGAAAACACCACTTCAGAGGCTGTGGGTGAGGAAGACGGTGGTGCTTCATGAAGAATACATCATATTTGCTCCATGTAAAGAAAAGCTTTGCTCATCGCTTGTGCACAGCGCAGGGCAGTGCAGCTGGGACTGGTGAAGGGGAAACTGAGGCATACACTTGGTGTAAAGCCTCACCAACCTCCAACAAAGAACAGCTTCCCGGTTCCTCCTGTAGGAAACTGAGCCATGTGATGCTCCTTACTAACTGGGGAAGTAAGGAGGTGTAGTGAAACCCTGACACCTCCAAGCTCCAGTTCCAAGGTGAGACATTTCTAGGATCGATTTAGCACAGCCCCAACCCCATCATGCTGCCCCCAAACCAGGGCACAGTGTGGGATGGGGAACACTGTGTGGGAGCTGGGCACGTGGCTTGGGATAGGTTGGACTTGTTAGCATCACACACTGCAGAGGGGGCAATGCACCAGCGAGCTTTTACCCTCATTTCCCAGGTTTTTGGTGGCCAAGATTGCCAAACACCACAGGGAAGGAGCAGCCATGCCAGGTGGAAGCTATTTTTGCAGCACGCAGTCAGTTTTTTCTCAGCTCATCCAGCCCTAGCACGGTAGGCTCGGGGCCAGCTGAAACCTCACAGTCACAGGAGTGAGACAGCAACAGGTCAAGCGTGGGATGGGGCTGGGAAACTTGGCGCTGGGAAACTCAGAATCGGCCCCCGAGACTTGCAGTGCTGGGAAGGGAGTGCAGTGCAGCCCGAGTCACAAGTGTCCCTAGATCACGTGTGGGCAGAGGCGCTGACCCAGCAAAGCCCTCTCGCCCTTTGCCGTGGACACCAAAGCCTACATGCCCTGCCCAAACCTACGTCACTCCGCACGTGCCCCATTCAATATATATTTGTCCAGAGAAGCCGTGGCTGCCCCATCCCTGGAGGTGTTCAAGGCCAGGTTGGATGGGGCTTGGAGCAACCTGATCCAGTGGGAGGTGTCCCTACCCATGGCAGGGATGGAACTGGATGGGTTTTGAGGTTTCTCCCAGCTCAAACCATTCCATGATTCCCCAATTCCCTCCAGATGACCCTGATGACTCTTCACACCACCCTACAGATACTTCAGCCACTGCATCCCTGCTGAGACCACCTGGAGCCAAGGGGCTCGGGCACACTTCTTTAAGGTTTGAATCAAAATCCACAATCAGTACCTGCCTTGCCCAGCAGTCCATGTCCCATGGCAGCCCTGCCAGCCCTCTGCCCTCCCAAACACCTCCCCGCTCCGCAGCGAGGGCAGCCAGGAGATCCGTAGCCTGAAGGGAAGTCAGTGCAAGACGCAGATTTACAGGTCCTGGTTCCTGGCCCAGGTTCAAACCACATTTGTTCCTGAAATCTGTTTCAGGGCTTTATTTTGAAAGTGTGCATGTGCACAGGCACGTGCAAAGCAGCACCGGCTCCTGCTGCAGCCAGCACCGAGGTCGCCTGTGCCAACATGAGGCCAAGACAGGGGCTTGGGTGCTCCTAAACACCAACCGCAGCCTACACCAATGCAGCCGTGCTCAGCCAATTCATTATATTATATTTTTCCCTCCTAAGCACACAATCATAGAATCATAGAATCACCAGGTTGGAAAAGACCCACCGGATCATCAAGTCCAACCATTCCTCTCAAACACTAAACCATGTCCCTCAGCACCTCGTCCACCCGTCCCTTAAACCCCTCCAGGGAAGGGGACTCAACCCCCTCCCTGGGCAGCCTCTGCCAGTGCCCAATGACCCTTTCCGGGAAAAATTTTTTCCTAATGTCCAGCCTGAACCTCCCCTGGCAGAGCTTGAGGCCATTCCCTCTCATCCTGTCCCCTGTCCCTTGGGAGAAGAGCCCAGCTCCCTCCTCTCCACAACCTCCTTTCAGGTAGTTGGAGAGAGCAATACCGGACTATCTCACAGCTTGCTGCCCATTTAAAAGAGGAAGGACCAAAAGACCTATTTTTCTCTGAAATAGCCTCGCAACACACTGCACATTGTTTGTCGATGGGTGGGAAGGTCAAATGTGAGCCCCAGGGGAGTTAGTCCACACCACCCCCAGCTACAGGGGGTCAAAAAGAGGAGTTTGGACTGGAAACAGCAACAATCCGCACTCTTATCCCAGGAAGAGCTGCGCAAGGATGGTTATTTCCATCCAAAGATCTGAGCTGTTCTTGGGGCATCGGATTAAAGCGATCTCTCCTGCGCAGAGCGCTGCAGGAACACGCCGCTGTCTGCCGAGGCCGCTTCCCGCAGCCGACGGGATGCGTGCTGGACACGTCTCGGGCTCCGGGGCGAGATGTGGAGCGCTGCGGAAGTGAGCTCAGATGGGAAATTGTTCCGAGAGATAAAAGAACAAGTTGGAAACCGAGCTGCAAAATAGACAGTACAGGAAACAATAGTGCTTCAGATAGGCTTTCATATTTCCCCCAGCGATGCCAAGAGCACAGCGCTTTGTCTCAGTGATGCTCTGGGGTTGCCCATGCTGGGAGGAGGCGCAGGCTTTTCCCTCGCTCCTGCCTTTTCTCTTTCAAGTTATTTGCTGGTCGTTAAAAAGAGACATTATGGGCCACGTCCTTCAGGTCTCATTAGATAACAGTTTTAGCTCTATAAATGATCCTGGCACCAGCGGCAGGGAGAGGCAGGTGGGGTTTTGGAGGCTCAGGAGCCCCATGGTCCATCCCCTCCTCACCTTGGCGAGCCCAGCAAAATGCTGTTGCTTCCCAGGAGCTGCACACGCTGCTGTGGGGTCTGCTGAGGTCCCCTCTGTGCCACCAAGGCAGCAAAGGAGCCTCTTGTCTCAGCAGCAGGGCCTCCGCGTTAGTCAGTCACCATGAACCACACTCTTTTCCTTGTCTCGTCCCTCTGCTCCCTGGCTGGGGGCTTGGATGGCCCTTTCTGCCTCCCCTCTACCTCCAGGATTTTCCATCACTCCAGCACAAAGTCATTAAAGGGCAGAGCTACTGTTCGGGCACCTCTATCACACAGAGAACACAGCAAGGACACTAACGATCGAGACAGGCAACACTGGACTTCCCTTAGCTGCTGCTGCGCCAGCCCATAAATAACACCGTCTCCAAAAGAAAAAAAAAAAAATAACTAAATCCTCGGGCTGCGTTTTGGCAGAGCCGCCGGGACGAGGTGTTCAGAGGAGCCTCTGCCCTGCCTGCCTGGGTCAAAGCTTGGAACCGGGAACCGACCCTCGATCTTTCAAGCAAAGGTGCCTTCTTGTGACAAGCGAGCACTAACTGGCTAATGATTACAGAGCTGCAGCTCCCCAGGGAGCCAGCACAGGAGCCTCAGCTCAGAGACACCGAACAGCCAAGGTTCTACTAAGGGATTGGATCCTGAGCCAGCACCAAGTGGTGCAGAACGGCTGGCTTCGCACCAGGATCAGCCTCTCCGGCTGCGAAGGTGCCAGGAGCAGCCCCACAGCAGAAACACCCAAAAGGATATTGCTTTAACGCACAAGATTGCCCATGTGCCCCTGCACATCCCCATCCTCACGCCTTCCCAGAGAGCTCTGCCAGTCCCCCCACCCTGGTGTGGCCAACACGTGCTGCACAGCGGGGCTGGGAGCATAGAATCATAGAATCACCAGGCTGGAAAAGACCCACCGGATCATCGAGTCCAACCATAAGCATGTTGAGCATCGGATGCTGAGGGGGGTTATCCCTGCGGATGTTGAGGGGGGTTATTCCCGAGCCCAACAGGGATCAACAGCTTCCCACCACCACCACCTGGACCTTGGGAGACGTTGTCATGACTGGGCTCTCCCACCCACACACTGGAGCCTGCTAGCAGTGAGTATCTCCTCGGCTGAGAGGAGAGAGACAAAGCTCTCCAGCTCCCTCCTGCCATACATCTCCTCCTCCCCGGAGCACCAGTCTGGCACGAGGAAGAAAAATCAAGTATTTTGTTGCCACCTTCCTGCAGCTCAGTTTGCATACAGCACTGCTGGGAACGTGCTGTGCTGTCCTGTCCCCAGGCAAGAACTCACCCCAGAAACCCTCCAGGCTCAGCATCATCCACTGTCCCCAGCTCCTAACGCCATGGGGTGGTGGGACCCACCTTGGGTCTCCTGTGCTGAGCAGCCACATTGCATCCCTTCCTTCGCATCGCTCCAGGGTAACACAACCCACTCCCTTCCACCTACGACCTTTACTGCTCAACAGCATTGGGACCAGGAGCAGGACCACAGTCACCCTCCAGCCCCAAATCACAGAATCACAGAATAACCAGGTTGGAAGAGACCCACCGGATCATCGAGTCCAACCATTCCCATCAATCACTAAACCATGTCCCTCAGCACCTCGTCCACCTGTGCCTTAAACCCCTCCAGGGAAGGTGACTCAACCCCCTCCCTGGACAGCCTCTGCCAGTGCCCAATGACCCTTTCTGTGAAGAATTTTTTCCTAAATCTTCGTGACTGAGCCCTGGCACGTCTCAGCAGCAGTGGGCAGGGTGGGGAAGAGCCAGGGGGAGGCACGCACTGCACGGGGCCAACAAAACATGAGGAGATGTAGCAGAAACCTTCTCACTTCCAGCTGCGCAGCTCCTCGAGACGATGCTCGGCACGAGACAGGAACACACCAGGGTCAGTGCTGCAAGATGCCAGCCCTCCTCCAGCCCCTGTACTCCTGTGCGATGGGTCCCAGCCCCACGGGCTGCCCCCCGTGCCCACCCCAAACGGCACCAGCATGCAGCGGAGCTTGTGACACCGTCTCCAAGCAGCAAGCAGGGAAATAAAAGTCCACCCCAGCCCTAGCGCGGCGCAAAGCAAAACACATGATGTTCTTCCGTGACAGGGACAGTGGGACAAGCCAGTGCCACCACTCGCAGCCACGCACGGAGGCTGCATCACTCGGGCTGCGATGGGGGAGCTTCCCGGATGGATAAAATCCTTCAACCGGGCAAGGTGGGGCTCTGCAGCCCCCCAGCAGGATGGAGCCCCAGCCAGAAGCCTGGCTGGACACAGCCCACCAGGGCTGGACACGAGCCCCAGAATTACCGGTGAGCAAACACGACAAGGGAAGCGGAACAGGAGACATCAAAGCAGGGGGGGCGATGAATATTTCATGTCCTGGCCTACATACGGCCCGGTTCTCCCCGCCCCGCGCTCCCGGGGGTCCCCGCAGCCCCTGATCACAACAAAGGGGAGTTGCGGGCAGGCGGTGCCGCTCGCCAGACCCCACGGCCGCACCGCTGGACCCTCAGCATCCCCACACGGGCCCGTATCTGCCCCGCTGAACAGCGGCATCACCGGCCAGACCCATAGCTGACCCACCAAACCATGCGCATCCACTGCTGGACCCACAGCCACCCCACTGAAACCCACAGCCAGACCATCAGCATCCCTGCCGGGACCCACAGCCAGCTCACCGGACTACAGGCATCCCCTGCTGCTGGACCTATAACTGTCCCACCGGTGCCCCAGGCATCGTTGTCTGGACCCACAGCCACCTCACCAAGCTGCCAGCACCCCTGGCCGGACCCACAACCACCTCACTGGACTGCGGGCATCGCCCCGCTGCTCTGCTGGACCCCACGGGCCATGCCCGGCAGAGCCAGGGGCGGACACCAGGCGTTCCCCACTGGCCCCATGGCCAGACCCTGGGCAACTCCTGCTGGACCCACAGCTGGACCCACACTTCTCCTACCAGCCCCACAGTCAGGCTCCACGGCTGGACCCTGAGCATCCCTCACCAGCCCCATGGCTGGACCCCAAGCATCCCTCACCTGCCCCACAGCCAGAGCCCATGGCTGAACCCCCACGCATTCCCCTTGAGTCCCACAACCAGACTCCATGCATCCCCCGCTGGACCCACAGCTGGACCCCATGGCTGAACCCCAGGCATCTCCTGCCAGCCCCATAGCCGGAACCTGAGCAACCTCCTCAAGCCCCACGACCGGAATCCACAGCTGAACCTCAGGCACCCCCCACGAGCCCCACGGGTGGACCCTGCGCATCCCCCGCAAACCCCACAGCTGAACCCTGAGCATCCCCCACCCGACCCATGGGTGGACCCCGTGGCTGAACCCTGTGCATCCTTCTTGAGCCCCACAGCTGGACCCTAAGCATCCTCCACCAGCCCCACAACGGGACCCCACAGCTAAACCCTGCGCACTCCCCAGAAGCCCCACAGCCAGACCCCACAGCCGGACTCTGAGCATCCCAGCCCTCACGAGCCCCACAGGTGGACCCTCGCGCATCCCCCACAAACCCTACAGCCAGACTCTGAGCACCCCCCAACAAGCCCCACAACCAGACCCCGCGCATCCTCCGCTGGCCCTATGACTGAACCCCACAGCTGGACCCTGAGCATCCCCCACAAGCCCCATGGCTGAACCCTGCGTATCCCCCCCGAGCCCCACAGCCGGACCCTACGCATCCCTGGCTGGACCCACAACTGGACCCGATGCATCCACCACGAGCCCCACAATCGGACCCCATGGCTGAACCCCGTGCATACCCCTTGAGCCCCACAACCAGACCCCCTTGAGCCCCATAGCCGGACCCTGAGCATCCCCAACGAGCCCCACAACCAGACCTTGCACGTCCCCCATGAACCCTGCGTCTGAACCCTGCCCCTTGAGTCCCACAACCAGATTCTGAGTATCCCCCACGACTGAACCCTGTGCATCCCCCACGAGCCCCATAGCCAGACCCCGTGTATCCACCTTAACCCCACAACCGGACCCACAACCGGACCCTGAGCATCCCCCACGAGCCCCACAACCAGACTCCCTTGAGCCCCACAACTGGACCCCCTTGAGCCCCACAACCGGACCCTGAGCATCCCCCACGAACCCTGCGTCTGAACCCTACGCATCCCCCTTGCACCCCACAAACGGACCCCCTTGAACCCCATAGCCGGACCCCATGCATCCCCCACGAGCCCCACTACCAGACCCCGAGCATCCCCAGGAGCCCCACAGCCAGATCCCACAGCCGGACTCTGAGCATCCCCCACGAGCCCCACAACCAGACCCCCTTGAGCCCCACTACCAGACCCTGAGCATCCCCCACGAGCCCCACAGCCAGACCCCCTTGAGCCCCACTACCAGACCCTGAGCATCCCCAGGAGCCCCACAGCCCGACCCCACAGCCGGACTCTGAGCATCCCCCACGAGCCCCCCAACCAGACCCCCTTGAGCCTCAGAGCCGGACCCCACGCATCCCCCCCAACCAGCCCCCGCGCATCCCCCTTGCGCCCCCCAACCAGATCCACTTGAGCCCCACAGCCGGACGCTGAGCATCCCCCCCAAGCCCCCCAACCAGCCCCCGCGCATCCCCCTTGCGCCCTACAACCGGCCCCTGAGCATCCCTTACGAGCCCCATAACTAGACCCCCAGCCGGTCCCCGCGCATCCCCCCCTGCGCCCCCCCCCAGCCCCCTCCCCCGGCCCCCCGGCCGCCGCCGCTCACCTCCGCCGCTCGGGGCTTTGTCTCGGTGTCTCGGTGTCTCGGTGTGTCGGTGCGGGGGGCGCGGCCGCCCCCTCCCCGCTCCCGGGCGCTCAGGGCTGCGCCCGCAGCCCCGCGCAGCGCCCGCCCCCGCGCAGCCCCGGCCGGAGCCGCGGGGAGGGGAGAGGGGGGGGAAAAAAAAAAAAAAAAGGGAATATGGCATATGGCAGCAAACCGGAAACGGCGGAAAAAAAACCCGCGGCCCCTCCTCTCCGGGGGTTTCGGGTTGGGTTGTTTTTTTTTTTTAAGGGAGCGGCCGCCCGGCCCCCTCGCTGCCCGGGGGGCTCCGGGCCGAGCCCCGCGGCCCCGGGGGGACTGGGGGCCGGTAACGTGGAAAGGGGTTTTCAGAAGGTTAAAGCCCGACTGGTTGGGGGTTTGGTTTATTAAAGTGATCGAACCCACGGGGGATGGCTGGGAGAACCGCTGCTTTGTCGGATTCTAGCAGGGACAACCCCTGTTTTGCTGGATTCTAGCAGGGAGAACCCCTATTCTGTCTGATTATAGCAGGGAGAACCCTTGTTTTGCTGGATTCTAGCAGGGAGAACCCTTGTTTTGCCAGATTCCAGCAAGGAGAACCCCTGTTTTGCCACATTCTAGCAATGAGAACCCCTGTTTTGCTGGATTCTAGCAGGGAAAACCCTTGTTTTGCCAGATTCTAGCAGGGAGAACCCCTACTCTGTCTGATTATAGCAGGGAGTACCCCTGTTTTGCCAGATTCTAGCAAGGATAACCTCTGTTTTGCTGGATTTTAGCAGGGACAACTCTTATTTTGCCAGATTCTAGCAGGGAGAATCCTGTTTTGCTGGATTCTAGCAATGAGAACCCCTGTTGTGCTGGATTCTAGCAGGGAGAACCCCTGTTTTGTCTGATTCTAGCAGGGAGAAACGCTGCTTTGTCCGATTCCACACCTGGACCTGTGCATCTCGGCCCCCAGGAGGGACACCTGGCCACGTCGCAGGGGGCTGCAATCCTCATTCCTCCCATCTCTGAAGTCACAAGGAGGCAAAACTTGAGCTTTGAGGAAAAGTGGGGAAAGATAAACCGTGTTCCCGGGGAAGCCCAGGTAGCTGGGAGGCCCTCTGGAGGCAGCGCTGGTGAGGAGCTGGGGCTGTGCCCTGCTGGGGATTCTGCCCCATCTTTGGGTTGATACGTCCCCAGATTCCCCCAGCAGCCAGAACGAGCAAAGGGAGCTGTGGGTGTTGCTGGCTGGCAGCATCACCCCGTGTAGAACCAGGTGAGACGTAAGTCCCCCAGGTCTCGCTCAGGCAGGTGAGCGCATGGGGACAGTTCCAGCCATCCCTCCTCCCACTCCTCAGCACTTTCTCTTTCCAGCGCTGGGAGCATTGGGACATGCCCAGCTTTCCCCCCAACCCAGAGCAGAGCTGGGGTGCAGACGTGGGCTCAGGGCTCGGCCAGGCGCCCCGACGCCTGCGCCAAGCCCGTCAGGGCTGCCAGACCAGCTCAGCGGCGCTTCCAGCCCTCCCACCTTCCCCCATTAGCAATCCACTAAGGTGTTCCCTGTCACTTTACCCTCCAGGAAGAAATGGGGTGAAGCAGTCTGCTCCTTAAGCCCCCATTCAGCTGGTTTATGAGGTGCGCTTGGCTGCTGGCTGGCTGCGATGACCTATGGGGCTGCATCTCCTCCATCACCCCCTGTCCATCCCTCAACCAACCCCTGCCGCCACGCAGCGGGGGTTTCTGAAAACCCCATTAACCCTGAGCAAGACCTGACACTTCAGAAACGATTTAGGAAGTTAACAAGTTGCAGAGAACGAAGTGGCAGAGTTTTTCTTTCTGTTTCCCCCACCACCACCACCACCCCCGCCTTCTTCTTTTGAGTTATTAAAAAAATATTTCCCATGACACTGGCGAAGGCCAGCGAATCCATGAGTCACCAGGAACGAGGAGTCACGCACACACGGATCCATCACCCCTGGCCAGCACATCGCGCAGGGGCCCTTCCCTGGGAGGAGCTGCTTGCTGATAAGGTCCCTACAGCTGAGCCAGCCAAGGCTGACGCTTTCCCTCCTGCTTCTTGGATTCCTCCCAGGGCTGGAAGAGAGTGGCTGGGCTTCTCGCACACCCAAAGTGCAGCTGGTGCCGGAGAGTTGCTGGTTTGGGGGTAGCAGCCCTGCTTGTTTCTTGCTGCAGCATCAAACCGCAGCTCGGTTTGTGCTGCGGCTCTCTGGGGGTGTTAATTCACAGCCACCCACTCCACTGTCTGGTTGGCGTGGGGTGATGTAGGGAGTGGGATTAAGGGATTAACAACAAGGCACGGGGCATTCCCAGGGCACCGCTCTGCTGGCTCATAGGCTGATACTTCGGTCACATCACAGGATGATGAGGAGAACCTAGGGTCCCTCACACATTTTCTCCTCATCATCCCTGCACAGGGACATAGCGATGTTTTCCTCTCCCTCCGGATCCCAGGAGCACTCACTCCGCAGTCCCGGAGCAGGCGTCAGGAGCTGCTGCCGGAGGGGAGAGCACCCTGGGGGGAACGGGGACCTGGCCCTGGGTGAGCTGGTTAGGATGACTCAGCCTCTACAGGATCCAGACCCAAATCTAAGATGCAATTACGACTTATAAATATTTGAATTTTGTTTTCCTCTTTTGCAATCAACTCCTTTTCTACAGCCTGTCCTACAAGCGCAGTTTTCATCTCCGGCGGTGCCAGCCTGGTGCTGGAAGGCAAACAGCAAAGGCTTTTAGCACGCCAGACTGAGTCCACGACATAATCTCTTCTTCGAAGAAGGTGGCAACATGCAAATTTAAAATGGCAAATAGATCCTCTCTAAACCCAGCCTCTTATCTTTTGGGCTCCGATTCAGGAATGTGACCTCAGAGGACTCTGACATTAAACATGCAGCGCTGGTGAGAATGTGAATTAAGACCATTTAAGTTGAAGCAACCAGCACACCTGAGTGCGTCCCTGACTCAGCTGTGAGGTGCTCAGCCTGCCAACACCCCCAGCCACCTGCTTTCCCTTCCCTCCTGCTCCACTCTGAGTTCTTACCTTTAAGCAGTCGAATCCACGATAAATTTTGTTTTACCCTATTAGGATTTTGATTTCTTCCCTGCTCTTGCAAAGATTCTTTCTCTTCACTTTTAAATAGTGCGAAAAAATCCACCCCGGTAAGGGTTACAGAAACAGAAAACCAGGTGTTCAAATTTAAACACAGTAGCACTGAATATTTCTGGTGGCTCAGTTATTACAACATATCTTGATTTCTTGTTAGAATATCATTTCAAGACGTGCTCAGGTATTTCTGTGCTTTCTTGCTGACCTTTATGCAAGTTTCATCAGGAAAAAAGAGAGTTGCTGCTGGCATGAGTAAGTAAGTACGTGGCTCCTTCCCCCTCCAGGTGCGCAAACTTCTCCATGAGGCTCCTGAAATCTTCCTGTGAAGCAAGAGGGTGCTTTTTGGGTCCAGTAATTGATCTGAGTCCCGACCTCTCTAACGTAACTGTGGATTTACAACAAAACATCTATTCATCACCAGCCAGATTTATTTTTAAGCATCCCCTTGGCAAGCGTGAATAAATTTTGCCTAATGGATTCTGTTCCTTAGGCTGCGTTGTGTTCACTGCGAGTTCCAAATATATTTGCACGAGTTATTACTATTAATAACATAATGGTTGTGTTTGAGATGCTGGACAGACGCTGAAGCAGCCACGGCTTTTGCCCTGAGATTTGATGATCATTGAGCTTTATAGCCCTGCAAATAGGGAGTGTGTGATGGCGAATGATTGGCACCACCAGTCCCATTAGGGAAGCTACGGCTATGAGCTGATTTACTAGGGGGGAATTGACCAAATCATTCCCACAGCACGAGCCATTTGGCAATATTTCATGGTAGAAATGCTAATTCTGGACATTGTCTCCCACACTGAGCATCAGGGCTGTAGGAGTTGAGCAGCAAACACCAGGATCCTGCAGGCTGCGAGGATGAGAAGGGGCAGCCGAGAAGAAATCGCCAGCAGGGCTCAGGGCAGCTCAGGACCCATCGTGTCCCTCAGTGCAGTGACAATCTGCTGTGCAAAAGGGACTTTCACCCCCAGCACAGAGCTGGCCCCAGCCAGGAAGCGTCAGTGCAAAGTTCCCTGGGAGAAAAGACCGCGGGGAAACCGCTGACTTTGGGTGACGTGCAGATGTTTGACAAGGAGGCACCAAGTCCAACAGCTGAGAGAGGAAATTATCTGCGCGTTCAATAGAGGCACAGCATTTCCAGTCAGGTTTCTGACTGACAAAGTATGATGTTTTGATACAAACTCAATTAGGTATCTTGGAATAGCTCGTTCCAGCAAAAATCTGACACTTTCTGCTTCTTGACTCAGCTCAGCAGACAAGCTGCACACAAAATGTTAGCATTTCCCAGTGGTGGAAATTCTGCTTTTTGGCCAGTCTTAGCATCAGCAGAAAAGAGCAGTTCAGAAAACCCCACAGAAACTCATCCGGAGGAGATTTATAGCTCTGGTTTTGACTTGCTTTGCTCAGAGAGCAGCAGAGGGATGGCTGGCTAGTGCAAAGCTCTGGTAGCCACATCCGGGCGACCCTGCCCTGGGGTCCACGGCGTTCCCTCCGCTAGAGTTCTAGCAGCCTCCCAGCCAGCACCCAGCTGCAGCCTGCACCAAGTGGAGCCAGAGCAGACACAAGGGTGTTTCCCCTTAATCATCCAGCCCTGGTCCTTCGAGTGAGGGATGTGCTAAGGAGGCCAGAGTCTGAATCTGAAAAATTTAAACCATATGATGTTTGGATCTGTGCTCAGTTTAAAGCGAACTAAATAAGGGGGGAGGTAAGAAGTAGAAATGTTTGTAGCTTCTCCCCTTCTCTCAAAACCTGTTCCCCCTGTGATTCCTTTCACCAAAGAGCCCTGACACTCAGGATATCTGCTTCAGATACCCAAGGGAGCAGGGCTTTAGCATGGCTCCTGCCTGCACTGGTGGAGCAGAGGCACAAATAACAGCAGGAAATGTCTGAAGCTGATTCCCTGAGTGAAGGGAGCGGCTTTGCCCTGTGAGACCTCGCTGGTGCCTGTCATACTCTGGGCTTTGGCTTTTGGCAGGGTGAATTTGCAAGGTTGGGATGGTTTTTGCAGAAGGCTCTCTCAGAGAGCCTTCTGTCAGAAACAAGGGGATGGTCCAGAGGCAGGTTTCACAGGCAAGGAATGCTGCATTTAGCATATAAAGAGACTTTCAGTAGAGCATGGTACTGAGGACATAGCCTAGAGTTGAGGGTAGGAAGAAGTGAGAACCCTTCAATGCCCTCCATCCACAGCATCCTCTATTTGGGAGCTGAGCTCTTCAAGTGTGGCAAGAGCTATCAACTACAGGACAGATGTTTTTAAAAAGCAAAGCAGATGTGATCCACAGCAGCTTTACCTTGTACCTACCAGCCCACAAGCCTGGACTCAAGCCATGGAGGAACCTGTCAGCCTCCCTGCTCCAACCACCTGCGCTGCGTTGCTGCGGTCCTCGGTGGGACCGTGGTTTGCTGGGGGATGGCTCCTCACGCCTCCAGCAAAGCACGGTGAACATCAAAGCCACACTGGGGCCTCCAGGTGCTAAATGAAACCAGGGAAGATGGGAGGGGGGAAGAGAGCACTGTGAGAGGTTTGGAATTGCACAAGACGAATGTGCTGGGGAGTAGCAGGATCTGAACAGGTGGTGCGAAGCATGCACAGCACCTTAGCGCTCACTTATTGCAAGAGCTTGAAGAGTAATATTTAATAATTTTTACTCCTCATGGCTCAGAGGTAGAGTGATGTGCGCGGCACAGCTTCCTGGGGATACCTGGGGGTCCCAATGTGGAGACCTGTCCTTCCCCAGCACTTACATCTGCTGGTTGAAGTAATCATCATGGAACAGAAACATGCTGACAGGGCTGATTACACTTTCTCCATCCTGGATACTTATCCATGTGTTCTTTCTTTGTATCAGTCCTTGTCACAGCGAGTGATGCCAATTGTCTCTCACTGGCAGGAGAATTTGATTGCAAGGACAGAAGAACCGCAGTGGACACAAGTCTACAGGGTGGAAGCAACAAGAGGAGGCATGAGGGTGATTTACAGCGACAGAAAAGCCACAAATTGGGAAGAATCAACACGAACTGGGAGAATCTGCTGAATTTCAAGGGAGAGGCAGGAAGCTGATTTCATTGCCCTGCAATTGCCTGTTCTGAGCACGAGACATTTTGACTAGCTGCTGCACACTGGCCTGGGTACCAAAAGCCAGCAAACACCCCACAACCAACCGCTCAAAAGCCACAAACTCCCAAAGGAGAAGAGCAGGACCTCGGACCTGCAGAAACTGCCAATTTAAGAAGAAATGCAAACCTTGATTACAGCCCATGTCTCTTACCAGAGAGAAAGGGAATGCTCCCCAACCAAACCATCCCTTCTGGTTGGATGAGGAAGAGGAGGAGGGTCAGATCTCTTCCCATTGCCAAAGCTGGTAATCAAGCTAATCACCAAACAAGCAGCCATGCTCTGTACTCCAGCGCTCTCCATTCATCATCCCATTTTCTCGCTGCAGTCAGTCTCTGATGCCTCATGAGATTAATAAACAAACAACTAAATCAATACAGTCATCTCGATCCCTGCAGGCCACAGGCTGTGAACCACATAACTTCTGCCTGAAAGGAGTATCAGTGTATGAGAGAGGTTCCCAGGAGAGAAGTCCAGCTCTGCAGCTCTCAGCTGCCCAAAAAGTAACACACGCACACAAGGGAACAGGTCTACAGTGCCCTGGGAAACACAGATACTGAGCAGGCCCCCCTCCTACAGCTTTTTTCTTTTCTCCTTAAGCATCGTTAGATCTAGCCTTGACCCACCCTGAAATCCAGTCACTGAAGGAATATTTTCACATTCCTCATGACAGGCTGGGAGATAATCTTATCTTATTGACTCGACCAGGGCTCTGCTCTACAAACATCAGGCCTCTTCAAAGATGGCCTCGGGCTCTTCGGTTCCTGTCAGTGGGGAACCTCACCACAACCTCTCTGAAGTAGAGAGAAGTGTGTGTATAAGAATGAAAGTAAATGAGGTCTGAACAAGATTAACAGGGATTTAATTGAACTATGTGAACTGGAACTCCAGTCATGAGCTAGTTATTAGCCCGTCTCAAGGGATTGCGCTGCTTGCACTGGAGGGGCACAAGGATGCATTGTGAGTGTGGGACAGCTCAAGGGAACAGTGATGGCCACAGCTCTCGAGCTGAGTGTGTCCAGAGAGGCAGAGCTACCTGAGCATGATCAAAAATGAAGCAAGGAATCCTCATTTTCAGAACTGAGGCTTGGCCTGTTGAGAGGAAGGAACTTTCTAACAAACACAAGCAAAGGAAACCCATCTCAGGGCCCAGCTCCTGAGCTTGGGGTGGCAGAGCAAGGTGCTGCCTGCTGGCTGGTTATCCTGAGGTCTGCCTTGGAAAATCTTCCCTTCAATAACAGTGACTTAATGAAGTCTTCAGCTCCCTTTGGGATGTTAATCACAAAACAGCCTGGAGAAAATTGCTTGGCAATTAAAGGAGTCACCACACTAGTCCTCTTGTTTTGGTTTTCTGGAGAGGGAACCAACAGAGCTTGCCAGAGCTTGGCTACCACACCAGTCTTGCCAAAGCCACAAAGAGCCACCAGACAGCTCCACGCTCCAGCCACGTAAACCAGAGCTACCATCACATACCGAAAGGCCACTGAAAATCCCCAGTATCAGTCTACTGACTGCACATCTCCTCTCATCCCCTACTCGTATTATGAACACATGATGCCTTTATTATTGCTGCCTTCATGGAGCCAAAAGCTCTCATGAGAGGCAAGTTTATCTAGTCATCACACTGTTTCCTCCTTCCTCCAGGAAGATGAAGCTGTGCCAGGAGATAGTTTCCTACTTCCAAGTCAGATACACACATGCCTGACAGTAATAACTAACCAATTTCTCACAGACTAAAGGATCTGAAAGGCTTTTCCTTAATGGATCATTTTTATGAAGAGGTTACTTCTGTCCCTGTGTTCCTACTGTCTGAGAACTCTGGCAGCTTTCTCAATGAATGCATGGAAAGAGGCAGCACAAGTTGAAAAAGATCCTTTTTAAACAAAGAGTTTCTAATTGCTTTTATTACAGCCTTCAGGAGCAACTAAAATACATGGGATATCAGTAATCTCTAAAAGCATACTCTAAGTCCAGGTAACAAAAGCTTTCAAATAGGTACAAAGCTGTTAGGAACAGACTGGGAAATCTATCTTAATCTTTCTTCCCCTGCAACAAAAACAAAGCTCAATATCCACAATTTCTACTTAGCAATGAGTAAGCCAGCCTGCAAATCTCCAGATGTAGATGTTGATGTGGCAGCCTGCTTTTCCAGGTGACAACCACACCGTGCCCACTGCCAACTGGTTCTCAGCTGTAGAAGCACTGCTGCATTTTGGGTAACGGGTGTGCTACTCTTTCAATAGTTTCAATTCCACTAAAGCACTAAATCCCTCCTTTAGGTAACTTGCAGAAAGCCAGAGTTGTTAGATAAAGCCACTACCATCCTCATTCATTAAAATGGAAGAAGTGATCTGCTGTACCTACCTAGGGCAGTAGCAATGCTTTTCTTTCCCTTGCACAACACAGACAGGAGCACAGGTCTGTAATGGAAACTCACAGGACAAAGTTGTTCTTTGCTATATGTGTGGGAAATTTTTTTAATGTTTAATTGTACTGAGAACTCAGAGCGACGTCAGAGTGCTCCTGTCTCCCATGCTTTGTTCTGTCCTCCTAGTATTGCTTTTACGTAGCTCAAAATAAAAAGAGAGGAATGAGAAAATGCTAATTTAAAGCAGAACTCTAAGCTGGATCTTTAGCAGTGCAACTTGGTGTCAGCATTTTGGTTAAGAGAAGCAGAGAGCCCAGAGCAGGGAAGCAGTGAGAGGTTAGAATCGAACTGGTACCGGGATCCATCTGTCTCACCCACCAAAAGCAAGAGTGTGCAGAAAACGTGGCCATTCTCAGCACTGATGATTCCTGTAAACGTGCTGCTCGACTCCTGTTAGGGAAGCCACAGCACAACACTGCTGCCGTATCTGGGCTCACAGGGCATTCGTGAATTGAGGATGGGAGTCTATATATGCAAAAAGGATCTCAGACTTGCAGTCCTGCCAGAGAACCCTTTCCTTCAAAGCTGCTCTGAACCCTGGGTGCGCCTAAAAGAGCAGGTTCTCCTCCCATTGACTCATTCGTGATCAAACAAACCAAGATGTGAGCTGGCATCAGGAAGCTTGAGCTGCCCTACAGAGACTCTGTGGCTACGTCACCACCTATCTCTTCCCAGTCCTGTCTAGCCATATTTAAATCTAGCACCAGATTGTCCCTGGGCCTGGAGAGCCGGAGCCTGAAGGAACACAGTGCGTATGTCTCTTGCCATATAGTCATGCTACACAGCCAGCCTGCCACCCCTTGGATCTTAAAATACCACATCTCCTCAGGCTGAGATCATATTCCCCTTCAGGAAGAATTCAGCAAGAGGAGATGCGGCAGACAACAGCAGGTAAGGCTGGGAGGGAGTTTGCAAATGCAACAACCCCCAGCTGTGTTGAAACAGAGCACTCCAGACTCAGCTCACTGGCAGGAGGGTTTATCGAAGGTACAGAGAGGCAGTGCTGTTCAATACACGACCAACGTAGCACTCCGAGACTCCTGCCTCCGAGCAGCTTTTCTCCAAAATGCAGTACCTGGTGTTCCCAAGAACACCCCATTAGCACAGGTATTGAGTTCTGCACCTTCCACAATGAAATTGGTCCCCGAGCTTTGCAGTCATTGCAGTCCCCACCACAGCCTCAACTCCCTGAAACGGACCAGCTTTCAAGGGTGGGAACAGAAAGGAAAAGCGTATGGGTGGGGAATACGGAAGAGGTAGCTACGCTAGGGAAATGAAAGCTTTCATCTACGGCAGTCTGGAATCTGATGAGTTATTACCTAAAGAATTAAAGAATATGACAAAGACATTATTATTAAGCCATAATATGCAGCTATGTATTTCAGACTAGATGACAACAGAGATGAATACAAAGCTGTGTAGTGTGGTATCCTTGATCCATTTGATCCCTCTGCCTTCAAAAAATACAACACAAACCGGTATCCAAAATAGCAAACCCACGCTCCACCTTCCACAGGGACTTTACTACAAATCCTAGCCAGCATGGACAACAAGGAGCAAGGACAACAGCCCTCTCTACCTGTCAGAAATGACAGAAGTCACTTCAGTGGTAACTGACACATTAATCATGTCAAATAAAGTCCTGTATATGGAAAGTCCTCGTTGCTTGTAAGAAATCTATGGCAGAACCCTGCCCCTTCTGCTCTTCTAAGTTCCTTCTCCCTTGTCCCCAAAAGGTAAAGCATGGCAATGCCAGAAAACCAGTTAATACAGTTAGTTGCCTTTGATGCAGTCTCCGAGGAAGCATGATTATAGCTGATTATTTTGTCCTTTGAGGCTCATCGGTCATGGCTTTATCGTTTCTTTTTTGTTTCCTTCTTGGGTTTCTTGCTTATCTGTGGAGCAGTTGCCTTTGGCTTCTTCACTGTCTCTGAATTCTTAGGCTCAAAACTGTCCGCGTCCTACAAGAATCAATTAAGAAACAGTCAGTAACATTTTTTTATTACAATTTGCTGACAGCTCACTTTGGGAATTTGAGTATAACCCAAAGGAAGCAAATGCTGGGTATCTCTGTTGGAACACATCTATATCAAACTGAGTCCACATTTAATGAGACTTGAGCAGCACCAATCTCTGCTTCTTCTGCATGTGCTTTTTGATGAGTGTGAGTTTATGCACAGAAACAGCTTGTTACCAGAGAAGCTGTTAAAAGCTTAAGTGTTTAAAACAGGCTTTGGAGAAGAAAAACAAAGCCAATTTTAAAGGCAAGAAGAAAATCAACACTAAATGAGAACTATTCAGATTAGGAAAAGGAGAAGATATCATGTAATCACCAGCGTGCGTGGAAACATTCAGCAGATATTGCCAAACATTAATCATTATCACGTATTATATCATGTTATCTGTAACACTGGAACAAGTTGCCCAGAGAAGCTGTGGATGCTCCATCCTTGGAGGTGTTCAAGGTCAGGTTGGATGAGGCTTTGAGCAGCCTGATCCAGTGGGAGGTGTCTGTGCCCGTGGCAGGGATGTTGGAACTGCATGATCTTTAATATCCCTTCCAACCCAAACCATTCCACAATTCTATGCTTCTACAGGTAACAAAAAAAATATACCCCAAACCAGCAGTAAGAACGTAAAGTTCAGAGCCTCTAAACCAAGCTGAAAATCCAGGGAGGGAACTGCAAGCAAAGCTTTCTTCACCTGGACTAACAAGGAAAGTTTAGATATCCTGCCTGTTTCCTTCAGGGGAGATGACAGATAATATTTCAGCCGTGGGAAATAAAGCCTAGTTGTCTTGTAAAAACACAAGGGAACAGCGCCAGTCTCATCTGAGAAAGCACACACATGCAGATTGCCTCCTTTCATTAAATGCATTTGAGTATAAATATTGCTTTCGCATCTTGGGTTCTATCAGTCAGAGCGTGCCAACTGGAAAAGGACACACAAAAAATGGCTGAGCAAGACATGCTAGTTTCAAGCTTCCAAGACAACGCTCCAGATAATGGAGGGGGAGGCGAGCATCTGACAGTATCCTTTTAATCAAGGAGCTTGGTTCAAACGTCTCCCAATTTACTGGGCCATTACAGTTCACATCTGTGTGGCTTTCCAAGGAAGGAGACTTGGCTGGCTTTCCAAAGGCTGTAATGGGCACATGGGGAGCTGGCAGGCTCTGGAGAAATGGAGCACTATGAAGTTATTACTCAGGGCATGCAGTGTGCTGCTGTTGTACCGTGAACACTGCTGCCTTCTAATGTTCAAACCAAGGTAGACTTCAAAGCCTGAAGCCTCCAAGACAGAGGAGCTCCTCAATATCCTACCCAAGCATCATTCCCAAGACCTGGAGGGGTAGCCTCTAGTGTTTACAGTCCTGTAAATTAGTTATATGGACAGTAAATCTAGAGGACAGTAAAAATATGGAGAAAATAAAAAGCAGGGCATGGAAAGATCAAAGCATGCTTGCAAACTTTAACAATAACAGGTTCTTTAGCTTTATAATTTTAATTGTGAGCCTGGTCTTTGGTTTCCCACTAAAGCTCTCACATTTTTCAGCTTTGAAGAATCAGGCTACTCAGTAGTTCTAAAAAATTTATTAGGGGAACCTGTGGACTCTGACAGATGGGGCTGCAGAATAACGGTGCAAGCCTTGCAATGGCTCTGATTATGAGCAGCAGCCACCTGCTCCATGTCCCTGCTGACAGCCACAGCTCCCAGGCAGGACTAGCAGGAGGGAGGATGAGCCCGTGCCGGGGCAGCAGCACCAACCCAGTGCATCTCACCCACCAACAGCTAAAACTGACAGGGATGAGGTGGGTCACCAGCTGCATCCTTCCCACCGTACCTCACCCTTATTCATTCCCCTCTCCAGATAGGCTGATTATTTCCATGCTTCCTCCACACTAGAGGGAAGAATCACAGCAATAAAGACAGCCTGAAAACAAATCTTCCCGTGCTGAGCTGCTACTGAAAATATACCATAGCCATACAGATAAAATCTGTATCAAACCAGCACACTCACAGCCTGATGACCAGCACTGTAACATCTGTCCTCAGCACCACAGGCATGACCGAGCACTGAAAACGGTGTTCCTCACATTAGAATATACTAAGAATTTCACTTGCAACTTGTTTCCAAAAACTGGAAACAAACTAGAGCCCAAAATAATTTCCCCTGCAATGGGGCCACCCTCCCTGGCACATCAGCAGCAGGCTGACAACATGGGGTCAGGAACAGCACGTACATTTAGCACACCTTGCCAGTGCTTCAGGTCACGTTTTTTCCTGATATAAGGAGACCCCAGCTCAGGTATTTGCTCCTGACTTTCTAATCTGGAGGTAAATCACAAGACAAAAGCGGGAGGTGGGAAAGCTAGAAGGAAGGAAAGAAAACAAACAATGGAACTGTTACTAATCTCAGCGGCAGACCACTGTGTCGCCATTAGCTACTTAAAGTTCCCTCCCATACTATTTTCTCCGACTCTGCCCATCTGTAACAATATTAATAGTGCTGCTTACTGTCTTATGGGACTTGGAAACTGGTAGGATTATGGCTAGCACACAGATAAGCTGGAAAATGGCTCCAAAGAAGAGTCCGTAGCGTAGCACGTTCTCCATGAATGTGGGCTCAGGGATTTCAGGTGGGGAGAAATCCAGCTCTGCAGCCATTATGAGTGCTTCCTTCTTCTCTAACGCTCTCAAGAAGACTGGTTACTAAAAGGAGGTGAAAAAGAGCAATTAATTTGCATCATGATTCCTGGTATTCACTTTCCATTACCAAAAAATGACAGACTACCACATGTGGGACTTTGCAGATATCCTTGATCTACAGAACCAATAACAGAGGGAAATAAAAGTTGTCTTATTTGGATCCTTGTCTTTACCACTTGCCTACAAAAGCAGCCCTCAACTGCCACTGTTAGTCCACTTTCAGGTGAGGGGAAGGCAATGAAATATGAACAATAGTCATGAAACAATAAGGGAAAGGCTTAATAAGCAGGACTACTCCCTGAAGTCAATTGTGAGTGCAAGATGACTACTATTCATTTTCACTTACATTGTATCTGTGCCCACAGCCTTGTTGCTTGCGATGCTGTAACGAAACCAACTGCTCCTGAAACAAACCACACAACAAGCAGATCTGTTGAAGACAGAGGAATGAGTTACGTGTTTAAAGCTGAGAATGGGTTTAGTGGCTGGTTACATCCCATACCCTGCGTGACGGTTACACAGGTAGTTTGTGGCAGAGTTAAGTATCGATCCTCTGGGTCCCAAGCCAGTTCCTCAGCCACCAGCCCATCCTTCCTTCCTTCCTTTATCTTTTGCTAATGGAGTTGTCAATTCATTCTATGAATGACTAATGGCTTTCTACAGTAACAGAGAACTCTCCTGCCAGAATTGCTGGAGCACGCCACAGAAAGTCCCAAAAGGGAAATCCAATTAGTCTGAGATGCCATCAGAACTCAGCTGTGATTACTGTCTCGCTCAGTTTTCCTGACCCGCGTGATCCTGGTGTGCACTTATTGAATCGGCACTGCTTATCAATACCTACAGCTCTCTACAGAGCTGAAGCCTGGGTGTGAGACTGTGCTGCATGCATGTCTCAGCTGAATGACAGCAATCTCCCTCCTAGAAAAGGTCCACAAACCAGGCTCTGTATATCTCAGGCCAGAAGGAGATTTCTAGAACCTGCAGATGTGACCACTTCAGAAAGATGGAAAACAGAGTATAATTTGAGTAAAGTTACAGCTGGTAAATTTGAGAACGAATCAACAGCTCAGTGCTGTTGCATGAGAGGCAGATCTCGTTTGAGGACAAGCTAAAAGGCGTGACATACAAAATACAAGAAGTAGTTATTTTGTTTTAATTCAGCTGAAGTATGGGTTCTTAATTTGAGTTTTAAGAGACAGGAAAAAAATCCCATCTGTGCAGACTGCCAGCCACTGGAATACAGAGAGAAATCCCTGTTACTGGTGACTCAGAAGAGCAGGTCAGATAAGCATTTGCCTGGGATGGGGTGTGGGTGTATTTAATCCCATCTTTGAATCAGGAGTTAAGAATAAGTGACCTCGCGTGGTCTTTTCCAGGCTTGTACTTTAGTGAAAGAAATTTTTTCAAATTCTTACTAAAATTCAATGAGCAAGAGCTACACAGGCCCTACAAACAACGCTGGAATAGTCGCTGGGCCACTCAGGCTCAGCAGATCCCAATGGAGACCCAAAGGTTGCACCAGACACACAAAGGTGTCAACAAAGCACGCATGAAACTGCCTCCTTCCCACCTGCTTTCAACTTTTAAAATGCCCTCTCCCCTCATCCAGTAAGGTTCCTAAGGAAGACGCCAAATCATAAGACACTTCACCTCTGAGCTGCATTTTATCTCAACTAGGATATCTTTTGGAAACCTTATCCTTGCCCTCCCCCCACCTCAAACAGAGCAGGAAGGGATGTTGCTTCATTCCCAACCCAGAGTTTTCTCAAGACAAACTCCTACTGATAATTCTGATTCATACCCCTGAGACACAACACAGAAAAATAAACCAGAAAAGGAAACTGAAACAATGAAAACAAAAGCTCTCCATCCTCATGTTCCCCAAGTCTGCCCTCCCCTCCCCTTTCCATTTTGCCTCCCTCGAGGGCATTCTGAATTTTCTAACACATCCCAGGTGGTAAAACCAGCATCAAGAGCTCTCATGCAGGCTGGCAGCAGTTGCCACTACCTTTTTAATCACCATCCCATGAAATATGCTCAGATAAAAACTGACATTGTGCTCCAACTAGTCATGGCAGTATGTCCACGCTTACACAGCAGGCAAACCAAGTTTGGTCTGTTTGTTTTCCTGCTATCACTGGATCTGAACAAATATTAGCAAAACCCTTCCCTGTTTTAAAACACTCTGTGATTAACAAAAGCTGAAACCTGCACAAGCAAGGAGGTGAACCCTTACACAAATGAGCAGGTCAAAGTAGAACAGTGGGGAAGGAAGGCTCAGCCCCAAACCCAGCAATGAGTTTTCTCACTGAGAGCACCAACTACTTTCACACCACCTTGCAGCTAATTCAACAGGTTACCTGGGTGATAATGAAGCCTTCCTCCCTGTTCCTGAGAAGCTAACAGTTTCATCACCTCTTCCTGTGCTAACATTTCTTCTCCTCCTCAGGTATAAAACACCTTTTTCCTCACACCCCTCACCTATTAATGTGGCTACGCTTGAAGCTGTTCTTAAATTGCATTTGAAGACTGGTGCTCCTATTTCAGACCCTGAGAGGAAGCTTCTCCCCATCATTCCAGCTTACTCATCTGGTCTAACAGCAGCTACTGCCTGTCCCCACAAGCCTGGCCGCCTCACTGGAACCTAAAGCACAAATAAGTCACAAACAGTTGTGCTGCACTACAGGAGTTAATTTTCACTCTCTGTTTAAAAACATTCAGTCTTGCCTCTCTTGGGTCTTTACAGCAAGCTGGGTCCCCCAGAGAGAGGATCTGATCCTGTAGCAAGGCCAGAGCTGCAGCACAGATCCTGTGAGAGGCCACTCGGGCTCTGTGGTCACTGACATGACAGGAAGCCGACGCGGTTCTGCTCCTGGTGCAGGATCAGGCCCTGTGATAAATAACCATGTGTTTTCAGGACAAGGGCCATAAGCCAACCAGCCCAGCAGATCCAGGACAGACTCAAACCTTTTATCTTGTTGTCCTGTGGTTCCCAGTAGGCATCTTCAAGACTGAGCACTATGTAAGTAATTAGAGCAGGACAAAGCCACAGAACACTTCAAGTAATATATATGAGCTGCTTCCTGTGGTAGAAATAAAGAGCAACAGTATTGGTGCAGAACATGAAAGCTTCTGTCAAAGGATAAGGCACAGGAAGGACATGGATCTGTTAGAGCGAGTCCAGAGGAGGCCATGAAGATGACCAGATGGCTGGAGCACCTTCCATACAAGACAAGGTTCACACAGTTGGGGTTGTTCAGCCTGGAGAAGGTTCCAGGGACATCTTACAGCAGCTTCCCAGTACTGAGCTATAGGAAAGTTGAGGAGGGGCTGTTTATCAGGGAGTGCAGGAACAGGACAAGGGGAACCGGTCTGAAGCTGGAAAAGGGGAGACTGAGATGAGATACTAGGAAGAAGTATTTTCCCATGAGGGTAGGGAGGCCCTGGCCCAGGTTGTCCAGAGAAGCTGTGGCTGCCCCATCCCTGGAGGGGTTCAAGGCCAGGTTGAATGGGGCTGGGAGCCCCTGACCCACGGCACCGGGGATGGAAGTGGATGGGTTTCGAGATCCCTTCACGTCCAAACCACTCTGTGGTTCTATAAAAACCTCACGCGGGGTTTCTGAGGTGCCCGAGGAGGTGCTGGGATGCAGAGCGGCCAATTCCTACCGCCCCGAGGGGCACCCGGCCGCCGAAAACGCCCGCGGGCGAGGCCGAGGAGCCCGGCCACGGCCTCAGGGGCGGCGAGGCCGCTACTGCTGCCGCCCCCAGGTCCAGGCCCGGCCCCGCGCGCTCCTCCCACCCCGGAGCCGCCCGCGGCGAAGCCGAAGGAACCGGAGAAACCGCCGCCGCCCCCCCGGGCCGCATCCCCGCTCACCGCCCCGCTCCGCCTGGCCCCGCCGCACCGGAAGTGCTCCCCGCGCGGCCGGAAGCGCTCCCGCCCCGCCCCTAGCAACCACCCGTGTGGCCGCGTTGCTAAGGGCGGCCTGCGGGCCTCTCCTCCGCGAGGGCCGCCTCGGCCTCGCTCCGCGGGGTGGGGACCCCCGGCCGGACCTCGGTCCCCGAGGGGTCCTCTTTGCCTTCTCCCAGGGAGCGAGCGATAGGGCGAGAGGAGGTGGCCTCAGGTTGAACCAGGGCAGGGTTAGTGTGGGTGTTAGGAAACGTTAGGGAAAAAAGTAGGGAAAAGTAGAAAAGAAAAAGGGAAAAACAGGAAAAAAAGAGAAGAAAAGGGAAAAAATAGGGAAGAATAGGAAAAATTGGGAAAAGATAGGAGAAATTAGGGAAAAAAGCAAAATATAGGGGAAAAAGGCAAAAATTAGGAAATAGGAAAAAATTAGGGAAAAATAGGAAAAAGTAGTAAAAATAGGAAAATAGGGAAAAAAGCAAAAATTAGGAAAAGAAAAAATAGGAATAATAGGACGAAATAGGAAAAAATAGGAAAAATAGATTAAAATAGGCAAAAAATAGGAAAAGTTAGGAAAATTTGGGGAAAAAAAAGAGGAAAAAAAGGTAGTGGTGGACACCCCGTCCCTGGAGGGGTTCAAAAAAGCGTGTGGACATGGCACCTCAGGACATGGTTCAGCAGGCACAGCAGTGTTGGAGCTCAGGGGTCCTTTCCAACCTCAATGGTTTCACGATTCTGCTGTGTGAGGTTTTAATTTGCTCCCTATAAGTGCTCCGGGCAGTAAACAGCACTTCTGGCTTTGCTCTTGTTGGGATTTATTTTTATTTTTAACACCCTGATTCACTATCCAGCTCTGAAATGGAGATGTCTCGATGAGATAACCTGCAAAGGGAAAAATGGCTCTGTTTTGCTGCTTTGTGGTATTTAAAGAATCTGATTTGTTTTGCCCTTTTCCTAACCCTAAAATATCAGCAGTACCAGGTTAGTTTTGCTGTGAAGCTTTTTTATTGGAGAACTTAAATACTTTGGGTAAAACCCAAACGGTTACTTATTGACCGAGAGAGTAAGGGTTGGCATTTGTAATGAAAGGATTTTCTAGTCTGTTACTGAGCATTTGAATTAAATGTGTATTAATGAAAACAACTTCAAAGGTTTTGAGCAATTGGTTTAAAAACGTTTCATCTTCTTAGTGCAGAAGGCTTTGCAGACAACTGGAGAATGTGCATGGCTGTGAAGTGCAGAGACACTTGAACAAATACATTGTTTTAGCACAAAAATCCCAAGGAAAACATTTCTCTTCAATAATGAGCACAGCTTTCACTGCCCCTGGTGAGTGGCTGCAGTGGCTCAGGGGGAAACCCGGTGCTCAGGAAGGCAGTGAAGACTTTCCAACTCCAAAATGCTGACTATTTAGGACAAAAACACTGAGAAGGTCAAGTAATTTTGGGAAAGTGAATGCCAGGAGAGATTCCACCAGTATGGATTAAATTCTTCCAAGTGGTACCAGTACGCTGGATTTGGTGGTGCTGCTGTCCACACACACTTCCCACGGGCTCTGTTTGCAGGTGAAAATGCAGGCGTAAATCACAACCAGTCCTGTCTGCTTTCTTCCTTTCTCCTTCTCTCCCCAGCAGAATCAGCACCGCTTGTTCTCAGCAGAAACAGGCGGGTGGGAAGACAGGTCCCCAGAGGCTGCCCAACACTTCCACAGCAAAGCCAGGTGCTGCCCGGGAGAGGCACTCGGCCTTGGAACTGCGATCGCAGAATCACTAGGTTGGAAAAGACCCATTGGATCATGGAGTCCAACCATTCCCATCAATCCCTAAACCATGTCCCTCAGCACCTCATCCACGCCTCATTTATCAGGCTGCCTGCCTTTTGACAGCCCCGCACCCACGCACCCACTGCTTTTGTCTGATGGTGAAACCATAAAAAGGAAGCTATTTCTAAAAAAAAGGAACGTTTTTCCAAAGCCTGTGAGATGTGAGTGGGTTTCAAAGCTAAAATTGGTTCAACAAGCGGAAATGGCTATTTTGTCAGCAGCAGATTCTAAGTAGTAACAGAGGCGTGAATTCTGACTCCAAATCCAAATCATCCGTAGCTTTTTTAGCTCTTTCTGCATTCCTGCCATGGTTTGCATTGCAGTGTTTCCTGCGTGCCGCAGTGGTGAGTCCTGTTTGCTGCCATTCCTTGGGCATGTGCCATATCCTTGTACATCAAGATCTCATTCTCAGGTTGCAGATTCTTATTCAGCCAGGAAAAATTAGTAATAACTGGGTTTGTTTATCAGGGCTTACTGGACCATGGCCTTGCTCACTCCCTTTCCACACGTGGTAACACAGCTCACTCCAATTCTCTTTGTTATCAGAGCTTTCAAAGCACTTTCCCAAAGCAAGCAGGAATGGCAGTGTTTGGATTGTGATGGGAAACCAAGCTGCAAGAAATATATCAACCCACACCCAGCCTGCCCTGTGAGGATGAGGTGTTGTTGGGGAGTCACTAGAGCCCTCTGAACAGTGGGTGAGTGTCTGCAGACCCTCTCCTACACTGCTTCTCCATCCCAGAGCATAAAGGTCTCAGTGCTTCCAAAAACCAGGAGCAGGACAGCTAAAAGACCTTTGTGAGCCTGGTCACCACGAGTCGGCAGGGTTGGGACTGAAACCCCGTTCTTTGATCTGGCTGTAACTGCCATGTAACCTCCTAGCCAAGGCTCCTTTCCAAGATGAAATGAGAGTGGTGAGACCAAAGATGAACTTCTCAATTACTGAGATTCAGTGCTGCCACCCAAGAGGTGTCTGCTGGGGTTGGAAGAGGAAGGAGATGGTATTTAGGGAGCCAGAAATTCAGGAACCAGTAACTCTTCAAGCCTACAGAGTGTAACATGCTGACATCTGGCTGAAACTCTTGGCAGTTCACTTGGGCGATGCTGAAACACTCCAGCAGCTCCGCTTGGAAACAAACAGAGCCAGACAGGTACAGGGTCTATAAATGGATCTCACCCGCAGCGCTCCTCAGGCCTCCTGACACATACACATCTTGCAGGCTGCTGCCATTTGTTCCATTGTCATCTCGGCAATACGTTAATGTTTGAAGATTAAGTAGGCTTTTCTAGCAGGCTTTTAACTCTATGCGAAAGTTCTTTCTGATAGTGCTTCCTTGCACATATTGAATAACTGATGTATTTTGTCTATTTTTAATCTGATCTCTTGCTTCAGACTCATTCTCACAGTGCAAACTATGCTCTTGTCCAGAGGGACTCCTTCTTTGAGATTATTTTGATAAATATTTGTATTCAGCTTCCTCCCAGTCTGAATCCCTCAAGGGAAAACTCTTCCCAGGAAATCTATTGATGTTCAAATGATTCAGTCTGGAGGATCTGAAGACCCAAATCCCAGCACTTTATCCATCCAAGGTGGGGAGACCAAATCTCACCAGACCTGCTGGGTTTAAGTTTTGAGTCCTCAGAAGAAGCCGGCAACGTCAGCCAAATCTTGTCTTTCTCATCGCATTTTTGTTTGCTTGCCTTTCACAGAAAGGACTGCATTTTTGCAGAGAACTCAGAAATGAACATTACTGTGTACACACCAGTAATGCACAAAGTAGTTAAGTGATTGATGATCAACTTATTTATAATGTACCTTAGTTCTGTCACCTGCGATAAGACATCTGTGCTGAAATGTGTCCCATCCTACCTCTAAGATGGCAAACCTAGGCAAAAAATATATCAGGTAGTCACCACCACATCTCACAAGTAAAAGCAAACCAGAGGAAACTGTTGTGATGGGCTTTCTCAGAAGTGGTAGGTTCTGAAGAAGCTGAGGACCAACAGCCACCGTCTGTGCCTTTGGAGAAGTGGAGAAAAGCTTTTGATGGCAAAACAAATATCCCGTATTCTCAGCTATTTTATGAGTTACTTCTTGCTGTCATTAGTTTCAACCTCACAAGGTGAGCAGGACCATTTCACATGCTGCTCGGCTTATCCGAAGCTATGTGTTGTGGAGCTGGAACAGACAGGGACAATTTTTTAAAGTATGGCATGGAGACCGGAGGAGGTAAAGCTAAGAGGAAGTCGGTGTCTGGAAAACAGCTGCAGGATCCTATCACTCTGTCAGAGAAGGATGAGGACCGAAATAAAACTAGCTGGCATGTATTTCACCAAGGACCTTAGTTAAGGAGGTTAGGTCTGCATGGATGTGACTCCAAAATCCAGCAGTTCCAGCTGCAGAAGGTACCTGTGGCAGCTTGTACCTGGCTGTAGAGTCCATTGGGCTGCATTATTATAGATTTGGGGTTTGGGGGCAAATTGACAGTTACCCACTGTGCACTGTTAACCTGCAGCGATGATCTGTGGGAGGCAGTTTGAGGGTTACACACCTGTTTTGGAAGCCAGCAGATGCTGACAACACTAGCTGCAGCAGGGAGGAGAGGTGGGGAGAAACAGGGAAAGTTCTAGGGACAAATAAAGAGATATTCTTATGAGAAAAAAAGCCTCTCATTTTGTGAAGCAAGTTTCTCATCTATTGTGACAAATTATTATTGATACTACCCCTAAAATGCAGTTCCTGTGAGAGTTGCTGTCATACAACCAGTACATTTAGACTTTGAGTGCCACTGATCCACATGGAGCAGCTCTCATGCTGCGAGAAGTGGAGCACAACAGCCAATGTCGCCTCCTGCATCTGTAGATACCAGCTCTACCTGCGTGATCTTGCTCCTGGAGAAATGGCCAGGAGAACACAGACCATAGTTTCCAGCTTAAATATACACTGCAACACAGATGGATGCAAAACTGGCTTTGAACAACATCCTCTCACAGTTGGTAGCATCTATGTCCAGAACATTAGCAGCCAGGCACTCATTATGGGACTTAAGCTGAGGCTGAACTGCTGGCAGCCGTGGGGATCACAGCCATTCCTGCTACAGGGGAAGTGGTCTCGATAGCCAGAGGGAGAGCTCAAGAAGCCTGGTGGAGGAACTCCACAAATGACCCTTCTGGGTCCTGGGAAGATACAAAAGTTTTGACTAAAGCTGGGACAGGAAATCGCGGGGACAGAAAAGCTGCTCTATTTATGCTCTTGCAGAGTTCCTAAGCTGTATACATCCTACAGAGCCTGGAGGGGGTATAGAAATTGCTGCTGCCTCCTGCAATTAATCTGCAGTCATAAAGAGAGCTTGTTGTTGCGTGAGTCCTGCTGGGTCCAGCTGTGCATGACAGGAACCCAGCCTAGGCAGAGCAAGGAAACCCCTTGGACGATGGGGCTTTACACAAGCCTTCTTTGAAAGCAGCTCACTGGAGATACGAGTGCAGATCACAGCCCTCATAATGCAGGCTGGGCAGCGGGCAACTATAAACAAGTCAATTATAGGCTGATTCCCCTTGATCTGAGTGACATTTCCCAGTATCTTCCAGCAGCTCTGTGTAAGGCGATGGGCTGGGTGGGTAGAGAATGAGATCAAAACTGCACTATTGGATAATACCTTGATAGAGCGCTGGCTTTCGACTGGTTTAGCAACATGGTCTGATTCATCTGTTCAGCCAGTGTAGCACCAAGACAGTGGAAGAAACATAAGTCATCCTGCAACATTGGTGCAACTGGCCTCACACATGAGAGAACACAGATTGTTTCAAAAAAAGAAACAAAAATCCCTTGCCAGTTTGCAGAGATGGTGTTTTCCAAAATGGAAAACCTGCTACCCATAAATCCCCTTCTCCAGTGAGTAGATGATACACATGATATACCTTCACGATTTGCACAGCAGCTCCTCTCCCCAGGAACAGGCTGATGCCATTTCTTTGTAATGCTGGAGGAGGGGAGTAGTTCTTACTTCTCTTCACGTTATCGTTCTGTTTCTGGATCACACCACAACGCCTTTGGTGAGCTGCTCAGTTCAGGGGCTGCTTGAGTTCTGGCTTTAGTCCATTCAATCCTTTTTCATGATTTCTCTGTGAAGTGGTCTGGTCCTGATTTGATACCAATGGGAGCGTGAGCCCTTGGAGCCCTCAAAGCAGGGAGAGCCCAAAGGCATCAGTGCACATCCATCTAGGCATAGAGCCACTGTTATTTAATCCCACAGAGCCATTTGGCGTGCTGAGCTCACTCAAGCCTTTCTGACTGCTTGGGTACTGCCTACCAAGGGCCCACAGTTTAGAAGGAGAATATTGCTTCACTAAGAAGTGAGCCATAATCAGTGCTGATTTCTTACCTTGTCAAGAAACAAAGGCACAAAGGCAGAGAGTCAAACCAGAGCTGAATGCTTGTGACCCACCGCACACACACACTCACCCCCACGTACACCAGATGCACTGTCCTTCCCTGCAATCCATCTCTGCCATCAATAGCTGCGATGAGTGCTCTGGTGCAAGGTGAGGGTATTCTGCAGCAGGCAGACATGAGTCATCTCGCCTGCTGAAACTTCTTCTCGGCATCGAGTCACACAAGCGCCGAGACAGGAAGGTCTGGGTCTCCATCAATTCTGGGCATTATGAAGTCAATATGAAAAAGTCTGGCAGGTGGAACTCATGCTGGCACCTCATTTTTAACTCCTCTGAACTGTCCCGGTCTTCTTGGCACCAAGGCTATATGTTCCTGTTAATGGGGCTTTCATAAACCTTGTTCCAGAACGAAAACAGCTGCCAGCGCATGCAGCACCCCGGGATAGACCCTTGCCTTTTCCAGGGCACACAAACGGAGCAGGGCTCTCCAGCTGCTTCGTGTGCTTGATGTGAAGCTATGATATTTGCAAGGGACTGAAGCATGAACTACCCCGCTAACGCTAGCAGGTGTGAGTAACAAAGGAGAAGGGGGAAAAGGCTGATAATCAAAGAAAAAGAAAAAAAAATAGCAAAAAGATAAACCTTCCTGAGCAGGCAGTGTGAGAAAGTATTAATGGTAAACTCCATCTCATTGTGGAGTAGGAGGAAAAAACGCAGTTGCAAAGGGAAAGAGAAGTTTACCTTTCAAAGCCAATTTATCATTCACTCAACCAGGTTACTGTTATTATTTGCTCTTCATTCTTTGAACGATAAAGAGAAAGCATGCAAATGAGGCTCAACTACAGCTGTAATCCTCTCCCCAAAACCTCCCTGCCTGTGTGCTGCACACACAAAAAAAAAGGATGCTAAACACAGCCTTTGAAATTCAGAAGGATAATTGATTCTCTGACGCGTAGAAGCCCACAGGACTCCTGAGAGAGCACAGGTATAAAAAGAGGAGATACACCTCCCTGGCAGCCAGAGGACAGCTGGCCAGAGATCCGAGAGTGTCCTCCCTGCTCAGCACATATCCCAGGTCCTGCCCAGACTCAGCGTGGAGGGGACCGATCCAGCAGGGCTCACAAAGAAGAAGTTGTATTTGCAGTAGGGGAAGAGAACATCTGAGTGGGAGCCGATCTAGGAAGCACCTGTTTCTGAAGGGAACGGTAAGTGTGAGTCTCTGCATGTGCATTTAACAAGATAACGTCTAGTTAGAAATTGGAGACAAAATAAACTGAAATGCAATCAAAGCTGGCATCAGTAATTGTCTTTGCCACGTACAGTATCCTTTGTACCATACAAGACTTTTTGTACTAAGTTACAGAATAAAACCATAATTGAACTATAGGATAGATGCAAATTGATAGAATAATACTATAGCTGAGCCTTGTAAAAACATGCTAGACGTTTACTAGCTGTAGCATGGTTTTCCTCTTTTGCTCTGCTGCCGCGAGCTCCTTTCACCCTGGAAAATGAGCCCTGTTTTACTCACCCATCAACAAAACCATGCTTGAGCCAAACCAAAGTGTGAGGAGAAAAGCAACAGTGTGTTACGGATAACGCGAAGCCTGCTACAGCGGGGCAGAGCAAGGCACTTAAAAGGATTTCTGCTTTTCTGATGTAGCATTTCATATTATAAGATCTGAACTTTATAACAACCAGGCACAGTAAAAGCTTTTTTTCATCCACAGAGTGGTATTTTTAAGACTGATCAGGTTAAGGTTTCAGAAACAGTAATAATTCTCCATCTCTCCAACATCCCTGTCATGATGCTGCTGTTGGCGCTGCACAGGATGGAACGAAGCTATTATGCTTCATCTGCTGGAATGGCGCTAAAAGCTCTTCATCTTAAGGGGAATTTATTTAGTAATCCTTTTCTCACATGCTGCTAGGATGGAAAGTAAGGTGTCCCTCACCTCGGGTGAATTTCCAAAGGGACAAGGTTTTGAAGAGCTGTCAAGCTGCCCGTACACAGGGTACAATTCAATTCCCCAGCTTCTCTCCTGAAATAGCAGACAGTTCAGGGAAGGGGCGGACAACTTCCATTTCAAGCTCCTTTTCAAGGGAGAAAAGGAGACAGAAATACTCAAGAAGCAGACTGTAGTGAAAGGAGTAAAGACAAAGCAAGAATGAGGAAGAAAAGCAAAACCAGAAACTGGAAAAAAAAAATCATTGCAAAGAAAGTAATAGCAGAGAAGAGAAAAAAAAATCTCCAGGGGATAAAAAGCGGTTCTGGAGGAAAACCCAGCATTCAAAGAAGAGAAACCAGATACAGAAAGAAAGTGACACCTAGGAAGACAAAGAGGGAAGCAGACAACATTGGACTAGGGTTTCTTTTAATTTACATTGATATTTCACTTCTCAGCTCACAAAGCAGTTCCTGGTACTGATTAAATCTCCTGGTTGGCACTTTCTATAGATGCTGGTGCCACAGTCTCCTGGTACCCCCTTGGCAGATGCTTTGTGTCACTTCTATCTAGAAAGAGATCTGATTTGGGATTTGTCTTGGAGATATGTAGGGAGGTGAGGTACAAGAGAGGCAGGCTTTTTCAAGTTCAAATGAAAAAGAAGGTAAAAAAAAAACCACACAGGAAATTTGTCCTAAAACCAGGAGCCCTGTAAGTCTCTTAGAGGAGGAAAAAAGTGATTCTGAGTACTCCTTGGGTCTCTGCAGGGCCAGACTGGTGCTGTAAGAGACCAGGTCTCAGGGGCAAGGGATGCTAACTTTGTGTATGCAAGAAGCTCTTGCTGGAGCCTGGAGTCCCTCGGCTGGGAGCACAAGCAACTGGAAGCAGGGACAGGACTGAGAATGAACTTGTGATAAGAAACCCTGCTTCTTAGCGCACCGCCTTGCTCATGTCTGTTCATGCACTTCTGGCACTACCACTAATTCTGTTATTAACTTCCATGGTATCAAGACCACTCACATAAGCACCAGTCCTTAATCAGACTTTCCCCTCTTGAAAGAGCAGACAGCTCTGGCCATGCTCACTTCCCATCAGAATAACCCCCCCCTTCCATCATCAGTAAAACCCACTGCTTGGAAAGTTCGCTTGGGAAATTAGAAGATGAACCAAACCCTTCCATTTGGAAACTGCTCTTTTTGCAAGACAGTATTGTTATACATTTGAAAGGTTTTGGAAAAAAAAAAAGTGATTTTTTTCTCTCTTATGGAGATCAAACATCTTTCTGCTCTTTTCTTGTGCAAAATAAGACAGGGAACAGGGTAGCTTGATATTTTAAAGATTTCTATCCACATTCTTAAAGAATCCTTTCTGAGCAAAAAATCAATTGCTTTAAATCAAAACTCAGAAAGAGACGATGCTGAAATACCTTCCTCTGTCCCTTGCTTCCAATGACAAAAGCATCATGCCCAGCTCCGGAGGGTGTCTGACCTCAGAGGGCTCTGTCCTGAGTCACTCGCAGCGCTCCAGCCAGCCCCAGGACGCCGAGCACCGCAGCCGTGTCGCAGGGCAGACACACACGGCACAAATCCACCTTGCCTCCCACTGAAGCAGATGCTCAGAGCACGTGGGCTCCTTGCTGAGTAGTCCGGGGGCTCCTTCCACACAGTTCTGCTCTCCCAGAGGGATGCATGTTGGCCCAGGCCCCCCATACTCAAACACAATGACCAAAGCAGCAGCCTGTATTCTGTTCAGGCTAATCAAACCTTCCCTGGAGGTGTTTAAGGGACGGGTGGATGAGGTGCTGAGGGGCATGGCTTAGTGATTGATAGGAATGGTTGGACTCCATGATCCAGTAGGTCCTTTCCAACCAAGTGATTCTATGATACTCAGCGCTATTGTCTCCAGGGAGTGGGTTTGCCAGGGTTACTTCTCGGCTTTTGGATTGCTCTGCTTCTCCCTGATCCCTGGGCAGCCAGCAAGGCAGCCTAGGTGGCTGTTACACACTGACCCGTGCTGTACAGCCATGTGAGCAGACACATCTCTAGGATAGATCCCAGGGCTGGTCACAGATGGTCCCATTACTTTTGACAACCTCTGCTAACTGCTGCCTGCTCGCTTCCAGGTGCTCCTACACTGGTATTCACAGCCCAGTGGTGATCCCCATCACAGCCCAAGAGCTCTCCTTCAACCACAGTGCAGGGACAGGTCAATAAGGGGGTCCCACAGCATGAAACGCAGCTGATCAGCCCTGCTTCCCAACCCAAAGGAGGCACCAGCTCCCTGAGGGGTCCCACAGCCACTGCCTCCGGGAACTGCATGCCCTAACCAAGACTTTGCTACATCAAGGCATCTCTGCATCGAGAAACACCACAACCACAGATAAGGAGGCACGTTTCCAGTCCCTTTGTGCCTATAAGTGAGCAGTGGGGCTGAGAACACAAAGGTGGCGCTTGGCTTCCCTTCCTGGCACTGAGCACCTCACTGGCGCTGACTCAGACTGCTCTGCATTTCAGGTGACCCCAAAGGGTGGAAGATGCTGGATAAAGCCACCCTGCTCCTCTTCCTGCATTTAGTCGCATGCTCCATCTCCTCTCCTCTCTACCCAGCTCTCAGGTAAGCTCCTGAGTGTTTCATCCATGCTGTCACTCCCTGCCTCACCCCTGACCTTGAGAAAAATAAGCACATGCAAAATTAAGACTGCCAGCACCTCTGAAATCAGATGAACTGAATGCATATCGGTAAACCTACTTCTCTACCCTGGCTTAATTTTTGAGAACACTGCTAGCCTAGAGGTGTTTTCCAAACAAGGCAGGCACCTGACATGGAATATCTCAGCCCAAGTAGTTGGTTTTGGAATTGAATGCTGGGTCCTATAAAGGGAAATCTGGCATCTCCAAGGCAACCAGCACCTCCAGCTCCACCACTGATTAAAATCTGTGCCAGCAGGCCACCTGCCTTGAAATCAGAACTTCAGACATTCTACTACGTGAACTCAAGAGCTGCCTATTAATATTTCAAATATTTCCTCATCAGCTGTTAGAACTTGTAATATTACTTCCTAGTACTACAAATCAATAGAAGCACAAAACTGGGTTCTATCATGTGGATTTGCAGTGGCTCATAGAAAATGCTTTAGTCTTGGGCCAAAGCCGTGGCGTAACAACACCAGAACTGCTGGAATATTGCTTAACAGTGCTGGGAACTCAGTGAGGGGAAAAGCGTGTTTGGGGCACCTCTATCAACCATCTTCTCACTGCTGAAATAGCTTCAGGGCAGTTTCTAGCTGGGCAGAATGACAGACATTTATGATGTTACTGATGACATGAGGATGGGAAAAGGAGAAAGAAAAAAGCAGGAGAACAGGGAGCAGTGGTCAAGGAGATGGATCCCCAACTGGCAACTGAGCACATCTTGCAGTACGACTTGGGTTTGTCTTGCAGGTACAGCCCAGGGCCAGTTGCTGGCAAGGCCATGAGCATGCAGCTACAGCACAGCAGCCCATTGCAGAGCCACAACCTCTCAGCAGAGGAACAGGATGAAGAGGGTTTGTTAACAGACCCCTTTGAGAAAAGGTTTGTACCTCACCTCTCAGCCCCGCGCTGCAGCTGGTTAGGATCTTCCCCCAGCTCAGGAACAGACCAGCAGGTAACTTAGTGCCATCAGCACTACAAAATCCAGGCTCCAGGGGCAGAACCCAGCTAAGCCCTGCAACCACAGCAGGAGGCTAGGACCTCACTGTCACCCATGGCCAGTGCCACGTCCTGCTGTCACCCAGCAGCTGGGACATACTGACAGGGGCAGGGTCACAGGCCCAGCGCTCCCTGCAGGGAACATAATTTTCCACCAAGCTCTGGGAATCCATCTGTACGGTTGTTAGAGCCTCTCCTTTCCACCCCTGCCAGGAGATGGAGGATGGTTATTGCTGTCTGAAGCACAGGGGACTAAACTTCACAGCAGTGGGGACCAGCCAAGCAGCTTGTGCTTCCCTTACCGGTAGATTTTTGAGAGCCTGGGTCTGACCACAGGCTAGAGACCTGCTGGAGGTCCCAGACACAGCTCTCCAGGAGGTACTGCTGCAGAGCACGGGAATATCCCAGCCCCAGCTCTGCCCTCTTCCAGCCTGTGGCTCTCCTCCTCCCTTCCTGTGGCTCTGACCCCACCTGTGGTTTGCAGGTTTCTCCTTGCTTATTTTAGCATGGATAGTGATTAACAGACATTGTATTTCACCTGCTGCCTCCTCCCTGTCAGGTCTGAGCTCTCTCAAATCCTTTTACCCTCTAACACTAACACAGTCCAATACCAAGAGGCTTTTGCTGCAGTCACCTGCCCCTGGTCTCAGCAGTGCTACATCTGGTGTATTCTGACATTTGAAACATCTATTTCTCACCAGGGAGGTTCGTTGCTAGCTCAGAGAATGCACCTTCTGCTTGTCTTTCACCCCTAGGATACAGCGCCACGCTGATGCCATTTTCACTGACAACTACCGAAAATTCCTGGGGCAGATTTCCGCCCGCAAATTCTTACAGACCATCATTGGCAAGCGGCTCGGGTAAGCCACAGCGCTTTGCTGTCCTAGGGCTAATGTTTTGCTTATTATACTCAGCAGTTTCTTTCATGCATGTAGCAGAAATAGCTGCCTTCCACTGCAACACAAGCAATCTCTCCTGCTGTTCCACATCTCAAAAGATATCCTGCCTCCGCGCGTCACGGATCCCCCTAATCACAACTATCATTAAGGAGCCTAATTAATCCTTTCCTCTGAGGCTATTGGTGTGAAATCAGCTGAGAGCTCTACTGTAATATCAACAAGAAATAATATTTGCAAGTATTAGCTGCAATGATCCTTCACTGGTAGGAAACAGTTATCCTTCACCTGGCTGGAACACAGAACAGTTATTCCTGGCCTTTCCACTACCACTCGGGTAGCTTTGGCTACATAGATCAGCCATGCCACTAAATAAACCAACAAGTCAGACATGACCCAGTTCCAATCCCTCTCCTAACACAACTGACCAGTTTCTTGCTGAAATTAAGCAGAATGGCCCCTGGCTGAGACCCAGCAGCTGCTGTGCTGCTCAGCCTGAGCCAAACTTTGAGTGAGGGACTAAAAAGCACCTCTGAAACAAAGATGTTTCTCATCTTTGCGTAACAGAAGCGGCGAGAGCAGCCCAGGAGAAGGGGTGCACGGGTTTCTGACAAGGCGCCAGTCCGACAGCATCCTGATGGACAGCCGCTACCACCAACAAATGGAACTGAGGGACTTCCTGGGAGCCATTCTGCAGAATCAAAGGTAGGTGGGAATCAGTTCATTATCTACTCACTGCAGGAATAAGACAAGTTCCTCATTGCTGTCTTTCAGGTACACTGGGAGAAAGAATAAATCTCCTACCTGACTTCACAACCCTGCCCTTCCCTTACATGGGCAAGTAGGGTGCAGATAAGGAACAGCCCATCCTGAGCCAGGCTGCACACGCTGGCACATCACTCCTGATTCAGTAAAACAGCAACAGAAAAAAGAATCTTTTCCTCAATCATGATTGTGTCATCACTGGTCTGTTCTCTCCTTTCACAGGCCTCAGGAAATCAACAGCAGCCGGTTAGAAGGCTTTCCCAGCACCCTGGCTAAGCTCATGTAAATACCTCTCGCGTTTTCATCTCCCCATGCTCTGGTGAGTAGCATTCCCTGCTCAGTTCTGTACCTGCCACGCTGCTACTGCACTGCTCAAGCAGGTTGAAGGCTCTCCATCAGCAAAGCCAACTCTTATTGCTGTCCCTGAAAAAGGATGCTTGCTGCAATTTAAGAGGAAAAATCTCTGAATCATTTTTGACAAGTACTTATAGTCCCATTAGCCTGAACAGATAGACCATGAGTGTTGTGAAGCTGCATGTGGATGTCCAGGAACAGGCTTGCAGCAGGCAAAAGCAGCCTTGTAAAGCTATCTAAGACTGTGTGCCCCAGTGTCTAAGCTAGGCTGAAGGCAGAGAAAAGTCTCCCCCGAGAAGCAGAACCTGCCTCTAGATCCCTGGGATGTTTCAGGTTTTCCCTGCACTGAATAGAGAAGAAGTCTTACTGTTTTCTGTACCTCTCACTCTTCAAAGTGGTCACGTGAAACTTGAATTACACTCTAAATCTTGCCAGCCCTGGAGCCTGAGGGCGAGCAGACAGTTCATCCTTGGCAATACCTTTGCTTGTACCAACATCCATTGTCCTGTTTGAAGCAGCTTCCTCTTACTCCCCTGTCCCTCAGAAATGAGACCTGCCCAACCCTGGTCAGCACAATATAACGGGGTGCAGAGAGACCTGTGTGCATGATAAACAAAAACAGGGCTGGGAAGAGGGAGAAGATCAGAACTTAGATAAATCATGCTTATGGATTCAGCTGGGAGAGCATGGCATTTCAGCATTTCTTGCCATGCTTAACTTGGTTACCTTTCCACAAATAAGGTCAGCCAGGAAAAGTCCTCAAAGAATGAAAAAACCCCAATTCTCTGTATCCTCACAGTTTTCTTGTAATTCTCCTTTTTCCTCCGGCTGTCCAGAAGAATTCAGAGCTCCTGGATCTCACTGTACAGTAAGCCCTTCACAGCAATGAAGACGTTCTTGGATGTGACCAGCTGGAAGCTGATGCATAAACTCCTCAGACGCATCTAAAGGAAAGCAGTACTGATGCACTACTTACTTTACCTCAGTCTTTACAATTTAACACCATTCTCTAAATTCTTCTCTGTGTACTGAATCAGACCGAAAATACCTCTATGGTTTAATCTCAGGCTGCTTTCCATATAAAGATGAAAACAACCGGTACACTTGTAATCCTGGGGATATACTGGCTACTAATTAAGGCTTTCAAATCATGAAGCATAGCAAAATTTCTGCCAAGTCATCACCGTTTGAGGGCCTGATTAATAAACATGAGGCCACCAAAAGGTACCTTTAGGGAACTTAGTAAATTGATTACAGCCTCCTCTAAATAGATGCTGATGGCACAACCACACAGGCAGCTTGGATCCACATATCTACCACCCATTAGAAATGTTGCTGTGGGCTGCTGCCGCCTCACTCCTTGATACAGAACCCTGGCAGCAAACCTGAACCCTAAAAAACTCAGCTACAGTTACTGCTCAGCCTTGAGGTGTCCAAACTGAAGCTACAGCTCTGCAAGAGTTAAAGGAGATCCCTGTGCATCAGACTGGGCTGTCACTATGTTTTGATTCAACTGGCCATCCCTGGGCTCTGAACTCCATCATAGCTTTGATTTCAACTGTAAATGTTTTCAGTAAAGTAAGTTATTAACCCGGCGATCTCACACAGCAACTTCCTTCCCTGTCACCCCAGTTCTCCTACCGTTTGTGTAATAATGACGTCTTCAGAAATGTAAATAGCATCAGATGGGGTCTGCTCTCCCATCATTAGCAGGAAATAAAAGTTGTTCTAAATAAACCTGTCCAACAGCAGGTCAAGATGGCTCTTTGTCTGTTGAGATGTTAAGTATCTTGACTCTGGGCCCAGAATGGAAGATGTCACTCAAAGACAGTGACCACGTGCGCTGAGGATGACTTGGAGCTGGGCTAACGAGGGCAGCAGCTCCAGCACCAGTGACTCAAGACCAGGCTGGAAATAGTGGCCCCCAATCATGTTCTGGCCTCTGAAATCAGCCCTCCTTGTACCTGGACAGTTTCTTAACATCCTACAGTAAATACCATGTCATTTTTCCTCAGGTAGCCATGTTTTAGCACAGCAGGCTCCAGCATGCATGGAAATGAGTTCATACTTGTATCAAATCCTTACAGATTACTCTCTCTGTTCAGGTTTTACAATTCTAGCACTAGAAAGAAACATTAACTGCCCAGCAGGATGGGAAGCAATGAGGGGGAGTGGAGAGATCACTGAAGCTGTGGACAGCAGCAAGTGCCCTAATGGGCAGTCTGTAACCCTCCCGCGGCTGTCACAGCGAGATATAAGCCATCCCTCCGCTTCACAGCACAGCTAGAGAACCCGCCAAAGAGAAAACACCTCAGTAGACCTGGTTCAAAATGGGTTTGTAAACCTGTGCTGTAACAGCTAACACCTGAAGCCTTTAGGACTTACTTGCTCCAAGGAAAGGAATTATAAAAAAGAACTGGCTTCCTAAAGTAGTGAGTAAACATGGTGGCAAAAAAAACTACAGTTGCGTGAAGTGCAAACATGAAGAAGGATACTCCAAATAAAAGCAAAAGACCTATCAAAAACACTTTAGAAGGACCTAACTCTGTCTGATTAAACAGCTGGGTGACAGCAGCTATTTAGAATCAATGGGGCTCCTCTGAAAGCTCCATCTGCATCAAGATAATGAACAAATGCTCAAAATCTGGGAAATTAAATACAGAAACAAATAAAGCCAACCAGAAAATATCTGAAGAATAAGAGGCCAAAAGAATAAAAGCAGCCCTTCCTAACATATAGCCAAGGAGGTAGAAAATCAATAGCAACACGCACAGCTTAGAGCTGATACATCACTGCAGCACTTCATTGTTTTGTTTTGGCATGTGTGCTCTCCTTGCATATCATGCCAGAGCTCTACAGGGAAAGTACTGGAGGATCTGTCCTAGCATGAAACATCAAGAGGAAAAATAAGTTGTAAACCAAAGCTGATGAGTGAGCAGTAACAAAATATGAGGCTCAAAAAGAACTCACCAGGGTAAAATACTATGGATAGCAGCTTAACTATTTCTTGCTCAAAATTCCTTTAGTCCCAAAGGACTCCACTGCAGCCTCAGATCTGGATTTTAAAGGAGTACAGAGGAGGCTGAAGGAGTTCATTAAACCTCTATGGCATCCAGGATAATGTTAACAATCAACAAACAGGTAGAAACCATTACAAAGGACAGAAACAGTGAGCTAAGCGTGAACTGCAGTGGGGAAGAGGCAAGATGGCTTTTATAGAGTAGAGTCATGTCTCTCACATATGAAGTTCTTTTGAGGATCCAGCTCCCACATGCTTGCTGGTTGATATAATTTCCTTGGATCTCCAAAAGACACTTCATAAAGGTCCTTTGCCAAAAGACCTTTATAGAAACTCATCTGACAGAGGACACGCAGAGGCCAACACATACATGCACAGAAGGGAACAAGTGTTAGGTTTCCCATGTGGAAGTTGCTCATCAGGAGGAGAATTTGGCCTTTGGTTATTACTATCAGCACATCCTTCAATAAAGCTCCAGTCTGCTGCCTCAACACTGCTTAGCAGTCTTTAAGGCAGTAATTAACCGAGAAGTTGCGCTCAAATGACTCAAAGATGGCCACATGGCAACCAGCAGACTCCTGGCATTCAGTTTCATAGAACAGAGGCCATAACCTCAAGCAAACGTCTATTTGGAGTGCAAAAGTTACTTTCAGAGGCTGGAAAAAAGTGAGCTTACTCGAGGGACCCACCGAACCTGCCAGGATCAGATGCAGCCAGGCCAGGCAGCCCCGACGCTGGCTCCCACTGAGAGCCCACGGCAGCTCAGCACAGCCCAGCCTGGCGCCGGTCCTGAAGTCAGAGAGAGCAGTCGTTAGAGGAGAAATGCAAACCACAGCATCACACAAGGGACAGGCAGGAGTGGGAAATGCCCCCCAGCCCCCTACCCTGCAAGAAAAAGCTCCCTCTGGGAAAGGACATGAAAGAACAGGAAGCTTCACTCAGTAATGACCCAAAATAAAAAGCTCTTTTCATTCTCATGTGAGCCCAGCTTCCAAGCACAGCCAAAAAACCAAATTCAGGACCATTCTTTCCTCTTTATTCACAAATTGTTTATGAAGAGGAGAGGACACCTGGGGGAAGGCAGAACTGTATTTTCTTTCTCCTCTTTTCTAAAGGAAATTCAAATGTCCTGGGAAAGAACAGGGGAAGAATCGAGGGAAGAAAGGATTTTCTGGATTCATATGAAAACACTTCAGGTAGCATGAACACAATGATGAAAATCAGGATTTTTAGAAAAGTATAACTGGTACCCTTTTGACTCAATATTAAAAAAAAAAAAAGTCTGCTTCTGCTTTCCTTCTTCAGGTCTTTCAGTTATTTATTCACTTCTATTCTGAAGGCATTTACTTTGTTTTCCCCCATTTCTTCCATTCTTCTATTCTTCTGGTACTAGTGTGTCCTGGAAAGAAAAAAAATTAAAAAAAAAAATAACTCTTCCAGGCAACAAAGCGCTCCTTGAACAGTAAAAGCATCCCCAGTCCCCTCAATTCTCTCTCAAAGCAAGCTTAAGAGTGGTAAAAGCAGTACTGCAATGGAACAGAGAACTGAATTCAAGGAGGATGGAAATGGTCAGATAAAATGAGGGTTAATTTCTGGTGCAAAAAGGACAAATGAGCCTTGTAGATTATGGAACTGAATAAAAAAGCAGAGCTGAATGCAAAGCTTGCAGATACCTTAACTGCTCTTCTCCTTTAAACACGGCAAATCCATCCACTTGGAATCAGTTTGTCCATTCAAACACAAAGAAAAGTTCTTCGTGTCTCCAGGATGAAGTAAGCTATAATGTGGGCACAGCAGACTCATCTTTTTGGGGTTCTTTTCCCTTCCAATGCCAGACACTGGCCTAGCTATGGATGCTGAGCACTTGACAGTCCAACCCTGAAGACTGAGTTGTTACCAGCTTCAACTGACACATCTGGAAAACCCAGCTATAAGGAAAAATGCTTCTGACTGCACATGGCAGCACAGCCTAACTTACGGCTTGTGGATAAGAAGTTATTTGCAAGATCTTCCAGGATTACTCACAGCCCATGGGGCATTAAGGAGTTAAAATATCAGGCTGAGAAACAGAAAACGTGCAAGCTGTTGAGAACACACTCATTTGGTAACAGGCCACCAGGAAGCCTGACAACCACTGGCCCAAAGCTGTGGTAAAAAGAAGCGTCCAGGGACCAGAACAGCTCCAGCAAACATGGCCAGGGTGCAGCCAGCATTCATCCATGAGAACAAGCGACAGGCATCTCCAGTTACTTGTCAGAGGTTGTTCTGTGCTCAAACACCTCAAAATGCTCCAGGGAGAGAAGGTAACAGAGTGCTTTTTATAGGACGTGATGCCAGATTCTCCAGAGATGATTTCCATGAGCCTACAATCTGATCTTCAGACAGCAGCTCATACCACAGCTCATCGTTTCTGCAACTCAGCCACCCAAGCTGGTTTTGTTTTGCGCCACAAACCTGAGCTCTGTTCAGCGCATTTTGTGTGCATGCTGGGGGCACTATGAACACGAGAGGAGAGGAAGCAGACGCTCCTGAGATATACCAAGCCAGCACGCTGCACAGTGATTTCAGCCTCATCACAGGACTTGTCCCAGATACTCTTTCCCTTCCCCAAAATAAAACAGTGCACTGAACAAGAAACGAAGCCACACACACATTCAGAACCAGGCAGCATGCAGAACGGCAGGTAGTCCTGCCTCCTACACCACTGTGGATGTAGCAAACTGGGGCCTTACCTGTTCAGAAGGAAAGAAAACCAAGGGCTTTGCAGTGATAAAAGGTAACGGAGACCCATCTGCCAATTACATTGAACGAAGGGGGCTGACTGAGCCATCGTGACCAGCTCAGTCGAATAGGAGAGCGAATCCTGGATTAGGTTGTGCTTTCAGCTGAATGAGGTGGTGCTGACCTGGAGCTATGAACACTCCAAGCAAGGATACATTTTGGCAGTCAGAGTGCCTGGCAGCTGAATAATTCGAATAATGTGGATGGGGAGAGGAAGTACCAACAGCACAGGAGGAACAGCCCAGGTATCAGCCATTTTCATAATGTTCTTTTCCAGCCAACATTGCTAATAATTTATTTACAGAACAATACTTTTTAAATTTGGTTTATTTCATCACCTGAGAGCTGCTTGGTGCCCAAGACAGAATATTCACATATGCACACATTACCATACAGCCTTCAGATGATCAAGGAAATCACACAAAAGCAATTTTGTCTCAGAGGACACATACTGCTAATATGCAAACCAGCCAAGGACACTCAAGGACTGATTTAAAGCCCAGTAAGCAATGCTGGAAGGAAGCAGCTTCAGCTCAGGTATCTTTCTGTACAAGGAGCAAGTGAGGAAGTGAAATGAAGCAGGCAGCATGCCTAGGAAAGGCAAATTCCAAAAAGGCCCTTACTTCTAGAAGAGCTGGTCACTAGTAACACCCCCTTTTACCGCAGCGTTCTATACTTTGCCAACCTACTGCTCTGCTCTGCAGCGATCCTGCCAAAAGGAGAGAGGAAGAAAGGTTGAGAGAAGATAGGAAGAAGGAAGGCAGCCCTGCTCCAGGAACCAGAGCCAGTGACAGAAATGCAAAAAGCAAAACCAGGCCTTCTGGTAGCTTCTGTAAAAAGATGGTTTATGCAGTCCCTTTCCCACACCTGCCAGTGGTCTCCATAGTGGAAGAGCAGCTCTGCTTCAAAGTGCAATCTAGTTAATTATCACTGCACTTCAACATCTGAGACAGGCTAGCAGCACGTTAACAAAAAGATGTCTTTTTGAACTTTAAAATCATGTACAAAGGGTTTAACTTTAGCCTAAGGTAGAAGTTTTACTTTCAATTTTGCCATTGTAGTCACAGCTTCATGTCATTTAGAGTGAAAAAGCATACAGAAACCCCCTGCAGGGTTTTGAATTAGGAACCAACCACTTGCATTTATGTGCTAACAGAAGCCCCGGTTAAGCGAAGACATTTAGAAGTAAGCTTCATTGTATTTTTCCCCCAAATTTATATCCTAGGCGATTTGTAATTAATAATGATTTTATCATTACTCTCTAAATTTAAAAGGAAACATTATTAAATGACATAACATACCCCCACTGGCAACAAAATCGCAGTAGGATTTTGCTAACAAGAGGAAGTGCCACAGTGGAGAGGGCTGCACATCCAAGGGAGCAAGGCTGAGAAAGCTTGGAGGATGATATGGAAAAGGCTGATTACAATAATCGTCCTCCCTGCTATAGCTGTGCAAGTAGAGATGTTTTAAAGACAACAAATCAATGCAGAACCCCTGAAAAATATATTATTGTGGTTTGGGTTGGTTTTTTTTTTTTTTACTGTTCTTGTCCTGGTTTTAGTACAGTGTAATAGAAGTGGGAACCCAGGGATACCTAAGCAAACAGGTATGTAAGGATAAACAACTCCTAGCGACTCAGAAAGGGGAAAGTAAGAAAAGCACAGGTTTGACAGTAAAGCAGGTCAATAAAATCATCTTCAAAGTCTAGCTCTACCTTACTACAAAAGGGCTAAAACTTAAGTTTCATATGGAAACCCAACCCCATGTGGCAGAAGTGAAGGAGAGGGAACTGTATGACCTCTAATTAATGCTCTATATTTAAAGCTTGGGTCAAACTGCCTGCAGGCTGCCGAGCCATGGCACACTCAGGAGACACTGCGTGGCAGAAATGCAAAGCATCAACCCAATGTCAGTACAGAAATAAATGCTGTACTTCTAACATCTACCAGAATTTTCCCTGGTTTTGCTTGTGTGTTTTGCCCTTCGTCTTGCTGCACACCTCTGACAGGCACCTTTTCTCTGTAATCTCTTATTAAGTAGGGGAAAATGGCAGTAAGACACCCACTTTACCTTCTTCCTCCTAAGAGCTGGACCTCTTTGGCATTTATACTGACTTTCATTATCAAACCACATTCTAGGAGCTTGATATATCATGTAGTAAAACAAATTTGTAAGTAAAGGAGTCTTGCCTAACGCGGGTTTTCCCATAACAAAATGCGCCTACTACCACCCTTTCTCCATGTGCCTGATGGCTTCAGTAAGTGGCCACGCAGACCATTCTCTCTGAAAGAACAGTCAGCTGTATCTCAGTGGCCGTCCGACATCGCCCTGGGCAGTTCCAGCCCTTACTCTGAAAGCAGGCACAGAAGTGGGACCGAGCAGCCCATTCCCACACACAAGATCCAAAAGCCGCACTCATCACTATATCAGTTACTGACACACAACAGCATCAACGTAGTCTCCTCCCCACTGATTTCAAAAGCAGCTCCCACCAACGCATCCGCCCCTGGCTTACCGTTTAACTGCTTTCTGAGCCAGCATCCTGTTGCCTGCTAGGAATGTGACGCCACCCAAAATGGCCAAGTACTTCAGAGTCTGGAACATGTTGAGCTGAGTCCAGTAGACGTACATGAGTCCCAACATCGCTGCGAAAAAAAAGACAGAGCCCATGGCCGAAACTGCATTTCAAAGATGAACAATTCATTATCCTCAGAACAACTCTACTGCCAGGCCTAAGCATTCAGTTTCCATCTAGTCTCTGAAGTGGCAGATTGAAAGGCTACATGTTATTGCCAGGGGAAGAAGGTGTCTAAGGTCTCCATAACGTTGAAAAATGTGACCTGGCTGGCTTGCAACCCACCCTCTTGCGGCAGAATTATGGACATATTGTAGACGTTAAAGGCTATTAAACTTTGGATTTCAATAGCGGATATTAACCTTTGCACATTTGTAGGAGCTTACAGCTTTATAAAGCTTTCAAGGAAACTGGCTTGGATTAAGCAACACACAGTCACTTGGGAAACAGCAGATCCAATGTTCTCCCAGCCTGATAGGTTTTCAAAATTCTACCAAGACAGTAAATAACTGTGCAACCAAGGGCACAATAAGATTGATGGAAAAAATCGGTCCGGCTGAAGAACAAGAGCAGCTTTCACAGGAAGAGCTTTAAAGAACAGATGTAGACTGCAGTCCCATAGGTTTCTATCCCCAGCAAAACTCCCTGCTTGCAAAAGGATACGCATGCAATAAAGAAAGTGTGACCTCAGGAAACAAGTTCTACTAAGTACAGATAAATGGTGTGCGAGAGGAGCCCGGATAATGACCGCTGTTATAACCTGATGGCCAAAACAGGTTTATCACCATATTAACAATCACGAAAAGCAGGAAGGCAGATGAAAACAAGAGAACAAATGTTATGCTATTATGTCATTATAGTTAATAGACCACAAGCCCATTAAGCACTGGGGCTCTCATCTGTAACTCAGGTGAGAAGGTCAAAGTAGAAAGCCTCTGAGACTTACCAGCATGACCCATGTGAAAAACAAGGGTGCTGGGAGCAAAGCTGAAGTTGGAGATGTTGGCTCCGATCTTTATCCACTAAAAGGAATAGAAACAAAATATGAGTTACAACAGCCTTATAAACACAAACTTTTATTTTAAGCCTCTGTATCAGTATAAAAGAGTAAAGCATGAAGGATAGAAAACAGGAGCAGCAGCAATGATATTTTTCATAGTGTCATAGAATCACAGAATGGTTTGGACTGGAAGTGACCATGAAGGTCATCTTGTCCAACCTCCCTGCAGTGAGCAGGGACATCTTGAACTAGATCAGGTTGCTCAGTCCCATCCAACCCGACCCTGAAACCTCACCAATACAAACGTGAACTCCAGAGACCAGTGGGCATCACTAACTGAATGCCGGCTTTCAGTGAGATAAGCTAGTGGGAAATTGCTGCTGAGCAAGTAAGGAATCATTTCATCATCCAAATAAGGAGTAATTTAACTTGACTAGATGAGACTTTATATTGCATTAAGTTCAGAACACTGGTCTGACAATAGTGAGCAGCAGTAGGTTTTTCAACTACAGACACACAAATACCAATTATGTCCATGAATGCAAATCAGTCTGATAAGAGTAAGTAACACAGATTTTGTGACGGATATGTTAAGTGCGAGGCAGAACTACTGTTTTTTCCCCTGTGGAAGTGTAATGTTAGTTATAACTTAATCTGCCCACTGTTATTCAACATCCTAGCACAAGCACACTGAAGCAACTCACCCCACCTACTTGTACTTGGCAGCAGCATTTTTCTGTTTTGACTATAAGCTCAAAAAAAAACAGTTTAGGGAAAAGGCAAAACCAGACCAATGCTCCACACTGACGTTTGTTGGCTGTGAGTGCAGCACTGCTGTGCTAGTCATGATTAACCAAGAGTTTTAACACAACCTAAGTGACTTTAGACTAGAAGGGAAAAGGTTGCTTTTTTTCATGGCCCACTTGACTCACCAGAATGAGCAGCAGAAGCAGAGGGGAGAGCACCAACGCTGTGAAAGTGTTAGATACCACAGTGGGAGGCCTCTTCTCAGGTTCCCTGAAGAGGTGCTGCAAACAAACAAAACCAGCTCCTAAGGAGGAGTATTCCAACAGAACAACTTCTCAGCTCCCCAGAGGACCAGCTGCAGCCCTGGTGCTCTTCCCAGACATTCCTCTGGATGATAAGCATCCCTCTTAAGGCAAAGACTGACTCTTTAAGGAAGTGTCTATTCTAGTCTCTGCACATTTGATTTCTTGCACAGTTAACTTTTCCTTGTGCTCACAGACACACTTGTTAGCTTGTCATCAGCACAGATGGCTGGAATGAAGCCATCTTCAGAAGCAGAGAGCTTTCTGTGGCACTCACCTAGTCAAATTTACATCTGAATATTCTCAGTGACACCAGCTGCTCTCTCACAGGTAGGACACACAGCTTATTTATACTTAATCCAGAGGACTGCAATAGATTTCTTTCCGTTAGGCAGTAACTCTGATATTTCTCTAATTACATTACTTACACAGTATTTTTTTTTTTTAATAAGAGATGACTTTTCAAAAATATATAACAATAAGAACAAATAATCCTAGTAGGACTAGCCTTCCATCTCCACGTATCTTTCTGTTTTGACTGTACCTGGATTTCTGGTTTGGGAACAAAGAGGTTCTTGGACTGGACTGTGGATGGCGCATCCTCTTCTGGGAATTTGACCACAACATCAGCCTGAAAGGAAATCACGCAGCTTCATGAAGTTTCATCTTAGTCTATTATAAGTTTTATAAAACCTATTCCATTACTTTGTCCCCTTTCCTTATTTGTCCACCTACGACTGACATGATTTTTACAGGAAACTAAGAAAAAGCCACCAGATTTTTTAAGCAGCAATTTATCTTAAGCAGAGGCAGGAATGCAATTCACCCATCACCAAGAACTGGATGTATTTCCAGCACAGCAAGCACAGAAAGGCTATACCGCAAAGTGTTTGCTGTGAAACTACAGTCAAACGCATAAACATTCTGAAGTTTATGTTCTACCACGTGATGAAATCAATGTTCACTTCAGTCTTTCTTTGATGCTTACTTAAAAGTTTAAAACGTACAATAAACCTCAGAATCCATAAATGGCCAAAAGGAATCTGCCTCACTACAAAGACATTTAAGCTATTTTCCTCTTAGCTCTCCTGTTAGACTGCCCATAGTCTCAAAGCCACATCACCACACTTCCAGCTACATACCACATTCCACAGGATTGGATTCTCCAGAGTGGCATCTCCAATTATCAAGTAGAGAGTGTAGGTACCAGAGGCAGAGTCAAACTCAGTCTTTCTTTCAGAGGTATCCAGTTCAAACTTGTACACGTTCTTGCTGTCTGGTTCTGCAACAAACACTACCTCCTGGCCAGTCTTTTGGTTGTGAAGTCGGACAAAAGTCTGAAAAGAAAGATTGCAACTTTTTTTGGACTATCTCATAGGGCTTTTTTCCTATTTTATAGGATCATAGAATGGTTTGGATTGGAAGAGACCTTAAGTCCATCCATTTCCAGCCCCTGCCATGGGCATGGACACCTCCCACCGGACCAGACTGTTCATGGTCCCATCCAACCTGGCCTTGAACACTTCCAGGGAAGGGGCATCCATGACCTCCCTGGACAACCTGCGCCATTGCCTCACTACCCTCATCATGAAGAATTTCTTCCTAATGCCTAATCTAAATCTTCCCCCCTCCAATTTAAAACCATTCCCCCTCATCCTATCATTACCTGCCCTTGTAAAAAGTCCCTCCCTAGCTTTTCTGTAGGCCCTCCTCAGCAACTGGGAGACTGTTATAAGGTCTTCCCGCAGCCTTCTCTTCTCCAGGCTGAACAGCCCCAACTTTCTCTGCCTGTCCTCACAGCAGAGGTGCTACAGCTCTTTTATATAGGAAAAGGAAGTATAGATACAAGGACTTTTTCAGCAAATAATCTATATTAAAAAAAAAGTCAGAAGCGTGCGTTTACAGCTCAGGCTACTTGCTCTCATTTTACTAAGTTAAATAAGACACAGTACCAGTGCCAGAAGAGGCTTCGCTTAACATACTGCTAAAACAAATTACCTGAATCCACTTCCCATCTACCATGACCAGTGATCTTTCACAGTCCACGTCAGAAACACAAGGGTTCTCAAAAACTTATCAAATCTTTTCAAGAGCAACTGTCACCTTGGATGCTTCAACATGGAACACCTCTGTGACTCAGTAATGACAGAAATTTGTCCTAACCTGATGCGGGATGAGTTCAGCTCCACTGTTCACATCTATCAGCTGGAAGGATAAAGCAAAATTCTGATGGCTGTCGGCAGTGAACGAGCCCTTGGCTTTGGATGGGTAGGCAACCCTAGGAGGAAAAAAACAACCAGAACTGAAGTGATCTTTCAAGACAAGGCCTAGCGTTCAAAGAAATCGAGGCATGCAAGCCTGCCTAGCAGTACTGCAGTCAAACAGGTGAACTATTTGATCAAAAAGTCAAGTGAACTAACATGTTTTTCTCTCCACCATAAATATAGTGAAAATAAATTAATTGAATTTAGCAGGATTTTTGAGCTACATACCTTGCTCATTTTCAAATAAAATAGTTGTTTGGTGTACAGTTCAAATGAAGAGCAGAGGAAGGTTTTGCCAACCCCACACCCCACTTTTCCTTTTAGCCAAGGCTATGCTACGACCACAGGTGTGATGACAGCAGAACAGAAAAGAGACACTCAAACTTCAGCACAGGAAGGTTGCATGAACACATGCAGAGTGGCCCTAGAGTATTTGTGCAACCTGAATTACCTTCCATGCCTTACATTTTAACTGATGTCAGTTAGAAAAAACAACCGCGTGAAGTTCAAGTACACCTAGCAATGGTACAGCCATATCCCCCTAAGCACAATGTATGTGTTGCTTGAGAGCATCTCTAGTGAAGTCCAAGAATACCAGAAATATGAATGCAATTCCCATATATTGCTTTCACAACGCTGAGATGCCAAAAAAGGAACAGAAGACTCTGGCTGCCCAACTTCTGTAAGTACTTATTTCAGCATTAAGGAAACACCTATAAAAATAATCAGTATCCTCCCAATGAACTCACAGGTTCAAGAGAAACAGCACAACTATAACTCTGTGGTTATTCCAACGCAAGATCCCTTTTGTTTAGCTGAGCTTGGTAAAGTTCAGATGACCTCCAGTCTAGAGCCAGAGTTGCCCCTTGAACAATCAGACACATTGAGCTGTTTTACCTGGTTGTTTTTGGTGCAATGCTCTGATCTTTATCCACAGTAGAAAGATCTACATTAGTAATCCCAACTTCTGTGGAAACTTTCACTTTTAGCTGCAACAAAACACAACAGAAAATTACTCAGAGCACTCCACGTATATTAATTATGTCAAGTTCACTGCAGAAACTTCAGCTCTTCTGTCCCCTTCCCCAGAGAGGGTCATCACTAAGCTAGAACCAGAACTGAACCTGAGCAGAAGGACCTACAATTACAATATCTTCTGGCAAAGCTCCTGCTTAAGTCACTAACCCATACCAACTCCCTTCGTCCACTGCACATCAGCCAGCTCTGAAGACATCAGCTCCTCAGTCACATCAGAGTTAGCTACCCGTTGTAGAACTGTTTTTAGTGAAACAGTCCAACTATCCAGATCCAACTAGTTTTCCTTTTAAACTAGCAGAAACTAGCTATTAAAGATTATATCATATGTGATACAACTTAAAGCTGCATGTACACATGTACTTCTGCTTACTGGATAGCAATGCGAGAGGGGAGGAGGTATCCAGACAGCAACCAGCTGTGCCTGGTCGGCTCCCAACGCCTAACAGGTTTCTGCTGATTTTATTACCATCAGGCAAAACCCAAAGGATTCCTGCAGACCTGCACTTTGTTCAGCAAGCCTTCCTTCGGAGTCGCAGCATTTATCACCTAGAGCAGGGCAGCCAACAAGGCCCTACCATTTATCATTCTCCTTTGTGCTGCGCTGTATAAACCCAGAGCAGAGAAATGACTTCCTGCCCTCTCCCCAGCCCAAACCACAGACTATCTAGGAACTGAATCTTGGCGGCTTTGACTGATTTCAGTCCTTCTCTCAAACATAAGCAGTTACTGCAGTCTGTAGTTTTTAATTAGCACATTTCTTCTCAGAGCTTACAAATGCTCGCCTGGAGAAATAAAGTTTCATTGCCAAGATATTTTTCATTATATACTACAGTTTGTTATTACAGGTTTGCTCATGTGAACCCGCCCCACACCCTCGCCCTGAAAAATAAATCACAGGGAACCAGTGGGAAAATTATGCAAAACCATAAATCAAACTATTCAGGTCATACTTCAAATGCAACAATCTTGGCAGTTCATTTACAATAAAAAGTGTAATTTAAAATAGAGGTTAACCCTGAAAAACGATCCATTAACATGTATACTATTCAGGCTAACTTTAGTAAAACCTTAATTTGTTCCAAGATAGGAGCAAAGAAAGATGGAGCAATGAGATATTAATTTTAAAAAGTTAGGTGAAGGTAACTCAGAGCTGCTGCACACAGACCCTCCAGCTGAACAGTACACAAACACCTCTCAAATATTTTAATGCCAGGAAATGTAGTCTCTGCCTGGAGTAATAACCCACTGGTTTAGCTCATTACTGTCAAAACGATGGTGCATTAAGGACAATTAATGCTAATAACAGTAAAGAAAAAAAAAAGCGGTTCCCCCAGCAGTCCTCCCCCATAACAATGTGTCTTATTAGAAGCAGCTCACACAAAGCCACCCCAGTGTTAATGCATTCCCACCCATACTGCTGTGTGCCAGCAGCCAGCTTAAGCAGGACCAATCAGTCCCCTTTTGACACTCCTAAGTGCCATTACTACTACAACGGCAACATCAATTTGCTACACAGAGTGAAGGTCAGCAGTTGTAAATAAGCGTCTTCCTCCACTCCAAGCTGACTATGTTGGAAGACTTTTAAAGCTCATCTTTTCCTTAAACAGGCGAGGTGCTCAGGGACACTGTTTAGAGGCAGATAGGAATGGTTGGAGTTGATGACCCAAGAGGTCTTTTCCAACCTGGTGATTCTATGAATAAGGGCAAAACCCCTGGGAATAGGCATCACTGGAGAACGCTCTTGACTCCTTCCTAGGGCTCTAGAGCTCATACTAACACACGACAAACACTTAGCTTTCATACAACAGGCAATCATCAAGCAACTGCTAGCCAGGTCTGAGATTTACAGACTCGAACGCTGAATGCTCTGAAGAACTAATATTCTTAGTAATCATTCTTACATAGCTACTTTGGGCTGCTATATAAACTCTTCCACTGTTAGCCTTTGGTCATATGCTGCCAGATCAGCACCTAAGTGATAAGTCACTTTTGAGATTTACACAAATCTCCTTTGATCATGTATTAATCTGGTTAGTGGTCATGATCCGGAGTTGAAATCCAAGGCATTACAGAAAAACATGTGATAAAAATGCCATACAATTGCAATATCTTTAAGAGACAGTAATAAAAAGCCATCTCAGTGAAAAGGCACAGAATTAAAATGCCATCAAAAACTGTACTCACCTCAATTTTGTTTGCAATAAATCGCTTATCTCCATCAACGCTGATGGAGAAATCATAATATCCACTGGCAGGTTTCACATTCATGAAGTTCAGCTCAAAAACATCTCTGTTTAAAAAAAAAAAAGGCAAGGCGCATCCTTTAGGACAGCAGACTGCAAACAGGTATCATCTTGCTACCCTAAAGTCTCCAGATATGCTAGATGAAGCAGGCAAACAGACAAATGAAGCATTAACCTAACATGGCTAAGCACAGCAGGGAAAGAATTCTTCAAAGAGCCCCGAAGTCAGAAGAACATTGCAATTCCCTGCTCCCAATACAAGCAAAAAGCAGCAGAAATTCACCATCACTACTGAACACACTCAGTCAGCCATTACAACTACAGCATTTTGAGTTTTCCATCATACAATCGTTTCTCTGGTGGAAGAGCACGTAAGGAAAATAAGCTCAACACTGTTTCAGTAACACCCGTTTGCCTTATCAATGGTAAAAGTAAGATTATACTCTTACCCTGACAGCGCAAATGCTGTCTGTTGAAGGACAGTAGCTTTGCTAGATGCAGACTTGGCATAGTCAAGCTTTACAGAAGCTTGAGTCAGTGGCTGGGACATGACATCAGTCACTTGTAGCTACAAACGGAAAACAAGAATTTCTGTGAGTGCCTTCTCAAAGCAGCGTCTGGTAAGCCCTGGATAAGCAGAGGTTCCTAAGAAGCTTTTCATAAAAGCACTAAAACCCCAGATCTACTGGAACTTGAGTCCTGGTGCTAAAAATGAGAGATATCACCTTACAGTCAGCCAGCCCAGACCCGCAGGATTAAAGACTAAGCGAAAACCCAAGTTAAGATTTGGGGCTAAGGACTTACCCTGAGCACAGGCTGATGGTGAGACACAGCTGCTGGCCCATTGGGGACAATAATAACAGGCAGGTGGTAGCGGTTCTGAGATAAAGAACCCGCTGCACAAGCGACACTGAAGGCCTCTGAGAGTGTTTCAAAGTTTTTCTTGCTAAAAATTGCATTCATCAACTGGATAATTTGATCCTGAAAGAGGAAAAGCAAATCACATGTAAGCACCAGCAGTTTACCACAACACTGCTAACTCGTCAAGTACAGTGCTATTAATAATAACATCATTCATAGACTAGTTTAATTCTGCTTTAAAAAAACCTCGAGTTATGAGGTTACCCCAAATTAGCTACTTTTGAATGTCCCATTAGCATTCTTGTTCTTGGCTGGGAAGTTCCCACCACAATTGCTTAGTTTGTGCTGACAATTTGCAAACCCAGAATTTGGATCTACCTCTTTAAACTACGTTTCAGAATGCAAGATGCCATCAGCTCAGCTATCCAGACTGCATGCAGCTGCAAAGGACAGTTTGGCTCCAGCAGCCGTAGGCATACGGTGGAGAAGGACTAGGCTAGATGTCCTGGCTATCTGCCAAGCTGAGAAGGCCACAAAGAGGTGCTGCAAAGCATCCTAATGGCTCTGGAAGGAGCCAGTCTAGGCCCATGCAGGCTTATCCCCTTAGGCTCAGCAGTGTCCTCAAGCTAAGAGGATTAGCTTTAAAGCAGTACCACCAGGAGCACAGAGCCAGCTTTGGCTCTGGGATGTGCAAATGCTAAGTTGTGCTCTCCTAAGCAGGACTGGGACTGCATCCCCCAGCTGGTTTTGCAGTCTGACTTTCTGAAGTTAGTGTGTTTGCACCACACTCCACAAGGTATGCCATATTATTCAGATTCTTCCATTACTCCCAGCTAGTCTGGAAAGAGGAAGGTTTGGTTACCTGTACTTTGATCCACGCAAAGGATTATGGGATAAAACAGGAATAATCCCAAATAAAGCCACAGGCATACAATTTTGTAACTTACAGACAAAGAACCCTTTTAAATGAAATCCACTGCATCCCAAATTTTCACTCTCCTACCTGTATTAACGAGCACCAACATACATCACCCAACTAGAGAAAGCATTCAGATGGATCTGTGAAACTCCCACATAGTGCAAATCCTGCCGTTTTTCATTTATATGGAATGCATGACACAGTGACACAGTTCTAGATCTTAACCCACAACCGACACACTCATTTAAATTGGGGGGGAGGGAAGGAAGAGGGAGAGCTGTTTTTTAAGACATGTTCATTTTGAAAGAGAGATTTGTGCCATTCTGACAGCACCCTCACCATTCACATGGGAGAAAGCTTTAAGCCCCAACAACAGCACTCCTGACAGCACAATTCTGAAACAGCACTAAACAATTTTCTTTAATTGGTCTTTTTTTTAAACATCATTTGGACTCTGACAGTTTGAATTGTGTGTAGCAGAGTCACCACCTCAAACGTGACATCAAAATTACTTTGCATTAGTCTGTTTGGCAGCAGCATGGAAGAGAGCCAGGAACAAACTCAGATGTCTTACACTGGCTTCTGTCTCAACCCTGCCACTTTGGCTCGTGCTTTAGGGAGCTGCCATTCTCAATCAGAAGTGGATCTACCTCAATTAACTTGCTGTGGGAAAAAAAAATACCAATAGATACCTTGCAGTAATGATTTCTAGCTTGATCAAGCTCAAAAGGTATTTCCAACAGTCTTTCATTTTAGACAACAAGTTTTTGCATCTGAATTCCTGTAGGTGCACTGTACTGATGTTGTCCCCCTTCTGAGCACACCAAACTAGGGCACCTGTATTTCCTCACAGGTAAATAACATTGGCAAAAGACTTTGAAATGCTGGCAAGTGTTAGGCAAGTGCTGAATGCAAGAACAAACTCTGGAACAAGAGGGGTTTTTTTAACAGCTTTTCTCAATAAACAAAGGAAGAAGAGGCCTCACTTGCCATTTCCTTCTGTACATTTGAAAAAGCAAAAAAACAAAACAAAACAAATTCAGCCTGTGACCTGGAAGGTGGAATTTCCTCCTGCATTCTGTTACTTAGCCTTCCCTTCAAGGTGCATACTCACTATATTTTCCAGCAGAAACTCTACCCAGTTATACCAGCCTCTTGCACTGGGCAAGAAGGAAAACAGATCCTTTTTGTGCACTACAGTGTGCAAGGGGTGTAAAGGCAGATACAGACCTCCTTCATTGCTGGCTCAGTACCCACATGGTCCGACAGCTTATACGCAGCAGCAACAAACAGTGCAGTAGTCTCAATTCCTTCTTCAAACTGCAGATAAACTCCACCCAAGTCATCCAGGCGAGCAACAAGATCCTGACAGAAAGAGTTATTAAAATCTAAATAGCATTCTAGTAGATCCACAGAAGTTAATTCTGCCAGGCCTGTAATCAAAAGTATCTGTAAGGGATCACTCAAGTATTTTGTAATAGTCATTTAGAAATGGGAAGAAACCTTCACCCTTTACTGGATTTAATTGTACTTAGAAGTCAAGGCTTTCTGTCTCAGTCCACTACGAAACAGTTAAAATCCAGAAGAAATATCTGCTTGAAAGAAAGAGCCAAGCCAACCCACACCATGCACACAAGGAATTAGCCAGGTTGCTTTTTTTTCATCTTGTGTTTCACATTAATACATTATTTACTACTACAGAGGTCTAACAAATTCCTGAATAATTACAGAGCGTAGTGTGTTCCTACCTCTATCTCCTCAACAATGCCACTTAGATCTGCCTGCTGGGACAAGTAAGATGCCGTCTCCAAAGCCTGGATGGTTCTTAAATAAGAACAAAGAAAATCAAACAATTGTATAATTTTCCTTCCTTGAAAGCAAAACATCATTTGAATCAAAGCAGCTGCAGTTCCTATTGTGAATGAAGTGTAAACCAGCTGTTACTGCATTCAATCAGCTCAACCAATAAATCTAGAATGATTTAGTGGAAACGTAGAATTCGGTAGGTTACACCACTTTATCTGCATCGGTGCTGTGATAAACTCACAGATTCAAAGGCAGAGAAGAAACCAGACTTTGAACCCTGCACAGCACAGATGCCCAGATTTGCTACTCGTGCTTCCAGGAATCCTTTTTTTTTGGTCAAAAAAGCAAATTTTAAAAGGTTCCTTTTCTTTCCCAGCTTTTAAGGAAATCCCTCCTTTCACAGTAAAATCACTTAGTTCTTTGGTGATGAATGCCAAGATCCCTTCTGCTTACTGGCACATTTTTCCCATCTCACAGTACAGGCACCCCAACCTACAAAGACCAGGACTGAGGAGGAGCATCCACACCACTGAAACTGTAAAGGACACAGAATTGTGGCTGAGTTAAGTAAAAAATTTGTCATGAATCTTTTAAACCAGGAGGCTTCTTTGGGATGTGCCCTCTTTATAGACCATTATTCTTGAACTAAGAGAATGCACAAGTTCATTTGCAAAATCACACAGAAAATAGCCCCAAATCGTATTTCTTATTCCCCCCGGGGGAAAATAATGAATTGGACAAATACAAATGAAAACTACCTACTCTACTACATCTATATTACAAAAATTAAGTGTTAAAATACTCTTTACTCCAAAATCCAACTGTCTAAAGGATGACATTCATGAGTGAATCATTTCCATCTGAAACACTTACGCCAGCACATTTTCTTCTTTGCTAAGACGAGCAGTGAGAGCACTAAGAGCTTCCTGAGAAGCTAAAGGAAGGCCAAAGCTACTCAGGGCTCCAACGGCATGGAAGATCTGAGTGATTGAGGAATCCTCGCTGACAGCTGCAAGCAGCAGCTCTCTGGTCTCATTTGAAATGGTAACCTGGAAGAACACAGGGAACACAATTGATTCAACACACTTGACTGGTGAGCTATAACAAGTTTTGTGGGGAAAGCTCTTTATCATTCATTACCTTTAGCTTAATTAATTAAATTCTCAAGTTTTGCTGTCAACTATCAATTAGTAAGGATAATCCATGATTCAGATTTATCCCAGTAACTGACTTCTGCTTTTCACCTGGCATCACATCATTGCATAACAGCCGGTGGTGTTGGTGAGAATTGGGGCTTGGATAACTCATCCACAATTCAGATTTGTATCATTGCAGTGTTTCAACACAGAATTTACATCCAACAAGTTTATCATTTGCCCAAAGAGCTTTTATTTGACACAGCTGTTGTGAACTCTTAAAATTGGCTGGCTCCTCTTTTCTTAGTAACTGATCAGAATTATCCCCTCAGAATTACTCCAGCCAAATATTTGCTTTATATCTTTATATAAAGTACTCCCAGACACGTCATAACTTATTTACCCAAGACACAACAGAGAGTACAATCCACAAAAAGAAAGCAAAAGAAGAAGCTACGCATAAAATAAAACCAGGGAAAAGATGAAGGTAAATATTTTCTTTTAACACCAATTGTCAGAGCTCAGGGCTCCAAACTCACCTCACAGCCCGACAGGACCCGGATGGACTGTGCAGCGTAGAAGAGGGAATCGACACTGCTGGAGTCCACGTGAGATTTGATGAAATTGCATGCAGCCTGTAAAGAAAGAGAAGTTAAGTGAAGCCTGTTGCTATAAGTTAAGGCACTGAGAGGAGATTTACATGATACTCTAAGACAATTTCATGTATGCTGTTCTGCATTTTTATACTGAAAAAGGCAAACAAAATCCCCAGTAATATTTCCAATGCAGTAAAGCCTAGAATCCCCCAGATCCTACTCTGCCAAGCGCTGCACAGAAACAAAGGTGGTGCCTGCTAAAAGAAATAAGTGCTTTTCACAACCAGAATTCAAATTTAAATTGAACATAATTATAAAACTTATCAAAATATAAGTCCCATGGGTATATTTAGTAGGGAAAGTCTCCCAGGATAGAAAACAGAGGAGCAGAAATTCCGTGGGCGAGCTTCCTTCCCAGCTGTACATCACACACACCATTAATGGATGCAGATTACAGAATTTCAAAACATACGCAAAGAAAAGTCAGGTAAGCAGCTACAGTATGAAGGCAGCAATGTGACTGCTCAGAATCCGCAGACAGTTTATTATTAAGTCATGAATCATTAGGAGTCCTTTTTAACCAGAAAATAACCAAGAATTTAACTGCTTATGCTCAAATACCGCTGGTTTATGTATGTGGAGAACAAGCCTTTACAAGTATAACAGGATTTTAACGATACCATTACCTAGGAATACTGAGACATATTCAAATGTTCTGTCCGGCTATTATTTTTACTAACTTCTGTCAGCCTCACGACATGAAGACACACGCTGTCTAGAAAAAAACTCTTGTTGAAAACCTCAAGGAACAAATAAACAAACACTGTCTACCTGCAGAAACAAAGTCTGTATTATCAGTGGCAAAACTAGGAAACATTAAAACCCTCATAAATGAGTGCAGCAATTCTCAAGCTGACCAGTAACCGTGCAATGTGGCGAACCACAACTCCAGAAGCCTCCCAGTCAAGCGTTTGTGATGCAAAACACTCAAAGAGAAACTACATGCAAACGGTTTAGAACCACTGAGCTGGCTGAATTGATGAGGAAAGCACTAACTCAGGTTTACTGCGCAGGTAAGCGTACACGTGCACATGTCCTTGTTAAGGACAACCTGCAATGTTTAAATAAGAAATGCTTAAAGATATGAAAGAGCAGGAAGCATCACACTGATTCCATAGCCTTTATTTCTAGTCTGCACACATACATACAAAAATAGGAAGATCAAACGATTTTGCCGAATTCAGCACTGGAACCAAAATAAAATAATGAGACCTCTAGTTAACAGGACAAAGAAGTAAACATGCCACAGGCAGAATTCTTCACAAAACGGTGAAACAAACTGCTGGCTACAGTAATACCACAACAGGCCATGGAGAAGTGAGCCCCAGACCCACCATTTAGAAGCACTAAGAGCAAGACAGCCCATGGCACCATCTGCCAGAAGAAAGATGCAATTTATTCAAGTAGCACACCTGAAAAACTGTAATTAGAAACGCGTCCCTGCAGTATTTGCTAAGCACACAATGTACATAAGCTCGAGGCGTTCCTCACAGTCCTGTCAAAGTGCAGGTCAACAGATAAAAGCATCGTGCCTCATCTCTGGCTGCTGCGCTGCACCAGCAGCCCCTCAGCACAGCCAGGGCCGGGCTGGGGAAGCAGCAGCACCGCCACGAACCCCTCCGCTCACCTTCTCATCCGCCACCCGCACCCCAAGGCTGCTCAGCCCCACGATGGAGTAGAAGGCGGCCTGCAGGTCGGTGAAGGGCCGCTCCAGTGCTGCCCTCAGCCGGGCCAGGTCCTGGGGGGTGAGGTGGTGGCTGGGGGCCAGGCCTTGGGCACCCCCGAGGAGGAGGAGGAGGTTGAAGGCCGCCGCCAGGCGCAGCCGCAGGCCTGCGGAGAGACAACGAGGTTACCCCGCGGCCCTGCCTCGCCCCGGCGGCCACCCCGCCATCCCCCGGCTCCGTCCCTGCACGAACCGCCCTGCCCGGCCCCCACGGACCCCCCCCGCCATCCCCCGGCTCCCGTGACTCCTGCCCCGCGCCTCACCCGGCGCCGCCATGATGCCGCGCGCCCCTCGCGCCACCGCGCCGCTTCCGCGCTGCTTCCGCCCCGGCCCGCACCACCTCGTCAGCCCCGCGGGGGAGCTGGGAGGCACCGTTCGCGTGGCAGGGGGCATCGGCCCCGCAGGAACCCGCGGAGAACGCCGAGAATCTGGGAGAAGGAGCGGCGAGCGGGAGCTGGCAGAGTGTGAGAGGGAGCCGGGCGGCGGAGGGGCCACCTGTGAGGAGGAGGCAGTGGCGGCTCCCCCCTCGCAGTGGGAGTGGAACAGGCCAGAAGGGCGGGGCCCGGCGAGGATGTGGGCGGTGCTGATTGGCCGAGCCGCTCGCGGAGGCCACGCGCCGCGGCGCCTTAAAGGGGCCACGTACTGCGGGGCCGAGCGGTGTGACAGGGGACGGGATCATAGAATCATAGAATCGCCAGGTTGGAAAAGACCCACCGGATCATCGAGTCCAACCATTCCTAGCAATCACTAAACCATGTCCCTCAGCACCTCGTCCACCCGTCCCTTAAACACCTCCAGGGAAGGGGACTCAACCCCCTCCCTGGGCAGCCTCTGCCAGTGCCCAATGACCCTTTCCGTGAAAAAATTTTTTCCTGATGTCCAGCCTGAACCTCCCCTGGCGGAGCTTGAGGCCATTCCCTCTCGTCCTGTCCCCTGTCACTTGGCTTGTTGTGCACAGTAGAGAGAAAGCTTTGGGGAATGGCCTCAAGCTCCACCAGGGGAGGTTTAGGCTGAACATCAGGAAAAAATTTTTCACAGAAAGGGTCATTGGGCACTGGCAGAGGCTGCCCAGGGAGGGGGTTGAGTCCCCTTCCCTGGAGGGGTTTAAGGGACGGGTGGACGAGGCGCTGAGGGACATGGTTTAGTGTTTGATAGGAATGGTTGGACTCGATGATCCGGTGGGTCTCTTCCAACCTGGTGATTCTATGATTCTATGACTGCTGTGGAGATATTTTACAGGGAAGAAGGACTGGATGCTGTGGGCCTTGTTGATATCGAGCAACTCTGACAAGACCTTGAAACAGAGACCTCAGAGGAAAACGAGAGCTAGTTTGGTGGGAGCAAGTACCAACTGAGAGAAAAGCAAAAGAAGAAAAACACCAACATAGTTAATTTTAGTCTAACTTGTATTTTTTGGCATGCACAGTCGTTTAGCCAATAATATGTTAGTAGTAGCCTTATGGACAGCTACCTTTAGCCAATAATACACTGTAGATAGCCTCGTGGACAGCCTATTATGTAACCCAAAAGGGTATATAAAGAATCAGATAACTCAATAAAGTGTCTTCGATCTATCAGATTGAAGTCCGTGCCTTAATCCCCTCACGCTGCCATGCTGTACCTGCTGTACCTGCTGTGTTTGCTGTGCCACGGGCTACGTGCCGTGCTGTATCATGCCAACTCACACTTTTGGGAGCTCCCTGTGCTGCTGGTCTCGGGGCCCCGCTGCACCTCTTTCATAGAATCATAGAATAACCAGGTTGGAAGAGACCCACTGGATCATCGAGTCCAACCATTCCTATCAACAATTCCTATCAATTTCCTGCTGGCCCAGCATCTCTCTGTTTCAGCATCTTCCCTGCAGTGGTCTGCTGGGGTGTCAGCAAGCCCCCGAACACCCTGGGGCTGAACGGAACCACCACCAAGCGCTGCAGGGCTGCTAATCCACCTGGGATGCAGTTACCTCTGAGACCCCTAAGTGACTGGCAGTGGGTGTCAGCCTCTCCCATCAACCCCCAGCTAACCTCCTGCTCTTAATTACATCAGACCGCCACAGCCAGGCTGTGCCAAAGCCACTGGGTCCTTGGCTGCTGCTGGCCAAAAGCTTTTTCTTCCCAGCAAAGCCGGGGCAGAAAGGGCAGTGCCCTGCTGCATGCTTCCCAGGGAGAAGCCTGGAGTGCTTATTTCTCATGAGCTTTGTTGGCAAGACCCTGGAGAAGTGCCCTTGTTGGCCAGGAGGGAGCCCCCTGGGTCAGCAGGGAGGCTTATGGGAGGTTTTTGAAGGTAAACAAGAAGCACCCCTCTCTCAGATTCATCTATGGATGCATGCGAGGTTCAAGGGATCATTTCAGTGCTCCCTGCTTTAGAGGAGCCTTATTTTGCATCTCTTCATCTTCTCCCCTAAGTATCAAATAAAAAACCAAAAAGAAACGGAAACCAAAGTAGGTTCAGCCCAGCTCTGCTGTCCAAACCTCTCAGTTAACCAAGCTGGATTTCCCCCAGGTGTGTAACTCACACTATTTGCCCTGTTTTGACTATTTCCAGTGACTGGTGGGAATGGTCACAGCATCGCTATCAGGGACCCGAGCTCCTGCGGCCAAGTAAGATGCCTATCGTTGGGCAAATAGGGAACAGGCAGGTGTGCCTCCAGGTCCCTGTTCCACGGGAGACAGAGCAGCCACATGTGCCACAAGCTGTCCTGCTGCTCACTGCCCTCCTGGAAGGCCCCTGAAACTTAGGGGAAAGGGCTGTGCTTCCTCCTGCAGAGGGCACTGGGAACTTTTGCTTTTTGCTTTTCAGGGAAGCTCCCATGGAGTCGGCGCAGCTCCTGTATACGTGTCCGTCCCACTGCCACTCTGCTGTCCGCATGTTTTGTAGTGTTTGCTGCACGTAACGTGGACAAGGCTCTTGGCCTTGCTGGGGGAAACCAAGGATGTGACAACCACGGAGCTGCTTAGAATCATAGAATCACCAGGTTGGAAAAGACCCACCGGATCATTGAGCCCAACCGTTCCTATCAAACATTAAACCATGTCCCTCAGCGCCTCGTCCACCCGTCCCTTAAACCCCTCCAGGGAAGGTGACTCAACCCCCTCCCTGGGCAGCCTGTTCCAGTGCCCAATGACCCTTTCTGTGAAAAAGTTTTTCCTAACGTTCAGCCTGAACCTCCCCTGGCGGAGCTTGAGGCCATTCCCTCTCATCCCAGCCGAGAAGGCAGTCTGCTTCTCTCTCTGCGCTGGAGCCACGGTGTGATGTTGGCTCCTCTTTGGGTGACTCTGAGGAGGGGATGAGACAGCTTTCCTGGTGGCTTTGTAAATCCCTGCTGAGATGTGCTGCCCCTCACTCTGTTTGACAGTGCCAAACCACCAATCTCACCCAAATCCCCCAATTATTAAGCACGAACTTGTTTGACCACCTCAACACAGGAGATGCTCACAGCATGGATGTGTAGCCGTATGAGGATGTGGGCACCCATCTACCACGGATGGGCATGATGGGATGAGGATATGGATGCCCAACTGTGCCATGAGCATCTCCCAAACTGAGGATGCTCCATTTTCCCTTCAGGAGATGTAGCTCCGATGAAGTGCGTTGCAAAATCCTGTCACTGCAGCTTTCCCGCGGGAAGGGAAAATGTTCTGATTTTGATATTCTGCCCCAGAAAGGGCTTTTGTTTTGCTTATTTTGGTTTGCTTCACCTTAAGCTTGCAGTCACCAAAAGACATGTTTTGGCATTTCCCATCCTATTGCCCTTCCTGGAGAGAAACCTGGGTGAGGGGAAGATTTTTTTTTTTTTGCTCAGGGCTGGAGTAAAGCCAAACTAAAATGACCTGAAAATCTCTTGTGAGATGGCATTGCTCTTCAGTTCAAACTATCAGACGAGTCTCTAACCATGCTCTAGCCCTGCTCTGGTCTGTATTAGGGGATGAACATACAATCCCCAGGGATGCTGCTGGGACCCCACCACTGCCCTGGGGGAAGGCACCGGAGCTGGCCAAGGGAATATGAGGAGACTGGCTGGCTCTGCCACCTTCTCCTGGGGCTGGAACACCCAACAAGCACCAGCCCAGAGTCGAGAGAAGTCTGGAGACCTGCAGCTGAGCTCTTCTGCTGTGACAGATGGAAATGAGGAGGGTTTAGGTTTTTTTTATGAGATGAGTGAGAAAAAGCTAAAGGCCACTTTTGCAATTAAGTGCCTTAAATGTGGATTTTATTTTGATGTAATGGGATGGTTATTGCATATAAAAGAAGTGCCAGATGGTTGTTAAAACCACTTTTACTAAGTTCTAATAACCATGCATTTGACCTGTAGCCCATCAAGAACAGCAGTCCCTCATTATAAAACAGCTTGGGAGCCCTCAACGCGGGCAGAGCCTTTGGCTGGTCCTTGCTGGGACCTTTACAGGGCAGGGCTTGGCAGGATGCTTTACTCATTTCTATCCGAGCTTCAGTTTGTTGTTGGTGGTGGCAAGGACAGAGGGATAGGGAGGTGTGAAAGAAATGCACCAGCCTGGGGAGAGGGGCCAGGAGCCCTCTATGGGGTGCAGGGCAGAGCTCTCCTCTGCTGCCTCACCTGCCACCAAGGGACTTGGAGGAGTGAGCATGGAGGGTGGAGGATGAAGGATGGAAGATCATAGAATCATAGAAGGTTTGGATTTGAAGGGAACTTTAAAGATCATCTAGTCCAACTAGGTAACGTTGCTCAAAGTCCAGTCCTACCCGACCTTGAACGTTTCCATGGACTGAGCATCTACCACATCTCTGATAGAAGATGGAGGGGTAAGAGAGGCCCTGGGAGGAGTGGGAGGGTGGGGAATGGCTCCTTCTCACTCCCCACACAGGAACTTTGCTCAAACATGTGCAGACAGGGAAGGAATAGGGTGAATTTATGGAAGGGACTGCAGGTCTTATTCCCCTTCTGCTTCCCCACACCCGCTGCACAGGACGTGCAGGATGCACAGGATCTGGGTGGCTCAACCCTGCAGCAGCCCCAAGGAGGGCAGTGCACAGCATCCCTGGGCTGGATCTGGCCCCTGTGCATCCAAGGGAAGCCCGGGACAAGCAGGGGAGTGAGGGAGCCCCCAAACCTGTGGGCTGTGCTGCGGCGTTGCTCCCCTCCAGCTCTGCCTGCCAGCAGCACAGCCAGCCTTCCTTCTTTGGTAATAACTCCAACAATTCCCTTTTTAGGCTCAATACCACCAGTTCTGGGAAGGAACGGGAGGCTGTTCCCCAGCCCCCAGCCACGCTTGGGTGGTTCTGAGCAGAGGGGCTGCTGGCAGGGCTACAACCAGTGCTGCCCACAAATGGCTTTTCAAGGCAGCCCTTCTTCATGGCGCTCCCACCCCGACAGCTCCACTGAGCTGCAGAGGCAACGCTGGTCCCCACACTGCAGGAGCTCGGCTGCTCAACCTGCTTTCCCAGGAGCACACCTCGTCCCTGCCAGCACGAAGGTATTATTGTGCTGGCTGGGGTCTGCTTTCTGTATTACTACTCCTGGAAAGCTCTGCCTGATGAATCCCAGCTGAAACACATTTTTTTTTGGGTCTTATTAAATTGTTGATATCTATTTTTCTGTGGTGCTGTTTGTCCTCTCCTCTCTGTCCTGCTCTGTCCCACTCTGCCTGGACCCAAAGCTGGTCCTTCATCCTGGGTGTTGTACCCCTGGGGACCCTGCCTGCTGTGGGGCTTTCCCAGTTAGCCCAGTCCCTATACTGGTAGGTGCTGGCAGCGCCTCCAGCATCCCCAGGGCATGATTTACGGACTTCCCTCTCCGTGCCACCCCAGCAACATGACCCACATCCCAGTGATCTGGTGGAAGGATGGATGGGGCTCTGAGAGAGGGATGAGAAGCCCTTCAATGCCTCCAACAGATGGGTTGCGTTTGCACCATTCGCACCGTACATCTTGAAATGCTCCTGTTTTCACGGATGAGGTCAGATCTGGGCTCCTCGGGCAGACTGGCCCTGCTGTTTGGAGGGAGAGGAGGAGGTGGGAGCAGAGGCCATGCAGAAAAGTAGGAATCTGGCCAGGACACAAGCCGGGGTTGCACACCTCCCCCTCCATTGCATGAGAGATGGGATGAGGCAGATGAGTGAATTGCCGTTGCTCGACCTGCTGCTTTTCCCAGCTCCTTTCGGCTCTGGCTTGCCAAGATCAGGTGTTTTCCTGGCAGCTTTGCCCCTGCCACAGACCCTACTGGGGTAGGAGGCTTGTTAAACCCCACCTAGCTGGGGAGGGCCTGGAATCATCAAAGGGAAAATACGCCCCAACCCATCTGGAGGTACTGTGGTGGTGGAGGTGGCTGGGAGGGAGAGGCAGGGGACCCTGCATGCCTAGAAGATGCCCTCCCAGGCTTCCCCCTGCATCTACCCACCCTTAGCCCATGCCCAGACCCACTTGCACCACAGCAGCTACTTGAACTGAGGTGTTTTATCCTTTTTAACATCACCCAGGCTTTGACCTGTGCTTGGAAGGGCGTGAGCCACTCCAGGGAGCTGGCAGATCCCCCTCCTCACTCCTGCTCTGTGGCACTTTGGCCATTATAAGCCCAGCTCCCATGGGGAGAAGCTTGGGAACCCCAGTATGGCCAGGCATTGCCTTGAAGGTTAGGGAGTCGTGGGGGAGTGCACATAGACACGAAGGGTTCCTCAGCACACACCAGCACGGCATCTCCCTTGGTTTATATATGGAACTTTGCCTTTCAGAGGTCCCCAGGAAGGGCTGGAGGAAGGGCAGATGGGCAACCTAGCCATTGGGGTGCCATAGGTCCCCAGACCATCTCAGTCCAGAGCACCGCATTTGCAAGCTGCTCCCAGTAATCCTGGGTCCACCTCTCTGGGTGGCTCCACAGGCATCCCTGTCCCCGAGGCTGCGTGTTTGGGTGATTCTGCCTCACCTGGCCCCTAGGGAAGGGGGGAACTTGCTTCTTTCCCATCCACCCACACAGGACTGGCCCCCGTGCAGAGGCAGCTGCTGAACGCTTGACAGCTTGTTTAGACAGAAAGCAGGGGGAAAGGGAATGGCAAGTCCTGCCTCTGCAAGCCCATGGAAGAGAAGCTGCTTGGAGCTGCTCACCCCAAAAGCAGCGCTGTGAGCCTGGCTGCCCCTCAGCCTGCGGAAGCCCCCACTGCAGGCAGCACCTGTCACTCCCAGGGAGCCCCCAGCACCGTATCCAACACCCTGGTCCTCAAGAGGTTTCCCATATGTTTGGCAGGATGAACTGCACTGAACTCTTGGTACCGATTCCTTTGGGGATGATGGCACAAGCAGCCCAAAGCCGTCCCCTGGCATGGGGAAGATGTGCCCATCTTCCGCTGGGACCAGCAGCTGGGCAGGATCACAGGAGCTGTTGGAAAGTTGCCTCAGCAAACCGCTGCCCAGATGGGCTGGGAATAAATAAACTGAGCCCTGAAGAAATAAACCCCAGCTGCGCGAGCCCCAGCCTCCTGCGCTGATGCTGTGGGTGAGGCAGTTGCCAGCTGAGGCATGGAGCTCCCAACACTTCTGAAATGCTGAGCCCTTTTGGGAACAGTTGTCTGGAGCTTTCTTGCTCTCCTGGCTGGATGAGGACAGCAGGGATTCACCTACATCCCTGCCAGAAGCGGCTGCAGCTCTCCCTGAGCCTCAGCCATCTGCAGTCAGAGGAGCAATAGCTATTTCTTTACACCAGACCTGCGTGAACAGTATTGAGTTTTCAAAAAAAGACCATAGGATGGGGATCCTGCTGAAGGAGATGAATATTTTGGGTCTGGAACAGCAGCAGGTGTGTAAATCAGCAGAGCTCCAGCTTACACCAGCCTGGCTTGATCCTGCTGGGATGGAGCTGGCTGATGGGTTCTACTGCCTCATCTCCACTGTCCCAGAGGATAGGCTGCTCCTGCCCTGCAGCCAGGAGGAAGAAACCAGTTCCTGACTCTTTTAGCAACTGCAAGTATCAGGTTCAGTTTCCTTTGATGCCTTGTGTTTGCTCTGCTCTCCTACTTCATAAATATTCAACCACCAGATGCTTGAAAAAGCACTTACAACCCCCCCCAGCTCCCTGTGCATCAGTGGGAGCAGTGCCTACAGCCCCCAGCCCTGTCCCACAGGGATCCAGCAGCTGGGCTGCATGCTGCCCAGCCAGTCTTTGGCCCCATGGCCAAAGCCAACAGCTCATAAACAACCTCAGCATGCAGGTATTGAAGGCGTGATGCAAAACAGCTTGCAGCAGCACAGACTGGGATGTTCTTTGCGGTGAAGGCAGCGTTTCCGTGTTCCCTTTTCCCCCACACTATAGATAAATGCAGGGTTACCCATCCCACTCAACCCACCTGGCATGCACATCTGCACCACCTGCACATGCCAAGTCTGCAGAGTTCCAGGCTGCTGATGGCTTAGCCAGGGATGGAGGGATAGTGATGATAAAAAGAGGGGAAAAAAGAATAAACCCCCAAAGCCTGCATTACAGAGAGCTCCCTTTTCAGCAGAACAATGCCGCAGCGAGGTCAGGACTGAGGACAGGTGGCAGCTTTGGGGTGAGGGCTCCGCAGAGGGTGCAAAACTGGGGAGCAGAGCAGCCTTGCAGCATCCCCAGCTGACTGCGCGACCCTGCACGCCCCAGCTCCTGCTCAACGTTCCCATTTCTTGCCAAAATCACTCCAGACCATGTCAGCACACTGTCATGTAAGGAATCTCATTTCAGAGAGGCTTTTTCTTTCTCTCTCTTTCCCCCTTTAGATACAAACCAGACACGGCAATGTTTTATTGGGTGTGTGGGCAGGGCTACCTGCATCCGGCCTTCCCTTACTACCTCCCCAAAATGATGCTGGAGTAGATTTGGAGGGCTGGGGCTGCTGAGGATGCTTCTGCTGTGCATGCAGGGACCAGCCACACATGGGTGCTTATGTGCAGGATACCCCCAATGCGCACACACCCAGCGACAGCAGCCCTGCATGGAAACCATGGGAGAAAGAGCAAAATTGATCTGCGAGATGATGGCTTTGGTGCTGGTCAGGAGCTACTCGTTGAGCACCAGGGCTAGGAAAGCCTTGGAGTAGTGGGATGCTGCTGCTTCCCTCCCCTGCATCAGTATTTTGAGCACTGAGGAGCACTGCTCCTCCATAAAGCCCCTAGGAGGTATCGCACTCTCCTCCCTTAGCCCCCCCCATCACCTTAATCCCCCCAGCAAGGCCAAAGACCCTGCACATTCCTCCTCCTCTTATTCCAGGTGACTGCACAGACCCCAGAGCCCTTTACCTGCCTGACCCTGGGGCTCAGGTCCCATGCTCTGGGGATGGGTAGTGACAGACAAGTCCTAGCCTGGATTCCCATTGCCCCCTCAGCACCCCTCATCCCCCCCACCGGAATGAGAATTTCCTTTCTCCAAATAACTCCATGTTTCTGGATGCAGGGAGCATCTCCCATTTGCCCCACATGCAGATCAGCAAGATAATTAATTGGCTTGGGTGGTATTTATGGGCATGGAGGTAATTTCACTGGCATTTTGCTCATTTTAGCACTGCTCCATGCTCAGGGCTGGCTCCCACCAGTGCCATTTGCTGAGATCAGAGCTCCCAGCTTAGCCCTGCACCTTTGTGCCACGATGGAATGTCCCCAGGTGGTGCTGGTGGCTCAAACACAGTGGAGATTAGACTCAGTGATGTCACCAGTTCTCCCTGGTGCTTTTTGCATGCTGTCACAGCTGTGAGGGGGGCTCCTCACCACTACAAACCCCTCTGTTCTCCAAGAATACTCCACACGCCTTGCCCTATCGCATCACCACCTTGGGACCAGCAGTCTCTAGGCCCTCAAAAATGACTGGGCTGAATGAGGCTTACTGGGATGGAAAGTATTTGGGACATCCAACGGATCAGGGCATGGGAAGTCAGAGCATCTCCTCAACCACTGCCTTCAATGGGCCTCTGGCCCATTGAAGGCAGTGGTTGGGGGGATGCTCTGGGAATGGCCAAGTCTGACTCACACATATCAGGAAATATATTTTCTAGGGTGTTTTCTGCCTTGCTGTTACTCTTTCACTCCTCCTGTAGTCATACACAGCTTGCTTTGCACACCTGATGTCTTCCTTCCTTTCTGAGATGCTTGGTCTGGGAAGCAAGAATAATCTGCTTAAGTCAGTGAAAGATTAAAACCCACTCTTGGTCTTTTGAATTGTCCACCTGCAATCCCACGGAGAGGGGTTTAGAGCCAGGAGCTCCAGCCAGACATGCAGAATATGCCTAAAAAAGGCTATGAGAGCTGGTGAGCAGTGATTCCCCTGGAAAGGCAGCACTGAGGGGCTCTGGTCTGGCCAGCCCCACTGTTTCTATGCAGGGAAAGCTGCCCCGCTGCCCAGCCACAAAGAAGCAAGAGCCTTCCAGGAAAGCAACACCCCACAGCCAAGCCAAGGAGGCTGAAATTGGAGGATTTGAAAGGCTGTGAGTGCCAATGCTTCCAAGCAGGTGCCTCAAATCCCACCTGAGCCCCTTTCCTGCCCTGCTTATTGCCTGTGCTGTGCCAGCTGGGACATGGAGCTCTGTTCCCATCACTGCCTAAGACCAGAGAGGTGATGGATTGAGTTCAAAAAGTCCCAGAACACAGTTGGTGCCTCTGCATAGCCCCTCTGCTTGCTCCTGTGTTCCTGCATGAGCCCAGCCATCCCTGACCTCACCTCTCCCCATCTGCAGCACTGGACAAAGGTGTCCTGAGCAGGTTCTGCATCTCTAGCGAGGGAACAGCCCCCTCCCCAGGAAGCTCCAGAGCTCTGGCCCATATGGAACACAGCTTTGCAAACATACAAGACTTTGTTCAAGAGTTCACAGGAGCTTAAATTGAGAGCTTGTCTCGGACGCACCCTCTGTGTTGCTTTTCCACCCTAACTCGCATCAAATCATTGCTGGACACTTATTGTTTCTGGGCATACTCCAGTTCCTCCAGGATACAGCAGTCAGAGGGCCCCTCTCCTCCTTTTTCTCCTGCCATCCCTAGGCTCAGCCCCATTCCCATTAGTTTCAAAAGCCTCCAAACTCAACTCCCTCCAAGCCTCCACCAGGAACTGTGCTGGATGAAGCCCCAGAGGTGCGAGAGCTCTGCTTGCACCTAGGACAGACGGTCCAGACCATGGAGCTCACTCTGAATAGCAGTAACGAGAGGGTAAGCAGTGTTGGGTTGGCTGGCTGGGAGCTGAGCACTGCAATCTGGGGAGACAGAGGAGGTGAGGAGATGCTGGAGGATGCCAGCATCCCTGCCGACCGGTGGTTGATGCTCCCTACTGCAATTTGAAAGCTGCTACAGACTCAGGATAAGGTTTCCAGTACAAACACTTGGAGGTTTTCACTCCAAGTTTATGTTCCAAGACTAATTTCTCAATATTCATTTAGGGAGTCTGCCTTTCTGTGGGTGTAAATTGGTTTATCTCCACCGCCTTGGAAAGGCCTGTGCTGCTTTATATCAGCTGAGATGCTGACCCCAAATTTGCAGTTTGCACAAGCGTTCCTGCCAGTAAAACTCTTATTTAAAGTATTCGCAGAAAGTGAACCCAGGAGGCATGAGAACATGGTCCAAACAAATCTAATTAAAGCTTTCATCCAGAAAATTCTTCCTTGCTATAGAAAAAGAATCCATACATTAATACTTGTCCTCACTTCACTGAGGCTAAAAATCTTGGTTTGGAGGCCCAGGGTAGCTGATACCTGTGCCAGGCTGAGCACTTACAAACCCTCCCAGCTTCAGGACACCTCAGAGCTCCTTTCATCTCCTGCTACATCCCCATCCTTAGGGTAACCTTCTGGATGTCTCTTAGCTTTGCAAGGAGCTCACTGCTTAATTCAGACCAGCCAGGCTGGTCTGCAGTAGAACAAAACGCTGTGCTGCTCGCTGTGCTGGGGAAACATCTAAAGAAAGCAACCTGGCAGGGACTGGTGGAAGCTGGGGGAGGACAGAGGTGCCAGCAGCAGAGGAACCTGGATGCCACCATCCTGCAGAAACACAGTGGAGCTGATCCAGCTGCTTCTCAGCCAGCCCCATGGTTTGGGTTCTGGCTTGGAGGTGTGAATTCGAGCCCTTTCTTTGGGCAGATCCTGTCCGATTTTAATCGCTGATCACTTGATCCACACAATCTATCACAATAAACCTACCAAGGAAGAGCTAATCCAGCTCTTGCAGCAACTTTGCAGAAAGATCTGTATTAACCACATACTCCCCAGAAAACTGGCAGCATAAATATAGACACCCGGCCAGCACAGACACAGCATCCATGACAAGCATCACTGTTTCACTGCCTCAGTATCTGAGCTATTAATGGTGCTGGTGCATGCAACCTCTCACCTTTCAGGGCCTGTACAGCCACCCTCAACTGCCACCTCTGCCCATGCTGCTGAGAGACAAAAACACTCCATCAGCCCTGCTGACAAATGAAATTTCTCCCTTGGCCTGGAAAACAGATTCACCAAGACCCCCACCTCCCCTCTCCCGGTGTTACCAACATCACACACCAGGGCTAAAACAAGCTGCAAGCTCAGAAAGGGACAGGACATAGCAGGGGCTGCATTTGCATCATACACAGCAGGACTGGGCACAGAGGAAGGACAGGGAGAGTCTTCTCCATCTGCTGGGTGTTCCATGGGGTATGGGCACATATGAAGTCTAGTCTTAGGCTGGGTTCTTTTCTAAGAGCAACCCCTCCAGGACTGATTCTCACATCACCACGATGGGGCAGCCTGTGGTGATGCTATGCTGCTGCAGCTCATGATCACACGCGGGAGCCAAGAGCCAGGTCTGCAGGTGGCATCTCTGGTCCACTGAAGACCAAAGACTGCAGGAAAATAAGCCCTTTCCCTAGCCTCTTCCCCTTCCTGTCTTTCTCTTGTTTTAGCTGACATTAAGTGGGACTCACCCCATCACTCACCTTTTTCTTCCTCACTGTCCCTCCAAGAAGCTGTGCAAAGAAATCCAATGCCCCTAAAACACCTTCATTTCATCTGCCCTCCCAAAGCCCCATGTTGTTCTGCAGGATTCCAGCAAAATGGCCCTGCAGGCGTTTTCCAAGACAGGAAAGACTTCAGACAGCAACAAAAATGTGTAGAATTTGGCCTGTACTATTTCCTTACCTTTCAGTGACCTTCAGGAGGCTTTAGACAGGCAACATCTTCCCTGGGTCCCTGACATGCCCCAGGATAGCTCCTGCCAGCCCAGGCTGCCTGCTGGGGAACAAGCCACAGAAATGGAGAAAGAGAAAGATAAGACAGATGGGGAGAAAAAGATGAGTTGACTGCTAACATAAGAATTATTTCCGTGCACATTTATTGTGTAATCAAATGGCTAGAGCAAGAGCTTTCAGAGCAAGGTGTGCTCCTCATCCCTGATGATACCCTGCCTGGACCAAGGCTCTGCATCCTTGTAAGATGCACCAAGACAAGCATTACTGACCTGTTTGTGGTGGAAGCCAGGAGCTTCATGGTCTCCAGGGTCTGAAGGTCTTGCTCCATGGGCGTGAATTGATGCTGAGGGAGTCTGTCTGCTCAAGGGGACTCCTACGTTTTAGGCTTGCATTCATTATACTACCCCCTTCCTCCATCACATTGCCAAGGAATTATTCAAGGGCAAGCATCCTTCTCTGTGGAGAACCAGGCCTGGATGTCGTTGGACAAAAGACTTGTCTCCTGTCAGTGCACTGGAGAACAGTGATTCACAGAGGGGACTGCTTCTGCAGCACCAGGGCTGATACCCAAATGCACTGCTGCATCTCACCAGGAAAATCCAGTAGTTGGAGCAGGGGATAAAATAGTCAAGGAATCTCTCCTGTGTGGCACTGCAGAAAGAGGCTAAGGCAAACTGCACAGGCATAGAAGATGCTTTCCCTCTAGCCAGGGATGCAGCCAGCGTCTGTCCAGACACCCTGGGTTTCATGATGTGTCTGAGAGGAGAGAAAAGCATCCCCAGGATGGCTCACTGAACCATGTCTGGTCTGTCTGGGGATGAGGTCTCTGAGGGGTACAAAGCCCAGGTCTGGACCATCTGAAGGACAGACGCTCCCAGAGAAGAATTCATTGCATTCCCACCATGACTTTAGCCTTGACCTGGAGGGCTCATCCAGCAGGAGCCAATTTCATAGAATCATAGAATAACCAGGTTGGAAGAGACCCACCAGATCATTGAGTCCAATCATTCCCATCAAACACTAAACCATGTCCACCCGTGCCTTAAACCCCTCCCGGGAAGGTGACTCAACCACCTCCCTGGGCAGCCTCTGCCAGTGCCCAATGACCCTTTCTGTGAAAATTTTTTTCCTAATGTCCAGCCTAAATCTCCCCTGGTGGAGCTTGAGGCCAATCCCTCTCGTCCTGTCCCCTGTCACTTGGGAGAAGAGGCCAGCTCCCTCCTCTCCACAACCTCCTTTCAGGTAGTTGGAGAGAGCAATGAGGTCTCCCCTCAGCCTCCTCTTCTCCAGGCTAAACAACCCCAGCTCTCTCAGCCGTTCCTCATAAGGCCTGTTCTCCAGCCCCCTCACCAGCTTCGTTGCTCTTCTCTGGACTCGCTCCAGAGCCTCAACATCCTTCTTGTGCTGAGGGGCCCAGAACTGAACACAAGATTCGAGGAGCAGTCTCACCAGTGCCGAGTCCAGAGGGAGAAGAACCTCCCTGGACCTGCTGGTCACGCCGTTTCTGATCCAAGCCAAGATGCCATTGGCCTTCTCGGCCACCTGGGCCACTGCTGGCTCATGTTCAGTCGCTGTCAACCAACATCCCCAGGTCCCTCTCCTCTAGGCAGCTTTCTAGACAGACTTCTCCTAGTCTGTAGCACTGCACAGGGTTGTTGTGCCCCAATTTGTTCCCTGTGCTCAGCCTGAGGGACAGAGCCACTCAGGGGGCCAGGGAGGACACCTGCATTGTCTCCATCACCACAGCTGGCCAGGACTGCTAAGCATCCCACTGGGCTCCCCAGACAAGCAGGAAGGGCAGCAGGACATACACACCAACATCTCCTCTGTGAGAGTGTTTTACAAGCATGGCAAATGAAATGAAAGAACCGGAGAGCTGTAAACAAGCTAATCCGAGTGTCTCCCTGGGGCCTTGTCAAGTCAGCTTCGATTCCAGTCAACACCTCTCACATCAGCCTGAGCCCAGCCCAGGCACCCTGAGGGACTGGTGTGGTAATGGCTTTCAGGTGCTCCAGCAAGGCATGGAGGACGAGCACGTAAAGGCACTCCCTCCTTCCCACCCTTGTCCCTCATGAAGTCCCCTCAGTTGGCTCCAGATTCTGCTCTCAAATATCTATTTCACAGCATGATGCTGATTTCTAGGCTAACCAGCATGCACCTCTAAGGAATGGTTCTTACCACAGTGGAAGAATATTATTTCACCCCAAAATTAAAGTTAGTTCGGGGCCAAAACCAAGGAAACAAAAGCACATGAAGAGAGCCTGTTGAAAACAGCAGAGCTTTTTAATAGACTTCCAGAGATTATTTCCTGCCCAGGTCTCTTCTCCCCTGTTCTGTTTGTTTCCCTCCCCTTTGTCATTCACGCTTAAGCCTCCCTTTGAGCGAACATCCCACCTGCTTCTAAACCAAAAGCTCCTGTGCCACATTTCCCAGAAGTGATGAGACATTTAATGGAAAAATTGAAAGGTCAGGATGGAACCATGCCAGGGCTGTAGAACACAGTTACAGCTGGGACTGGACTTCCAGAAAGTGTCCATTCTTCCCAGTTTCAATCCTCAGATGTCCTAGAGATGATACACTGAACACAGCTTGCCAAGGAGGAGTCCTTGCTGCAGCTCGGGAGCCCAAGCATCATGGAAGAGGCAACAGCAACCTTGAATGTCAACTGAGAAAAACAAGAATCTGCATTTTCAAATGCAAAGGAGCAAGAAATTGGGTAGGCAAGCATCTGATCTGTGAGACAAACTGGGCCACCGACATATCAGGCAGGCAACAAAACAAAGAGCCAGTGATGAACCCATCAAGCCACCCTACAGCCAGCAGCAGATGTGTTCAATTAGCCCAAGAGCCAATATTCAACCAAACACCAACCTAGCCAGCGAAAGATAGACAATAGACTACTTGTTCCGTCAAACAGCTGAGTTAATAGCAAAAACGTGCAGGGAGCGAGTGAGCAGCCAAAAACCCACGCCAGCCACTCAATAAGCCAATTAACCAAAGACCCACATAATCAACCACTTAAGTAGAGCCGAGCAAATAACTCACAATGAGTTATTTATCCATTGAATTTAGCCTCTAGTTTTGCTTGGGCCATCTCTATGAGCACACGTTAAGTCCCTTCCATTGATTTTCAGTTAATCTCATTTTGGCTTGTTTACTCTGTGCATGGCTGGCCAGAAGTTAACATTCACTCATTAGCTCTGATTGCCTGGGAAGATTACATGTTGCTCTCTAGTCTCAGATTAGATATCACAGATTTGCCAGTGAGTCTCAGCTCCCCAAAATGCTCAAAAATGACTGCTGTTAAGCAGCCAGGACACAGTGATCACATTATTCAAAGAAACAGCACAACAAGCTGTTAGTGAGCACTGATCCACCCATCCAAGAAGTTCAACTAAATAGTTGAGGAAGAACGTGAATCATAGAATCATAGAATAACCAGGTTGGAAGAGACCCACCGGATCATCAAGTCCAACCATTCCTATCAAACACTAAACCATGTCCCTTAGCGCCTCGTCCATCTGTGCTGTAAACCCCTCCAGGGAAGGTGACTCAACCCCCTCCCTGGGCAGCCTCTGCCAGTGCCCAATGACCCTTTCCGTGAAGAATTTTTTGCTAATGTCCAGCCTAAATCTCCCCTGGTGGAGCTTGAGGCCATTCCCTCTTGTCCTGTCCCCTGTCACTTGGGAGAAGAGCCCAGCTCCCTCCTCTCCACAACCTCCTTTCAGGTAGTTGGAGAGAGCAATGAGGTCTCCCCTCAGCCTCCTCTTCTCCAGGCTAAACAACTCCAGCTCTCTCAGCCGTTCCTCATAAGGCCTGTTCTCCAGCCCCCTCACCAGCTTCGTTGCTCTTCTCTGGACTCGCTCCAGAGCCTCAACATCCTTCTTGTGCTGAGGGGCCCAGAACTGAACACAGTTCTGATGCTGCTCAATCAGAATGGGGAAATTGGCGGGTTTGCATCCAGTGGCCTGAGATTCGTCCCCATTCCTGGGGATCTTTTCCATCACTTCAGGACAGTTGCTGAGGTCATAGCTCCATGGCAGGCAAGGACGGCCCAGATCTGCAACTACAACCCTTTGTCTGGGGGGTTCTCAGACCCTACCTGGGGTATTGCAGTGCCTCCTGGCAAATCTCAGCTCCTGATTTGATGCCACAATTTAAGAAGCACCCCTATAGTGGCAAGGTAGGGGCACAGCCAGGCTAGCTCTTTCTGGGAAGGGCTGGAGGCACAGCAAGGCTCTGATTGCTTCTGGATGCCCCAGGTACCACCACAGCATTCAAATACCAGCAACAACACACTGAGAAACACAATCACCTGACTGGGAGCTACCAAGAGCACAGCTGTGCTCCCCATCCCATGGGCCTGGGGAAAGGGCTGCGTGGTGGCATGGAGTCCAGGGTTGCTATCATCCTTCTGGTGCAGAAATGCCTTCTTCTCCTGCCCCCTCAGGCTCTTTCACTTGCTGCCAAGAGATCACAGGTCTTCCCATGCAGGTGGAGCAAAAGCCCAGGCAAAGCCCTTGTTGCTGTGGAGCTCAGGATGTGGCTCATGCCATGGGTCACACTGCACTTTGTGGAGCCAGATAATACCAAGCTGTGCCCATTTCTACACCAACAATGCTACTGATGATGGGGAAGGTATAATTCCTATCCTTCTCCACCCCAAATTGGCCATGGAAAGAAACCAGCCAGGCTCGCTGGGCTAGCTCCAAGCATGGCCCCACACAGCTAAAGGAGCTTTATATCCCTCTCCTCCCAGGGCTGCTGCGAGTGCTTTGCATTCGGTGCTGGCCAGGGAATAGGCATGTGCTGCTGGTTCAGCGCTGCCAAACCACATTGTCAACTGCTTCACTGCTGCCTGTGAATCTTAATCCCACAGGCAATATATAACCAGCGGGAACAACACCATCTCTGAAGCGCAAAGTGGGATATCAGAGGAACGCTATCTCCTGCCTCGCTGAGAGGCAGTTGTGGGGACTGTCAGAGATTAGGACTAATAGTACTTAGCTCACTTCATCAGCCAGCTGAATCAAATGATCCTTACATGCCCTTACGTCCTAATGAATTGTGTCTGATTTTTCACCCAGCTCCAATCATGGAACAGCAGTGAAGCTCAGACTTTGCTGTTTCTATACTCAGAGGGCTGTGCAAATACTCACCGTCCTCATTACCCTTACAAATCTGGCCTGTGTTTTTAATCCAGACAGCATCTCCTGCGGATCCCACGGCAGATTCATGTTCGAGTTCAACATTCAAAGAGAACTGACATCTCAAAAGCCAAGCTCGGCTGCAAGCGTTGAGCTTCATCTTCAAAACCAAACAAAACCCACTTGATTTCACATTATTTCCATGTGAAGGTATAAATCAGCTCAGGCTTGGCTTGACTCTAGGCCAAGGCTTGACTGAAAGGTTCATGAACCTTAAGGAATCTTGACAAGCTTGGTCCGAGATTCAAATTTGTAATGAAACCCCAAAACAGCAAAGCTCTGCTAGTTTATGTAATTTCAGGTTTCATTGTGAGCATTTCATGCAGCTCTGGGGACACAGTTACACCAGCATAAACCCAGTTACTCCTTAAAAATCAATAGAGCTGGCTTGGACTTATGCTGGTGTAATAGCAATCAACCCACGCCAGAAAAAGTGTTATTTTTATTCCTTGCCTTCTGTTTTGCTAGAATCCACCCAATAAAAGTTCCCAGCCTGAGTCCAGACTGTAGAAATGCAAATGCCAGTAGAGCATAAACCTCGGCATGTGTCTGGAGGAATTCGTGTAAACCAGCGGGGCGACTGCAGCTGCACGATGCTGCCTGTCTGATGTGTGACTTGATCAAGCTCAGCGAAAACCAACAGGAACCCAAGGACCTTTCTCCTCATCCAAACCTTCTAAAGCCCCATGGGGCTTCTGTGAGAAGAGGCATTGACTGAGCTGTTGCCATAAGTGGTGCCTGCTCCCCAAAACCAGAAAAAAAATCACCGTGCCCCACTAGAGTGACCTCAGGACAGAGATTCCCACAGCCTTAGAGGGCTGGCTCCTGCTTCCCTGGTGTGGTGCTGGGCTCCCAGCAGGTCTTTCAGGCTTATTCCCACCAATCTTTCACGGATCCCTAGCTCTAATAAGGCAAACTAAGTTTGTGCTCTGAAAGGAAAATGCTGTGGGGCTCAGGGGATGCTGTGCTCCACCCTCACTCTAATTTTATAGCATAACTGCAGTGGTGGGTCAACATCAAATTGCTCCAAATGGGAGGATTGATGTGAGATGCTGGGCCAAAGCCCATTTAACTCTTCTATCCCAGCAGGGGAACCCATCTCTGTAGGTCCAGTTGGATGGCTGCTGGGGTAGGGTGCTTCTGCCTAGATCTAAACAGGCTGGACTGCTGGGCAGAGACCAATAGCAGGAGGTTTAACAAGGTCAAATGCCAGGTTCTGCACCTGGGGCACAACAACCCTGAGCAGCTACAGACTGGGAAAAGTCTGGCTGGAAAGCTGCCTGGAGGAGAAGGATCTGAGGGTGTTGGTTGACAGTGACTGAACATGAGCCAGCAGTGGCCCAGGTGGCCAAGAAGGCCAATGGCATCTTGGCTTGGATCAGAAATGGCGTGGCCAGCAGGTCCAGGGAGGTTATTCTCCCTCTCTACTCGGCACTGGTGAGACCGCTCCTCGAATGCTGTGTTCAGTTCTGGGCCCCTCAGCACAAGAAGGATGTTGAGGCTCTGGAGCGAGTCCAGAGAAGAGCAACAAAGCTGGTGAGGGGGCTGGAGAACAGGCCTTATGAGGAACGGCTGAGAGAGCTGGGGGTGTTTAGCCTGGAGAAGAGGAGGCTGAGGGGAGACCTCATTGCTCTCTACAACTACCTGAAAGAAGGTTGTGGAGAGGAGGGAGCTGGGCTCTTCTCCCAAGTGACAGGGGACAGGACAAGAGGCCTCCACCAGGGGAGGTTCAGGCTCAACATAGGGAAAAAAATCTTCGCTGAAAGGGTCATTGGGCACTGGCAGAGGCTGCCCAGGGAGGGGGTTGACTTGCCTTCCCTGGAGCTGTTTAAGGTGCGGGTGGATGAGGTAGAGGGGCATGGTTTAGAGATTGGCGGGAATGGTTGGACTCGATGACCCGATGGGTCTCTTCCAACCTGGTAATTCTATGATTCTGCTTGCACAACAGAGAAATCCTGGGCTCTAAAGCCTGGTGCACAAGCAGAGCAGAGCATTGCAGCCAGGTGGTGAGCTCCATTGCCCTGCAGTAACATCAGCCCTTCCAACGGAGCTGCTCTGGACGCATGCTGCAGCAGCATCTGGCCTGGCACCAATTCCGGCTCCTTCCTATGCCAAGCGTTTCCCGCAGTAAGACAGCAAACAGCAGGAATTCTCTGTATTCGCTTATTTTATAAAGTTTCTTATTGCAAAAGTTTAAGACCTGGCGGGAACCTGAAAATGTTTATTTTCGTGGGGGCTCACAGCAGCCCCAGAGGTGTAATGGAAGGAAGCACTCTTGCCTGCCTGCTCCCCATCTGTACCACAGCCCTCCCAACGGCTGGCAGGCAGCTCTCCTTTCACAGCTCATTTTAGCACCCAGAAAGCCACTGGCTTTCCTAGACTAATTTCAACTTGCCAGATCCCCCTGCCTTTGTTTCAATCCCTCACCCACTCCCAAGAGCCAAAGTGCTTTGATGCATGCCCCCTCCCATGTCTTGGGAAGGGAGGTCCTATAAGGCAGCCAGGCCATTGCTTTGTCAGTCGTTAAACAGTAAGAACAATTAGCTCTCAACCTACCAGGACCAAGATGAGTGATCAGAGAAGAAGCCACACAATTGAGATGGAGTAACAAGAGCAGGACTAGGGGAAAGGATGAGCTAGGAGCCAAGGGTGGCAGCAGCACAGAGGGCACCCACACTGATAGGGTGCAACCATGCAGGCACCAAACACAGCAAGTAGAACTGGGTGCTGGCAACAGGCTCCATTAAAAGCCCCAGGGAGTGATAAATCACATCTAAGATCCAGTCAGGGAGCCCAATCAGGAGCAAAAGCGGCCAGAAAGACAACTGGAAGCAACCTTCAGCACATGGCTAAGGTCCACCAGAAGCAAAAGCAAGAAGCATACCTCCAAACCATCCCAGGCAGAGAGAAAACAATCTGGGGCTGAGCTTAAGTGGAGTCCTGGGCAGGGGTGTGAGTGGAGTCCCAGGTGAGATTGGTCAGGGTAATTGATGTGCATTAAGGTGCATCTGAAGGTGCATCAGGGAACCTGGCAGATACAGATGCAAAACTGAGGTACCAGGGAGAGTCCAGCCCAGATGTTTGGAGATGCCAGGTGTTTGAAAGTCCTTCTCCTCCCCTTGTGACACAGCACAGAAGAAAGTCAGAGTTTCCAGCATTCAAGCCCTTTCTTCTCAGGACTGTGAACTGATGTCAGGAGAGAGGTCTAGAACACCTCTACTAGGACAACTCTACATGACCAGCTTTCCTCAGGGATAAGTCTGTGCAGCAGCAGGGACTGCCGTTTCCCTGAATTCCCAGTTGCTGGGGTGGTGGGACACTGTGCCCCTGGGTCCCTCAATTTAATAAACAGCACCACCTCCCAAAAGAATGAGAACAAACATCCCACCCAGCACTCGGGGTTCCCCATGAAGAGTTGTCCCCACAGAGAATGGCTGCAGAGAGTTGTCCTTTTCCCCGCGCAGCTCTGCTGTTGGGAGGGAGCAGGGCCAGCCTCTCTCCCCAGGAGCGATGCTGAGCATCTGTCACAGTAGACCAGCGTTTCCTCAGCAGCAATTTTGGCAGGAGCGTGGACCAGCGATCTCTGACTTCAAGGGAGGATCCGTGAGCTGAATGCCTTGCAGCAGACACCAGGATTTGGCATCTGAGCACAGTGCATGAGGGGAGACAGCCCATCGGGGAATACGGAATTATTCAAATTGGATGCAAGCTACACTTATCTTATTGGAGTGGGTTTGGAGGTGATGTAATCACTCAGTGTGCATGTACATTTGGGATCGGGATGAGATGCTGTTTATCATGAGCTGACAAGTCAAGGAAGGATGCAAGAAAATGATCTGGGACTTCCCATGCAGGACTTGCTGGAGCTGTGAACCAGGGGAGACGTGACTGGAAGCTGTAAGGATTAATGACCCCTCTGCTGCTGCACAAGGCGCGAATGAATGAAATTCTGTTCCTCTAACAAAGGAATGTCATTAATTCAAGAGGAGATAGTCCAAATTTTTCTCCAGTGCGATGAAAGCAAAATGTGGCCCTTGAACTTAAACAGAAAATGCCTGTCTAGCAAGTTTTGAGGTGCTTCTTTGCATTTCTCTTTTGATTTCATTGTATTTTCTTCTATAGAAACATTTTTTTCCAGTCAATGCAGAGAGCAACGAATAGAGAGAGGCAGGTGAGTAGAGGCGCTGGTGGTCAGGAGGGAAGGAAAAATGACTGAACAGAGGGGAGTTGTGCCCCCCTGAGCAGCGTGTGTTGGGGGGGATGAAAAGCTCAGAGAGTGGGAGGTCTCTGCACCTTTGTTGCCACTTTAGCTGGAATTTATAAGTAAACATGAAGCTGACTGAAACTGCTCCTGCTCGACAGCAGCCTGTCTTTGGTGCTCTGTGGAATTTGGGGCAGGAGGGGACCAGGTGGGGTCTGTGTTTGCTCACATTCCTCTTCATGTGCCGGTTTCGGGATGCCAGTGCAAAGCAAGAGACTGCAATGAGGCAATGTGCATGGCTGGGAGAGGTGACAGGCTTCCTTGGCTTCGTGCTGCTCTAGGAAGGGGAGTCGATGCTGTGTCAGTGGTGGGATAGGGAGCGCAAGGGCAGGGTTTTGTAGTGCAGAAGGCCAGGGCTGAGAGGGCTGCAGGGCCCTGGAAGCTGGGCAGGTACGGGAGCCCCAACAGATGAGGCTGTGCCATCTCCAAGCCAAGGCACCAGGTCCCTGGGGAGCACAAGCAAGCCATGCCCTCACTGGCATCCTGCAGGCACACCAATGCAATGAATCATAGAATGATAGAATCACCAGGTTGGAAGAGACCCACCGGATCATCGAGTCCAACCATTCCTATCAATCACTAAACCGTGTCCCTCAGCACCTCCTCCACCCGTCCCTAAAAACCCCTCCAGGGAAGGTGACTTAACCCCCTCCCTGGGCAGCCTCTGCCAGTGCCCAATGACCCTTTCTGTGAAAAATGGGACCTCCTCCTCACGCATGCCTGGTTCCAAGCAGATGAGCATCCATGAGGGACAGCCCAGCACATGGCTCCAGCCCCTCCGTGCCCAAGCCCTCTGCTCTGGGCTCTGGTCCCACCAAGTTTCCAGCTGTGCGGTGCTTAGGATCCAGCCAGAATACACTTCAAGAGATATTTCTCCTCAGGCTCTCTACCCTGTGGCATCACAGCAGGGAGCTTCACCTAATTCTCTAAACAAAGCCAGTGGTGCCTTTCCTTACAGAGCAGCTGAGATGGAGCTGCTTTGCTGTGTGTCACCCAGAACAGTGGCAGGCTGAGCTCTGCTGAGTTCCACTGCTTGCCATGGAGCATCATGATTGCTACCCACATCCTGCTTGGAGCTTCTCCTCTCTGGCAGGATACAGTGGTATGACAATCTACAAGCAGATGTTTACTAAAAAAAAAAAAAAGAAAAAGAAAGAAAAAAGAAGGCAATAATCCAGAATTTTGCTGATATAAACACAATACCAGCACTAAATACAACTGAAGGAAGACAAAAACATCCCAAAGACATAAAACATCAGGCCTCTTGGAGAATCTCCAGGCTGCATGCACCAAACACCATCAGCCTTGTAGAAAGGACTGCTTAACCCCTTTTCGATTTCTTTGGCAGTCCAGCCCCTGAAGATTTATAGTGGACTCTGAATGAGGGACCTTCCTTGACATGTCCTGCTCCTTTAATTATCGGTGAGACAACGAACAGCCTAAGTAACCCTGCAGACACCCATCTGACCGTACCATTCCCCTTCCTGTGGGACATAAGGACCCTTCTTCGGTGTCAGTCCCAACCACCTCTGCAGCCCCACCAACAGCTCAGGGCCCTGCCGAGGCACCAGGGATGCCCATGTGCCCAACGCCAGGTGCTCAGATACCCACCGGTCCCCATGAGCCATAGAATCATAGAATCACCAGGTTGGAAAACACCCACTGGATCATCGAGTCCAACCATTCCTATCAAACACTAAACCATGTCCCTCAGCACCTCATCCACCTGTCCCTTAAACACCTCCAGGGAAGGTGACTCAACCACCTCCATCCCCTGGGATGCTCTTGGAGGAGATGCGTGCCCTGCTGTCGTGCTCCATCGCTAACGCTCTGCTGAGTGCAGGAGTGGTGCAAGCCGGCGAGGGCAGGCAACACAACCAAGCAGTGTTGTAAATTCCTCTCTGCCGGCACTGCTCATTCCCAAGCCCTAATTACAGCGGAGCTGCAGGGACCAGCCTGGCGCTGCTGGATCCCGGGGTCAGACCAGGCTCCGAGGGCCAGCCGAGCTCCAAAGACAGCACTGATGTATTTTGACAGGACTTAGGGACACCTGCTACTTTTGGAGATTTTTCTCTTTTGCTAGTGAGCTTTTGAACGAGTGTGTGTGTGTGTTGACAGGGGCAGATATCACTGGAGGGTGTTGAGGAGGGAGCAGGAGGGAAATCTCCGGAGAAGGTGTCAGGAGGGATTTTTCTCGGCTGCTCACCCTGCAATGAGTGTTGGGCACCAAGGAACTGGCATCCCTTGGACCCAGCTCACGTGTGCTAGCTTTGGTTTTGAGGCCTTACCATATTCTTTCTAACATCCCTTTAAAGCCAATTAGCAGCTTTAATTTATGGAGACCACACACACACCCAATCCTTGTATTTGTGTTGGATGGCTTCCATCTTGGAAACTTTCTTGGCTTTCTGTCCTGTCCCACGACGTTTCCAGGGCTCCACCTTCCCCTGCCCAGACCTGTGACCACAAGGAAATGAGAGGATTCACAGCCAAAGCATCAAGAGAGAAACCAAGTGACCAACCTTCCCCATCCATCAGAAATACCTCAAGCTGCGCAGACCATGTGCTCCAGGTGTGGGAGAGGGATTGCATTAACTCATGGAATAGAAAGGCTCCAGGCGTGTCCTGCTCTGTGGGTACAATACAGAGAAGGACAAATTTCTTTTGTGCCACTACCAAGCTTCGTGGGCTGCACCTGAGGCACTGCACACTGATAGATCCCGCAGTCTTGATGGAAATGCTCCAAGCAGACATTAGAAAACAAAATCAATGCTGCATATTCATTTCACCAGCTCCATCTCTCTCCCTCTGTCCTCTCCACCCTTTCTGTCCTGATTTCCATAGTCGCCCCACCTAAGGGACTTGCCAACCCACTAACCATTGAAGCCAGACCTGCTCTCCCAGCCCTAATTCTGCTGGGCACGTCACTGGAGTGACAGTGCAGGGTCCTGTCCCATCCCATCCCATCCCATCCCATCCCATCCCATCCCATGTGGTGTTACAGTGCAGAGCTCCTTCATAGAGTGCCTGGTGAGCGATGTAGAGTTGTGCTGGCCAGATCTCCCTGCCTATTTCCAGACACATTATGTATATATTCATATACATATATATATAGCTGCTGTTTTGCAGCCAGTGGGAAATTAAACTTGTTCTCAGTCTTGTTCCCTCTCTGACATTACCCACGCTCCCCCTTGCTGGCATTCATTGAACCCCTTCTTAGCACTGCCTAAGGAGAAGCCAGGAATTCAATAGGCAAGGAAGGTGCTTGATGTCTTCTCAGACTGCTCCCCCGCCTCTCTAGGATTTTTTCACTGGGTCAGAGTGGTGAGATCGTGTGAGGAGGGCTGGAATGAACATCACTGCACATCTCCCCTGGTGTCGGAGCCTCTGTCTGACTGCTTTTATGTGCAAAAGCCAAAACAGAAATACACCTGACCTCTGAACCTTGGACGGGCCCTTTCACCACCTCAAAGCAGTTGATATTATCTCTGGATTACCTCCTTCCTTTCTTTTCTCCAAAACCCAGATACTTACGCCAAGTCCAGTTCTCAGCACATCTGCTCTTCCAAAGAGTTGGGAGGTCCCAAGACCAGTCAATCCTGGAGTTAAGACTCTGACATCTGGATCAGCCTTGTCTATGAGTCACTTGGGGAGCTTGGGAAAGTCACATAACTATTCCTAGCCAGTGCAGCTGACTGCTGGGTTGGTGCGAATCCCACTCTGGTGGCCCTCAGCTGGCCACTCTTCTCCAAGGCTTCACCTCCGAGTACATGCCAAGATGCTTGAGCATTTCCTAAAGAAAAGGCCTTACAAATTCCCCTTGGCCTGGTGTCCTGTGATGAGACTATAGGTGCCCTACACCTGTGGTCCTCTGCCAGCCCATCTCCAGAAGAGGAAGGTGCAGAGGTGCTCTGGGTAGCCTTGCATCAGGCATCAAGACTTCAAGAGGCACTTTCATGTTATGCCATTTTGTGGGATTTACGTGCTACTCTCCTCTGCTGTGGTCCACTCCAACCCACCATTTCAGAGAGATTTCAACTACTTTATTGCATTTGATTCTCAGGACCAAAGCCTGCTCGCAGCCTCCCTGGCGTCGAGCTGGAGAAACACCGCCAGTCCCAGCTTTCCGCCAAGGTTAACCGAGCAGAGCTTGGCCCCATGTGTGTTAATTGTTCGCAGACTCATTACTGCCCTTCCTGGTCTTTGTTATTTCCTTGGAGGGGCTGGGAGCTGTGGACATCGTGTGTGCTGGGTCCAAAGCAGAAGAGTGCAGCAGGAATGGGATCTGGCAGCTCCCAGCCAGGGGTTGTTAAGGGAGATTTTGTTCCACTGCCTCTTCTGGGGCTTTGTTTTTCCATCTCCATCCAATGAAATAAACACTTTCACATGTCGTGTAGTCCTGCAGACGGAGCTTGGGAGCTTTGCTTTTGCTTTCCACGTCCTTGTGGAGTGGCTGCCGCTGCTGGCTTTTCTACCAGCCCGAATCTCTCGAGTGCCACCTCCAACCCCCTTAGCTGAGTGGGACCTTGGTGCTCTCCTTCCAGGGACGCTGGTGGCACTTTTCCCCAAGGACATGACTTCCCCAGAGGGACAATACCTGCTGGCTGTGGGACATGGTGCAGGACTGTCCCTGTCGAGTGTGGCTGGGAGTAGAGCCGAGCCTGATGCCCGGCTGGAGCAGTTGTGAGGGATGAGGATCCTGAGCATGGCAGGAGGAGGGGAACTTTGCTGAGACACCCCTGTGACTCCCCACTCCTTTCACCATGGAACCCCAACCATCCACCCCAGCTCCTTGGCTGAGCTCCTTGTTTCGTGTCCCTGGGATTCATTCAGACTTTTCCGCAAGAACCCCCTCCCCTTTCCTGTGAGCCCAGGGGCCATGTGGGGAAGGAGAAGAGGGGGGCAAGGGATCATATTTGGGCCCCATTGTTTCTGCTCACAGACGTGGCAGTCCCCATGCTCGCTGTGGTTCCAGCACTGGCAAGAACATCCCAGCCTGCTTTTATGTTTCCTGCCTCTGCTCCCAGGCAGCCCTGGGACAGCCCAGCACGATGGCGTTGTGCCGGCTGGGACCCTCGCTGAGCTGGCTGCACTGGGGGTGGGATCCAACCCCAGTGGGACTGCAACCCCCTCTGAGCATTAGGGGATGTGGGCAGTACAGAGGAAGGGCAAGCTAGCCCCAGGAAAAGGAAAATGTGAAGTGCTCTTCTGGTGTCCCCTCTCCTGGTGTGGGTCAGGAGATGCTCACCAGCCAGGGTGATGCCACAGACTGCATTAACTTCTTCCATGGGGAGAGCCAAGGAGGGGTCTGGCTTGAATTGGCCTCCCTGACCCCTCTGCTGCAATGATCCAGGACAGTCTGGATCCAGCCCTGACCTCAAGAGGAAGGTCCTGTGTCTCCTGCCTTCCCCACTTGTGCTAGGGGGAGGCAGGGGTCCCTGGGGAAGGCTGCAGACCCCAGCAGAGACATGGGAGCTGTGACCAAGTTATTGTGCCCATGGGAGCATCCTACTGGTCCCCAATGCGATTAGCTGTCCTCTGGGGCAGGCTGGGTGCTTGCTTCTCCTGGGACATCCAAATTAACATCACCATCTGCAGTGGATCACAAATCAGGCAGCCCTCTCTGCCCTCCACTGTTGTCACCAGAGAGGTCAAAGTCTAATCTGCACCATAGCAGAGAGAATAAATTTCTCCTAAAATTTGGGTCTATTATACCTTGGCTCTTTCTGGGTCCTCTGCAGCCTCCCAAGAAGAAGAGCTGCACTTATGTTTTGGAGGAATTGCTTCAGAATTAGGAGCTGCCAAGAAATGGGACCTGAGTGTCACACAGGACACCTGGAGCAAGGAGAAGGCAGCCCCCTAGCAGGGAAAAGGCTGAGCTGGGAAACTGTGGAGCAGGTGGTGAAGGGAATAAGTCATATGATGCCCCCAGTCAGAGGTAGGCTGGTCCTTTTTTAGGTGCTCAGCCTTGGACCCCAGTTTCTTGGAAAAACACAGCTTTCCTAGCATCCCCGCCAGATAGTCAGGAGCCAGGCTGTGGCCCAGGTGGAAGCCTGCCGGCTCCTTTCTTTCTTTCTACATCCCCAAATCTGGCAAGTGCCACCGGCAAGATGCAAAGAACAGACATTTCGTGGCAGAGACACACTCACGTCCCTGCCGTGTTTGCAGCCTGGCTGCTTTTGCTCCCCAAAATAGGCGAGCTTGAAGCTTCCCCTCGACTTCTGCTGCATTTATGCTCTGCTGCTCCAACACCATAAATAAAATAAATAATAATAACTAAAAAAATTCCCGCACAGACATTTGTAACAAATCAAAATGACCCTGTCTGTGAATGAAGAGAAAGAAAAGGCAGGTCCCTCCCTGGAAGTCTTGAGAGCTTCCAAAAATAGGCTGTAGCCCCAGCCAAGGCGAGCGCAGCCAGGGTTTGCTTGGTCAGCACCGGCACTGGAGGGGAGCAGTGGTTTCCCAGCCACTCCTGCCCCGCTCCAGTGCCCAGGGCCAAATGGATCCTACTCCCCTCCTGCAGGCACAGCAGCCGAGAGCCCCAGCTGTGAAATTCCTCCAAAATTCAAGGTGAAGTGTTATTTTGCTACTTAGAGCTGAGCAAGCTATGGGGCACAAAACACCTCAGTCTGAAGGTGGGCATGGTTGGTGCCATAGTTGGAATGGCAAAAAGGGTCCCATGAGCATGCACGCCCCAAATTTCAGTGCTCAGCTGCCTCTCGGCCGTTATATTGGCTGTTACACTGATCTAGCGATTTCCTCTATTTCCCAGGAGTTTCCATGCTGTGTGTGGTACATGCAATCAGTTGCCTTCTGCCTCCAGATGCCCCAGAAAGCTGAGGGTGGGAGGGAGTCAGGGTGGTTGGGGATGGTAAAGGATGGAACGGATGAGAGAGCTGGGATTGTTTAGCCTGGAGAAGAGGAGGCTGAGGGGAGACCTCATTGCTCTCTCCAACTACCTGAAAGGAGGTTGTGGAGAGGAGGGATCTGGGCTCTTCTCCCAAGTGACAGGGGACAGGACGAGAGGGAATGGCCTCAAGCGCCACCAGGGGAGGTTCAGGCTGGACATTAGGAAAAACTTTTTCCCGGAAAGGGTCATTGGGCAGTGGCAGAGGCTGCCCAGGGAGGGGTTTGAGCCACCTTCCCTGGAGGTGTTTAAGGCACGGGTGGACGAGGTGCTGAGGGACATGGTTTAATGATGGATAGAAATGGTTGCTCGATGATCCGATGGGTCTTTTCCAACCTGGTGGTTCTATGATTCTATGATTCTCTGCCATCCCTGCAGCACTGGGGTGATGCTGGCAGCAGCTTCTGTCTGTGCTGTGCATTTCCTCAGGCTTTGTGTTTCTCCCAAGCCTTGCTGCAGGAACACCCTTCACATTGGCTGCTGCCTCCCACAACTGGGGACTATGAGTGGAACAAGGAGGGATGAAAATTCGAGCTTGGCCCGGCTGGCTCATCTATCTCAGCCCTGCACCCATCGCAGGCAGAGGCTGCATATAATCCCCCGCAGTCCTGGCATCCTCCCCCTTGCCAGAGGCATCCTGGGCCACCTATATCTGGGCAGGATCTGCCATCCAGCTGAGCAGGAGAGGCAGGAGAGGGGGAAATGGAGCTGGAACTGCTGCTGAACCGGCAGCTGGCTGTGCATGGACAGCATAGCCCCTGCAATCCTCCGGCTGGAGTCACATTCCTCCCTTAACCCGGCGTGCTGCAGTTCAGTGAGTGTGTGCACGAGCACACACGTCCTCTAAGAGCCCCAGCCAGTGGCCAAGAGGCTCCAGATGCTGGAGGAGCTGTGCACAGCTGCTGGCCAGCAGTGGCAGAAGGTGAAACAAAGAATTTACACCCTTCCCTTCCCATTTTCCCTCTCTCTTTTTCCCTTTCCAACCCAGGGCAGAAAGGAAAAGCAGCCGCTGAGTCCTTGCCAGCACCATCCATCTCCTCCAGCCTTTGGTTCAGCAGTGGGGCTGCCTGACCCCAGCACAGCAGCAGGACATTCTTGTGTCCCCATCATCCTCCTCAGTCCATCCTCCCAGCTCCCAAGGCTGGTCAGTGCCTGAGACATCACCGCAGGCAGAGCTCCCTGCCTGGTTCAGCAAGGGGAGCCAGCAGAGACTGTGGCATTATTGGAAAGAGAAAATCTCCCTGAATAATCGAACAGGAGCCCGGTGAGCTCGGCTGCATGGAGCCTGCCTGAGAAATGAGAGCACAGAGCAGGAATGTTAGGTATTTCCTTCTGCACCCCAGTGCTAGAGCAGCCCCAGGTAACAGGCAAGGGCAAGGAAAGGACCAGTGCTGCTTCCCCGCATCTCTTTGCTGCTGGGGAGCTCTGGAGTAACCTTCAAATCACAAGGAAATCTGCAGGGATGGAAGCAAGACTGTGTCTCGCTGGTGAGATATGGATCTGATGCTGTCAGCCCAAGAGGGGAAGGAGATGGAAAAAAGCCTGCAAGAATTGTAGGAGGTTTTATTCGAAGATTAGACTGATTGAAACATTTCTGCACTGTGGGAGCTGGGAAGGAAGCTGCCTCACAGGGGGCCAAACTCTGTATTTAAAGTGAAAACATTTCCTAGGCCATCAGCCCAGCGTGCCCACAGAAGCAGGATGGGTAGGTTCCACACAGGCACCAAAACCGCAGAGGCCCACAGCCTCTCCTGTACCACCTTGACAGGGCTGAGCATCCCCTTGGGATGTTCAGCAGGGATGGAGAGGAATCAACCCTCAAAGGCAAAGCGGGGATGCAGGAACAGAGAAACACCAGCCCCCCAAGAGTTGAATTCAGGTCATGGTCCCACTGCCCCTTGGGTTTGTTTCTTGCTTTGCGTGGCTTGCAGTTGAAACTCTAAACCGGCTCATCTGGCCAGCCGGCCGATTGGGAGCGGGGCTGCAAAGCTGGATCTTGGCACAAGCCTCGCGCTGGCTCCGCACAAGCCCCAGCCCTTTGTGCACGATGGAAAAGCACAGTAAAGCTTTTCCTTCCTAGTTTGCATAAGCGCTGTTGCCATTTCCGGGAGAGGATGGGAAGGATAATAGGCAGTTGGCAGCTTTGAAGGCTGGGGCAGGATGGAGAGGGGCAGAGGACAAGGGCAGCTACAGCGAGGGACGCACAAGCAAAGGGGTGTTCATCCCATTGAGAGCGAGGTGTGTTTTGCACGCATGAGCACTGCCAGTGTGGAGCTCAGCACAGACAGTTGAGGCACTGGCAAATACACGGGTGTCTTTGTGCCTGCATTGGGTTCTCGACTGCTGAAAATGGGCCCCAGCTCCCCTGGTTTTCCTGCCCCAGCGTTTCCAAGTGTTAGGTGTGCAAACCCAGTGCTTCCCTGCAGCTGCACAGCAGATGAGCAGTTTGCTCGCTCGTCTGCTCTGCCTGCAGACACTCCCCGATTACACGTGCTCTTCCAAAATGCAACCAAGCAGCAACAGGAATGAGAAGCTCTGTCCTTCATAGAATCATAGAATGATAGAATCACCAGGTTGGAAGAGACCCACTGGATCATTGAGTCCAACCATTCCCATCAAACACTAAACCATGTCCCTCAGCACCTCGTCCACCTGTCCCTTAAACCCCTCCCGGGAAGAGGACTCAACCCCCTCCCTGGGCAGCCTCTGCCAGTGCCCAATGACCCTTTCTGGGAAAAATTTTTTCCTAATGTTCAGCCTAAACCTCCCCTGGTGGAGCTTGAGGCCATTCCCTCTTGTCCTGTCCCTCTACTAAACTCTGATGCTGAAACATCATCACCTCAATGCTTACATCCAGGGATACGGGCAGGTCCCAGCTTCACCAGCTCCAGAACAAGATTATGAAATGGGTATCAAATGGAACAGAGCAAAACAAGAAGAAAACCACAAACCTAAAATCTGTTATTTTTGCTCCCACAGAGCCCAGCTCTTGCCCAGCCTTTGGCACCTTGGAGGAGCCTTGTGGTGCCACCACCGCTGCTGCTGGGGCAAGGAGGTATCCTGGGATGAGCATGGGGAGGACAGGGACTGCTGTTGCACTTTAGGGGAAAGTGATGGTGGCTTTTTTAATTAAAAACAAAAAAAACCAAACAGAAATCACATACCTGCCAGGAAAAAAAAATTAAATATATTTTCCATCATGTCTTGGCTGTGGAAGTGGGGATGTGACAGCCATGGAAAATGGGAGGGATTAGGTAATACGCTGCGATGTAAATAAGTAAATAAATGAGGGAATGGAGGTGGGGGAGAAGATCCCAGAGCAAAACCCACCTCCACACCCTGCCACCCTCTTCCAGACCCAGTGTCCCCCCTAGTGCCCCAAAGCCCCTGTGATGCCACAGGGAGGAGGCTGCTCTGGGAGTCGTGCTGTCCCACTGGGTGCTGGCACATTCCAAACCACAGCTAGAGATTCTGGGAGCAATAAAAGCAGTCTTCACTTTACCCCAGCCTCTACTCCCCTCTCTTTCTTTATTTTTAAATGTCCTGCATTTCCTACAATTTGATTTTCTTCTCTCTGGTTTCAGGTTCCTGAGCACGGGGCTGCGGTTTGAGAGGAGCAATGGAAATTCCCTTGTGGTGGGAAGGGGCCAAAGGCATGTGGTTGAAAGAGGGAAAGGAAAATGGGGCTGTTCTCACTGGGATATGGAGGCTTTTAGGGGCAAGGATGTAAAATCCCTGGCCTCTGCTCTACACCATGCATGTTTTTCATTCAGTACATGCTGTCTCAGGCTGTGGGTGATGATGCATCTTGAGCTGGTGCCACCTCCTGTGCTGGAAGAGGAGACCTCAGATGTTCTGATCACCCCAAGGCCACCCCACACCCCACAGATAACTCACAAGAAGGTCTAATTGGGGGTATGCTGGTGACCCCTACCCTCCCCACACACCTCCATCCCCTGCCCATGCACATTGGTTTAGTATTTGATAGGAATAGTTGGACTCGATGATCTGTTGGGTCTTTTCCAACCTGGTGATTCTGTGATTCTGTAGGGCACTTCCCTGCCTGGCTGATGGCCAGCACATTCACATTTCCCAGACAGCTGGGAAAGAAGTGAAAGTGGTTCACCCCATTCCTGAGTGAGATCTTTATTTACAGGGACTTCAAATATTTATCTAAAACGCAGGGCTGCAGCGGGGATGTCGGCACGTGGCAGCCAGGTCCCCCTGCATAGCCCTCACTGTGTCTCTTGGCTCTGTCATCCATCCTCACCCTCAGCCCATCTCCTGCTCTTTATTTATTTCCTTGAGGATCTTCCCTGCAGTAAATCATTGCTGGCAGGGTTGGTCTAGAAGTGATGGGATTCAGCTGCCTGCTGGGATTTTGGCTGTGATCTTCGGGGGCACCTCTCCTTCTCCTCATGCAGGATGGATTGATCATCCAAACCCTCTTTCTTCTGCCTCTCACTGCCTGGGCATTTAATCTACCACCTACCAGGAAAGTATGATCGCATCATTTGGGGCAGCCCCTCCTTGCTTGGTATCACCTTGGGGCTCCTTCATGCTCCCCATCCTGGCTCCTGAGGAAGCCATTCCAATTACCAAGTATTATTTCCAGTACAGAAAGCCCTGAGAAACCCATATTTCTTGGGAGTCTCCAGGTTCCCATGGTTCACTCCCAGCCCAGCCCCAAAACCAGTGCCTAGTCCAGGTGGTGCAGCTCCAGTGTGCAAAACCATCCAACATGCCTCAGTAAAACTCCAGGAAAATGACCTCGGTGGAAGTCCCCAGAGGCATCGTGTCCTGAGATTGCCCAGGGCACATCAGGCAGCATCTCTGAAATGGTCCATTGCAGCTGATGGGCTGGAGAGTGCAAGAACAGAATCAGGAGGTGTCTGGGGACCAGGTCCAGTGCTGGTTGTGGGCTCATTAGGAATTCATTTCCAACCAAGTTTCTGAGTGCATTCCCACTCCCATCACCCACACAGGCTCCTCCAGCAGGTAGGATGTCAGAGAGCGCCTCAGCCCAGCAAAGACTGGGCTCTGCCTGCTCACCGCAGCCCATACTCTCATCAGTTAAAATATGCAACAAGAAGAAAAATGAGTTTCTGGATTAGATTCTGGCATGAATAAACACTCACGCCAGAATTTGCCAGTCTTTCAGGAACTGCGAGTATTTTCTCAGTCTCAAATAATCATGCAGATGATGTATAAACAATGACCTCGATTATGCCAGATATTACAATGAGCAGAGCTCTGGGCTTTGATTCATAACAGTATCTGCAAATCAGTGTCTTAATGTTTTGCTCTTCTTGGTAGATTCCTCATGATCTGGCACTTTGAGGCCAAATGCCTGTGTTTTGGGACAGGGCTGTGGCAGTCGGTCAGCACCGTCCTTGCAATGGGACCAAGTGGGACCACACCATGCCGTGGCAGAGGGGTCCTGGGCAGTTTTGGGAGAGAGGTGGGCTCTATGACCTCCTGGGAGGCATCTGGCCACCTACCGTTGGTCAGGCAGCCTGGTCTGAGGCATCTCCTGCAGCTCTTTGGAATGCAAAGCCCAGACTGATCCGCAGCCAGGAGCTGCAGCAGAGGATGCGAGAACATCCAAGAGGGAGCTGTGATCATCCCAGGAGTGTTTCTCTGTGGGGCCAAGCAGAGCAGAAGGAACTAGGCAGCCAGCGGTTGTGCCTTTGGTGAGAACGATGCTGTTCCTGGGGCTGGGGGACACGTGGGCTCCTCCTGCCCCTCCACACATCTGTGCCTCTTGGGGGTAGACCAGAGACAGGAGAGTGAAAGGTACCCTGGGGAGGTGGGGACACTCCCAGCTGTAATGAGCAATTAATGAGCCTTGATTGCCCTTGGAGCACATCTGGAAATCACTGCATGCCCCAACTCCATTGTCCACGGGAGCATGTGGTGCTTGCAGAAATAGCTTTTTCCCTTGTCCCAGTCCCAGGAGCTGCTCCCCAGAGACACAGGTGGCTGGGAAGGAACTGTCTGCCAGAAGCACAGAGAAGCACTGGATCCAGCAACTTTGCTGCTTCTCCAGCTAGAGGAACGACATCCACAGGCTGTGGGTGAGGAGAGCACCGCTGGGAAATAGCGAGGCAAATGCAGATTGAAGCTAATCTGAGTCTCTGTGTTTTTTCTCCAGATTGCTCTATTTATTCTCAGTCTCTCTCTGATAAAATTGGTAGAAAATCAGAGGCAACAGACTGTCTTCCAAATGCAAAGAGGGGGATAAAAGGAGTGCCAGAAAGAGAAAGCAGCTCTAGCAAACAGTGCGGTGCAGAGGGAAGAGGCTTAAACAGAGGAACTGCAGTTGGTTCCAGAACCTGTCTCTCAGCAGCCTCCATTTGCTTCTCCTTCCATGCAGGACTTCCCTTTAATGTCCAGTGTTTGAAGCTGCACATCTAAAACCAGAAAGAGATGGAAAAAAATATTCTTTTGTTTTCAAGACTTGAAGCTGCTGGGCAACATCTCCCAAGATGATGGTTGTGAAGATGAAAATGAAAACAGGGACAAGCTTCATATCAGCCTGGAGCAGCGGTCTTGAACTGGTGTCCTTGTCTCTTCTCCCACCGTCCCTTCTTTCTCCTGCCCTCAGCTTGTCAGAAGCTGGTTGTGTGTTGCCCATTTGGGATGCTTAGAGGGTACAGGAAGGGCTTAATTACAAGTGGGAAATGAAGACATTAGGATGGCTTTGATTTTAGCCAGAGACTGCAGGGTGGGAGAGAGTCTTCAAACAAAAGAAAGGGAGGGAAAAAGAGAGAAAATAAGAGAGAGAGAAAGAAAGAAAGAAGGAGAGAAAGAAAGGAGAGAAGGAGAGAAAGAAAGAAGGAAAGAAGGAAAGGAAGAAAGGAGGAAAGGAAGAACGGAAGAAAGAAAGAAAGGAAGAAAGAAAGAGAGAAAGGGAGAAAGGGAGAAAGGGAGAAAGAAAGGGAGAAAGAGAGAAAGAGAGAAAGAGAGAGAGAAAGAAAGAAAGAGAATGAGAGAAAGAAAGAAAGAGAATGAGAGAAAGAAAGAGAGAAAGAGAGAAAGAGAAAGAGAGAAAAAGAAAGAGAGAAAAAAAGAGAAAGAAAGAGAGAAAGAAAGAGAGAAAGAAAGAGAGAAAGAAAGAGAGAAAGAGAAAGAAAGAGAAAGAGAAAGAGAAAGAGAGAGAGAAAGAGAGAAAGAGAGAAAGAGAGAAAGAAAGAGAGAAAGAAAGAGAGAAAGAAAGAGAGAAAGAAAGAGAGAAAGAAAGAAAGAAAGAAAGAAAGAAAGAAAGAAAGAAAGAAAGAAAGAAAGAAAGAAAGAAAGAAAAAGAAAGAAAGAAAGAAAGAAAGAAAGAAAGAAAGAAAGAAAGAAAGAAAGAAAGAAAGAAAGAAAGAAAGAAAGAAAGAAAGAAAGAAAGAAAGAAAGAAAGAAAGTTAAGCATTTTCACCAATTTCCAGCAGTTTTTATCATAGGTGGGACTGGTAACCCCACCTGTAATGAAAGTAGTCTGCTATTTCCAGTTATAAGACTCCAATTTAATTTGCTTTTAACTTTGTGAAACTCCAAGCACTTGGCCTGAACTTCTCTAGGCTGGCTGCCCGTTAGCCAAAATAACACCACTGCTCGCAGGGACAGGATTAAGGAAAAGGAGAACATTTTCTGCAGGAGAGCTCAAGCTGCTTTCTGCTCTGGCAGGGAGATGCGCTTCACCCAGAGACGTGTCTGCTGGCGGTGAGATGAAAAGCTACCCAGGTTATAACCTCTGGAAAACTGAGTCTGGCTGGTACATATGGCAGAAAAAGGGAGAGGCTGGATTTCAATGAACGTCTTTTATAGCCCAATGTGAAAGGAAACGGCGCAGCCTTGCTCTGAGGCACTGAAGGTGTTAACGCCGAGCCCCAGCCCCTGTACAGAAAGCAGATCTCCCACTGCCATGTGGCAACACAATCGCTAAAATCCACAGAGAAATTTACCCTTCCAGTCCAAACAGGGGATCTGCTTTCTTTCTCCTCGCTCTCAACCTTTGGGGAATTACATGCTAGGAACAGGTCCGGCCAACTTCACGGAAAGCAGCCGGGACCCAGCGCTGGAGACCTGGGCTGAGGGCAGCGCTGTCCTCTCCTGCCAAAAGCTTTTAAGAAAGTGTTTGCAATAATCAGTCACTCTGCTCTTTTATTACTTGCCAAAAGAGCTTTTATCATGTGGATTTGTGTTTCAGACGTGTTCAGGTATTGTTTAAAGCCCTGCTCCCGTGCTTGGCTGCCTTGCTGTCCTGCAGGGCTGGAGGAGATGTAAAGACCAGGCCCCAGGCCAGGACTCCTACTTGGCTGCTCTCCCTGTTGAGGGGAAGGAGGAGGTTCTACTCAAAGCGCTTGGGGCTGGCACAGAAACCCCAAAGCTTTCCCTTCAGCGTGTGGGGATCTGCCAGGCAGCAGATGTGGCCAGGGAGATGCTGGGCAGGGAGCTGTGGACACACTGGAGCTGGTCTCAGCATCAAAAAGCAGCAGCAGACATGGAGTTTGGTGGGATGAAGGTGGCTGAGTGGAGAATAAAGGCAAGAACCACCTGCCAGAAGCACACAAAAGCACCAGGTCCAGAAACTTTGCTACTCCTCCAGCTAGAAAAGAGTGGCTGAGGTTGGTCCAGCTCTGCCTCCTGCCTGCCCAGCAAGCCCCAGTACGGCTGTTGGTGGGACCAGGGACAAGGTCTCACTGGCTGTGAGGATCTGGACATTGCTGTGATGAGGTCTCAGGCTGGAGAGAGGAGCACATAGCACCCACCTACACGTTCACTGCAATCCTCAGGACTGGAATCTTGACAAAGCAAAGAAATACCCTGTCTTATGTGGGTATCCTGACTCCAGCAGCTGGGATCTGTCCTGATCCAGCTCCACCCATCATTTAAAAAACTCGCTTTCTTGCAGATAGATCAACAGCAAGGAAGGGAGTTTCCATTATTCATGTGCTGGTCCAACTCCGTCCTGTGGACCAGAGTGATTATTTGTGTCTGGGTAGCCAAATCCCTCCTTGCCGCCGCTGCTGCTGCCGTCCTGGGGTCTGCTAGCATCAGCCAAAACCTCCTCTGCTGCAGGGCCAGCTCTGGCTCAGATCTGCAGGCGGTCAGCACATGGCCTGGACCAGCAGAGGAGCTTTGGGAGAGCCAGGATCTCAGCTGTGACGCTAGAGAAAATTCCACCATTAAAAACCTATGGAAGGAACAACTGGTAGATGCTCAGAATGGATCTTGGCTGTGGCACCCAAGTTAGCCTCCCACCCTGGCCAGGAGCACCGAGGTCTCCTTAGCAACCACACTTCAATATTTAGCACCAAGTACATGTGCACAAATGACTTTCCATGTCCTTTTCAGAGTGCTGATGCTGAGCTGGCTCCAGAAGCATGGCAACTACCAACTCACCGCCAGCTCAAGATTTCCTCTGCTTCTCCCAGATGGGCACTTATTGGGCTTGCCATGACCTGACCCACTCAGCTAATGGCCAGGGTGGAGCTTCCTGAAGAAACAAGGTGAGATAGCCCATCAGGGAAGTCAGAGAAGGCCAAAGTCCAGAGGACCAGTGGATAGAGAATGTACTCTTGTGGCCACCAGATGGAGAGGAAGGAGATGTTTTTGGAGATTCAGGCTGCAAAGGGATGGGAAAAAATGCCTGTCAGGAAAGCCTCAATGCCACCATTGTTATGACTTGGGGAAAGACAGGGGAGTTGGTAGCGTATGAGGACCAGAAGCAGAGATGACACCTTAACATGCACAGATCCATGGGCAGCTTTCGCCGTGCCCACAAGAGCAGTGAGACTGATTTTCAGTAAGGAGCTAATGAGGGAGAAAAAGACATGACCTGGAGTCTGACTCTTCAGCCAGGACAGTGGGCAGTTGTGCCTGTGCTTGCAAGGACACAGCAGAGACTCTAGAGAAAGTCAGCAAAGCAGAGAGGAGGAGGAGGCTGCAGAAGCTCAGTGCTTAAACTACTGAAGGGTAGAGTGAGTGGTGTAAAAAGAAATCTAGGACATTTAGGGATGTCACAAAGATTACGAGTGATGATAAAAACCAATCGGGGCTTTCAGTCATGACTAGGCAGAGAGGAAAGGGGTGATGTGCTGCGGAAATGTGTGGCCATGAAGTACTTGATGTAGCTGAAGGAGGATGGGGTTTCTTTTGGTTGGTGAGCAAAATACTACATAGTGAAAATGAGAGTGGTGGCGTCCCTCTGGGCCCACTGCAGAGCAGGTTAACAAAGCTCCAGGCACAGAGATGGATCTTGCTGAAGCATTTCCAAAATGACCAGGAAGAGAAGTTTTGGTTTAACAAAAGTCTGAGGAAATTGAAACATGGGTTCATGTATTCCAGCCATCAAAGCTGGCAGAGAAAAAGACCTGAGGGCTTTCACCTGAAGCAGTGGGAGCCAAGCAGCAACTCAAGCCAATGTTTGCTGCTAACTTCCTAAGCTCCCAGACTCACAGAGGTCACAGTCTTTACTATCTTTCCTTCACCCATTTTAGTTATTGCTGTTTTGACTTTTGGTCACCCCAACTTCTCACTCCAGTAAGTGGCTGCTTATTCCATTCATCATGAAAAGCAGGCGTGGCATTACTGTTCAAAACCTATGTCTTTCCTTCCTTCCCTCCATCTGTCCACCCCTCCACCCACCCTTTCCTGTAGTAGCTAAGCAATACCAAAGCAAATTGCATTTACTTTCTGCAGACTCGCCTAGGGAGCCCTCTCCTCTGAGATCAAGGGGGTTTAAAGGGAAAGCACTGAGACGTGTAGCCCCAGCCCTGAGTTGGGAGAAGTCAGCAAAGCCCACAATTTCCTTCACCATGCTACACCTTGATGACAAAAGCAACCACAGCCTCAGCTAGCCCTGGCCCTCTGTGGTCTCCAGCTTTTGGTGGGCTCCTCCTCACACAGAGAGACACTGATAGACATGCTGCCCTCCCCTCCCATGAGCTAATAGCCCCCCCCGCAACTAACAAAACGTGCTTTTAGGTGCAGACTGACCATTTCTCTTGATCTCAGAGGCTGTGTGAAGCCTCTGCAGACCTCAGAGTTTGGGACCTCGTGAATCCTCCAGCACTGCACCTGCCTTCAGCCTGAGCCGTTGGCCTCTGTGCCTCCGAGCATCAGCGTGGAGGGATGGCATGTGCACCGAGAGGAAACAACCCTGCTCCGAGCAGGAGGTTGGGGGGGTGTTTTATGAGAAGCACTTACAGCCCTTCTTGGAGGACTTTGGCTCGGAGCCCCCCCTGCCACATTCTTAGGAGAGATCATATCAAAAAAGTGCTTTTACTAAAAATGTAGTGGTAACAGGCTCCAGATGTCAGTTGTTATGTAATAGGGTTTGTTTTAATGGATCCGACTTCCAGATGTGCAGCTTGGACTCGGGGCGTCTGCTTGGTCCTCTGTGGAGCAGGAAGGAGCAGTCAGCGCTCTGTGCCATTCAAGAGGGGGCAACTGCCTCCGTCTGGATCTTTCCTGGTTCTTGTGTGTTTCCTGAGCGTTGCTTTTCCTTGTCCTTCTTTCCACTACAGCGTGAGTCATCCTGGGCAGCCGTCTCAGGTCCCACATCTCATTCTGGGAGGAGGTCAGCGAGAAAGGTCACTGAGCGCTGGTTTGCTCAGCTCCGTGCAAGAAACAAGGGGGCTGACAGGCAAGGCTGGAGTGAAGACCAATTCCTGAGGGCACCGTGGTCTCCCAGGGGCCTCACCAGGATAGTCTATAGGCATCACATCACCATCACCTGGATGAGAAGTACTGCTAGTTTGCAGATTCGTAATAACCAGGGATCGAGGACTGGAAGCTAAAGGGAATTAAGGAACCAACCATGTCTTGACCCCCCAGGTCCCATTTTGTGCTTTCCACACTGGGAGAAAAACCCAGGCAGGAAGACAGAGGTTTCCTCAGATAGAAACATTTTGGACCTGGAAGCAGAGACACAAACTGAGGGCATTTTAGGAAAGAGACTGCCACCTTCCCATTGTGCCTGTGGGAATAACTCGTAAAACACCAATGGCACCAGCCCACACTCCCTTCTGGACCAATTTCTACACTGCTATCAATACTTAGCAGCTGAGCTGTTGCCTTGGTGCATCTTGCCTGGTAGAGGTCCACTTCCTAGCTGGAGGCTGGAGAGGAAATTTTTAAAGGGATTTTGGGGCACAGAGGTTTCTCCTTCCCTCAGTGCAGGTCTGGGTGCCACAGGGTCAGTATCTCCCTTCTCCAGTTCTGCAATTAGCTGGAAACATTGCTTAATTTCTAAAGGGAAGAGCTCCAAGCAGGGATGCAGGAGACGTCTGGATCCTAGCTGCTCGGTGGACAGGGGGATGAATGGTGCATGCTAAGCAGAGGAGGATTTGCATTCGAAATATGTGGCTCTGTGCCATTGCTATTAGCATCTGCTAATAAAATGCTAAGACTTATTAAGTGCCCAGATCCAGGAGGGGGATGCACTGGGACTGAAAGCAAGAGGCTTAGGTGTTTTCCGGAGAGCATGGAAATGTGAGTGGCCAGGGGCTGGCTTTCCTGAGAAGCAAATGTAACTGCTGCCTGATGACAGAAAGAAAGAGCTGGAGAGGCAATAGGGACCTCATGGGACATGAACTGAGCTGCAGCTCCAAGGAGAAGGGAAGGCTGGGGGGCAGGGACGGATCCGCACTTTGCAGAGGAGGACCTGATCCTGCAAGAGTTCATGCACCAACATCACTGACCTCCCAGGCTGAGATTTATGAAGCACTGAGGCCAAAGTGCAATGGGAAAAGCTTCCTTTGGGTTCACCGTGTCTCAGTTTGAACCTCCCCAGTGTCAAAAAATAAACACAGTCTAGTGGGACAAAATCACTGCTCAGCTGGAGTCTGGGAAGTCCAAGGGGAAAAAGAGCTGCTCTGGGGTCTCAGGTTCGCATCCTGTCTTGCGCTTGATTTTATCTGCCACGAGACTTTTGTGGGCCTGGTTTTGCTTTGCATGGCAGCCACGTGCTTGTCTCAGCATTTTGATTTTCTCTCGCCTCTCTGCAGAGCAGCGCGAGGCGGGCTGCGGGGCTCTGCTGTGCACATGCAGGCTGCCTCAGCCACGGAGTCAATTGGAAAGCCATCTGCTCACACACAAGCGAGGAGGTTTCCATGGTTTTGTGAAAGAAAGGGACTCTTCTTCTCTTTTTTTCCTTTTTTTTTATTTTTTTTTTTTAATTTTCTTCCTCTGATGAAGCCATACGTGTGCACAGGCAGCAGTGCCAGAAATGTGGTGTTTATCAAAGGTGTATTCCCCACTCTGCCACGGCACAAAGCCCCAGTGGAGGGGTGAGAAGGGAGGAGAAGCGGATGCAAAGGCGTACCCAGCCCAGGAGACAGGCGGAGGAAGGTGTGGAAATAAAGCTGGGCTGGGGAAATGAATGAACACTTCAGCCTGGACCCTCCCCCTCAAGCACATCCATGTAAAATGTGGAGATTAGGTGAAAAATCCATATAAAGGGGAAATGTCTGCCTTTAGCAGAGCGGGGCTCCTGACAGGCCAGCAAGCTGTTTTGAATGGATGTCCTGGCACACAGAAAGTCCTGTCTTAGTTTCTTCTTCTATTTAAGCTGGTAAGCTTTCCTCTGTGGGAGGACAGTGGACAGGAGAAAATATTTCATGGAAAGGGTCATTGGGCACTGGTAGAGGCTGCCCGTGGAGGGGGTTGAGTCCCCTTCCCTGGAGGGGTTTAAAGGACGGGTGGATGAGGTGCTGAGGGACATGGTTTAGTGACTGATAGGAATGGTTGGACTCGATGATCCAGTGGGTCCTTTCCAACCTAGTGATTCTATGATTCTATGATTCTATGATTCTATGATTCTATGATTCTATGATTCTATGATTCTATGATTCTATGACAGGAGAGAGGGGACAGTCCCTAATTCCACACTGACAAACTTGTCAGGGACGGGGAGCAGGAGAAGAGTCCCCCAGGACCAGGACACCAGCCATGCCCGCAGTGTGGGTGCAGCACAGCCCTCAGATCCACCCACACTGAGCCAGCTGCCCACGGGAGTTCCAACACCCCTCAGCTCACCTCCTTTGCAACACCATCCAAACAGGGGCTCAGCAGAGAGCTGGGGCAGCTCTGTGTCTGAGGAACCAGGGCAGCAACGCCTGATCCCTCCAAAAGCTTCTCAAAGTCACAAAGGGGGAAAATATTTCGAGGTGAGATGTGAGGGGCAAACACATGGAGCTGACAACAAACAGCCAAGGGAAGGAGGAAAGTAGCCTTGCTTGTTTTCTGGCTGGATCCTGGACTGACAGGGATACGGCATGGAGGAGACTTCTCTAGAGTGGAGAAGAGGAGGCTGAGGGGAGACCTCATTGCTCTCTCCAGCTACCTGAAAGGAGGTTGTGGAGAGGAGGGAGCTGGGCTCTTCTCCCAAGTGGCAGGGGACAGGACGAGAGGGAATGGTCTCAAGCTCTGCCAGGGGAGGTTCAGGCTGGACATTAGGAAAAAATTTTTCACAGGAGGGGCCATTGGGCACTGGCAGAGGCTGCCCAGGGAGGGGGTTGATTCACCTTCCCTGGAGGGGTTTAAGGGACAGGTGAACGAGGTGCTGAGGGACATGGTTTAGGGTTTGATAGGAATGGTTGGACTCGATGATCTGGTGGGTCTCTTCCAACCTGGTGATTCTATGATTCTATGAATTAATTTCCAAGCTTAACTATTAGTCGTTTTTACAGTGCAAATGGTTTTCTACAAATACCTTTAAACACTAACACTCCTGGGAGAAAGAAGCCTCATGTGGCATTTGAAGCGGGTGAGTAAATGTGGAAAGAAGAGCATGAAAGACATATCCAGGCACTCTGCACATAGGAGACCATCTCTGCAAGCTGTGTGTGCCGGGCACGCTGGTGCATGGCAGGGAGAGGGTGCTAACCCCAAAGCTTTGCCTTGAGACACTCCAGCCTCATCCTTCATACGTGGTCTCTCTCATGGTAAGAGATGCACAAGGGAAAGAGAAGGGAGCGCTCCGCTTTGGTGAGACCCCGTCTGGAGTACTGTGTCCAGCTCTGGAGCTCTCAGCATGAGGAAGGCATGGACTTGTTGGAGCAGGTCTGGAGGAGGGCCACAAAAGTGATCAGAGGGATGGAACACCTCATCTATGAGATCAGGCTGAGAGAGTTGGGGTTGTTCAGCCTGTGGAAGAAGATGCTCCAGGGAGACCTTAGAGCCCCAAATTAAGAGCTGGAGGGATAACGGAGCAGTTGAGGTCTTATCTCCTGCTTTACCATAACCAGAGACGTGTTTTATAATCCCCCCACACTCGTGTCCACAAGCTGGGGGTCCCAGGAGGTGCAGTAGCTCAGGACAGGAGGGCAGAGCACCACAAGGCTGCACATCCCAGCATGTTGAAAATGCAACTGCTAATTACACAATAGGTTCCTTATGTTCCCTGGAAATGCAATATGCGGCAGGACTCCCAGCCAATTCATGTTTTAGGACAAATCAAGGCGATATATTACTTGACTCAGCTCCTAAATTTGGTCATACTTTAGCTGGTGTTTTCAGACATTTTTGGGTTAGGTTGGCCAATGCCACAGAGAAAAGTGATGGGGCAATTATCCTAATTAGGAACAAATGCATTACTTCTGCAAGTTATTTGGTGCTTGGAACAAGCCCTCCCCATTGCGTGACTAGTTTGTGCAGAGTTAACCCCTGCTGAGATCTCTGGGAGATCATTTTTTCTGGAAGATTAAAAGAAAATTCAGTGCCCATCAGATTGCTGGGGTTAAAAGCTGCATGACATATGCAGCTTTCACAGCATCCAGCAGCGGCCTCAGTGGCTTCAGTGGCACTAGTCAGCTTTCCCCTTCACAGGGGTCGAGGATAATGCTGTGTGACCTGCACATGAGTGAGGGACCAGCCCAGGGAAGCCCAGTAGCCCTCGAGCCTGGAGCAGCACAGCAGCAATAAGCCTGAGCAGTGTTGGATAAGGCAGCATCTTCACTGCATGGGTGAGCAAAGCTCTTCTTGCTTCATCCCTAAATCAGAGCCTGCAGGTGCTGCTGAAGCCATGTGCACGTGGGCCCATTTTTGGACCTTGGAGAAGAGCAGGGTGAGCTCAGCCTGACTCTTCCCAGCCAGCCACTGGCTTTGTAGATTTGCCCCTGGTTTGCAGCCTCCAGTATCCCAGCACCCAGGGGGCAGGGGCAGAAACTCCTGGACCTCTTCACCCTCCCATTTTGCCTTGTTTTTCCCCTTTTCAGTAGCATCCCTGAGTGATTTTGAAGGCAAGAAGGACCATCCTGCAGCCAGCTCTTCTTGCACAGGCTGTGTAGGATTTACACCTGCACCCACTCACAGCAGCAATGAGGTGACAGAATCTCATCCATCCCCCAGCCCCAATAACAGAACTTTTAAATGGGCTACGAGCCCTGACATCCCAGCATCGTTTTGGGGCTCCAACATCTCATCTGTGGCTGGCTGCTCTCCTCGTGGCTGAGCATCGTCTCCAGCAGCTTGCCGCGCTTTTCTGGCAGGCAGCCCTCAGAAAGCCAGATCCCTAATTTCTGCACATCTACCCCTCCTCCACGTGAGTCTGTGGCTCACACCGAGTCCTCATCGCCTGCCCAAGCCCCACGGGGACAGAAGGGTGACAAGGGACCTGAGGGATCTTGCTGAGAGACCTGGCCAACTCTCCTCTCCACAGGTCTCCCTGGCCCCGTCCACTGCAGGCACAGGGGCACAGGCTGGAGGAGCTGCTTGCCTCCAAACACTTTTTGCTTTTGTATTTTCTTTCCTCCTTCTTTTCCTGCTTTCTCCAGAAGGGCCCAGATGCCTTTACTTTGGCTGGGCTCCCTTGGCCAGCAGCCCACGGAGGCACCAGAAACGCCGTGTGTGAGTGTGTGAGTGAGTGCATGTGCAATATTAATACATAGAAATGGAAGGCAACCAGCATATAAACATTCTTTACTGTTTGGGTCAGAGCCCAGGGAGCTGTAAGAGCTTTTGTGCTGAATTTCGAATGCAGACTAAATAGAGAGGGAGCGAGAAGGGCAGGGAGGATGAGGAGCTGGGAGAGACAGGGTGGGAGGACAAGAGAGGAGGAGTCGGGAGCACCCTCTCCATACCATGGGGACCAGTGGGAGCATTCGAGGAAGGTGTTGGTGCAGGGCTGGGAGCAACCAAGGACACCCATATCTGCTCCCCACAGAAGGTTGGGCTGGAAGAGCGGGAGAGACCAGCTTGGGACTGGTCATCATGGATGTATTTTTGTGCATTAAAGCAAAAGTAAAGAATAATAACAACAATAATAATGACAAAAGGCAACAAGCAGCTGAATGTTGAAATAACCGGGATTCCTGTGCAAATCTCGTTTGAGAGGCTTAAGTGTCTATTTGGGAATAAGGAGGAGGGGGCTATGCTGGAAGTATTTCTGCAGCAGCCAATGGGAAGGATGGTCTCTCCAGAGCTAACGAGACCCATCTGGGTCCTGACTGCAGCCGAGAGTGTTAAATCAGAAACTATTCCGTCAACAGTCAGTTTGGCCAAATATGAAACATTTCCAGGGAATCAATGGCCGGTGCTGGTGACGCAGAAGCCAATAATCTTGACTTCTTTTCCAGAGCCTCCAGAAATACACTCATCATTTTGGACTTAAAGGGACAGATCACACTTTTTCCACTCGTCTCGGCAGCCTTCAGCTGAGAAATCCACATTCCAGCAGCGAGAGTGATGGCTGGGCTGGTTTAATCCACTGGTTAATGCTTGTGAAGGGCCCCAGGGGCTTTCGGACTCGCCAAGATGCTCCATATGACGAATCTGAACTGGATGTGTCCTCCTCAAATGTTTTCCATGGAGGTGAGCTGAGACAGAGGACTCGAGCTTTGTGCAGCTGATTTTGGACCACTGTTGCTCTCATTCTCCATCAATGTCTGAGCCTTTGACTCTCACCTGTGCAGAGCACAGTGGAAACCAAATGTTCAGCCCTTGCACATGGGGGTCTGGGCAATCTCTCGGTCTGCAAGAGGGAAAGCTCAGCAGCAGTGCTGAGTCAGTCTGCACATCTCCAGCACATTTAGCTTTTATAGGAATAAAAGAGAGGAAATGGTGGATCTCTGTCTCTAGGTCCCAAGGCCCTCAGATCTGCTTCAATTTTCCAAGGCACTGGGTGGCTTATCCCAGCCTTCCTGCCAGCCTGGGTCATGCTCGTTCCATCCAAGCAGAGAAACAGCATCGATGGTGTATGCCAAGTCAGAGCTAAGCAAGACAGATAAATCGTTACAGTGTGAAATGACAATCCCTGGCAATAACACGGAAGGGGAAAAACTGGCAAAAAAAAAGAATCAAACAAACACAAATTATTCAGACAATGGTAAGGTCTGTGGAGTAGCATTTCCTGCAGATCAGCCTGTATTGCTCTTTGCAACAATGCAAAAGCTGCCCAACTCTGAGCTTCGCGGTGCACAACGCACCTGCTTCCCTAGGCATCCTCCCTGTCTTGGAGGGGTCCTTCCTCATTCCCAATTCTGATGGGTCGTGATCCTCCATCAGAGGAGATTGATTTGTCATCTTCTCCCCAAATGGGTGTGTTTTAGTTGCGGGCGTGCCTACAGCTGCAGCTACACACTGTAAAAAACCCTGAAACTGAAGCCCCTCTACGGCTAACCACGATTTTCTTCCACGTAGCCAAAAGCTGCTGACCAGGGCATGCAGTGCAAAGCTGCCCAGGTGCTGGGACAACAGTGATGTGGTATCACTTTGCCCAGAGTTTACTCATACAGATGTGGATCTTCTTGCTCTGCACGGCTTGTGGCTCACAGCCCTGCAGGTGAAGGGCATTCTGCACCCACAGCATCGTTAACTGAACGTGAATTCCCAGTTGTGCACGGACTTTAAAGGCCTGGTTGGTGGTCTCTTCTGGTGAGCATGGCTTTTATCAGGGGCCAGGGAGGTGGAAAAAGGAGCCAAGCATCTTGTTTTTCTCTCTCTCCTGTAGGCAGCCCACATTCCTACCAGCTGCTCCGGCCGCAAAAATAATCCTGGGAGTTGTGTTAACCAAATTTGGGGAAAAAGCAAAGCAGATGGAGAGGTTAACCTGGGGTGAGGAAGGATGCACCCACAAGCTGGGCAAAATTAGAAGCAGGAGAGGAAAAAGGGGGCTCTGCTGGAGCATGGCAAGTGTTTTCCATCACTTTGGGGGTGACAATGGAGCATGCTGCATCTGGAGGGCACCAAGGTGACACATGTTCTTGAGACGGTGAGGAGTCAGCACAGCTCCCAGGCTCCCCAGCATGGGCAAAGCATCAGCAGGAGAGGTCAAGATGATAGCTGGAGAACGAGCTTATGGCTGTGCTAGGAGGCAAACAGAGGAGCTTGTCCATGGGCCATGTCCCAGCCTGTCCCCCATCCTCCACACCCTGCTGTGCCTGCACCTTTTGCTTATGCTGCTGTCTCCCCCTCCACTGTGTTTCCAGAGGTACTTCCAGCATGGAAAATTCTATTTAAAGGGCATTTTTCCTCTCTCTCTTTCTTTTTTTCTTTTGGATGAGGAGCCAAGGGGCTGTAAAATGCAGATTTTCCCACCTAGCTGAACCAGAGGAAATGATGCTGACCAAAAGTTTAATTTACCCCTCTGCAGCAGTAACAGACATCAGTTTTTTGGAGATGGACAGAAAAGTTGGAGTGTACGAGGTGGACGTTGGCTTAGGGAAAGAGGGACTTGGGTGTCCCACACCTTCCTAAGATGCATGCAAGGCAGAGCTGGGAAGATTCAGGGTGGCAGAGCAGTGCTGCCCCATGGCTCATCTAATTCTGGCAACTCCCAGGGCAAGGAGGGCTGTGAAACACCTCGTGTCTCCAGGCACTGAGCAGGGGACCTTCCCTGTTCAAGCTGAACATGGTGGGGAGGTTAATCACCTCCTGGGAAACCTCTGGAAAAGCAGGCAGGCATAAGTCTGTCAAAGGCACTGGAGACGAGGGGAAAAGCATAATTATTATTTTTCTTTTCCTTCTCTTCCTGCTGACTGGAAGCAAAGAGCTCACATCAGAGGTCACCACTCTCAGGGGCAACACTGCAAAGTCACTGGGGTCCCTTGTCCAGGGGCTGCCCAGGATCTACCAGCCTCTGGGATACAGCAAGCCTGTGCACCACAGATTCTGGTGATTCCCTTGGGGGATTAGGCTTGATTAATGCTAATTCCTTTGCTCCGTGGCATTTTTCCAGCCTTGATGGCATGTGTGGTTTTTATACATGCTGTGGGACCCAGCTGTAAAGAGTGGGCAGCTTTCCCAGTGGAGCTGATGAATCTCCCCCACTATTCGTCACCATCAGGACAGCTGCTTCAAGGACTGTATGAGTCTCAAAGTCACTCAGCCACTGGTGGGACGTGAGCAGGGACCAGAGAGGGACATGGCGAGCCCTGTGTCCATATGCTGGTTCTCCAAGCAGGCAGGGATCTGAGCACCAGAAAGGCAAGAAACACTCCTATGTCCCTGCAGGCACTGAGAAAGTGATATGAATGGATGCAAAAGAGGTTAAGGACAAATTTCTGCTCCCAAAAGAAGAGAAACTGGGTGACTGAGAGATTTCAGGGATTTTGGCTCCCCTGAAAGTATAATGGCTGAAGGCAATGTCAGGTCTTATGAGAGGAAGAAGCCTGGGAGAGTCTCCCCACAGGGCACTGTGACGCTCTGCACCCTGTGCTGCTCCTGACCCTGAGCACAGGCTGCTGGATGGAGCTGCCCAAACCTAGGGGGATGTTCCTGAGTCTGAAGAGCCTTGTTGCTACGTGTTGAGCTGGGAAGTTAGCCAGCCCCCTCTGAGATCTTGAATTTCTCCCTCCCCTCCAAGCAGAGTAGCATTGCTGGGCAGCAATACTCCTCAGCATCCAGTTGGGTTCTGTCCTAGCCCAGCCCAGCTGTGTGGCTTCTGGAGCCCTTTCCAGACTCCAGACCACTGCGAGCATTAGGATTGCATTGAAAATCAGCCCTGAGGCCCTCCTGTGTAGCAGGAGGGGCAAGGTGAGAAGTGTGAACACAAATGCCCAGGGCAAGAGACCAAATCCAGCCCCAGCTGGAGGTTCAGTTATGCCAGCACCGCCGGGGAGCACAAATCCTGGCCCTCAGCTGGCTGCCCTAGCTAGAGAGTAAATAAGAGGCATCCCCTCCTCCCTGAGCCCTTGCCACTCTGCAGTATTTGTAGGCAACAGGTTCTGACCAAATGCAGGAGGTCAGGACTTCCTGGAGTCACTCGCTCCCAATTAACAAGTCAGCTGCATGCTCAGATAAGCCAGGTTTTGCAAGCAAGCAGCCAGGGACACACGCTGGTTGCCTGTGCAAGCACTGCACACCTCTGCTGTGGGACATTGCCTCCGGCCGCAGCCAGGGAGCTCTTTCTGGGCCATGGCCAGGCACCCTGGTGATGGTCTGAAGAGCAGCTGAAGATCTTGGACTTGTTTGCACCCTCCAAGCCAAGCGTGCCAGGATTTCCCCCCGTTGAGTGAGAAGATGAACGTTTCCCTCTGCTTTGCCTTCATTATCTGGCCTAGATGGGTTTTGGGAAGGCACGTTCTGACCTCAGGTGTAGGGCAGAGCAGAGGAGTGTAGACTGGGATGGGTGTTTGGGTGTTGTATGCTGCTGCTGGGTTGGTGGCCAGGACATTCCCCATGCAGGATGGCCTCAGCCTCTGAGACTGCTCAAACTCAATGGTTTTTCAAGGCAACCTCGGTTTTGGGAAAATGCTGGCACTTGCCACTTGTATCATGCTGAGCTCAGCCATGGTCCTGTCACCCATTCAAAACCTCCCTTTTATTCAGAAGAAAGCAGAAGAATGATCATCTTCAGGTGTTTTGGTTGCTAGCACAACCTTGCTTGCCATCCTCTGCACCATCCTCTCTGGGTGATGCGTTAGGTGCACCTATCACGACAGCGGTAGCCAGAACAAGACCTCTCCTGGAGCAGTATCCTTCCTGCAGGCTGCAAACTGCTTTGGGGAAGTCGCCGTTGTTTTGCACACCAGACCTCTGTGATGGGAATATTTGGATTCAGATTCTCCATGGCAAAACCTGGAAATGCTGCTGCTCTCCACCAGCAATTCCTCTAAATGCTGTGCTCTTCCAAACTGTTAAATATTTAGGATCCAAGCATGAGAAGCTTACCTCCCCCCTAGATTCGGAAGCCACACCGGTCAGCCCAGCCGGCTTTGCACGCCGAAACACTGGGAGAAAACGGAGATAAAAACATCCTGTAGGGCATGAGCAGGATGGTGATTAATCCTTGGAAAAGGCTAACTGACATGACCATCAATAACTACAGTAACTTGTTATGGCTGCCTCATTCCAGGAGGATTACATGCCTGAACACTCCTTAAAACATCTAATGAATGTCATTTTGGTTTTACTCTCGGTGCTCATGGAAGTGGAGCACTCAGCAGCACTGGCCAGAACCATGGGGAGAACCGGCAGGGCTGCTCCCAGCTTCCCACACACCGATCCGCCTCACACCTCCCCTCTGACCTCAAATATCCTCCCTGGGTGCTCCTGCCACACTGCCACTGAGGCTGTCCCACCAGGATCCTCACAATCAGGTCCTTGATGGCTTCAGGTGGCCTTGAGTGACATCTTGCTGGAGGATACCTACCCCATGGCATGGACTCTGTGGCTCACACCTTGTTCTTTCAAGTCATTTGAAAGCAATATTTTAGTGAAGCAGAGGATGGCTCAGGTTTTCCTGCCTGGTCCCCATTTTTGGGGAGGTTCTATGGGAATCTGCAAGGAGGAGGATGGCAAAGACATGAGCACTGACACAAGATGTATTTGCCTGCTCCACCTTCAGACTTCTTCTCCTTGTCCTTACTGAGAGAGCAAACCAAAACAGTGATGGACCTGCCTTTAAAGGCCAGTAGTCATGATACTTGCAGATGTCAGTAAGTCGAGGTGAGGTGTAGAGTGTCCAGAGAGGGTTTCCCATTCACAGCTTATGTCTTGCTATGCAGCTTTACCTGGGTCTCTTGAGATCCATGCTAAGTACAATTCCTCTCATTTTCACTAAGGAATGTTCTTTCAAAGGAAGAATAGTGGAAGCAAAGCTGCAAATACTGGGTTTTGTACTGAAGGGCCATGTCATTTTGGCTTTCCCAAGCCGTGACGCACTGCGCCCCATGGCACAGCCGTGGCTGGCTGGGTCTGGGAATCACTGCAGAGATGCCCACCTGATTTTTGCGTACAGCATTTCAGGAGAGAGGCAGTTTTGGCAAGGATTATGTGCAGCTCCAAATCCTGAGGGTTACTGTTCTGCCTCGTTCATGCTGTACAGGGACATTGTTAGTGAAATCACAGGGTCAGAGTCTCCAAAACCCAACCATGAATCCACTTGCACCAGGAGGTGCCCTGATTAAGAGTAGTTGACGATGTGTCTTGTTTCATGGAGGATGAAGTGGTGATTTTCAGCCACAGCGAGTCACTGCCAGTGGCTGCTCCTGAGCGTGTCCATGTCCAGCATTTCTATCCTAGACATGGCTCCAAGGAAGGCACTTTTGTTTTCTACTGGCCATGCTCTCTGGGTTCATACCAGGCTCACTCCTCACCTCAGTGTGAGGGGCAGCCAGCAGTCCTGCCTTACCCCAGTATGGTTTCAGTTTTTCAGGGTGCTGACAGCTTCTTTCTTGCTGATGCTGTGGGAGACTATCTGGGCCATGAACAAAGACTCTCGTATGGGTTTAGAGATGCTGTCTGTCCTCATGCTGCCTGACCCCACTGATAGTCTGAAGCTGTCTGAAGGGAAACCTCAGCAAAGAAGGGGACATGAAAGTGGATTCCTGCCCACATCCGACCAGTATGAGCAGTCTCACCAGTTAGTTACTGGATTTCCTTAAAAACCAAGACTGCAGAGATGCAGCCTGAGCCCAGCCCCACGCAGCAGCTCACACCTGACCTTCCGTGATTTCCTCAGCCCCGAACGGCTCGGCTTTTCCTATTAGCAGAGGACCTCTTTGCTGCTTCTTGTACTCTCAGCCTCATATTTCAAATTCCTTCAGAGTCATATCTGGTTTTCATTTAAACATATTGCATTTAGAGAGATATATATGAAATACAATGAGAAAGGATTTTCAAGGTAATAAATAGAACATGCAAGCCTAATTATTCAGGATGACCCAATGCAATTCGGTAAGTCCAGCGAGTTGTTTACATTGGCAAGATGAGAACAAAATATCATTGGATATGGTCATTACTCTTATAAGATTTCAATATATATACATTGTCAGGAGTCCCTGAGTTATGAAGTTCTCCTTGCTGGAGGAATAAACATACTGGGTAGTAATCCTGGAAGCAATCAAAATGCCTTTGTCTCAGTGCCTGCAGAGCCCCTTTCTCCCATGGTATCTGCAGCCAGCCCTGAGCCCACTGCCTTCGGTCACAGCCCAGACTCACACACAGACAGTTTATCTCGCTCTGAGGCCACGAGCACAGCTCAGTGAGCAAGCAGAGGCTGAAACAGGATTCTTGGCATTTCAGGTTGAATTACTGGAGCTGTCTCTGACCGGCCTCACTGGTCAAACAGGGAAAAATCACACTAGGGAGCTGTTTTCACTCTCAGTATGGCCAGAGGAGCCTGAAGGGTGTCTGCTCCTGCCCTAGGAACACCTTTCAAATGCTTTGGTTCTGCAGAGGCAGGACTGACTGCTCTGCAGTTTTTTCAGGGCATCCTAGCTGGGGTGCTGCTGCCTCCCATTCCCCACCTTGCTGAGAGCGTCTGGGAGACAGCTCCTCTGGCTAGGGATGCAAGAGTGGGCTGCTGGGAAGGGTATGGGGGAGAGGGCTGTGTCCCCACCCCTCAGGCACACCTTCCTGCCACTTGAGAAAAGCCTTCTGAGCATCTGCTAAAATCTGCGCATGGTCCAGGGAAGTGGGAGATTGTGGGGATAGGGGTCAGGGCAGCACTGAGAGAGCAGATGCTACAAATGCAACAGCAGCTCTTTGCCTTCAACCACATAGAAATGATTTTGCGATCATAGAATCATAGAATCACCAGGTTGGAAAAGACCCATCAGATCATCGAGCCCAACCATACAAGCTGCTTCCAAGAAACAGGGATGATGGCAGCCAGGACACCCCCCCAGCTCCCACACAGAGCCCTGGGTTTGCCTCTCCTGGGAATCCATGGACTCTTGTAGGGTGCAGGGGCTACAGGGCTGAAAGCATTTAGCAATTTGAAGCAGTGGTTACTGCCTATGCTGCGACACGCTGCCTACTCCCCGCAGTTAAACCCCCGCTCGTTCCATGTGGGGCAGCCCAAAAGACCCTGGGAAGGCTCTCTGACAGGAAAAGGAACCACCCCTCAGCTGGTGCTGGGTCTGAGGGGTATAAATCAGCCCAAAAGACAGCATTTCAGGGAGAAGTTAACTTTCCACTGACTGCACTGAGCTGACAGGCAGTGAAGCCTTGGCTGTTTACCCGAGAGCACAGGCGTCATGATCCGCATGGCTGGAAATCTCAGTGGGGTTCTATTCACTTTGATTTTACACCAGGGTTAACTAGACCCCGGTAATTATCCCCTTTTAACAAGGCAGTGTTTACACCTATGAGACAGGGTCAGCTCCTGACTTGCTCGCTGCGGCTGGAAGGAGAGTATTGCTCATGGCAGCTGGAGAGGGGATGTGACTGTAGGGGTGGGGGAAGAAAAGATGGGAAGAAAGAAAGAAATGGAAATGGGAAAGGTGATCTTAAAGCTCACATGAAAAATATCCCCCATGATCCTTGACTTTGCTCCCTCCCCATCACTCCTTCCACCCGCCACGCTGAGATGCAGCCTCAGAGCGCACACAGAGATAGCTGGAAGCTGGGATAGGTTGATGGATTTCCTAGCTGCTGGGCTATTAAATGTCTGGACCAGTGAATTTTAAAGCAAACAAGCAAAGACCAAATAACAAATTGTTTGGGAGGCCCTTCAGCAAGAAGATGGAGCTTTACGACCACCAAGGGCACTGTTGCTGCCACTAAATTCATGGACATGGGGAAAAAAGTGAGGCCTGATTTATTGGGTGATGGTGAAAAATATTATCCAAGCTATAATTTATTGATCATTGCATCCTTTCCATTTTCAAGGCCTCTTTCTTGTACATATGGAACATACATATATTTTTCCTTACATATGAGGCTGAACGCATGGTTTCTTCTGCATGTGAGGAATTTTTGCATGCTCTGCTGGCTGTGTCACAGGAACTGGTGATGCCGGCAGCCTGGGGTAGGACTGGAGAGCAACTTTTTGGAGGTTCTCTAAGCCAGTCCATCTGGTGAGGAGAGAGCTGGGCTCTGCAGCGATAGCCGGAAATAACAGCAATTTATGCAGTTATGCTTCCAGAATTTCTTCCCCTAATCATCAAATAATACCACAAGGAAAAAAAATGAGAAAGGAAATAGAAAAAGCAATATAGGGACCTGAGTTTTTAATACTCCTCGTGTTCTCAGAGAGAACCAGGGCCTCTTTCCACCCCTTAACTCATTTCTGCTCTCTTTTAAAGCCCCTCCAGAGAGAGGAGCCCAACCACTCTGCAAAGAGTCTGAGCCTCTTTTAGCCTGTGCAAAGCTGTCCAATGAAAACCTGATCCCTGCAGCTCTCAGAGGTGACTTCGGTGGCCTTTCTATGGCAGGTGACATTTGCAGAGCATCGCACCAGCCTGGCATCCCAGGGAAGTCAGGAGCTGGTGCTAGGTGATCCCCATGAGCTGAGGGCTGCTCCTGGAGCAGCTTAGAGATCTTGGCCTCCCACCCTGCCGGGATGATGCTCGATCCCAGTCAAACTGCATTTCCCCAGGGTCTCCGGGACTGACTGGTGAGCAGTTATCGCCGTGGCCTTGGTGTGCTCTTAATCCAATAGTAGCTGCAGCTCTACGCCCTTGGGGAATTACAGCAAAACAATTTATAGAGGGAGGCTAAACCTCCCAGCCTCTGTGCTGGAGCTGTGTGCTCTCCTCTATGTCCTGCACAGCCTGTGAATATTATAGTCCCTCCCAGAGCTCAGGATGCACTTTGGCTCGCAGCAGAGCCCTGCTCTCTGTAATCACTGATTGTCCAGCAGCCGCAAGCACCAGAGGTGCTGGACCAAGGGTTGCAGCCCAGCGCCCAGGCACAATGGCATGGAGATGCTACTAGCTCCTGGGGCAGCATCCTGCTTTGAAGGAGATTGCAGGAGAAAAGCAGCCAGAAGGTCAGTGAGGCAGGGAGTCCAGGGGCACAAAGCCCGTGTGCTTTGCAACGTGGCTGCAGCTCATTTGTTTTCCTTGATTTGGGGAGCAAAGGCCAGGGGCAAAGGTGGGTCGCTCAGACCACCCACAGCCCTTGGTGGTGACCTGGAGTGACAGGGCCAAGAGGGATTCACCATCCCCTTCCCACCAGAGCCGCAGTCATGCAGGGGGATGTGAAGCTGATGAGCACAAACAGTGGCACGGATGCCCGTAGCAATGCCCAGCTGCTCGGCTGCTGCTTCCATCCTCCCCAAGGATGAATAAGGGCCAGGATTACCTGAGGAGCAGGGCTACATCCAGCTGTGTGACAAGATACTGCACAGGCTATTTTTCCTTTAGCATCTGGAAACGAGATGAAGAAAACATTTTTGGGTGGTCTGAGGGTTCCCATTGCACCTGTCCAGCTGAGAAACCAGGGAAAAGATTGATAGCTGCATCCTCCCACTTGTAAGGCAGAAAACAGACGGTGCCCAGAGAGGTGCTGGGGCTCCTGCCTGCGACACAGGCACAGGTCCCCATGCCTAAAATATCCTCACAGGAGACCGTTGAGGGACTTTGACTGAATGAACATCCCAACAGAAGCCTCTTCCTAAAGCTCCTTTCTTGCTGAGGGGAGAGGATGTGGTACCCGACCTGGCTGTCCCACACCAGTGAGGAGAGGGGGCCCAGGAAATGATGATCTCCCACCTCAGCCCTGAATGCAACTAGCATTAGGGTTTTTTTACATTTTTTCAGAACAAAGTGGGAAGAGGGTCGTGCTGCTCCCAGGATAGAGCTGCACTCTTCAGTGTGCTCATGCATCAGCTGGACTCAATGCTCTAATCATGGCACGGAGGTTTCTCGCATCTCCCAGGCCCCTTGACAGGGCTTGGGAGAAGAGGCTGGGCTTGAGGTGAGCCAGTCCCTGTCAGCACAAATCCCCCTCGATGCGAGCAGGCAGAGGACACTCAGCCCTCACACTCTGCAAATAGAAGAGGAGCTCTCTTGGCACTGGAGCTGGTTTCCCTTCACAGAGTAATATGCCCAAGTACTTGCTATATTTAGACACCAGGGTTTTTCAGGAAATAGAAAGAGGCTTGTACTAAATTCCATGTTCACCTCCACAGATGGCTCCTAGCCTCTCACCCAGAGCTGACCCCAATGCCCACTGCTGCATCGGTGCCAAACCCTCCCTGCCTTGCCAGCACTTCCCACAGGCATCAGGGGACCCTGAAATGGCCTTCGCCCCCAGCAGGCTCTGTGGGCCCCAGACAGCCCCTTTTTCAGGTGGGGAAAGGCTTAGAAAAGCTGGTGGAGGGCCAGGCTGCAACGGCAAAAAGCAGCAGTGCCTGACTCCAGCTACCACCAAGCCCTGGGAGCCAGGGCTGCTGGCGCTAGATGGCAGAGGGCACTGAAGATGGCAAAGCCATCCCATAATAAGAGCTTCTCCGGCTTTTCTGGTGCTTTTTCCTGGACTGTGAGTAAAAGAAAAAGGTTGCCTTTTTTACTGGCTTATTGTTCAAGATTTGCCACTGTTCTTCACGGTGCCCAGCCTGGGTCCCCATCCCTGCCACCCGCCTGCGGTTGCAGGGCAGCCCCCCATCCAGGGCTCCCCTTTTCCAACTGGATGGCTTCCCAGCAAGGAGCAGCAGGAGAAATCTTGGCTTCTGGTCGGGAAATGAAGCCAGCGCCAGGGAAGGGCGGGGAGGGAAAGCGATGCATTTCCAACGCTTGAGCACACCATCCTCGCAAGCATCCCCGTAATTGCAGCCACATGCTGGCTCTCACAGACCTTGCCTCGCTCGAGCCCCAGATCCCCTTCTCCACTCCCGGGGCTGCTGTGCAGCTCCCCCCAGCCCAGACATGCCTTTCATCTCCTGCTTTGGGCCAAGAGAGAGCTGCACCCGTTCTGCATCACAGACCTGTAAACCCAGTGGGGCTGGCGAGGAATTTCCAACACACCCTTAAGCTGTAGAGGAAAATGATGGACCCTGGACTATACTGGTCCCTGAGCCCTTAAATCCCTTTTTTCCTCCTTCTCTCCTCTGGTATAAATATTTATCCCCTTGCCTGGGCTGAATAGTTATCCCCTCGGCTGGGCCGTGGCCATCGGCATTCCTGCAGGAATTCCTCTTTCTCCTGCCTGGGCTGGGGCAAGGGGGAGGCAGCTCTTTTCATTTCCAATCCCCCCATCCTTGATGGAGAGTAAACATTGTTCCTCTCACAAAGCGGGTATTGTAGCAGGATGGGGGGGAAAGGCAAGCGGGAGGAGGCGTGGGGGAGATGAAGTGCGAGCGGGAGGGAGGGCTCAAGAAAGCCCCCTGAGAAGAGGGCGAACGGGATGTGAATATAAATTCTGTAAATATTTTCTTTAAGGTGCTGCATATAATCCCAGGAAATAGATCCAGTTTCAAGGGAGAGCAGGGGGAGCGGGACTGACTTTGTTGTGGGTTTCTCCACATTGATTAACATCCTGATGGAGAGGTGGAGGGAGCATCCCTGCCTCTTCAGGAGAGCACCAGAACCTCCTCATCACCACCTTCCTGCCTACCTCCAGGTCTAGACACCAGCCAGGCAACACCTTGTCCCCTGTGGTGTCCCAACTTGCATTCCTCAAGCCATTCTCCTCCTGGATAGCACATGGCCACGGTGGAAAAGCAAAGAAAAACGAGTTTGAGTCCTGCAGCAAAGCATTTCTTGTCCTTCAGCCACACTGCACCAAGCAGGAACAAAGCCCTGAGTTATATCTGGGCACATGGCACCCCAGGGAGGGTGCAGGGACACCTTGTCCTGGCCATCACCCGATAAGAGTCAAGCCCAAGGCTTGAGATTTGTTTAAAGGACATCCCTGGTGATGGGCACTGCTGGTGAAGCCAACAGCAGCAGCAGCTGTGAGACCCCACTGGCCTCTCTCCTGCCCAGAACCTGCTTTGTCCATCCTTCACCCACCCTTGGAGCATCTCCCCTTTTCCCAGGGAGAAGATAGGAGGTGGGACGGCTCAGACCAGTGTGGGTGCCCGTGCTTGCAGGGAGGGCAGCTGCCTGCCCCCTCCTCGGTGGGGCAGGGGCTTTCGCAGCCCTCCCGCAGAGCCCCAGGAGCAGATGAGCCGTTACCCCGTTCCGGTCCGACGAGCCGCTGTGTCTCCTTCAGAAAAGGATTACCAAAACATCCAATTACGCTCTCCCTTCTGCCTGTCTCGCCTCATCTTGATGCTTTTTGGCATTGTATAAATCAACTGGGTCCAGAAGCCAGGTCTTCCATGAACTCTTGCTTCAACGGTGATTCTTCACTTGCCCAGCTCCATCCCAGGAGCCCCATTTACCCTCCTGCAAGGGCAGCTGCTCTCCCCACACCACAGCCCACTTGCCTTTGGGTTCCCAGCAAAGCTCTCCTCTGCCAAGCAAGATTTGGGCTCCTGGTGTGTCTGGGGACCATCCCTGCATCCTTTTTCTCACACCAGGGCTCAGCCTGCATCCCCAGCTCAGGCCCACAGGGCAGGAGACCTTCTACTGCCTTTGACACCTGGTGAAGAGCAGAGGCTGGGAGGCAACAATGCCCCTGCTCCCTGAGCATAGAAATTCCTAATTCTAAGGCACGTCTAGGGTTACAGCAGTCACCCTCTATAATTATTACTTGTTTAAACACCTCCTTGCTCACAAGGGATCCCTGCCACTGCCAGGCGGTCCCCCAGCGGTCCCAGGGGAGCAGATGCTGTGACCATGTTCTCCTCTCACCCGCAGCCCCATGAAATGTGACATTCACCGGTTAGGGCGATGGGGAGGTCAGAAGTATAACTGCATTGCAAGAGAGATTAGAGCCATTCAGGGAAGTCCCGGGAGGGCTGTGAAGCAGGCTGACCCAGAGGTGTGCTTCACCCTTTCACTGCCAGGAGGATTGCTGCACACTTGCTTCATTCTTGGCCCCTCACCACAAGAAGGATGTTGAGGCTCTGGAGCGAGTCCAGAGAAGAGCAACGAAGCTGGTGAGGGGGCTGGAGAACAGGCCTTATGAGGAACGGCTGAGAGAGCTGGGGGTGTTTAGCCTGGAGGAGGCTGAGGGGAGACCTCATTGCTCTCTCCAACTACCTGAAAGGAGGTTGTGGAGAGGAGGGAGCTGGGCTCTTCTCCCAAGTGACAGGGGACAGGACGAGAGGGAATGGCCTCAAGCTCCACCAGGGGAGGATCAGGCTGAACATTAGGAAAAACTTTTTCACAGAAAGGGTCATTGGGCACTGGCAGAGGCTGCCCAGGGAGGGGGTTGAGTCACCTTCCCTGGGCATGGTTTAGTGATTGCTAGGAATGGTTGGACTCGATGATCTGGTGGGTCTCTTCCAACCTGGTTATTCTATGATTCTATGATTCTATGATTCTATGATTCTATTCATCATGGTTGGACTTGATGATCCGATGGGTCTTTTCCAACCTTGTGATTCTATGAATCCCCCTTCCCCAGTCCCTGTCGCTGTCTAATATTTGAGAGGGGACATGGGGCTCCCCAGACCTTTGATCAGTGCCAGCACAGCTGTTCCCAGACCTTTATGTAAGGGACGAGAAATGCGACTGAAATAACCGACAGAGTGAACAGAAGCAAGTGTGAAAGACTATAAATAAATATGACACAATAACTATGGCCACCACTAAATAAGTTTTAAATTGAATTGATGGTATAAATAGAGTCAGAAGCAAAGATGTCACCAACAGATGACATGGATCTGGGGTAAGGAGCAACTGATGTGATGCAAGTGCAAACGTGGTGAGACCCTATGCATGTTCTAACTGCCCTGTTCCACCCCTGCTGTCTGTCAGCCATGGAAATGGTTATTTCAGTCATTCCTGCCTTGGAGGGAGATAGAAGCTTTACCCGATATTCAGGAGGGAGTGCTCCCAAGGGTGAGAGTGCCCATGGAAGGGGAGTTGGGTGCAACAGGATGATGAAAAACCCATGGGACCCAGAGGCTCCTCCATCCTTCCAGCTCCCAAGCACTCTCCCATCCTGACCTCCCCTTGGCTCTGCTGAACCTGAAGGAATCAGACAGGGTGGGATGTGCAAACCCATCCCTTGAGGGACTATGAAGAAGGTCGAGGCCCCGTGGTGGCCCGGGCCCCTCTCGCCACCCTCCCAGAGCCCACATGGACAGCCAGCAGCTTGCATGTGGCCTCCAAGCAGCTGTAAAATGGGGTTCAAATTTCACTTCCAGTGTTTAAAACCTATTCTCCCTTTTTCTTTCCCTTCTTTCCCCAGTGGATGTGTTAACCCTTCATGGTGTTGTGAGCTGGGCACACACTGACTCCTTTGCTGGCTGATGCAGAAGCCACGTGAGCTCCTTCAGACGATCACTTTGCACTTATCCCCGACTTTGAAGGCACCCAAACGCTCCAGGCACCTGAATCCCAAACCCACACAAGTGATGCTTCTGGTATAAGCATTGCAGCTTCCATGTAACTGGGACAGCATCCCATGTCCTCAGCCCCAAAACACAGACCAAAGAGCCCAGGAACCTGCCCTTCCCAGCATCCTAGATTGCTGCTGCAGCATCACCTTGCCCGACTTTGCTATTCTGAGAACAGTGATCTAGCAGCCCCACTGAGATGCTCAGCAAACATTGAATACTGAGATCAGCCACGAGAGATCCCTGCAGGGACAGTGATGGTGCTGCAGCCTCACATCACCAGCCACCCTCTGTGCCAGCTCAGGATGCTGCCCGTACCACGATGCTCAGCATCACGTAGGAAAAGACATTCCACCCATGTCTGGTGGGGCAGAAACCTCTTCCCATTTTATCCACGAGGATTCGCCTAGCTTGGATCCACAGCAATCCTGGCAGGGTGAAAAACTCCCCAACCCTCTCTTCACTCTTTTCCACCTTCTCCACCGTGTGTCCAAACCTGTGCTGGTTTTCCTCTCAATTAATATCTGGGTAAACATCCCCTTGGTATGAGAGCACCCAGCTGGGTTCAGCTCAACATAGAGGGCTGGAGCCGGGGGGAGAAGGGGGGAGCGTGTGTGGGAAGTGGGCGAGGGGCTGCAGATCAGGGCTGATATGGCCTGGCATTTTGGCAGAATTTTCTAGGACAGTTTGTACAGTGTCTTCCCTATACAATAGTTATGTCTAGCCGCTGCACTGCAGCTCTCATTTCCATGAGCAAGGAATTCAACCGAAAAGTAAACAGGAAAAAACGTTACATCTCACAGTTTATAAATATATACGGAATTATTTAGGCAGTCAGGCCAATTTGCACAGATGCCGCGTATATGCTGTGACAGATCTCTATGTTGTTTTGGAGCCACCCCTTGTGAATGGGAAACAGGACTGGTTTCTTGCCATGTCTGCATGAAATATCGGTATCCTCCTGCAAGCTGGCTGCGAGCAGCACGGCTCTTGGGAACAGCGCTATGAGCTGAGGCGAGCTATTTGCACGTAGTGCTGAGAGACTCGAGCCCCCACGTTTCCAGCCTGGGCTGCACGAGGCCTTTGGGAGAGGCATGGGAGCTTTTCCTGGGGATTGCAAGGGGATTTCAGCCTGAGATCTGCTGGGGCAATGGGACAAATGGTGCTTGGGTGGGGTGCATGACACCTGCACGAGGGCGAGGTGGCATCTTGCAGCCCCAGGTCCCCGTGTCCAACAGGCTGAAGCTGCTGGTCCCAAGGGCTTGCGGGCAGAGTGGGGCAGTCAGACCTCCAACTCCATGAGGGCAACAAAAAATTGCTGCACAGGGGAACAAGGGACCCAAGTCCCCATATTCCATCAATCTCCACCATAGCGATCATCCCAAGGCACCTGGAGCCCAGAGCCATAGTTCAGATCGAAACGAAGGGACTTGGCTTTACCCAACAACGTCCCTTCCTCCCCCTCTCACAGCCGGCCTGAGCCTGGAGGTTTATTCAACCTGACAGCCTAGTGACTTGATCGTTCAAAGCGATGTCTTAATTACAGAACGTCCTCCATGGCGTTTTCTGGCCGTGAGCGGTAAAAGAAACTTCTCTTTCCCGTCTCCCTCTGCGCTGCCCTCCCCCTCAGCTCTGCTGAGCCGCAAGAGCTGCTCAGACAGTAGGGATATTGTTTTGGTCATTGCCTGAATGGCCCAGCCTTCTCAGCTGTAAAATTACCTAGAGGATAACTAAACAAACCCCAGACAAACACTTCTTTAAAGGCACTGCTTACTTTGCAGCAGCCGTTTCCCCCTGCCCACCACATGTGCTCACACTGAGTTTTCTTTTCCTCCCTCTCAAGAGCGACACAGTTGCAGTGCCCTTAGAACGCATCGTTTGGGGAAGAGGAGATGGGAAATTGTGGGGGGACCTAGGGGATGCCATGGGTTCTCCTGGACTGGGCACTGCTCAGCCCTGGCTCAGGGCTGGAGGACTCAAGATGCAGAAGCATCAAGAGCAAACAGAGAGGCAGAAAGTGATTCTTCAAACTTAGCCGTGTTGGAGCTTGGAGAGGGATAGTGGTTTGAAGGGTTCAGTTGTTCAGAGAACCGAGTTCTTCCCCAAAATAGCACTGCTGGTACACATGGCACTTGGTCCACCAGCCAAAGTCCTCTGAAACCAGCGGAAAAACAGTCCCAGACACCAGCATCATGTATGACCCGATGGGATTGTTGAGCTCCTGGGAACGAAATCAAGCATTAATTGACAATAAAGACCCTCAGGACTGGACTAGATGAGTGGGGAGGTCAGGACAGGTCCCCTCCAGGAGGTTTTGCTGTTTCCAGATTTCCCTCATAAATAGGAGAAAAGTTCTGGCCAAATCCTCATTCAGAGTCAATCTAAGCATTTCCTGAGTTGGTGTTGATTTCACAGATTAAAGCTGGTTAAAAACAACCTGGTCAAAATCCAGCCAGCATTAATTTTTGGAAAAAGACCTTGAGGAATTTCATTCGAGTTAGTTCCAAGGGGAGGGGCTGCACTTTTCCCACCCAGAAGCTTCTTTGCTCTTAAAATACGTGCAATAAACACATGAAAGCCAAGTCCTAGCTACAAACAAAGGCACTGTCCTTCTGCTGCAAAGGCATTATTTTTTATAAAAAATGGGATATTAGTCAGTCTGGGGTTATGCCTTAAATTTCAGGTCTGCTAGCGACCCACTAATCTAAACTATCACAACTGCACCCAAGTTTCCATGTTCACATGAAGGCTGCAGTAACAGCCTGGGGTTTGTCACAGGGAAGCAAGACAGGAGTTTAGGATCAAAAATTCCATTGATCCCAAAATAAAGGGGAAGGAAGTTAAATAAATCCCTGTAGCCAGTCAGAGGGAGACTTTCCCTTCTGGTGTTGTCAACCTGTTCAGATAGAGTGAGCCCTCGCAAAGACAGGGGTGGAAACCCAAAACCAGTGTGTGCTCTGCAAATATGTGCTGTCCAACTGAGGCAGATCCCAAATTTTGGCAGATTCCTAAGATCAGGAAATTCCTTGAGAGCTCGGGAAATTCTCCAAGACTGAGCCCAAGCTATTTCACTTGCAGAAGATATCAAGTTCTCCTCCTCTTCTCCTTTTTTTTTTTTTTCCCCTGGTGATGGGTCAGTGGGACCTTGGCAAGCACACGTTGCTGTACAGTGAGAAAGAGGATTAGCAAAACACCACAGAAGGCCAAACGCAGATGCAGGGCCCGCAGGAACAGCTGCTTGCAAAGGGAAGCCAGGGAAGCCAAATATCAGCCATGAGGTCCCAGCTCCAAGCAGGTCTGGAAGGAACCCAAACTGGTATCAGTTACATTTTTCTTCCCTGTTCCTTTGCCTGTGCATAAATAACCGCCTGTTATTTACAGCCATTCACATCGCACGCCCGACACGTGTGCCTGCAGGGTCACCGCGGAGGACAGGGCAGAGCTGGCGTGAAGTGCCCCTCTTAGAACCCCAAAATAACTCCTCCTCATCCTCTTGCCTCAAGCAGCATGGACAGTGGCAGGATTTCATCCTGGCTATCACCACATTGATGTATCCAGAAGTCATCTGGTGCCTAGGGACATGTGGGAGCCACTCTACTCACAGCTTGGAGCAAGCGGCTCTTGACAGTAGCCAAGGAAAAGCATCCCTGAGGTGCTGAAAATCTCCTTGCTGCCCCAGGACCCCAACTCCAGGCACAATGGCCACAGCAAGGCAAAAATAGGCACAAAACAGAGAATCAAGCATATAGAATAACTCATCCCAAGTGGGATCATAATGTTGCTCTCCATCATCCACCCTAGAAACGTACATTTGCCTCATCCAAGCAGGGTGTTGGAGCTGCCAGCAAAGCTCCACATGGCTTGTGCCCCCAAAATGCTGGAGGTGGGGCAAACAGAGGACAACCCTCAGGCTGCTTCTTCACAGAGCCCTGCAGCAGCCTCCGTACTTGGCCATCACTCCCTCTGGCCCATCTTGTGCAGGGAAACATGTCTCCAAAGCTACCTCTCAAGTCCATCTTCCTTGCTGAAGTCAGGCCCAATTCCTCCCCTTCACCTGTCCTGCAGGAACCAGGTGCAGCCAGCCCTCTTGAGCACCCCAGCATTTCAATGCTAGGCAAGCTCTTTACTTCATGGAAGTGTTGAAGACAAGGTGCAAAAGAGAGCTTAGAGGTCATTATTAGCTCAACTGTGCCATGATGCTAGGTGACTCCAGAAAAAAAAAAAAAGCCCTCAAAGAGGTCATTTTGCACTAATGACTTTCAATATTCCCCAGGTCCCAAAGGAAAAGTATTTTCTTTCCGCTCTTGTGGTGTTTTTCTTCCACTGTGTGCAGAAATGAGATCACTGAGCAGAGGTTTTGTGGCTAAATCATTGGGTTGCTGCCATCCTAATATTCCCAGGAAAGGTGAAAGTTGGCCCAGATGGACACGCAGCCAAGGAAGAACATGGATTTGGCTGAAAGCCAGAGGCACAGCTCTCCAAAGAGCCTGGATGAGCCCTGGAGAAGCAATCCAACATACCAGTTCTAGGGAAGTTTCTTTCAACTAAAATGCCAGGCTGCTGTTCTTTCCACTTCCAGTAAAACTGTTTCTTGGACCAGGGACAGTCCCTAAGGAAAAGCACTGGTGCAGGAGAGCTGGGAAGGACCATCTGAAGTGCAAGTGCAGAACTACTGCAACAGCGTGGAAATGGTTGAATTATTTCTGTAGCACATAAGGTTATCTTCTGCTGAAGACAACCTCTTCACAGCCCTGTGGCGTGTAAAAGTTGGAACGCAACAAAGAGCTGCTTTGGGAGAACCTTCCCCAGGCACACCCAGCTGCAGGTCAGGCCAGCAGGGAGCCCTGAAGACATGCAATTCCCCAAAGCCAGGGCTCCTCAGGTGCTGCACACAACAGGGTTTGCAGGGTAACAAGTTGGTGTTGAGGGATGAGCCAGCACCAAAGCCTGGAGCTGTCGGATGGGCTCTAAGCTGATCCTGCGTTGAGCAGGGTGGACCAGGGACCAGTCTTGCAGGTAGACAGGAGATGACAAACTTTTTTCTTGCAATAAAGATCCTTCTACTCACTCTAGATCATTACCTGCCCACAGAGCAGCCTCTTCTCTCATGCCATGGGTGCAGAAGCAGACAGCTCCTCCCCTGGACACTGCCTGATCCTCACTGCAGCCTCTCCAGCTACAGCCATCCAGCCTTTTATAGCATTCCTCAGGCTCCCGCTGAGCCCAAGCTGCTGGGGACCAGTTGAGATCAGGGCTGCTTCTCCCTTGGGCTTACAGAACCAGCCCACCCTAGCACAAAGCCTGGGTCCCTCAATATGCTGGGGTTTACTGGGAGGATGTCACCTCCTCCCTTATTCAGCCTTCATCCTCTTCACCCCGCACCCGTATTCTGCTGAATCCAGCTGTGATTGCCCCTGGATGCTGCTTCTGCTCCATTTCCACACCTGTTGCCTGTTCATGCTCTCTCATCCCTGGGATCTTGGCACGGCTGGGAAAGGGGTTTTTTAGGCACATGAACCCTGCCCCATACAAAGAACCTCCTGCCTGCCCCTCGCCCTTGCTAAGTCTCTCCCGCCATCGTCCCTGTGCTTTTTCCTGAAGGAAGGATGCGAAGGGATATAGAAATAAAGCAACCTGTGCATTCTTCTCCCCACTCAGAGCTTGTGTAACCTGTGGTTGACCCCTCCCCAAACCACAGCCCCAGTATGTGCTGCCTGCCGCCGCCGCTGCTGCTCTGGCATTTTTATGAATGGCCCTGAGCCCAGGGAAGAGATGTGAGCATGGATTTGGAACCGCTCCATCCCTTCTGCCGCACGCGCTAATCTTGACAAATGATCAGCGTGTGGCTTTCGAAACCAGAGATAAGGCTGTCTGACCACTTCAAGTCACTACACTTTCCCATGAAGAAAGGGATTTTGTTCTCAGCCCCCGACCGCAGTTTCCCCTGCAGCCCGGGTAAGCCCAGGTGCCCCCCACCCCATAGCTTGGGGGGGGAAAGACACTGCGATCACCTCCTTGGGAGTGGGACCAGGGTCTGTTTGAGAAGAAAACCTCCAAACAAGGTAGATGGTTTGACATTGTGTGGGTTTCTGATGCTTCTGATGCTGCCTCCTGCCTGCACACCCGCATTGATGCCGAGGGGAGAAGTGGTCCATGGAGCCGAGGTACGGCAGAAGCTTGTGCTGGGAGCCAGCAAGCACCTCCAGTCCTGCAGCTGAGACATGACAATGGTGGGCTTCCTCAAGCTCAGTTTTAGCTGGGAACTGCAGCACCTGGAGAACTCTTGTCCCACCAGGACCTACTGGGGTCACTCTTCTTCTTGGCTGGTACCTCACTCCGCTGCTACAGCATCTGGGACACTGCCTGGCAGTTCCAGCAAGGTTGTTTACCTGTTCCTTCTCCCTGGGAGAGTTGCAGAGTCTTCACACGGACTCTGAAACAGCAGAGAAAGCCTTGGCTGGGTCCTATTGGATGTGTACCTGGGAAAGCTGCCCTTCCCAGAAGGCTCCCTCTCTCTCATGGACACAGACTCGCTGCCAAGGGAAAGGACTCTGTGAGTGCCAGTTCAAGGAATGCCTTTGATCCAGTGGGAATCATCAGGGAGAAATTCTGTCTTTAAATTGAGCTGCTCTCTTGCCCTGCCACTTTGGGAAATGAATTTGTACTAGGAAAAACTCAGGCTGGGAAAGATCTTGGGAAGACATCCAACCCATTTCCCTGCCCTAAATTGGTCCTGACAGTTTTTTTTTTTTTATCTAACCTTTCCTTTAAAATCTCCAGATGGCTCAACACAGTCTCCTCCAGGGCTATATGCATTTTACTACCAGATTTTTTTTTATTATTAATATCCAACTTAAATTTCCCTTGTTGCCCAGCAGGGTGGGTGCCTTTCCAGCAGCGGTAGCTATTTAAAGCTCAGGATTAGGGTGGATAAGACTGGTCCTGGCCAAAAGCAAGAGGGCTTGAAGAGCCCCTGGACTGTCCTATCACTTTTTCTATTGTTGAGGAATAGGAGGGGTTTGTGGCACAGGAACGCACACCCGCTGTGCCCTGTGCTGGCACCAAACTTCATACCCGGGTGGGAATGGGAGGTCAGGGGCTGCTGGCTTGTTGACCCATGAAAAGAGGCAATTCTTCAGCTGATGAGGCCATGCAGGTGTTAATTAAAAAGCATGTGAAGCAGAAACAGGTCACTGTTTGGTGTCATCCACTCGTGAAATTAGCCTTGTGACTGTTCGCTCAGCCCTCTCCAGGAGACAGGGCAGAGGAAGAGTTGCCTGTAGAACCTCCGCTCTTCCTCTCATCTCCTCCACCTGAGCTCCTGTTTCTGGGTACCTCCTGGGTCCTACCCAGTGTCCCTGCTTTTTTGCCACATCTCCGCTGGATCCTCAGTAGGAAAAACCTTCTACCAGTTCATCCTTGGACTGGCCAGGAACATAGCTGTGCAGGGGTGAGAGGGGCAACCAAAATAATCAGCTCCTGGCAGTCCAGGTGGAGAAACAAGCTCCCTAGTCACACGCCAAGCTGGTGCAGGAGATGCTTACATGGGGACACTGATGGACACAGCCTCCCAGGTCAGGACATCCCTTGGTGGGGTCTTAGGTTTACCCAGCATCCAGATTTGATCAGCAGCAGCTCTGATCTGATCCCTTTTACCCTCCAACCAAGGCCAGGAGGGAAAGCAGAGCTTTTCTCTGGGAAGCACCCAAGGGCTGGTGCTCCCTGACTCAAAGGTTACCAGCAAGCAGGTCTGCAAAGCCTTTCAGCAGCAGATCAGGGTGGAAAAGCCCTTCCATTCTCCTGAAGAGCTTGGTGCTCGGCACACACCTCACAAGCTCTGCGAGATGAGCCTTGGCATTGCCTCTGTTAACCCTGGGACGTGCCCATGTCAGGAGGATGCCTTGGTAGGAAGGAGACTCTGGTTTCTTCTCCACATGAATGCTTCTCCAGAGTGTTCCTGCCAAGCCAGGCTGCACATGGGCTCCGTCTCACACCCAGTCAGAGCTCGCGCTGCGGTGGGGACCTGCAGCAGCACAGCAGAGCATCTAAGTGTCAGACTTGAGCTGCTCCCTGAGAAGTGCAACTTAATGAATCCCAGTTTCCTGACACTCTGTGCCTCACGGTTGGATTAGCTCACGGCTAATAAGCCACATGAGAGATTTTCCCATGTTTTGGGGTGCTTGTAATGGCTCTCTCTAGTGTAGATTCTTTGATGTCTTATAATGGAATTGATGATGAATCCATTTCCTCAGTGGGGACCCAGGTTTGGCACTCTCTTGTCTATCCAGATGCCTTGTTTTCATAAAACAATTAGACTATAGAACAACAAAATGGAATTCAGTCTCTCTGAGGATCCTGCTTCGCTATGAAATCTGGCTGAACGTGACCTGGAGCTTCAAAAGTGGGGCTGGACAGCAGGGACAGGCAGACAGAGACACACTCGCACCCACACAAGCACAAAGGCTCCCACCTCCTGCCCTTTCACAGCCAGGCTAGTGAGAACAAGCGAGCACCCTTGACTTTGCGCTGTAGAGCCCGTTCAGCATAGGACAGGCTTGAGGGCCAAGACCAAGGGCTTTTTCTGAAACGGTGAAACACCAGATGGTTTTTTCGTGAGGCCTCAGACACACACGTGCAGCACGTTGTTATTAAAGCTGGCTCATACTTCCAGTGCACAGGGAAAAAAATAAAGGTTCTGTGCAAGGTTAGCTCTCATCTTTGGCATCCAGCATTAAACCATGCAGGCTCGGTTCACTTTCGTTTGTTTTCATAGAGTTGCTTATAGACAGTTCCTCCTGCAGCATCCCAGCGGAGTGGAACAATGCGATGCACCAGCTGGATGAGAAGTGCTTCATGTGCTGCCAAATATACCATGTAAAAACCATAATGTGGCCACCTCTGGGGTGCAGCCTGACAAGTGCGCAGCAGCTCGCGGCAACACCCTGCAGCAGCCTGAACCGAGAGCCGCTTGAGAGGATGCGCTGGCTCATTACACAGACTTCCTCCGCTTGGTGTTCCGCCTGGTCTTTCCAGCCTGCCTCCCCGAGCACAACCCTCCTGTGGATTTTTCTTCTCCTGCTAATGTTTCTCTATTCACCTCAGACCGAGCCAAAGGCTCCTTTTAACTGAAAAAGGCCGTTTGTCTCCGTATCTTATGATCTCTGTCTCAGTGTCAGCCCAAGCCTTGATGCCTCCTTCGTCTAGCAGCAGGTTTCACTCCTGCATTTGAGATTCCACCCAGCCACCCTTTCTCATCTGCTTCTTCTTTTCTTCCAAGAGTTTCAGAGAGGCATCCCATGCCTCACCGTGGTGCTTCCCTGCCTGCGTTGATGTGGGGCTGGCTTCAACGAACCCCTGGGATGGTCTTGGTGGGACAACCACGGGTGTGAGTGTCCCAAGACCAGCGCGATGCTCACCCCGGGCTCTGCTTTATATGACAACATCTCCTGCTCCCTGGCACAGCCTCACCTCTGCAGGGTTACAAGCTGACCTCTACCAGATAGCACCAGAGATGTTACCTCCCCCTCCCAAATTACAAGTGCACCAGGCAGGGTTCCTCTCCTCTTTTCCCAACAGCAAAGGCCCCCGTGGCTCACAGGCAGGTTTTACACCACTGTGGTCGATGGTGCGGGAACTGGGGAGTGGAATCAGCGCAGGGTAGGGTGCTCAGCACCCAGGACTCGCTGCTGCTGCAGGTCACCTGCGGGTGGGGACATCAAGGATCCAGTTAGCAGGGATCTGTGGAGCGCAGGAAGGGTAAGGACACCTGAGCCTGCCTTCCAGAGCCACCAAGGAGGAGATGCATGCGGCTGTGGAAGACCCGCTGGTCTGCAGGGAAAGGTAAGGGATTTCCTCCACTTTTCTGGAGCCTGGACGTGGAGCCCACATCTGACAGGGAGGGCCAAGCCAGCTCCAGAACAGCCCTTCCTGCAAAAAGCAGGTACAGGGTTCACTGGGCCCTTGCTGGTGCTGGATGCATCAGCCTGGGGTCAACCACAGGATTGACAGCTGCCAATCACCTTGAGCACAACACAGGGGCAGCGGGAGAAAGAGGGGGACAGCGGGAGAGGGGGAAGGGGGAGAGAAGACAGCAGGAGAAGGAAAGGAGCAGCGGGAAAAGGGGCAGCAGAAGGAGAGGGGTAGCGGGAGAGGGAGGGGGGCAGCAGCAGAAGGAAGGGGGCAGTGGGAGAAGGAAAGGGGGCAGCAGGACAAGAAGGGGGATAGCAGGAGAGGGGGCAGGGGGAGAAGGTGAAGGGCAGGGGGGAAGGAGGGGGCAGCAGGAGAAGGAGGGGGGGAAGCGGGAGAAGGAGAGGGGCAGTGGGAGAAGGAGGGGGCAGCAGAAGAAAGGGGAGGCAGGGGGAGAAGGGGCTGGAGGGCAGGGATTCTGAGAGGTGTCTGAGGGAGCTGGGGGTGTTTGGCCTGGAGGGGGGGGCTGGGGGGGGACCTCATTGCTCTCTCCACCTGCTGGGGGGGGGGGGGGTGGGCTCTTCTCCCAAGGGACAGGGGACAGGACGAGAGGGAATGGCCTCGGGCTCCACCAGGGGAGATTCGGCCTGGACATTAGTAAAAAATTTTTCACGGAAGGGGTCATTGGGCACTGGCAGAGGCTGCCCAGGGAGGGAGTTGAGTCACCTTCCCTGGAGGGGTTTAAGGGACGGGTGGACGAGGTGCTGAGGGACATGGTTTAGTGATTGATGGGAATGGTTGGACTCGATGATCCGGTGGGTCTCTTCCAACCTGATGATTCTATGATTCTATGATTCTAAGGAGAGGGGGCAGCAGGTGAAGGAAAGGGGGCTGCAGGAAAAGGGGCAGCGGGAGAAGAGGCAGAGGGAGAAGGAGGGGGCAGTGGCAGAAGGAGGGGGGGCAGCAGGAGAAGAAGGGGGATAGTGGGAGAGGGGGCGGGGGGAGACGGAGAGGGGCAGCGGGAGAAAGAAGGGAGCAGCGGGAGAAGGAGGGGGATAGCGGGAGAAGGAGAGGAGCAGCGGGGGAAGAAGGGGATAGCGGGAAAAGGAGGCGGGGGGGGGGCAGCGGGAAAGGGGGCAGCAGGCGAGGGCCCAGCGGCAGGAGGCGGGGGCCGCGGCGGCGATGGGCAGGGGGTGCGCGCGGTGTCCCCGCCCGCGGGCCCGGGGGTCGCGCTGTGGGGAGGAGCCGGGCCCGCCCCCCGCTGCCGCCCTACTAAAGGGCCGGGCGGGCGGCCGAGCGGCGTGTGCCGGCGGGCAGGGCCGGGGAGGGCCGGGCAGGGCCGGGCAGGGCAGGGCAGGGCAGGCACAGCGGGCGGTGCTCGGTCCCATCCCGCTCCGCCACCCCGGGACGATGCGGCGGCGCCGGGGAGCTGCGCTCGCCTGGCTCTCCCTCGGGACGCTGCTGGCTCTCGCCGATGCCAAAGGGGCCTTCTACCCCCACCCCGCCGCCCCGCTGCCCTACGGCGGCAGGTACAGCCTCTACACGGCCGGTTCCAGCCCGCAGCTCGGCCCCGGCAAGCCCGTGGGCAAACACAAGTAAGAGACTCTTCGCGCGGCCCCTTCGCGGCTCCCGAACCGATCCGGCATCCCCTCCCTTCCCCGGGCATCCCTGGCCGGGCGCTGGGGACCAGCGGGTCCGGAGCCTACAGGCATCCCTTGGGTGGGAGGCGGTGTCCCCGCCTTTCCTGGGGTGCCCACAGGTGTCCCTCTATGGGATGTGGTGTCCCCCTTCTTTCCTAGGATGCCCACAGGCATCCCTCTATGGGATGCGGTGTCCCCCCTCTTTCCTGGGATGCCCACAGGCATCCCTCTATGGGATGTGGTGTCCCCCTTCTTTCCTAGGATGCCCACAGGCATCCCTCTATGGGATGAGGTGTCCCCCCTCTTTCCTGGGATGCCCACAGGCGTCCCTCTATGGGATGCGGTGTCCCCCCGCATTCCCAGGGTGCCCGCAGGCATCCCTTGGATGGGCAGCGGTGTCCCCCCCTTTCCTGGGGTGCCCGCAGGCATCCCTCGCTGGGTAGCACACACACAACCGCCCCCCCCCACATGCGGCGGGTGAGCACCTGTGTGCGGGCATCCCTTGGGTGGGCAGCAGTGTCACCACCCCCGCGGTGCCCGGCCACTGAGAGCACCCCTTGGTGGGCAGCAGCCCCCTTCCCCACTGCTGCAAGCACCCCTTGGTGGGCAGCGCGCCCGCCACACCAGGTACCCAGCTACCCCTCTCTGGACAGCATTCTCTCGGATCTCTTGCCCCATACCAGCTCCCGGGTACCGATCAGGGGCTGTTTTGCAGGGCAGGGTGTCCCGGTGCACCCCCACCGTGCGAAGCAAGGCGGGGGGGCTGCTCCCCACAGGGGGGTGCAGGGCTCCTGTTCCCAAGAGCGAGCGGGTTTTGTGCACGGGGGATGTACGTGCTGCGGCCCCGGGTGGGACAGGGCTGGGGGGTGAGGGTGGGATGCCCTGTGCGTGTCTAGGGGGTGGGTGCACGTCCCTGTTCTCCCTGGCTCGGGTGCGGGGCTGTGATGTGCAGGAGGGGAGGGTGGCAGCGTACACCTATGCATGAAAACGCAGATTGGCTCAGAGGGAATTTTCCCATTGACTTGTAAAGCATAGATTTACCAGGGTTGAAATATGTTTTCAAGTAACCTGGAAAGCTCAGGCAGATGAGGAATGTGGGCTTTACACGTACTGTAGACTTTTTCCACTCTGCTGCAATAAGGCTTTTACACTAGTGGGGGGCTCGCTTCCCTCCCCACTGGTTTGCTAGAACTGTTTCTGTTGGGCTTCTTCGAAAGGGGGAGCGTGTGGTGTTATGAAAAAGCTGAAATGAATAAAGTAACATTTCAGACGAACAATACTGGCAGTGCCAATGAGAGCTTTCCAAAACCCGTAACATTTTCCAGCCGCTCACTCTTAAAACGTCAGGCTGGAGCTATAAAACTGCTAGCCACAGGTGGGTGAGAAGGAAAGGGGTTTTGGAGAAATAGCAAGCTAGAAACAACCTTAACCTAAGTGGTCGCAGGTAGGAAGGGTTTGTTAGTAGTGGCTAGTAGATATGCCCGTGTGGGCTACTGTCTTGCTTATATATACTGTCTTGCTTATAATGTTTGTAAGCAATCCTGGATTTATGGATAGTGATTCTAAATTTCCACATGCACACATGATCTGCCTTCCCTCCAGCTAAGAGAAGTGGCTGGCCTTCGCTCTCTCGTGGCCCTCTGCGTGGATAAATGACTCACTTTTGGAGGAGCGGGGAGCAGCACGGAGCCCTGCACAGGCTCTGAGCCTGGCAGCCAGTCACCAGGGCAGAGCCACTCGCGCCTGGGAGGGCTGGAAATGCTGGTTGTGGCCAGGAGTTGCAGTGCCCATCCCTGTGGAGAAAGAGCCCTCGGCAAGGGGCAGGGGGAGAGGTGCTGGTGCTGTTCCTGAGGGTGTAAGGGGGATGCACGGGGTGTGTGAGGCTGGGGGAAGGATCAGGGAGAGCTGGGGTTTCAGAGGGAGGATGGTCTGCTCGCATCTTGCTGCTTCACTGATGGAGCTCTTGCCTTATGCGGGCTGCTGGAGGCGGAGGAGCCTGCTCAGGACCTCTGAACAGGGGCACCGGGGAGGGCCTTGGCATGTGTGGGGGATGTACTTTGTCTTTGCATGTTTGCCATCAGTCCTTGTCCATCCTTCATCCATCTTTCCCCACTTAGGGTGAGCCAGAGCCCCCTGCTCTGTTGCCAGAGGGGGGTTGTGGGGAGAGCTGTGTGCACATGTCTGTATGTGCATACTCACTGCCCCAGACAGGAGTCCTTCTCCCCAAACCCTTCTGCTCCATCGTCCCTCCCCTTGCTTCCACCTGCCAGAGGTGTCTCTGTGCTCTCTGGGCCAGCATCACACCAAGCCTGTGGGAGCTGGGCAGAGGCTCACCAGCTCATTTCCCTGGCCAGCCCGGATGCTGTTCTCTGCGGGCCCTGCAACAGTGATGCCAAGGGAACCCCGGCTGCTTCCCAGCCTGTGGCCAGGCTGCCGAGCAGTAGTAACCCCAGCTCACATGAGGAAAGCTGTGTCCTCCTGCCTCACTGAACCCTCCCCACACCTGCAGCTCACGCCGGTCCATCTGCTCCATGCTGCTGGCCCTCTGTCCCTGCCTTGGCTCTGTGCTGTTTGCCTGTGCCGTCCTCTCATCTCGCTCTGCCATCTGCCATGTCCCTGTGCCTTTAATTCCTGCCTCACTGCACATCCCGCTGTCTCTGCCCCTGTGGCCCAAGTCCATCTGCTCCTGCTGGCAGCCCTTCCTTCAGCTGGAACAGCCTTGGCCTCCATCTGTCCCACCAGCTCTCCCACATCCTTCCCACGCAGCTTTCCTCCTGGCCACCTCATCCTCAGCAACTGGGTTTGCTGGTTGCTACCCTGAGGCACCCAGCTGCAGGTGTGGTGGCAGGAAGGAAGAGGCGCTGCTCCTTGCGTTACCCATCCAAGGCACCTGAAGAGGTTTCCAGCCTCTGCTTGGCTTGCAGCCTGGGTCCTGTCCCTGCCTCCAAGGTGGAGGGAGCTGCAGTGCTGCAGCCCTGCATCTCCTCTCCCTCTGCTGACTGTAGCATCACACTTGGTCAGGATGTGACTACAAACAGAAGTGTATGAAGGCTTTTGGGCTTGTCCCTCGTGCTAACAGCACTCTGGGAGCTGCAGAAGGACAGACCACCCCTGCCGGGTGCTGCTGGAGCTGTTTCTAGGATGCTGTTCCCATGAAGAACTTAAGAACGTGGATGCAACTTACTGCAACTTCTAAACATCACTAATGCTTCTTGTTCCAAGATCTGCTCAGAGCTTCCTTGTGCTTTATTTCACATAACTGATGTCTCTAATAAGGGGCTTTGGTGCTTTAGAGGTGAACCTACATAAATTTCACTTAGTGATTGATAGGAACGGTTGGACTCATTGATCCTGTGATTCTTTTCCAACCTAGTGATTCTGTGAATGCTGTTGCCGGTGGGTTCTGTGCGTCCCTCCAGCCCACCTCACCACCTAGGCCATGCTGTGCCGAGCAAGCCCAGCCCAGCTCTGGGATGGAGGCTCCAGGTGACCCCAGGACTGGAGACAATGTGGCTGTGACAGTAGCAGCCACACTCATCACCCACCCAGCCTCCTGCAGCACTGCAGACCTACCTGGGGAGGCTCTGGGTTTCTTGTAGACAGTGAAAAATCAGCAGGTGAAGGTGCACAGCCTGTTTCCAGCAGCAAAACTGATTTCTTGGGCAGGGTTCAACTGCAGAATGATTGTAGGTGTGGGAGGATGGGGCAGCCACCGGCTCAGAGAGACATTGTGGGCCAGGCACTGCCCAGGGCTGAGTGGAGAGTCCAGTACGGCTGGGGTGAGCAGAGCCGTGCTGCGGGTGCAGGGGTTCAGCTGCACACCTTTAACCCAGAGGAGAGAGGCCTCAACCTGCCTGGACCAAGGAAAAGGTTCCTCGTTGCTGGAGCTGGCATCATGGCACTCAGAGGGCAGTTAGGGGGACGGAGCAGTGCTGGCTCCCATGGAGGCTCTTGGAGCCAGTCGAGTGAAAGCAGAAGGTCGGGGTTCTCAGGGACACCCTGGAGCAGGAGCCGATTCACCCAGCCCAGCTAGACCAGGAGCGCCTGCCTGCCCTTGCCTGTGCCCCTAGCACCCAGGCTGGGTACTGGGAGACTTTGCTCCATCCCCACTCCCTGCAGTCCCCCAGGCTCCGCTGCTGTCCCTGTTCCCAGGGAGTGGGGTGGGCGATGCCGCGACTGAGCAGCTGCCCAGGCTGAGGGTCCCTCTTCCTGCTGGCCCCTCCAGAACCTTGGCAGCAAGGCTGGCAGACCTGCCTGGGGAGGGGTTAAATAGCCAGGATGCCGCTCTCTGCCAGGGTAGGGGGTGATGGTATCTTTTTGTTCTTCCCCCTAGGAGCTACTGTGCCTATGTGGTGCAGCGCAACGTGACGTGCACGCTGCAGGATGGGGCCGAGAGCTACGTCAAGGCTGAGTACCACAAGTGCAGCTGGGGACCCAAGTGCCCGGGGAAAGTGCTGTGAGTACGGGGGATGCCTGGAAACAGCTCCCTTCCCCTCTCAGCTTCAGGTTGCAGCTCTCCTTCAGGCTCCTGAACCCCCGTGCCACCCTTTTGACCATCGACCCATGTTTTCCAGAGGGGGCTGAGGGGCTTTCCCTGGACAAGGCAGGGCAGTAGCATTGGGAAGCAAGATTGGGGTCTGTCAGGAGGTGGAGGGAGCTCTATACCTCATCAGAAATCAAGCAGAAAATCACGGAAAGGTGAGGGAATTGAGTGCATGTCTGCAGGGAAGCAGTTTGTTAAAGACCTGCAACCTGGCAGAGATGGCAGCTAGGTGAGAGCCTGACCAAGAAGAGGAGAAAGTGGAGCTGATGGCTGGGGATGGCTGAGGCCTTCCTGCCCAGGAAAATGTTTGCAAAGTTCTGAGCCTCATTGGTGCAGGAGTGAAAAACCAACCCCCCTGTGTCACTGCCAGAAACATAGCTGGGGCAGGGTGGGCACTGGGGCTTTGTGCTTCACCGTGCACCACAGCCCCTGTGCTGCTCCCTGCAGAAACGCTGCCCTCCTGCATCCTCCCCAGGGTCACTGAGGGCAGCAGAGCCAAGCACCAAGAAAAACTGGGCTGAGAGGGGCTTTTGTTGGAGCCTGGCACCCCTCCTGTCGCACCATCACACAGCACTGCATCTGTCTGGGACTTGCCACAATGCCAACCTGCAGCCTTTCTCAGCTGAGAGGTGTCATCAGACCCACTTGCTGATCTGCTCTTCCCATCACAAGTCCTTTAGCAGCTTTTGAAGACTTCAGGATATCCTGCGCCTGGTGTTACCTGTGGAGGAGATCCCCATAGCCTCTCCCATCTCTGCAGTGTCCACTGCTCGGCCCCTTCAGCCCTTCAAACAAAACTGGGGTGAAACCAGAGTGTTTTTGAAAGCAGCTGGACCTGCGGCTGGGTATTCTGCACAGCCTCGGATGCTGCATCCATGCATGTGAGGGAAATCCTAAGGCTGTCAGCTAATATTGTGCAGCTGCAGTAAACATTTCCCCTTCTCACTGTTTGCAGTGGGGGAGAATGGTTCAGATGTGCTGAAGGGCTCCAGGCTCCTCTGCAGAGGCCAGCGTGACACAGAGAAGGTGCCTTGCCTTCTGGATGCCATCCTCATCCTCGCTTCACCCTCTGACAGTGGCTTGGTGCAGCAGCCTCCAGGCAGGTTTCTACACACTAAGAGAGGAGGAAGGACCATAGAAACTTGATGACGTGCATGAAGAGGAATAACAAAAAGAAGAGCTTGTTTTGAAGCTGTCCCATACCTTTGGGAAATTGTTGACGTTGAGAAATTGTGAAGTAATTCAAAGAATGGAGGATTAGGGTTTGCTTTCTTCTCCTGTCGTGCAGTGCGTACGGAGGTGGCTGTGTTGCGCCAGGAGCTGTGTGGAAGCGTCATCACCTGGGCTGGGGACAGCGAGTACCCAGGCAGAGACAGGGAGTCAGCCCTGTGTTCCGCTCGGAGCTACTGGCACAGTGCAAGTGCCCAGCACAGTCCCTCTGTGCAGCAGGGGTGGTTGTGCTGCCTCCTCCGAGCCCTTCTGCTGAACACGCTGGAGGAGAACAAGGGCCTGATTGTATGTGTTGTTACAAAACAGCAAACTTCAGGGTTTTCAGGCCCTGGTAAATTCAGATTGGAAGTTTCAGAGGTGGTGAGAAACGTGCTGTCTTCAGCGCTGTGCAGCTCAGCTCGGCTGCTGGGGCAGCCTGGGTGTTCCTGTCCCATCCCTGCCACCTCCTGGGAAGGTGCCATGGAAGAACTGGGAGCAGCTGTGTCCTCCCTCTGGCTGGTGGTGACCCTGCTTAGAGCAAGGGTGGAGAGGGAGGGTGTTAGTGTTCCACGAGTCACCCTTGTCTGCTCTGTATGGGACGATCAATGTACAGCACCTCTGGCAAACCTCGCCAGGCCTCTGCTGCTCTGCTGCCAAAAGCCTGGCTTGTAAGGCCAGCCAAAGCTACTTAACTTCCTATAAAGCTGATACCCTTCACAACTAGAGAAAAATGCTTTTTTAAAAGGTATTTCAACCCTCCTTGAGGCTTCAGGACAGGATTAGAGTTGAGAAGAGAATTTCCTGCCTCACTAGGAAATTCTCTAGATCAACTCAAAGTGCAAAACACACGCATGAGCACCCTTGACTCCTCTCAGAAAGGATCTGAGCTTGCAGGTGTTAAGGAATCTCTTCCATCATTTCATCTTGCATTCTGCTGGACTTGAAGTTGCCAAACTGTGTGGCATCTGTCACAATGATCATCTCTTGGACCAGAGACTGCTGCAATACACTCGTAGCTGCTTTGCTAACAGTGGGAGTCTCATGTTGAAAACAAATCCAACAAAAAAACCCTTCTGCAGAAACCACAGATCCATAAATAATGGCTTTGCTCAGATGTACCCTCCTCACCCCTGAGCTGTTTCTCAGGCCTGTCTAGCTGTGTTACCTACTTGCCTGGAAGAACTCTCCTCTTACCATGGGCTGTTGCACCTGCACCTTGTGGCTGTCCTGCAGAAGGTTGGCATGTTTTTGGAGTGCTGGTTAATGAGCTGTGTCCCTGTACGGGCACCAGAAAGCTACACTGAGTTTTGGTGCAGCAAGAGCTCTTGGAGGAGGTGCAGGTGCAGCACGTGGGTCTCAGCCAGGCTTCCCCAGGTGCCTGAATTTCCCACACTCCACAGGACTCGTGACCCTGCTTCTCTCTATTGCTTGGCATTGAGGTTGAATCTCTAAACTCTCTTCTTTCTTCCTCCCCTCTCCTGAAAAGGTACCGCACCTTCTTCAGACCCAAATACAAGATTGGATACAAGACGGTGACCGAGCTGGCCTGGAGGTGCTGCCCAGGCTTCATGGGAGAAGGATGCCCCGACAGCCCAACCGACCAACCCGGCCTTCTGCCCCAACATCCCAGCCCTAAAATACCTCCTGGGCAAAAGATGTTTCCAATGCCCAGATTTCCTCCCTATCCAAAAAGCCACCCTGACCTGTTTCCAGGACCAAAGAAGAATCAGTATGGTGAGATCTTGCTCCTGCTTCACATCCCCAGGTTACCCCTCCACTGGTGTGCTCTCAGACCTCTTGGTTGTTTCTGTTCTCGCGTAGGGCATGAACATGGCAAACCTTCAAGTGGTTGATGTGCTTTCCGATCAGAGGCCTGACATGTGATTGCTTGGAGGATAACTTCCATTTTAAATCTATTTTCTTTCAAAATGTGCCTCCTCAAAATTGTCTTTCCCCATTGCTTTAAAGCATTTTCCAGTAATTTGGAGGTCGATAGACCATGTCGCAAGATAAAGCTCCCCCAGGCTGTTCTCATCACCTGCTGTTGAACTTGGAAGCAGTAGGCTTGATAGCAAGAAGAAAGAGTTTTCTGATCAGCTTGAGAGGAGGAAGGGTGGGCTGGTATTTAGCTGAAAGGCTAATGAGAAGGGCAGGTGCTAATGTCAGTTTGCACTCAAATCTAGAAGATAGACAGGGAGGGAAGTTAAAGGAGCACCAGCCCTGACTGAGGCCTCTTTTTCTTTCCCTGTGCAGGCAGGAAGCTGCCCGGCCTCTTCGGGGACCGCCTGGATCGGCTGGAAGAGGAGGTGAGGCGCCTTTCCCAGTCCTACGACAGCCTGCACAGCATGGTGAGTGGGCTGGGGGACCGCCTGCGGGTGGCCATCCAGGAGGACACCACCAAGATGATCGGCTCCCTGATGAACAGCCCGGGCACACCTGACTCAACCGTGGGCTTTGGCATCATTCCCGATGGCCTGGTGGATGCAGCAGACAAAGCTGACATCGCCACATACCCTCCTGTGGGGGAGATCCTGACCAAAGTGACAGAGGTGAGCGACGTGCTGAAAACCAAGGCGGATCTGCTGCACGAGGTGCGGGGCATGGTCCTAGACCATGATGGGCAGATCAAGCATCTGCTGGAGTCAGCCCGGCCCTCACCCCTCACCTCAATCGACCTGCTGGAGGAGTACGTGGACACACGGCTAAGCAACCTGCGCGGAGAGCTGCTCGACGGCTTTGAGAAGAAGCTGGGGAAGATCCAGACCACGTGCGATTTCCGGATCCAAGAAGTGCGGCAGCAGTGCGAGGAGGAGAAGGCTGCCAACCTGCGGCTGCAGCAGACGCTGGATGGGAAGGAACTAGAGATCAAGAAAGAGATCTCCCAGCTGGAGACCCAGATCCAAGGGCTGACAGTGGTAGAAAGCTGCTGCAGCAACCTGGACTACCTCACTGACCGCATGAACATCCTTGAGAAAGGCCTTCACAGCATCTCTGAGTCCCAGAAGAACTTGCACTCACGGCTGGATGGAGAAATCTCCACTGTCACTCTAGGGAACCTTTTTGAAGGGCGCTTTGAGGACCTGGAAGCCAGACTTAATGCTACAGAGAGAGAAACAGGGAGCTGCTGCTCTGGTATAGAGGACAGCATGAGAGGCACGGTGGTAGCAGAGGTTGATGGCATGAGGACTGCGTTTGAAGATAAGATGCAGACCCTGGAGGACAGGTTCATGACCATTGTAGGGGAGCTGAACAACGTCAGTTCTCCCGTGGGCATGGATGGAGCAGTGGTGCCTGTGCTGGGGGGGGAGCTCGCCAGCATGAGGAAACGAATGGATGAGACCCTGGAGATGTTGCAGAATCGCCTCATCACACTGGAGAACACTTGTTCCCTGAGCTGCTCCTCTGCCTCCAAAGATGTGGAGACCTTCCGAACAGAGATCGAAGACTGTCAGAACAAGAACCAGGATCTGCTTCTCCGGATGGACAGCAACTATGACCTCCTGCGCAAGCTGAACGCCACCATTCTGGAGATCCAGCGGCGAATCGAGGAGGAAGCATCGGGGGCTTTGCAAGGGGAGATCACCTTGCTGAAGATCAACCTGAACACTGTGAGCAAGTCTCTGACGGGGCTTAAGGACTCTGTCTCCCAGTACTCAGACACCGTGACACATGTCAACTCCTCACTGGATGAGCATGAGCGGAAGATCGAGGATGAGGTCCACTCCATCCAGGAGAAAATCAATGACCAAGGCTCCCAGCTCTTCTTCAGCAACCGGCGTGTCCTGAACCTCAAGGGTGACTTGGAGCGACTCAAAGCCAGGATCATCAGCGACCTGAGCTCCTGCAAGAGTGTAGCCCATGATTTACAGCAGGAGATTGCTCACTTTGATGACCGCGTGGCCCAGGTGGAGAGAGTGTGTGGCAGGCTGGGTGCTGTCACAGGGAGCCTGGATGGCATCAGGGACGAACTGGAGAAGCACACGGGCAGTCTGTGGGACTACATGGACCACATGAATGGGACCCTGACTGCCCACTCTCAGGAAATAACAGGACTGAAGGACAACCTGCTTGACTGCCAAGCCAAGGTCTCCGAGCTGTCGGAGCAGGTCAGCCACTTGGAAGAGCAGGCGCAGGGGAAGCAGCATTAGCCACGCTGCCATATGCTTCTTCTTTCCCCTCTCCGTGAAGGACAGGATTAACTTATATCACACAGACTCGCTCCAATGTGACAACAGTTCTTGGGATAATTCTTTTTTTTAAATGAAAAGATAAATTAAAAGCTGCTACAAACCTTTTATTTTTATTTTTAAATCTCGTCAGCCCCACTTGTCAGTAACTCTGCCGTTACAGTACTCGCCTCCTGATGCTCAGCAGCTGTCCTAACCCTGGTGCAGCAGAGTCGCTGCCTCCTGGTTGGGGGTGTTGCTTTGGCTCCTGGGCTGATGACCCCAGAAGGACAAATCAGGAGGAAGCTGGAGGCGGGAATGTTTTATTATTTTATTTTATTTTTGTGGATTTATCGCTTCTTGAAGAACGAAACCCCGTAGTTGTCAGTTGAGGAATAGAGTTTCTCTGACCTAAAGACCACCTGTGTCTTAATCCAGAGACTGAGCAGAGCCAGGGCTCCTTGCAGAGAACAAAACGCACTACAGGAATTGTGGATTTCAAAGAACACACGTATTCACACATACCCCTGGGAACTGCTTTCCCCTCTCCAAGACGGCAGCCCTCCTTGCGTATGGTAAATCCATTTATACTGCTCCCTCCTCCACACGGACACAGATACCTTACAGAGCATATGAGGATATGCATTAGGAAAACACATATGCATATATATTTATGGTATATGTATATTTTTGAACAATCCACTGTTATGGTGCTCATCTGATTGAAGTTTCCTCTTGCCTCTGTGCCTTGTTGTATTTCAAATAACCACACTGAGCAGCAGCATTTGGGGGAGGGCCCCGTGGTCCCTTGGGGCTGCCGTGCTTTATAATATTTTTTGCTGTGCTCTCTGCTTACTCCTAGGACTGACGCCATGGGTTATGAAAAACTTGTGTCTTCCCCAAAGAGATGTGTGGCCTTAGGTCTCTGCAGACCAAGGTGGGCACAGAGCAGCTCTGGTTCTATTCTGTTTTTTTGCTTAAACTGTGAATGTGGTTTTCCTCATCTCATCCCAGGGTGTGAGTGTGAGGATTCACCTGCTCTGGGCTGGCTTTCCCTCTCTGGCAGCATGGAAGCATAAGCCTACATCCTCCTTGTGTTCCTCTGAGCCTGCTGGAATGCCTACAGTCCTGAGGACCTGCACCGATGTGGAGCGCTGGGGAGGAGGAAGACAGGGCATCTTTGAGAAGACCTCTCAAGAATGAAAAACTACGTGATTTACTCCAGGTCACTCTGGTTTCCTATGAATGCATGGGCTGGAAAAGGTTGTATGTGTTCCTGAGCAACTCCAGCCTTGGTCTATGGAGCACACACCTGGACCGTGCAGCTATTGCACACAGAATCCACCTCTCCCAGGAAGCCCAGCCTGGGTGTCCTCCGCTGCTTGGCCAACAGGGACTTCATTACCTAAATGGATGAAGAAGAAATTAAAGAGCCTCTATTGCAACAGCTCTGGTACTTTATAGCAGAGGAACGTATTTTTCTATCAGCTCAGCACTGCAGCTCATGGACCCTTTCACACTGCCTTGCCTTCAGCTCCCATCTCATGCCCCCTACCCTGACCAGGTCATCTCTGCTCTTCAGCCACCACAGTTCCCATCCTGCTCCTCTCCACCCTGCAAAAGAGCAGCTCTCTGGTCAGACCAGCACAAAGCAACAGCAGCAACTCCCAGCAGAGATGCAGCTAGGTGCCTTTTCTCCTCCATTCCCTCCCATAAAAACTGGATGAGCTCCCTGAAACAGATGCTTCCAAGCTGGGGAGGACCATGGGGATTGTTGACTCCAGCTGGCTGCATCACATTACCCTGATGCAATAAAAGCTCATTCCCCTGCCAAAGGACCACGTGCCATCCGGGAGAGGGGACCAGGCTTCCAGCCACTCACTCACCCTCACTGGCTTGCAGGCTGCTGGATGCTCACAGTGCCAGAATCCACTCTGGCTGCTCCGGGCTTTGCTGATTTGGAGCTACGCTACAGCTACACTTCTCCAGTGGAGAAGCAACCTCTTGGTGCCTTTGGGCATCCTGTGAAATCTGTTCCTAGACAACAAAACATCTTTTTTTCTCTCCAGCCCATGGAAGGAGTCTCAAGCCTGCCCTTGGCACTTTGTGATGGGCCAGGAGAGCTCTTGTCCCACAGGAGGATCCTGCCCAAGCCCCCTCCTCATTCTCACAACAGGGTGAAAAAAGGGCTGCAGCAACCAAAGAGAAAATTAAGCCAAGGGCCAGAATTTATCCTTTCCTAGGGCTGGGCTGAACAGCAGCTTCCTCCAGCACAGAGGGAGCCAGGACTGGCCATAACAAAAGTAGGAGAAGGAAGAAGTCAGACCTTCAACAAAATGGTGCTAAATTTGGACTGTTCCTGACTAGGCACTTGAAGCTACAGCCAGTCTGTATTTCAGTTCTCAACTATTCATGTTTAAAATGAACTTTGTACAAAATAGGGCATTTTTTGTTTTTGCTTGCTGAGAGGGAAGGAGACGGTGCTCATGGAGTTGTCCTTGCACAGGCAGCTTTCCAAGGCAGTTGACAACTGATCCTGCCGTGAGGCTGTGTTTTATTGTTTTTAAAACCTTGTACATTTGTTCAGATTTTAAAAGCTGAAAGGCTGTTTGTACTGGAAAGGAAAAAAATAAAGTATTTCTTGCTGACATTTCCAGGAGCAAAAAAGACTGATGTGGCTTTAAGAGAAGCAGCATAACACCAGGACCAGGTTAAGACAGGGAGCTAGAGTTGGAGCAGAGAGGCTATTTAGAGAAGAACAGAGGGCAGGTAGAGTAGAAGGAGATGATTTACACACAGACACAGGGGTCAGGGAAGGAGAAGCTGGATGCTAGACTGGAGGAAGGAGCCCAGGAATGCTCCTGCCTATTTTATTTTCTGTAATGATAGCCGAGAGCTTCCCAGAGCAGGGCAGGAGCCTGGCTGCACCCACAGCTGCCTGCAGTGCTGGATGGTTTCAGAGACAGCTCCCACCAAGGTAGCTTTGCAGCATTACCTGAAGGGAGCATGTAAAAAAAAAAAAAAAAATTCAAGTCTCAGTGCAGCTGCTCCACGGGCTCAAGAAGCTCCAGGTCCAGCCCTGCTCTCCACCAAGACCCTCGTGGCAGGGCACTTCAGGAGAAACACAACAATGTTTGTAAAAGGACACAAAGCCTGGCTCCTACTTCCACACACAAGTCTACAGCAGACAGGAGGCAGCCTGGATTAAGGCACCATTTATTAATTATTGTTATTAGCATGGAACATTCAAAACCCCAGCAGCTTCCATCCACCTTAATGAGTCATTAAGCCACAGGACAGCTTCACTCCATCAGCTACCAAAGAGAAAGTAGCTGTACTATCTGGGAACACTGGTCATAGTGGAGGTAGCAATAGCCCCGCCAGAGGCTCATCAATAAATAAGACTGATCCATCCCCACTTCTGAAAAAGAACCAGGCTTTAAAGATAATAAGAACATGGAAATATTATGGAAATATATATTAATAATATATGCAAAGATCCCGCTTATAAGATATTCCATTTAGGAAACGGAGTTTCTATAGAGTCAGAGCTTCCTCATGACCCACTGGCCCCCAGAGAAGGTTGTTCCTAGCGCAGAACATGACCCGTATTATAAATATAAAATGCCTGAGTAGCTGACAGGGAGGAGATGCTTCTGGAGCATCTAGTCTTTGCAGAGGACACACAGGAGAGCTCTGGGTCAAGTCTCCACAAGTAATGGCATCAGAAGAAGACATCCAAGTCAAGAGCAGGCAGTGGAGATCTCCAGTAGGTAAAGTGGCTATACTCTGGACACACCAGAGCAACTCTCCCACTCTGCCCCAGCGGAGGGAAGATCAGGTCCACCAGCTCCGACAGCCGCTCGTACCTATGGGGTAAGAAAGAATTTGCATTGGGGTTTTGTTTGCTTTTCTACCCCATGAAAGAACTCTCAGGGTTAAAGCTAGGTTAACCACAAGGTGCTGAGGAACGAGCAGGTCACTTACGTTGACTTGTGGTTCCTCGTGAGCTCCTGGATCAGCTCTCCCTTGGGGTTGACTGTGAATATGCGGTTCTCTGGCAGCCCCACTTGCTTGTAAGCATAGACGTCCTGCCCAGTGAAGGCCAGCAAGGCATAAGAGACACAAAGACATCACCACCACCTCAGCCTGAGCCCTCCCTTCACCCCAGGAGACTCACTCACATTTGCTCTGTTGCCAAACGCTGCATAGAAGGGCAGCTTTGGAGCAAACAGGTTTTGAATATCCATCAAGCAAGCAATCTTGAACACCTCTGGCTTCTTCTCAATCACCTCCCTGCAGCACAAGGAGCATGAACAGAGCAGAGTGGCATCAGTGGGCGAGGACTGTGGGCAGCCAGGCTGGGTAGGGCTCAAAGAGGCGATTTGAAAAGTTATTTTGTGCATTGTAGGAGCTCTGTCATGAAGCTCCAGAGAGGGCAGGCTTCTGAAAGGCATCCTGCACCAAGGAGGCCAGAAGCTGTGACATCCCTCACCACAGAGCTGGAGAAAGGGGGTGCCATCCCCAGGGTTGTGGAAGGTGCAGGGCCAGGGAGGAGGAGAGGATGAAGTACCTGTGGAAGGCAGAGAAGAGACTGCTGGGGGCAAGCAGGATGGGGCCTTTGGGGAGCGCACAGCCTTGCTCATTGACCCATTTGAGGTAACCTTTGGTGATGCGTGCCATGCCGATGGCTCTGGCTGAGCAGTAGAGGAACTTGTAGCCATTCCTAGAGAGAGCACAGGGAACCCCTCTGAGCTGAGCCCTGGACAAGGTGTCCTCCCATACCTGCTCCAAGGAAAAGGGAAGTTGAAGCTGAACACTTGGCCTTAGCCAAAACCCTGTTCACCCCTTCAGCAGGCAAGATTGCTTTACCAACAGCACAACTCACTTGCCCAGAGAAGACCATGGCTAAACCAGGTCCCCTCACTGCTGGGAAGACCCCATGTCCCCCTCCAGCCCCTTCCCAGCACCTATCCTGGCTGCAAGGTGCCCTTTGCTGCTTGGTATCCACGCACCCAGCTGGGACCCCCAGCCCAGCACCTCCATCCCACAGGGCTGCCCCTGTGGCTTGGGGGGCTGGATACAGCCCCGCATCCCCCGAGTAGCCTGCATAGCTGGATGTGCACCTCGAGCAGGGGGGGTAGGGAGCTCTTGCAGGTTCAGAGGTGGCAACCACAGCCCCATACCTGCACCCCTCGGGGAACAGGAGCCCTGTGACCACCCCCCGTGGGGCTGGGACAAGCCATCCGTGGGCTCACAGTGCCTCTTAGTGGCCACAGGTGCCAGGGATGAAGCTGCAGGGCAGGCTCCCCTGCTGCCAGCATCTTGCATTCAGTGCCCTGGGGGCACGAGAAGTGGTAGCTTGGGCACCCAGAGAGGCAACCAACATCCATCCTCGGGGCTGGGAGTGCTGGAGGGACCCCTGCACCACTGCTGCACAGTGATCCAAAGGTATTCAGCTGTGCCTGTGGCTTCTCTGGTGTAATCTTGTGTGATCTCATCTCCATCAGCTACAGCTCCCCAGCAAAACCACCACCAACACGCTCCTTTCTGAAAGGAGGTTGTAGCAAGGTGGATGTTGGTCTCTTCTCACAAGTGATAGGGCAAGAGGGAATGGCCTCAAGTTGCACCAGGGGAGGTTCAGATGGGACATCAGGAAAAATTTGTTCACCTAAAGGGTTATCGGGCACTGGAACCAGCTGCCCAGTTATGAGGTTGAGTCACCATCTCTAGTGATGTTTAAGAGACTGGTAGATGAAGTGCTTAGGGATATGATTTAGTAGTGGACAGGTATGGTTGGGCTTGATGATCTCAAAGGTCTTTTCCAGCCTAGTGATTCCACGATTCCTCCCAGCAAAAGCCCCCAGCGTCACCCCTCAACATCTGGACAGCTGCACAACTGCTACTGGCAGACAATTACGCTATTTTGGCCAGCAGCAGACTAAGGAGCCCTGACTCTGGCTCCCACTTAGCCTCTCCTCCATCATCCTCCCAATTCCCCTTGGCCTCGGTTAACCTAATACCTACAGATGGATTTTGTGGAAGAGCTTAGCAATCCCATGATGAGTCCAGTCTTTTCCCAGATGTGGCAAGATATGCCCGAGAGCATCTGACCTAGAAGGAAAGGAGACCAGGTTAGGCTGATTCAGCCTGGTAGGTGTCCAGATGATGTGATCTGTGGTACCTCCTGGCTGCTTACGCGAGCCTTGAAAGGCCACATTTCCCTAACAGAGGGAGCAGGGATGTAGGATGGGAGAAAGACCCTTTACTTGGTGATGGTGCCATCAATGTCCGAGATCACCACCTTGTCGTCCCAGTTCCACAGGTAGATGGTGGCCTCACAGCGGCATGTGCCCTGGTACTGAGTTGTCACGCTGAATGCCACCTCATTGGGGCCATCCTGCAGTTTCAGCCTCTCCTGTTGCAGAGGCAGAACAGAAGTGGTACAAACAGCACTGATCCACACCAGTCCAAGACTTGCTAAAGCCCAGACTGCCACCTAGCCAAACCAGAGGCCCCAAGACTCTACAGATGAACAGACAGGGTGAAATACTTGGATGCCCTATAAAGAAATGGAGGTCAGGAGTAGAGAAATCCCTGCGTAACAATTGTCTCACCCCTACACACACAAGCAGGCAGTGAAGGAGGAGTAAAGTACATACAATCTGTTCAGAGGAGAGTCGCAGGGATTTCTTGTAGGTTGGCTGAGATTTCTGTGCAGCCCCAGGGTGTAGGGGCTCATCATCACTGGATGACACCTCCTCCTCCTGCCTACACAAGGAAGGGAAGAGCATGTTGGCTCTACTCTGCAGGTCATGGCTGCCCCACAAGCACCAGGGATATTTGGAGGGGGCCCAGGACAACCCACCCACCAGGAAGCAGCCGTGGAGGAGCTTGGCTGGACTCTGCTCAGCCACAGACTTAAGAGAGCTTTCTGCCTTCATACATTAGGTAGACATGAGAATAACTGGTCATTTAGGAGGAAAAGATATCAAGAGCCTGCACAGAGTCCTAAAGGCCACGTGGAAGGGAGGCACTCACCTCTGCTGAGTGGAGTTGTGCTGCAGCACCCCTGCATTGGCTTTCCCTGGCCTCGAATGCTGCAGCAGGCAGAAAGTGGTGTCAGCACCTCGGTACCAAGGGCAGGAGCTGCTTGCTTTAATGCCACTTGAAGTAGGGATACCAGAAAATAGGTGGCAATATATCCCCCTGCCTTTGTGAGGCTATTGCCCTACGGAAGAGGAACCACAATCTGGTGGGGCAGGTGAAACCAGCAAGCGCTTATGGTACCTGGGCTGTGGCATGGGTGGCACACAGCAAGAGGCCTCACTGTTAGGAGGTCCACATGTTAGCACACTACTGAATGTTACCCTACTTGCTCAGGCATTAACAGACTCAAGGGAACAGCAACAGCCTTTAAAAGCCACCTTGCCACTCAGTCTCTCTGCCCACTGCCATCCTTGGCCTCAGGCCACCCATCCCCAGGACCCTGTGGCTGCTCCCCTACCCTAACCCTGCCAGATAGCAGAATTGCACCCATCCCCTGGGGACACAGTTGTCACAGCCACCGCTACAAACAAACCTCCTCCACTGGGAATTCTCTCCTCCTCCAGGAGAACCACCACCCGCTGCCTTTCTTGGGCATCTTCTCCTTCACCAGTTGGTTGATGGTGCTCTGTGAACATTGTAGAACATGGGATGAAGCCAGCCCCCAGCAGAACTCCAGAGGGGCAGTTTGGCCTCTTGCAGCCCCACAGATCTCTTCATTCCCTGCTGAGAAGTACAGGCAGCAAGTGCGTCGTGCCACTGACCTCAGGGATGTTCCTGTGGAAAGCTTGGAGGGACAGGACCATGGGAGCAGCCACCGCCCAGTTGTAATACCTGGAAAAAGCAAGAGGGATAGGAACATCATTGCTCCTGGAGTAAGAGCTGTTTCCAGATCCCCATCCTGCAGAACAGCCAGAAGGTCCCCTCCCACGATGACTGTGGTATAATCATTGTCTTGGGTGGAGCCACGCTCCTATAGGAGTGTTTCTGTAGGGACCAAGGGACCACACTGGTCATCTCAGGATGAAGCAGCAGGAAAAGCAGGCCACTCACTTCTTGTTGATCAGTATCACCAGGTTTGGGTCATCAATGAGTCCTGGATTCTCAGCAAACTGCTGGTATGAGACCATGTGCTCCATGAACTTATCTGGTGGGACAGAGGCTGTGTCATGCCACTGGTGTACATAGTGGGTTTCAGGACAGCAGACTTGACCCTCTGTCTCACCTACCGCAAGAGATTTGCCTGCTGCTCCCCAGGCCTCCACACAGTGACAGCGCAATTGCAGGCATCGAATCAGCGTTGGAGTCTGCAGGGTTCTTAGCAGGCAAGTCGGATGGCAGCTGGACACACAGAGGGCTGTTGGGGTCAGACACAGTCTTTGAACTCTGCTCTTCATCACTACCAGCAAAAGAACCAACAGTGGCAACATCAGGCAACAGCTTTAGACATACCTCCATCCTTTGCTGTAAGTGAGTTACTCAAGAAGGTCTCAGCTTGGCCAGCTGAAGCAACCCATACCTCCTGGGGAAATAGAGAGCCACTTGTTCCTCATCCAGGTTGGAGAGATCTTCCAGGTAAACATCACTGCAACCCAGGTGAGGACTTCTTTTGATGGATCCTCAAAGCACAGACAGAAGAGTGAACTTAGCTGAACCACCGTGACAACTATCTCAGCATCTACTGAGAAGGGCTAACAGATTTTCTTCTCTATCATGGTCATATTAATATTAATATCAACACACAAAGAGGGCATCTCTTTTCCTACTTGAAAAGTTGCTTTAAATCAACAGCAACAGAAGCACCTCAAGGCAACTGCATGGCATGAAGCCACTTGCCAAGAGTACACAAAGTAGGACAGGCTCAAGTCCTGCCTGTGTCCTGTTCTGATAGTCTGAAGGTGCCTTTTGGAGTTAGCACCATGTAGGATAATGCACTGTTTTCTCCCTCTTTGTAGAGCGAGGGATCTCAAGCGTGTCCTTTTTGGAGAGATGATTTTGTTCTGAATTTATACTGGCTGGAAGAATAAGGTTGGTTAGCTCAAATAACATACAAGTCCTTAAATACATCGACAAGAGAGATGTATGCATGCTTCACTCCATGTGATTTTCCACCTGACTCAGGATGAAGACACAGGCCAGGTCAGGCATTGCCAGACACTTCAAGTGAAGGCATGTTCTACACTGCTGAGAAATCTTCTAAGCATGCAAAAGCAGAGACATCCAAGGATGAACTTCAGGAAATACAAGTCAAGAAAGCTTTCCTGGGAAGGTGGGTGGAAACCTGAGGTATGTCTCTTCAAAGCAAAAGGAGCTCATAGAACTTTGAGAGGGCAAAGCAAACACATCACACCTTGAATACCCAGGGTGGCTATGAAGGAGCTACACTGAACAAACAACCCAGCCCCTATCCAAGACAAATACATCTCTGGGCTCAAACACTGCTTCCAGAACTGCCAGTCACCCACTCACCTTGTCTCCTTCCGCTTTCCAGCTGGGGCTCAGGGCCCTCCAAGCCCACCTGCCTTGGAAGAGCAGCTCCCTCAAAAGGCTCCACATCTGGCTGAACCTCTGGCACAACAACATTCACACCTCCCTCCTGCTCCTCTTGTGGGGCTGAGGAAGCCAGCGAGCTTTCTGTCCCTATAGCACTGGGGATGTCCTTCAGCCTGGAGAGGCTGTTCCCATCCCAGCATGTGGGTGTTGGATCAACAACAGATGCAGTAGAGGGACAAGGTATGCTCCAAGGGTCTGCTAGGCTTGGACCTTCTCCCAGATCTTCAGAGGTGGCAACAAAATCGGTTGCCTCATCCACTGGGACTGGTTTCACGGAGATAGCGTTTGCTGCAGCAGCAGTGCTCTTTGTGGACTTGGCTGGTTCAACTCGTTCCAATATATTCACCTCAAGGAAAGCAGAATGACAAGCCTGAGGACAGAAAATTGCCCAAAGCATCAGGCAGAAGAGGATAATTCCTCTAAGGCTGCCTGGCCACAGTCTCTCCCTCTTACTGCAGGCCCTTCAGACATCCCGTCCCACCAGCTGCTAGAGAAGAGCAAGAGCAGGCACTCACCTGAGGGAGCCTTCCCCAGGTCCACTGCATGTGGGATTCAGCCCCAAGAGCAAAAGTCTCCTGTGGTCTAATCTCCAGCTCAGAGTCACTTTTGGGAGAAGATGGATGACTCTGTGCAGGGCTACAAGAAGAGAAGGGAATGCTGGACCTCACCTATCCTACAGCCCCATACTTCCCTAACCACTACAAGGACATTTAGAGCCAAGAACCCCATAAGGCTGGTTGCCTATAGAGCCAGTTCTGCCCCATAAGACTATCACTTACAAGTGATTAACATCTACAGGAACTGAGGCCCAAGGAAGCAAAGTACTATGCCACTAGTTGCCCAGAAGCAGCTCAGCAGAAGCAGGAGAACCCTGCGTACACAGGCTCTTTGTGTCGATGACCATGGCCAGAAGCGTCCCTCACAGACTCCAAGCATTCCTCCAGCCACAACATATCAGGCCAGGAAAGCTCTCCTCTCCCAACACCTAAGCTGGCTTTCCTTACAACATTCCCAGCCACAAAGCACATCCCCTGCTCTCACCAAAGCCACCCAGATCACCTTGGGTTGGCTCATTACCTGTCCATAGAGACCAGCTCCCCATCAGAGTATGGGTGCATCTCTGGGGACTGCAATGACCCGGCTTCTTCTTCAGCAAGATCAGCAAAGTAGAAATGCACTGAGTCACTGGGAAGGAAGAGACAGGTCTGTTATGCCACTCACGCACCAACCTCCTCTCCTGGAAAGCCAGCAATACCCGACTTCACCATTTCCATGGGCTTTCCACCCACAGGAGAGTGGGGTCCAACTTGCAAACACTATACCTGTGTTTCAGTACTGCTGAGCATCACCCTGCGAACATACAGGCTTGACTCACTGCATCACCCTGTTCAGACCACGCAGCTCACCTGGGAACTGATTGCTCCTCTATGGACATATCATTTCTGCTCTCCTTGCAGCCTTCTAACTCAGAGTCCAACACCTCCTTCCGCTTGGGCTTCCTCCTGCGTCGCTTCCTCTTCTGCGGGGTCATTTCAGTGCTGGAGGCCACCTGCCCAGGAGAAGGCTGAGCAGCATCCTCCAGACTCTCCTCCTTGGGGATGGGGGATGTACAGAGGCGGGAGGGGATGCTGCCCTGCAACGGGGATTGAGAAAGCCCATTAGTACCAGTGCCCTCTTCTCCAGCCTGGCAGCTCATGGCTCTTGTCTATGCAAGACGTGTCACCAGCACAACCAACACAACCAAGCCTTCAACTCATGGGTGGTTTTGTGGCCAGGCCCAAAAGAAAAAGGTTTTCCACATACAAAGTGAATTTAAATTAAAAAAAAAAGCGCAGGGCTATCCAGTCTCAAGACACCTGTAATGTGGGCAAGGAGAGACAGGCAGGAGATGGCACCATGAGACCAGAATTAAAGGCTGCAGAGAGGGTTCAGATCTAGAGCTCATAGCAACCACAATTCAGCCTGGAGAGAGCTGCCAAGATTTGTGGGTGCCACAACTAGTTTCATATCACTTCCCAGTAGAGCGGGCAGCCTGCCACAGCATCTGGCTCACACTCATCCCTGTCACAAGCTCCCAAGCTTTGAGATATCTGCCTGGCTGGCCAACAGCCATGCCCAAGGAGGGAGGGCAGTCTGGGATGCAGATATGTGGTGTCATGCTCCCTCTAGGTGCTCCATTGCCCAGATTCTCCATACTGGTTACAAGGTCCTTTAAGTAGGAACCTTTCCGGTTCCTACAAAACAGGGGGTATAACGGAGTCACTGTGAGAGGGAGCAGTCCAAACCTGGTCCTTCCACCTCAAGCCTGCACTTCCAGATGGTCACAGCAGGACACAGACAAGCAGCACCTCATATCACCAACCTCATTTTCCTCCAGCTCCTGGATGAAGAAGGCCTCTCCATTGTCACCCAGCTTCATGTGCAGGTCCACAGGCTCCCCATTAATTTCAATGTCAACCTGGCAAGGAGCAGAAGGAGCCTGTCTATGTGAACCCACTCACCCAGCAGCATACAGGAAAGCTCTTCTTCAGAGAGGGGACAGGTTGGGGTTGCTCCCAGGGCTGACAGCCACCCAGCATTTGAGGCAAGGGACCTCTCTTAATTTGCCTGAGAAGCAAAGTCTTCCCTTGGAAGGAGATTGGTTCCAGCTGGGGCATCCCCTTCAAAAATTGGTGAGCAATCCTTTCAGCAAGGTTCCCATTCTGCTCAAAGTTCTTCCAACAGGTTATGGAGACACCAGAGAAGACAGCTTAGCACCACTTACCACCTTCTCCTTGGACTGCAGCACACCCAGCTTCCCAAAGCGCACGTGGAATGGGGAGCAGCGGAAGGAGTTATCAGGCTGCCTCACCACAACCACATCGATGCAGCCCGTCAGGGTGGCGGGGTTCAGACCCCAGTACAGCTCCTTCACCGTCACAAAGACTGTCTCAGCAAGCTGGCCCACGTAGTTCATTGTTTGAGACTACAAGAGAAGAGACAGGAATAGGCTCAGGTCGGGGAAAAGGACTCCAGCAGCTAAACAGAATGTGAGTCTTCTCTAGGAGAGCCATTTCACATCTAGAAGCACAGCCCCATAGCAGGAATGGATAAGCCTCTAGGGAAACTGAGGCAAACACATGAAGGGTCCACATGAAGATCAGTCAGAGCCCCTCTGAGCATCAGAAAACACAACAGAAGCTAGAGTACTAGTTATTGCATCCAGCGTAGAGGAAAGACACCTTCCCTGTTGTGATGCACCATCACATTTACCCTTTGGGAGGGCTGATACTAGAACACAGCAACACTTTGCAATCAAGCTGTCAACATCCTGTTCAAACAAGAATTTGGTTGGCAGGAGACCTCCTGTCTTGCACTGTCCTTAAAAAAAAAAAAAAAAAAAAAAAAAAAAGAAAGAAAGCTCAGGGCAGAGTGGTGGGAAATCTGAGGAGATGCTGCATACACCACATACTCACTTTGAGCAAAGCTCAAACTTAATGTTGCCCACTCAGAAATGGTGGCGACCCACCTAAGCATTGCCAAACCAGCTAGACACAGCCCTTGTTAAATCCAGAACTCCCTTGGTGGCTGCTGCTGTCAGGGAATCCCAGCAAAGGGGCCCCGCTGCCCAGAGGACACCCAGACAGCTCTGCAATGCCATTTTCACAAGGCACTGCTGCACTCCGAGGTCGTGTGGCTCCTAGTTTTCATTAGCAAGGACATGTGGAAGGAAAACCTTGCCTGCTTCCTGCTCATCCCCTTGCCTGCTCACATCCTCCAGCTGCTCACTCCACAAGTGGAGACAGTTCCCCTCTGCTGTGCTGGCACGGCTGTAAAGCCAGAGATTCACAGGGTCAGCGCTGGGGCTCGGAGCAGAGTTGCGCCTCCAGCCACACAGGCTCTAAATGGCTCTCAGGCAGCCTCCCTTTCTGCAGCCCAAGGCTGGCAGATGCCTCCTGGTCGACATATTGGAATCCTTGGAGTATTTTCTTGCAGATCTATGTCGGGGTGGTGGTACCAGCCCCTGGGCCAGAGCGGCTCCTTGCTCTGTTTGCTCAGCACGTGGCATCAGCAGGATGACAATCTTCGTCTTGGTGCATCACACTGGAGGCTGAGAACCACAGAGGTTGAGCCCAGCTTCCTAAGCTGCCAGCTTTGCATTCTACCTTGTCCCAAGGAGAGGATGAGGACATAGAATCACTACTTTGGAAGGACCACCGATGAAGTAAAGGAAACCTCTTGTACTGGCAGCAGGAGCAGCCAATGGCACGGTGTCCCCAGAGGCTCTCAGCACAGCCCCCAGCACACACCCATCCCAGTGAGAGGTGGTTCCTTACCCAAAGGGAAGAGGACAAGCAGGTGGCTCCTGATGATGCCTCTGCCCCAGCAGACACCCAGCCTCTCTGATCCATTTGGCACAAGCTCAGTCCTGTCCCATTCCCAGACATCTCTCCGGGAAGGTGTTGCACGTGGGGACACATGGTCCCAGCTCCATGTCCCGTCCACCTCTTCCTTACAGCTGGGAATAAGCCCAAAGCCCAGATTGTCCCCAGGGCAGGGCAGCAGGGAAGCACTGGCTGACTCCTGAAGCTTCGGTTGCCTCCATCAGCTCTGCTGTGAGCAGGGTCACAGGGCCACTCACCAACCTGCTGAGCCCAGCGTTCCCAGGCATCGCTGCCGCTGTGGGCAGCCCTCCAGCTGCCCTCCCTGCTGTGCTGCAGGGCCTGGCAGCAAACGGGAGCGAGCTCCTCACTGGAAGGCCCAGGGACTTTCAGAGAGGAGAAACAATTGGGCTGGCCCTGATCACAGAATCACTAGGTTGGAAAAGACCCACTGGATCATTGAATCCAACCATTCCCATCAAACACTAAACCATGTCCCTCAGCACCTCGTCCACTCATCCCTTAAACCCCTCCAGGGAAGGTGACTCAACCCCCTCCCTGGGCAGCCTCTGCCACTGCCCAATGACCCTTTCCGTGAAAAAGTTTTTCCTGATGTTCAGCCTGAACCTCCCCTGGTGGAGCTTGAGGCCATTCCCTCACGTCCTGTCCCCTGTCACTTGGGAGAAGAGCCCAGCTCCCTCCTCTCCACAACCTCCTTTTAGGTAGTTGGAGAGAGCAATGAGGTCTCCCCTCAGCCTCCTCTTCTCCAGGCTAAACACCCCCAGCTCTCTCAGCCGTTCCTCATAAGGCCTGTTCTCCAGCCCCCTCACCAGCTTCGTTGCTCTTCTCTGGACTCGCTCCAGAGCCTCAACATCCTTCTTGTGGTGAGGGGCCCAGAACTGAACACAGCATTCGAGGAGCGGTCTCACCAGTGCCAAGTACGGAGGGAGAATAACCTCCCTGGCCCTGCTGGTCACGCCGTTTCTGATCCAAGCCAAGATGCCCTTGGCCTTCTTGGCCACCTGGGCCACTGCTGGCTCATGTTCAGTCGCTGTCAACCAACACCCCCAGGTCCCTCTCCTCCAGGCAGCTTTCCAGCCAGACTTCTCCTAGTCTGTAGCTGCACAGGGTTGTTGTGTCCCAAATGCTCCCACGGCAGCAGCAAAGGGCTCCTGGCTGGGGTATACATGGAGATAGACCTGAAAAATGCACAGGAAAAATCCCTGGCAGGTAAACCTGCACATCGCATGGAATCTGGGTGTGGAAAGAGTCCCTGGGAACAGCCCAGGGCTTGGGCAGCAGGGAGAGGACAGCTCTGCCTCAGCTTCCAACTCAGGAGTTTAACTCCCTGTGGGTTTTGCCCAAGGCAACCGGAGACAAGCAGAGAACAGAGAGAAGAGGCTCAGACTTCTTGCATCTCTCGGCCCCACCGTGAATGGAACAGGTCAATTAGGGAGATGAGGAATGACTCACACTCTGGAGAGTGATTAATAAATGAACACGGGAGAAGGAAGCGTTTTCAAGCAAGCCCAAGGGCACCAAGCCACTCTCAGCAAATAAAGCCTACAGAGGAAGGGGACACCCCCACCCCTCAACCCCAGAAATAGGATCAGCCCTTCACCACGTTGCTCTTGCAGAGGGTAAAGGGGGCAACACAACTCCCACTCTCCTCTCCAGCTAAAAAGCTTCCCAAGTAAGCCAGATATTTTGCTAACAGCAGCCCACTTCGCTTCTAGGCAGCAACAAGCAGGGCCACCCAGCAAGCAGCACACCCTTTCCCACCCTGTGCAACCACACTCCCCATCCACCACACACTGCAAGCTGCCCAGACCCTCCCCATTACCTGGGCAGCTGCTGAACCTCAGCACCTCCTCAGCTTTGAGGCAACCAGCCCAGAAACCCCAGGAGCTGCTCTCTGCCAGCAGCAACACCCTCAGCTCCTCCTCTCCACACCGCTTCCTTCCTCTCACCTGAGCAAGGGGAGGGCCCTGGCTCCCAAAAAGCACCCAGTCCTCCCACAGAGTCTCCTCCTGGGTTTATGAGGACTCCTGGGAGGCTGGAGGGTGGGTCTGGGGAGGCAGCAGACTCCCGCATGGAGCAGCTGTGACTTATCGTGAACAGCTCTTGTGTTTAATTGCAACCAGCTCGTTTGCCCCAGCAGCGCCGGGCAGAGCTACCAACTGCCTTGCACAGGTAGAGACCCTTCCTCCCTCCTTCTCCAACCCACCACCCCAAAAGGACACTGTAGTTTGACTCACCAGGCTGGAATTGCCAAAGACAGTCTTTCTTTCATCTTCCAGACCAAACCTCCCAGCATTCAACCCCTCAGGGTACAGACTATACAAACCCCCAGATCTCAGACCCCAGGAGAGACCGAGCCCTCTGGGAAAGGTGCTTGCAGAGCCTGAGCAGCTCTGGGAAAGATCTGCCCTTTAAAAGCTGCCTTGCAATGGCTGGAGAGCGTCCTCACAGAGTTGTGGTCAGGTTGAGGACAGTCCAGAGTGGGAAGTATCTTGCTAGGGAGCCTGTGCCAGATGCGAATTGCTCCCCCCTCCACAGGGCTATAGGGATTGCTATGGGGTCATACAGACTAGGACCGTGAAGGGTAAGGTAATAATTGCAGTGTTGCTCACGTAATTGAGTGTAAGATTGGGTGCATCTCAGCAAGGTTTGGACTGAGAGGAACATGAAAGGTGCTGCTGTGTGGTCCTTGTAGGGAGGAACAAGGTTTCACAAGTTATTCTCCCTCTGTACTCGGCACTGGTGAGAACGCTCCTCAAATCCTGTGTTCAGTTCTGGGCCCCTCAGCACAAGAAGGGTGCTGAGGCTCTGGAGTGAGTCCAGAGAAGAGCAACAAAGCTGGTCAGGGGGCTGGAGAACAGGCCTTATGAGGAGCGGCTGAGAGAGCTGGGGGTGTTTAGCCTGGAGAAGAGGAGGCTGAGGGGAGACCTCATTGCTCTCTACAACTACCTGAAAGGAGATTGTGGAGAGGAGGGAGCTGGGCTCTTCTCCCAAGTGACAGGGGACAGGACGAGAGAGAATGGCCTCAAGCTCCACCAGGGGAGGCTCAGGCTGAACATCAGGAAAAACTTTTTCACGGAAAGGGTCATTGGGCACAGGAACAGGCTGCCCAGGGAGGGGGTTGAGTCCCCTTCCCTGGAGGTGTTTAAGGGACGGGTGGACGACGTGCTGAGGGACATGGTTTAGTGATTGATAGGAATGGTTGGACTCGATGATCTGGTGGGTCTCTTCCAACCTGGTGATTCTATGATTCTATTGTGGGTGGCCATCCACAGTCACCAATCACAACCATTGAAAAAGGTGAATTATGGCCACAGGACTGGTTGAAAACCACCTGTTCTGTTTTATAAACAGCCTCTGCTCATTCGGCTCCTAGCTTCCAACCTGTTAAAAGTTCGCATCTTCCATAAACACGAAGGGTTCGAGCTTACTTAAAAACCCGAAAGTTGTTATCCCCACAGAGTCATGTGGCTCCAAGAACCAGGGTTTGCAGAGAAAACCGGCCACGCTCTAAGCCCAGGAGAGCTGGTAGCCTCAAGCACTAAATGGTCCTGGAATTTGAAGTCTCTGAACTTGCAATGCACTAAGAGCCCTTAGCTTTTTTGTCCCAGCTGCTGATAATCCAGCCAAGACTTGTGCTTTAAAGCAAACAGCTCTAGATAAGTGACATCACATTTACATCGATGTAACTGTGAGCGGAGTCTGGCCATTAGCTCCAAATCCAGGAAACGAGGGATGATGTGCACACGTAGGCAGCTGGAAAATCTTTTATCTTTTGTCCAAAGCTGGTGTCTTATTTCAAGACAGATGATGTTTCCAAACCACACTTTATTTAAAAAATAGTCAGTGCTCTGTTCGATCCCTGACCTGCTCATAACATGCTTTTATCAACCGCTGCCAAAACCCGCGAGGTGCAGCAGTTTGGCCGCCCCAAGAGCATCTCTCCAGCCCAAAAGGAGCGCAGTGGAGCCCCCGCTGCATCCATCCTGCCCCGGGTGAAGCAAACTCACCCCCACAGGGGTAAAGCCCAGGAGTGGGAAGGGGCAAGGCGCTTCCAGCCACCAAACCGCACAAAACGTGGAGCTACTGACGGACAGGTGGCCTTTCCTTGGGAGCGCACGGGCCGGTTTCACGGAGCCGATTCAGCTCCACATAAGGTGCCCATTCCCATTCCCCTTCCCCAGTGCAGCAGCAGCATCCTCCCTGCCACCCGTTCCCTGTGCCCATTCCCACACCCGCTCCCCGTTATCACTGTCGGCACCCGCTGCCCACTCCCCGTGCCCATCCTCCCCATCGCCCACACCAGGTGCCCTTTCCCCTACCCCACATCCCATTCTCCACTCCCGCTCCGCATTCCCGCACCCTGCTCTCATTCCCACATCCCGTTCCCCACTCCCCATACCCTATTCCCGCACTCCACACCCTACTCCCCATTCCTGCTCCCTGCACCCCCTTCCCCGTACTGCGTTCCCTGCTCCCAGTTCCCTGCTTTCCACCTGCTCCCTGTTCCTGCACCCCATTCCCATGCCCCATACCCCGTTCTTGCACCCCATTCTCCACCTGCTCCCCGCACCCCGTTCCCACGCCCCACACCCCCTTCACCACTCCCCATACTTCATTCCCACACTCCACACCCCAATCCCCATTCTTTGCTCCCCGTTCCCGTATCCTGCTTTCCACCTGCTCCATTCCTGCATCCCCTTCCCCGCTCCCGCACCCCATTCACCTACCCTGCTCTCCACCTGCTCCCCATTCCCATTCCCCCTCCCGCACCCCATTCCCACGCCCCACACCCCCTTCCCTGCTCCCGTTCCCCATTCCCATAACCCACTCTCCACCCACTCCCCACTCCCGTTCTCCTTCCCCGATCCCGCACCCCCTTCCCTGCTCTCGTTCCCCGCTCCCATACCCGCTCCCTGTTCCCGTACCCAGCTCTCCATTCCCAGCTCCCGCACCCCGCTCCCGACTCCCATTCCCCGTTCCCGCACCCCACAACCCCTTCCCCGCTCTCCACCCGCTCCCCATTCCCATTCCCCCTCCCGCACCCCATTCCCATGCCCCCCACCCCCTTCCCTGCTCCCGTTCCCCGTAACCCACTCTCCACCCCCTTCCCCCATCCCGTCCTCCTTCCCCGATCCCGCACCCCGTTCCCGATCCCGCACCCCATTTCCACTCCCCGCTCCCGTTCCCCTTCCCCGCTCCCGTTCCCCTTCCCCGATCCCACTCCCCGCTCCCGTCCCCCTTTCCCGCACCCCGTTCTCACTCCTCGATCCCCCCCTTCCCCGCTCCCGTTCCCCGTTCCCACTCCCCGATCCCGTCCCCCTTTCCCACTCTCATTCCCCGTTCCCCTTCCCGCTCCTCTCGCTCTCCTCTCTCCCTCCCCGTCGCCGCACCCCGTTCCCGCCCCTCACACCCCCTTCCCCTTCCCTGCTCCCCTTCCCTGCACCGCATTCCCCGCTCCCCGTTCCCGCACCCAGCTCTCCATTCCCAGCTCCCGCCCCCCACACCCCATTCCCGCTCCCGCCCCGCCCCAGCCCCGCGCAAGCGCGCGCCCCGCCCGGTGACGTCACGGCGCCGCCCCGCGCGGGCCCGGCTGATGCCGCCGTGTGTCGCGCCCGCCCGCCCCGCGCTCTCCTCCATCTCCCCCCCCCCCTCTCTCTCCCCCCAAACCTCCCGCCCCCGCCGGTGCCTGCGCTCGGCGCCGCCCGCCCCCCTGCCCCGCCCCGCGCTCGCCGCCGGGGCCTCCGCCGCACCGAGCCGGGGACCCGCCGCGGGTGAGTGCCCCGCTGCCCCGTCCCGCGGGACCGAACCCCCCAACCCCTCTCCCCGAGCTGCCGGGGGTCGCGGCACGCGTGTGTTACACCCCCCCCCCCCCAAACCCTTGCTCGCTGGCAATTAACATTGCAATTAAAAGCGCTTCAATTAGCAAGCTGCCGGCGCGCCCGGGACCGTGGGGGGTGCACAGGGGTTGCCGGTTACCGGGGAGCTGCCCGGGACCTCCGGCTGCTGCACGGGGGCTGCCCTGGGACCGTGGGGGATGCCCCGGAGCTGCCGGGGGCCGGGGGGGTCTGCGGGGAGGCTGCTCGGGGGCTGCTCGGGACCGTCGGCTGCTGCCCGGGGGCTGCCCGGTGCTCCTCGTTACTGTGTGGGAGCTGCCCGGGACCGGGGAGGCTGCCCGGGACCCCCGGGAGCTGCTCTGGGACCGTGGGGGATGCACAAGGGCTGCCGGTTACCGGGGGGCTGCACGGGGGCTGCTCCAGGACTAGGGGGGGCTGCCCAGGACCCGGCTGCCTTTTCCTCAGGATGGTCTGGTTTATTTTTATTTCTTTACTCTGGGTCTTTAGAGGAAGGAAAGTCTCTTTTCCCAGCCCTGGCTGGCCGCTTGCTCTGGGGATGGGGATGCTGACCCCGCTCGTGTCGCGGCTGGGGAGCAGGTTTGGTCGCGGCTCCCAATAATCCGGTGGTGCCGGGTTTGAGGCGTGAGGCTGGGATGCAGGCAGACAGCATCTTCCTCCTCGCACAGGTGGGAAAACTGAGCTGCTGCTGAGTGATGTGCCTGAGGCTGCCTGGGGAATCTGTGGCGGAGCTGGGACTCGACTCTGCAGCGCTGTGCCCAGATTCCCAGTTGGGAGCTTTCCTCGCTTGGCTGGGGAGGGTGGGTTAAGCTCGCAGCCCCAGGGCTGCTGGGGTAAAGTCCTGCTAGGGCACCTGCGGTGGCAGCCGGCGTGTGGCCAGGTGCCAGCAGAGCGAGGCCTCTCCGCTCCCAGCAGCGGAGTTGGAGAGCAGAGATGCTCCGGTAAGAGGTCCGAGGTGGAGAGCAGGTCTCCAGCATCGCTTTTTCATGGACATCTGGTGTGTCTGAGGAGCAGCAGCTCCACAACTTGTGTCTGGGGCTTTAAACTCCATCCTCCGGTTCAGGTGTGCTTAGTCTTCACCCTCAAAACTCAAGCAATAAGGGTTTGCCAAGGGGTCTTCTTCTATTCTGGTTACGTGATGGGAAACTTCTAGGGGAGAGGAAGGTGATGTCTCTTGTTAGGCTGACCAGCATGCCTGGAGAAAAAAAACCCAAAACATACACAAGCCCTTCTTGAGCTGTGTTTTCCCATCCCTGCTCCCCTAAGGGAGTGAGCTCTGCCCAGCCGTGGGCTTTCTCCAGCAGGGATGCTCCATCTGGGCAGGAAGGGTCTTGCTGCTCTTCTCCCTGACCACCTACTCTGGCTTCAGTCCCCAACCAAGGATCACAGTGTCCTAAGGGGCGATTCTCCACGGATAGGAAGCCAGAAGTTTACTTCATTAACTGGGACAGCTTATTCTATGCTAATTTCTCTTTAAGAGTTGAGGAGGAGGAAAAAAAACCAACCCAGAAGATCAGAGGCATTTTATTTACCATGGAAGAAAACAGCAATTTAATGATAACTTCTATTAACTAGGTTTGGTCCGTGACCTTGATGTATTTTAAAACTCAGGATGCGTAGTTGAGAAGAGGGAGCAGACTGTTCCAGTTTGTTTGTTGTTTTCTCTTAGTGCATCTCAGTAACTCGCAGCACACGGATGCCTGTACAGTTTTGAAGCCCTGACCCACCTTTGGGGATGGGAAAGAGGAGGCTGTTGGGTTGTGTTTTGCTTCAGATACAGCCTCGTCTGTAGCTTGTGTTAAATTTATTAGAGATGGGTTGGGGTTTCGCACAGGTTTTCCTGTTGGTGCTCAGCCTCCTCAATTCCTGCTACTGTAGGAAAGTTGTGGTAACTTGAAGCCCCAAAGTCACTCGCAGGAGCACATCTCTATCAATAAAATGCTTGTTGCAAAGCCAAGCAAAACCAGCTTCGTGGAGGCTGCTGGCTTCCACCTGGGAGATGCGAGGACCGATGCTGGAAGTCTGGAGCAGGTGAGCCAGGCTGGGAGTAGGAGCCATCTGGATTGTCAGTGGGGGGAGATTTAAGATCTCCTTTATATAAATGTGTCCCCTCGCTCTGCAGAAAGGTTTTCCTTCTCTTTAGACCTCTTCTTCCTCCTCTCCAAAAATGTGGTGCCCTTGTGTATGCAAGCTGTGTCGTCCTGCTCAGTTACTATGGTGTTAATACAGAAAAGCAGCTTGTCTTGTAGCTCCTGGAATGATCTACCCCTTGGGTTTACAGCCACATAACCCTGGGCCGTGGGTCTGTATCTGTCCCTTGTCCAGCCTTTCCCCGTTTCTTGCAGGTTTTTTTCTCCCCTTTCTGTCTTTTCTGTCTGATTTCCATGTGAAAAAGCATGAGGGAGGCTCATCCAATGGAGAGGTCCTTGGTTTGCTCATGGTTAATGTAAATTATTTGTCATCCTTGTTCTTGCAGGGAGCTGGCACAGCCCTGAGATAGGGGAAATTTCTTGGGAGAGCAGGAGCCCAAAGCCAGATCCAGGTTCTCCTTCTTTGATCATCCTAAGGATAATTCACCTTGTGCATACTCCGGCTCGCTCCCTGATGTGCCTCTCTCTTTTCTTCAACTAAACAGGAGCCTAGGATGGTTATGTTTGTACCTTAAGCACTTATTCCAAGGTAGAACAAGTGTAATCCTGCTAGGGAGGCTGATTTGGAGAAGGTCCTTCTTGCTCGTGTTTGATGGTCTTCGAGGTGAAGGTCTGCAGCATCTCTCTTGTAGCTGTGGTGGCTTTTCTTCTTTGTTGAGTAGGACAGGATTGATGTTGCTAATTAAAAAGGAAAAAAAAAAGTTTTGTACCTCTCCCCTTCTTTGTTTGTTTGGTGGTTTGGAGTTTTTCTCGCCAAATATTCTAAATAACAATGCTTAAAATGCCAGTGGAGTGAGTTTGCCTGAAGTGAAGTGGAGTCACTAGAGAAGCCCTGGTCGGATGAGGGCTGCAGTGGAGTTAGAGGAGCCGGTGATGACACTTGGCACAAGAGGAGAGCCGAGGTGGCTGGGCTGCCACCAGGTGCAGTCACAGGATGAGGACATTCTCATGCGTCTCAAAGACTTCATGGTTTCTCTTTCCTCTCCCCATTCAGAGGGACACTGTGTGACTGTACCTTCTCCTTTTTCTACGTGCGTAATGGAGTGGTGTTTAACTGAACTCCCCTTTTATCTGTGTGCCCTTCACTCCTTATTCCTACTTTATTTTTATTTTAGATATAGAAAAATTGGAGAACAACTCTTCTAAACCTTGTGTTCAATTGCAGCGATGGCTTTTGTAATGCTCCTCTTACTGAAGGCAAGTGGGTGCCACCCTCACTGCTCCAAACATGCCCCCCATGAGTTTTAGCACTTGTTTGGGGAAAAAAAAAAATGAAATAAAATAGCACGGTTGTTAAGGTTCCAGAAGTTTCCATTATAACTCCACCCAAATGCTCCTGCCCAGTTACACTCGGATAATTCAGTCCGTGTGATGGGGCTTCCCTGCCTGCTGGGCTGCTCAAGGGGAAAGGGAAGAGCCTTTGGGGTTTTTTCTTTTAATGCATAGATATTTGAGAGGGCCATGTCGGGAATAGGGTGGGGAATGAACCCTGGCTTTTAGCTGGCAATGTCTTTAGTAAAGAGCCTGGGTGGGACAGGCTTAAGTAATAAGCACTTAAAAATTCACTGAGGCAAAAGGCAGAGGAATCGGTTGAAGGGGGCTTCCAGCAGGTGAGGCCACTCTCTGCTGTTTGTGTCTGTATTTGAACTCTTCTTTTCCTGAACAGGTATCTTGAGGTTGTTTTCAGGCTGTTTTGTCCTACAGGCACATAGAGGATCAGTTTAGTCCTGTGAGAAGGATGAGAAGGGAGCTGGTCACTCCTGGAGCCCATCTTGGCGTGTGGGATGCTCACCCGTGCTCTGCTCTCATACTTTGATAAATAAAGAGGTTTTCATGGGCCTTATAAAAACTTCTTGTACGGAAATAGGTCAGGCAAATATTTATTCCCCTAAGGTGTCATGCCTGTATTGCACAAATACTTGAATGGGTAGTCATTTTATTTCTTCCTGCTTTGTTTCTTTTAAAGCATATTCTGTGCTTTTTCTAGTGGTGTAGAGACAGGTTAATAATTGTATGTAATCAGTCCTGTTGTCCTCTCTTCCCATCTGGAAGTCCGTGCATCTCCTACGGACTCGTGCTCTGCAATTGCGGTGCTGTAAATCAGAAGCTGTGACACTTTTCTTTATATTCATGTGCTTGTCAGAAAGCTGGAGGGATATTTCTTGTTCTCCGGAGGAGTTGGGGTCAGTGGTGGGGCCAACTGCCCAAATCAGTTTAAATCCAACACTCCCAGAATTCAGCAGATCTTAACAAAACTGTCATACTGGTGGTTTGCTTTAGTGTCCAGCTGGTGTCCATCTGGAAAGCAGGTCCAGTGGTTAGGTTGTCCTACAGATGGAGAACGGATTTATTGCTGAAAACTTGTGCCCTGCTGTCTGGCTTGTTCTTCTGTCTTTTCCAAATAGTCAGGAATCAGAAGGTACCTTTGTGTCTTCAAAGAGGTATCAAAACTTCTTGTCTCCTTGTTAAGAATAAAGAGTTTAAGAGGGCAAAAATTAGGCTTGAGGTCTTGGGTCCTTGGCCCTGTAGCTCTTCCATGTCCACATCTCCTCAGAGAAGGAGTAGCAGGGGTCTTTGCTGTAGCATACTGGAGTACTTTATGTCCTTTGTGTAAGAGGATGTTTGAAATGAAGTTGCCTTGGATGCTTTTTGATGTGTCGCATATTTAATGATCTGAGGTCTTGCATGTCTGTGGATCCAACTGTGTCACTGTCACCTCATACCTGTCCAGAGGGCAGGCTTCAATGCCTGGAGACCTTCCTGGTGGCTCTGGGTACTCTCTTGAGACGCTGGCAGCACAAGGACCATGTCAGCCTCCAATACTTGTCAATGCACCAGCCTTTCTCTTGCAGTCCGCGTTGGATCTTCTGGCCCTGGTCAACATTGTAGAGGTGGTCACGCACAAGCCAGCACCTCCAGCACAGTGTTCAGTGGCTTTGGAGACCTTGATGTGTTGAGTGTGGAACCAACAAGGCTTCTTCAGATGTAGGGTGTTCTTGCAGCCTTGGGTGTGTTTACGTTTTGCATTAAGGTTAACTGACTCTTACGTGTGTTCCTACCTGTAGGGTGGTCATCCAAGACCACTCATCCAGGAGTGCATGCAGGAGGTTCTGCGAGCCTGTTGTGTAGCGCTTTGGTTTGTTAAGCGGGATGTAAGTGCAGACTCCTCTTCTGAAATGTATCCTGCTCTTTCTTTTTTTGCTAGGAATCATTTCCGTGTTGGAAAATATTTTAGACGAGGGGAGCATCTCTCTTTTACAGAGGCAGAGCTAATTTACAAACAAAAATCTAGGCACAGAGCCCCTCAGCTATGCTAGAAGAGGGGAAGCAGACTTGTGGTCTGGACTCAGAGCAAGCAAATGAATGTGAGTATTTCATTAAGACCGTAATCCACCTGTTAGGCTCGGCTCCTCCGGTCCTGTGCGTACCGTGAAGTGCAGCGGATGTTTGAAATAGCAGCCTGCGCTCCCTGCTCCAGTGTCTGGTATTTTCATGTTCCTTTACAGGCAGGAAAGACTGAGGGTGGTGTAGCAACTGCTGCAGGTTTGCAGGTCCTTTGCTTTTTGCTTTTTTTTTTCCCCCCCTCTGCTGTTGCTGTCTGTGTCTCAGTGCTGTGGTGTTGTCCTGCTCGCCCAGCCCAGGTTGATGGTGCTGAGCCAAGTTTGCTCTACCTCGTGCCACCACTCTTTCTGGAGGTTTTTCTGCCATCCAGGATAGTTTTGGATTTCATAGAATCATAGAATCACCGGGTTGGAAGAGACCCATCGGGTCATCGAGTCCAACCATTCCTATCAAATACTAAACCATGTCCCTCAGTGCCTCGTCCACCCGTCCCTTAAACACCTCCAGGGAAGGTGACTCAACCCCCTCCCTGGGCAGCCTCTGCCAGTGCCCAGTGACCCTTTTTGTGAAAAAATTTTTCTCTGAATGTTCAGCCTGAACCTCTCCTGGTGGAGCTTGAGGCCATTCCCTCTCGTCCTTTCCCCTGTCACTTGGGAGAAGAGCCCAGCTCCCTCCTCTCCACAACCTCCTTTCAGGTAGTTGTAGTTTGTTTTCTTTTTTTTAAATTGTAGTTTTCAACAGGCCAGTTGTAGCTGAAAGGGTGGAGGTGAGGAGAAGCCCTTGCTTTCAGGGGCTGCGAGGTAAACACAAAGCCCCTTGTGTGCTCCAAGCCCTGCTGTTGACGATGCTGGTGTACCAGCATGCATGCTTCTCCAGGTTAAATGAGGTGATAAGCAGTATTTGAGATTCACAGTGCAAAATTAGGGATCTCTCTGCTGGGTATCTTCAACAGAGTCTCCATCAGCCTGTGCTAAGCTGGTAGTCCTGGTGGCTGGAGAACCCAGTCCTTGCTGGTGGGTGTTGTGGACATGCGTTGCCCTTTCCCTCTCACTCTTCTCGGGTGAGGATAAAGCCGTTCAGGTTCATCAGAGCTGCTGATGGGGCAGATACCATCATGGGACATGTCTGCTGTTGCCACCTCTGCTCCCCACTCCCACAGAGCCCTGTTCCCACCTCAGCACGGGGGTTCTAGCGTTGCTGGAGTCCTGGGCTTGGACATGGGGGCTTATTTTCCACTCATGGGGAGATCTTCCTTCCTAATTCCATGTGTTGGCCAAGTGGGAAAGGGTACAGTCGGTGTGAGGCAGTGGAGGGTGCTGTGAACAGCAGAAATATTGATGAACACAGAAGGCTTGCTTTGCTTTTCCAAAGTGTCTTCTCTGGAGATATCATTCCTGTTCTGCCCCTTAATGGTGCCTTGTGCATCTGTTCTGCTGGGGTTGTATTTGTCAGGTCCTTGTAGGCATGACACTCAGATGAAAATTTAAAGAAAAAAAAAAAAAAAGTTGAATTTAAAATGTCATTGATTTCTTTTTGTATTTTTCTTCTAAATTAATCAATTCCCTACTGTGCTGTAAATTCCAAATGGGAATGGGAAATAATCCCACCAGTACAATAATTAGCATGTAAGCGGCAGCCGAAGAAAACCCAGACTGCTGAGCTGATTGGTGAATGCCGGCTATTTTCCGAATTAATTTCAATAATCACCTCTCCCATTAAAAAGAAGACAGGGCGGTGGAGAAGTCTTAAATTTTCCTCAAGCTCAATGTAGCGAAAAATGCTATGTGCTGTGTAGCTGTTCTGCATGTGATTATAAAAGAGACGTGAGGGAGGTTCTTGGAACTGAATTGCAGATGCAAAATATTGCTAATTTTGCAACCAAGGAGCTCAATTTCAGCTGCTGGTTTTGGGAGGAAAATAGGCATTTTAAGTCAAATATCCATAATTTTATGTAGGTATGTAATGGTAAATAGTCTTCTGGAAGAAGAAAACATTCCCTTGCAGTGGTGCTTTGCAGGATGCAAAAATAAGTCCATTGGAGGCCATTAATAGTGAGATTTGTTTGTTTACCACACAAAGATCCAGCTCCGAATGTTTTGTTGTTGTGCTCTGAAGGGAAGGATGGAAATCAGCATTCACCAAGGAGCGATTTCAGAGCAGCCAGGGGCTGGGCACCCTCTTACCACATGGATCTGCATCTGTTTTCTGCCCTGCCTTCCTCTGCTGCTTTTTTGGGGCAATCCTTCCCCTAAGGGGAGGTCAGAGAAATCCTCTCTCTGCCCTGATACCTCTGTGGTGTCGTGTCCGGGCAGCCCCAGGAAAGGTCACCTCTGCAGAGCTGTACCTGGCAGCTGGTGTAATTACACACCTGAATTCATATTCAGTATTAGCAGAGATAATTTTATCTCCTAATGATGTTTTTCCCCTCCTAGAGCAGCCCTGATGTCCCCTGGCCACCTCACCCTCAGCACTAATTTTCCAGCAGCAAAGCACAGGTGATGCTGCTATCAGGTGTTAAACCAGAGCATCTCTTTAAAGATGCTTTTTTCTTTCCAGCTTAAACTTAATTTTAGCAACATTTGCTAAGTTGTGAAATAGTTCAGTGCTTGTAAGCCCACAAATATTTTATTTAGAAAAGCAGGAGGTGTTTGCTGACACCCTGGCCCCACAGGCATCACATATATGTGCTGCAAAGGCAAGAAATCCTGGTGCGTTTGATGAAGCAACCTTTTTATTACGGTATTTGCAAAATTAGGTTAATTGGAGGTGCTTGGGATGTGAAATGCTCACTTTGGCATCAAGCTGGTGATCTGGTATGATCTGGTTTTGGTGTGGGGAATGAGATCTGCCCAATGTTACCCCATCCGTGGTGGCTGGGAGGGAGACCAGGTCCCAGAGAGCATCCCTGGTATGTTCTCTCCCTCCCAGAGGCTCAGGATATGGTGACGTTGTCAGATGTTATTAAAAAAAAAAAAAATACTCAGGCCAGTCCAAATGCTTTGAATCAGTATTTATTATTTTACAAATTTGAGCCAGGAGCTCTGTGGGAAGGTATGCAAGCGAATCACTACGGTATTTTCTTTGCATGTTTTCCTAATGTTAGAGATGGTCTCAAAGAAGTATCGCATTGTTTCGCTTCCCCTCCACACTTCATGTTTTTCTAAAAATAAAAGCTAATGTCAACAATCCTGTAATAACGAGTGAGTGAATGTGCGTGTCCTGCACCCGATTAATATACATTTTTTTTGGTGGAAAGCAAGATTGAGCTGGTAATCTCATTATGAGCTGTGGATAAAAAAATGTATCTTTTTAAGCCATCTCCGTGATGGCGTTTTCTTTTTGCCTTTTTAAAATGCCATTAATCAAGGTAGAGGCTGAAAATAGTCTTTGCAAAGCAGGGAGCAAACGAAGTCACTTGAGGTGAGTAAACAAGTTGAGTTTTTTTATGAAAGCCAAAAAAACAGCCCGCTGCTGCTACGTGTGTACCTTAAATACAGAGTCTCCTTCAGTGCTGACAGGCATCCCAACCACCTTTTGTAATAAAGCTCTAATTATAGCTTGGTGACTCCCTAGGTTCTCTGGATCAGCTTGGGAATATTGCACTGAAAACCAGGGAGAATATTTTTATTTTCTGCGACTGATGAGTGAACCAGATTTAGAGCAGGACCTGGGGAGCATGGTTCAGAGGGAAGTATTTACCGAGTATTATAGCATTGTGCTTGCTGCTGCATGATACCGTTTTGGGGTTAAACTCTGTATTTTGGGAAGAGCTTCCCAAATGGATCCATGTGGATTCCCAAATCCAGATGCCAACTGAGCTGGTTGGAAAAGGTTTTTGCTGGTGGCTATCACTATCTTCTGACCTCTGGCACTTGGATTAAAGCCCAGCACTCAGAACCAAGGACTTTAGTGAAAATCTCGGCTTTTTAAAGGAAAAAAAAAAAACCACCAACAAAACCTCCAGAGCTTTTTGGTTACAGAGAAAAGCTGGAAAATGGGAATTCCTGGGCAGAAATGGGTAGGAAGACACCCTCTTCACACCACCCCATGGTATCCTGGTTATTTCTCAGCATCCCAGACCTGGAGCCAGTGCTGTGGTGTTCAGGGCTTGACTTATGGTTTTAGAAGTTGGTGTGGCCGACACGGGCAAGTTGATTCTTTTCTCCTCTGTTTATTTATTTCTTCCCTCCTTCATTTTAATATTGTCTCCTGGGAGATTCCAGCTGAAGTCTATTCATTGCTGAGATGTTTCTCATCCCTTGCATCGTGGATGCCAGGTCCAGTTTGGCTGTGGTTTGTTTCTGGCACGGAAGGGAAGAGCAGCAGGACAGAGGAGCTGTGCTTGCTGTTGGATATGTGTGTGTATGTCCCTGTAAAGATGCCCTGTAAGTGTTATTCACTTTTGGGTTGAGCTCAGCTCATCTTCTACAGAAATGGCAAAGTTCTCCATCCATGCCACTGGGGATTGTCCTCCTCCATCAGAACCTGCACATCTCCTGGCTTTGATGGACTAGCCTTGCTGCACTGCTGAATCAGTGTGGGGTCTTATTTCCATTTATTTTTCCTGTGCAAACTTAAATTAGAGGTTTGAGAGACAGCTGGTCTGATCTGATGGTTAGGGATAACAGCATACGGCTTTCTGCTGGTGCAGAAGCTCTTGGAGAAGTCTAGTGCATGCTAAGGGATAGGGAGACGCCACAGTAGTGAGGATCAGGAAGGTCAGAGGGTTGAGGGAGAGCAGAACAGAGCAAGACCTCCTGCTTTTCTTTTAGTTTTTGGCGGGGTTGGTGGCCAGATTAGCTCAGGAGCCCAGGACTTGTACCCTGTGTAGGCAAGCAAAGCATCCCTGTTCAGCTGAGCTCCAAAGCCCATGCTTCCAGCAACATGGGACCACTATGGCTATGATCCCACACACGTAGTTGAGCACTGAGTGATGCGGCACTGGGGACAGCCACAGCAGAGCATTTGTTCTGAGGATGATTCCGTGGCTGAAGTTCACAGTATGGTTCCCCCTAAAAATCTTCTGAAGTCACCAGTGAGAGTCTGCAGAGTCCTGAAGCTGGGTCAGACCAAGTGTTTATCCATCAAAGGTTCCTTTTGCCTGGCCATCAATCCTTGAAAATCAGGATCCTGTTTGCACTTCTGCTTCAGAGTTTTCCTCCAGAATCCTGTCTAGACACTTATCTGTCTGTCTTCTTTTTCTACCAGATGAAATCTGAAGTTCTCATGACCCCGAGAGCTGGAGCTTTTCCTAGCTGAAGCTCCCAGCAAGAGCATCTTTTATTTCTCCAAATATTTTGGAGCTCGTGATAAAATTATGAGGCTTTGGCAGTGCCAGTTTGGGTGCTATATGTGTGCCAAACCCTGCTGAATACGTCTTTTATCGCAGATTTGTAACAGTAGCTGTTGGAGGGGGAGCTTCATGGGAGAAGTGCTTTCAGAAGAATGCTTTTATAAAGGAACACTGTCCTGCAAAAAAAAAAAAAAAAAGTGCCTTGCAGGGGAAAAGGAAAACCAAAACAACCAAACCCAACATTTTTCTTGTGTTCATGCTGTAGAATTTGCCCATTAATTTGGGAAAATAAGGTTTTGCTTCTATTTCTATACAATTTTGTTTGTTGTCTTTGTAGAAGCGAGCACTGTAGTGCTCCAGGCGCTTTATTTTTTTTAGGGGAGGGAAGACAACATTTAGATTCTGACTAAGAAATGCTGAAATCCTTGTTTTGTGTAACTCTCCACAGGCTGAGCCCCTGCCAGGTCCCTGCAGGAGCTGGGATCGGGACCCAGCTGGCAGTTTGCTCAGACAGGGCTTGTTTGTAGTGGGTAGAGCAAACTGGGAAGACCAAAGATGGGTCTGTTCATCTGCTCCACCTCAAGCAGAAGGAGAGTTTAGGGAGAAGACAAGGCAGTAGGGTTTCTGAGCTGCAAATGTAGTAGTAAGGGAGGATGTGTGATCTCTGGGAGGTGTACCTCTGGGAAGTATAATATCTGCTCTGGGTCCCACTGGCTTTTCCTCTGTGCTGTCCAGTTGATTCAGATCTCTGCAAGATCCAGGCATTTCTTAATGGCAGTTCTGGGCCTCTCACCACAAGAAGGATGTTGAGGCTCTGGAGCGAGTCCAGAGAAGAGCAACGAAGCTGGTGAAGGGGCTGGAGAACAGGCCTTATGAGGAACGGCTGAGAGAGCTGGGGGTGTTTAGCCTGGAGAAGAGGAGGCTGAGGGGAGACCTCATTGCTCTCTGCAACTACCTGAAAGGAGGTTGTGGAGAGGAGGGAGCTGGGCTCTTCTCCCAAGGGACAGCGGACAGGACGAGAGGGAATGGTCTCAAGCTCCACCAGGGGAGGCTCAGGCTGAACATCAGGAAAAATTTTTTCACGGAAAGGGTCATTGGGCAGTGGCAGAGGCTGCCCAGGGAGGGGGTTGAGTCACCTTCCCTGGAGGGGTTTAAGGGACAGGTGGACGAGGCGCTGAGGGACATGGTTTAGTGTTTGATAGGAATGGTTGGACTCGATGATCCGGTGGGTCCTTTCCAGCCTGGTGATTCTATGATTCTAAACACAAAGCTTGTCCTCCCACATGTTTGCCTCACAATTAAAAATGTTTTTCGTTTAAAAAAAGGATTTCTCTTGGGAAAACCTGCTTTAGAATGACACTAGCATCCAAAAGTGTTTAGGCTGCTGTGTTACAACCAACACCTAAGGATGCTCTTGCTGAGCATCCCCTCCGAGTAGGAGGATTGTGGCACTTCGCTCCATTTTCAGTTTTGGTTTGGATCGTCGTATACCGTTCTTAAGTAGCCATTTACTCTTTCCCGTCTCTTCGACATAGAAGCAAGAGAATAAGACATTAAATGAGGAATATGATTATAAGCCCATAAAAATTGTCAGAGAAATTTGGCAGTGGCTCCAGCCTGTGAATGTAATACATAATATTTTATTCATTTTTTTAAAATGATTAGATTTCAAGCTGACAGTTTAAATGACAAATCACCTTAAGAAGATATTGTGGACAATGTAAAAACTGTAAATGCCTTTTCTTTGTAAGCTGGGGAATTTGCAGGGTCCATTCACAAGAAATAGGATCCTTTGGCTTTAACCAGGCTGCATGTGGAAGCTGAGAGCAATGAGGTCCCTTGTATTAATAATTTGTATTATAATAGCACCTTCACTGCTGGCTCCCAGGCTTTTTTATACATGAGTTAATGGCAGCGCTGCCTGTCCAGTGTGCTCAGGGGGTTTTTTGGTCAAAGGGAATTTGGTTACTGGAAAAAAACTTATTTTTGCTTTTGTTGTCCCCTTGCTCCCACAAATCCTTTGTGAACGGGACCAGTAATTGCAGCTGAAAGAGTCTGGATGTAAGGACAGAAGAACTGTTCAGATACGTTATTGAACGTATTGACTGTTTAAATGCATTATTCAGCATGGAAAGCAGATCCCGGGGGACTGACAGAGTTCCGCATCCCAGAATATCCCAGCTCACAGCGGGAGCTGGAGCTAATGATGCAAATCCCTCCAGGCAGTGCAGGAACCTTCCCACGTCCTGCGGGATGCTGTGGACTTCAGATTTTTGGATGAAAGGGAAACCAGTGCCTTTTTTGTTTCAGCCAAACTGGATAATTACACAGATGATCAGGCCTTGTATAAAACATGTAACGAAGTGATAATTTCTGCTCTCAAAGAATAGACAGTAAAATTTAGATACTTGTCCCCTGTGGTCCTCAGAGCATCCTCCTGAGCAGTGAAACAAAACCAAGAGGAGTGGGAGTCTCTTTGCTGTTTCCTTTTCTTGGAGCGAGGTGGTGACTATCGTTTGCTGAGCTTTAGTGCTTATTGTTGCATACGTACACCTCTTGTTTCAAATCCAACCCAAGTAGGATTTAAAATTTTTAAAGCTATGCAACAGGAATTTTTAGCTTAACAGGAGTAATTCCATAATTCCTTCCCTTTGTGATGGAAAAAATAACTAAAGTAGAGACAAGTTGAACTGTGCCACTGTCTGCTTGTAAATTTGTGGAGATAGGGCATAAAACTTTGTCTCTTGTTTGGCTGGAGGAGGTCCAGAGGGGAGTAATAAGGTTGACTGAGGTCTAGAAACCATAGCTCTGAACAAATTTGAGCTGTTTGGCTCTAGATAAGACTAGAGGCAGGGAGGAAATATATCTTCAGGCACCTGAAAGAGAAGGTGGCATTTGCTTTCTGAATTTGCAGTGGATAGGACGAGAGGTCACGGTCCTAAAACTGTAGAGGAAAATGTTCAGATTAAATACTGGGCAATGCTTTCCCTCAAAGGAACAACTGGATAGGATGGTCTGAAGAGCTTGTGGAGCACCAGTTGTTAGAAGATGAAAATGGCTTGGAAATACCTTCTAATATTTTTTGGTGGTCATCTTGCGTGATGAGATGTGGTTTATTCTCCTGCAAATGGGAGTTGTCTCAGTGCTGTCCTGTGCTCCCTTCCTACAGCACTGGCGTGGAGCGGTGATGCTGGAAAAGGTTGTTTTCAGTCTAAAATAAGTGGGAGATGGCAAATGATGTTCTGGGGCTTAACTTTTCAGGCACTTAAAAAGATTGAAGTGACTAAAGATAATACAATTTGCACGCCTCCCTACAAAAGCCGATGCTGGCTAGAAATATTTTATGCTCTTTGATTCTAAAATGGAATATTATGGATGGTAAATTGTATGACTTGCCTCTCTCGATGATACAGCCTTTCCCAGGCAGCGGTTCACTTGAGCTGGAAGACAAAGGGAGGGCGTGTGAGTGATGTTGCCTTTAGTATAGCTGTTTCTCTTTAAAGCAATATCAGTAAAGACAAGTTTCCAGCTCTGTGTAAATACTGGAGAAATAGAAACAGCCACTTTAGAGATCCTAAATGGTAACTTGTCAGTCTTTTAATTGTACCTTGGGAATAGGAACCATTTTAAAACAGCGTCCCACACACTGTGGAGCCTGCAGGACCAGACAGTCTCTGCTGGAAAGTCCCATGTGGCTGAGAAGCGTTTCCTCCACGCGCATCCTTCTGCAGTGCCCTGCACGCTCTTTCTTTCAAGAGTCTTATCAAAGATGCCAATTAGATGCCAACTTATCTTTTTTTCTTACCTTTTTTTTTTTTTTTCTGTAGGGATCAACTGTTTTGTAGACAAGAGCAGGGAGCAGATCTGTGCAGTTGATTTGCAAGCAAGGTGCAATTTCTCAGGCCAGGTAAGAGAGTTAGTTCTTCCTTGGCCACGACTGCACATCACTGCACATCACCTTTTTTGTTCAGTCCACACAAATCAACTCAGATCTCAAGGTATAAATGAGCATTTTGCCGTTTGCTAAATTAAATAAGCGTCTTTAATCAACTTCAGGAGCATCTGTGAGAACTACTAAATCTTAACTGTTGTAAACTGGACTGTGATTCTCGTTGAAGGGGGTTTTATTGTGGGTGTTGGGATGTGGAGCAACACAGTGAGGAAACCTTGACTTATTCTTGGATTTTGGGACAGAAGATCCCATGGGCCACAGGGAGGTCAGAGCTAGGGTCTTGCAAAGTTTCTGCACAACTGAGCTGTTTCCCAGGTAACCACAAGAAAAGGTGAAGCATCCCCCAAAGCATTGCCATCAGGGACCAGAATTGGTTTTGCCTTTTCCATATCATTTTGTTCTTCCTCAGCCCAGCCTCTGGGAGGGCTGAATACTGAGGGTTGGGCTTGGGGCTGCCTTGTCTGCTTGTGCTAGTATCAGGTTGAACCAGGCTTCGCTTTGCAAGGAGGCTTTGTTCTGGGACGGCCTTGTTCCCTTTCCAAACGTGTTATAAAAAAAGCCAAACCCCAAAAAAGAGCACAAAGAGAGCTAACAACTGCTAATAAATCTGAGATGGGGTTGCCAGGTGAGAGGAAACCAGAAATAGTCTCTGTGTTTGGGGCTTTGCGGTGATTTTAACTTTTGAATGTGTAGATCCTCAGTGGGTCCCCGCACAGGGATGCTGCTGGGAGACTGGTGTTTCTCCCTGCCTTATGATGAACCTGTTGTCCCAGCTGGTTCAGGTATTACAGTTTTAAACCCACAGGTAAATGAGGGTGACTTATTCCTGTGTGGAGTCTGGTATTTGAGGAATATATTCTCTGTTCTTGAACTGCTTGCAGGTTTTGATCCGCTCAGTCAGGCTTGAGGAAAGCATAAGAAGCATAAGACTTGGAAAGGTTGGCAGTGGGGTGGTAATGCTGATGGTCAGCAGCTCTGACAGAAGGACAGGCAGCAGAGACAGAAGGACCTGAGTGTATCGCAACTATCATATGCTAGGATTTTAATATGTGAAAGAAGTTAGGAAAAAAAGCCTTGTTGCCGTTCCAGTTTCAGGGATAAGCAGCTGGACTGCATGCATGCGCTGCTCAGAGGAAACCCCAACCCGTGCCCCTTTCCCCCAGCTCTCTCCTGTATTATTTTACTTGAAGCACCAGCTTCAGGCAGTTCAAAGAGGAGCTGCCAGGGTAACACTGGCTCACGGTGCCAAATCTGCAGCGGGTTTGTGCCGTATTTCAGAACGAGGCTTTTGGAAACTCAGATTTTTCTCTGCCTCTGGCTTAAGTCTCTAAACCACCTTTAATTTCAGGAAGCGCAAAGCCGCTCAGACTGTTGTGATCAAGATCGTGCCTCTTAATTTATGTATTCCAAGGATCACGAAGTCCTGTTTGTTAAAGTCTTAGGCGTATGTTGAATACTTAAAGGACTGTATGAAGGGTATTAAACCTACCATAGCAGAGAGAGCTTGTGTAATAAAGGGAGAGGAGCAGCGGTGTTATTGAAGGAGGAATGGCAGATAAGCAGCCAGAGCCGCACTGTTATCGCTTCGTTTGGGAGATGATAGTGTTGTGCAAGTTGTTGCAGGACATTTACATAAATTTCTGGAATAAAAATCCACTTCATCAGCAGTCTAGTATTTGTTTCTTCTTATATGTTAAACTTTTTCTGGCATAGAAAGCGTTGTCACCTGTTGTGTCAAGGTCCCAGCGTTCAACATTGAGCTTCTTCCAAGGGTGTTGAAACCCAATTGCTTCAGAATGAACCCTTCATTTCAGGGGAGGATAAAAAAGAAAAGCAGGGGAAAAGAAAAACCTGTGGCATCTAGCAGACATTTAAAGCACTTTTTCTTGTTCTGTGAACTCTTGTGATTTGCCAGACTTGGGGCTGAATTTTCCCTGTTTTGTGCTTGCTTTGCATTTCCCGTGAATTAAACTGGGAAAATAATATACAGCAGATAACAGAGCAAATAACATACAGCACCCAGCACCGTGGAGCTAGGGGAGCTTTGTCCAGGAGCGTCTCAGCAGCAGGGAGCGCCAGGGCACCTGAGTGCTTAACGAGGGAAAACCTTTATACATCCTTCAACACTTGTCCAGTTCCTTTGCCTTTTATTAAATTGTCGTTTCTTTTTTAACTCCTGCTGGGGCTTGGTGTATGCGCTTAGGGCCAGAGTGGATGCTGCTTGTCTGCAGGGTTTTGAAGGGGTCAGGTAGTACCTTCACGAGATACAGTGCATCTGTGCTAGTTATATGGTTAAATCTCTCTGTGCTGCTTATTCACTTATTTATTTTAATCAAAGCAACTCACTGGTTGTGAGCAAAGGGTATGGTCAGCAGGATCCAAGCTGAGCAGCAGATCAGCGGGGCTTTGGCAGGGGGCTTTAGCCTGAGCACGCACGCTGGCTGAAGCACAGAGAGACTTGGGACGTGTTGCTGGGGGAGGAGAACCTGTCACTGGCTGTGCTCTGGCAGGACCAGCTAGCAAGCCTAAATTTTCCTTTACTCGGCATTCATAACAGAATTTTCCTATTTTCCAACCTTGTTATGAGCTCTGGCTCACCTTTTCCCAGGGTGACTCTTTGTTTTTCAGTGTTCTGTTTTCTCCCCTGGTCTGAACTCCATCCCAGAAATCCACTTGGCTGGTTATCCATTTAGACAGTTAAGTTTAGAAATTATGAAATACATAGCGCTGGCTCTGCTGCTTCTCCGGGGATGAGGGAATGAAGACTGGACGGCAGCAGAGGAAAATGGAGAGGAGAGCGGAAGCCCACAGCTACAAGCAAAGCTGCAGGTTATATATAGCTGCAGGCTGTGTGTCGGTCGGGGTGCTGTGATTGCTTCTCTAAATATGTTCTCGGCCACCAAGGCTTCCAGTCCTGTGAACCGACCCAGCCCGTGAGCAGCAGCCAAGAGATGGGAAGGAGCATCGTCCCTGGTTTCCACAACATTGTAGCTGGGAGGTTTTTACTTTACTGGGTTGAGAGCAGCGTGGTTCAGTGCTTGGCGATTAATTCAGTAAACTTGCTTAACTTCTGATAAATGATGTCTTTGCTAATTAAGTGGGGGGAACAAAAAAATCAAGGGTGTGTGATTTGGGGTGCTTCAGTGAGGAGGTGCTGTGGGAGCGAGGTGGGCTGGATAGCATGAGCTGGAAGACACCTTAAACTGATCAGTGTTTTCATTCTACTTTTAGCCTTTGCTAAGCCAGAGTTGCTGTCTCCTTCAGAGGTGCAGCAGTAACTTCATGTCATGTCTTCTCTTCCAGCCCTGAATCCCAGCACAGCTGAAGTGACTGCAGGCACTTTAAAGATGCGTGCAAAGGCGGAGGAGGAACTGGAGAAGGACAGGCTGAGGACGTGGTCCCTCGTGCAGGTAGGTCGCTGCTGCTGCCTCAGGCTCCGTGTGTGACACAGACCATGCGCCTTTCTGTCTTACGTAGCCTGGGCAAAGAAATGCAACGTATTTCAGTGCATTGCAGGATTCTCCTATGAGGGCTGGTCTAACCTGATGGCTGAAATAAGGGATCATGCAGTGGTTTGTTCTGTTCACCTTTGAGCCCTGCCCTGCTCTGACGTTTTTGTTTCTGAATGTCACGCTTTGGACTGGACAGAGCTTGATGCCCTATGCATTTGAACTCTTCTTCTGGCTGGAGCTCCTCTATCTTTGTGCTAGACCAATTATTTATGGTTTTGCCACCCCTAAGAATCCATATAACTTAATAAATGTTCATCTATCTTTCTTGTGGGTGAGGGGTCAGCAGAGCAATGGTTTTTCCCCTTGGCTTCTGTGGGTGGAAGAAGTGTGCTTGGAAATAACACTCTGGTTTTCCACTACACTGTTCCAGATTTTTGAAGAAGAAATTGGGTCTCTTACCAGAGCAAAGCCATTTTATTTGTAAGAAACAAAGCCCTGTGGTTGAGCATTAGTGAGCAGGCTGGTGGGGAGTTCATTCGCCCAGTTCATGGCTGTGTGATAAATGACAGTGTCCCCATGGAAATGGGGATTTTCAACCCCAACAGCGTTTTCTGCCCAGCTTATGACATGCCTCGATACTACTTGCTTTTAGCCTTTATTAAATAATCAGGTTTGGGAGTACAACAGCTGGACTGATGCTGTTTGCTGTAGCTTTCCTGCCACGATTCCAGTTCTGCAGGCTAAATCCAATCTGTAAAACTGGTAGGAATAGACTACAGGACCCTGCTGTAGTTCACGATGTGCTGGGATCCACGTGCACCTGGGCCTCTTGAGAGCTGTCCTCCTTGAAATCGCCTCAATTAGTTGCACACTAGGTGGGTCCTTAAATACCTTACGGCAGTAACTTGCAAATGCAGCAGACATTCTTGCTCTGTGGGTTATCTTACCATTAAAGATTGAGACTTCGTCAGGAGGACGAGGATAAAGCTTTTGAAGCTTCACTCTGACTCAGTAAACAGAGTTGTGGCCTCTTGTGAGGGAGAGTAGGGAGAAGTAAATTAAATTTTATATCCCGTGGTATTTCTCACTGAAAGATGATAATCTGTTTGGATGCTTGGTGTGGAAGGTTACTGGGTAAGTGGGGAGGATTCCTTTGTGTTACATCTGCAGAAAGTAATGTCGTTTGTTACTCCAGGGCTTGCACTCAGAGCAGATCCTGGCATTGTAGCAACATGTGTCATCCTCTCTGCATGCTCGTCGTCCTGCTCTGGCACACAGAGGCTTTGCAATTTCTTCTTAGGGAGCTTTAAAAACCAAACTTGAGAACTCTGCTCCAGCTTGGTCCATTTCACTCCACTCCTCCTTTCCCCTCAGCCTCCTCTGATGTCCTCTCCCTCCCAATTAATTTGTTTTTAAAATCATTGTGCTATTGTGTGCATCAGTATGCACATAGCCCGTCTTGTTTTTCTTTTGGACTGAAAGTGCAAAGCAAATCTGTTTATGGTTTTGGTGAGCTAATTCTTCCCCACCCTAGATTTTTAAATAGACTCTTTCTTTACCAAGCTGACAGAGCTTGCAGGATGTATTGAAGTAATGGGAAAAATATGCTGTTAACCTTCCTTTTTTTCGTAAAAGTTTGTTTCCAACACCCTATTCCTATCAGTGCATTTGGGAAGTGCATGTCTGGATGCTGAAGCAAGTAGAAGACTTGGAATAAGAAAATGAGAATTGAATGCGTTCGGGGGGAAATGTTTTGAGTTTTCAACTGTCAGCGCTTGGATTGCGAAGCAACATCTAGTGCTTAGTTGTCCCTTCAGTTATTTAGCTTCTCCTGCACATCCTAGTTCTCGAGCTTGGCTGTTCCCTGAGCTGCTTGTGCCTTCCAACAGGCTTCTCCAAAGCTGTTTTTGACTCGGACCTTACAGATGAAGGTAAGAGCAGCAAGGAATGCTCTTAGCCGGTAAATAGGCTGTTGGATTAAGGTCTTGGTGTGTCACTGGTGTGTTGGAAATGTTATTTTTACCTCTTGATTTCACCCTTCCTACAAATCAATCTTAGACCTTTCTGTTGAGGTTAACAACTACTTCTGCATCCTTGGGGGGGTTGCAGAGCACTGTCCTGCTCCGTGCATTGCTTTTTCAGTAGGGCTGCTGGGAGGCAGACTTCCACTTTGCTATGGGAGCACTAGAAAAGCCCAAGGGACTCTGGTGTCTGCGATGTCCAGACGGTGACTTGGCTCATAGCACTTGTGCAGGAGCTCTCCCACAGCCTGCCAACCCTGCTGCTACACCTCCTCTCCTCAAAACCTGGGCTGTGGCTATTGTTTATTTCTACTGTAAAGCTATGAGCTGCGTGTGACAGCTGTGGGGCAGGAGCTCTGTGTGGAGGTGGCCGTTACGTGTGCAAACGCACTTCTCCACCCAAGCTTTGTAGGGCAGATTTTGGTTTGGCTAAGGGTGCGTCTGTAACGTAACTTAGCAGGAGTAGGATTTCAAAGCAAGCAAATTTTTTATATAGTTGGTGTCACACCTCTTCAGCCCTGTGTTTGTGGCCCAAGGATCTGGAGACCCACGCTGCTAGTTTGGTCTTGTTGGTAATAACCTTCTGGAGGTGCTTCTGCAGAGCTGGTTGTTGCAGGGGGCTGAGGGAATTATCTTGATCAGACAACGTGGTTGTACCGAGGGCAGGACCCATGGCATGAAAAGCATATAGTGCTTTCACAAAACTGGGTGCTGTGCATGAAATCTATTGTCTCAGTTACAGCATTAAACATGCTCCTTGGTGGGATTTATGGTCAGGTGTTGTGGAATGACAGCAAGGTCTTCTGGTGAGTAACCTTAAAGCAAAATAGGCTGGGGCAGGGCTGTCGTGCTCCTACAGCTGTGATCAGGTGTTCCTGCTGCCTCTGTTCTGCCAGTAAAGAAGAGAGGAGGGGGAAAAAGATCTATTTAATTTCCTCACTCTTAGACAGAAACTTGTTATGAAAGGAAATGTTCGTCTGCAAATCTGCAGCAGAGTGCGAAGTAAAGAATTTCTCCCTGAAGGGCTTTGCAAAGCAGAGTTGTCTTTTATCCATGTAACTTGGTACTGCTTGGGTTTTTCTGCAACAGTGTCTTAGTGGAGGCAAAATTCTCACTTTTTTCTTTTCTTTTTGTTCTCTCTTCCCATTAAGCCAGTGGAGATTGGTGCTCCCTAGGGAGGCTGGGTGTTAGCACTAATGCTTTTCGTTCCCCTGGTAGGCAGGCGTAGCCCTGAGCATGGAGCTCTGAAGCTGTCCTGGGAACTGACCTCTGCGATCTACCCCTGTTTTCTTGTTCATATCTCCCCAGTCAGTATGTGTAACTGTAAAGTTTTCCCAACTCACAGCTCAGACATTGTTTTCCTGATACCCTTGCATCCATTTCCCTCATCGCTCCCTTCCTACTCTCATTTCTTATTTACCTGTCATCTTGGGAAATGTATACAATATCAGTGTGACAAATTTAAATTGCTTGTACCCAGAAAAATGAGGCCACTGGATGCTTCACTGCTGGATAAATCTCTTGGCTAGACTCACACTGTTTTGACTCCCCCCATGCAGCCCACATTGTATTGCATGAAAGGAGAATTCCATTCTGCATGGCCCTTTCCAAACCTATTGGCCAACACTTTCACTATTTGTCATCAACTGAGAATTATCTGAGCACTGTAGATATCCATGGGCGTGGTTTGATTGTCTGTTGTGTTAAAAACTGCATCTGTTTATCGGAGGGATTTGGTTTTGCTGTTCCTGTTTGTATGTGTGGGGGCTTCTTCTCCTGCTGGAGGTTAGAGGGGTTTAGGGCATGGAGTGAATCTGCAGCCTGGGCTCTGCTGTTCCTCTGGGCTCTGTGAGCGAGGTGAGCTGCCTCCCCTGGAAGGTATCGGGGGGTGTGGGGTATTGCCAGGGTTCCAACAGCGGCTGTCACCACCCCACAGACTTGCAGGAGCAGCCAGCCTGGATGCTCCTGAGATGCCTTCAACCAGCCCTGCCTGGTGAGGGTACTCTGAAGATATGGAAGGTTCCAGCGAAGGATGTTTTTAGTTTCTGTGAGTGAACTGGGGTATGCTGAGAGATGCCGTGGTCAGATTTTCTTTAGGAAGGCAAAGAAATGTGCCCTTGGCCCATGAAAGCATGGATAAAGTCCACTTGGTTGTTTTTGTAGCAACACAAACTGATGGCACACCAGGTTCAAGGAGAGGTCTTGCGCTAAGGGAGAGGCTTTTGGATGTTTGGCTTAGTGCTAAGGCTGGAATATTCTGCTTTGTCCAGAGGTATATATGAATGAAGATGCAAATCCAAAGTGAAACTGGGAACCAGTAAGTTCTTATTCACTGGAGGCCACCTTCAAAACAACGTGATTACCTGGGCTGGGCGGAAACCACCTTCTTATTTCCCAGCTGGATCTAAAGCCTTACAAGCACTTTGGTGGTTCAGCTGTCTGCAGTGCTCAGAGTTGTCGGTTCCAGCACACCAAGCATGCTGCAGGTTTTGTTTTATTTATTTCCTTTTTATTTTGAGCCTGTAGGGCTGGAAGGAAACTCGTAACAATTCTCTGTGCCAGTATAATTCAGCATAAACTCCTGGCAGCACGTTTGTGTGCAAACTGGGAGGGTTTCTGACTGAAGGTGTCCCATTAAAAGGATGATCTGTGGTAAATAACTAGGCTGAGGACTCACAAGTCCTGGGTTCAATTACTTTGCTCTAAGTTTCCTGTGACCTTGGGCAAGTCATTTAAAATTGCTCTGTGCCTCATTTCCCTTTCTGTAACACGCTGGTAACAGCATTTCCCTTCCAGCCAGGATCTGCGGTAGCTGGAAGGCGGTTCGTGCCCTTTTCCATAGCTGGTGTGTGAAGAGCTTGGATGGAGTAGGTGTGACCATCTTGTGGGTCTGTCTTCTGTTCTTCTGGGAAAAGCAAAACAAGATGATCTGTTTAAATGGTTTTATAGGTGCCCAGAGAATATGTTCTATGAGATCCTGGGGCTCTGCATGACTGCAGCCATGCACTAATAAAGTAGTTGCTCCTTGGGCTGAGAAGCCTTCCTTAGCACTGCTTTCAGTTCTTCATCCAGCTTTAAAATAATGACCAGTTTAGGTAAAGCAAGTTTCTCGTGCTCCTTTCCTCTTGGCATGAAGTTTTCCTCTAACGTATTCTTCTGCATTCGCTCCTGTGCTGCCTTTCTGCTTTAAACCCAAGTGGATGCTAGGGAAAGGTGATGGCTTTGTGAATCAAGATGCTAGCACGTGGAGGTGCTCCCCACTGCAGCATGTGGACATACCTTGAATAGTTTTTCATCTCTCTCTGCTTTGGTTTCCTCCTTTCCAGTGGTGGGTAACAGTGCTGACCACCCCTTTCGCCACTTCCTAAATGTTGAGAGAGGCTTTTCAGCACCCCTGAAATGCATTAAAACATCCCAGCTGGAAAGGCAGATGGGCAGGGGGCTTGCTGGTTCCCATGTTGTGCCATGAAGACTTCTTGCCACTAATGTGGGATAAGAGAACTTCAGAGTTGTCCCTTGGAGGATCCTGAAAGGAGATGCCTGGAGAGAGGCTTGCAAAGCATCTCCTGGGGAGAATCTAAGATGCCATTCAAATACCTGCTGGCAGAGGACGGGACGGATGAGGAGAAGATACCAAGCAACGAGGAGGTGGCTAGGAGGAGTTTCCTCACATAGGTGATCGCTGGCAAATGATTTCAGAACACCTGTATGCTTTGAGGGACAGCAAGTGGTGTGTTCCTCACTTAGATATCCTCCTATGAGCAAGGCTCGGTTGGTACGGAGCTGCAATCCCATGGGACCTTGGCCAACATGACAACTCGTATAACCTAAAAGATGAAGGTGTCTTCTTTGCTAGCAGCTTTTTGCCACTCACCAGCACTTGCCAAGTGGTGATGAAACTTGTGCCTGATTTTAGAAGGGAGGAGGAAAGGATGAAGCAGCTGGCCCTGAGTTTTGGGTGCTGCCTCTAGTGATTGCGCAGTCCTTTTGACACTAAAGTCCTTTGGACAGTGCTGTGAGCCACTTTCTTGCTGTAAGGTACATGCAGCTTTACAGCATTAATCCAGGGAGACGTCACTTAATGAACCCCCTTGCTCAGCTCCTCTGCCTGATCCTGGCCGCTTGGGTGAGCAGATTGACACGAGGATTTGTGAGACTGATCTTAAGAACATTAGCCTTGCGGGGTTTCACTGTGAAGCTACCTCGTCTGCTTCTGACTTGACTGGGGACAAGTACTGCAGACTGTGAACGCTTCTTCCCTTGCTCCCTTGACACTGTAGACATCTATTTGCTTAATGTTTTGCCGGCAGGTGATTATGGATTTGTGTAGGGAGGGAGTTCCTGCTGTCCTGAGCTTTATCCAGTGTGACATGCTGTCATTTTGGTGCAATATCATTCAGATGCTTCCAAATCTGCTCTCTCCCAGCCCAAGGAGGAGAGCAGGTGCCTAGAGGACCACGTTCTGCTAACGTGGCTGTGAGTTGGATTGCTGCCCTGGAAGTGAGAGGCTCCATCGTGCCATTACCAAGCCTCTGAGCCAGCCGGTCATCCCCATTCCTGTATTTGCAGACTGCCTGCTGACACAGCATAAATGTTATTTTTACATAATGGTCCCCTGTGCTGACAACTCCTCTGCAGCTTAGTTTATCCTGCTGTTTTCTTAGTTATGTTAGGCAGAGTTAATAATATATACTGTACCGTTCACCCTAATGATGATGATGAATGTTTTAGATTGGTGTAATGAGGCCACCCTTCATTTCTTTCAGAAAAAGGAGGAGGAGGAAGAAGTCTTGATTTCTGTTTCTCTGAGGTTACAGCATAGGTTTCGATGCTTTTTGTGGTGTTAATCAGGAATATTTCTGTTATTTGTGGTATACCTTATAACTAGAGCTTTTCCATGTTCAGTTGAGGGCCTGAGAAATTTTAGGTTCTTGAAAGACAGCTTTTCTCCTAAGGCTTCAAGCTAAAACAGCTCTAATGAAATGGGAGCCTTCAAACAGGCAGACTGGTTTTGGGGGACATTTATATTGACTTTTTTAATTTCATTCCTTGGTTATCCCCTTATTTCCCTAGAATGATGTTGTTCCCATCCTGCTGGTCCTGCACCCGGTCTTGTCTAACTCACACAGTTGTTTGAGAAGGGTGGGATGTCTTCAGGAGCACAAAATGCAGCCGTTGCCTCTCGTTTAAGCAGCATAACAATAGAAAGCAGGCACAAATCCTTTCCGTTTTTCTTCCATCACTGCCCTATATGTCACTTGTCTGCATGTCTGATTTAAGAAAATAAAGCAGCTATTAGCAAACTCCATCTGCTGTGGTCACAGGCAGGGGCTAAAAGTCCTGGAACCTGTCTGCCTGAATAACCCCTGGATGTGTGGATATTTTTTTTTTGAGCAGTTTGTCTGGATTTTTGGAAGAAATATTACTCGATATTACTCTGTAAATTACACAGGTGGCTGGAGAACTCTTCAGTGCCAGCACAACAGAAGTTTATAGGACACAGAAGCTCGGTACTGATAGGCACCTTCAACTGTCTGGTGAAGAATTGATGGAAACTCTTTGCTGGGGGTGGGGGCTGGCTCAGATTTTCTCTAGCACTCCCTCCCAGCCTGAGCTGTTGTGTGTTTCTGTGGCACCTGCAAAGGCCCCTGAGCAGGACACGGGGAAGGTGGCAGCAAACCTCTCTGCCTTTGTATGAACATATGAAATATCAAGCATTTAGAAAACTTGGCTAATACACCTGTTGGAGGTGTGCTAATAACATCACACCCAGCTGCACACACAGAAAGCAGGGATCTCCTCGGGCTATAGTTTCTACTTGAATATTTTAGAAGCCTGTGCCCAAGACCTGAAGGTGGGCTTGGTATGGCTTGGCAGTATTTGCGTAATGACAGTAATTTCCTCGTTTTTATTTCCTAAATTTGGTTTACGGGACCATGCTGCAATGTGACTTAAAGCTTTAAGTATTTGCTCGGTTGGCAGTTGGAGAGGTCGTATTAGCCGTGACTCTTTACAGAAATAAGTGTTCAGCGTTGGAGCTAAATTGAATAATATGGTGGTGTTTGTATCTTAATCTTCCAAATAGTGCTCTTAACTTCACTACATTGAGGTTTGAAAGGCTTAAAAATAATAAACTCCATTGTATAGAGCTTTGAATACAGAGTAGAGGCTTAGTGATTGCTGGCAGCTCATGGGCAGACTCACTAACACAAGGCAAGGAAGCAATTCTCCCAGCGTGCTTGAATGCTTTTAAATGAATCTCCTCGTATCAAAGCCTTGTGATCCACAAATTAATGAGTACATTGATATTTTGAATAAAGACTTGCAGGAGGTCTCAGTCCAGAATTCCAAACCCCTTACTTGGGCCATCATATTGTTTTAAAACACATCTTGTCTTGCTCATCAGTCTTCCAAAAGCCGTTTTCATCCCCCAGCTGTTGAGTAGGATGGGTGTAGTGGGCTGGTGAGCTTATCTTCATGCCAGCAAGAGACTCTATCGGCAGATATATTAAGCCCTGAGCCTGTGTCACCTGTAGGAAAGTAACAACCCAATTCCCAACCTTCAGCCCTTCACAGGAAAGGGAAAAAAGCCAGATATCTGGTGGTTTGTTTTCTTTAATGATGTGCAAAAATTGAGAGTCAAAGGAAGAGTTCTGAAGGCAGGGGTCTGGCTTTGCTGATTTTTCTGAGAAGATGCCTGTAGTTCCACTGCATCTCGTGAATGGATTTTAAATGAGGAGTTGCAAAGGACAGCTAAGGCAAAGCCTGATTAGGCCAGCAGGCATTATTTAAAAAACAAACAAACATGAAAACCTGGAGAGGAGGAGAACATGATTTGTTTATCACAACTGTACTTGAAACTCATTTTAAATGGCTGCCTTCTGAGAGTAAGGAAATTCCTTTTGCTTCCAGCAGTAAATAACTGGGATGCTTTCAGCTCACAGCTGACTTACAGAAGATGGTTTTCAACTGAAAAATAGACTCTCCAGTAAGGGCAATCCATTCCAAGTGTCACTAAACAACTGGAGGAAGAGAAGAGTCCTGACAAGCACATTTCATATCACAAATAACCCTCGAAGTTTGCTCTGCATCTCTGCATACTGTCCAGGGTGGCTTAACAAATGGTTTTGAACAAACACAGTTTTCAAACCAGAGAGCAGATGTCATAGATTGCATCTGGCTGTCAGGTGTGCAGTTTGGACTCCTGGATCTTGCCCACGAGATCTTGAATGAAATCCCAAATCCATTTTTCTCTTACTATCAGTCCTGAAAGAAATGGTAAGTATTTTGGAGAATGGGAGAAGGTTGTCCCCTGTGAGCTCTCAGGGGTCAGTGGATGAGGAGGGTTTGGTGGTTGGGGACAATGCAGTTCTCCATACCCGCTGCTCTTGGCAATGGAGTGGTGGAGCACCTAGTATTAGGATGACTTCCCATCAAGCATATCTCAGCAAAGGATTTGCTGAGGTCTTGTAATGATCTGCGGTGCTCTATGCCAGCAGGAACTATTGGGAAGTGGGGACTTCTGGAAGTCTGTCACTTACCAAGGTACTAAAAAGAGACTGGACTTGTTTGGAAGATGGTGTTGCAGCCAAAGGAGCTGAATGCTTGCCAGTCTGACCATATGCTTCTGAAGTTCTTGTGGTTCAATGTTTTAGGCCAGGGGAATTGCCTGTTTAAGGCAATGGAAGAAAACCCTGTGCCACTCTTGCACAGGAGGTATGTGAACCCAAAGCACTGGGACCAAATGGTAGTTCTAGAATTAGATGGTGTCCCTAATTTCCCTCTTCACTTACAGCCTCAACTGTTGTGTTGCGTTGTTGTATAGAGTTGAACATCTGCCCCTTCCAGCCACAAAAGTGGCTGTGTTCCAGCGATGGGTGGTTTCTTTCTATTCAGGGATCCTCCAAGGCCTGGAAAAGCTTGAGTATTAGGCACGACATACTGTCAACTGTTGCAGATCCCCTTGGCTCCCCTCCTCCCAACATCTGCAAGGCGAGAATTGGCCATCTTGCTTTGTCTTTCTTGCACAGGACATCAAGACCCTGACCCTAACAGGGAGTGGGGCCTCACCTGTCCATCCAGCACGGAAAACATTTGTGGTCCCAACCTCTAGGAGAGGGAAGATTTGTCAGCTCCTTAGGGCAGGCTGCATTGCTGGGACCACAGCGCCAGGGTCCTTCCCCACCCACAGCACTGTTGCTAGTGGATGCATGTCCTCCATACAGCAGCTCTGGAGCAGGCAGAGCAGCCGTGGCACCCAGCAAACCTCTGCAGGAGGACCTTGCCCTGCCTTGGAAACGGATGGGATGCTGGAGCAGAGGCTGGTGAGACAAGACGCCAGTCCCATGCAGCTCTCCCAGCCCAGTATTTCTTTCACCCAGCATTGTGTGGGGGATTGACTGGCATTTGCTTGGCAAAAACCTTTTGAATATTCATTTGGCTGACCGGAGATGAGAGTGCAGTAGCTCCTTCAAATCAGCTTGAGGAGTGGCAGCAAATAAGACTGCCTTTTTCTTGCTACTAATACTACTCGAACTCTCTCAAATGCAAGCTACCCATGGATAAATGATTGCGGAGTTCTCAGCCTGCCTAACAAGCTTGCTCTTGTAAAGCAAAAATTATAGTGCCTGCATACTTGCCATCCTTATTGAAAAGCCCATTCCTCGTTAAAATCATTTTATAGATATTATTGCGGCTCAAAATGCCATTCCTCTTCTCCCCACCCATTTCCTTGACTGGCCGTGATATACAGGAACTACACCCAGTGCTCGACTCGCCTCTCCTGACCTTTTGTAACTTGGCTCCAAACTCCTTTTTTTGGGTCTTTTGCAAAACACTGTCAGAAGGGAAAAATCCTTTGTTAAAACACAGCCAACTCCTGCCTCAACGTGGAACAGTTTGTTCTGCTAAAAGAATGAGCCAGTTCAGTGAGCAGAAAAACATTGCCATAAACCAGCGGACTCAATAAGCTGCAAAAGCCATCGGCTGAGCTCAAGGTCTGAAAAGATGACTCTGAAGCAGGATCCACGAGGGAGAAAAAAAAAAAAAAAATCCATGATCTCAACCTGCCAAATCCCGTTTCCTTACTTTGAGCTGAAGTATTTTGTGGTTGTCTTTTTGGTTATAGCAACTGTAAGTGGGGGAATGGGGACTGATGCTGAGCCAGAACGTAACGCAGCGCTCAAAGCTAGCGTATTACAAAAGGGCACGGTAGATGAAGTAATCCAAAAATGCTCAGCTGGGAAGGGGCTGCAGCACTGGAACAGTCTTGTTTGTGCTGCAGATGATCAGCTCCAGTGCCCTGCGCTTGCTGTCTGGTGCAGTTTAGTAGCTCAGTTTAGTCCTTCCCACTCACATCTCGTTTTAAAGCTCTGGACACCTTTTTTTCCCTGGAATTGCAGCACGTCTGTCCTTTGTTTGGTGGCTTGGTAGCTGGTGATCAGCCTGTCTTCAGCAAGCATTTCTGCGTTGCACAAGGGACTTGGATGCTTGGTGAGAAAACAGTCTGCCCCTCTAGCAGGCTTTTGGGGTTGTGGTTGTGCAGCGGGATTGTTTCGGTGCTGGTATAAAAGCTGATGCTTGGTTTTCTTTTAACAATAAATTTGGTGGTGCTAACAGCTAGGGCTGTGGTTCCCGAATCTGGGGTGATGACCCCCAGATGGGAGGCCATATGGAGGTGGATGTGCAAACCTGGAAGTGTGGTTGTGAGCAGAAGTGCTTCGGAAACTCGGGCTTGGAGGCTTCCCCGAGAAGTGAGTTGCCTTGGGACCAGGCAGACGGCAGCAGCGCTGGGAGCACGGTGGGCTTCTGCACTTTGCTCTGTTGCTGTTGGGTGTGAACTCCTCTCCAGCTTGGCCGGGTGTTTCCAGCTGATTTAAGTCTCGAGTACCCTTGTCAGAAATTCAGCATGGACCGAGATCCAACTGTGGTTCTCATTTTGCTTTAGGAACTGCGAGTCTTCACTCCCTGATAGCTTTTGGGCTTGGAGCCAGTTGAGCACTTACAGATAATAAAAATACAAAGTAGTATATTTTAGGTGTAGTTTACCCTTTTTCATATGCTGAAATTCAAAGGGCTGCATCTGCCGAAGCTGGTCTTGCCCTACCTACATTGTGATAATAAACTCTAAGCGTGGGATCACAGGCACGTTGCAAGTCCGAACACGGTGTGGCAGAAAATTACTGACCTTTGCGTGGGCAGTGGAGGTGTCGGTGGTCAAGCAGCAATCGCAAACAGATCCTCCTGATAGTAGGAGCCAGAAGAAAACCTTCTAGAGAAAAGCATGAGGGAATGAAAGCAGAGCTCCTGTGCATTTATAAATATGATCGATGTTCTCTTACTGTCCTGTTCAGGCACAAACCAACCCTATGGTACTCACTAGCTGAGTGTGAGGTGATGGGAGACCCACGTACCAGTCAGCTGAGGGACTTCTTGAAGCTCCATTCATGCTATCTGGTGTCCTCTGCTGGTAGCGTTAACCTCAGAGCTGGTTCTGTCAAGAGATGATTATCTGTCTGCTGAACCTTTTGCTTTGGGGGAATGCCAGGAATGTTTTACAATATGGACAAAATATGAGGATTGAAGCTATGGAGGTGAGTCCCTGGGATGCTGGGACTGTGAACCCTGCTAAGGTAGTGTAACTCGGAGCAAATTTGTAATGAAGCCTCTGTGCCAAAAGAGATTGGGTTTTTTTTTTTTTTTGGAGGATGTTAATGATATGATTGCATAACGTTTATTTTGTGCTCAATCAAATGGATTAGAGCAGAGGAAAAAGACTGAGTGAATTAGCGTTAGTGATGTTCAAACAGAAGCACGCAAAGCTCCCAGGGATGATCAGTGGTTTTGGTTTGATGTGTGTTGTGGTTTATTTTATTCCTGACATTTTCCTGAAATATAGCATGCAGGCTAGTCTCTAAGCAGGGCACATTGCCAATAGTCTAAAGGTTATATTATCCTAGTGACCTATTTTTATGCTGTAATCGCGTTCTCTTTCAGCCGCCCCTTTCTAGCCTTTCGTCTCACTCAGTTTTCTGCTCATCTGAAAAAAAAAAAGGGGAGATAATTACCATTAGTCCCCAAGTGGTAGGGCAGCAAGCCAGCCTCTACCCAGGTAACGAGAGCAAAGGCGAGTTCCTGCTGTTTTGGAAGCACGAGAGCAATTGGAAAACGCGGCTTGTAAACGGGTGATGACCTGAAACAGGACGATGAGAGTGGTGTGAGGCAGAGGAGAGAGGTCTTCTCTTGGAGGCAGATTTTAAATGGAGAAGTACAGCAGTTTGTAGAAGGGCGAAATGTTAATGAATAGCTTTGTTTAACTAGCCAAAATGGAAAAGACGCTTTTCTACTCTAGGCCTGCCAAGTAGCGGAGAATGAATACGATTGTTCGGTCAACCGGCTTCCACTGCCTTTAGACTGTACACGCGTTTTCAAAGCCAGGCTTAAGCTACAAAGCACCCTGACCAGTCGACATAAAGAGAAATTGTTCCTTAGTACAAATGTTGACTATGTGATGCTGCTTGAAGCTCAAAACTGCTGAAACTTGTGCGTGTGTTTGTACGTTTGTGCAGTGCAGCATAATAAGATGCAAAGAGGCTTTTCTTGCCTGCATGGCTTCTCTTGGGTTGCTGTTATTTTATTGCAGGTGGCTTTCCTTCTTCTTGGTGAGAACACCTGAATTCTGAGTACCTGCAGTTTTAGCGTGGTAGCAATCATAGCATCAGTAGGTTGGAAAGGACCCACTGGATCACCAAGTCCAACGATTCCCATCAATCCACTCTGGAGGGGTCAATCTCATTAACTGTTTTGTTATGGGAACTCGCAGTCCTGTATGGAGTTAAACCCCAAAAGAGTCGTGTCATAACCTTGGTCCGTGTTATGGACCGGGCTCTGGGTGGCTAATGCTACCTCCAGGTGCCAGCCCTAGGCAAGGACACGGCATGGAGATGTGCGATGCTTGCTGGGAGCTGGGGCGATCCTCTGCATTTTTAGGCTGCTGGAGATGGTCCCATCCCGTGACTTCCCTTCCAGCTGCAGGTTTTGCAAAGTTACGCGGGGAGGATGCTAGACCCCAGCTAGCCAGGATGCACAGCTGGAGACCAGGAACAGAGAGCTCAGCCCTGCCAAACCTTGCCTTTTCTTCTCTGTTACAGAGCCATGCTGGCGCGGCTAAAAGAGAGGTCCTGTCGGCACCTGGGAAGTTGGGATTTGCTCTGGAGAGGTGGGCTCTTCTGTCTAAATGTGTCTGTCCATATTGAATCACAGGGATGTAGCCTGGAGAGGTCTTTCCCTGGGATGGATTAGCAGTTGCTGCCCTGTTCGTGGCAGAGAGCTGTGTCCTTGGAGCCTGGTGGTGATGTTGCTGTGTTGCCCTGAGCTTCGTTATGCTTTTGTAGTAGCTATAGCCTGTGACTCCTAAGTCCATGGCGATGAAACACAGGTGAGAGATAGCGTGGGTCAGCGTCTGGCCAGGGAATAAGCCTTTACCCCCTCTCACCTCGGTCTACAAAGTACAGGAGTCTCCAGCCTTCCTCTCTCTGACCGGCAACATCAGGCACGTTTTGGCAATAAATTAATAAAACTGGTGAAACTCCTACGTGATCTCTCATGAGCAGGCTCCAAATTCAGCACAAATGTTAGTGCCCAACCAAAGAGAAGGAGTCTCAGGGCTGCCGTGGCTGGCAGTGGGTGGTCGTGGGGCTGTGCCCCACATAGGCTTGTGTTCGCTGCTGCCTGGCTTTTCTCTCCTCCCCAGCACCCAGGTAAATACACTCACTCCCAGGCTACTGAGCCAGCTGGGTATCTGCTGTGCTGGGGGGGACCCTCTGCAAAACCCAGCAGGGTTTCCCTCCTAGCTGCTTGGTGATGAGAAGGGGAAAGCAGATCAGCTTTTGGATCTGGGTGCTGCAGAGAGCGCCCACTCACTGGTGCTGGCCACAGGGGTCTTTTATTTATTGGTCTTTACTTGCTAATTACTGGTGAGGATTTGGGAGGTCATCTGTTGTCTTCCCAAAGACAGACGTGCATCTTCTGGGCCTGGCTGGAGATAGAGCTAAAGGGAAGAGACAAAAACTCTCCAACGTCAATTTTTTTTTTGCTCCTTTGATTTTTTTTTTTTCCTCTTTTTTCCCCCCATATTGTGCTATCAGCCGGGGCCTGCAGTATTTCAGCTTAAAACCAAACTGCTTTTATTTAAAGTGCCAATATTGTGCTTGGCTTCATATGAGACAGAAACATCAACTTTGTCTCTGACCTGGGGAGTGTGTCTGCCTGCCTAGCAGGCACTGAAAGTGTTGAGAAAACTGTTATTTTACTTTTATTTTGGTGTTGATTTTTTTTTTAATATATTTATTTTTAATTTTATTTTCGACTGAACATTCAACATAAGCAGAGTTGCATCAAACACCAGAGCCCACAGTAGAGCACGTAGCCATCCTACGCGTCCGTGTGGAGCATTTTTCCCTGTGAGACCCAGGATTTGGATGGGCTGGGGGGCAGAGAATGGCATCTGTCCCATCATCCCTGTGCTGGGATGGTGGGATTGGAGCTGCTGTGCCAGTCTGCGTTTCCTGGCAGGGGATGCTGCCTGGTGGGCTTGCTGGTGGTTGTTTCTAGGCGAGGTTTGCACAAGGTCACAAAAATTAATCTTCTAACTGGGGACCTTGGCACTGCGTGGAATGAATGTTTTGCATTAACAACCTAACTCATTAATTCACTGAAACATTTAAAACCAAACCGGTTACATCCAGCCAAGCTGGAAAAAGCTGAAAGTTCATACTCAGCAGTGCAGATTTCGAAACCTCCCTTTGTTAATCTCTGCAAAAGTAAATTTTCTGAAATTGCTAAGCTCACTTTGACCGGTCTTGGTATTGTTTTCCTCAGCGGAGGCAAAGCTGCTCTGCAGAGGGTTAATGGTGTGTACCTGGACCCGCCGATGGAGACAGGAAAGCTGGGAAGGAAGGAGGGTTGGTATGGGGAGCATTGCGGGAGGAGAACGCTTGTAGCAGCTTTGCAGGTTTTAAGCTGTCTTGGGCAGAAATGCTGCATTGTTTTCATAGATTGGGATCCCGTGTTTCACAATTTCCATCTTCCTCCTCCATTATTGTTTTCTGAATTGCTGGAGGTAGCACATGGTGCTCCTTGAACTTGTTTGTAAGCTGGAGATGTGGCCTTGGTGGGCTTCCTACACGAGGAGAAAAGGGGCAGGAGTGAGCTCAGCCCGCAGCTCAGAGTATGGGGCTTGTTACTTCTGAGCCTCAACCCTTGAGAAACTGCTGGGTGGCCACCAACCCAGCTGACCCTGTTTCCTTTGAATTTCAAGCAACCTTGACAGTTTTAAGTGCACAAGTCATTTGACTCGCTTAGTCTGCTAACTCACTATTAAATTAGCAGGTGTGAATTAAATAAGAACCATGAACTTAAGCACAATTCAGTTGTTTTTCTTTCTGCCAGACAGCTATTCCATTCATATATGCCTCTCTGCTCCAGTTGAGGCATTCTCCGTGGTGGTGTACTGAGTTACATTGTAAGGCTGGTTTTTAATGGATTAATTTTTCTGCCATTAATTTACTCTATCCATTAAAACAGCCTCGTTTACTTTAATGATGGAGAAATTGATGAATTATCCGTTCTGTTATAAATTAGTGGTGCATTAAAGTATTAGCGCATTCCAGAAGGTAAGCAGTGAATAAAACATGCTCCGAACATGTGGTTATGCAACTGTTCCATGGAAATGAAACGGACAAACAGTACACTTGATTAATTTTTTTTTTTCCCAGTAAATTGGTGCTGTGATTCACTTCCAGCTAGATTTGCAATCTGTGTTCTCAGGTGGCATTAATATTGGAGCCCCAGCAGGAGAGATGGGGCAGCTTTGATTGCATTTTTAACGAAAGTTGTTTGAGAGAGCGTGGAGCTTGATGCAAATGTGCTGGTGAATGAAATGCGGAGCTTTTAGGTTCTCCGTAGGTGGGTCAGACCCTTCACATTTACCCAGCATAATAGTGATGATGTGCTTGGGAGGGGCACTCTCTTAACGTGGCACAATGGGGGTCTTTGTGGATCCCCATTGCTCTGTATCAAATTTACCCTGTTGGCAGATAAAAATCATCTTTTTGATATCTGGTGACTCCATAAGCATTAGTTAGCTCGAGTCCCAGACAGATCTTGTCTCAGTGTTGGAGCCTCTGGAACTGGATCTCTGTCAGGAGTTTGCTGGAAACGAAAAAGCTTGCAGAGGGCCCAGCAGTTTCTCCCTAACCTGTGGCAAATCTGCAGGATAAAATTAAAAATTCCCTTTTACCGTTGCTTCCCTGACATGAAACTCCTTTCAACCTTTAAAGCTAAATTTTTTAGCCTTCAGGCTGGTCTTATTGTGTTTTTCCTAATTGACTCAAGTTGGAAAGGCCATCATACCCTGCTAGATTGTGTAATATTTAACTTAGCATCAAAAATGAGGATCTTGGGATTGGTGTCAAATGGATGCTGTTCCCAGCTGAATAGCAAAGCCCATTCATAGTCATCCAAGTCTTCGACTTGCTAATGCTAATGAATTACTTTCTGGCCCTCTGCAGAGGGAAGGACTAACCACGAAAAGGTGGGTTGAGAGTGGCATAAAGCAGGTATTGAGAGTATGAAATTCGCACCATCTAAATCCAGATCACAGCTTTAACACCTTTTTTTATTTATAGAACCTTGTTAAGGTTATAATTTCTAGCTGTTCGCGAAGCTTTAACATAGCAAGCAGTCGTTTCTCGTGCCAAGTTCAGTGATGACTAACACCATTCGCAGGACTGTTTTGTAATTTCAGATCAGCCCACATTAACGGGAAGTTACATTGTCCCATCAGTCGTTTAGATGATGCCCAAGAGTTGCTGAGGCCACTTGGCCATGCAGGCTCTCCTGGTTGAACACTGACATCAGTTTTTCCAGGATAGTTTTTTAAGAAAAATTCCTAATGAAGTTAGAGAGGTTGAATTCTGCTCCCTCTGGTTGATTTTTTTTGCATGAGGACCTTTCATTCCTCTGTTCTAAAAGCTACCGACAAAAATAAGCAGGGGAGGTATTGCATAAGCACCACAGTCATTTGCTCGATCTGCATTTCTTGGTGCATGAGATCAGCTCTGAATATCTGATATGGGAAAGCTACTGGTGCACAACTGTTGTAACTGATAGGAGTTACCTCTATGAGTCATCTGCTAGGATGGTAAGTTGGTCCTTTTTTTTTTGTTTCAGTTCAAGTTTTTATGAGTGTTTTTATAAAGCCTCATTGCTGTTACTGTAAATCCCAGGAAAAGCTGGCACAGAGTCTTTATAATATGAATCAGTGCATCTATACGCTTCCAAGTGACCTTGCAGTCTGGAAAAATACTCTGTGTTTAAAGGAAAAAAAAGCAGAGCTGCTGTAAAAAAGGTTGTGGAGGGGTTAAGGCAGAGCTGTTGCTCCCTCAGATGTGCCGCCTTCCCTGTCATGGGGACTGTCACCAGGCAAGTGGCTCCTGGTGCCAGCTACGACAGACGGCTTTACTGCCCTCGGATCGTGATCTCAGGCACGGAGCATCCACTGTGCAGATGGCAAAGCTACATCAGCCCCAAAAATAAGGTTGTGGCTAATGCCCTGGCCAGTCCTAGCCTTCCACAGGCTGGAGCAGTTCAGGAACTGCTTTAGCTTCAGAAAAAATTGAAAAAAAAAAAACCCCAAAGCCAAAACAACCCAAGAAAACCACCAGAAAAAAAAAAAAAAGAAAAGTTATTCCTTTTTTTCCACTCCCTCTTTTTTTTTTTTTTAGTGTGACAATCTCTGGTCACTCCAAGCCCATAAAACATGGGCTTGTGTTGCAGAGAAATTGTGCTTCCTTAGGAAATACCCCAGTGCACAGAGTTGTGTGAATGCCAAAAGCTGCAGAGGTGGTGGGAGGGGAAGGCTGGGAGCCAGGAACATGTGTGTGATGCTGCCCTTGAGTTCTGGGGCTTTGCCTTCTCCTGCAGCTCCAGCCAAAGACTCTTCAGAGCTTCAGAGCTCCTGGCATCTCTGCAGGCAGAGCTCCTTGGCTCAGGCACGGTGCTTTGAGCTGGCGAGAAACTTCCCAACAGGATGGTTGGAAAATGCCAGTTTGGAAGAAATCAGAACGTTCTGTGGGGAATGTTTTGATTTTTCATCAGGTTTTTCCCAAGGTGACCCTGCTTGGTGTCACCTCTTGTGCTGCTGAGCCAGGAGCCTGGGCACGCAGGAGCCCAGCCGCTGCTCTCCCTGACAGAGCACTGGTGATGGTCTTGGGAGGGTAGGGCAATTCTGGTATTTTTCCTCCTCAAACGAAAATATGATGTGGGCTCTAAAACAGGCGTGTTTGTGTGTGTGTTTTAAAGCAGATAATTCACAGATTGTATGTGTGAAAACACGGTAAATCCAAGGTCAAGTTAAATTTTTCCAGTGAAAGAGGCAGGAAGTGATTTATTGAGTGAAACAGTTAAATACCAGGATAATTGTGCTTTGTCTAATGCCTAGGGAACTAACACCTCCTCTTTCTCCTTGTCCTCAGGTTCATCAGCAGTTATGAACATTTGTCAACGTTTGACAGCAATCCCTTGGGACATCATGAATCTGCTGGAATCTAGACCACAGAGCACTTGCAATAGCACTTTTTAAATTCTCATTTTGTTTAAGTGAAAGAAAAATAATCATCTGAATCAACTGTAGCGATGGCTAGCAAAAGAAAATCCACAACCCCCTGCATGATACCGGTAAAAACACTGGTGCTTCAGGAGACTGACCTGGACACGGTAGAAGATGATCGCAAAGGAACACAAGAAGATGCTCCTGTGGAAGGGCCAGCAGCTGGTGATGCTGGTGCCAGTAACAGTAATAATGGAGCTTTGTCTAACGGGCACCGTGGTATTGCTGATAGTGACACTTACATCTGCAAGTCTTGTGACTTTGGATCTCAAGACGTTCAGAATTTCTTTGGGCACTTGGACTCTGAGCACTTAGACTTTAGCAAAGACCCTGCGTTCGCATGTGTTGCGTGCAACTTTCTGGCAAATAGCCACGAAGGGCTCTTGCACCACAATGCGGAGTCGCACGCTGGTGTAACGAGCTTCGTGTGGAGAGTGGTTAAGCAAGACAATCATACAGCTGTGGAACAAAGTCTCTGTGAGGCCACTGGCAGCCATGACCTTACAGGAGAGGTCCCTGAGGAAGGGGTGGATGGCCAATCTGAAATTATCATTACCAAAACCCCCATTATGAAGATAATGAAAGGTAAACAAGAAGCCAAAAAAATCCACACGCTGAAGGAGAATGCGTCGAGTCAATTGGGCAGTGAGTTGGAGGTGAAGGATGGAGAGCATGCGTTCCCAAACGGATCTGTGCCAGTCAGCCAGCCTGCTGCAAGTTCAACAAAATCATCTCATATAGTGAATGGCTCCATCATAGGAAATGTGCCTGTCCTGCAGGCGGGTGTCGCGCAGCTTGTGTCGCTGCCGCAGCAACCTCCCTTGCATCAGCAACTCCCTACGTCCAAGTCCCTTCCCAAGGTAATGATACCGCTAAGCAGCATTCCAACCTACAACGCCGCCATGGACTCCAACAGCTTCCTGAAAAACTCTTTCCATAAATTCCCCTACCCGACAAAAGCTGAGCTCTGCTACTTGACCGTGGTGACCAAGTACCCAGAAGAGCAGCTGAAGATCTGGTTCACTGCCCAGAGGTTGAAGCAGGGCATCAGCTGGTCACCGGAGGAGATCGAAGATGCCAGGAAGAAGATGTTCAACACTGTTATTCAGTCCGTGCCGCAACCCACCATTACAGTTTTGAACACGCCACTGGTTGCAAATCCCGGGAGCGTCCCCCATCTTATTCAGGCTACTTTACCGGGCCACGTGGTGGGGCAGCCAGAGGGGACGGGGGGGCTGCTGGTCACACAGCCCATCATGGCAAATGGGTTGAAGGGCACCAGCTCCTCCTTCACCTTGGCAGTGAGTTCTGTCCCCAAGCTGCAGCCGGCGGCGCAGCACGGCACCGTGAGCTCCAGCAACGCGGCGGGCGTGAAGGTGGTCAGCAGCGGCCAGACGCTCCTCAGCGCATGTCCCACCATCTCCTCCCAGACCTTCCTGGATCCCAACGTGTACAAAAACAAGAAGTCCCACGAGCAGCTCTCGGCTTTGAAAGGCAGCTTCTGCAGGAACCAGTTCCCTGGCCAGGCTGAAGTCGAGCGCCTGACAAAGATCACGGGCCTCTCCACCAAGGAGATCCGAAAATGGTTCAGCGATAGGAGGTACCACTACAGGAATGTGAGAGGTGGAAGGGCCTTCCCTGGAGACACTGCTCTTGATTCCCTGCCTGAAATAGCCTTTGACGTCTCACCTCGAGGAGCCGACCTGAGCCCGGCGACGGCAGCTGTGCCGGCCCCTCACCACCCGGTGAGGCGGCAGTCGTGGCACCAGGCACCCGACTTCACACCAACCAAGTACAAGGAGCGAGCGCCAGAGCAGCTGAAGGCCCTGGAGAGCAGTTTTGCCCAAAATCCCCTCCCTGCGGAGGAAGAGGTGAACCGCCTGAGGGGCGAGACGAAGATGACACGGAGGGAGATCGATAGCTGGTTCTCGGAGAGGAGGAAAAAGAAGGTAGTGGAGGAGAATAAGAAAGTGGAGGAGGCGGCTCGACAGGAGGAGGAGGAGGCAGAAAATGGTGGTGGGGAAGGGGAGGACTCCTCGGATGAGATGAGGGCTGCAAGCGAAAATGTCTTGGTTGATGCCTCCGGCAACAACCTGAACTCAATGGAGCGGAAAGTGAGTCCCATCAAAATTAACCTGAAGAACCTCCGAGTGACTGAGTCCAATGGCAAAAACGAGTTACCGGGGGCCAGTGCAAGTGAGAAAGGGGACAGCAGCTCCAGCCGGCCGCCCAGCCCTCCGAAAACCAAAATGAACTTTAAAAAAACAGCCCAGCAGCGGCATCTGCTGAAGCAGATGTTCGTGCAGACCCAGCGGCCCACGAACCAGGAGTACGATGCCATCGTTTCGCAGACGGGCTTGCCGCGAGCTGAGGTCATTCGCTGGTTCGGGGACAGCCGGTACGGCTACAAGAACGGGCAGCTGAAGTGGTATGAGAACTACCGGCGGGGTGTTTTCCCCCCAGGGCTGGTGGAGGTCAGCCCCGCCGGCCGGGAGGTGCTGGAGGAATACTATGAGAAGCACAAGGGTCTGCGGGAGGAGGACCTACCCAGCCTGTGCGAGTGTTCCAGCCTCAGCGCCCAGCAGCTCAAGGTGTGGTTTGCCATGAAGGCGGAGGAGGAGAGCAGGAGCACCGTCCCTGAGGAACCCAGTGCTGGTGAGGCAGCGGGAAGCCGCAAAGGGCCGTGTGAAGGTGGCTCGGAAGTGTCAGAGAGCAGCGAGTCGTGGGAGCCGGGCGGGCAGGAAGGCAGCGCTGGGACCCCCGATGCCCCTGGCCCACCACCCACCACACGGCTCGGTAAGACCTGGGGCTGGGCTGGCTCCGCGGGAAGGTTTGGGCGAGCAGGGGGCACGTGTTTGAGCAACTGAGGCATTAGGGGAACGTTTAGCGTCTGGTATTGCCGTTTGGGATTTAGCTGAGGAAGCAGGGAGGAAACCCCTGGGAAAGACGGGGATCAGGGAGGGAGGATGAGCAGGGTCTGGCAAGATGCTGTGCCTGCTCCTGCCTGCCTTGGTCACTGGGTGCTGCTTCTGTTCTGAAGCCAAATCCTGGCTTTATTTTAAGCCTAAGTAAAACCAGTGGGGAATATGGTCCCTTTATCTGCCCCAGGGAAAGGCAGCCCTTGGGTTCATTTATGAAGAAGGAAAGGGCCTGAGTGCTGTCCCCAGTGCCACTGGCTCCTTCTGTGCTGGGCAGCAGATGTAACCCACACCTGCCTGCGCAAGCAAGGGCCTTCTGCCTTCCTTCTCCTGCTGCCAGCTCTCCAGAGATGAGCATCCTTCTCTCTTGGGTGTTGAAGATGGAGGCTCCAAGGAGGAAGAGGACATGGAGGGTTGGTGTTCATAGTTGCTGGCCCTACTCCTTCTCCTGTGGAGGAGAGGTGGTTTCCAAGCCCCTCTTGGGCTCTCCAGAAGTGCAGCTGGCGGCTGTTTCCTCCCCAGAGGGGTTCCCACTAGATGGGAATGGCTGAGCCCCTGCTCCATGCACACAGCCCCTTGCCAGCGTGCTGGGCAGCTGGGATCTTCTCCAGCCCCTCTGACTTGGTTTGGAGCCCCTCACACACTTCTGCCAGTTAGAAAAAAATTTAAAAATTCACTGAAGTTCTTTACTTCCCTCCCCTGCCCAATGCAGAGGAGATGGAACGTGGATTGGAATGGGACCCTGCCCTTCTTGCAGCTGAGGGGTCCAGACGTGCGCTGCCTGGCACACTTTGCTGTGGAGGGGCCACAGTGTTGCAGTCGAGTGGTTTGGGGAAGGGTGGTGGGCCAGATTCTGTGCCCCGGCCCCTCCTAGCACCCTTTGAGCGTGCCTTTATGCCAACCTAAGCAAAGCAGTCGTGTCATCCCTTGTGGCACAGGGGCAGGAGATGCTCAGTGAGGGTGTAGGACTTCGAACAGCTGTGGGCTGCCTCCTGCCTTAGCATTGCCACTGGCCAAAGCTCAGCTCCACTCCCATGAGGAGTTTTGGTTTTCTGGCCACACTGGATGGGGCTGGTGTTTCTCCGCAGCTAACTCCATCAAGGCTCCTAATTTTGTCCATCCCCAGGCCCTCCTGCACCCCTTCCCCACCCAGCACCCCACCTGGGTTGCAGGCCCCTGCGATGAGCTGAAGCATCTCTGACATCTCTGTTCTTTTTCAGAAACAGACTGAATTTAAACCACCGCAGGATCCGCTCTTACCCTTGCGAAGAAATTTTTGATCTCTAAAAACCCACGGGCCAGCCTGATCCAAACCTCAGGAGCAGGACGTGGTCATAAAGCGCTGCCGTAAAAGCGACCTTTGAGCACAGCGAGAGAGCGTGCGTGCAAAAACTGGGCACTTGGTGCAGAGCTCTCCCAGCCGAGGAGAGGGCTGAGAGCTGGCAGAGGCGGGGGCTCAGCTCACACCCAGGAATTAGGATGCTCTTGTTTGCTTTCCAGTGGACAGACTTTCAGATTTCATATTCATATACCAATGCCTACAGCTGCCTATACAAGCATAATGAATCTCAGACGTTGTGTAAACAAGGTCATTGCTTAGATATGGACTATCATGGCACAGTACTCTTGTTTTACATTTGGTTGGGTTTTTTTCCATCTGTCTGTTAAGGTGTTTGTTCTCTAAAGGTTGGGATGCCTGCAGATATCCTCTCTTTCCTCTCTGGTCCTTTATCCCTGGCAATGAAGGGCTCTGTGGGCACACAAATGTGTTGTGGGTGTGTTAGGAAAGGAAAGGTACCTGAGAAGAAAATGCTGGTCTTGCATTAAAGTCCAGAGGGAGCTGAGTTTTTCATCCCTACAGGTGCAGTTAGATTTAGCATTCCACACTCTTCAATAAGGAGGAGGTTTGCAGACCTAGACAACGTAGGAGATGGAGTTTGGTGTCCCTTGCTGATTAGAATATTTTCGCCTGTGCTCCTGGAGACTGACTGTAGCAGGCTATTAAAATCTCCAAGTCTCCTTTTAATCACTGAGAACTAGCACATAATAATTTTTCCATCCTGACCTGGAATCCTTTTCATTGTTCAGAGAGAACAAGCTGTTCTTCAGAGAACAAACGCAGAGAATACGCAGCGTTGCTGTGAGTGGTTCAAGTCATTGTTGTCTCCAAGGGATCCACGAGGCAGCAGCAATTCTGCAGTCGGGAAGTTTCCTTCTTGCAGCCCTACATGACAGATCCTTCTGCAGCAGCGCTGGGAACTTCATGTGTTTGCTCCAATCTTTATTATTTTTTTTGCCTTTTTTTTTTTCTAGTTCATCTGCAATAGTTCTGGCGAAAGAGCAAAATAAATTTCCCAGTTAACCTTCCTGCTTCCCAGTACCTGGACATTTTTAACGTGCCCGTGTTGTCTTGGGTGGTTGCTGTGTGATGCAACTAGTTGAAGATTTTTTTTTCTTAGTATTCTTTTCTAAGAGAAAACAAGGTCTAGAAGGGAAACTCTTGAGCTGAATAGTCCAGCCAAATGCTGTGTCAGACCATTCTGTCACAAACTAATCAAATCCCAGCTCAAAATTGGTTCAAGGTCTTGCGTTCACTTTTGCTCTTGGAAGCCTATTTGAGAACTTCACTGCCTTTGGATGGTTGGAAACTTTATTTAAATTTCTAGTTTGAATTAATTCGTGGCCAGTTCATTCCTGGTTTGTTTTGGAGCCAACATTGTCCTTTAACTTAAATAGTTTTTGGTGTTTATCCGCTGATGTATTTATGGAGAGTAGTCATGGCTCCTTATTTTTGCCAAGCTAACTCAGCCAAGCTTTTTCAGTAGAAGGTTTTTATTTAGTGAGAGCTTTTTAATGTGGGTGACTTTATTGTTGGTGGTAAGTGATATTTATTAGAAGGGTGGGTAGCAAGCCCCAAAGGATCCGATCCAGAGATTTACAAAAAAAAATCTGGTTTAAAAACAAAAAAAGCTCTTTCAGAACCTCTTCCAAAGATGGTGTCTGATTTCTACCTTTAATTGCTCTGGCTTTTCCAATTCTTTCTTCATCCCTTCTTTAAGAGGCCGCCTTGCTCAACTGCTAGGAGGGGCTTTATCTGCTTTGCAAGAGAGGAGGCTTCTTCTCACCTGATGGTACGTACCTGTTTGATAGGTGCCTGCACCTGAGTTCATGTAGCTCCCCTGCCACTTGATGTAACCCCTGCAGCCTCGCATGAGTGTTTGCTTCAGGAGGTGACCTCCGCACCCTAAAGAGAGCTGGGGTGACGTGCTGAGGTGCAGAAACCCTCGCTGCAGCCATCCCTTAGCCGTCAGCCGAACCCTCCCCAAAACGCTTGTGAGCAGGAGCGGTGTCGACCCAGAGAGCACCCTGCTCACACCAGGCTCCTGAAATTTCTTTCTGTTTAGAAGTACTGCTGCCAGTCGCGCTGTGGCTGGAGGCACAACTGGCAGCCATCCCATCCCATCCCATCCCATCCCATCCCATCCCATCCCATCCCATCCCATCCCATCCCATCCCATCCCATCCCATCCCATCCCATCCCATCCCATCCCATCCCATCCCATCCCCCTCACAGGTGCAATCCTGCATGCCCTGAAACATCACAGGTGATGGGAGAGTCTGGGTGGTTCCTAGAGCTGGAGGTGGCAGATCTGGGAGTCGTGCGGCCCCGGAGTATGAGTGTATGCGCGGTGTTACCTTCAGAGAACAAATACAGGTAGGTCATTTACTCTCTAGTGTCTATGTACGTGCAGGTTTATTTAAGTACATATATATACAGTTCAGATATGCCATTGATTCTTTATTGCATTAAGATGTACATTAAAAATGTACACTTTTACTAATTACTTGCTATATAAATATGTCAGAAGTGGAGTTGCCCATTCTGTGGGATTCTTGGTGTACACTTAAAGGCCTGTGGCTAATTGGAAGAGTGATCCCCGCTCCATCTACAGAAATGCTTAAGGACTATGGTATGAACTGGTCCCTTTGAACCATTTTTCCATGCACTAGCTGAAACTTTTTGCATTTGGATTGTATTTGGCCAGTTTTCCAGAAAATTGAAAAGAGAAGTCTTGTGAGCTGGAGGGAGAATTTCCCGGTGTACACAGAAAAAACAGCCTTGAGGGTTGGAAGCTGCTGAGTTTTTTTGAGCTTTGTCTCCATGCATTCATACAAGCTCAGCAGGAGTTTTCTTTCTTTTGGGTCAGAGGAATTTTAAAAACTGGTTCCATGCAGACTCCCCTCGGACGCGGCGACCGGGCTGGCAAGCACATTGCGTGGGGAGGGTAAGATTTAGAGACAAAAAACTCAAAAGTAATCGAGTTCCCTTTCTAACTCCCACATTCCTTGTTATCTGCATTTTTTTAGTTCACTTGAAATCTCCATGACAGTAGAAGCTGAAGATTTTTGAGGGTTTATCTCTGTGCTCCTGTTTCTCTCTTGCGTGTGTTTGAAGCTGAGGAGAAGCAGGTGTCATCTCCACGTAGACTTAGGTTTTAGTGCAGGACATACACATGTTTGCATCCGAAACCAAAAGGAATAAGAGAGGTGGCTTGACAGCCCCAGCAGCAGCTCTTCTGGTGTGTGAATGTTTATCATCATGTAATCAATGACTATCTTGACTTGAAAGGAGGGGTGTAAGATAGAGGTCACGCAGCCAGTAGGGAAGGGAAATGAAATTCTTCACCTCCATATGCTGTGTGTGAGCTTGGGCTAGACAGGTACTGTAGCGTAACCATTTTCAATCCGTATGAATCTTATGTCTCTGAGGCTGCTTAGATTAAGGGCACAATCCAGTTGCTTAATAACCCGAAACCCTGATTTGTGCCATACCTGGCTCCCTCATTTAAAGGGCTGCTGGTTCTCCTGAGGCAACAAACAGACTTAGTTTACTCGTTTGTGTCAGCAGCCCCTGCTGTGAGATTTCTAGACATGGCTGTGTCTCATAGGGGTAGCTTATTTTCCAGCTCCTCAATTAGCATCCTGGAAATCACTGGGGTTTTTTTGGTTTGTTTTTTTTTTTTTTTAGCAGAACACTAAACAAACCATGATTTACAGAATCCTATTTCCACTTGCCTGAGAGCTGAATGCTGCTGCACAACAAGCCAGCAGCTGCAGCGAGAGCTGGAACTGCAAGCTGTCTGCCTGGTTAACTTTTGCTGGGTGTCCCCTGTCCAGGAGGAAAAGGAGGATGTAGAAAGCTGGTTTTCTATTTAGATTTTTTTATTAATGAAAAGCAATGATCTTTGGTCACAGGTTGAAGTGTTGGATGCTGTTTTCCCTGCAGCCCCTGTATTAGAAACATGACAGAGGCAACCTGATCGGAAGGTGAGGTTTGGAAGCTGAGCCAATGGGACTCAGAAGAAAAAGATGATTTTTCAGCACTTAGGCACAAGTTAGAAAGTTAATGTGATGCTGCACCTTCCTGTCAAGTCTTAGTATTTAAAATGCATGTGTACTTGTCTCTCCTGTTGCCCAGATAATTTTGGCTTCGCTCTTTTCAAATCAGTGGCCTGCTGTGATTCAGCTCAACGTGGTAACCTTGGTTGTAATTTCTCAGTTGATCACCAAACCGGGAGGGTAAGATTAGGCAACACTACAAATGGAGGCTGGGGAGGGGATGAGATGCTTGCAAGCTGTACCTTTTTTCTTTTTTGCGAGTTTAGGTTCTGCTCCATGTCTTTACTGGCAGTGGTCCCTGCCAGGAATGCTGGATTGGCATCATGCAACATTAAAGCAGAGTGAGGGAGCTCTGTTACCTAAGCAGCGATTGTTTTGTTTCATTTTCTTATTGCCTGTTCCAGTCAAGAGTGCTCTGCTGCCTGACATCGGCTGTATTTTGATGGCAGGTTAAAGCCAATTTTCCCCTATACTGATGGAGGGTGATATTAGGAGGGCTCTTGCTTACTGATGCTAGTGAAGGTTGGGCTAGGAATCCATGGCATAGAAAACTTCTTGCTAAAATTGCACTTTCTCTCTGCCCCATCTGGCTCGTGGTGGTGTTATGGGTACGTGGCTGTGATTCCCCTTGCACATACTAACATTGCACTAAAAAAGAGAGACTTTGGGAACAGCGTGTTGATCACTTTGTTTCTCAGCAGACCACAAAGTCAGCTTAATGGGGTCTCTGTTTGTTGTTTTGTTTTTGTTTTTTTTTAATTATTATTATTATTTAGAAATCATGCTGGTGCTGAATGACCTGGAATTTTTGCTTGGATTTATCCAAAGGAAAACGTAATTGTAGCTGTAATGGGACCTTTCATAAGGGTGGCCGTGCAGCTAGGGAGCAGAGCAAAGGCTCTGCTGTGTAAACCGTCTTTGTACCGGGGAGGTGTGGGGGGTTCCAGTGGGGTTATTATTGGTTTGTTTTTTTTAAGACCACAATTTTAGATGGTCATCTTGGCAATCGTGTGAGGCAGGAAATAGTTTTTACTTTTGGTAAAGGTTTTAAAGAGAAAAAAACGTGAAGCTGCCTGTGATTGTGGGCTGTGGCTAATTACTAGGGCTAGGGTAGCTTGTACCTGCTATGGACTTTACCTGCTCTTATTCTGAGGGCAAGAACTCCCTGTAGCAACAATGCCACTTCTGAGAAGTGAATGGCAAGTTTCCCTTCCTTTTGTATATGTGGATGTGAGGGTGGGCGAGGGGAAGAGCTTGCTTGTACAGTTTGTTGAAATGAAACCAGACATTTTTGGTTGTTCCTAAATAAAGAGCGTAAAAGATGAATGCGAGTCGACTGGTGATTGCACTGGCGTTTGGGGGAGCCCTCAGGGCGTGGGGTGTTGGAGTGTTCAGGGGGATGTAAATGCTGGGTGAGGGGGAGAGCTGCCTTGCACAAGGGGGTCTTTGCTTGTCCAGGAGTGGAAAATGCTGTCACAACCCTTACTTTCATTTTAAAAGCACAACTTACCTGTGGGGTATGACTATGAGTGAGTGACACCATAGCACCCTGGAGCCCAGACACCTGTGTTCCAGGAGCCGTTCTGCGGCCTGGAGTAACTGCTTGTTCCCAGCCCGGTTCATAAAAGCACGGTCAGCCGTAGCATAAACTTCTGTTTTACCTTTTTGAGTGAAAAATACTAACCCTGGAGCTGCACCTGGTTATTTTTCCCCTGCGGTAACTGTGAACTCCCTAAAGCCAGGAGGATGAGAGGGAGCAGGGCTGCACCTTGGCACTCCCCCAGAGCACCAGCGAGCAAATCGCCACACACGCAAGCCACCACGCAGGTAATACTGACACTTTTATTGTCGTTTAAAGCTAGAGCGGCCTTGTAAACGTAGAGCTTCACTACTGGACCCATAGGCAGTGGCTATACAGGTAGGTAGATGCGATGCCGCCAGGACAGAGATAAGTGCTGCCTTGGTCGCTTAAGTCCCCCCTTGCCCAGCACCCTGGGAACCAGATGGCTGCACAGGGCTGTGGCAGCTGCACAGGAGTGGGATCTCCACGAACACAGGCAGAGCAACGCTGGCAGAGGGCTGGTTTGGGTTATTTTCTTTTTTGGGTCTCTCCTTGCGATTATAGACAGTTTAGTCTCTCACCTCGGCGGCTGGCAGGCTGTGCGCACAGATACGCTTCATTAAGGGCTTGGTGGTGAAGGTTAATGGGTGTTGGGGTTGCTTAGGGTTGGGGTTTTTTTTCCAATATATATTTTTTTTTTTTTTTTAGTTCTCCACTGGAACACTCTTCAGCAGAGAAACTGGAAAAGCTGCCTGAAAGTAGGCCATAGCAGTGCCGTTTCCATAGAAACCAGTTCACAGCGTGCCGTGAGATTCACAAGCACTGGAGGTGCTGCTTTCGCCCGCCGAGAGGGGCTACAGCCGGTTGTCCCCGTTGACCCGGGTCCTCCGCAGTACCCTGCAAGGCAGCACACAGAGAGGGGACACGGCTCAGGCTGAGCAATGCTCCAGTGACAAAAGCCACCCCGTGTGAGGCTCAGCATGTTCCCCACATTGGGGAAAGTACCACCAGCTGCAGCGTGGCAGCTCTCTCTTCCCACCCCTGCTCCCACAGACCCCAAAACAGTGATTGCACCAAGGGCAGACACAACCTTCATGCTGAAATTTAGGGTTTCCATGCAGCAAACAAGGCTGCAGCTCCACTTTGGGTTATTGAGAGGCTGCATTTATCTGCCTCCACGGAGAAGAATAAAGGCTGGGGGTGTCTCGTGCTGGGAAGAGCTCAAGAGCACTCTCGTACCTTCGCTCCCGGCTCTCAAAGTGGTCAGCTAGGTGCTCCTGTGACACTCGGAAGTCCTCAAAGGGCTGCTGGTACCGCAACTCGAAGGACCCTTCTCTGCCCCTGCTTGCCAGCAGCTGAGTGGAAGCATCCCCTCGTTCCCGTAGGGCTGAAGCACTGAAGAGGTTGATTTCCCCATTCTCCTGCTTGTATCAGACAATAATAATTGAGTAGTAAAAGGTTTGGGATCTCAAAGTGTATGTCTTGTAGCCAGGGCAGGTCCCTGGCTGCTCTGCGAGCTGCCACGCAGAGTGTGCAGAGCTCATGGGGTCTTGGGGTTTGCAACGTGGAGCTGCCTTAACAACCACTGCTGGCTCCCTGCATTGTTTTAAATGAAGAAATAAAAGAAACATCTGTCTGTGAGAGTCCTGCCCTCTGCTTATGCCAACGCAGACAGCCCCAGTCCAGCTGGGCTCCGTGATACTGAGCTACAACTTCCCCGGAGCGCAGACAGGCACTGGGACAGAGCAAATCTGCCTCCTCCAGCTTTTGCTGAAGGGATTTCCAGGCAAGTCAGATGCAGCCCAGGCACGACCCTGCCTGAAACGCCCTGGCTCACAGCAGGAGGCGAGCCCAGTGTTTCCATCCTGCCAGCCCTCTGTGCATCACTACAGTGCAGCATGAACCCGAGCGTCCCGCATGCACGCAGACTGGGCGATGCTGAGCTCTGCTGCACCAACACAGCAGCTCGGGGCGAGCAGAGCAGGATACTCTCACGGCCTTACCTTGCTAGGAAAAATGTCTATCTTGACAAGCAGGGAAGCCAGCTCCAGGTTCTCACTGTAGTTGTTCTTCAGGGGTACAGCTCGGAAACCTAGAGCAGACAGCCCCAGTGTCACTCCTGGCACAGGCAATGACGTGCTGGTCTCTGAGCACACAGCTGAAGGGGGTCTTCTCCAGCCCCCTCAACATCCCCTAAGTGGCAGACAGCCCTGAGAGATGCTAATAAATGGCTTCTTCCTTCCTTTACCTGGCTGGGGACTTCACCTGGCCCAGGAGGGACTGAGCCAGCCTAGATCTTGACAGGATCCTCCCCTGCACCTCAGTGGCTCCCTGGCTAACAATGCAATTAGCAGACTGGTGAGGACCACCGGGCCACCCTCTCCCTGCTTTCCTGAGCGCTTTACCTGTCTTCAAGCCTTTCACCAGGAAGGTAGCCTGGGCCAGGAAGTTTTCATCGCTGAACATGTCCTCCTCATACACCACAAAGCGAAGGAAGGCAAAGTCGGGGTTGCTGACCTGAAAGTGGAACTGCTTCGGCGTCCAGAGAGGGTTCAGGCCGTTGTCCGCTAGTCAGAAAACACAGCTGTCAATGGGCAGCTGCTGCCAAGCCTCTTGCCCTGCCCCGCTGCCCACCACAGGTGATGCCCACATGGCCAGGAGTGTCTCCCTCTCCCTTCCCTTCGCTAACAAACTCACCCACAATCTCCGTTTTCTGTTTGGCGTTGTCGTACTCAGCCCCAGACACCTCCACCTCCACGAAAGGACAAACTATTCCCCTTCCATTTTTGGGAAGGTGCCGGGCCCCCAGAACCTGGACAGAGAGCAGGAGAGACTTGGTAAGAGACATGAGCAAAGGAAAAAACTTGTTTGCATACCAAGACATTTTCCTTCCAAATAAATCACCCTGGCTGTGCTAATTGGAGAGAGGAGAGGCACTGACAGCCAGCCCAAAAGAGCCCACCACTTGGACAAAAACAGCTCCCACCCCTGGAAGCCACTGTGGTGTTACCAATCACTGATTTGACCTGTAAGCCATAAAAAAAAGGCAGCTGAACTGCCCCAGGTTCCTGCCTGCTGCCTGCACAGCCAGGCCTGGGACCACAGCCTCCCTCCTCCAGCCTGCCAAGCCAGAGCTGGGCTGCCAAGCAGCTGTCCCCTGCCTGGAGAGCTGTACTGGACAACCCCTTCTTTGCCGAAACTTCTCGGCCCTCCTGCCTTGGCTTGAAGGTGAAAAGGAGCTGCTGCTCTGCCTCCTGTTTGTAGCACAGTCTGTGCTCAACTCAAATGACAACCTGCTTCCTTGCAGGAGAAAGCAAGCCCAGTTCCCTCTTGCCAGTGGCCATATGTCACTCCAGAGTGCTGTCAGCATGCTGCTGTTGCAGGGGAAGGACGTGCTGCCAACGCTGGATCATGTGCTTTGAGTCATGCTGGGCTCGAGATGGCTTCTCCATCCATGAAAGCGGCTTTGGTGGGGACAGCGGGCAGTTTTGCTAGAGGACAAAAGGCTGAGCCCATCTCTTAAAGGAGACTGTGACTGGCTACAGCACAGAGACTCTTGACACACAATGTTTGCAGCTGCATCCCAGGATGCAGGAGGAGTTTCAAAACCAGGGATTTTTAGGGAGATGGCGGATACAGGGTCAATGGTGCAGACAGGAGATGATGGGGTGTCTTCCCTGAGCGGGACAGCGGCTCTCTGAGGTGGGATCACTCCAAAGCAGAGGTGGCCTCAGAGGAGCTGTAGTTTGTGCACATAGCCAGAAAGCTATGAGCACCTAAAGGCTTGATCTCTGCTGCCTCCTCCCCAAGGTCTTCTTGAGACAAAGGGACTTGCAGAGGACACTGCCAACCCACAACTAAATGGTCAGCTCAGCTCCAAGACCACTAAGGATGCCTGTACACACTAGTGGAAGAGCCACCCCATCCCTCCAGCAGCTCTGTCTGGCAAGCTGCCCCATATGCCTGCAAAGCTTCTGGTGCTTGGCTCTGACACCATCTGGGAAGAAAAAGATTCAATGAGCATCTTCCTGTATCTCCCACCAGCAGCGCAACACAGGAATGGGCTGAAAAAGTCCACTCTGACCTCAAGCATCATCCAAAGAAGAGCCATGAGCAAGGGTCATGGAAACCTTGAGCCTGGAGCAATTGAGCAACAAGGAGAGGACAAGGCAGAGCTTGTTCTGACAGTCCCAGCCAAGCTCCAGTGACACAGACGCCACCTCGGTGGCTCATGGATGCCACCTGCTGGCACTGGGCCTTGGGTCCTGGCGGGAGCACCTGGGGAGATCAGTGGTGCTTCCCTCAGCAGCGCCCATGCATTTCCCACTTCAGCCAGGGCTCTCCAATCATGTACTGCAGGACAACTCTTAGGCAAGAGCTGAAGGATTTGGTGAGGAGCAGCTGCAGACAGAGGCCAGGAACCCCAAAAAAGTATTATATCACCCCAAGCTTGGTATAACTGATCTGACCCCACACTGGGATGAGGCACTCACCTCAATGGAGATGGAGAGTGGCTCAACCCCCCGCAGCGTGCTCTTGTCAAAGGGGTCGAAGATGTCATCCCTCATGTTGCTTGGCTGCAGGACGTACCCACACTGGCCGCTGGACATGAACAAGGCCTGGTTCATCTGCATGGGCTTATCTGGAGAGCACAAGCAGGACATGGAGAGAGGAAACCCCATGTCCTTTCCACAAGCAAGATATCCTGGCATATTGCTGCCTCACGCAAAGCCCTTTGCAGAGGACCTGGCCCATCCCTTGGCAACGCCTTGTGCGCCACGGCCTCGGTGCAGCCTGAGCATGTGCTGGGGCCACGGGGTGACTTTCTCACAGACCATCTGCCCAACCACTCAGTACTCCATGGGTCACACCCTTCTTTTCCTCCCTCTCCATTCAGCTTTCTTTGTGCTGGCTTTAGCGTTTACCAAACCACACTGTGAGATGCTTGAAATCACAAAAGGAATGAAAAAGCCAGCAAGAAAAACAAAAAGAAGCAAGTGATTTTTTTGTGGGTTGGTGAACCAAACAGGCTCACAGCAGGGTTTGGCAAGGGCCAGGGAAAGGGGAAGGCTGGTCTGCAGGGCAGGAGCAGGAGTGGAAGCTAGGGAAAGGCAAGCAAAGCAGCGAGCTTGACTCAGACCCTGCAACCAGCTGGTGTCCCAGGGCTGGGGCTGCACTGTCCCCTTTGGTACATCCCCTGTCTGCTCTGCCTGCTGCCAGGGACACCTGGAGAACTCCCTGCTTCCTCTCCGTTTCATCTTGTTCTCACAGCACCGCAATCTCCTGGCTCAGTATGGGTCATCCCAGCCCTCTGGAGCTCATACCAGCTGTGGCAACCACGTGCCTAGACATCAACACCATGTCCTGCACCCTGCACGCAGCACGGAGACTGTGGACTCCCTCCTAGATGCCCCATTTGCCAAGCCCAGGCTAGCACTGGTGCAGGCTAGGAGGAGACATGGGGCAACCCAAAAGCTGCCCACCTTCCCTGCCTGCTGCCCTCACCTGGCGTCTGGAAGTTGAGTGCTACCAGCTGGCTGCCGCAGATCCACATGGGCAGGGGGTCGTAGTTGGAGGAGTCGAGGCGCTGGCCCTTGGGGTAGATGCGGGAGAGCTGCAGGCGATTGTACTGCAGGAACTTCTTGCCTTTGATCTTGTTGACGTACTTTTCTGCCTTGGTCTCGGGGAAGGAGGACATATCTCTGTAACAGGCCCTCTCTGTGCCGATCTCTGGGAGGACATGGCACAGCATAAGCAGGAGCACATTTCCTTTATGGACACTTCAACCACACCGGGTACCTTTCCAACACTGTTCTCTCCTCCCTTAGCTCAGCCACATCACGCTGTGCAGACCCTGCTCTCCCCTAGTGAGTATTCGCTGGGTGCCCAACACCAATAGCTGAAAGCATCAAAACCACCCTCGGTGACCGTGCACTATGCTCCCCAGCCCCATTCCCACAACAGCTGGTCTGGATGGTGACAGATCCCAGCAAGAGAGGGATGGGGAAGGAAACTTCCACCCTCTGTAGAAGGGCATTTCCAAAGCTCCAATGTAAACTGGCTCTAACTTGCTTTGGGCTCTTGCCCTCTGCTGAGATGTAGCCGAAGCAGTGCCTCGGAGCCCAGTATGGGGTCTGTAACATCATGGTGACTGTTAGCAGTGGCCATCAGACCAGCAGATGCTCACTCTCTTCATCAAAGGGCACAGGTCGGCAATAGACCACCAGCTCCGAAAGCTCCAGGGCAATCTTCTTCCTCCTCTCCATCATCTTCCCTTCAGAGAGCTGCCAGGAGATGTACAGAGAGGTGTCAGGGAGCAGCAACATTGGATAATCCAGTCCACTACACTGCAGGGCAGCTGTGGCCTTGCAGCTGAGCCTTGCCACCCTCCAAGGGTAGAGATTCCCCACCTCCCAAGGCTGCAACACCCTCCCGATGAACCAGTCTTCCCAGATGTCCAGCCTCTCAACCCACAATGCATGGCCACCACCCCTTGCTATATTATCAGATTACTCTGGCATTATCACCTCCGTAACTGCTCGGCAGTTATCGTAGGCTTGCATGTCACCACCTTCCCACCTGCTCCTCGGCTCCTGGAAAATCCAGGACTTGACAAGGAGATGCCTCCCCTGCCAAGGGCTCCCCAGACTCACCCGTGCATCAGCCGTCTGGGCTGCTTCCCGGATCTTCTTCACCCAGTCCAGCAAGTCCTCGTGTGTATCGGCTGCCACATCAAGGGACAAGCGCGACACCGAGGCCATGCTAATGGAGAAGACGAAGAGGCGGTTGTTCTTCCCCTCAGGGCGGATGGCTGTGTGGGGAGAGAGAGCAGAGGGCAAGGTTACAAGAAGATGCTGAGCCAAGTCCTTCACACCACACAGGAAGGAAAGAAAAGAGAAGACAGACACTGAGGGACTCTCAGGGCTACTCTGGGACTCTTCAGCTAAGAGAAGCTCCTGTTTCTGGTCATCGGAGGCAACAGATGCATCCCAGGAGGTGATAGCTGAGGATGCAGAGTTATCCCGAGCGGGCTGAGCCCCACAGGGCCATTGTAATACCCTCTGCCTCCCATTCCAGCATCTTCTTCACTCTGTGCTCTAAAGTGCCCAGGTGGGAACAGCCACCTGGAGCACAACATCATCTGGGGAGAAGAGGGACAGCAGAGATCTGCAGACTGGACCCAGCGCAGTCAGTGCCCAGGAACTCCAGAGGCAGGGGCAGTCTGGCAAGAAGGCTGGACCACACGTATGCGAGGGAGGGGAATGTCCTTACAGAAAAGAAGGAGCCTACAAAATCATTCTGAGCTCCCTTCCCATGGGGTGGCTGCACCCTGACAGCAGGTTCAAGGCACGCTGGAGCAGCTCCTCACCACAACCCAGGGTGCTCCTCAGCTGTACTCAGACTGCCCCAAAACTCAAGGTACGCACTGTGCCGGGAGCAGCAGCAGAGTGTGTCAACACATGGCAAGAACACAACATAGCCAGCAGCACAGGGGTGCCTAGAGACAGAGAGCAAAGCCCTTCGGCCCAGAAGATCTGCGAATGGCTGTAATGCCCTCCCTGGCACTCACCAATCTGGCAGGAGGGAACGTCCAGGACACCTCCGAGCAGGTCTCCCAGGGGGCTGTTCTCATCCAGGTGCTGCTGGGAATGAAGCACAGGCAGGATGGTGCTGGGCAGCGTGGCTGAGCGTGGGGGGCTGTGCACCTGCGCTCCTCACCACCACCCCTCTGCGCTCCACTCGGGCACAAGCTCACCTCCTGCTCTGGCTCCAGGCTACTGGGACTAGTGATTTCTTCCACATAGTTGGAAGGGAACCACAGCTGCTTCTTGCCACCATAATCCCCTCTCCACCTGAAAAAGAGAAAAAGCGCAGTGTCAGCACCTGCCACAAGATCCCAGAGCATCCTGGCTGGGTGTCACAGAGGACAGACAACTCCTCCATCAAATGCTTTTAGGGTTCATGAGGCTCTGGGGCTGTCCAGCTTATAGGCAGTCCTCAAATGGACCCAACCCCAGAGAGGACACACCTTTGTATGGATAGTGACACCAAGGTTTATGGTGTCCCTGAGGGAAAAAGGAGGCTCAGGAACAACTCACCAGCCTCCTTCCTGTTTCTCCACATTCTGGATGATGGCGTTTTTGGTGAAGGTGAGCTCGTCCTCCCGCTGCGCCTTGTAGTCGAACAGGGCTTTGACAGCACACTGCAATGGGGAGGGGACCCGTGAGGATAGGCACTGGATTGTCACATGGACAAGCCCATGGGATGAGAGGTCACCTCCCAGTCAGATGTGTTTGTTGGAGGTTCTGTGAGGCGTGTTGTGTGCAGGCAGCATCCAACTCTGCTGCCAGAGGCATTCAGACCCTAGCGACCCTTACAAAACAAATCAAGGTCCTCATTTATGCCAAACCAGAGGGCATAAGTGTAGTATGGCCCTGCAAGGCACTTTCCTTTGGGCTGGAGCCACTGATGGGTTTAGTTTGGAGAGTTCAGAACAAGAGGCAGCCCAGCCTGGGAGCTTGCAGGCTCAACCAAGAGCATGGTCTAGAAATGACTATGCAAAACAATACAGCTCTTGGAAAATAGACAGACGCTTGCTAAATCCTCAGGCTCTACAGGGCATTTCACGCCAAGTAGTGAGACTGTACCTTGAAGGTGGGCATGGGGTTGGCTTCCACGTAGAATCCAGGGTGGCGTCCCTCGTAAAGGGCTCCATAATCCGGCTCCTGTCAAAGCAAAGGGCCAGTGGTGACAAGTGTGGATCTGCAGGAAAGGTAGGGGAACACCCTAGGGAAGGCACAAGACCAAAGATGATGGTGCATACAGCCAACAGAACCCAAGCTCACACTCCCTGCTGGCCTGGGTCAGAGGGGCAGCAATAAATCTCACTCAAGCAGATAAGCGTTTCCAATAGGACACAAAGCCCAACACTAATTCAAGGCACCAGCTCAGAATGTGCATCATCCTTTGGCTTGGCTCTTCCAACAGCCGCCCACACTCACCGCTGTTCCTATCTTCTCCAGCGTCTCCTCGTTGATCGGGTACCTCAGCTTCATCTTGCGGTACAGTGGGTGCTTTTCATAGTAACTGATCAAGTCCACCAGGCTCTCAAACTCGGAGTTGCCAAGCAGCACGGTTTGGCCTTCCTGCTGCACTCGGCAGTGTTTGATCTTCCCTTCCGCCCTGACATGCAGAAAGACAGAGAGAAGCCACTTGGCATCTGCCAAGAGAAAGTCTCTGCCAAAATAAAATCACCCAAGCAAAAGGTGCCCCCAGGGCTGGGTGCTGAGCACAACCAACTCCAATTAGGAGCTGGGAGGAAGAGTGGGGTCCTAATGGTTTTCAAGGGGTTGTAAGGTTTACCCAGGGCCATCTAGAAGTGAGAAGAGCTCTGACAGGGCTCACGTCAGGCTCATGACCCCTCTCCTGCCCTTTATCACACTGCAGCATCCCAGCCCACCACCCTTCCCCCAGGGACGCACCGGAAGGAGATGGCGTAGGAGCTGGGCTCGCTCCTCTTGCGCACCAGGAAGGCTCCGTCGCGTGGCACCCTCATCAGCATGTGCTCGGCTTGGGCCCGGGTGAGGTTGGCATGGTACCACCTTCCAGGAAAGACACGTCACTGTGCATGGGTCTCTGTACATACAGCTCATCCCACACCTCTGCCACACCACATGGCTTCCCCTCCAGCCCACAAAAGGCTGCCTGAATCCTCAAAAGGAAGACAGGGAGCAGAGATCATAATATATGTAACACTGCAACAGGGCTGTCTTCTCCTTTCTGTGGGACAGGCAGGAACAAGGGCATCCAAACCAAGTCCAGTACTTCTTTTCTTTGCACTGAGCTTCCAATACAACCAGCTGTACCAACAACCAAGCTGGCCAACATGGCTGCTGTGACACAGACAGCCCCAGCAAGGAAGGAAGGACAGCAACAAGACCTGGGAAGGTTTCCCATGGGGTCCCAGCTGCCCAGTGGACATGAATGACCCTCCTCCCAAACATGCACTCACTCTTTGCTCTCATGGGCATTGGTCTGTGGCACCGGCTCTGTCAGCCTCATTTCAAACTCGTTGCACCTCAGTGGCACCTCCTGGTAATGGGTGATGAGGTCGTAGAGGCTGTCGAACACCAGGTTGTCTGTCAGGAAGAACTTGGGGCTGCCAGCATCCTGCCGTGAGTGGATCCGGCAGTGCTGTACCTTCCCATTGCGCCTGTGGAAGAGGGAGAGAGTATACCAGGGTCATTCAGGGAGATTTCACACCTGCAAAAGGTTCACAGGCACAGCTCCAGCCTGGACACAGCATCCGCACCCCACAGAAGACCCGCTGTGCAAGGGTCCCAAGGGACATCACCCTCGTGCACTGTGACAGTGAGTTGACATAATACCAGGGCACAGAAAAAGGGGAGAAACTGCTCGTAGACCACTAGGGAATGGGTCCCCACGACTGAAAATAGTGGCAAGGTGAAGACTACCCCAGGAGCGACAGAGCAGCAGGCTCATGCCTGTGGCTCTCACCAGAAGGAGAGGGTGTAGTCTCCAACAAAGGTCTCGCTCTCTCTGACGAGGAAGGAGCCGTCAGGGGCCCCTGTCTCGATGCAGTACTCTGTCAGCAACCGCTCTGCAATGTGCCGCCCGTCACGTCCTGCTCCCAGCTTGCCATGAAACCACTTCTCCGTGGAGTGAAGCTCTGTGCTATTGCTCACCTAGCAGAGAAAAATGCCACCACTGTGGGTTACTGAGGTGCCAGAGGCTGCTCTGCTCAGTGATCTTCCAACCAGGACCAGAGAGTTTCTGAAGCAGCTCCCACCATTCCCACCACAGGATCTGAAGACAGCTAGTAGTGGAGATGCTCAGCCCTTTAAGCAGTCAAGTCCACTCTCTAGGGGAACAATTCACCATCACACAAGGAAGCCCTCACCTCCTTTTGCTCTTCCTCATCCTCATTTCCTTGATCACTGGTTGTCTCCCCAGAGTAATAGATCTTGCTGCTAGTCAGGACAAAGTAATGCGGGTTCCACTCCTGCAAGAAAACAAACTCTGAGCAAAGAAACCCTCCAGAGGAAGCACCACGCTGGCCCACCACCCATCCATGGGATCATCTCTTCTTGATCAGCACAAGCAGTGAAGGGTGATCGGGTTTGTGAAGGACAGTCACCAGCAACACTGATTTCAGTTGAGTCATAGGAGCTCCCAAGACATACCCCAGATCTAAAGTATGGATTTATCAGTAGCAAAAAAACAGTGTGTGGTAGGTCTCACACACAAAGTGACTGCATATCACACTGCAAACAACCCCGTATATATTTAAAAGAGATGACCAAATGAAGAGCAAATCAATGCAAAAAGAAAACACTCTGCATGGATTCAGCATGGGGCTCTCAGAGATGAGGGTATCAGAGATGATTATGAGGTTTTACCACGCCACTTTCCTATTTTACCAAAACCTGTTTTGTTCACATGTGACTTTGCCTGACAGATCCTCAGCAAAGCAAAGCAGCTGAAGAAGTGGACTGATTATAAGTAAATGCACACAGTAAAATGAATGCTCGGCGCTTTACAAAGCAGAATGCTTGTTTAGGGGTGTTAAGCGTGTAGGCACTCAGTAGGAGGCAGGCAGGTCTAGAAATGCAGGCCATCACTAGAACTTACTGCAGCAACAGATAACAGGCTATACGGATTACACAAGAGCAGCTGCAGTGCATCAGCCCAGAGCTCCCTCTAGCTCAGCCTTCTGCCTCTAACAAGGGCCCACAGGAGATGCCTAGGGAAAAGCACAGGAGAGAGCCAGCATAAAAACTCCCCCAGCCTTCAGAGGCTCGTGAGAAACACGAGACACCAACATCCTCTTCAATCATTTGCACTGCAGCCCTTCCTTCCAGCACCACAGTGTCTTACGGAGTTACCATGTCATGTTTGGAGCCCATAGAGCAGGGCCAGGGTGACAGTGGCAGGTAGAGACGTACGTGATTGATGGGGTCTTCTAGGTAGAGGATCCCGTTCTTGATGGAGTTGCTGATGTCGTTCTCTGAATACATTACAGATGTGGGTAACTCCTCATAAGCACTGCCCTCTGCCAGCTTCTTGTGCTGTGGGATGAGAGAGCAGGTTAGGCACCTCGAGGGGACCCAAAAAGCAGCATGGATATCGCAGTGAACAACCCTAAAACTCAAGGTCTGCTGCAGGGGGTTCCCCCACCCTAAAAAGTCCAAGGTAAGACCCACACCACAGAGATCATCAAATGGCACTAAAGCCCAGCCCCTTTCTTCCCAGAGGTGTTTCCCACAGCAGAAACAACATCATCTCCCAGGCTCTCAAGAAAGGCAGCACCCAGCTGATGAGCTCATTTCCCAGCTGCCCCTCTGAAGCAAGAGAGCCCTTTGTCTCCAATTGCTTTTAGCATCAGGTCTCCACTTACAACCCTGCACTGCCAACCAATCCCTTCCAGAGGGAAGCAGCTGCTGCCCTTGGTCCCACAACCTCACTCCATCTGCCCCCCATTCTCTTCACCTAGGGAAGGGAGTTCACCTTGATGAGAATCTTCCTCTTGAGCTGGTTTGGAGAGGGAAGGCCATCAGCAGAAATATCGACAGGTTTCGTCAAGAGCATGTCTCCAAAGACCTTCTTGAAATTCTGGGCCATATTCCTCTGCTGAGCAATGCTGCAGTGGTCCTCAATGGACAGGATGACAGGGAAACTAGGAGAAGGAAAAAGAGCTGTGAGAACCAGCATCGTGTCTGTATGGAACCAACGCTTTCTGAGCTCCATTTCAAAACCTGGCTTCTGTGCCCTCAAAGCGCAGTCTGCATTAAAAGCAACCTCTGCTGTCTGAAGCATCCAGCATCACCACCGTGCAGCAAGGTGTCAGTGTCCCATCGCTGCAGGCAAAGCATAGAGTGGAGAAGGACTGACAGAATACTGGGGTTTACACAAAGTCTTTCCTCCCACAACTTTTTACTGGAAGAAATCTCCCTTTAGCTGGGAGACACAACAACACACTTTCTTTCCACGGAAGCCTAGGCACGTTGTCTTGCACTGAATCATAAAGGTGAGCCTTCACTTTGTTACAGCCTTGGCTCTATCCTTTTTTTTGCCTTCCTGGCAGCTCTGCCAGTTGAAGTCCAGGTCTGTACTCACTCAGAAGTGACAAAGGCATGCTCCTTGATAGTGACCAAAACGTCAGAGAACTTGATCTTGGTGGTTAAGGTGTGTCCATGGTAGATGACCGGCATGCCATCAGGACCGTCCCAGCAATCCACTGAAAGAGATCACAGAACAAACTTAGCTCAAAGGCTGGAATACAGGTTGGATGTGGACATGAGATGGGCTGAACTAAGCACATCCAGGAACCACCCTGGATGGCCATGAAGAAGCGAGGTGAAAGTCAAGATCTTCCTGGGGGACCAAAAGCTCAGGCGTGTAAACCCTAGTCCCACAGAGCTAATGGCCTTGGCCCTTTCAGCAAATTGTGGTGACAATACTGACACTGACACGTCAACTTTCAGCTCTGCTGTCCATGCAAAGCTTTCCCAGCCACCACAAACTACTGTGATGGTGGAAACAGAAGCCCTGGCTCTGGGTACTCACATTCAATACAGCGGCATCCCATGCGCAGGCAGCGGGCATACGCCTCCAGCGAGGACTCGCTCGAGAACTGATCCCCCGTCAAGTACCTTTCACGTGAGAGAACATATCAACAAAACAACAGAGTGACAGCCTGGGACCTGAAAGGACAGTCCGTGCAGATGCGTGTGTTGCTGACAACATCCGAGCAAACTACTGATGGTTAAATGATGAGGGAGGACTCGGGCACCAAGAGGAAGGTCTCTGCTGTACCAGCTCCGGTTTGGAAAAATCTACTTGATCTATTCACTGGAACTGGGCAAAATCAGGAGAATCCCACCCTGGCACAGGGAAAGGGGACACTGAGAGTGACTGGGTGGAGAGAACCACCCCCTCGTCCTTACGTGTTGTGTGAGGAGGAGATCCAGTAATGGGAGAGGGGGTTGTTCATGTTCTCCGGACACACCATGTCCAGTTGCGAGTTCCAGATGCTGTTCTCTTTGGAAAACAGGAAGGTGAGAAACTGCTCAGGAAGAAACAGAAGTACATTAATGATGTGGAGGAGTCAGGTGCTGTGGTTTAGCATCACATACATCTCACCCTCTATGTCAGCAGCTACCACTGAGCAGGTAGCTATTTTCTAAGCTCAGCACAGGCTGTTTTCAGCTCTTCTTGCTTTGAAATGAGCCTTATATGCCTCAAAAGGGCATTAAGCTGAACACAGCCCCTTTCCTCCAAATTATCTGCCTGAGCAGCACTCCCAGCTGTACACATTCAGCACAAGAAGAGAGCCCAGAAATCATTCCCTTCATCACCCTGCTCTTGTGCAACCCACCATATTCGTCTCATACAGCAATGCAGCTTACAGGAGCCGAGATCCTTTAAGCAAGGCCACCCCGCAGTGAAGACAAGGACAGCAGAGCTGTCACACCACAGCACACTGCACTGGGGATGTCACACACTGCTCCACCACACTTCGTATATGCTAGTGTTAAGGTGTCTTACTTCATCCAGGGAGAAATAAGGCTCGTCGATCTCCCTTAAAGGGTCCCTCAGGAAGTTGAACATGAATTCCTGCACCTGAAGGGCATCTGCAGCCCAGAGCTCCTGCAAATCCCAAGAGAGACAAAAAAAAGGAACCATTTCAGAAAATATTATTCAAAACCACATACAGCTCATCCAACTAGAAGCTTTAACCATTAAGGAGGCAGTTTTTAAGGCAAGATCATCTATGCCAGGAACTGAACCATCAGCACAAATGCCAGATAGCACGCAACTGCAGAAATCTGCTCTTTCAAAGTGGTCTTCATTTTTGCAGTACCATGCATTTTTCTCTCTGATAGCTCCTTTACAGACATCTGCCAACCCTCCTCCTTCAGAAGCAGAAACCAACTTTGCTTCCTCTTGCTTCCCTCTCTCCCCAAGTGTTTTTCATTAGGCCAACAAAACAGATGTGTCCCTTCCCTGGTTAACTTCCCACTCGCTGCAGACCATGAGCACGGAGGTGGTGGTAGGAGGAGGGGGGTGCAAGGCAGGAGGCCCCATGGCTCTTTTACGAGGCATGGCAATGCTTTCACGAGCCATCCCTGTCCTCTTGGAGGAGGAGACCAGCAACAAGACAAGAGCCCAGAAAGAGGCAAAATAAAGGGTCTGCCCACTCTGCAAACGCTGTTTGGGCCTGCGAGCATGTCCGAGTGTACACGCTATGCTTGATGAATGACCCAAGATTGCTTTTAAATGGACAGATAAGCAATCAAATTGACCAGCTGCTCCTCAGGAGCAGCTGGGACCTCTGGAGCAGACAGGATGGACCATGATGCTTCAGCTGCTGCAAACCTTCAGTACTAGTGGAGGTTGCAGGATCAGGTAAATCACCACTGACCAGTTCCTCCCTCTTGGGACCTCCACCCCTCTCAGATCCTCTGCTCTTGATCCCTTTTCTGAATAGCATTGCCTGGCTGAGGCCAACTTTACCCCTCACATCATGTCCTCTCCAGGAAGAGTGTGTTCCAGCTGTGGCCACGCCAGGCAGGGCAGCCCAAGACCAAATCATCCATGGCAACGCTACCCTTGGAGTACCGGATCCCTACCAACACCGGTGCCTGCCCCTGGGCCTCTGTCAAGCTCACCCTCTGGTATTCAAGCAAGAACTTCTGCAACTCCATCAGCGACACCCTGAAGTGCTCAGACCTTTCTCCACCCCTGAAAGCAGAGAAAGAGAAGCTTCAGTCGCTTGTACAGCATATCATGACCAATTATTACAGTCATCATGCAAGATGCCATCTGCAGCCATCATGGCACACGCAAACAACACATGCCCTAAGCACGCAGAACTGCAAGAGCAAAGTGGGATGTGCAGAGAGAGCCAAGAAGGGCATGGCAACAAACACAAAGCAGCTGAGATCATATGTCTACATCCCAGAGTCGGGGACTGCTCCAGGAACAGCCTAGGATTCACACTGCCAAGGGTACGACAACATGAAACTCTGGTGAAGGGCAGCAAAAATCATCAGAGGGACTGATTTGTAAAAAAAAAAAAAAAAAAAAAAAAAATAGAGGGTCTGGCTTGTGCAAGTGTGAAAAGAACTATAATAAACAGGTGCAGGGCAGTCATGGAGTGATTGTAGACAGGACAGAGCTACAGGTATGCACAGCATGTGGACCCAAGGGGCAGGGCAAGGAATGAAGGAGGGAATCATTTGTAGCCAATTATCTCAACAGACTTCTCCATGACTGTAACAAGCCACAACAGACAGGGCCATGCTGGGGACTAACACCAACAAACCCAGAAACGGACTGGGCGGTGCTGGCTGCCCTGGGCAGAGGGATGAACCAGAACCAGATGGTCTGCTGAGGTTCCTGCCAACTCTCTTTCCTATGGTTATAGGAAAAAAAGAGGAAATCACAAGGAATTACCTGGACAAGATAACAAGTCTTTCACTCTTCAGCTTCCATGTCCAAATTCAGACTCTTTTTACCATGACTGATGTGCACAGGGCAAGGAAGGGCACAGCTAGCTATGGCACCGCAGGCACTGCCTGCAGTCTCTGGCACTGTGGCCAACCAGCACCAACCATGAGCATAACCTCTGGGAGATGGCTCAAAGCCTTGTTATTTCACATAACCCAACTAACTGGTTTTGGAGATGGCTGACCTGACCTGGATCTCAGTAGGATGCCTGGGAGAAAGAGAGCCCTTGCTGAGCCAAGCTGAAGAGTCTACAGCAAAGCTGCTTATTCAGAGAGCAAAAATACAAGCAGCATGGTGGCAAGCAAGAGGTGTGCAGCATGCCTCAGCCCCAACACACTGCTGCAGGCACCAAAGCAAGTTACAGAGCAAAAGAAAACAGCCCCTTCCCCAGTAAATACAGAGAACTATCCACCTGTCTAGGAATGGGACATCCATCTGCAAAAGAAGAAGCACAAGCATTAGGTTTGCACTGAATCTCACCAATGTACGTGAAAGCATAAATTGATCAAGAAGGTAACAGGGATAGCAAACTAGCACTGTGCAGCTCGGCTTCCCTTACAGCCATTGCTCATCTGCTGCCTGCACCCCCGAGCCCAAGCAGCCTCATGGCAACCAGCCCAAAGCAATAACTTCTTTACTCCCTGCCATCCCTGGCCCAGAGGCAGGAGACAAGAGCTATAAGCTAAGGGCAGCAGGGTTAAAAAGGCGATTAAGAGGGAATGCCCAGTAACAAATGTGGTCTCTCCCTCCCCTCCCTGGCCCTGGAGAATTCAGCTCTTACCATTTTCTGGGCGCTGAACATCAGGCTGCGGTAGAGCTGTGCAAACTGCCCATACGTGATATCCCCATTCCTCTGCTCCACGTCCTATGGCAAAAAAACCCAAGAGGTTTTACAGGGGCCACAGGCAACTCTGCATGGCCTGAGGAATGTCTCCTCCCACCAGGATTCCTGGGGGAAAAGGAGGAAGGCAAAGCCAAAACCCAGCCAGACTTTGCCTGCTACTTTGCCCATCTCTGCTTGGGCCAGTGGGACTTATAGTGCCCAGGACAGAGGCGCATCCTAAACCAAGTTACATGATCCCCCAAGCTCACCCACATAAAGGCATCACAGTGCTGGTTGAAAACTGGTATCATTTACTTGAATAGTTACAAAAGGATCATTTTATTTTTTGTTTGCAGAGAGCTTCTGAATTGTCTGGCAACTGCAAGACGCAAAGCATGCGCTCTCCTTCAGATACATTGCTCCTTGGCCTCGGAGTTCATTGCTGGTGGAAATGGATAGTTGCCACAAGATGACCCTTCTCCATTCCTGATGCTGGCAGCACTGGCCACCCTTCACCTGGTGGCAGTTGGATGCAGGACCTGGGATGTGGGACCAACTGGCCTTGCTGCCTGTCCTCCTGCACTCTACCCCACCGAGGCAAAGCCCTAGACTGGAACCAGGAGCAACGCAGGGAGCGGGGGAGGCAGGGTGGGGCGAAGAGAGGGTGCTGGCCACAAACAGGCCAGGGTGTGGCACCCAGTGGGAGCTGGCACCTCTTCAGTCTCTGCCGTGGGTGGGGGCCGTCCCGGGAAAAGCTGAGAGCCTCTGCAATATGCAAACCCACCATGGGAGTTTAACCACCACCAGATGTTGCTCAGAGGCAGGCAAAAGGCTGCTGAGGGTCTCCAGGGAGAAGGAGGAGAGTGGAGGGGTCACACACTCACCGTAAGTCTCTCCCGCAGGAACCTCATGTTGGGAACCCGGTAGTTAACCTGAGACAGCATGCTCTTCAGATCCTTGGCGGAGATCCTGGCTCAGCAGGGAAAAAGAAGGAAAACACATTCAGGAGCTCTGGGACAGATGGGTCTCACCCTGGGACTGGGATATGCCCAAAGGGACATCAGCTGTGACACACCAGGATGCTCATCCCTGGAAGGACACCAGAGTTGGGACCAAAGGCAGAACAGAAGAATATTTCCCACTCAGTTGAACTCTTGTGTGTACGCTGCATGTGGACAGGAATGACTAGGAGAAGCATTTTTCAAGTATCTGTGCCCCAACATGGATGTTGCGTGACCAAATCCCTTCCAAAATCCACTCCCTGGCCTTCAGAGGGAGCTGGAGGAGGGAAGGCTTTGCAATTGGTTTGGACCCAGCTAATTTTATCCTAAAGAGGGTAAAAAAGCCATTTTTGGGGCCTAGCCACAGGAACGTTGTGCCCAGCTGTGCTCCCTCAGCCACTGTCAGACACACCACTGGCACATGGTTGCCAGTGTGGCTGTCCTCCCTTTGAGGTCCTTCACACCAAATGTGTTGGTTCCTGCACTGGGGACAGCTCTGATGCCAACCCAAGCGGGCAGAGACTATCAGAAAGGAGCCCTGGGCCCCTCCTGCCTGCTCCGGATTGTTCCACCATGAGGCAATGGTCCTGCAGCAAGGAAAAACATGTATGTCTCCCACCTGCAGGATCTAAGAAACAGAGAGGTCTGTGTGCAATCATCTTCTGGCAGCTCATGCATTAAAAGCACGTCCTCCGAGTCCGCCCCAGCAATCACAGATGCTGCTTTTGCCCCCCACCGAGTGAGTGGGAGCCCAGGACCCTACAGGATACTGCCCATCCCACAAAGCATAAGGCAAATCTGACCCTGAGAATGCTTACAGCTTTGGGATGCAAATACAAATATGCCAGGAGGATGACCTGTACAGAGGCTTCAGTCCAGGTGCACGCAGTCATCGCCAGCATGAGGAGGGGCAATGTGAACTACATCTCTTACTTTCTTTCCTGAAAATGGGGTGATGTCAAGACACAGAAAAGAGGGATGGAGGGAGCTGCAAGCAGAAGGAGAAGCTGTCTGGTGTCAGGCACTGCAGAGACGATGGGATACAGAGAGCCCTTGTTTCTGGGCTCAGAGCCACAGGGAACTGGGATGCACGCACAGCCAGGGCAGGACCTGGCCCAGCTCCCTTGTAGTGCCCAAGGCCAGCACCCAGCCAGCCAAGGACCGTGCAGGCAGCATCCTGCCATTCACTGGCAGGACAGGAGACTTAAAACAAAGCTGGCAAACAACACCAGCCTCCTCTTCCCTCCTGTCTGTAAGAGCTACAGAGCCAGCAATGTGGTCCCAGCACCAGAAACAGATTTGGTATCTCCTCCCTGCATCTCTCCCTCCCCATCAGAGGTTCCCCTGGGGCACAGGTTGAGCATTTTGGGGAGAGGAGGTTGCCCTTTCCCTTCCCCAGTGCACCCAGCATCCATGGGCAGGTGCAGGGTGCTGCACAGACCCCAGGGCAAAGGGGTCCCAGCTATGGTACCCTAGGTGACAGGAAAGCAGGGATGTGGTGGGGAGCAAGCCAGGAGTGCGATGGTGGCTCATAAAAGATGCCCTCACACATCAAGGACCACAGCCTGCAGCAGCTCTCGTGGAAACCAAGATCATAGAATCATAGAATAACCAGGTTGGAAGAGACCCACTAGATCATCGAGTCCAACCATTCCTATCAAACACTAAACCATGCCCCTCAGCACCTCATCCACCCGTGCCTTAAACACCTCCAGGGAAGGTGACTCAACCCCCTCCCTGGGCAGCCTGTTCCAGTGCCCAATGACCCTTTCTGTGAAGAATTTTTTCCTAATGTCCAGCCTAAATCTCCCCTGGCGGAGCTTGAGGCCATTCCCTCTTGTCCTGTCCCCCGTCACTTGGGAGAAGAGGCCAGCACCCTCCTCTCTACAACCTCCTTTCAGGTAGTTGTAGAGAGCAATGAGGCCTCTCCTCAGCCTCCTCTTCTCCAGGCTAAACAAGATGGGACACCAAGAATCCCCGGGCCCACACAGCAGCAATCCTTCCTTTGGAAGAGGCTGAGACTGCAAAAAAACCTCTTCGAAAAAGAGCAGGAGGAGCTGCAGCAGCTGAACCAGCAGTGGGTATTGGGCTGGAGACCTGCCAGAGCTGGCATCCAGCTCTGGTGGCACTGGGCTGTTTCACAGGAAGCTGTTAGATCATGATGTGACGGCACCACGAGAGGTGAGGGCAAACCCTGTAAAAGCTGTGACCAGCATTTGACCAGCATGTTCCAGCATCTGGTAGGAGGATGTGGTATGGGAGGATTTTATTTGCTCTGTGTTATTAATAATGGTAAAGTGTTGGGGGCATTGGATAAACAGCATGGCCCTATTTTGAGGCTACAAAGTAAAACCCAAATAAACAAACTAATTCCTCCTGCAGAAGTTTTTTAAGGTTTCATGACAATCAGGCTAAAGGACAGATCCATCCCTCTCATAGGGGATACAAACACTTTTCCTCTGGCCCCCAGTGCCATAGTTCTGCTCCCAGCCCCAGGCAGCTCTCCTAGGCAGAGGTGAAACAGTCTCCTCCACAGCAGTTAGGAAAAAAACACCCAGCATCCTGTTATCCTCCTTTTTCCACCTAACCTCCCTTGGAAAAATAAATACCAGCAGCCAGTGAAAACAGCCAACATCTGCTGGTGTGCTGGAAGGTATGCACAGGCACCCAGCCGGGAGAAGGCGGAAAGGAAAGGGCTCTGGCACAGGAGCCTGGGATGCAGGGTACACAAACGCCAGGAACGACTTCTTTAGCTGCCAAAAACCTACCCATTCTGGAAAGGACCAAGGATGGTTTATAAAACCAGTGTTTTTAAAAAAAACACAACTCACTGTTCCCTTTTCAAACCCATTTCCAGGATGAGAAGCAAAAAAGAAGAGCCTCACAACACCAAAGTTAATGCTAAGACACCTCATAAGGGCGAAGATTTCATCAAAGAGATGTATGTGCCCATAACTGGTACACTCTGCTTTGCAGAAAACACACAGATGCTTGTAAAATGGCAAGACCCAGAATCTTTCCACGCTCCCCCTCCATTGCTGTTTTGCTTCTTTCGCTGCCTGGGCTGGAACAGCAGCTCCTCTAATTAAGTGGTTTGTACTGAAACCTCTCCCCTTGGTTGACAGGTGAGGAATATATAGTATTTTGCTGCCTTAATTCTAAATGCCAACAGAAAGATGATATTAAGAAAAAAAAAACAGGAGACATACAACAAGATGTCTTTTAGCTTTGCTGACCATACCTCAGGTAGACAAATCTGTACATGCAATCTCTTTTGTTCTATCGGGATGCCATTTCAATGGATTTACTCTATAACCAGGTGAGAAAAAAAGACCAATTTTTTCTATTTCCCCTGCACTCATGCTTCAAAACCCCCACGCAGCCAGCCCAGCCCTTACCTCAGTGCTCTGCATTGGTGAATTACACTCCGTCACCACTGAAAACCAGTACACTGTGTATAGAACCCAAGCCTGGATTTGAAAGGTGTGTGCCATATGCAGAGCAGCTGCAACAGATTAAAGGCACCCCTCCTTCCTTTTGAGCCTTTGTGAGGACTTATCCCTCCTCCGCAAAATCCCCATGCACCCAACAGTATTCTCATCATGCTACAATACAAATCATTGTAAAGGCAAAGACGTCCAATCCAGCAAGATTCCCCCCATGCAACACACTCCTCTGAGATGCAAACAGGCTGAATTTAACCCTCGGCTGCCTGACAGCAGGGCCGGCTGCCTGTCCTGGCTGTCAGAGGCAGCACGCTGCAGGTGGAAGGGAGGGAGAGGACCTGCTCGCATCTCCTGATGAGCACCAAGCAGTGATTTTCACCTGCTGATCCACAGGACTGACCTGTCTGACTGCAGTCACTGCTGACACAGGCAGACAGGTGAGTGTCTTGGCAGGAGCTTGCTGCAAGGATAAGAAGGATTCCAGGGCTCAGGGTGAAACGTGGAAATCGGAAGCAGCGTGAGCTCAATGGCATCAGCAAGGACCAAGCAGAGGATTCTCTGGATCTGCCTGATGCTCTGCAGGGAGCCCTGTCTGAGCACATAAAGGAGGCAGATAGGGCTGGGTGCTCCACAGTAGCCAGGAGGCATGAACTAATGTGTGAGCATTGCCTCCAGCACTGCCCTCTCCAGAGCAGGACTGGAGGAATCCTCCTACCCCAGGGGAGCACAGTAATGCAGAAATCAGTGCTGAAAGGTTAAGGGGCTCAGTTAACATTACAGGGAAAAAGGGTGTCCCAGAGATGAAAGGAGGTGAGTAACAGCACCTTGGGAAGAGGAGACTGGCAGCAAGCAGGCTACAGCAGCGGCAGCAGAAAGCAGAGGGTGGTGGAACTGGAACTTGCCTCCTCAGCAGGGAATGTCCCTTCCTTTATCCTTTCATGATGGAGCATGGCTAATTCCCCTCCTTTATCTCCTCATGATGGGTCCAAGCATGACATTTCACCTGCTAGGACATCACCGAGCATTCACCCAAGAACTCCTCAAGTAGTGGCCCTGCCCATCAGCCTAGAAGCCAGACAGTGGGATGATTCATGGCCTCATGGAGCAGAATAAACCAACTCAACCCAGTTCAGCCCCAACAGGGTGGCCAGAGCTGCCTTTGGCTCCTTGGTGTCTGCTTCCTCCAATGATGCCAGCTGAACATGAAGATGTAGCTATGGGGTCTCAAGTTGTGACTGGGTATTTGGACTTGAATTAAAATTCCTTGGAAATGAAAATAAAAAACTTAAAGAACCCAACAAAAAATCCAAAGCAAAGGCTGGGGTTTCAAGTCAAAGGTAAATCCTTCCAGCTCAAACCCTTCTGTGAATATGCAAGTCTGTGCAAGTAAAATTCCCTCTTCTTACCTGTCTTCCCGGTTGCGATCCAGCGAGTAGAACTGCTTCCGGAGCCACCTAAATGGAAGGCAGAATCACATACACACACACTTAGCCCCATCTCCTCAACAAGCCCGTTTGGTTTGGTGTTGTCACTGGAAAACGCTCAATGCCTTGAGAATGCTCCCACCAGTAAACTCAGCTCTACGGCCCTTTCCAGAGGCAGCCTACCCTATTTTGATGCAGGCAACCTGCCCCCCTTCAGAGCTGTCTCTGCCTGAAAGCGAGCCCACAGGATGCACATACAGAAAAACATCTCTTTTGCAGTAAAGCTCCTTTTCCCTGCATTTGAGATCAGACTCTGGCTACAGACGATGTAGCACAGCAGGTCAGTGGGATGAAGCCTTTTGAGTGCAGAGCCAGGAGGGCCAGGTCAGCAGGGCTCAGAGATGGAACGAGATGTTGTCAGTGTGCTCACCTTCTTCTGTCAAAAAAGAACAGAAGAGGGGAAAAAAAAAGAAAACAAGCGCAGGACAAGGACAAGAACAAGTTGCTCACCTTTCAATCTGCAGCGGGGTGGGAGCCCTCAGAGTGTCTGCCACCAGCCAGTTCAGCCCCTTGATCCACATATTGACCTCGTCCTCGGAAGTGGCTGTGGAGAGTGCACAGGAGAAATGGGAAGAAGGAGTTTATGCAGCAGCTGATCACCAACACAAAACCACTTGGGAGTATCCTCAGCATCTTACAGCCCCTATTCCTTCTTTCACCTCCCTTCTGACAAAAGATTCCTCCTGTCCAGATGCTCTGGCCAACTTCTTTCCCTGCTGAGCTCCTGCTTCCCTGCCATGGGATGCATATGGCTAGCTGGACCCCTCACCCCTGTGCATCATAGAATCATAGAATAACCAGGTTGGAATCACAGAATCACAGAATAACCAGGTTGGAAGAGACCCACCGGATCATCGAGTCCAACCGTTCCCATCAAACACTAAACCATATCCCTCAGCACCTCATCCACCCGTGCCTTAAACAACTCCAGGGAAGGTGACTCAACCACCTCCCTGGGCAGCCTGTTCTAGTGCCCACTGACCCCTCACCCCTGTGCATCATAGAATCATAGAATAACCAGGTTGGAATCACAGAATCACAGAATAACCAGGTTGGAAGAGACCCACCGGATCATCGAGTCCAACCATTCCTGTCAAACACTAAACCATGCCCCTTAGCACCTCGTCCATCCATGCCTTAAACACCTCCAGGGAAGGTGAATCAACCCCCTCCCTGGGCAGCCTCTGCCAGTGCCCAATGACCCTTTCTGTGAAGAATTTTTTCCTAATGTCCAGCCTAAATCTCCCCTGGTGGAGCTTGAGGCCATTACCTCTCGTCCTGTCCCCTGTCTCTTGGGAGAAGAGCCCTGCTCCCTCCTCTCCACAACCTCCTTGCAGGTAGTTGGAGAGAGCAATGAGGTCTCCCCTCAGCCTCCTCTTCTCCAGGCTAAACAACTCCAGCTCTCTCAGCCGTTCCTCATAAGGCCTGTTCTCCAGCCCCTCACCAGCTTCGTTGCTCTTCTCTGGACTCGCTCCAGAGCCTCAACATCCTTCTTGTGGTGAGGGGCCCAGAACTGAACACAGCATTCAAGAAGCGGTCTCACCAGTGCAGAATACAGAGGGAAAATAACCTCCCTGGACCTGCTGGTCACTCCATTTCTGATACAAGCCATGTTCTGTCAATCCCTCTGTCAATCATGCTCTGTCCTTCCTTCAGTTCCCGAAAGCTGTGGGTTATCTTACTCCCCAAGCAGCAATGTTCTAACTGTCTTGGGTCATGGGTCAGCACCTCCTTGGGAACACGTGCCAGCTCCTCAACAAGGTCCCTGTCAGCAGCTCCATCCTTTCTGAGGGCAGAGTTGCCAGCTCTGTCCCTGTGTCCTGACAGAAGGCAGATTTGCAATGGACATTAAGGAGTCAGCACAACTGCCTCCATCAGCGTTCATCTACATGAGTTAAAACAAGACACAAGACTGCATAGTTCTAGTAGAAAAAGATAACGTCCATCAGCTGAACTGCAGCCAGTAGTTATGAACCTGTGCTCCATCCGAATAGGAGGAGACTCCGCAGCATAAAACTCCCCTCTTTCAATAGCAAAACATAAGGCTGGATGCTCCAAGTCCAGCTTAAGTCAACAGAGAAGGTGTTGAGGAAAGCCGAGACCAACAGCTTAGAGGCTCCATGGCTTTATGAGTTACTGCTTGTCACCAGCAGCAGCTTGCAGTGTGTTCTCACTCAGAATTGCCAAGCTGAAGCGAGTGAGATTTTACCACTTCATGGGTGGGGCCAGTTACCACAACACAGCTGATGAACGCCAACACACCAGCCCAAGACAAAACACACGATTTCAAGCACACATTTGAACTACAAGCCTGACTTCTGAGTTTTCTGGGTTAACTGACTTAACCAGGGGCTGAATGTGTACCCTTCTGGGAACCAGTGCCATCTTCTTCCAAAGAAGGTGTGGTGAAAAGAACATCTGCTCAGTGGTATGTACCAGCTCACTCGTGGAAGGATGCATGGGAAGTTTGGGTCCTGTGGTGATGAGGTACCTGTCCAACCCTGCCTGGCACAGCCCCAGAACCACAAGTGCTTTACCTTGCAAGCTGAGGGTCTTTAGCCGGAATTCTGTGCCATAGAGAACAACAAAGCAGTGAGATTGGTCGAGTCGGAAGCATGGATCCTCCTGGTACCGGTCAAAGTCACGTGAGTTTTTTCCTGGACGAATCTCTTTGATTTCACGAATATCCACTACGAGAGAAAAGGAAAACACAAGGGTGGCTCAGAGAATAGCTTGAAATTCCCATGAAGATGAAGAAGGAAGAGCATGGATGAAGTGGGTTTAATATCTGAGGAGCTGGATGACTACCCAGCACATGATGGCAGACGCAGGTATGCCTGCGGTGCTGGGCTACCAGGCTCTGAACTGCAAACTGTGTTTCCCTGGCTATGCTGAAAAATGAGGATGGGATGGCCTTCCTGGCCTGGGCAGGCTCCTGTATGAGGATGGTGCCTTGTAGAGGATTTACTGCACTCGGGCAACAAGTGAACCACCACAGCAGCCTCTCAGTCCTCTCCTGCCACCACCAACAGCATGGGCTGAAGAGGCAAGCTGCACCCAGAGCTCTGGCACAGCATGGCCGCAGGTGCCCAGGTCTTCCCAGAGAAGTTGCCCACACTTCTCAGCTTTGACAAGCCCTTCAAGTGCCCCAGCTTGTTCTTCAACCTTTCAAAGCAGCACAGAGACTGCTCATCTTGCACTCCTCTCTTGCTGTGCGTATGTGGTTGTGTACACACACGCGCCTCTGAGCACAGCCCCTTCTTACCAGTTCCCTAGGAAGCCTCCCAAGTCACCATCCTGCTCTTTACCTGTGTCCCCCAAGAACAGCTGGATGTCTCACCCACAGTGATCCCCAGGCACAATGAGCGGAGGGCAGTACTACTACTACTACTACTACTACTACTACTACCAGCTCCTTCCCTCTTTAGCTTCACACCTCATGTTTTCTCCTTCATCCACCCAACATAGATCTGCAAACTGCACTGAGAACAGCCAAATCTCCAGATTATCTGAACTACAGACACCACCAGGGAGGTCTGGTATCAAAAAGCTAAACATACACGAGGTGCTGGTCAGAACTGGAGCTGAGAGAGGTGGGATAACAGCTCAGGGCTTCCACCTCTCACACTTTTGTACTGCACATGTAAAAAGGGCCCCATGGACTTAATTTTAAAAATCCTACCTTCTCTTTGCACCTGTGGCGACAGCAGAGAAGGTTATTGTGGGGGGTGAGCCCTGATTGCAGAGGAAAGCTCAAAAAGTTGCATCTCTTGCCAGACGGGAAACCGCAGGGTCCCCGCTCATGAAGCTGGTAACCCAGCTGCACAGTGTGCTACCCCAGTCAGGGCTGGTGACTCCAGGGAGCCGTGCTTGCATTTATTACCTTCACACACATTTGTAATGTCAATGAGCTTCCTCCAGGGAATGGTCAAAGAGGGCAAGATGAAACGCCATGGTCAAATGAGCCCCTCAGATGTTGTCCATCAGAAGATGGCTACAGCAGGCAGTAGCATCACCATCACACCAGGCTTCTGGGACACTGGGACAGCACTGTCCTGTGGATATTCCTTAGGTGTCACATCCCAGCAGCTGTCCCCAGGAGGCCAATCCAAAGTTAATCAAGCATAAGGTAGAAGCGTGACCATAAGGGACAGCCCAGGGTGGTGAAAGCCGACCCGGGCACATCCTGGCAACCAATGGCAGGGCAAATCCAGGCGTGGGAATGGCAAGGAGGCAGACGGGGGTGGTGAATCTGATGGTGCATCTACATCATCATCCTGGCAGCTCTGGCTGTGGCTCGTGAAGAAGAGGAGCAGATAACTCCAACCAGCTACCTCAGAGCTGTGCCCCTCTGCAAAGGGCAGCTGTGAGCACACCAGACCATTAAATGCCAAGCAAGGAGGATTTGAAGAGACGCGGGTAAGAGAATGTCTTGCAGACACTGTCCCCAGAGGAAATTCTGGGAAAGAACTCTCATTACCATGAAACAAAGAGAAAATAGCAACAGCAACAAGGGAAAAAAAACCCCACCAAAATCCAAAACCCAAGAATCTTTGCTTCCTGGAAAAATAGTTTTTAAAATGCTCAGGGGAATCAAATAACAACATTTCTGAGTCACGTTTCCAGAGCAGATGATGCTTCTGAGCAATGCGGGATGGAGATTAGTGCAAACCTGGCATGTAATTCATCCCAATTAAACTCCACTTACTGCACTCACTGTGGATCAACTCGCCTATCATTTCAATTTACTGCAGTTTAAAACTAGACAGAAATGTGACCTGCTCATCACCCGCAGCAGCAGCTGACAGCACTGAACTGCATCGCGAGAGATGGTGCTCGCTCCGAACAAACACCATGGCAAGCCAGACACATTGCTTGACTTCCTGGAGACTCGCAAACCCTACATGAGGAACGTGGGATCCTGTCTTGGCAGGATACACCGTGCAGCACTGTGGGTGTGCAGCTGGAGATGATGGCAGCCTGTGCATTGCCAACACAGCACGTATCCAGATCGACCACTGCAATAACCTCCTAAAGGTTAACAACAAGGGCCAAGTGCACAGAAAGATCCAACTCCTTGGGGCTGCAGAGGGAAGACAGACAACCTCTCTAAAATAAGCAAAGGTGTGACTTTTTAAGGCATCACCTACCCTTTGGAAATTAGCTGGCTAGAAGTTCAAACGTTAGTGTGCCCTGCCATAACCTGCCCATGTGCTCACATCCTTAGTGACACAGCATGTGATTTTAGCCCTTAAAACACGTATCACAGTTAGGGTCCTTGCATCTAGGACATGCACAGCGGGGCTAGAGACTGTTCCTGCCTTTGAAGGATGCAGGGCTTGACCAACACAGTGGGAAAGAATCAGCAGCCAGGGCTTCGTGGTAGCTCACCAGACAATAACTACTGAAGGAAGGTGCGAAAATATTACTAGCCTTCCTTTGCATCGCGCTGCAAGCACCTTGTCTCTGCGCTGGGATGCTGCAGTGTGCTAACCATGCCCTGCACTCATCTCTCATAGCACAGAGCATCAGTGGGCTGGTAAGTAAGTAGTAAGGCATAGTTATAGTTATAAATTGCATACCTAAAATACATGCAATGGTGAGAGGCCTGGAGCAAGTGAGGTGCTTTTTGAACACAGAAGCACGCAGGGAATTCCTAAGGCGAAGGGCAGCCTCTGCAAGGACAAAAGCCTCCAGCCCACACATGCTTGCAGCTGCTTGCTCATCTCTCTCATCCTCCCAAACATGCCTGTGTGCACCGGGGAGAAGGCAGTTTAGGGTTTGGTTTGTGCAGCCCTCTTCTTGCCAAAGAGCAATAAGAGCAGCGTCTTGAACCACGCCGACTAGTGATTCAAATACCTTCCCGGCCCCCTTGCAGCATGGAAAGAAATGACTGCTATTAGGAAGCACAGCAAGCACAAATGCCATCAGCCTATCCAAACGAGTGCGAAATGCTGCATCCCTGCACCAGACCCTGTCTCCATCCCACCGCAGGTCCTCCTTCCAGCACCCTCTGCCAGCACGTGGCCAGGAACCTCTGTGCACAGAAGAAGGGAGAGATGAAGGCACCTTGCTATAGCTCAGGTCTCACTGGGGTTTTCTCTCACCGATTTTGTTCGTGTCAGCTTGGCAATTGCTGCTGCGCCTGGAGGTAACCCCAGCTTTGCACAGCACCAGCCAGGGCCCGCAGCCGCAGGAGCGCACAGCTGAGCAGTGCAAAACCTGCTTCGGGTGGGTTTTGCAGCCCAGACTGAGCACTGCTCAACCTCAGTTTTGCTACCAGCAGAAAGGCTGCAGGCAAGCTTGAGACCAGCTTATGGGCCCGCATGCAACGAAGGCAGAGCCTACCAGCCCCATCTCCCCTTGCCATCCTTTCTCTCACACCAACTCCTCTCTCTCTCATCTGGGTGCCTATCTCCCCATTCTCCTGCCCGTCCCTACCACAGCCAGACAATAAACCAAACTCCAACCCATAACTATTTCCACCATGGCATGCAAGAGCCCCAAGTCAAACACAGCAAATCTCCGCACACCCCAGCCACCCTCCTGCCGTAAACAGGAAACCCAGCACCTGCAGCAGCCTCCCTGCCCTCCCAGGCTTGGGCCACCTTTGCCTTTTAATCCTCCCCAGCCTGCTCCCACCGTGGTTGCTGCAGTAAGTGCTATTGGCTGCTGATCCCACGCACTTGGATCTGCTCACCAGCCCTGTGGCTTTGCAAACCTGCAGGGAGGGATGTGGGGGGAGCCCAGACCCCCCAGGGTAGGCAGGGGAACCTGGCAGCCAGCCTTGAGCAGGGAGAGGAAATTAAAACAGAGACGGCAGATGAGTGGCGGCGAGCTGGAAGTACAGCAGAGGTTCTCCATGAGTGCAGTGAATGGAGAACTGCTGAGGCAGGCTGGAAATGCTGACTAACCACCACTCCACCACATTTAGCACCAGCAAGCTCCCCAGGTGAGTGGTAGTATGGACTCTGTGACAGCAGCTCAATGTGTCCCACCATGGGTCTTGTACCTTGGGTCCTTGCTGGGAAAGATTTACCTGGGATGCAGACAAAGACTAGGGGATGAGCATCTATCTGGGAGGGCCCCACAGGTCATATGCCTGCTTGGGCAGAGGAACAAGCGGCAGGTGATCCAGGATGAACTCTTCAAAGATAAGTATCCTGTCACCACGGTGAGCCACATCTCCTCCTCCCCAAGCCACACTCTCCCAGAGCGTTCTGTGGAAGGCAGCAGCTGCTGCAGAAAGCAGAAACTGGTCTTCATCCCATCGTGTCAGTGGCAAGAGGAGAAAGACCTTGGTGCCACAGTGATGAGATGTCTCAGAGCTGGGATCAGCAGCAAGCAGGGACAGGTGAGCAGTGAATGAGATGGAAGGCTTGGAGTATGCTGGCTACCCTCCAGCCCTCCCAGGAGGGCGTGCAGGCAGCAGCCAGGAGAAGCTTTGGGAAGGAGGCAGCAAAGCCCATCCAGCCCAGAGATGCTCCGAGCTCCTCACACAGTTCCACGTTGACAGCTGACCTGTGTCACAGCCACACAAACAAGTTGTGCTCTTCACAGCCTCCTAAACATGCCCCCCAGCCTTGAAGCAGCAGAAAGGCCTGGCCCTTCACTTGCCTCCACCATTTACAAAAGACACGGTCACATTTCTGGGCAAAAAGCCTTTGCTTCAGCAGGAGTGGGCTGCATCAGAAAGAAGAAGCCGACCCCAGATCCACCCCCCGCACCATTCAAGAGAAAAAACAACAACACAACAAATTACCCTCTGGTTACATGAAAACCAGATCCACCCTGAAAGTTATATAAAACTGAAACTTCATCCAAGCCTCATTTAACCACTGATGGATAGGGTGTTGTAACGTGTGAGGATAAAGGCATCCCGGAACGGGCCTCGGGGGTTGCAAAATCTCCACCTCCAGAGGATTTTTGGAAAGACATAAAACTGATTAAATAAATAAATAAATAAAAGCTAACAAAAAAAAAAAAGGGTTTAGCCCAGTTTACCTTCCAGGATGGATTTATCTGGGACAATCTCCAAGGAAACACCCACCCCCTCAGCAAGCAGTGAATGCAGTGTCTCTCCCTGGGGACAAACAGTGCCCACAGCCACATCGTCACTCCCAGTCCAGCTTGACCTCAGCTGGCTAACATGGACTGATCCTGCACCCAGGCAGCGGAAAAGCCTCCAGGCTACTCACTCTGGCAAAGAAATAGAGGTTTGGTTTTCTTTTAACAAAAAAGGAAAGGTCTCCTGCTATTTAACATCATGGATCCCACTAAACACAACCCTGTGATCATCCCTAGACTTCCCATCACTGGATGGGGTGCTGGGTGGTCAGGACCCGGGAAAGGCTGCTGAGGGAGAAAGGGAAAACAAAGACACAGCTCATAAGTGCACGTGGGTAAAAATAAGAGACATTTACTAGGCAACAGCACGGAGAATAAAGTAGCACCACCTCCCTCAATATTTCAGTGGAAGTCCCCTGAAATGGATATTCAGGCCAGCACTAGAGATCAAGAGTTGCAGAAGTCTAGCGTTCACCAGCTGGTTTATCACCTCGCGAGCAACTCTGCCCAGCCCGGGGCTGCTCCGCACCTACTCAACACTTTGGATTTGCTGACTGCAACCAAATACCACTCAGCAACAGAAAAAAAACCCATCCCCAACCAAAAATCCCCCATGATTTCAGGGGAACAGTCGAGCGTGCACTAAGTGCTTTGCTGGACAGGGGCCAGAGCCTTCAGCACACCTCGCAGTCTGGAGCCCGGTCGCCTGCCCTTCACTGTTTATCAAGCCCCTTTCCGCCTGCAAAGCTCTGGGTGAGCCTGGCTTTTGTCCTTGCACAGACCCATCCCCGCGACCACCCAGGCTGCCGGAGGAACAGGGCAGACAGTAACTGAGCTTGTGTTTGGCTGGATTGCAAAAATTAACATAGCTCTTACAAAACACACATTGCACCCCTAAGGAATGCAAAACTGGGGGTCCTGCACTCTACATCCCATCCATAAGAAGGAAAGTGGTAACCCCAACCCATAAAAAACCTATTTCAGAGGGAAGAGCCATGCACCTCTCATTAGTATACATTTTCAAGTGATGATAGCTCAACCTCTCAACTCTACAAGCTTCCCTTAATCGATGAGACTAAGGCAGAGAGAGTAAGAGAGAATGAAACATCTCTGCAGAGACGCAACGATGGGGTTACCGCATCCTCCTGCTGGCCACACTCGCTGCTGTGCCTGCCATCAGCGTTGCTGAGCATCAGCTATCAAGTTTCTGAAGGACAATCCCATGCCATTAACAGATGGCTTATCCAGACAGGACAAGAAGAAACCAGCTGAGGCCTTTAATTTGACCTTACTAATATTTTGGAGGGCAGGAGGCATGGCTGAGGCATCCATGGAGGCCAACATAAACACCAACGCAGCAGCGCCCTGTGCCCCAGTGAATTCCTCATCCTCTATGAACTAAAAATGGCCATACTGCCATTTTAGAGAGGCACCAAAATCCCTATAAAAAACCCTTTCATGCCCAGCACTGTCCCAGGTAAGGAGGCAGCCACCATGGTGCTCAGGGCCCACTGGGTCCCGCTGCTCCTGATGCTTCAATGTGCAGGTACCTCTCCTGCCTCAGGAGAAGATCCAGGTAAATACGTTTTCCCCTCCAGACTCACCTCAGTTGTGTCTCAGGTTGCTCATCTGCTACCTGCATCAAACAGCATTTTTTGCTCCAAACCACTGCATTTTGCTATGAAGTGACTGTTGTATAAGCTCTACCCAAGAAACAACAACATCCACAAAGAGAGTGCCTTGGGAGGGAAGACACTGGGAAAAAAAACAGCTCACTGGGCTGGAGGTGGGACAACAGGGAGCTCCCATTAGCCAGGATGACTGGGACTAGCCTGGATCCTGACTCAGATCCTGGCTCACCTCTAAATGATCTCCGTCAGTCAGTGTGGAGCAGAAGGATTTGACACGAAGCTTAAATGCTGCCCAGGGAACCTGCAGCTCTGCCCAGGCACCAGCAGCATGCACCGTGCAGCCCACGCAGGGCACGCAGGGACGCGCTGGCTGCTCTGCACGGCTTGCTCTGCGGGCACCAGTGTTTCCTGCCTGCACCTCCAGCTGCCGCTGCCTCCGTTGCACCCCTGAGCCACATGTTCTGTGACTTCTGAGCTCCAGTTCCTCCCTCCCCTGTGCCCACCAAATCCTTATCAACTGCAGAGGAAACTAGAGGAGATGCGCAGGGAGATTAGGAGACACTAAGCAGCTATATTGCTCTGTGGGTCAGAGGAGAGGAAGCAAGGAACCACCTTTTCCACCTTCACCATGCAGGACATGGAAGCACATTTCCATCCCAAATAAAAGCAGAGCTACTCTGGGTAGGGCAAGGCCCAGTTTTCACTTGCATGGACACTGCCCTGAAGAAGTCCATGCCCCTTCCCCAGACAAAATAAGGCTGGCAACAGGCTGGAAAGACACCCTTCAGTCATCAGCCTGGTCCGAGAAGCACAAGCTTCCACTGACTCAAATGGAAAGGGGAAGCTCAGCACTGGTGTCTCTGGACAGACGATCTGTCTAGGGATGGCTCCTTAAACCACTCCCAAGGTGACCTTTTTCCTTCGTAGCATCAAGGGCTCCATCCCTCTCAGCCCTGCCTGGGTGAAAAATGTAATGACCTTACAGGAGCACAACAAAACAGTGGGAGGATGGGGGAAGCTGAAGATCTGCAACTGGCTCCTCCAGCCTGCCTCTCCCACTCTCCCTCCCTCTCAGGCAGACACACAGTGCTAAGGAAATCCGAGAGGTGCTGCAAAGGGCAAGGATCGATGGAGGAACCCAATACGTTGCTGCATCTCTGCACAGAAGGGGGTGAGATGCTCAAGGAAGCTGCTTCTTTGGCAGGTGTCCCCACAAAAGGGGGTCCAACAGCAAGCACTTCTGTGCATCTTCTCTGCGTTCCTCTCCTTGAGCTTACACGGTTGCTGATGTCCCCAGACTCTCTTACAACCACCAGCTAGAGGACTCCTACCCACTGCAGCACTACCTGGGAAAGGAAGGCGATGGCACCAAGCAGACTGGCAAAAAACAAGCAGGAGAGAAGGGCAGCCATGGCAATCCAGCATTTCCCAAGTGCACCAAGCAGCCAAAGGCACATCTCACAGCCTGACAGCCAGCAGCTTGGCAAGGAGAATGAAGAAGTCCTGGCAGAGGTGGATCTGGGGACCTGGGTGTCCAACAGCAGCAAGCTGTTGGAGCTCTTGAGATTTTTTGCACTCAACAAAGGTGCTTTCTTGGCTTTTTCATGCCCAGAAAGTCATGCCCTGTCACAAAGCAAATGGAGACAAGAGTGATCACACACTGTCCCCAGGACAGGGCACAAAAACAAGGAGTGAAAAGGATAGAAAAGATTTGTCACACTGCCAGCAAATGCCAGTGATGTTCAGATGCCATGACTCAGTTTTCATAGATACATAAAAATAGTTTGGGTTGGAAGGGACCTTAAAGATCATCTAGTTCCAACCCCCCTGCAGTGAGCAGGGACATCCCACTAGATCAGGCGAGTTTTCATCCATTCTGCCAAACAATGCAATCAAGTTTCCGTGACAGCGATTTAACAGCAAAGATGAGTGCTGGCCAGGACATTCAGTGTCTTGTTCCTGTCTCTACCAGGACTTGAGCTCTTCAGTGTCAGGGTAAAGTCGGGAAAAGAACAACGGCATAAAGATCCCATCTGCTGCTGAGCCATTTGAGGTCACCACAACCGCCTGACCTCTTCCCCCACCACACTCAACTCAAAAGCTGTTTTGAGACAGCAAGAACTGAGCATTCACCAAAGCACAGATGTGATTTCCAGATGTGTACCCTCCCCCAGACCTCCTTGTGTGTCGTTATCTGCAGGAGAGGCCTCAGAGGGCTGCACCATCTCCACCAATAATGCAAGGAGTAGCTGAGGCACCTCCTCATGTCACCTCCTCCTCCTTGGACTCTCCACATAAGTCTTTTCCACCCACCACACTGAGTGGCTGCTTGGTGAACTCGAACTTGCTCTGTCCCAAAGTGATGAAATATGGAAACAATTAATCTTCTCTTCCCTTTTCATTAGTTTTGCCCTATCTACACATAACATCGTGGGACCACTGATAGTGCTGGCTTCACCTTCCATCACCATTAGCAAGAGTATGGTTGATAACCAGTCACTGGCATCTTCTCACAGCACCATCCAACCGAAGATCTCCAGACGCTAAGCAGATACTACCTAAGCCCCACACTGCCCCAGGAGACACTATCTTCAGTTTACATGGGAGAAGCGGGGACTCTTTCCTTTACCACTTGGGTTTGGTTTTTCTTAATGACCTCACCTAGGATTTATCTGGTCCCCAGAACAGGAGATGATCTGCTTGCACACCAACCTTCTCCATGGTTCATACCAAACCTGATGTGCCAATGCTCAAAAATGTCACATCCTCATCTCTAAGCCTTTTCATAACCTGCTGCGACCCTGGGTCGCTTGGGACTACAGGGACCATAGTCCAGCTAGCAGTGAGACCCTGAGAACAGACTGACACAAGGCATTACATGACAAACGAGACACTGAAGATGAAATAAGAAAAAAAAACCAAAAAAACAACAAAAAAAACAACAAACATTTTTGCTGCTTTGCTGAGACATGAAGGCGAGTCCCAGAAGAGCCAACTCCCTGCTACCCAGCAAGCCTGCAGAGCCCAGCACAACTCAGGGTCTGCTCTGGGCCTCAGGACAGCTTTTTGGTCCTCTGAAGTTGAGAAGAGCTGTGAGCTGGCAAGGATTAGTAGGACAAGGACTGCAGGCTCATAGGAGAGAAAGGTAGCCAAAGCACCTCAGGGTCCTGGCCAGAGGAACCAGAGGGGGTGAGTGATACATGCAGGACAGGGACTAGCAGAGGCACCTGAGTACGGCCGCTTAGAGAGATGAGACAGCAGGCTCTCTGCTTCTGCTCTGATGCAGCCCACAAGCACGAGAGCCTTGCCTTTTGCTCATGCCGAGAAGGACCATGTCAGGAGGTGCCCAAAAGCTCAGCAAACAAACCAAGCCATTCCCCAACCTACCTCTCCACCAGCTGGAAATCAGATTTATGTGGCACAGATGTACAGGGCAGGGGGCCAAGGGGCTTAAAGCCCTCTTGAACATGCCATATTCCAAACACGGTTGAGTACTTGCCCTCATACACCCCCATTATGTTACCTGGCCTGTCTTACAGGCTGCCAGGGTGAGGAGGAGGGATGAAGGATGCTCTAGCACACGCAGGAGGGATGTCCTTTAATCACCACATCACCCAGCACTTCTGGGAGCAAGTAAACAGGAAAAAGACTCTCAAGCAGCTGCTCTATCCAGCATCCCCATGGGCCACAGCCTGCTGCAACAGCCTTCCTTGACGTACCCTCTTGTGCTGGCCTCTTCTCCCAAGTGACAGGGGACAGGACAAGAGGGAATGGCCTCAAGCTCTGCCAGGGGAGGTTTAGGCTGGACATTAGGAAAAAATTTTTCACAGAAAGGGTCATTGGGCACTGGAACAGGCTGCCCAGGGAGGGGGTTGAGTCACCTTCCCTGGAGGGGTTTAAGGGACAGGTGGATGAGGTGCTAAGGGGCATGGTTTAGTGTTTGATAAGAATGGTTGGACTCGGTGATCCGGTGGGTCTCTTCCAACCTGGTGATTCTATGATTCTATGATTCTCTTGGTGATGACTTCCAACCCTGGCCAGTTCGATCCTAGCATGGATAGATACTCAGATGGAGCAGGATGGGTCCCCGCACAATACAAACCCAGGAGGAGAGGAGCAAGGCACACTGCAAGCTCTAGCGAAGATGGAGAGTAGGATGCTGCTGTGTTAGAGCAGCTCGAGGTGTCAGGAGGCAGTACAGCAGCCACAGCATCACTGTGTGCTGCCCAGAGCACAGCAGCCCTTCAGCACTCAGCCCTCCATGCACCACGATTCCAGCAGCACAGTGGGACAGATGACATCACGGTAACCCTGCTTCTGGCTCCTGTGTGATGGGTTTTGAAGCTAGAGGGAAACAAGAACCTGAGGCAAACTCAGGCCCTGAGGACAATTTACTCTGTGGGCTTCTCCCCCAAGGTCCACATGCAAGAAGGGAACAGCAACCACATCTGTGGGAGGGAAGCAGTTCAGCACACACTGCTGTACAGGTAAAGGCTGGGGGTAAGCAGAGAGGCTGAGCTGCAAACATGAGGCAGCACAGCTCCAGGCATAACGATTTGGTGTGTCAAGGCAGAAATAAAAAAAGCCACATTCCAAGAAATGAAGATAAATGCATTTCTAATGGGTTGGGGAGAAAAAAAACAACTCATAAGGAATGGTCCTGACCCTTCTGCCATGGCTGTTAGCCATTTCACCCTCAAGGCCAGAAGACAGTCAGCTCAGCAAAGCATGGAAGCTCATGTGCTGGACCACGACCTTCACCAGAACAATTTTAAAACAACAACGTGGGTTTGCCTGCCTGCGGGCATCCAGGCTTGCACTGGAGCACCGTATTAATAGCACAAGAAGACACAATTGACCAAAACCTCAGAACCACAAGTGTTTGCAAACAGAAGCTAGGAGCTGCAGAGGAAAGCAAGGTCTGTTCCAGACTCAGGAAGGCTTTCCATGGCTCACCAGCCAGCCCAATTCAGGAACCCCAGCTTGAAATGGAGCTGAAGAGCCATTAGACCACACAAGCAGCACAGATGGAGCTGGAAAGCAAGCTGAAAATCACAGAGACTTTGAGAGCATGGGCTGTCAGCATTGTAAAGCTCTGCTGACTCCTGCAGATTTAGAGTTGCTAGCTTCTGCTAGAGATGCCAGTCCTTGGCCTTTTGGGTGCTCAGGGTGCTCCATGATCGCATCTCCTCCCACCATTTGATATATCAAGATGTTTGATATGTGACAAGGACATATCAAGAGGCAGCTACATGCCCAGAGTTAAGGAGAGCTGGGACAGGAGGGATGAGCCCAGCATAGCCACTGGGCAGGAGCAGACAGCCCCGCCTGCAGCTCCAGGTGCTGGGGAATCTTAAGAAAGGCAGAAAATTCTCAGAAATAAGGAAGTTTCTCATTTGAATCAATGCCAAAAAGCATTTTCCAGGTAAAACAGCTCTTTATACAACACAAAAATCCTAAAAACTTAAAGATTAAAACCATTTCAAATGAAAGCTTTCTCCAGCACTGCAGAGTCCCTTCAGGAATGGCCACTGTCACCGTGTCCCCCTCCTAGGGGCTCTCCCCAGCCCGGGAGATACCCTTCTGCCACTGCCTGATGTAACACCTCTGGCAGAGAAACCATGCTCAGTGGAACAGATGAGCAGGGACGTCGGAGTGGAGGAAACACCATGAGATCACCCACCCCCCAGCACGGCAGGATACAGTCACTGTGCAGAGGATGTGCGAGATATTAAACTGATCTCATAAGCGATACTGGCAGGAAAGAGCCAGCAGTAGCAAACTCTGTGACCCAGTGAGCTGACAAGCCTCACAGGTAGGTGTTCGGTGGGACAGTCGCAGGTTTCTGTGAGCATCCCTGGCTGTCAGAGACCAAATCATTTTCTCCATACAGAGCAGAGAAGCTTGCGTGATGTACCCAAAAGTGTAAGGCATTCTCAACTGAGCGCTGTACTCACAGAGCTCCTACTCCATCCTAAGCGTTGGCAAGTTTCACATCCCGGCCAGACTGCGCATCAGGGTGCTGTGGTGTCACTTGGGTCACTTCCCAATGGACACAACAGTCCCAGTGCTCCATGGAGGGGAAGGTCCCAGCCAAAATGCAGTGCCTGAGCTCCCAGCATCACAAAAATTAAATCAAGGCTGCACCACTGGGGCAACTCAGTGGTCAAGCCTGCTCTACCACACACAGTGCTTGGGGATGGGGACCTTGGCACTGCTTAGGATGGGGACTTTGGCATTGATCCCCCTCCAGACTCCTGCTGAGACTGCAGGCAAGCCTTTTCTCCTCCATCCACAATCTGCAAGATGTGCAGAAGGTCACATGCCTGCTCACACAGGGACAGGCGAGGGGCATCGCTAACAGCCAGCGCAGCGCGCCTTTGGGGGTTCGCAGTGCACACCACTGTGATTAGATAACGGAGCTGAGCAAACGCTTCGCTGATAAGAACGACTACACCCACTACGCAGGCAAAGGAGCTAAAACAAAGAGCAGTAAAAAGATCACAGGTTGGGCAACTGCTGTCTCAGCTTGGCGTTGGGGCACACTGCAAGTCCTGTATGAAATCCCAAGACAAAACTGTCCCCAGAGATGGGAGGTGACGGCACTGAGCCCACAAGGTGCTCCTCTGCAAGGGCAGATGTTCAGATCCAGCTTACTCGGATGCTCCTCTCACTACACATGGTGTTCAGCACCCTGCAGGCAGGGAGAAAGCCAAACCGCATCACTTCTGCCCTGAAAAACCCGAAGTGCTTTGGCCTTTGGCATAAGAGAGAAGTAATCAGTCTGACACTACACAAAACCTCTCCAGCACGTTTTAATTAGTGGGCTTAAAACCCCTAAGCTGATAGTTTCCACGTGGCTGACTGGCAAATGAAGGAACCAGATGGATGGACATGGGTGCAGGAACCACAGCAGAGCACAGGTCTCCTGGTTGGCTACCTCTAGCTGCTCTCTGTGCTGCACACGAGATTTGAGGTGCCAAGAGAGGAAATAATTTGTGACGTGTCTTACTACCGTACAAGTAGGGGTCTGCTAGCTTGTTCCTCCTGGAAGATGCTGCCAAGAAGAGGAAGGAGATGACAAAGGGATGTAAAGTGAGAGAAAGAGGCTGTTTCAGTTTGGTGCTCAAGGCAGAGTAGAGCTCATTTGCCTTCCCCAGTTTAACACAAATACCCTAGTAAGCAGGAAGGGGACTGGTAATGACACAAAAAAACCTTTCACTCAAGAAACTCCCACGGCAGAGCTTCAGCAGGGGAAGGTTTAACCGTTGCAATGATCACAAGCTACACTCCCACCTTCACACACCAGCAATTTCTGCAATTTGTGCTCCTCAGGAGGCACCTTGGAGCAAGCTGCATCCTGCGGGCAGGGGGTGGTGGAGCAGGAGATCTGCCCTGCACCCCAAGAAGAGTCGACTGTGAAGTTTGTTTATCCTTAAAAGCTATTTCTGGCTCGCTTCTCAAGAGTTCCAAGCCCCTCAGCTTATTCAGATGGCCTCAAAAACATAAAGTTAAAACCAAAAAAGCAGTACCTCGGTGGACTCGCAAAAGGGACACAGGTGGAAAGGGCGAGGTAAGTACAAGCTACCCTTCAGTCACTCTGTTTTACAGTTCCTGCCTTTTCTTTAACACAGGCAACAGCTTTTCTGCACCTCCACGGGACTGAGCTCATTTCACTGAAAGCACGAATGCAACCAGGGCTTTTCAGAGGTGGGTTTCCGCCGCGCCCCTCTTTCTCTTTCTCCTATAAAACAGACATCTGCTCCAAATTTTCAGCTCGCTCTCCAAGCAAGCTCTCTGAATTTTCTGACGTGTTTCAAGGCAAACAGATCAATTAGAAGCTGGCCTATAACCCCCCAGAACGTGAAGTTATGAATTCAAGACCCTTTTATATTGAAAAAGAATCACAGAATTATGTAACACATGAAGTTAAAAAAAAAAAAAAAGCATAAAAGACAACTGACTTGAGGGATCCGCTCTCCTCTGCTTTGGGTGATTAACAAAAAGAATAGAAAATTATTAGAGCTTTTCCCATCATAACAGCCAGGCCCTCTGCAGTGCTGATTAGCAGGAAAGCAATGCATCGGGAATTGGAGCTGGCTGGAACCTTTTGGGATAAAAACAAATAGTAATTGAAAAAATGACCTTTTTTTTGCACAAACCAGGATTGCATTTTGCTCTGTTTCAGTTTCAAAAAAGTACAGGAGAAGGAGGTGCCCCTTTTCAAAGCTAAAGGCTTCCCACACAGGCAAGTTTGCCCCCTCCTCCCCGTTCCTCAGCTGATTCCGCTCATTGAGAGCCACAGGGCTCTGGAGTGAGCCGAAGAGCTTAATGAAGAGCAGGAGATGGGTCCTTTCCAACAGAAGAGGTTCTTGAGCTGGGAGCCCAGCTGGCTGGAGCCCCTGCACTGCCTGCTGCTGAGTCAGAGCTGCTCACAGAGGGGAGGCGAGTGGGACACGCACGCTGACAAGTAACACACAAGGTCACTCTTTATGCAACACTCACAAAGCGCTACACAAGGGTGACAGAGCAAGGGAGTGAAGGACTGTCACACCAGCAAGGGCTCCCCTCTCTTCTCAACACCAACATATCACGACCCCAACACCTCCCAGCCTGCCAGCAGGAGGAAGGCAAGGCTGAGGTTTGATGGTGGCCAACAGGACTGGCTGGATGCCTGTAGACATCCCTAAGACATGTGGTGATGCCACCCACCCCAACCAAACCCAACCAGCACACACTAGAAAGCCAAGCACCACCAAAACAGCTTCTCACAAAGGTGAAGGCAAACAAGCCATTGAATACCGCAACCATCTGGAGTTCAGAAGATATCAGAACTACTAACAGGCAAGCACCCAGGGATCTCGGGGAGGCAGCAGCTCCACGACGCTGCTCGCAGTGATGTCAAAGCTCTGAAACGAGCAGCACCACACCAAGGAACTATGACTGTGCCTGTGCCCAGAAGCCCTCTCCTCCTGGCTTTAGCTCACATGCACATGCCTGAGGCCACCTGGAGACGAGTCAACTGACCCTCTGTCCCTTTGTCCACTGCCTACCATACAGCAGAAGGCTTCCCAAGCTACAGTCAAAGGGGCTGTGCTCTTCCCAAGAGGGTCAATAATGGAGCCAGGTTCCTCCAGCACTGCGTACCCCTCCTTGGGACAAATACACATCTCATTTCTACAAAATCTGCCACTTGCAGAGAAAGAAGTATAGATCCTTCATGCTGGGATGTTCACAGTCACGGCCATCCAGACAGGCATGCCCTGAGTTTGAGACTTCTGTATGTGTTATATTGTGGGTACTCACCTGTTCTGAAATGGATAAAACCCCAGAATTATTCCTACTTAGACAACTTGTGTCCAGGGGGTTCTGAAGGTCCCCGCTGGTCTCCATAACTCAAGAAACACAAGAACATTCATTACCGACCCATGAATACAGTAGTCTTTGGCCTGCAGAACCCCAGACATTGTCCAGTGGAGATGCTGTTCCACGTGAAGGAACAGCTCACCTCCTGACCGCTGGCTGCTCTCCTCTGCTCATAACCTCATTCATATTGCAAGACAAGGCCAAACCAGCACCACTACAAAAAGCAAACCCCAATCTCCTACCCCCCACACCAACACGACTTGTCTTCATGGGGAGGACCAGGTCAGGCACTCTTCACAGTTAAAACCACCCTGCACATCAGCTTGACTCCAGATCACTTTCCCCTCTGGTGCCCACCACAGCCACATGAATGCTGTGCCAGTAAAGGGCAGAAGGGTGAGCCCGGAGGGGAATACACCAGTGTTAATTGCCACATGAAGTAGAGCTGTCACACATCTGGCTTTTCCCCAGGCATCCTCCTGCCCTGAAAATGCATCCAGATAAAAGCAGGGAAGTTGGCCAACAAGGTGGTATGGCTGCCCATTGATCGCGTGGCTTTGCCTCGCCTGCCTAGATACACAGTCACTATTTGTGTACACAAGCTGATATTTCCACCTGGAGCTCCAACACTGCTGTCCAGGAAGTGTTAAAGCAAAGCTGCTCTTCTCAGCCCTGCAGAGGAAGAGACGCAAGAGGATGGGTGCTACGTGACGTCAGAGGAGGGGACTGAGGACAGGGTGAGACGCTTTGGTGCAGAGAGATGGGGCTGAAAATATGGCAGCTCTTCAGGCTAATGTCCTCTCTCTCCAGCATGGCCCATCTTGCTTCTTGGGAGGGTTGCATGCACTGCAGGAACATCACACGTGTTGGGAGGAACGTGCCAGGGAACACAAAAGCCCACGGCCACCAGCCAACCAACTCACCTGCAGCGCAGCAGAGGAGCCCCTAGTAATTTTCCACTGCCATATTTGAAGGAATATGAGGGAACTGACTGTCCTGTGTTCCCCGGCTCTTGTTTTTCTGTCACTAGAAACCTGTGGGTTGTATTATTTGTTTAATTTGATTGCCTCAGTCCCTGGGATATGCTCTCTGCTTTTACTGGTCTGCTCTTGGCTGTCTGCACAGCAGAAGAAGTCCTTGCAGCCACAACATTATCATCGTTGTTAACACCAAAGTTTTGGTACAGACGTTAAAGTTCGCTAAATTTCCCTGAAGTCAAGGTCCCAGCTGTACAGGGACTGCAGCACATGCTTAGGGCTGCCCACAGGAACAATCTCCTGAGCAGACCCCGGTGGAGACCTCCACCCCACCATGGGCCATGGGCCCAAGTGGTTTGTAAGCACTGCCAGAAACAAGAGCTCTGCCAGCAGAACAAAGGAGTTCTTTGCCTCAGTTTAAGAGCAACTTAATGCCAGGGCCAACAGAGCAATATATCCTCCTCCCTCTCCTACTGCCTCAAAGCTCCCAGTGATCTTTCTAGGAAAGGTATGAGGGAGCATCACCTCCCAGTGATGCTAATAGACCCCCAGGCTCCTTCCAGATCTGCCTGGAGATGCCACTGGGCAGAAGCTAGAGGACTCCATGTGTCTTAAGGCAAACCGAAGCCCCAAACTGGAAGCACTATCATTTTGTGGTCTTGTCACAGAGACGTGACCATCATCTCCATCGTCTTTCCTCACCTGAGCCCTTTGACAGCACCAACAGCATCCAACCTTTCCACCCTGGGCCAGCAGCACCGGTCAGGAGAGATGACAACTCCTCCACAGCCTCATCGCACCCCAGTCGCATCCCTCAACACTGGGAAGGACACGGCTAATGCACTGCCACACCATGCCCAGCACCAGGACTTATGTCACATCACCTTCGTGCACGTCCCCTCTTCCTCGCCTCCAGCATGGAACAGAGACACTGTCCACGCACTGGTATGCGTGGGGACGAGAAAGGTAATTTAAGAGAAACAGCAGTAACCTAGGAAACCAATGCCGAGGTTAGAAGTTTCCTAGTGCGGGGCCTCCTGATTCTCCCCCGCTTCCCACCCATCTTTGTGGTTTTACTCACATTTCTTACACATCTTTTCCCCTGCCTTCCTCATGCTAGAGGTACACATCACGCACGGGAAACCAAAGCTCTGCCCCTAACTGCTCCCACTGCTGTAAAAAGGGTTGGCAGGACCTGGCCCAACGCTGACCGTGCTCCACCTGACCCCGTGTCTTCATCCGTGGGCAGATGTGCAACGGGGAGAAGGGAACAGGAGGGAACAATACAATATTTTGGGGTGTTTTTTTCTGCTCTTTGCCCTTTTCCGTTCCATCTGTTGCTCCTAGATGCAACCCTTAAAGGGCTTAAACTAATCCTGTCTCCTTTTTGAGGGTCCTTATGGCTTTTAGGCCCTACTAGGACCCAGGAAGCAGCACCTACTTGATCCCAGGGAAGTTTGATGCCGCAGAGGGATGCAGGGAGTTGGAAGGCAGCTGTGGTGGTACCCGCCTGGCGCATCCCCCAGGGCCAGAGCACCCCAGCCAGGGACACACGCACCTCTTCTCCACTGGGAGACGCTGGGAACAGCCAGCCAGAGGTTATTTTGAATTCCCCTTCCTTTTCCCCACCAAGATATGCTTTCCCACCTGCACCCATTACCCCAAGTGACCCACAGCCCCTTTCCCCATCCCTTCCCAGCTTTCCCAGGCGTTCCCCACCTGCACCCACCACCCCAAGGAACCCACTGCCCCTTTCCTCCATCCCTCCCCGGCTTTCCCAGCCGTTCCCCATGCACACTCATCGCTCAGAGGGACTCGCAGCCCCTTCCTCCCAATCCCTCTCCAGTCCTCCCGGTCGTCCCATCCCTGCACCCATCACCCCAAGGGACCTGCAGCTCTTTTCCCCCATCCCTTCCCGGCTTTCCGGGCCGTTCTATCCCTTTTCATCCTTTCTCCCCCGCACCTTTCTCCCGCAGGGACCCGGAGCCCCTTTTCCCCCATTCTCTCCCGGTTTTCCCGGCTGTTCCATCCCTTCCCGGCTTTCCCAGCCGTTTCTCACTTGCACCCATCGCCCCGAGGCACTCGCTCTCCTTTTCCCCCATCCCTCCCCGGCTTTCCCAGCCGTCCCCCCTTGCACCCACCACCTCAAGGGACCCTAAAATCCCTTTCCCCCCTCCCTTCCCGGCTTTCCGGGCCGTTCTATCCCTTTCTATCCCTTCTCCCCGGCACCTTTCCCCCGCAGGGACCGTAAAACCCCTTTCCCCCATCCCTTCCCGGCTTTCCCAGCCATCCCATCCCTTCTCCCCTGCACCCATCACCCCAAGGGACCTTAAAACCCCTTTCCCCCATCCCTTCCCGGCTTTCCCGGCCGTTCCATCCCTTCACAGCCCTTCTCCCCTACACCCACCACCCCCAGGGACCCCGAAGCCCCTTTCCCCCATCCCCTCTCGGCTTCCCCCCCATCCCCAACACTCACCCGCTCCCTCGATCTTCTCGGAGCCGCGGCTCCAGGTGAGCTGCCGCGTTTCCAGCTTCACCTGGAAAGTTTTCCGTTCGGGTCGCTGGGACTTTTTGGAGTAAAAGAGGGTCATGACGGTGCCCACCTCCAGGCTGCGGCAGAGCTGCGCCGCCTCCGCCTCGCTGGGCGCCCCGGGGCCGCCGCCCGGCGCCGCCGCCATCAGCGCGGGGAACAAAGGGGAGCGGCAGCGCCCGCCCGCGCCGGCCGGGGCGGGGCCTGCGGAGCGGGAGCCGCCGGGCGGAGCGGGGCCGGGGGGGAGAGGAGGGATTCTGTGCCCCGTGGTGTTGCTGGGGCTCCCTGTGCCCCGCGGCTCTGAGGGGGAGCGGGGGGATCCTGCGTCCCGCGGCTCTGAGGGGGAATAGGGGGATCCTGTGCCTCACGACTCTGAGGGGGAATGGGGGGATCCTGTGCCTCATGACTCTGAGGGGGAACGGGGGGATCCTGCACCCCGCGGCTCTGAGGGGGAACGGGGGGATCCTGCGCCCCGCGGCTCTGAGGGGGAACGGGGGGATCCTGTGCCTCACGACTCTGAGGGGGAACCGGGGGATCCTGTGCCCCACGGCTCTGAGGGCGAATTGGGGGAGCCTGTGCCCCACGGCTCTGAGGGGGAATGGGGGGATCCTGCACCCCGCGACTCTGAGGAGGAATGGGGGGAGCCTGTGCCCCACGGCACCCTGCGCCCCACGGTGTTCCTGGGGCTCCCTGCGCCCCACGGCTCTGAGGGGGAACAGGGCACCCTGTGCCCCATGGTGTTCCTGGGGTACCCTGCGCCCCGCGGCTCTGAGGGAGACGAGGGAATCCTATGCCCCACGGCTCTGAGGGGGAATGAGGGGATCCTGCGCCTCACGACTCTGAGGGGGAATGGGGGGATCCTGTGCCCCACGGCTCTGAGGGGGAATGGGGGCATCCTGTGCCTCACGGCTCTGAGGGGGAATGGGGGGATCCTGTGCCCCACGGCTCTGAGGGGGAATGGGGGGATCCTGTGCCTCACGGCTCTGAGGGGGAGTGGGGGGATCCTGTGCCCCATGGCTCTGAGGGAGAAATAGGATGTCCTACATCCCACGGCTCTGAGGGGGAACAGGGTACCCTGCACCCCATGGCTCTGAGGGGGAACGTGAGGACGCTGGGCCCCATGGCTCTGAGGGGGAAATGGGGCAACGCGTGCTCCATCAGCACCCTCTGCCCCAAAGTGTTCCTAGGGCTCCCTGTGCCCCGCAGCTCTCAGGGGGAATGGGGGGATCCTGTGCCCCATGGCACCCTGCACCCCACAGTGTTCCTGGGGCATTCTGCACCCCACGGCTCTGAGGGGGAACTGGGATATCCTGTGCCCCAGGGCTCTGAGGGGGAACTGGGCATCCTGTGCCCCATGGTGTTCCTGGGGTACTCTGCACCCCACAACACTCCTGGGGAGCTGGAGCACACTGCACCCTACAGCACTCCTGGGGCTCCTTGCACCCCACAGCACTCCTGGGTCATCCTGTATCCCACAGTACTCCTGGGGTATCCTGCACCCCACAACATCCTTCACCCTATGGCACTCCTGGGACCCCGGTGGCACCCTGGACCCCCCATGCACCACACAGCACAGGATACAATGGGGCCCAGGCACCCCACAGCACAGTTTGCGTGGGGTCCTGGGTGTGCAGCACACCCCACAGCATGGTGCAGGTGGGGTCCCGGGGTGCCACATCCCCCAGTGCTGCACCCCATGGGCCATCCCCCCAGTGCACAGCCATAAGGCTGAGGGGCTCATCCCCCCTAAGCCTCCCACCCCCCGTGGGGGCTGTGTGGGGCAAGCAAGCACAGACAGGGACACTGGCCAGGCCAGCAGCTGCCCCAGAGCCACTCTCCTCTCCTTGCCCTCCCGGGGACACCTCCACTGCATGGGATGGGCCGCACAAGGTGGCTTTTCCTGGGGACAGTCCCCTCAGTCTGCCTGCTGTTGGCACCATGGCGTGACTCCTTCCTAGAGCCAGGCCAGATTCCTCCCCATAAATCGCAGCCAGACCCTTTCCAGCAGGGAAAGCGGGATGGGGTTTGCAGGATGCCCAGCAGCATCCCGTCCCTGGGGATGCACAGGGAGCTGGGGGGTCACAGCGGGCGATCCAGCTCCACTCCGGGCTTGTGAGAGGCCACACAAAAGCGGGGTTAGCGAGGGGATCAGTGGTTGCATTGGGAAGTGTTTCAGGGTGGTTTGCTCCATTCATGTGGTTAAAGCCTGCAATTTCCCTTCCTGAGCTGCTGGCCTTCCTCCCCACCACCCCGCTCCCTCCTCCCCATCAGGGCACCCCAGGGCAGGCTGTGTGCTCACTGGGACTGCCCTGGGCTGGGGACCAGGTCCTGGCTCTGATGCAAACACCAAGATGTGGTGGTGGGTGCATCGCCCACCCCGGAGCCCGCCTGCCCGAGGGTGAGCACAGCCTGGCTGCAGGAGGGCAGGGATTTCCCACAGGGAGAGGCTGGACGGGATGTACCCCTATATATAAATGTATAGATATATGTCTATGGATGCAATATAAACCCACACAGACACGCACACATGTATGCACCTGTATTTGCAGACTCACAGCAAGGGAGCCGATGTCCAAGCAGCCCTTATCTCACCCTCCAGCTCAAGGGTGGGTCTGGAAGAAGAAATATTCGCTAAGTGAGGCACCCATCACGGCGTGCACCCCAGATGTGAGCAGCTCCCTCTGTCTTGCTCCAACAACTCCATAAGCTCTCACATGAGCTCTCCACAAGCCCTCCCATGTGCGTGTGCGCACACACAAGCAGCCTTACAAGGGTCGTGGTTGTTCAGGGTCCTACCCAACATCTGGGCATTGAAAAGGCAGGAAAGGACAAACGCACTGGGATAGGAACCTAATCAAAATGAACCCTTATGCAATGACCATCGTATGGCAGTGCCATGGGAGAGGACAAGGTGGCCAGGTCAGTCTGCAGGCGTGGGTGCAGGACCCTCTGCCCCACTCTCCCCGGGGTGCTCCGCTGCCGATCCCGCCGGGAAGGGCGCTCCTTGCTTGTGTAACAGCATTGCTTGGGACTGGCAGGAAACAGCCAGCTCCCAGTGGTCTTAAAATAGCTGAGCATTATGGGCACACCCTTGTTTTTGAGGGCAAGAACCTGAGAAGGGAGCATGGCCATCAAAGAAGCAGAAAAGGTTACTCCCTCACTCCCAGACACTGTGGGTTTGCGCTGATGGAGAGCACCCGGCACGGCGTGTCCCCAGCCCCTGAGTCCTGGCTGGCTGGCACACGGTAGTGATGGTTTGTGATGAGGTGCTTGGGATGGATATTTTTCCTTGGTGTTTGACTAATCACTTTTTAGCCTCGCATTAACTCTCTGTGTCCACGATGCTGGATTCATGAAACAGCTGCATCCTCTGCCCAGGAGGGCAGGAATAGGCAGCAGGTAAACAGCCAGGTGACCTCTAGCTTAGGACAGCCCCTGGCTTTGCTCAAGGGGTGGGGAGCAAAATCCAGGGGAGCAAAGCTCTGAGGCCACCCCAGGGGAGAATGCAGGGGATCCTCACAGCCCAGCATCTCTCTAACACCGCGTCTGGAAATGGACACATCTCTCTCTCCAACATGTTGAGAGAAGGTGCCTGATCCTCAAACCAAGTGAGCGGCACTTGGCACCTCACAGTCCCCAGGAGAGATGAACCACTCTGGGTTATTTATTCTTTCATTCCTGTCTGTTCTGCGCTGCCTAGGGTGTGTAAAAGAGAAATCAGCCTAGGGGATGAGAAAATCCTCGTCAGGGAAGAGCTTCACCTGGCCCTGCAGGGAGCAGGATCTGGAAAACCCACAGGGAATGCGGTGTGGAGCTACCTCCCGCCCCGGGGTGGTGTTAGCAGACACAGAGCAGCACAAGGCTTCTGCTGGGGATGGAAAGCAGACCCGCCTGGGGCCTCTGGGGATGCTGGCACGATGCCTGCCGTGGGCAGCGGGCTCACCGAGGAGCTGGGGCAAAGGCGAACCCACAGGCAGCACTGCTCCCCCTGGCACCCTCCTGCCCCTGCCAGGTATCGCAAGATCCCTCTGGATCCAAAACCAGCACCTGATGGGAAATTCGCCACAGCTCGAGGTTCCCTGTCCTTGCCCTCTGATGTTACTAGGGGAGCACAGACTTTTTTAATATCTTAAATTCACCTGGTTTCAATTTCCAGCCCTTGATTGCTGCGGGACTTCAAGGGGGATGGGGCTGCATCCCAGCAGGGTTTGCAGCCTTCCCTTGGCTGCTGGCCCTGCCCACGGCAGAACTGGGCTTGCAACACATTAGAACCGATTACCACCTAAATTTTCCCCCTCCACTCCTCATTGCTACCTGGGTTTCCCGCGCTGCTCAACACAAACCCCCTTGCAGGGCAGAAAAGCCGTGCTGGGCTGGTGGCACTGGGGCAGGCGCAGCCCAGGTGCTGCTGTGGTGGGATGCAAAATGGGATGCAGCACGTTTTGTGGCCATTTCTCTGCTTGCACAGTGAGTCAGCGGAATCTGGGAATTCTCCATTTGAAATGTGGGATGTGCGGTCCCAACCCTGTTGTGCCACAGGCAAAAATACAGATTAAATCCTCCTCAGCTCCCTGCCTGGGACAGCTGGCAGGGGAGCGTCTGTGCCTCCCAGCGTTCAGAGAGAGCTGAATGATTTTTCAAGAGCTGGTTTTACACCTTCCTTCCTTCCATTGACACGAAAAGGCAGAGCACAGGACATCAGCCTGGCTTCGCACCTCCAGGCAGAGAGCCACGACCCCCAGTCTGGCATCATCCCTAGGGAGAAGGTGGATCTGGTGGCAGCGATGCCAGGGAGAACATCCCTCCCTGCTGCCTTCAGCAGGGCAGGGGCAGAAGCCCATTTCCCTGCTCAGCAGCACAGGGAATGTAATTCAGCCAGGTCTGAAGGCGAGGAGTATAAATAGAAAAGACATTTTTATGGGCTGCATTGTTCCAGGCATAGAGCAGGTTGGGAGCACAATAAGCCCCTTTGCCTCTCCACTGGCATTTTCTCTGCTGCACCTTGGAAAGGCCCCAGAGAGCAAACGGTAACTCCTGCCAAACTGCGAGTTTTTGCAGCCACAACAAAGCGCCTGAAAATATCGCAGCAGGTGGTGGGGAGCAGGAAGCCCTGCTCGGGGCCAGCTGCTGGGAGGTTGCTGCTCCTGCAGGTGCCCGAGTCCCACAGCCACCCTGATGGGGTTTAGGAGCCCAGCAAGGGCTGCCCACGGGGTGTCCATAGATGACACAGGCTCATGCCTGCTCCAGGCTCCCCAAGGACAAAGCCGGCTGCACAGCTTGCCAGTGCCAGGGAGATGGATGCGTCCATCACCTGCATTCCCCCTGCCCATGCCCAGCCTCCTGCCCTTCCTAGCCACGAGGGGAAGGAGAGGGTGCTGCTCCCATTCTACCTTCCTCCCTGTGGGGGGCTGTGGGCTAATAAAAAGCAGCAGAGAAACCACACCAGGAAGAGCAGCTCACCACATCCCACTGCTCCTCGCTCTTGCATGAAAACCCACAGTGACCACCAATAAGGTAGGGGTGAAGCAGGAAAGCTCAGAGCAAGGCAAGGCAGAGCAAGGTCCTTGCAGCACCCTCCATCCCTTCTCTACCCCAGAGCACCCCGTGTGTGCAGCTCCAGCCCCAGCAGCCCTGGCCGAAGCTCCTCCCTTTCTCCTCACCACCCTTGCTGTGCTAGCTCAAGCGCCAGCCTGTAATTAACCTCCTTTCAGCCAGAGCAGAAACATAGTAGAAGTTCTCCAGGCTCCTGAGCTTACATTGCAGCCTGGGCATAAAAAAACCCACGCACTCACCCTGCCCTTCCTTGTGCAATAATCCTCCAAGCAATTCCTGCTGGGAACAGGAACTGGGCAGCTCTGCACCTGAAGAACTTGGAGGGTTGGGCTGCTTATATTTAAAGCCCATTATGCAGGGCAGGTTCCCCTGGGAGTGCACAAAGCACAGATGAGGGATGTGGGGACCAGGTGAGCTGATGGACCACCTCAAGACTCAGCATTAATGCCAGCTCAGGAGCAAGCAGCAGAATCATAGGCTGGGGGGGCAGCGGCATCAGCTCTGTGCCCCACAGCACCCCTGGGAGTGTAGGGCCAACTCCTCCACCCATTAAGGGTCTGCCTATATGACCGCAGAGACCACAGAGCCACCAGGACTCAGCACAAGCAAGCAGCAACTGACAGTTACTGAAAACATTAGGGTAACAGCAGCAGCTGTGGAAAGCCTTCTCCCTTCCAAAAGCCACAGCCAGGTGCTTCATCTCAGATCCAATCACTAACCCACATGCTCCCTACTCACCCTGCTGAGGTTGGCGAGGCACTGGCCCAGGTTAAGTTGTGGCTGCCCCATCCCTGGAGGTGTTCAAGACCAGTGGGAAGTATCCCTGCCCAGGGCAGGGGGCTGGAACTGGATGATCTCTAACCCGTTCCATGATTCCATGAAGAGACAACTGCCGGGACAATGCGGACCTGCCTCACCATCTCCCCCCAGCCTAGGGACCACCAGGACCTCATGGCCCAGGACCCCAGGTGACAGAACACACAGAGACCAACACTCAGTTAAGTTGTAGGAATTTATTTTAAATAACCTACAGTTGATTAAAAGGGAATTTATGATAAAAATAGAAGATACTTGTTGAGGAAAGGCTGCAGGAAATGGTCTTCGCACACACACTACGCTAACAATGCCTCTAAAACTAATGATTATAGCAAAAAAAGGTTTCACATTAAAATTCTGCTTTTTAGTTTTTTAAAATTTTTTTACACAATTACAAAAGAAAAAAATAAAAGCCCTAAAATCTTGATTATTTTCCTTTTTGGACCAATGCTCATTTCCCTCGAAATTTATTGACCTGTGAAACTTCTTTTTACACAATAAAATCTTTCAAGTAAAAGAGGGGAGGGGGGCTTAGAAAAAAAGGAGGGGGGGGAAGGTAAAACAGTCTGACAAACCTAAAAAGTAGATATTCTTGAAGTGTACAGAGCATGTTCAGAACAAAGGGTGATGGGAATGTCATCTTCTGCCAATTTCATTTGTCCTCAAACTCCACACGCATCTCACCACTACCTGGCCCCGTCCCCCCCACCCGCTCCCAAATCTACACGATCTTTAAGATCAAGAAGAAAAAAAAAAACTGTTTAAATATTTTAAAAATAATTAAAAGAAAAAAAAATTCACATTTAAAAACAGAACACTCAAGTCTGGAGGCCGATTTCCCATCGCGCTTTGCTCTGAACAAATGTGGTGGCTATTTCATAATTCATGTTCCAATGCCATGACTGTTTTGAGTGACAAATTAAAAAAAAGGTTTGGGTGTTTCCATGACTATAGTGACAGCTGTAACAGGTGCGTTGGGTTTCTTAAATTTTGTTTTTTTGTTAAATTCTGAAATGGGGCCAGATGGGGAGGGGAAGGGCAGGGGTTAAGGAGTCCATTTTCTATTAAAATATAGAAGTTATTGCAAAACCCTAACTGTAAAAACGCACCAATATAATTGGATTTTGTATACAGTAGCTAAAGTTTCCCACGCTCTCAGTGTGATGGTGAATTTGCCTGGCGGAAGGTTGACAAATCCCCCATCCACTTGCCCTGCCTCAAGAGAAAAACCACACAAACCAGACAGCAAGAATTTGGATCTCTGGAACATTTTTAAATAAGTTGTCCATAGGACAACTGGCTCAGCTCCTTTAGGATATTTCCAGGTTATGCTTTCTGCAAGATGTTGGCTGTTTTATCTGATGCTCACTTGCCCCTTTCCTCCCCATTCCCCAGCATCCAAGGACAAGTAAGGCTCACAGTTTATCAATCTCCCTATAAACCAGGCTACTCCCCCGTTAATTCCCAGAAAATTCATCTCATTAAAAACAGGTTAAAACTCATAGTCTTCCTCTGCCATGTCGATAGCCCAGGCAAATTTCTCTCGTTGGGTTTTGTTATAAATCTTCTCTATAGGAATTCCCCACTTCTTACACCTGCGGAAGAGGAGATGCTGTTAGGATCAGCACATTGCAGGCACTCAGCCCCTCGCTGTGCAACAGAACCGCCCGCCCCGCTTTCTCCTGGCCCCCTCCTGGCTCTGCTCCTTAAGACACAGAAGCCTCCCACCTATCACCTCTCAGCACGGTGCCGGCTTTAGCTGGCACAGTTACGCTGGCCTCAAGAGACACTTTTATAACTTCCTGAATCCACACGAAGACACAAAGGAAGGCACAGAGAGAAACATCTCTGCCAGCACAAGGGCACTGCTCGCAGCCACAGCCCTTGTCTGCTAAGTGGGGAGACGAGACACAAGCAAGGGGGTGATTCCTTCCAGCAGACCCCAGGCTGATGCTTACCAAGCAACTGAGATCCTAGGGTCCAGATAGTTGAGTTTGGAGGTGCCCAAAGCAATCTGCTTGTTCTCCTCCCTATCTGTAGCCTGAACCTCCAGCTTCATCAGTTGCTCTTCAATCCTCTGCACTGCTTTCTTCTTGCTCTCCACTGTCCTGAGGTGGGAAAGAATCAAAGCATTTAACGTCTAATGCCCTGCTGGGCTTGAGATGGCAGCACTGTGGGAACCCAAAGGGACTCTGCTCAAGGTCAGCAATGCCACCAGCCACAAAGGGCAGCTGTGTCAGCACAGATGGTGACACAAAACACTCAGCACATGCAATTAAGAACTGACATTTTCAAAGAGGCAGAGCAGAATTCTTAAGCAGCAGTTTTGTTTTAGAAGGTTGGAAGCAACAGCCTGAACTGTACTGATGCTACACCCACTTTAATACCAGCTCATCTATTCCTCTGTGATGGTCACGCTGTGATTCTGCTTTCAGAGCTCTCTTCACTTAGCACCCCTGTGACTATTCTGCAGAGCCCACACAGAGTCTGTGATCGGCACTGTGGGCTTCCAGGAGGGCAGAGCAGAACCCAGGGAAGTGAATGTGCAATTGGGTAACTCCTGGCTCTCCATGAAGGCAGTGATGCTGCACACTCGATCCACTGCTCTGCTTGGTCCTAGGCAGCACCAGCTGGTGCTCTGCTCAGAAGAGACTTATGTCAGTGACCACATCAGGAACTGCAGTGTCAGACAACCCTACAGGCCTCAGTGTGAGGGCCATTTCTTCATGCACAGAATAAAGAGGGGAAAAGAAAGCCTGAGGAAGTATTCCCAGATCACAGGCTGGGGAAACAGAACACAGGGTGAAGGACCCATTTGGAGCCGAGAGTACTGGGAGCATTGCACAGCCTGGTAACACCAGCCTTACTTTTTAGACTTTTCATCCCTCCGGACCTTGGCATCAGCTTTGGCGCTTTTCAGTTCTCTCCTGGCATCAGCTAACTGCTCCTTCTTGGCATCGATCTAGGAGAGGCAAAACCAAACGGCAGCACTGTGAACAAGCTGCTGATAACTGGGGCAGCCACTCCTGAGCAGCATGACCCAGGGAGTGAGTTTGTGACCACATTCAGAATCCACCAGCACTCAGACTCTCTTCTGCAGAATAATTTGACCACTGGCCTTTCAGTTTGCTGCAAAGCCTAGCGTGGTGAAATACTCCCCTCAGAAAGTAGGGGCCCACTCATTTCCAAAGACAAGGTAGCGCTGGGAGCTTTCTCACACAGCTACAACCGAGCAGGCAAAGGAACTGACTTGGCCTGGCACTGGCCAACAGCCCCTTCAGGCAACTTGTCTGCCTCTACACCAATATATGCTCTCTGATGATAATATGGAAGGATGACCCCAGTTCCCTGAGCAGGAATCAGATCTTGCTCCAAATCCTACAGGCTGAAAGCTGTTAAAGGCTTCAGGCAACTCTCCAGTAAGTTTAGGATTCAGGGAGATTTAGCATTTTGCAGCCCCTGTTCAACCCTTAAACATCCCCCAAGCTCTAAGATCTAGGGTGCAAGCAGCCGTGTTAGGTGTTACAGAAGCAGGGGACAGTGCAGCGCCAAACCAGAAGTCCTTCTTGTGAAGGTTATTCTAAAGCCAGACCAGGAACAGACCTAACCCCTTTGGACCTCATGGCCTTCACCACAAAATCTGCAAAGGAAGAGGTCAAGTCAGAGGGGCACAATGCACCATGTACACAGCCTGGGACTGGGATTCACGCAACAGGAGCGGGTGTCCACTCTGGGCTCTTCAGGGGACACAAACCAGAGAGCTAGAGACTGCTGCTCTGAATTTTCAATGCCAGTAGAACACACAGGATGAAGGGCAAATAAACAACGGTCTGGTCTTGGTCTTTATAATTAAAAATAAAACTCAGACTGAAAGGTGTCCCTTTCAGCTCACTACTCTTCTCCAAGCAAGCCCATCTCTGAGGCAGCACTAACCAACTCTGGACATGGAAGCTTAGCCTGCTTTTCCCTTTCACCCCAAGCGAAAGGAAATGTGACTCCCAAGATGCAGCACTTGGAGCCCTGCCCCAGCCCAAGAGTTGGGCAAGGGTGGGGGTACCTTGCTCTGCAGGTTCATCATGGACTTCTCAAAGGTCTTCGGTGGAGCCCTCTGGTGGTTACACAAAATGGCAACCGCTCTGTTGGCACGATTATAGGACAGGATTTTTGCTGGGATGTTGTCATCCGCTGCAAAGACAAGAAAACAGTGAACACAGCTTTCCTGCAAGAACTGTGGAGCTGCAGACAGTGTCCCACCAATTCTGGAAGCTCATTGTCACTGCAGAAGTGACCCTCCCTTCTGATGGGCCAGTCTAATTAGTCCTAAGAGCCTGACCACTTCCATCCTGGGCCCTAACTCTTTCTGGGATGGCTTCTTCAATAGCAACTAAAGACCCCGTTTGCCACTCAGAAGAGAAGCACATCCATGCTTAGAGCAGAGGACAAGACCACCAGGCTGCTCAAGACATTGCCGGGCTTCACAGATTCAATGTGTCCACTTTGTAAAGCTGTAAACTTTGCAAAGTGCAAACCAGCACTGCCTCACAGAGAGGGCGTGAATGAGCAGCCAAGAAACACAGAGCTTTTACAGGTACATCTTCCTTGCCTTCACCATTAAGAGAAAGCAAATAAGAGATTTAGTAAAGGACAGGCACAAAACAGCAAGCACACCTTGCTGTGCTCACAAGTCACCTCTGCCCTGCCCCAGTGCTGGGCTGCTCAGCTACCCCAAAAGATTGCTGGCAGCAGATTTTTGGTCAGACCTCGGCTGTCTGATGTCTGCACTGGGAGAATTGCAATGAGGAAGTGGTGTCCAAGCCAAGGAAGACAGGTCTGTACTACAGGACAAAATCTGTTCCCCTCACAGTTTCAAGGGCAAGACTTACGATTAGTGAGCTCCTTGAGCTGCTGCTGTAGCGTGATGGAGGCATTGTAAGTACGGAATACCTTGGCTGTCAGTCCCTCCATAAGGTCTTGAAGGTGTTTATTTAAGATGTTGGTCTAAGGAAGCAGAAAGGAGATGACAGTTAGCACTGGAACTGACCACAGCATTTGCAAAATGCCTGGACACCCAGCTGAAGAAGACATGCAGCTCACAGCTGAGACCTGGTGTACTCAGACCTGACCACAACAGAATGGCCACAACACTACTAAAACCACAGAAGAACAACCACAAAGAACCAACAAGTATTATGTTGGTATCGAGTATCACAAGTGACTAAAGTTTTCTTCAGTGTGGAGGTTTTGATTCCCAACAGGTAAAAATGTGCCTGTCCCATATCCCATGGAAGGTGCCTGAACCACCACAGTGCTCCCATAGAGCCAAACGTGCAGATGGGGATGGCACCTGAAAATCTGTCACCTCACACAATCATCTTCTCTGAACTCTGAAAAAGCCTTCCCAAGTCAGAGCCAGCCAGGCTCCCCAGGACCAAACACTCATCTCTTCAGGAACCTGCAGGCATGGTGGACAATACAGACAGCAGAATGAGACGAGACTCTCACTGCTTTTAGGCCACTCGGGCCAGTTCTGGAAGAACATTGCCACTGAAACCATTTCTGGAACAGAGCAGCTGTTATTGCCTGGTGCAGAGTGAACCTGTTCATGGTGCTCTACCAACATCCCTCACCATTAACTACATGCTTACATTGAGGCGGTCAAAGAGGTCATCCTCAGGCTGCTTGTTCTCCATGAACAGCTGAAGATTCTTGAACACCTGCAGGAAAAAAGTTAACTTTAGGCACACAGACAAAACAGTGACGGGTAGAAATAATATGTAAGGAAGTACTAGTGCCAAAGAGCCACTTAAAATGGCTCTCGGGCAACAGTGTTGATGCTGGATGTGACTACCCAGCAGTCTTTGACCTATCCATCAACGCAATGCTCACGTTGAGGGTTCCTCCCCAGCAAGAGGACTCCTGAGCATCCAAAGCCCTTTATCCTCAGCCTTTAGATCAAGACTGCAGGAGACCTGACTCTGCTCTGGCTTAGCAGAATCTTAACAGAGAGACCCCAAAGCTACCACTATTACTTACTCTCCCATCATTACTCCAGCCAAAGAGACCCCCAAGCCGTTTCCTATGGAGCAAAGCTACTAAACCCCAACCCCTCTCATTGCTGCATTAAATGTTCCGTACAGTTTCATCTCAAATTCTCACTGGGGTAGGGGGAATAATCAAACATCATTATACAGAGACCAAAAATCCCAGCTCTGTGTGCTCCAAATCCCCAGTTCCCAGCTTCTCAACAACTCACATTCTTTTATTGGCACTTAATACACAAAGATCTCTAGTTCTACAATAATCAACTCTCCATTTTAAGTACTGAAGAATAAGCACCAAGAGATACCAACACCAATAAATTTAAACAGGAAAAATGCTTTCTTCTTTAAACAAGAAAATAAGAACTCCAACACATGTTCTTTTCTATAGCAGCCATAGTTTGGTTTTTGTCAGTTGTTTTGCTTCCCAAGAGGCAAACATTTACTGCCAATTGTCATCACCATTACCACAGTATTATACATGTGGTATCTAATATACTATGCTGGCTGCAGAGCTGTGGGCCAGATGCAAAGCTGTCACACCCACAAAAACAAGCCTCTTTGATAGTGTCTTCCAGGCTCACACTGCTGGATGGAGATTTGCTCTGAAATGAGGTCAGATCACAGCAGATTTGAAACTGATGTATGGAAAAGTAGTAAAGGAATTAACATTGCTGAAGAAAAAGCTTTGTTTCGTAGATACCAACATTCATAGGGCAGAAGTATCAGCGCACCTACTCTGTAGGCCTACAGTGTACCTACTCTGGAGCATGCAAGGTCAAGATCTCTCTCAGTGAGGGCTCAGCTCCAACGTGAACAAAACCACCATGACGGAGAAGCTACCATCACAGCAGCTCAACTCAAACTGCTTCTTTAACCATGCCATCTAGCACTATATTTCAGAACCTTCTGTGCTTTTACTTGTCATATGGGCCTAGAGTTCTGCCACCTACAGGTGACAGAACCAACAATGCTGACCAGAGTGAGACTCAAGAAATTTATCTAACATAGCTAAACAGTTTTGCCAACTGCTCACACTGAGACCTCAGAGAAGAGCAGCAAGATGTTTAAATATCTCACTTGCTGGGTTAAGTAACACCACCAGCATGCCTAACTTCCATGACAGCGAAACAGAACGGGAAGAGCATTAAGTGACCTATTTTCTGGCTAGGTACCCAACCAGTAACGAAGCACCCTGTTATTGCCATCAAAATTGCGTTGATCACATTTTTTTGCAACTCAGTCTGCGTACGTTTTTGTGGAGATATCTTACCCTCTTCTCAACAGGGACTTTGTTGTAGTATCGGATGGAGTCTTTTCCGAGGAAGTCAAACTCAACCACGTATTCCTGGCCATCCAGTTCAGGATGCAGCTTGATGTGTTCTACTCTCAGAGAGCAGCAGCCCACAGTGTCAGCTGTCTCGCCTTCTTCTTTTTCATTACCAGCTCTCAGGGCAAGCTACATTTCATATCAAGACAAGAAAGGTAAACATTTCAAACCATCCCAGTAATGTACAGATGCTGGAAACTTTGAGACGCTCTCCATAGGAGCGGAGAAAGGGAGAAAACGCGTTTAATAGTTAAAACTGACACCTACAGAATTCTAATAGAAACAACCCCAAGTTGTCTTTAAATCTGTTTTAAATAATCTTAGACTAAAGCCACAATCTACCAATCTACCAGAATATCTCAATTATTTAGAAGTTTAGAGCAAGATGTTTCACCAACTTTTGCTCATGAACTGAAACTGTAAGACAGTTATAACAAACGGAAATCCATTTAAAACATTTGATATTTTTTAAAAATCTAACTGACTTCCATGTGAACTCAACCTGATACAAAATCATAAAGTTCACTGCAGCTCTTCACCGCGTGCTAAATAAATACACTGTAAAGAGCGTACAGGATGCTGAGCTATATAAATAATTTAAGGACTACACCTGGCTACATAAAAAATTGTACTGACTGAACAAATTTCTAATTTTTGAAGAAAAACCTTCAGTGTTCATGCAAAACCACTATTATTCAAATCAGAGTTCCCTGGTTTACACCAAACCATTTTGAATAAATGCTGTTAATTTAGTCGGTCAAGACAGCATACATTACTGGGGCAACAGCTCTCTGGGAACTGACATTATGTAGCTTTCAATGCATCAATAAAATTGCAGTTTTCTTTACGCTGTGGTGAAAAAAAGCATAATTATGAAACCTCATGACTGTGACCTCAAACTAAAGAGGTGACAAACCAGCAGAAATCCCCAGCAGGAAACCTAAAACAGCTGGAGACAAAAGGCCCACACAAACCTCCCAGTAATCCAACTGGGTGATTCTGGAACCAGGCTGTGAATTTTGCCTGAACTAAAACAATGCTGCCTGAAATAGTCACGTTGAATACAATAGTTTATTACTCTGGATTCCAGGTAATGGGAAGGAAAAGGCGACGGGAGCCTGCCCACCAGGAAGTCTCAGGATACCTTAGTAACTGGGCTCCATTCTGCCTTTGGAAAACACACACAGCATTCCGGAGTATTCCCAGAAGGACAGAAAAAGGTAAGAGGAACATGCTTGGAAATGACCCTTACCTTATCAATGAAATATAGCGCCACAGCCCTCTGCCGTACTTTCATCTCTTTGGATTTCCAGTCTTCTCGATACTGATTCCGGATTTTATCTACACACTTCTTCAACCTCCGAGCTGTCTCATACTTCTGCCAGTCCTTCTCACCCTGCAGACATTCAGAGTAGAGTCAGCATTAGAAAGCAGGCAAAGAACAGCTCCAATCTACAACTCAAGGCTGTGCAAGCTTATGTGTGGCAAATGGCACTGTATAAAAGCACTGAGATTCTGCTGTTGAACAGCTCAGCTTCAAACTACGCTGCTATGCAGCTGTAGGTAATTCAAATTTCCATAACATTAAATGCTTCCACGGAAGCAACTATAAAGACACAAAAGATATGTCTTCCATGCTTCTCCACAAGTACGTGGTTTCCTCTGCTTTATTCAGATGGCACTTATGTTCTTTCAGCTGTGTAATTAAACACCCATAAAATGTAAAAGCAAGACCAACAGTTCATCATCATTATTACATACTCAAGCCATGGCAAAAAGAGGGCATGAATTCACAAGGAACAGATTTTTCCCTATGCTCGTAGAACAAACCCCTTATTCCCAATCCAGGAAACATTTTAAAAAAGTTCAAGAATCTTTCAATCCTACTCCCCAGACTAAAGACTACTTATCTTTTAACAGGCTTATCACTGCTTTTATGGAATTGATCCGTTGCCTGGTTATTTGCTCTCACAGCAGGGTTTGTTTTCCTTCACTCATCAGCTCCTTATCAGCCTTCACAGCTAGTAGCCTGGCTACATTTTTAATTTTACAATTGACTAATTAGCAACCCATGGTTAGAACTTCACTACATTATCAGGCTGGGGAAGTTAGGGCAAAAGGAGGTAAAATATCCACCAGAGCAAGTCTGTTCTTGGATAAACTGCTTCCTTTTAGGTTTACATAAAGTAAAGGATTCCTACTAGGAATGACACAATGATGCTTTTCAACAGACACTTTCCAAAGCTCATCTGATCTCCTGTGCAGCAATTGTATTCTTTCTTTTCAAAGGGGAAAAGAAGCAAAGAAACTTTCCTATGTTTTTTCAGTCAATGCAGGATGAAAGAGCAAGATCACTTTGCTTCCTCTCTCCCTCTCCTAAACAACAGCTTTTTGGAGACACGACCACAAAGGATTACGCTTTTCAGCTAGATCTTTACCTTAATTCTTGAGCTAGGGTTCAACATTATGTATTTAATAGAGCCTTGGATGTTCTCAGTCCATGACACCAACCAGGTAACCTTATTATCATGCCGAACCTCCTTCCATTTGTGTCCTGGTGGAGGGGAAGGGATCTTGGAATCCCTGCAGAGAATTACAAAACAGCAAATGAAAACTATTTAAAGACACTTCCACAGCATTAAAATAGAGAAAGCAATGTATACAGAAAACACAGGGAAAGAAACTGAGACAACATAACTACATATTTCCACAAGTAGGAAACAAAGATCAGAAATGCAACTACTGTCAACATGTTTCTGCTGAATAAATATACTTTAGAGATGGAAATACACGCTGCTAGGACCCGCTTTGATTTGTAGACACTGCAATTGTATGGACATTTATCAGGACAAGACCGAAGAGAAGCCACCAAGCCTTAGCCTTTGACATCAAAGAGACAAAGTAGGGCAACCTATCTAGAAGAAAATTAATTTCTGGAAATACTAGCAGGAAAGACTTTAAAGGAGAGATAAGCCATGGACACGAGGAAGAAAATATGTTAACAAAAAAACCCTCAAGATAGCCTTGTTCAGTCTTAGCTTGCATGACTCAGTTTTTCTTATCCATAAGAGGACGAGATAAGCAGTGCACACATTTCTACTTGCTTGAATATCAGCCTATATAAGACTTTTTAAAAAAAGCTAGCCTATCTAGAAAGCAAAGCCAAGCATTCAGTGCTTACTTGCTACAGTTAATGATGATGTCCTCTGGCATGATGCGTCTCTTCAGCATGCCCATTTTGGGATGGTTCCCACGACCTCGGAACAGACCTGGAGGTTCAATTTTAAAGTTGGCAATCCTCTCCTTGTGGTTATCCATAACACAGTAACCATATTCCTTCAATAGCCGCTCATTTTCCTCTTTGATTTTCTGGAAAAAGCCAGAAGCAAAGATAATATGGTAAACCTAGCATCCCATATACCTCAGAACACCAGGATTTAAACGATTTTTATATTTGCACCACAATAACACTGAAGACCCAACTCAGTATCAGACCACAACATGCCAAGTGCTGCATCAACACACAGCAGCAGATTTCCCAAAAAGCATTCACAAAATGCAAACAGCACAAACCGGAAAAGGAGAAAGAATGTGTGACATACTTGAGGAAACCAGATTAGGGCTGGTGAAGACAGCTCCACATCTGCCACAAGAGAGACATTTACCTCTATCCACACATCACAGCCACAAGGGCAGCCTCAGCACAGCACTCCTGCTTTGCTTTACAGCCTGTAGTCAACATTTGACATTGGACTCTATATCTTGTTGTTCATGTACAAAAACTGTTTGAACTCGCACTGGAAAGGAGGCAGAGGAATGTCTCCAGCCTGCCACATGTCAAGCCTGTGTCAGCAAATGGTCTCCATGCAGAACACGGTCTCCTACATAAAAATGTGCTGAGATTTCACTGCATACTTCTGTGCTTGAACTCTAATTACACAGAAGGAAAAACAAAAACATTGCAGCTCAAAATAAGACATCTGACCCACAGAGAGCACCGGTGTGCCAGCTAAGCAGCTAACAGAAAAAGCTACTTCTGTGCCATCGTAATAGCTGCCAGACTGGAACTGAGAAGGGCTCATCCATATGCTTTTATTAAATGGAAAAAGCAGCAAGACAGGGACTATTTTGGTGGGACTGCTCTGACCCCCAGGGTCATATTTCCAAGCTACCAGGCCCCTTACTTAAGGGAACAACTAGGGTAGTACTGAAAAATATCAACTGAGAACTGGTAGCAAGCTACCAACTTCCATTACAGTAAGTCTCAGTCATCTAAAAGCTATTTAATTCTCTCCCTATAAGACACTGTAGCCATACTACTGGAAGCCACAGTTTTTTATTCAGAAAAATGCAGTGCCTGACATTTAAGATTTGTTCTCTCATTGTATCCACTGATGTCATTGCTGTATCCTTTCCACCATGCTGAATTCTACCCTTCAAACCTAAGGAGCTTCTAAAATGAAAATCTACCTTTAACTAAGTATCCACTACTTAGCGTTGGCCAGGGATGAAGGCTCCCATGGAGGCAGCTCCCGTGATTCTTTATTTACTTAAGCAGGATCAGGAGTCTTAGCCCTATCAGTATCATTTTAAGCCAGGATGAGGATTCAGCTGTAAATACAGTGCTTTGCCCTACCCAGGCTGCACAGTAAAGATTCCTACAGTCAACATGAAAGTAACAGTTTGAAAGCTAGTAAACACTGACTTATAAACAGCAAGGCAGGCAGAGGAATGATTACACAAAGACATCTACAAGGCAGCTAAGAATCAGAACTCTCCTGGAATTCCCTCTGGTACCTGTTTTTCCTCCTTGGACATCTGTTTCCTAGCTTCCGTCTGAGCTTTGAAATACTGGCTCATGTGCGTGAAGTCACACTTGCTGAGGTTGGTGATAGTGCTCTTCTCTTCAGAGGTCATTTCCTTGCAGATAGAAAATAGCACTTTAAGTTTTCATACGTAGTAAGTTTTCATGCATAGTAGAGCTTACTCAACCCCAGGTGGTTTAAACAGGAAAAATAGACAGGTTTTCACAATAAACCCCTAAATACTTGCTCATGCTCACTCCAGCTATGGTCAAAGAGAAAAGGACTGCCAGCACTGGGAAAAGCTGCACCACCTCCCAAAGAGCTCTCACACTGAACAGTGGCTGGGACTGTTGAGGGACAGGGGAAGAAAAAAATCCAGTAATCCACCAAGGAAAAGTATATTGAGTGATCTAAAAAGTTTGACCTTATGGCTTATAAGATGAATGAGGTTAAGTTCTGAGTTTTAGGTCTCTGGAAGGAGTTCCCTTCCAATATAAAGGTGGCTCTTCAACAAGGTGTGTACCAAATCAGCTATACCCCATCAGGCTTAAGCAGACAAATTTGGCTGGGATGAGTCAGAGTTTGTTGGTTTAGAAGAGTATCTACAATAGGGTTCTTCCCCGTGAAACTACAGGATAAATTGGAAAATTCACAGGTATGATCTGAGGTAGCTCTTAGCTGCCTCAAGCTGACCTTCCTCTGCATGGAACAGCAGCCGCTTTTCACTGCTCAGTGCTGCGGACACCTTGGCCACGCCTGCAGTCACTGCAGGCAGGACTATGCGCGTACCTTTCTCCAGTCTTTGAAAAAGTTTTTCCTGAAGATCTCCTTCGTAGTGTACTCATGATCAAGCATTTTTGCAAAGAATGTGGCAACTTCTTCTGCTTTGGTACTCAGCTTCATGACTTTACCTACAAAGAAAGGTTTTCTTTTTAAAGAAAACAGTAAACAGGAATTGAAGCCTGAAAGAGGCCTTAGAAACTACCTTAAAGAACACTATTTTTACCACAGAGTAGTTTTTCTTAAAAATGTTACACAGCACAGAAAATTGGACGAACAAAGGAAACAGAAGAGCATAACTTCTTGACTTTCATCATAAACATTTTGAAAAAAGTTCACTCTGGAATCTAAACAGCAAGAAAAGCAACAGAAATCTGATGCGAGACAGGTCTAAGACACAGGGCAGGAAGGGGAAAAGGCCTCCTGCAGGAAGCACTGTGCCTGACACCCCAGTGGTGTGTGTGCTCCTGGGGAGATACTGCTGTTTGAAGTGAGAGAGGCAGAGGATTTTATTAAACGTCATATTCCAGCACTCAGACGTATGGGAAATACAGTCTCCGTACTCCTACCCACAGAGGGACTCCACTTTGGAACACCCCTTCTGGCCCTTAGCTATTTCTAGCCAGGAAGAGCCCTTCCTATGGATAGGACACAAATAGGCTGGAAAGCATCGCCAGATACTTAACTCCACTGCAGGGGAATGTGTCAAGATTCTGCTAATGGTTCCCTTTGCTGTGGGAACACACTCCTGAGACTCCAAATAAGGCTCAAAAGCTAGTAATTTTTAAGAAAGACTGAGCCTTCAGTGAATGGAGAGGTCATATTTCAGCTTATCTACATGACTGCAGTGCAAAGTCAAATTCCTACAAGGGAAGACTTTAAGACAAAGGGAAAAGAGGCTGCTGCAAGACTGAAGCATTTAACATTCCTATTGAGCGTATTTTCAGTCCAGAGTGCATTCCTGACATGTGAGGTGCCAGTGATCCCTGAGAAGGATTTTGCATGCAGCTCACATCTCCAGCTAGTTGCAAGAAATATTTAAAGTCCCAAAGGGCTGGCAGACAGTCAACACCTGTGGATTTCTTAACGACCTTTTTACTGCACAAAAGTCAATACAAGAAACATTATTGTTGATTCTACGCTCTTGGAAAATAATACCACAGTTTTGATTTACTATGTGTTTTAAAAAGTTGTATCATTTCCAAAATGAAAGCATGGGAGCCATCTATAAGCCTTAAGATCTATAAGCCCTCGTAAAACAGGGCTTAGCAAAAGGTTCCTCCCAGTGATCTGAGAATATTCCACAATTAAATTAAAACCGACAGTAACTCTGCCAATTTTTAAGCTGCAACATAAAATACAGCATTTGTTTGCTTATAACAGGAAATGGGGGAAGGGAGAGACAGCAAGGGAAACATTTTTTTTTCCAGGCTGCGAGTCTAGCTTGAAAGAGGCTATCAAGTTAGTAACTTGTTATGAGGCTAAAAATGACTGATAATCTTCCCAAATTGCTAAAGGCTCTGTCACCTTTATCTAATAACTTTAGAATATATTTCATTGGACTCAATTTTCTTTTTTTCACAAGGGTTTGAAAAGGCTTTCAGTGACAGAGCTGGAGATGAAAGAAGATATTTATTCCAGAGCCAGGAATATTAGTTACTCGATTTAAAAACTGAAAACCAGAGAGCAACCAGAGGGCATAATGAGCAGAAAGGGCTGCATGGCCATGAATGAAATGCAACTGCACCACCAATTCTCTCACCTTGCTCCATTTACAGAAAAACATGCTGTTAAAGCCATCTCTAGGCTATGAACAGCAGCCTGTTAACCACTGCCACTTGCACAATCAAGCTCCAAAAAACATCTTGGGGGTTTCAAACTCCTTCAGAGAGTCTGGCATTGTAAGCATTAACAATAGCCCCAGCAGCCATTGTGTTGGATGAACACAGGCAGTCCCACCGCAACACAATCGCTAGGCAAAGGATGGATTCCTCCAGTGAGAACCTGCAGCCCGGCAGCTGGCTGGCCAGTGATTATTGGACTCTACAAATCATCCTAGGATAATCTGGAAATTAGACAATGCCTTGTGAGCACAGACAGCAGCTCTCAGCAGCTGCTGTGTAAATCAGACATCTGATTTTTTGCCTAGTTTCTCCAGGAAGACTTATGTGGTTGCTTTATTTGCCAGGACCCCCTGCCCACCCAGTAACTGTTGAATCTATTGATGAATTTCTGCCACGACAGAGAGAGGTTGCAAGCAACCCTGCACTTCCTAGAGGTTTCATGAAATAGATGGCTAGACAGAACAGGAGCTTATTCCTGCCTGCACCAAAGGGATAGCTACAGTGAATCTCACCTCTCCCCTTCTCTAGGCAAAAGAAGAGATACAAGGTCTTCTTCAAGAGAGGGAATAAGTTTCCAACTTGACATAAACTCCTTATCAAACTCTAGGAAAAAAAAGACTGCAGCATCCCTGATCGCTGTGCTCTTTGCTTAGAGACAGCATTTAATAGGATGCGGCATGTTTATTTTACCACACTGTTACTGAAAATGAATGTCACCTACTTCTCAGTATTTAAAAACAGTGTCATGTCACATGAAAACCAGCATTTTGCTCCTAGAAAAGTTCTGTGCACAGATGTCCCCTTCACCTAGAATTATGTTTTCACCCATTCAAATGCCTCCCACTTAATTCAATCCTGGGTTAATTTGATCCTTCATTTAACATGATCACAGGACTAAAAGGAAGCACACGGGTCATCAAGTCTCATCTCCAGCAGGCATCACATCATATAATCCCTTCCACATGCGCCTGTAACAACCAGTCAGCCCAGCATACTAGAATTCCACCACAATTAGTTCTACCACACACAATGATTGTAGTGAGTGGGACCACGACTTACGCCACAGAGCTGTGTCCTTCAGGCCAGGGTCATCCCAAGCATTCCTACAAGACCCTACTCATCAATATCAAAATTCAGTTGTCTTTTATTCCACTCACTACAAAATGATCATGAATTTCATCACAGATGACAGAAGTTGCAATTCATAAGGTTAAAGAAAACAGAGCAAGCCTAAAGGGGGCCAGTGATAATGCATTTACACTCTCTACTCTGCTGGTTACACACTGCACCACACTTGGGCATAAGGACTGTTATGGAGCCAGAGAAATTTACCACCCTAACAGGGTGAGAACAAGTTCACCTATGTGTCAGCTCAGTGAGCAGAATAAACACGCTGTTCCTTTACTTCTACAGATTGTTCCTTCACTTAGCTCGAGGAACTTTTTAAGCTCTCCACTAAAGCAAAACCACCTCCTCATCTCTTTAGTCCCTGGAAGAACACCACAATACTCTGAAAATGTTTATTTCTCTTCCCAGCAAGTGGAAACACAGATTAACTCACCATCATAATAAAACTTGACATTTTCAGGCAAAGGTTCATATGGCGGAGCAAATACAGGACCTTTGTGCTCTAGGAACTTCCATTTAATGCCTTCAGGGTAACGCTCTTCTTCCCACCTTTGAGAGAAATAAGAATGAATACAATTTTAAGCTCCTAATCTTCATTTTATTACTATGTGAATATAAGAGCATGCTAAAGAAAATCAGCAAGCAATCACTGCTTTACCAGGCACAGACCAAGTACAAATACTCAGTGCCCTGTGACCATTTATTTTCTTTTCTTCCTCTTTTATTTCTTTTTTTTTTTTTTTTTTAAAGCAGAGCTATGTCCATGAACAGAACACCTTGGGTTGCAGGTTATTTGATGACACCATAGTCCTCACTTCCCACTTGCTGCTTTTTTCACAAAAATCACACAGCTGAAAAAGCTTGGAACTTAAGAAAAGGAAGAATTCAGTCTTGTAAAACAGCTAGGATCATGCCAAATTAGAGTCAGCTGTGATCTAACATCAGGTCCAGGATGCCTGCTCAGCAAAGCCAAACAATTGTAGTACATCATGCAGCTGCTTTCAGCTGTGGACAAGTAGACCTTTAAGGGCAGGGATATAGAAACAGATGTTCATTTACAACCTAAATGAGAATGAACCTGCTCAGGCAATAAAGATTGAAACCCACTCTGTCCTTTTAAACTCATTCCAATCCTTTGAGGAAGAAAATCATACTGGAAGAAAAACAAAGTAGCACAGGATAACTGCAAACTTGTCTTAAAGCACCTCTATAAAACCATTTCGTAAATGATGCATTAGGTATCACAACACAGCAAGGTAGGCGCCACCAATCCCACATTCCAACTGAACAAGCTCATGGGGTCAGCAATTCATCTACAGAGAAAAGAGATCCTGCCAGGCCAGTATCCTCCCCTGCTTTCCAGTACACTGTGCCCAAGCCAGTGATTCCGCTCTCCTTCCCCTCTACACTTCTGTCACAATTACCAGAACATCACTGCTCCATGCTCCCAGCACAGGATTCCCTGCTGAGAAAGGCTATTTTACCTTAGTGATTAATCAACTGCAAGACCATTAACCTGTCACAGCACTCCATCCTTGAATTGCCCAGACCACTTTGTTGAGCAGCGACGATGATAAAAAAAAGTTCAAGCCTCCCTCTAGAGACAGCTCTACAGAGCAGTCCCACCGGGTTCAGCAGCAGTCGAGAAGAGACGTGCATGTACTGTGTGCATCTCAGGAATTCTGAGGCACAAGTACAGATCACGTAATCCCTGATACAACAGCAGGGCCACTGTACAGAAGATAAGCACTGTGCAGGGAAAAAAAGAGCTTCTGATAGAAGACACTCAAAACAATTCACTGGTGCCTGTGCATCAGTAATTTAGGAACAACTGTATTGGGACACAGTGCTTTGCTGCAGTTAGCAAGGCACGGTGACATCTTTCACAACAACACACACAATCCCTGCTATCAGTACAACTCCCACATGATGTTGGATTTCAGTCCCTGGCTGGGAAGGAGACTTGAGTAAACTATGGTGATATAAGAAACTAATATTGACATTTGAAGTCTAGATCCCAAATATTTACATTAACGATTGGTTTTTTTTTAATTTAATTAGAATCTAGAAATCTAAATATTTTGTCAAGCATAGGCCGAGGTTCTTCCACCCAGAAGCTCCTTTTAGCAAAATAAATTTAAACTGCTCACCTCTCTGCCCAGACAGAAAAAGGTTATCCCATCTGACAGAGTGTTTTTATTCCCCGTAAGAAAAAATGAGATCATTCACAGTAGCTACTACTTTACAGGACAGGTTTGTCATTCTTGCTTTTCAGCCATGCCTTTTTATCACTCTAGTATTTCCTTAATAAGAAATTCTGTTCCTTCTTTTATAAAGGATGCATGCAGAAGGACTAGCAGAAAGGTAGTAGTTCAAAAAGATAGCTGAAGCATGCTGTGACTTTTAGGAGGGCTACAAAGAAGCACAGGGACCACAGGGTGGTTTCTAAGCCCAAATCTACCACAAAGTTTACAACAGAAAGATGACAAATCATTCCCAATCCCACCTCCACCTTCCTAATCCTTGTACACAGGCATTAAGACAGAAGTGAGCCTCCTGGAGACAGCCAATTTTTCATCCTCCTTTGGTTTTAAACAGAAAACATTAGAGCAACACTGCCCAAGGAAGGTCCTGGTCCTAAAGCAACGTTCCACAAACGATTTTGTGGGAACAAGAAGAATACTGCCTATTAGGAAAGCTGCCTTAACGATTTCAGCAGAAACTGTGCTAATCAGTTACACAGGTTCCTCAATTAAATCCTGTAATCAAGCCTAAGAACGCCAGAGTGACTCAGGAAGGAAGAGTTGGGGGGGATTTTTTAAGTGGAATGAAAACAGAGAGGATCCTTAGGAAAAAAAATAGAATATACCTCAGGGATATGTTACTTCAAGGAAACAAACTTGCTGTAACACAAGGTGGGAGAAGTGCTCCTAAGGTATGCTTCTGGATCACATATTCTTCACTTGCTGACAGAGTGTGAAAATGACCTCTAAAAGCTCTCCACATGGTGATGAACGAGACTGATGCCATGGGAATGCCTAACATCAAGTATTCACAGAAGTGAGGATGGAAATGCTCTAGGCAGCTAGCGCTTGAGGAAGCAGCCAAAACAAGAGATCAGACATTCAGAAAATTGACTCAGATGGAACATAAAATGCCCTTAAGAGACACAACTGAAGTGCAGATGAAACCTTGTCCAGCAAAGACAAGCTATACAAAGCTGCAGATGGACGACAGGAACAGAAGGATGCAGTTACCTACTGCCAAATTCTGCAAAACATGCTTTCAAAGGCATTTTTCCTCAGCAGTAAGCACAACTCACAGAGCTCAACACAGCTACCTGGGACTGTGCTGCAAAGACAGGTGAGGGGAGAGCCATACAGCTTCCCAGCTAAGGTTTGCTGTTGAAGGATACAGACTACAATAAAAGGGAGCTGTGGTAATAGAATATTAAGTTAGACAGAACCAGCAAGGGCAGCTGAGACAAAGCCAAAAAGACAACAGATCGTTAAGGCTTAAAGAGATCTTCTGTAGCTTCCTACTGCTTCATGTCCCTGTAGGTTGGAAATGTCAAAGCACATTAAAAAGATACTGTGTCAAAGGGATCAAGAAAGAAGTGGATTGCTAAGAAAGAAAAAAAATCAGATAGCTTTGGGGAGGGGCACAAACCCCAAATTTCTGAGAGTATAGATGTATGAAAAATATGCAAGTACTGATGTTCTAAGGAAGCTGAGACAATCAAAGAAAAATACGCAAAGAGTATAAATACTACAGAAGAATTTTTCTTTTTAAAGGTGCATCAATAGAAGTGATGATAAAGGGGTAAAATACTGAACCTGAAAGGACAGAAGAAGATTGCAAAGGCGTTCCCCAACACTACAGATCTATTAAAAAAAGCCAAATGATATGAGGAAAGAAAACATTCATGGGAATATCATCCCCAAAAGGTCATAAAAAACACATTACAGGAGTGGAGAAAACACACATGCTTTTGAAAACTACAAATGCACTGAACTGAGGCAAGTACTAAGGCTCAAACTTCAAAACACACAAGCTCCTCACATCTATCAGTAACAATAGCTTAAATTACTGTACGTAGTTAAAAAAAAATCCAGCAGGCTTCTTACACAGAGCACCACTGTTGCAGCACAGGCGTGTCTTCCAACTGAACCACAAAGTTCAGATCTATTTAAAAAAGGTTCTAAGAAAATGGTTCTGAAAGAATTTAACAGTGAATGGAGGCACAGTTTCAGCTGCTCAATGTCACTTCAGGATCCCAGACAAGACAAAGTGCCCTCCATTTAAAATTTCTCTTCAAAACTCATTTTCCAAACAGCCCAAGCTTAACTGGTTGTTTGTTCAACTTCCATTTTTGTGCCGAGGGCAATAGCAGTATTGAGGCACACACTGGACATCCAGCTAGAGCATAAAGCTGGGCACCCACTCGTGCAGTACCTTTACAACACAGAAAGGATCTTTCAGAACACTAGATAATACATCTGGACATATTTATATGTTCCTGTTGATACCCCAAGCCTACAAGTTTTCCTAGTGCTCTGGAGAGAGTCAGCAAGGAGCAAGTTCTGAGCGCAAGAACACTGTTATCTGATGATTACAGACTGCCTCTACAATCCACCGATTGTGAGGAAGGAACCTCCACAAAACCTTGTATCTTGTTTTAAGTACACCAAAAAAACTGTACTGAACTTCTGCTTCAGAGGATGAACACAATGAATGTGATATTTATTTAGAGATTATCAGAAAGTAAGCCAATTATTCAGAACATCCTCATGAATCCATGAAAGCAAGCCAGATGGGCTTACTCAGTCAGCATAGGAGTTAGCAGGGAGAGTCCCAGCTGTAGAGGATAGCCTACATCATTAACATATTAGTTACCATTTCCATTTTTGCTCCTCCTCTTTTTTCGGCTTCTTTTTCTTGTCTGCTTCAGGGACTTTCTTGTCCTTGCTCTTAACCTTCTTTGCTTTGCTGTCCTGTAAGAAGAGTAAGAATCAGTTAGAACAAGCTACTGTGCTTCACACCCCCCACCCACCCCCAAAAGATATTTTAAAACTAAAAGACAGCCTTTTGCAGTATATAAATTTGACCATGAACAACTGAATGCATGTTGCCTCACTACTTAAGCGCATTCTTTGATTTCTTATGTTTTAAGCCAAATTATTTTACTTCACACTTGGGACACGCTAAGTGCACACACAATCAGTAATTCTACTTCCCCTGATAAGCAATAAGTCTGGGCCGCAGTAATGGGATTGCTTTATTACAGAAACACTAGTGCAGGCCAAGGCGGGGGTGTATCAGGTCTGGCCAATGCTATGAAGTGCTGTGGGGCGGCTTCTGGGAACGTATAGGTATACACTTGCTACAGAGGCACTTTCACTGAGGGAAAAGTTACCCACATTGCCAGGAGTTGCTTAAAACAAGGACCTCACAAGGGTTTGCTAGATGTGGAGTGCAGCTCTTTAGTCTCAAGTTATAGCTAATCTCTCCTCACCAAGACTCTTCTCATCTCTGAAGAGGTGTCCACCCTAGGCTCTACCTAAAGTTTTAAGTGTCTTTCTAGCAGCCAATCTCAGTTTCATCTCCTCTGCTTCTGAACCACGCTCTACATCATCTGTGCAATCATCAGATGTTGTTAGCAAAGCTCCTCTATCCCCTACAAGGTATTTAACAGGAGGACTCAACTACCTGCACCAGGCTGGAAGCTCACCTCCTGGAGGCATCTTCTCCATCTGTTGTTTTAAGAGTAGGAGAAAGCTTCCCTGACTTTTCATACGCTTTTGTTTGGATAAGTTAACCTGCCCCATACATAGGGATCTACGACATGCAGGTTTGTCCCAGACTGGCCCCTGCCTCCTTACCCTTGAATCAGATTCCCCCTGCTCTACATAATTCAACATCAAGTTGTCAGTCTCGCTTCTCTCAGTCATAGAAATTAACTAGTCTTTTTCATTACCTCTTCTTCCTCTTGTTTCCTTTTCTTTGCTTTCTTGATGTCTTCTGTTTTGATTTTCTTGGGTTTGTACTCAGCACTATAAGAATAAAAGGACCGGCTGATGAAAATAATCTATTTTCCAGTACAAAACAAAGAGTAGTCATACATATACAAAGCTTGTGTGAAAAAGTTCACAATATTTCATGCCATAAACATATGGCATGTTTAATTTCTAAAGAATATAATTTATACCCCACTCTCTGGGAGATTTCACAGAATCACAGAATAACCAGGTTGGAAGAGACCCACCGGATCACCGAGTCCAACCGTTCCTACCTAACACTAAACCATATCCCTCAGCACCTCGTCCACCCGTGCCTTAAACACCTCCAGGGAAGGTGACTCAACCACCTCCCTGGGCAGCCTCTAACAGTGCCCAATGACCCTTTCTGTAAAGAATTTTTTCCTAACGTCTAGCCTAAACCTCCCCTGGCGGAGCTTGAGGCCATTCCCTCTTGTCCTGTCCCCTGTCACTTGGGAGAAGAGGCCAGCACCCTCCTCTCTACAACGTCCTTCCAGGTAGTTGTAGAGAGCAATGAGGTCACCCCTCAGCCTCCTCTTCTCCAGGCTAAACAACCCCAGCTCTCTCAGCCGCTCCTCATAAGGCCTGTTCTCCAGCCCTTTCACCAGCTTTGTTGCTCTTCTCTGGACTCGCTCCAGAGCCTCAACATCCTTCTTGTGGTGAGGGGCCCAGAACTGAACACAGTATTCGAGGAGCGGTCTCACCAGTGCCGAGTACAGAGGGAGGATAACCTCCCTGGACCTGCTGGTCACGCCGTTTCTGATACAAGCCAAGATGCCATTGGCCTTCTTGGCCACCTGGGCACACTGCTGGCTCATATTCAGTCGCTGTCAACCAACACCCCCAGGTCCCTCTCCTCCAGGCAGCTTTCTAGACAGACTTCTCCCAGTCTGTAGCACTGCTTAGGGTTGTTGTGCCCCAAGTGCAGGACCCGGCATTTGGCCTTGTTAAACCTCATGCCATTGGACTCTGCCCAGCGGTCCAGCCTGTTCAGATCCCTTTGCAGAGCCTCCCGACCCTCCAGCAGATTGACGCTTCCACCCAGCTTAGTGTCGTCCGCAAACTTGCTAAGGGTGCACTCGATGCCTTCATCCAGGTCATTGATGAAGACATTGAACAGGGCTGGACCCAGCACTGAGCCCTGGGGAACCCCACTTGTCACTGGCAAGTGACTTGACAGTCCTCTATCCAGCAAAATAGTGTACAAAACTAAAACCTGTAAGCTGTTCCTGTAACTCTCCAAGTTTCAGACTGCTGAAGCAAAAATCTTCCTTGATGAAATTCAATTCAAAAGCATTATTAGCCACTCAGCAATTACTAGGATGGGACAAACAAGTAAAAGCTTAGTAGCATGTTCTATCCTCAACTCCTCCTCCAGTCACCAGTCTGGGATCTGCCCACAAGGCTCACTTTTTGCATCTCATTTAATCTTTCCATTGCAGACATGAGATAGGAGGTCACAAAAACTTGACAGAAGGCAGCAAATGATTACACAAATGAAAAGACATCACACCCATCTCTCTTGGAAACTGAGAAATACCACATAGGGACAGAACACCACTATGGTTAAGCCCTTACAACCCTTCAACATCAGACTGCTAACAAGGTCACAGTATCTAAAGAGCTGGATGCCCACAGATGGTGACAGATCACAGTGTGATTTAACCAGACTTTTATTTTATTAGGTAGGTTACTTTATCAGGCAGACATGATGTGTATTTTTCTTTTGATTTCGGAGAGAAAAATCCTCAGCAGAACCCATGACATACTTCGATTCTAGGCAAATAATGCCGAGCAGCACAGGCAAACCTCCCCCCCGCCCCAAACAGGCTGACAATGCATTTTCTTCCTCTTGTGCAGCCATTTCCTCACCCAACAGAAACCAACGCAGCCACTTAGCTAGCATTAATCCCTCTCTCGCTCAGATTTATGTTTTACAACCTTCACCAGTGTCTTCTCCCTAGCTGCTTTCTATTTTTTTAACTTTCTTATTTAATGCACTGCAACATTTCAAGCAGCAGGTCATGTTATTTTGCCCTGAATACCACAAATACTATACTTGCCCTGCTCAGAGACCTTGTAACAGTGTAACGTGTCTGGTCTCAGACCTTCTGTCACCCATCTGAACAAGTTTTCACTGACAAACCAAAAAATCCCACCTGCTCCCTCACTGTTATCTTCTTAAAACTAACAGCAAACATCCATGTCATCAGCACCCACACCACTTACTCATCATCTTCTCGAGGTCTCTTCAGGGGTTTGGAGTCCTCTTTAGGAGATGCATAAAACCCATCATCATCTGGTTCATCTTTAATACGCGGTGGGCTATGAAAATAAGCAAAGAAAGGTGGTTCTAACTTTAAAGAGGAAGTCTACTGGAAATCAGCAACAACTCAGTTTTAAGAAATGATCATCTGCAAAATGTTGCAATTCTGGAACACACTGTTATCTTAAGACCCCCAGAGACCTGAGCTATTTCATTCTCAGCATATCCACATACAGCATACAGAGAGGGTCTTTCAGCAGCTACGTATTTGTCATTTCTCAAGCAACACCAAGATCGATTTCAACTGCTTGATTTCGCTGTTTCTTTGAGGCTTTGAATAAAAACAACTGTAGCTTCCAGGACTTTAAACCAAAACTGAACTGAATGCACATATGCAGTCAAATAGCAGACATTAAATAATTTCAACTCAATGTCCTCAGAGCCTGATAAGAGAGAAAAACATTGTCAACTAAAAGATGTGAAAGCTATTCCTCTGAATCTTGTGCCACCTAAATAACTGAGGCAGTCAAAAAACAGAAAAAGTAAACAAAGATTTAGCAAAGTTATACTGATATTTTCTTTTCACTATCCAAACCGCAGAAAGCCAACAATCCTGTCCCTTTCAACAGACCACAAATGTTAAGCTAGCCTTGATGCTTTCAGCCATAATGCCGCAGGACATCAGCACCATGGAAAAAAATAGTGTGGATGCAAAAGAAACTTCTAGATTTCACAGAAGCCCATCATTTATCTTCATAAAGATAAAGAAGATGTCTCAAAGAGTCTAAAATTACATTCTGAAGCACTAAGCAATGCTCCGCTCAGGTAGAAAAATTAACAGTGCCATCTCCGGCTTTCCTATTCCTATTTAATCAGCAACTTCTGCATCAAATTGATTCAAGTTCCTAGGTCAACACCTGGATTTTGGATGGAATGAGAGGAAAGCAACAGCGTTTTGCTTTGTAGATCACACAACAAGAGACATTGTGGAGTCTCATTTTAGTTAGTAATGCGTCCATGAAGCAGAACAAGGCAGTTTGCTCTGTCACAGCTGTAAAGTCACTGCAGGGTTGGCAGATGCAACTCAAGGGAAATGGAAACGTGCTGCTGTAAGAAGGCATTTCTATAGCATCACTGGTGATTAACTAAGACACAAGCCTGCAGTATGTAGACAGTTGCAAAACATCTATGGAAAAAAGGTATTTTTCCCATTTAATTTATTATCCCCTCCAGACAGAAATGTGGAACTACTGTTTATTATGGTGCTAGGATTTCTATCTTGTCTATTTTAACACTCAAATATTTCACAACACTTTGTAATAGTGGAAAATAAAGTGTGATTATATGAAAAGAAAGGAGCTGTATGATCAAGCTGAACCTTGACTCGCATTGTTCCCAGGACTGTAACTCTGTTCATCCTTCCAAGTATTACAGAAGAAAATCAAAACCATGTGAGCTAGGACGTTTTTCTCTGGTGAATTTGTCAAGAACATTTCAGTAGGAAAAAAAGAAAATAATTACTTTCCTCTTAGCCAGCTTTTAGCCCTGAAGTAGACAATTGTGACAGCTCCTTCAGGCTTTTCTCAGACACACACAAAACATGGTTTTGAACCTGAAGAGGATCCAGTTACCTTGATATGAGAACCCTCAACAACCCTGGTGGGATCAGCACATGATGTGATTCTGCTGAACAGCAGAGGCTAGAAAGAGTTGCTATTAACTGTCTCTTACACCATGAAACACCTAAACATCACTGCTCTATCTCCAGAGTATCCCCCAAAGGGCCTGGAGAGGGCGCCTCCTCCCTATTCCAAGCACAGCTACTTAGTTTGCATTTTTAAATAGAAGTCAGAAAATTAAAGGGGTAGAGGAACTCAAGTCAAGAGAACACATTCAAAATATGCAGAGAATTAACAGGTACGGATTAGACAGGTGACTTATCCCAACCACTCTGTGATCACAGAACACGGCAAGACTGGGAGGATTTTGGTCTGGTGGCTTGTTTTCTTTTTAAGAAACAAAGTGCATTCATAAACTGGACACACAACAAAGCTTTTCTTGGCTGACAGATATGAACATGCATCAATCATACCACAGACCTCCAATGAGTCAGTGGACTGGATATACCACCTTAAAAACAATCAACAGCTGAATTTAAACAAGTCACAATACATCTTAGCCCATCAACAATTAAGAAAAAAGTAATCCTCTAGCAATTGCTCACTTCAGGTGTTTAAGATGACTATTTAGCGATGACTGGTACAGTACCTAAGTTCAGGAGGTTCTAGCATTAGCAGGAATATACTAGAGTAGGGCATCTAGGAATTTTCTGAAGGTACTACTGATTTTACACAAGCACCCTCCTTTACTCGTCACTCCTCTGCAAAGGCTTTAGGCTGCAGTCACAGAAGAGATACTCAAAGGCAATCTGGACTGTCTTTACAAGACCCTGTTCCCAGAAGACTGCATCCAGTGTTCAAGCCTGTATTGTACAACAGAGGTTCTTTCAACTCCACAGTTCAATCCATGCTCGGCAGAATTCAGCTATTTAATACCAGGACAAACCCAGCATGTGCAGGCAGATACCGGGTATTCAACAGCTCCCATCTCCAGTTACCAAGTAAGTAGATCAATTACCAATTCTCATAATTGAGAAGAACAGATCACCTAAAGGGGTCAAAAGCATACCATTTTTTCCCCCCAAACCAACCGAGGAATCAAACACTGAGCACCTAACTGAAGTCAAACGATTCTTTCCTCAGATCATAGACCTGATTTCTTACCTGGAGAAGCCGTTTTCCTTTTCCTTCTTTATTTTTATATCACCAGAAGATAATTTCATCTGAAAAACACAACAAGTAGAAGCTAATCGCACTACCAAAACCATTTTATAGTTTTCTAACATGCAACAATGGTGGGATATTTAGCTTGCCAAAGGGCACTTCGTCCCCTGTAGCTTTCAGCGACCTACACGACAAAAAAGGCAACACTTTCTATAAGCCATAGTAATTTTAGTATTTTCTGGCCCTTCAATTCCTTCAATAGATTGGAGTTAAATGTTTGTCTGACTTGCGTGTGCCTGTCCTCGCACAGAAGCGGTGAGATCTAACAGATTTTTCTCCCTTACTTCTGAATCTGAGCTTGACAAAGTGAAAAAGTGGAAAAAAGTGGAGCCAGTGGACACTGCTGCATTGTGCAATTCTTTCCATTTACAATACTCACCAATAAAGCCTTTAAAAAGCTCACATCTAGCACTTCACAAAATAAGTCTCTGAGTCAGTATTGGGATAATTCTCTCCAAACCGACAAAAACTTGGACGTATAAGCTACATCTAATCTGCTGAGTTTGTACCATTCAGTAGTATAAGCCAGAACCATTTTCTTGTCTCTCCCACATGACACCTACCTTCTCTTCCTTTCTCTTCTCCTTGTCTTTATCTTTGTGTTTGTCTTTGTGTTTCTCTGAGCTGCCATCTTTGTGTTTAGTTTTCTCCTTGTCTTTGTGTTTCTTTTCCGAGGAATCTTTGTGCTCACTGCAAGACAAGAGAATATGTTTGCAGAGGGGAACACATGAGAAGACTGGACCAATACAGGCAACTTCCATCAGTCAAGAGTCACAGGTTTTGAAGATTACAAACCATTCCCTTAACAGGAAAGTCCACCAGTCTCCGGTCAAATGTCATCCATTCTCTTTGGGAGGAAGAGGAACAGGAGGGGAACGTACCACAAAACCACAGCCGCCAAGTGCTCCACTTCAGGAAAACCCCCGTCAGTCTGCATTGCTGAGGAAATCCACAGTGCTACACAAAGCTCAACACTTTAGGTTAAATTCCCACTGCCTCTTTTTCCTAGTCCATGTAAAAGGTCACTGGAATAGAGCTGCCAGTCCTGTCAATGCCCTTGTCAGCTTTTGCTCAGACAACAGTTTGTCATTGTAGCAGCTCTCATCTCTGGAATTTAAAGAGAAAACCGCTGATCTCTATTATTCCCAAACAGATGGGAAAACCAGAGCAAACAGGATACATGATGTCCTTGTGTTTATGCAAAGTCAAACAGAAACAGCAGGAATAATGCCGCAGCCCTCAGTCAGAGCTGTTTCATCAACTGTGCCTCACCACCAGTCCAGCTCTGCTCAGATGAGATGAACCTGCCATGCAGGGCGGGAACTCAAAGGTGTTTCCAAGTAAGAATCTGGTCTGCTACTACTCAGTCTGGTGCCACAGATTACAGTGCTGAGAGTTTAATATCCCAAATTCTTTAGTCAGAACAGAGGAAAATAATTCTCCCAAGGAGAAGTAAATCAACCTTTCTTTATTCAGGCCATTTCTACTTCCTTCTGATTTCAGAGACATTTGGGTAAATTCAGATCACGTTATTTTCAAGCTTTTATTATCTGAGAGACATGGCTGCTTTCAAATGAAAATGAGTTTTCTCATGGAATGACTTGACCCTTGGAGCCAGAAAGTGAGGAAACACTCTTGGGGGACTCACAATAGAAACAACAAGAACTGGCTACAAGGATTAGCAGCACTGTTGTGGAGCCCAGCAGCAAGCCTGTCACTTTGAAGGCCTGCAGTACACGTTGATAAGGTTGTACGGGCTCCCTGCGGTCACCCTCAGCTTAGGCAAACCAAAGTATAGTGGAAATTGGGCTGTCTATGGGACACGCTTAGGCACCAAGCAAGCTGCCTTCCTCACGCTGGCAGTTCACACTCCTCCTCCTCCAGCGCTTGCCTCCCATCACTACTGCTCCCTGGGATGTACTCTGCTTTCTCCCAAGGACCATGCAATGCAATACAAGGCTTTACTAGAAATAGGCAGCTTCTTTATTTCAGGACTCAAGTGCAAGCCCAAATAGATCTGGAGGAACACAGCCCTGAAGAACAGCAAGCCTAGAATGTCAGGTAAGAGTATGATATTTAAAAACAATATATACTTTGAGTCTTTTTCCTATCATAAAAAAAAGACTGCAAAATGTTTGATGTCTCCAGAAAGCAAGAAGCACATTAACCAGCTCCCATAAAGCTTATGTGTGATTAAGAGCAAGGCAACCACAGTCACAAATACATCAGCCCACACCCAGCTGTAGAATGCAGACTGAAGTCCAATGTGCAGAGTCTCGAAACCCCACTTAACACTAGCACGAACAGACCTGAACCTGTGAAGGTCTAAATCATTCAAGCTCAGAGTAGCACACGCTCAAATACACAGCGGCCTTCCAAGCCCAAGCAGCTAAAGCATGAAAATCCATCTATGAAGGAAATACCTATATTCATGTACTGTGCGAGATGAGTAGGAGGAGACACCAGTTTCATTTTAACTTTGTAGCAATCATCTTGTATTACATATAAAACTGTAAAGGAGTGCAAACATTTAAAGGCAACTGACACCTTAGAAATTCTTGTAGATAGACACACAGCACCACATGTTGCCTGTGAGCAAAGCTTCAACAACTGCAGACTATTCTTACCCAGCAGATCGTGTTATGTACACTGTGTGATCGGGACATGCGCGTACATACGGAACATCCTGACACTGGATCTCGGAAATCCATGAAATGCCTTGCTACTCTTGCTCAGATTTGATATCCTGGTTTCTTCATCGCCCGTTTATTCATCAGTATCTCAGACTTAAGACACCTATTGCATTTCCCTTGGCTCCAACTAGATTTATTGACAGTCTGAAAGCACAAACCCAGGTTATTAATAATTTTCAAATTCAGGGAGGCCTGAAAATTCTGATTTGGTATCTTGCATCTTTATCTGTACACTATGTGCCTCATCTGCCAAAAACTTATGTTTTATGATTACAAAGGTATACCCTCATACAGGAAAAAACAAACAAACACATAAGGCTTAGACCTGTTTTGTTTTCTGCCAGTCTATTTGTGTCTATTTCCTGACTCTTTCTTGTTCTTATTTGGTATTTAAATCCTACATTAAATAACACGTTTTCCTCAGAGAACAATGGGCATCTTCAAAGCATGGTACAGACCGTGATAGATGGAGTTCTCCAGGGTAAAGCTCATGACAACGTCTGTTGCTTAAGAGGGTGGAATAGCAAAAAAAAAAAAAAAGATTTAAAAAGAAGTTTTCAAAAGCACCATACTCATTCTCATGAGCAGCCAAAGCACCAACTTTCAATATGACTGGCGGAGCCCTTGGATATACACAAAACTTGATTAAAAGCAAATTAATAGATGACCATCTACATTGCAAAGCTAATAATGGAAAAGAAAATCCCACTGGCCCAGAAAAGCAGTGACAATTTTTGTGTTGAGTGCTTACAGTCTATCACTGGAATAAACAAAAGCACTAAAAACCTAGGGTTGCTTAAACAGAAGCTCCAATGACATCCACCTCGAAAAAGAATAAGCAACCACTGTTACGATTTTTCAGCACCAGAGTCAGAATCAAGAAGTCTGCATTCCTGAGTCGTTCTTTGATGTCTTTTGTGTTTTAATCACAAGACTATCCTTCCCCTTTGCTCTCCAGGGAGCAGTAAGATTTCTCACCAAAGCAACGTGGACTCGGATAACCCAAGGAAACTATCTCCAGTTTCACGCTACAGCTTCCTTTTCCAAACAGCAGCAGTGGTGGTTATGCCCCGAGGTCCTGCTTGCTGCTGCTCCTGCTCTGCAACTGGACAAAATTCCCCAGAGGGAAGTCTGATTTCACGTGCTACCCGCTCCAATGTGACAAGAGAGCATAAATTTCCTTCCCTCATTTGTAAACAGGCTGCTTATAGGCCCTACTTGATTCTTTACACCAGACCGCAGCTCAGACTTCAACAACTCAGTCTCAAATTTTCTGACATGTGCAATGATGAACATGTGCTTCTCTTCCCTAGGAGGGCCTGAAATCTACATCTTCCAGAAAATCTCATTTGGAAGCACACTGATAACAAAGGCCTCAAGCAACAACCTTGAGAAGAGTAACTTTTTTTCCTCCAAAAGCAAAGCAAGCTGCATAGACATCCACTTCAGCCACCAAGCTGAGCAGTCCTGGTCTTCCATTTGACTAAGATGCTTACGGGAGCCTCCAGGGGAACACAATTTAACCACCACACTAATCTCAGAAGGAAAGAGAAGTCAATGAGATGCCATCCTTACCCTGAAGAACAGGTTTCAGCCTTCTATCAGAAAGCTATTTCCAGACAACCCCAAAGCTATTATTAGGAGGGACTGGGAATAATTTAAAGATCAGAAGTCTGTCTTCCTGGCTAATTCAAAGCTGAAAAAACCCTACTTTAAAGAAACCAAACAAAAGTTTCTTGAGACTGCATGCACCCAGATAATTTTATTCTGACTTCATGCCTCTGAGCACTGTGGATCCTTCATCACCTTTGCTGCACATGCCTCTCCGCCAACATGCCAGCCTCAAGTTACTGAAGCAGGAGAGGGAAAACCCCCATAAGAGAGAGGGAAGCTTCAGTGCAAGTTAGCCTGAAAAGAGGACAACTGGATCATAAATCTGTTTTAGAAATACCCAGCTTTGCCAACAAAATAAGATCTTCCTTTTCACCAAGATCATTACAGCTGAACCACAGCAACAACACTGCTTTATACCTCCCAAGGGACTTAACGTCAACAACCTGCACTGTTTTGTTTTTTTTAAAGGTAAAAATTACAGTAGGACACCACATGAACAAAGGCAGAACCAGGGATTACATCACCTAGAGACATTCACTGCACTGGCTTAGTTCAGACAAAGGCCAGACAAGTAGAAATGTATCTCCGAAAGCACTACAGCCTTTTTGCTAGCTTGCTTACTGTCCTTCACTTAGCATTTTGGTGTGAACAAGGACATCTGAAGGCCGTGGAGAGCTCAGGCTGAAGCGCATGAAGCGGTAAATGCAACAGAAGCAGCCATTTCCCTTGAAAGCATGGCTGCATTTCCCAGTGAGGATGCCTGCAGGAGGAGAAGAGGGAGGACAGGAACAGAGAACAGGCACCTGGCAGCAGCTGCTCCGGCTGCGATCACATGGGAAAGTCACAAGTGGAAAGTGTTTCCAAGGAATGGCAGGTGTGCAGATCACAGCTTCCTTCTTCAAACTACAACGGCTTTGCAGTAATTCAACACCGCATTCTTCAGGTGCCATTTATGTACATGAATAATCCCTTCCCAGGCCTTTTCCATTCCAGCTTCAAAATCACAAGCTGGGAAGGATGCTTTATCTGAAGTACCCCATATTTCCTCTCTCTCATTTTCTCAGCTGTAATTAGCTCGTGACTGGGAATCTGCTACTAGCAAACACCCAAGCCTGCTGCACGCAGAGCCTTGCTCGCCTACTTGGAAGCTGCTACAGTGCAACTGAAGCGTAAAATAACAGGGAGTTGTGATTTTAGCAAAATCTAAAAGCACAATAGGGACAGAGCACAGGTTACAGAGCACATGTCCCGTTTGACGTAATACAATATTACTGGAAAACTGTGATCATATTCAGACTAGCACATAGCAAGGAATGGCTGACTGGGCAGGGAGCATTTCCGAAACAGAAGGAACACCAGCGAAGGGCAAGGTTTCAGCTGGCTTGCAGTATTTTATGCTCACTGTTAGAGGGTTATCCTATGGTATCACAGGGAACGAACACGTGAGCCCCAATGGTTCTGCTGGGATTTCAGCAATACAATAAACCGCACCACCCCCCCAACCTCTTTTCCCAGAGTTGAAAGGCGTCTTTTCACCAGTTTTCACAGATAATAGATCAAGCCTTCAGCAAGAGAACAAGATAAAAAGCTGGACTAATCAACAGCTGATAAAAATATACTTGCACACTGAGATGAGCATCAGGCTTTGTGTGCACTTTTGGGGGATGCGCGAGACTCAGTGATTGTACTAAATGAAAAGCAAAGATTCCTACTACTGGAAGGCAGCATCACATTAGAAAGCTGATTAAGGTGAGCTGGGCACTCAAATGGGAAATAAAACCAAAACCACCCACGCTGGGAAAAATCTGATGTTGAAATCCTGTTTCAAAATTGCCTTTTTTCCTGTCAGCTATCCCTGCCTCTTCCCGCCCCCAGTGCACACAATTCTTAGCAGTTTAGGATCGGATAATAAATCAGAGGAGATATACAAGAAGCTTGAACTGAAACTTATCTGCATTCATGACTAGCAAACGCCTGGAATCTGTGTTTTTCCTAGCAAAGCCATGAAACTTAGAAGACGCCAGTGAAGATCAGGTCTATAAATCCCATATGTGTTCCATGCTTCTGTTCATCTCAAGCTGTGATCACAAGAGATTTAGTTAATGGAGGAAACATGCAATACGACAGAAGACTTTTTTCCTGCGGCTCAGATGCTTGTCACACTGACAACACGGATCAGTGCTGCAAGAGCAGCCTCTCTACTCCCCTTCCCTGTCACAGCCATTTCTCCACTCTTCGCTCTGCTGGCAGCCCACACTCCATGCACAAAGCCCAGGACACCTGGCAGAAAGACACTTGTTAATGCCAACACTTCCAAACCAATCTCTAACAAGTCTTGGCTTCAAAGGGCCTGTTATTTCATTATTTCACATGGTCTGCTTGACTGACATACTTGTCTCCCACAGATGAGACACCTATTTCACTTTATTTTTGTAACCACTGACATTTACGTTTAATGGGTGTTATTAGATTTTCTTTTGGGGATTGGGAAGTAAAAGTCTGAAGAGAAGGCGCAGAAAAAAACACTTTGCTTGATAGCGATGTGGATTTATTCTCTGATGCAGATTTTTCTTAAGTGGGGTTCACGTTTTCTTTCCTTGAGGGGTGATGAAGAAGACCTGAGGCACAGGAATGTTCTCTCCCAGTTTACTACAGCTGTAAATGGGTGGTTAAGATACAGAAGTGTCATCTTGTGAGTGGGAGAGAAGGAAAGCAAGAAGCAAAATTAAGGAGTTCTTCTACATACCGCTCCACACACTTCTGCCATATGAAATCAAAATCATCTATTTTAGGTATTTCTGAGACTTGTCTTGGCAGCTGAGATCCTTCAAAGTCTGGATACAGGAAACACTCTCCTGCTTTGGAGTTGTTCTGCCTTCCTGATGCAGGTTTTATTTTAAAAGCCTTTTTTAAGCACAGGGCAGGAAATGAAATTGTCAAAATATCAGACAAAAATTATCCGTTTCAACCACAGACCGTGGACAACGTCCGGTGCAGTCCTGCACTTCTCAAGATTGCCATCAGGGGACCCTTCACAAACCCTGTATAAAACACCACAGAGGCAGAAACCCAAGTTTCACTGACATAGGCTAGGATTTCTGCTAAAACACTTTGAGAATTACCAAAGATACAGCACATCTTTTGCAATAACACACCGGCTTTTCTGAAATACAGAATGGATTTTCTGAAGATTTACATGCAATTCTATTAACACAAACCTTTCCAATAGATTCATTTTCAACTTTAACAGGCGACAGGCCTTTATCAATAGCATTAAAAATTCCCCATACAGGTAAAAGCCATTGGAAAATCCCATGTTTTTGTAACCTTAGAAATTTTGTTTAATTTCTAATGAAGTAATGGCTATTTTTCACTTTTTTTCATTGTCTAAGGAGAAGCTTCAGTACAAATAAGAAGGATTTTTCCCTTTGAAATACATCTGTGAATAAATATCCCCTACCAAAACACCAGATAGGATTCTCAGCAGGGCAGAGGGTCTCTGAGCTCTGCTGCTGTCCCCTGCCACTGGGTCCAGCTGATGCTCTTACTGCAGATGCAGGGCAGTGCTGGATGGTGACAGTGGAGGGACAGTAACGTGGTAGCGCTGCTGCACGGCTGAGTTTTGGAAGGGGCATTTTAGCACCTTTGTTTTTTAATAAACAAGCCCTTTGACCCCACACAGTCTTCACAACAAGCTGTAATTAGATGGGAAGCAAGACAATGGCCCCCTGACATCTAATCCTCACAGACACAACTTACATTTATGGAATTACATGGATAGCAGCTGAATCAAAGGATTTGGGCAAGAAATATTTAAATTTCAATTATGAGATCAGGTATTTCCAAAGAGCTTGTGTTAGAAGTCAGCTGGCTTTACACACTGCGCACAACTGAGCGTGAATAGCTGTGACAACAATAACAATTTTTGAACCCTCCTGAAGGAGCAATCCAACCAGAACACCACACATTCATGTACATCATCTTCCCCAACTACCACTTTCAAGGCTAGATCTCACAATTCAGCACTACAATACGTTTATTTTTCAGATGGCAAGTTTCAAAAGGTAGAAAATGCTTCAGAAAAACATTGCAAGCTGGACATGCAGCCTGGGGAAGCAAAGTCCCACCTTGCCTACAGGCCTGTGGGGCAAGGCAATATTATGTCATGTCTCCCCAAAACATGCCTGGAACAAATCCCCTGCACATGCACACACTCAGTGACGCCACCCACACAGGTGAACCCTCTTACAGGACTCAAAGATGCAGGTATTGTGCTCACAGGACAAATGAACACTTAAATGATAAATAAAAACAACTGCACAGCGCCTGCAAAACACAATGTCTTTCTCACTGGTACTTCAAGGCAGCAGTGTAGGGAGGAAGGAATTACTTCAAGATAAAGCACAATTTCAAATCATCTCATGAGCTACACTGCCCAAAACATATTAGCCATTCTTATCTCCTCTCCACTGTTTTGGCATTTATTGTTTATACAATTCAGGAGCACACAGTTTCAAGTTATGATCCATAATTAGCTCTTACAGTTAAAAATACACTGACCATTTCCAACTCCTACACAAATAAGGCCAAATGAATTCTGGAAATTTAAAGATAATGCTTACATTACTCCTTACAAAAGGATGTATTTTGCCAAGATTGCAGGAGAATGACATTTCAAGTGAAGCAATGAACGTCTGGAAATGCAAGACAGTCAATTTTGGGATGCGAGCTTGAAGATCAGAAAAATGGAAATCAGAAATCAAGGCAATACAGACATGTGCGCAAGGAAGAGTGCAAACAGTATGTCCAAAGCATTTAATCTTTGCTGTGGAAGTCAGTAAATGCTGCAAGCTATTTGGCCTAGATTCTTCCACCCCAAACAGTTCTGCTTTACAGAACAGTCAGGTTGTGTAACTTCTCAAAAGGTCACAGAAAATTCAAAGTGCGACCCCAATAAAATAAACCACTGCTCAGCACACCCTCCTCCTTTCTGCACTTCTTTTTACCAGAAATCATAGTTAATGCAAGCTTTTAAAATTTATTTTTAGATTGTGTTATCACAGTTGCAAAGCAATTAGTTAATAACAGTTGCTTGGCCACAGCACAACCACTGCTGCCATTCAGAGTGTCAGAACAGAAACTTACCCTCCAGCGACTGGTTTTTACAAGTTCCACTGTCAGAGCAGGCTCCGCAGCACGAGTTACAGCTAGGGAAGCTTCTCTGAGCAACACCCCACGTGTGACGCACTTGCCACACCAAATCCCCACAGACAGACCTGCATGTCCCTGTTCATGCAGTTCACAGCCTAGGCTAGGGTATTGACTGGACTGTGGAATTCACCCCTACTTCAGGAACTACAGGTTGTCACAGAGTAGCTAGGTGTTCATCTTCAGTGTGGGCAACACAGCAATTGACTGGCATGGAACACCTTCCCTGTGTAGTGGCAGTGTAGCATATCAATTGCATCAGCCAAAACAACATGCAATCCTTTCTACTTTGGCATCTAACCCAGCAGCTGAGATCATTTCACAACAAGTTCCTGCCTCAGTGTTGAGATATTCAACTATTGCAGCAGGTCAAGGACGTCACCACCACTCTGGAAGACCAGCTTTCCAGACGCTTACAAGTCTTGGAAGGCTGAGAAGTCCCATCAGGTTCATCTATGCTAAAACAGTGAGTTTATACCAACACTCAAGAGAGCTCCACCTTTCTGACAAGAAATCGGAACCACAGAAAAATGTTCATGAAAAAATTGATCAATCTTCATGAAGACAGAGTTAAACTAGTTTTCAATGTCTTTATTAGCACTAAGTCACAATAACCCAGACATTAATGCTGGCTGACGTTTGTAAGACACTGCTTCAGCTACCCACATGGAAAAGCATGCAATGACAGAAGCTAAGCTTAAAGCACCTACACTCAAACCACACGAACTGCATCCTCGTGTATTAACAGAGCAATTCTGCTAAGACTGCACGTGCAACACTGTTCCAGCATATGAGGACTTTGAGTTTTTCCTCACCTATTACTGTGCTTGGACTTTTCCCGGTCTTTTTCCTTGTCCTTCTTGTGCTCTTTGTGCCGGTGTTCTCGGTCTTTGTGTTTATCTTTGTGTTTGTGAGAATCTGCAAGCAGAGGCAAAAAAAAAAAAAAATTAAGAAATGAAACTGGGAGAAAACTCCACGCCTCCCTCATGAACCTCTGCATTTTTCCCCACCCTACCCCAGTATTTTCTGTGATTCAAAATTTGTAACAAAAATCTTAGTTTCAGAGGTCCTAAATGGATTCATTGTTCCTGCAGCACAAGTTAATTCATCTTGGCAAAAGCTGCTGTTTTTATGGTCTTTAGTTCAACGACCTTTAAACACTTTAAAGACCCTGAAGAAATGTAACCCTTCTTATTGAATAGGTAAGTACAGCTACAGCAAGTTCAATCTTACATGGCAGATGGGAAACTGAGCTTCCTATGCCTGTAAGTATGTCATGCCAAATAGATTATAAGGATACAGGAACAGAGCATAAAGTTGAAACACTAGGCCTGCTAGATCCTGGAATTTAGATTGCTGCTTCTATAAGTATCTGATCTAGGCAAATCAGCTCCCAAATTAAAACAGTCTTGTTCATATCCCCAGCAGCGAGTGCATGGCATGACAGGCACACAGCAAAGGAAAGGAGGAGTAATGAGGGAAAAGGAAAAGAAAGGGTAAAAAGAAAAAAAGGGCTAGGAATTTTTGCCTCATGTGTCTCTTCTGCAGGAAACGCTGACCTCCCCCATCAAGAAAGCCCAACATGACAGCAGTAATTGGTTTGTGATGGCAATGACCACCTACACAGGTTAGGACTCCTCCAAATTAAGTGACAGGTCAGGAATGGGAGACATCACTCAAGTAAATCTACATGAACACAGTAATTTTGTTGGCATCAATTTCTGCTCCAAGTGACATTGCCCATCCTCAGTGACAACTGTACTGTACAATAAAGTCCATTAAAGCACCAGGGAAACACATTCAGCACAGATAAGCATAGTTGAATTATAAACTCGTTTACAAGCATCTTTAAGTCCTTAAATATTCTTTATAAGCAAATCAAAAAGGAGTTAAGGACAATGCAGCACCCAAACCCACCTCAGAAGGCTGTGCCATTTACAGGCAAGGTCACTGCAATGTTGGGAAGAATCTGTGCATTCCCAGAGTGTGTTGGGTTTGTTGTTGTTTTTTTTTTTTTCAGATAGGCTTCACAAAGCAACTAAAATGAAGTAAGCTCCTCAGGACACCTAAAAGGCTGCGTTGACTTTGGCAACTGCTTCCAGATCATAGTGCCAGAATTTCCCGAGATCTTGCATGCAAGGTATTGATGCTTAATTAACTGTAAAGATGTTACCATGTCTCTAAAAAGGCTGCTATCCCTGCACTAATAATAGGAAACGTCAACACAAGGATTTTGTGACTTTCACAGTCACATGGGAAATTGCAGGGCCAGGAAGAAGCCTCCTGACTCCAAGTCTTTTGCCACAAATCCATTTTTTCTCCTAAACTGACACCAGCTCTTACAAAGCTCAAAGCATTCAATTGGCTTTAGAAGAAACATCCCCACAGATGCATTTCCGCAGAACACAGGTTTAAACCATTGCTCTGTAACTTCAGGTGCTGTTTTCAGACACCTGAAGTAACACAGCATAAATCAACACAGGAACGCTGACATTCAAGCCTCCAGCCTGCCTTCTGCATCTTTCCTGATCCTCCCAAACACTGTGACACTTCCTAGTGCGTTGGTGCACATGCTATATACACTTAAAGCTCAGGATTTAGTTCTCTATATTTTGATATACAGGCATGTGGCAGGTTATGTGGAACATTTGGTGTTACAGCATAACAAATCTAAGAGTCTTCAAGTACCTAAACAGCAAAATTTATTTCACAGCAGACAGGGCTTTGCAGGCATCTCTGGCAAACCATGTGAGGACTGGACACCTACACGCTCTGAACTGCCAAGCAGGCATTTCTCAGTACCCTTCTTCCCACCAGGACAACACACATTTCACTGGCAAAAATGTTTTCACGGTGCATTTCACACTTTGGATTCCTCAGTTCAGCCAGTAGCTGGAAGCTTAGGCTGTTTGCAAACTGCCTGGGTTTTATTCCACAGAGTGTGCTCACCGATTCCTAAAGCACCAGCTGAAGTGAACAGTCATCTAATTTACACTTGATGAATAGGTAAATTGCTAGAAAAACCACTGTGGTGCTATACATAGAACTATGTACATTCCTTTTACAGCAAACTCCCTTTTTAAGGGGGCACATAGCAAGAGAGTCAATATATTCTACACCAACCCAGTGTAGACAACCCTGCTCAAAGCTATTCTCTTTAAAGCTTAGAACCACAAGATTATTTTTCACCAAAAAAAGCACAAAACAGAACAGTCTTTTATCTTCATCACTAGGTTCCCTTCCAGCTGACTTGTGCTTTCCAGCCGAGTCTGTTCTTGGAAAGTAGTTCCAGGGCTATACCCTGCAAACACTGCAGTCAGACATCTATTTCATCAATCCTCTGCACTGCTTACAGTGATTTGTTATTTTCAGATAATTAAAGCCTGGTACAACAGCAAAGAAAATGCCTGGTCAATTAAACCAGCTCTACTTGCTACTTGCTAGTATTCGTCACTACTCAGCCTTCCTTTGCCATTACCAAAGGATTGCTAGCAGGTAGGTCTTTCATATACGCACCCTGGCTAAAAAGCCGGCCAAAACGACCGGGGAACAGAAGGTTGTGCGCGTGGCCTTAAAAGCAGAAGAGAAAAACTGGCAGGAGAGCTTTCACCCAAATGCAGCCAAGGCCGGATAGGGACTTGGCCTCTGACACTGGAAAACAAATTCAGTGGTTCCATGGGGGCAAGCATCCTGCCTCACAGACACACCTCCAAAGAACTAGATCATTCTGAAATATTTGCCCAGTATTCAGACTTAATGGGGGAGCTTTCAGACACAATGCCATAAGGTAGGTTAAGAATTAAGACTTCAAAAGGGTTTATTAAATCGTCTTGAGCTGACATACCTATGTCTCCAGCAGGCATTAAAGCCCTTAGTCTTTTTTTTTTTCCTGAGGGTGGAGCTGGCTGAAGTTCAGGAGACTGGGTGATTAAAAAGGACAGAATTCTTTTTTTGGCGTATCACACAAAAATGCTTTGTTCCAGACAGGCTTTATTTTCTTTGGTGGCTGACATGAAACAAGCTTGGCCATGTCATTCCAGCTTGTGTACCCTCTTCACAGAAGCCTGTACAGTATCATCTCCAACCAAACCCCATGGGCAACAGATGATCAGATTGGGAACAAAACTTTAAGACACACTGGATCACCTCGCACCAAACCTCATCGGTACATAAGCAATCAACAAAGTGTTCCTGTCTGTAATGTATCTTCTTTGATACATTTAGCATTTTGTTTCCTAGAAACATCTTCCACCATCCAGTAACACTCACAGCTGACCACAGTTGCCTCAGTCCAGCCTCACATGAGCTACAAAATGAGGTCAGACAATATCACACGTGCAGATTTGTTTCCTGCCTTTTATGTCTTCCATTTATTATGTCTGCTCCCTCTAACACTAAACCACGAGAAAAATACTCTACCTTCTTCAAGAGAATTTACAAAATCCACTGCAAGGAAAGTTCAATCCCATGAAAGCTTGTGTGATATTTAAAGGACCACAGAAATCAAAAAGCCACCCTCCAGCACCAAGGCTACAGCGGGGACAGGGGTTAAGCTCACTGGGCAAGGATCCATTACCCCCAGGGCTCTCCCTTCGGCATACCCCAACACAAACACAGCTTTTGGCATCTCATCTGTTCTAGAAAGCTGGATGTCTCTGGCACTGGATCTCTGTCTGTTAATGCTGAGCTTGGTACATCTCCAAAAGATTACTGCAGTCCCCGTACTATTCCTGCCATCCCCCCCGTACCTCCAACAATCACAAGCAGCTCTGCATTTTTGTACGCTGATTCATCTCTCAACTCTGTTTAATTACAGGGATGCCTGACTTAAGGATGGGAAATTCTAAGCACTTTTGGTCTGTGGTTCTGTTTGTCACCCTCCCCCCCTCGCCTGCCAGCCTTTGCTCCACTGCTAATTCTCCAGGGAAAGGCTGAGTCATAGCCCTATTTGCAATACTTGTATATACGTATTGCTGGAACAGCACAGTTTTACGCTTCATCCAGGAACAGAGCTGTAAAAGGTTAGGCATCTCTAACAACGGCATGACAAGAACAGCGATGAAGCAAAAAAGCCATTCTCCAGCCACCTGGAAAGGAAGAGTTTTGACGGAGAGCAAAGACCAGCAGCCTCCTTTCCTAATGAAAGGAGATGGTCTGTGACAAAACAGTTCTGTGGGACTATACTGCTTTAATTGACGGGACAAGTTAATTTGCTTTTAAACACTTCTGATTACTTACACATCACAACCAAGGGAAGCAGACCAACTTCCTACATTAATATTTCAATTTTGACAGCAACTTTTTAAATAAAATACTGAAATCAGAGAGGGGAGTAAGTTCTTGCATACCCAACTGGTACAGCTATCAATACCACTTGAAAGCATACGGCTGGCACATGACACAGGATGCTGTAGATGCTATATCCCATATCCTACTTCCATTTTACCCAATCTTCATCATTTTGCATTAGAATATTTTCTTAACACTCCCCCCCCCCCGAGAACTGGGGAAAACAGATGTGAGCAACAATCTGGCCCTTCTCATTTCTCCTAAATTAGGTGAGAGAGCTGGCAAATTAACACGTGGTAACCCCAATTTCTGCTGAACACTAGCTTTTCCAGATAAATCTACTAGACTTCCATACTTGCTGTCTCTTGGTTCACTATCTTATACGTTTTTGTGGGCATAATTTGAATACCCCATTAACCTTCTTATAAAAAGGTTTCTGCCTGCAGTCTTTGTTCTTTTAAAGTGTTTTACTAGGTTCTGGGGATAAGGACTTTTTGTACTTTCCTTGTGGTTGCAGCAACACCCCAACTGCTTTTCCTCGCATTAGATAGCCTCAAAATACCTCAACTGGTACATATGCTGGTATTTTATCCATTCAAAGCCTCATTTTAATGCTCCTCTATACCCCTGTCCAGAAAGGAGATTTAAACTCATTTGATTCTTGAGATCAAAATCTGTGCACAAATCTGAAGGCAGAGCATGAAAACTCAACCACATCACCAACTAAGAACAATAACTTTAACTTCTTGTTACTCCAACATCACTTCTGCTTTGAATGAGCAGCTGAAATTTCTGCCCTACTTTAAGTCCGATGTCTCGACACGAGTTATTTGTACCAGAGAAGCACTCAGGTTCTCAGGACCATCGGTCTGTAGGAATGTGGTGCTCTCCATTACCATTATTATTCAGCCATCCTGAACCTGAGCAGGAAGCCCTTTATGATCAGTGCAGAGGACATGAATGACGGAACCAGCAGGGTCTTTTCAACTTCTCCTCTAGAACGGAGATAATAAAGTCTTTTAAAAAACTTCTCCAGTTCCACCGCTAAACTATGCGGCTGAAAGGGATGTAACTCAGTTACACTGGATTAGGTTGAAAAGTTGGTCAAATTCAAAAGCTTCTAAGGAGCCTTCCTGTCGCTTGAGGAATGGCTGGTCCCTTCTCTGCTAACTACTGCTTTTATGGCAGACCATTCACTCCACAACTGCAGCTTTTTTACTACTTAGGTACAATACCTTCTCAGAGAAAAGACTTTGTACTTTCAAGTAACTGAAGATTTCACAGAATCATACAATCACCAGCTTGGAAAAGACCTCTTGGATCATCGAGTCCAACCCATTCCTATCTGCCTTTCAGGTAGAGAGCAATAAGGTCTCCCCTCAGCCTCCTCTTCTCCAGGCTAAACACCCCCAGCTCTCTCAGCCATTCCTCATAAGGCCTGTTCTCCAGCCCCTTCACCAGCTTTGTTGCTCTTCTCTGGACTCGCTCCAGAGCCTCAACATCCTTCTTGTGGTGAGGGGCCCAGAACTGAAAACAGGATTCAAGGAGCGGTCTCATCAGTGCCGAGTACAGACGGAGGATAACCTCCCTGGACCTGCTGGTCACACCGTTTCTGATCCAAGCCAAGATACCATTGGCTTTTTTGGCCACCTGGGGCACTGCCGGCTCATGTTCAGTCACTGTCAACCAACACCCCCAGGTCCTTCTCCTCTAGGTAGCTTTCTAGCCACTCTTTTCTTAGTCTGTAGCTGCACAGGGTTGTTGTGCCCCAAGTTCAGGACCCAGCATTTGGCCTTGTTAAACCTCATGCCATTGGTCTCTGCTCAGCAGTCCAGCCTGTTCAACTCCCTTTGGAGCCTCCCTGCCCTCTGGCAGAATGACACTCCCTCCCAGCTTAGTGTCCTCTGCAAACTTGCTAAGGGTGCACTCAGTGCCTTCATCCAGGTCATTGATAAAGACATTGAACAGGAGTGGACCCAGCACTGAGCCCTGTGGACACTTGTGACCGGCCTCCAGCTGGAATTAACTCCATTTCCCACCACTCTCTGGGCCCAGCCAGCCAACCAGTTTTCCACCCAGGAGAGTGTGCGCCTGTCCAGGCCAGTGGCAGCCAGTTTCCTAAGCAGAATGCTGAGAGAAACTGCGTCAAAGGCTTTACTGAAGACCAAGAAGATACATCCACAGCCTTTCTCTCATCCAGTAAGCGGGTCACCTTGTCATAGAAGGCAATCAGGTTAGCTTGGCAGGACCTGCCTTTCATAAAACCATGCTGACTGGGCATGATCACCCATGATAACTTTATCACATTACCACTTGTTTTGTCAAATCATATTACTTTTAGAGTTTTGATTTTTTAGGTATAAAACAACTACTATTAAAATCATCAAGTTTCAGATGCTTAAGTGATGCCAAGAAAGGCTAAGAAAGTTCAAACATGAATGTAGTTCAAGGTATCTAAGATACTCTTCATATTCCTGGCAGAGAACGTGTACTTTTGCCTTAGGCATCTGATCAAAATGGGTTAGTGCTGCACTAACTTTTATAATATATAGATTTTATCAGCAAGTAGAGATACTTTCTAGTCATTATCCAAGATCTTAAGATCAACAGTGACAGGATCAGCAGAATACCCAAACAGGGAACAGTAACCCCACATGTGAAGATTGCTCCATGAGGTTCTGGTCAACTTATAAGCTGTTTACCTGAAAAAAGCAACTACCATGTAGAGATGAAAAAGCCTATCTGCAGACCCCATGTGTCTCAAAGTGGCACGGCCTGAGGCACCAGGGATCAGGATCCTCACTGTTAGACAGGTTATGACTTTGGACTAGTCATCTGGCTTTATATGTTTTGATTTAACAATTTTGAAGGCATGTACAATAACCCTGCCTAACCAGCTTGGAAGAGGTTTAAAAACTCTTCCAAAATATTTGTATTCCAGTTGGAGGAAGTCACAGTAGGATCACAGTGTTTCAGTGATCAATTACACCATGTTTCTAGAGTTTAAATGGACTGCCATTGCTGTAGCCCCCAAAAGGCAGAGGAAAAATTACTGGAGAGAAAACAGAACTGCGCCCAGGTTCCAGACAGCACCTTTCCCAACAGAGCAGGGCAGACCACAAGAAAACAGAACTACAGTTATGAAAGATACAGGAACTGTAAAACATCTGTATGCAGCTAGCAGTGTCAAAAGCAGAAAAACACACCCAGAAGGCACTGTTCAGAGAGATGATGGTATTGTGGATGACACTCCGGAGTAGAAAACCATAATCTAAAATAAACTTCCCCTGTGAAACTGGATATGTCACTTCCTGGCCTAATGGCCCTATTTACACGACTACATAAAACACATAAAACATTTACCCTGGAAAGGTATTGCAGGTCTGTTTGCTGTGCTGTTTTATTTCTCAAATAGCTGACTGCAAAACATTTGGCATCCTGAAATGAGTGACTGAAAAACTGAGACCATAATTTGAGTCCCCTGTAACCACTACCTGGATCAGAGTAACTCAAACTCCAAGTGATCATCATGTGCTCTAACAGAAACTGAATCTGGGGAAGCAATGTTTCCTCAGCATGAAATACAATAAAAGCAGAACAACCTGGGTTTTCAGTAGGTGTCGAAGGAAAGCTACTACACAATATTGAAACAAAACTGCTGGGCTTTTGCATCTGCACGCAGAGTGCCACACTTCATGGTACAGGTACACCTTTCAAAAGCAGCTTGACATGCAATCATTTACCAGTACTGAAAGACATCTCTACAATCAACATCGCTAGATGTTGATCAAGAAAGCTATTTCTAAATCCTTAAAATCCTCCTTGAAGTCAGATTCAAATGAAGTACAATTACTGTGCTGTCACAACCTTATCTTACTTCAGGTGCATCACTGGGTGAGATGCACCAATTCAGGGAGGCTGACACTGCAAGTGTTCACTGTTGCCTTCATAAACCAGAATAAAACTTGAGTTTTATAGTTTACTGCAAACTAACTAAGTTAATTTTGGCTAAGCACAAGGAGAACATACAAAGCTGCTCTTGGTTGTGAAGCTTCAGACCCTCAGTCATTCGTTTTCCAACTACACAGGGGAAGAAATAGGAAAACAAAAAATGTGAAAGCTTCATGAAAAGGGAGCCTGGAAAAGTAGAGTAACTAAACAATTTATCCTTGCTGAGGCAGGAACTTTACTACTAAAATTAAGACTCCACCAGAGCGCATTCCTTTTTCTAAGGGGTGTCTCATCACCGAATGGATGTGAGTCAACCTATTTTCCAGGCTACAGGTATTCCAAGATAAAATTTGGGTTGAGCCAAAACTGACCATACCACACAGCATCCAATTCTGACAAAGCCTGAAAACATAGTACTTTCCATAGAAACACAGTAAAACCAATAAACTTACAATCCCTCTGCACTCTTCAACAGTTATTTGAGGCAAAAGATACTACAGATATAAAGATACTACAGAGAGATACTACACCCTTATCCTTAAAAAGGCTGTGCTGCACAATTTGGCTTCAGAACAAGACAGGCCCCTTAGTTACCACATTCACTAACAGTGTTATTTGAAGGCCCCATATTCCTTGCTGTTGAACAGTGGGAAAGGAAGAAATCTGTGGAATGACTTGGTGATGAATCTTGACAGGGAAACAGAGGGAGATAGACAGACAGCTAAAGAATTGTCTCCAGCCATTCTCTGTCCTTTAGTGTAACTCCTAGCTACTTCTTAAGAAGTTCCACTTACACTCCAGCAAAGTTTCATTATGCAAGCAAGGATCTTACACAGCTTTTTAAAAACACAAAGTTTGCAAAAAAAGATCAACGCACCTTGTGCTCCACCGAAACCCCGGGGCAACTTCAATCTAAGGAAGAGAGGTAAACAACGTGACAGAACTACTAACAGCCAGAGAGCACAGCACACACAGGACCAAGTCTGCAAGCTAAGCTGTATACTCATTTACCCATCCCAAACTTTAAAAAGCTTATCATGGACAGTCTAAGGAAGCCAGGAAAAACCCCACAGACTGATCACTTGATCTTGTGTGACTGAAGCCTCTGGGAGATTAAGTTAACCTGAAGCAAATGTCATTGCTGGCATTTATCGATCCAAACCAACCTGCTAAAGCAGGGTAGGCAAGCAAGATGTGCTGCAGGAGTGTGCTCAGAAAGAGTAAGTCAGATCATCTTTAGTACACATGCTTTGAACCCTTCTTCAATTTTCAGCCATAATGGATTAATTGCTTAGTTTCTGTGCACCTCATTTTTAAACCTGCTAGGGAAGAATCTAATACTCTGTGGGTAATTAATGCTTAAGTAATTGAGATCGCTATGTGGTATAAAGGGATGCTGACCTTACGAAACTGCTACATTGCAAGCATTTTGCAGCAAAACAACTAATGGTGTAGACAGGAATACTGAGCTTAATGTCCTGACAGTGCTTTAACAGCCTCTTCTGAAAAAGGTGGCACATTCACGTACACCTATTCCACAGCAGATCTTAGCTGCTGTGTAACAAACACCTCAAATCACTGCAAATAGAATTGCAGTAGACAATATTACAAAGGGCAAGACTGATGAAGCCTTATAAAGCATGAAAATACATGTTTGGTCAGTACAGAAAGGCTAAATTAATAGCTGCTTCATACACATGCCAAGGGTTCCCAACTGAGAGGCAACAATGAAGTTTAAAACCATTATTTGCATTCAAAACTAAAAGAAGTTCAATGTGAACAGAAACATGTGTTTCCAGGGATTCCCAAGATGTAAAACATTCTCCTGTAATTGTATAAATAAGAGTCAGAGACTGAAACCCATTAGTATGTTTCTACTAAGAAAGCAGAATAAAACAGAATAGCAAGCTAAAACTTTATGGAAATGACTACCACCATGTACAGCTTAAAATGCTGCCGTGCTGGCATGGAAGAAAGGAAAGCCCAGAGCAGTCTCTTAAGGAAAGAAGATAAGAGCAACCCCATTCTTGTCCCTACTGATACTTGTTCTTATAAGGCTATACACTATAAAAGAGTAGAAGTAATTTTCACAGCCTCCCCCACTCAGAATTTGAGTAACTCACATACCAACACAATTCTCTTCCTTTACTGGGGTAGAAATAGTTTCAGCAGTTTTTTCTCCTGTTGCTTTATGAGTCTACACCCACAGGAGTAAAGTTATGCACTGCAGGCACATCTTTAAAACAGCAGCAAACCCAAAGATATTGAAGTTTCAAAAGCCATGGCCCATCACATCTCTGTATGTGAGGAGGCCAGGATAAGGTCAAGAGCAGGATCTAAAGGAAAAATCCACACAGTGAGCACTGTGGGATGCAGGGAAGCTCCAGGATGCACCAGAAATAAAGCCGTGTAGGAAGCACGTGCCTGGTATATGCCCACCTCACTCCTAGCAGTTGTCACATGCAACAACTGTCTTGCTTTCAGCAAGCATTTACTCCTCTCCTCCTTCCACCACAAACCAGTCCAGAATTGCCTTCCACAGCCAGCGAACAGAAAGAGGACTGGAAAGCTAGGCCAGTGACTCTTTCCAAAGCCAACTCTGCCTGTATCTGAGTATCACAACCAGATCAAAAATGCAAAAGGTAAGAGCAGATAAAGGACAGCCACGACGAGCTTGAGCTTCCTTACCTCTCAGGTTTCAAAGAGCCTTAAGCTCATTGAAGCTACATCTGCATTTCAGTTTGCTAACACAGACACAGAGAGTTGAGAACCTGGAGGGCTTACAGGTACATAAAGTGAATTTTGCTGAGGGGAAACAGCCATTACCAACCAGCTCAGGAAAAAAAAAAGTGCATCAGGAAGTAGTTACAGGTAGGTTCCCTGTGGATTTCTTTTAGATCCACTAATACCAAACAATTTTTACTACAGCATCTAAGCTCAGGCTTTCCAACTTTGCACCCGTTTGCTGCCCACTGTGTGAAATGCAGTTAACATTACTGGCACAGCAGGAAGGACAGACCTGCTGAGAAAGCCTGGACAACTGTTCACAAACCAGCTAACATCCAGGAGTGCAAAAGTAGCTTAAAGTTATGAAAGAAGGTAAAATTTAAGGGCATACAAATAGATAATGCAGGGGAGACTAATCCTATTTTCAGAGTTAGAAAGCAACCAACCTTTAGCATGGACACACTGCTCTAAGGGATGGAGGCACTGCACTGGAGACAAAGCTAAAAAGAACTGTGCAGGGTCACTTGCAAGTCACGTGGCAGCAAGAACCAGAGGCACTCTTGACTCCACTCTCCAAAGCTTTGCTACCACAGGGCAATTGAGACATTCCCAATCATGTTTAGACTTCAGAGCTATGGGGACTCACGGAGATAACCCATCCCTTACTCCACCACAGTCTAAAAACAAAATAGTTCACTTAACCCTTATTTTTCTGGTTTGCAGGCACCATTTTCCCTAAGGAGCTCTTGGCTAGCAGTTTGTGCTACAGAATCTTTCAGACAACACAGTTTTCTTCAAGTCCCTCTCACAAAGGCTGTGCAAGCCTGGGTGGGACGAAACACTCGCTTTGCTCAGCCACCAGACACACACTAGAGACATTTTTGCTCTTTCTTTCCTTCAGAGCTCAGAGAACTCCAGCACATGCTCAACAGCAGCACCAAAATAAAGCCTAGACCTTTAGCAAGAGTTCAGGGACTGTGTTCCTGCCTGCATCAGCCATCACAGGTAGGTGGGCTGAATCATCTCCTGGAGGCTTCTGACAAAGCTCTGCCTGAGGAACAGCTTTGAGAATTACTTCAGTAGACTGGGTCAAGAGCAAAGAACATCTTTTGGTGCAATCTGTGACAAATTCACACTGCAGACAGAACTTCACATACTGTACTCCATCCGTAGACTGAGTCAGTGACCCCAGCAGGTTCTTCTGCCTCCAACTGCTTTTTATACCATCATTAGAAAGGTGCAAACCACACAATTTGTGATGCAAAGTCAACAGCTGCTTACTGCATGCAGACTTTCAAGACAGGTGAATCAGGAGAAAACAGGGGCAGACAACTACAATTCCTAGTCCTTAGTGAAAAGACACTTCAGCTATATTAAAAGCTAGATTGATATTTTTGAGCATAAGAAGAAAAGTTTCTATTCTAAAAACTGCACTACCCAAGGGGAAAACTGCTGTGGTGTCAGGAATAATTACATTACAATGATGTCAACTAGAAAAATATTTTCACTTGCTGGCTGTGTAAATCACCAGCCTTTCTGGACCCACTAAAAAGAAGTTTGTGAAGGCTCCCTGAAAACCTGACACTTCCTCAGCCCAAGAGCGATAGATGCCTCAACACTAGCTCCCATAGAGCCTGTGTTCACACAACACCACACAAGGACAGGGCTGGCATGTTTTGCTCTTCTGGGTTTGACCCAGAACAGGGGCTCCTCCCAAGCAGAAATTTCACAGGAGATCAAAAACAAGCAGTTGAATTGAATTGCTTCCCTTGCAGCAGTCCATGACCAGGCTCCTGTCAGCAGCCAGGATCATACTCAGTTCACACACATGGGAGCAGTACAAGCTGTGCTCAGCGTCCTCAGGAGAGGCTCCGATGGCAGCTGTTCAAAGCCTTTTATTAGCCACCCCCTGACAACACGATGCAGCTCTGGCCAGTCCCGGTCTCCTGCTTGCTGAAGGGACAAAAACCACGAAGAGGCAGCACCCCTGGGAACAATGTAAGGCTTCCGAAATACTCAGAGTATAAATTGGGTATGCATGACAGAAGTGATTGGTTTAAGCTTTAAATCACCTCTGCCTCACAGTGTCACTGTTTTAGGTGCTGGAGTCAGACGGTTCTCTTGCTACTTCATGCCTACTGAGAAAAACTAATGGGGGGAAACATGGCCAAAGTCTTATAAAAAGTCTTTTTCAGAAGACCAGGCTTTTATATTATTTTTATCACACTCAAGCTGGTTCCTCATGGCAGGAGGAACACCCACACTGATTCCAGCTGTTATTGTGTTGGGTTTTTTTAATCTACAATTATTTCTTTCAAGTACAGGGCTGCGCTGGATGGATGCAGCCTGATTTCACCTCTGTTCCCGTTGTGGGCGAGTTCAATGATCACTCACTCACCCACACCAGGCTAATTCCAAGGGTTGTCTGCAAGCATCTTATCACCAGAGTCTGCTCTGCCACAAGACCCACTCTGGAGACAAGAGAGGGAATGCCATTCCCTTGCCTTAAGGGGACATTACCACAATTAGCATACAAGAAGAAAAGCGATTCCAGCTAAAACACACAAAGCAGTAAACAAAGGGTAAATGCTTAGTGACAGCTGAGATATCTGCACTTCCAACTGCGTCTTCCTGAGATAAGGGACCAAGGACCTAGAATGAAACACCAGCACAGCAGTACAGGTCACAGCAGCTTTAACATGTTAGTGAGTTTTAAAATAAGGTTGCGATTACAATAATTAAATGACCAGTTCTAGCTCCTGGATATGGTGCACCAAATACCAGTGGAAGTTCTCGATTTACATCAGTATACACAAAATGTTACTTTAAGTCACTGACTGTAATCTTGTTATGCACCTGTAATCTGTTTATTTTGTTAAATTCAGGTCAAGTCTCACTAGCTGGCAACTGTTAAATCACAGCAATACAGATACTTGAAGATAAAATGTAACCTGATAGCACAGGATAACATGCTGTGGTTACTTTATTATGTATAATACACTCTTGACTTGTTCAATTAAAAAAGCCCATGCAATGTATTATCAGTTAATCGAGACTTTTTGTTGTGGTTTTTGTTTGTTTTTTCTTGTTATTTTGTTTCTTAAATTTATGGCTTGCATCTTTGGTTGGAAATCAGAACTTTATTAAATGCACAGCCAACACCTGTAGATTCCACCTTATGCAAAACTCACATCTGCCTTATGAGCCCTATGAAAGGGAGAAAAACATTTACTTAATTTATTTCACTTCTAAAGCCTACTGAGAGCAAGCAAGTATAATCCTTGGAAATGGAACTGAACCAATTGCTGCTGGTTACCTCTTTCCTCAGTTTTAAGAGTACCCCTTTCTTCACCTATGCAGAAATAACTGTGTGAAAAGTTAGCCTTTCTTTTTCAGCTTTCAAAGAGCTTCCCCTACAAGAGTCTCTAAACGAGCTGTTTAAACTGCAGGAAACACGCTGCAGGTGCAGAGCCATCAGAACTTTGTTTATCACTGCACTTCAGTCTCCAAGTGCTTACACTAATGACTTCCATCACATCAGAGGTTCTGCTTTACGACTATGGCAACACGATCACACTCTCTACTTTTCAAGTTTTCCGAACGTGAAACCGAACGTTATTTAAACTATTTTAAGATGTTGTTTGGTGAGAGAGTTAGAACCACACTTGATACAACTATGAGCGCAACAGAAGCAACCACAGGGATTCAAGACTATGTTATTCCTCTTTAACATAAGCCAAAATGGGAAAAACAAGTTACATAGCTTATTTTCATGAGTATTCCAAAGGAAAAATTACAAGATATTTCTTTCCACTCGATTATTGGACAGCAGAAACAAGCAAAGGAGACAAGGGGAACATCTACTTACAATCTGGTAATTTATTCCCAAATGATTCAACTCTGTAAGCCTAGGAAAAGCTATTTTTACAAGTTTCCCGGCTGCCAGCTCTATGTATGTTGAGACAAGTTTTTAAAAGGTTATTACTACAGTCCAAATTAAACCAAAATATCTGTTAAAATTTATTACGGATTTTACACAAACGACTAACACCACCTTGAAAGCCTCCACCACTCTGGCTGATTTAGAGTTTGCTCTTACACAAACAGCCCAGAGCAGCAGCCACACTGTTCCCTCCTGTCCTCCTCTTCCAATTATTTCAAGCCTGTGCTAGGAAAAAAAACACATCTGGGAGTGAAAGGGCCATCCAGGTACCCAGAAACAGAAAGCAGTATTTCAGTGTCACTGTTTTGCAAGTTTTGAAGTGTACCGATTTATTTTTGGACTTGGATCTGGTTTAAAACCAGCAATTATCTTACTTCCTGCACTCCAGTCCCTAGCAGGCCAGAAAACTCCCTCTTTTTCCTGTAATCATCTTTTACTTGATATTATCAGACATAAAAATGCACCAATACTGCAACACCGGAGCCTTAAGCTTTCAGTAGTGATTGTGGCAGTAGTAAATAAAGCCTGTAAGTGGGAAAACTACACTTTGAGGAGCTCTAATACAGTAAGAAAGAATTAATATGAATAAGTTCTTCTGAAAATGTGTAAATGATATAAGACACTTCACATGCCATCCCCAAAACTAAGCAGCTGCACAGACAGATCAAGGTACTCCTGGAGAAAGGCATAATAAAATTGAAAGTTAAATAACAGCTTATGTCTCTTCTAGTGATGGTGCACTAAACATTCCAAATTTTTTGGAGACTACAGAAGCTCAACCTAGTTTCCTAAGGACATTTGTTTGGATCTTTAAGAGGTGAAACAGTTCAGTAGTGTCTGCTCAAGAAATGATTTACAACCAGAAAAACAGCTCAACATAAGTTTTCACAACAAGAGGCTTTAAAGTACCAGTTACCTTGAGATTACAATACAAGACAAGACACTTTCTGCCACCACAGTCTGTGACAAGCACTGGATCTTTGTAGCACTTTAGCCCAGCACAGCTACCCTGATATAAGTGAAAGCAACCACCCCAGACAAGTGAAACAAGGAGAGAATCTGCTAGTACCAACACCACATTCTCAGGAAAATCTAACTTCACCACAGTGAAAAGTGTGCAGTTCATATTAAGTCCAGCATGCATTCCATCGAGAAACACATCAGAAGTTGCTTTACTAAATATCTACACATCTGACACCCAACAGTAATTCTTGTTTGATTAAGTGCAAGGGAAAACTGTAGCAAGGAAGCATCAAGCAGCTCTGGGTGTAGAGAGATGCTTGACAACTTATTTATGTACTGATGTCTTTTTGGATTACCAACCTCCAAGTACTTTGATCTGAATTTAGTTTTATATGCAAGTAAATCCATTCAGATTGCAGGATCTGGGAAATTTGTTGTACACCTGTAGTTAGCAAAGCAGGAATCATGATGCCTAACAATATCTATATTGGATATCTGGCAGTGATGGCGAAGAGACAATTAAGATATGAGAAGTGGCTTACTGGGTGCAGAACTGAGCAAGGGTGACTTACACTTGCTGACCAAATGATACCGACTTCAGAATATGGAAATAGGATACCTATGAGAAATCTAAAACCTACACAAATCTGTATTCATTTTTAAGCCTTTGAACACTTCATGGATGATTAGAAGAAAGCCCTTCCAAATGGAAAACTAGCAGAAAACTTCCCTTTCCACTCTCTGAAGCAACTGTGATAAAAATCATTATAATGCTTTGTAGTCCATGTACTACATTTTTTTTTTTAAATACTTTTTTTCAGTAATGGGGAAAAATAACTTTAAGGGCTTCTTTGACTCTGCTCTCCTATACAGCTAATTGCCAAAGACTAATTCCAGAGCTCTGCTGAGATTAAACTGTTAATACACACACAAAAGACTACAGAACCTCAGCTTAGAAAAAAAAAAATCAAATAGCATATTTATTTCAGCTCCATTCAAAAAGTAAATATTTGCCATGTGCAAGTCAGTAGATGTCTTCCCTAGGACTCCTCTATAAAAACAAAACTGAAAAGCCTTCCCTTTCCTCAGCTCAGTGGCCGTCCCAGGACACAGACACGGATGTTACACAAAGAGGACTCCGTGAGCTGCAGCGACCAAGCTCCCATTGGGATTGGAGGTTTCTTTGTCAGGATTAGTCTGAGCACACGGCTCTAGTGGATAGGTGGAGTATTTACAAAAAGGAGAATAAAACCAAGAGCTTAAATTAAAAACAAAATAATTCTGCCATTAATAAATGAAGCTCACATCTGTTTTGAACGTTGTTTCATGTTCTTAAGAAATACAGCTACAGGGGATTCATTTCACAAAACAATGCTTCACAGCTTCATTCTCTTTAAAGGAATCCATTTGAAAACACACACTAACTTCAGTACACAAGGTATCAGTAAATATCCCAACCCTTCAGAAATGTGGCCAAGACATCAATACTGTTGCTCACTCTACCCAAGCACACTGATGAGTGATGGGCAAAGCCCAAGCACAGATCAGCTCCAAGGAGGGAGGATTCCTCCTTCTGAACTGCTGCCCTGCTGTCAACACCAAATGTAACCTGCTTGCTAAATAGCACACACAGCAGATTCAGTTAGCGTGCTATACTGGCAGCTTGGAAGAAAAAACACTTCAGATTCTTAAAAGAGGCAAATACTGCACTGGCTGAGCGCTGTAGGAGACCTGCTCATGGACACAGACACACTGAATATTTTAACTCCGGCTACAGTTCAACAATAAATTTCCTTTTTTTTCCTCTACACACAGACAAGCTCGCTCCTTGACAGTGATTGATAGCAAACCCATGAACTGAAGATTATGCATCACTGGACAAGTCTCACCCACAGGGCTGTGCAGGGGGAAAGGGGCAAACATGTTAGACACAGAAGGTAATGCTTGAAGAATGACAGCTTTACAACTTCATTTATGAAAGAAGAAAAAACCCAGCCCTTTTGGATTCATCAATTCAAGTGCTTCTGCCTTTTGTCTAAGATTCAATTGAAGAATTAAATTGCTGGGGTAGCCAGTTTATTCCCAGCTGCAGACTCCATCCACTGCAAGACAAGCTATGGAGCAAGGCAAGCAAACTGCACTCTGCCGGGCTCTCCCAAGACCACATGCTGACAACTGAAGCAGCCAAGCACTGAGCATCAAGTGCCTCAAGCACGGAGCATCAAGCCCTCTCCGTATCTAGACAATTAGAACAATCTAAAACATAGAAATAAGCTTCCTTTAGATAAAAGCGATGCTGAATAAGCCTACTTGATGATAAAAAGAAAAACATTGTTCATGACAGCTATCAAACTCCAGAGAGAAGTATATTTTAAAATTAGGAGACTGTATCTCATAAAAACAGGTATTTCAAGGACAGCTTGCTCATGCTTCCCTAATGAAGTGCAGGTGACACAGCTATGATGCTATGACTCAGACAAGATGCTAGCTCCTCTCAGAGGCATCCTGGGTTTGGAGCTGGAAGAACGCAGGAGGATATAAGAAAGCAAAAGAGAAAAAGGCTCTTGAAAAATGCAAGTTACCGACGTTCACATCCAAAGGTGAGCAGACAAGATGTTCCAACCTGTTGGAGCAAGATGAAGTACCCCTAACACCCACACAGCTCCAGCACGACAACTCACACTTGTCAGAGTTAGCAGCACTGATGTCCTAACTCTGATTTATGCCAGTGCTTATTAAAAAGATAGATCAAGATGATACCTACAACAGGACTGTGCAACACTTCAGGAGTTAAACAAGGTCACTGTTAAGAGTTCATCTCTTGCATTGTATTTATACTTACATGAACCTACTCCTCTGGACCTGACAGTTTACACCTGGTTCCTGGAACACAGCACGCACCTTGCTTTTCCTACTGCAAGAAAGCACTCTAGACTTTTTGCTCCTCATCCCTCAGGTACATTGTTACCAAACTGAAGGAACACAATCTTCAGTCAAAATCTATGCTAGAAACTAAGTGTCAAGGGGAAAGCCAGTAAGGAAAGCTTGTTCCAGCCCACAGAGGGGCTTCCTCTGCACAAGAAAGGCTACAGCAGATACAGCCCATTTCCACAGCCTCAGTGGCATTCTTGCTCCTCAAGAGAAGAGCAGGCAGCTTTTTATTCCCCATCTGGTGGTCATTAAAACCAGAGTACAAACCTCAGAGTACGTCACCAGTACTACGCTATCCCTCCATTTTGTACACGCTGCTTGTATTGCAATGAGCCATACCCTCACATGGATATTGTGCTTCCAGGTTCCCAAAAGGCTATATTAAAACAGAGTGCGCTCGTCTAACTTGTAAGCGCACCTTCTGAGGCAAGTTAAAACCAGTACCTGCCCATCCCAGCTGTTTTATCTCTCCAATAATTGATCTTACTCATATGCTTGCCAGCATTCACCAACTGCCAGAAGACACAATCTGCTCTTCCTCTTGCTCAAGGCACAGTGAGGAGACACTCACACCAAGGTGGCACGTATGGTGCAAGAGACTAACCTGAAAACTACTTGATACTGGAACCCTGCATGCGTGCCAGGAAAACACTGTTCTCCCTACTGTAAACCCAGTGACTTCACTAACTGCAAAACCCAGCATGCAACATTTGTGAAATAATTCATAGAATCACCTGGTTGGAAAAGACTTCTGAGATCATTGGGTCTAACCATATCTATCCACCACTAAACCACAGGAAAAAAAAATGCAGGCTTCAGCTCTAGAAATGAGTTCTGTATCGGAGAAAAATTACAACATATGCCAAAACTGCTGCTTTTTTTTTACTGTCCTTTGCTAACCACCTCAGTGCTCAGCTGGAAAGAGAATTAAAAACAGAAAACCAAAAGTCCAAGTCGGAACTCTTAGTCCTAGCTAGACAGCTTTGTATCTCTTTCTGTGCTGCAAGGAATCACTCCCACTCTCTTTTTGCTTCTCTACCTCTGAGAAGAGCATGGTACTCCCTCTTCTTCCTCTGTGTTGCCTATGTGAACAGTACAGCCTTAAGACAGGATAACACAGCAGAGCACAATGGATCTTGCTGCCCGGCATAGTGCCCACGTGTAAGTGAACTTCCCTCCTCAGCGATTCCTGCCTTCACCTTCAAAAGAGCCGCTCTTCATACTCAACCCTTCATCTTCCCAGAGCTAACCAGAGTACCAAGTAAGACAGACTATGCTGACAGCTGGCAAGGCAGCATCACACAAAACCAGAAGCTGGAATAAGAACTGCCGACTTTGCTACTGTTCTCCCTACAGGCAGAAAGAACTCGCCTCTGACTTACATCCACTGCAGGGCAGAGGAAAGAAGATACACTCCTACCTGGTTCCCCAGTGTCCAAACCATTTCATGTCACAAGCCACATAACAGGCCAACCCCTGCCACCACCTACACTTCCCTCCTCCTAGAACTCTGCATGCAGACCAGGAAACTGCAAGCCTCTCAGTTGTGCTACCTTAACTCCAGAAACCTATGCGCTTCAATGAGACGACCACTACATGTTTCTCAACTCTGTCTCTAGGCGCTTCAAAATCTGCAACAGACACCCATCAACTTTCAAAGGGAAAAATCAGAGGGCTAGCACCCACTTTTCCATCATCCTCTCCAACAAAAGGCCTTTTTAGGGCACCTCTACAACAGAAGAAATTGCAACCTCAGAGGAAGACAAGCAGCTGTTTTGTTAAGTGTGGCCCTTGTTCAAATACTGGAATAAAAGCCTTGAGCAGGAATACATTGCCATCAATAAAAAGTTTAACTGAAGTACATTGCCCGGGCTCTAAAGCACAGGTTATCTACTCTGTGTTACATACAAAGGGAAAACTACCACATTGCTGTTCAAGCTGAAAAGGCGTACAGGAGAAAAGTGGCAAATAAAGGAAGAAAAAAAGGTTCTGGATAACACTCTACAAATTCATGCTCTCACGTGTCAGAATCAGCAACAGGCAGTATGTTAGAGTAAGCGACAAATGCCAGGGGAAATTAAAAAGCTCTCCGTACTTGTGTATTACCCCATTCCTACTAATTATTTTCTTGACTTTTTACTATGAAGCCACATCTCTGATCAATGTCTAAAAAATATTTATTAAATTCTTAAAATTATTCCATTCAGACACTACCACACATCTTCCAGCTGCACAAGCTGCCATTTGGATAGAAACAAGTCAAATTCAAATTCCATACACAGCAGTGGAGTGAGCCCAGTACTTCAGAAATTACAAGGCATTTGGCAAAACTCATCCTAAACAGCGCTCGTGCATCAGCCTGGTTGGTTTCAGACAGGACAAGCTGCGTGCAATCTTGTCCACACTGAACACAAGACCTCATATTTCATTTGCTTGGATCATTTATCTAAAAGCTCTGCTACTGAGGTCCTGGATGCTTGCTGCAAAAACTAGCACAACTGTGCAAATCAATGACTGAGCAATAAATAGTAAAAATCACCAGAGTCTTATTTTTAGAATCATAGAAAAATAGCATTATTGGAGAAAAAGGGGCATTTTGAAGCACCAGAGCTACGACTTCATTGAGAATGCAAAGGTCTTGCTCCCCTCGGTAATGCTGTACTAACTCCTAAACACTTCTGCATGTATGAGACTATGTTAGCTGTATGCTGCAGTGGATGAGATCTAACAGGTACTTAGCTAGAACATCCTCGCCATGGAGCTTTGGTGGACACAAGATGAGGGACACAGACTGATCAAAATATTTTAGTGAAGCTACAAGTACACTCCAAGCTTCCCTGAGGCAGAAATCAATCTCTCTTCAGTCACAGAAAGATACAGCCAACTGCAGAATCACTCTGCTGCAGCACAGAATCCCATAAACGTCCATCTGTCTCTAACATGCAACCATCCACGCTGGGCAGAATTATGGAGGAGTACCATGAAGCTTAGCGCTCTGCTATCCTGCTAGAGAAGAAAGCCATTATCTTTATAATAATCCCTAAAAAACCCTCACTGACAAAGGTACAAGATAAAAATACATGCATGCACACCCACACAGCTCACAACTGCACAAAGCATGCGGTAAGCTTGTGAACACGAACAAATACATTCATGTCAGAAATATCGATAAGAAACCCCAAAAGATTCACAGATCAGACGCTTTGTGGGAAGGAACTTCTGGCTCCAAGACTGACAAGAGCCTTCTGATAAAACAATTTTCCAGTGGCCTGTCCCTCTTTCCCTTGCAACCATTCCAATTTCAGAAGTCACCTTCTTCAAACATAAAAGGGATTTAAGTGCTTTAGGTGGAGACACAAGTTGTTTTTCTTGATGAGGTATTGTCTGCTGGGGCTGAATGACAAGCACTGTAACTTCCCTGCTCTGCCCTCACCCCATCAAGATACACATTTCAGACATTTTCCAGCCCCCGCCTCCAAAGTTTTCCAAGACAGGAGTGAAGCACAAAGCTGTCTGTCCTTGTGACTCCTTCATGTTGGAAACTGGCTGTATCAAAACCCACAGCAGCTGCCAGTGCAAGTTAACTGTCTGACCTGAACTACTGCTGTGATCACCACTAAGCCAGGCTACAGAGACTTCTGTAACAAAAGAAGCTTCCCCAGCGTGAGGCAACAGTATCAGACACTGGATTCTTGAGAGCTGGCCTCCATTTCTCCTTTTTTTTTAGTGCAGAGTATGTTATTCTGTCAGACAAACAGGCCTCGAGATGATTTAAAACATCACAGCAAATTTGTGAGGTGATTCTCATTTGAACTCTTCTGCTCATTTTGCCTCATTATAAACCTCAATCTCTATGATTAGCTATCGATATGGAGCTAACTGCCAAGGTCTCTATTCCCCCAAAGCATCAAGTTCTACCTCCCAGAATATTGTTTATTGTCAAGACTGGCACAAAGTTGTACTTCCCAACACCACTCCTACTCACACGACTCCACAGACACTGAGGTTTAACAAAATACTACTTCTAGCTCAAAGAAGTCAGAGAATCATTGCTGTTAAGTAGGTGTTTACAAAAGAATCAGTTTCAGGAGGACCAACCGCAGCTCTGGAGCTCTCACTTGCTCATCAGCTAAGCAGCTACAGAATCCTCATTTAGAAATTGAATTTAAACTTGAAAATATGCATGTATGTTCATGTTTCTAAAGCCAACAATAACTTCCAACTGCTCTTTATACCTTGCAGGTTACAAGAATACAAGATTATTGTCACCCTTTCTTTTTCTGTCCCCTTCCTAATGTTCTCACTCTCACTGTGACACCGGGAGATATTACTGCAGTTCACTCTTTACGATCATCAGTTTAAAAAGCCAACACTCAAGAAGAAAATATTTCTAACTATAAATCTGATTAAATCCACTGGAACTCTTTAGTATTTATGTCAGCCAGAACATTTTGAACAAATTCTATGCTAAAAATACTGCAGTGTGATACATGCTGGGAAGCCACTACTACAACTTGTTCAGCTGCACTACTGAATAGCACAAGCCTGCAGCAGAACAGGCTCCGCTCTGCCCAGAACAGCACTGCAATGCTCTTCTAATTCCAACATTCAACCAGCGACAGACAGTGGAAGTCTCCGGAGGCACATGTGGTGGGAGCTCCCTTGAGCAGGCAGGCAATAGCAGAGTAAGGACAGCAGTAACTGGAAATACTATTTAAAAGGAATAAACCTACTGCAACTGAGATCTGGGGTTTTGTTGTTTGGTGAACAGCTGAATATGTCCATACCCTCCTCCTGTTCTCTTGATGGGAGGAAGCATTTTAAAACCTACTGATGCTACCTGTTTAAACGCTGACAGTGCTAACCAGCCCAGAGCAGACAGTCGGGTGGGAAGAAGGTACGGCTGGTGAGATCTGTCATATGCTGCTGTCTCAGTCAAATGAAACAGCCACAGAAAAGCAAAGTGATAAACACGGATTTCTACAACGAATATTATCTTTCAGACTTGCAAACCTAAGACAGTCCTCTGAAACCACAAGGAGGAGTGGAATACATAATGCTAAACAGCATTTTGCTCCCATGTTCCGGAGTGTGAGGTTTTCTATAAAACATGGGGCAATTTCTATAAAACTAGCAGCCGCAAAGGCAATTCAATTTAATAAGCCAATAAATATTTCTGAATAACTGCGTGTCTTACAAGGATATGAGAAATTGGATTAGCACAACCAAGCAACTTGAAAGAGACACCATCCCATCGTGACAAGCCACAGGAAAAAAATTCTGCACCACTTTCTTATGTTAAATTTTCTTTTTCTTAGATGGTCACTGTATCATTAAAGTCCATCCCTGCAGCCCAGTAACAACAAAGCAGATAGACTGTCAGGGCTCCGCTGATTTTAGCAGAACTACAGCAATTTACAACACCGGTAAGAATCTGACCTGGAGCCTCTCTCTAATAGGACAGTGACTTGTGCTATTTCAGCAGGTATTGCTTTAACAGGAATCCAGTGAAATCATTAACAGAGGAATTTGAGTCAATGAGATGTTAAGTACTTGCTATAATTACATATTATTGCAGTTTCTGCTGACAGCGCAGCTCAGGAGGTTGAAATTCAGTGAACTATCCAACAAATATCTGCAGACACCGTTGTAAATGAAATTAAATCTGAATTTGTATTCAATCATGTTTAGTAGCTGTGCACCTCCTTTAGGTGAAGCTATTTAAAAAGCCACACTTTTACAGTGGTCCTCTAGTTAAAAATTGTTGATGTTTTACAAAGTAAACAAAGCGCCCTGATAACATAGTTAATAGATAGTTAATAACTGATACCACTTAACACTGTAGTAAAAGCAAAAACATCTTAAGAAAATCTGCTACAAGTAGGAAGCACAGGTCATTAAACCCTGAAACACATCTTCCAGCACATTTTGGTGATTCTGCTGAGTTTTAACAAAAACAAAGCTGGCCGCAGCAAACAGAAATGCACTTAACTCCCCACTCCCACAAGACACCCATTAAGTTTTAAACTGAATGCTGAACGCGTCAGAACAATTAACACAACAGACCAAATTCTTTAGTAAAGCCCTTCTGAGGCTACTGCTGGGAAAAGGGATGCAAACAACTTATGTAGCACGTGATATTTAAGAGCAGCTTACCTACAATACATTTATTTACATTTCTGAGTTTGCATTTCAGAGAGGTGTCAGAAATATCAGTTTACTGCAGTAAAACCTCGCTCATAACAATCTGAGATTCCTACAAAGCTACACCATTACAATCTATAAGCTTTGCAAGGGATTGCTGTGAACACATTGAAAAAATCAATGTGAAAACAAAAATGAAGAAATTTTGCAGAGACTGGAGTCTGACGTTAAATACTTCTTAAACAAAAACGCTAAGTGGTTGCAGACTCTTAACTCCCCCAAGTATTGTCTGAGGCTGTGGGCAGCAGTTCTTACAATGCAGGCTCATCACCCAGCACTGCAGTCTGGAAGAGTGACTCAAGGCTTGTGTTGGAAAGAACAAATTACATTCTTCAGGATTCACATCTCCATGCATCACAAAAAAGGCAAAGGAAATTTTCAGCGGAGATATCAATCTGAATCTAAATACCACTAACTACCTTTTGTATTTTGGATCCCTAGCCAAACATTTGACATTTAAAGGTGCTGGTGACTACATGTTCCCAGGGAACTTGAAAGGCAATTTGGCCCTGACGTGCACAAGGCACAGATAAAGCAAGGGAGCCTTCATTCGGGCTTCCTAACTCACCAGGTTTGTTTAGGGCAGTGGCTACAGCTCCTTCAAAAGACTCTCAGCCATCCATAAGCCGCCAACAAAGCAGCAGCCAGGAAGAACAAATGTGGCCCCCAACAGACATTCATAACCTTTGAAAAATCCCCATAACGTTGCTTTTTAGTTGATTAGAATTTAAATCACCCTCACCTTTTTACGTGTGCAGCTCTGTCACATGCAAAACATTAATTAATGCAAGACAAAATAGGCTGAAATTCCATAACTCATAAGGCATTTGCTCAGCACTCCTGTTATTTAATTTAAGCTTCCCCCTTGCTCATTCCTCTTCCTATCTTAACCCTGCTATGTACAGGGGTGCCACACTCAGGCCAACATGTAAAACCTGCCCGTTTCTGATAAGACACTGCAACAGTAAAGGCGTCTTATTTCCCCCCAAAAATCCACTGTTAAAACACACGCTTGATGGCAGGGCTTGTGACTTCCAGAAATCGTCTCTACGATGCTGGACAATAAAACACACACTTGCCTCCTGTTAATATACTGCAATGTTTACTACACTATTGGTGAAATCAAACAAAGGGAAAAAAAAATACTGCTTTAGGCGATGTCTTCACTTTCTACACAGAAGGGAAGTTCTGATCCCAGGCCGATGAACAGCCAAGACACTAACAGTAGCCAATGGAATTTAGTAGCTTTGGAACACAATTTGATTATTTTGCAAACAAAAGTAATCTTTATCTACTGCACTCTGCAAACACAATGGTAGAACTGAGAGTCAAGATAAATTGCTTTTAGTCTCAATGTTGTCCTCAACACTAAGAGGCTGTTATGTTCAACCTTAATAACAAAGCCCTTAAAGGCAAAACTCAACAGAATCCAAACCGATTTTGCATCTGATGTGATCTGCAATTTTACCAAACAAGAAAAGAAATTCAGAATGATTCCCTCCAAGTCTGTAGTTGTGATTCAACATCCACACCTGTGAAGAAGGGGTCATTTTCAGTGACCAACCGTACTTGCAAATGACAGTTTTGGACTACAATTTCTCTTCTACAATACTGAAGGCTGCAAGGACATAGCATTCAGAAAAGGCTCGCTGTTTCAGCACAATATTGTTCTCAGTATGGTTTGCGAGCAAGCACTGCTAGGAATGAACACAGAAAATTCTTTGCAGTGCATACTGATACTAAAAATACAGTTAAGGTGAAAAAAAAATACCCACTATGGCCAAATTAAACAGGGGGGAGAATCTGGATATTGAGACAGAATGCAATTACCCAAGTTGGAATTTGCCCAGGACATTCTTGCTTAGAGTGATCTGGCTATTTAATGACAAGAAATAGCCAGGAACACCTATTTGCTGCTGGCATCCTCTCTCATACCTAGCACTACCCTGCTATCAATGAAACGGGCGTGTAACCAGACCAGAGTTCTCTGCTATGACCCGGGTGCTCCATGGTGACCTGCAATGGGCAAGCAGATCCACCTCCACCCATCCTACTTCAACTGCAACAACTCCTGTGATCACCATCTGAGACAGCATGGCCAGTGACCCAGATATGAACACCACCACCAACAGGAAGCTTCCAAGTGCTTCAGCTGCTCCATCACTGATACACTACCCAAAAGACACCCAAAACATTCTTTATTAACAAAAATGTTTACGGTTCAACTTTTAGAATGAGTCAGTACCAGAGCCCAGGAAAAAAATCCTTTCCCCCAAACAGAAGAAAGGCAGCCTAAAAGGAGATTCCAGCTCTGCTGTTAAGCACTGCCACACAATAATCAAAATACAAACTCAATTCTAAACACCTGGGGGGGAAAAAAAGAGTACTTGAGATTCCTACCACCCACTCCTAATCTTTGCCACTAAATAGGATCAAAACAAGAATATAAGAGCTAGGGCCTCACCACCATGCCTAAATGGGAACTGCTGTTCTCAGATCTGCGTGTGACACTTCCCAACACAGAAGTACAAAGAACTCCTGAACAGGGGAAAAAAGACTGAGAGCAAGTAGAGGTGACAGGTTTTCAGGAAGACCACTCCTGGTCACAAGGTCAGAGAGGACAGTGTCTATTCAGCATTATTGCCTTAGCAAGACTAATATATTTCAGTGTTCGAAAGGATTTTAGGGGCCTCTGATCGGTCACAATGATGTTATACGACCGTCATAAAATAATCACAACAGGAGCAAAAAGGTGCTGCTACCTACAGTGGTATGAATTCACTGGGTATGCCTGACTGACCAGAATTCAGTTTTTCCACCAGGGTGTCTGACTTTGAATTTTTGTATTCAATTCCTCCAACACATGGTAGAAATAAAAACTAGAGGAGTTTTAAGTGCTGTATGCCTAAAACCCTTACAAGAATAAAACAGCACATGGTCACAATAGAAGAGAAAAATCATTCCAAGACATTCACTGCAAGCTGCAGTCAAAGGTCTAATATGCATCATTCCCCCTTTGTGAACAAGTACATAACTAGAGCTCACTATCATTTACTTTTCCCTAAATAAAGATGATCCTTAAAGCAAATATTTCCCAGTGTAAGAAGGCTACAAATATTCAAATACATGCTTACATTTAAGTAGCTTCCAGAGTTACTCTTGCATTTCTTGGGAAATCCACTGCACCCTTCTTTCTGTTAAGTCTTATTCATAGAGCCCTACTATAGATTCAGAATGGAAATAGAAGTCCAATAACCCCATGTTTGCTGCTGCCTGCTCCTATTGCACATGCATAATCACATGCCAATGAACTGACAGAAGTAAAAGTGCAGGCAAATGTAGATTTGTAAATATTTACAAGCAGTAGCCTACAAAGCAACCAGGCACACGGACGTCATCCAGAAGAGCACGCTAAAGATCAGTGTAACTACAAGTCATGCAGGTATCCTCAACCATTGTTTTGTCCTCTACCGCCTCACCAGTCGAGGACAGCTCAGAGTTCCATACACATCTTCAACAGTGATGATAACACAGGCACACAAAGGTAGGCTGCACATCCTCAACTCCCCTCCACCTTGCTTAAACCCTTCAATTTGACACCTACCCACCTGAGGGGGATTGAAATGAATAAACAATCAGGATGAAATGGCCATTAGGCTGATTAGAATAGATAATATTACAAGCATGTGGAGATATATATATATATGAATATAAATCTATGTAGACAAATGTGTGTGTGTATATATATGCAGGACTCCCTATAATGTTTCTGAACAAAATGAACAGTTAGCGTGCAAACTTTCCAAAGTGATGCTGTCTTGCCTTTCTGGAATTGTCTACACTGTTGATTTTTTTCCCCTGTTTTTTAAAATGTGGGGGTTTTTATAATTAAGAAGCCCCACCCAAGAAGGTAAAGTCACCTCAATTAAAACAGCAAGGAAAGCAAAAAGCCTCATCTTAAAATGGATGCAGCAGATTCTTCTGAAGAGCAACATGTTGCAATCACCTTTCATTTTAGGGGAAGGGAGGGATTCCCTGTAAGGAAGAGACGGGGAGCAAGGAGGAGGTGGGGGGGGGTGCGATGGGGAGGAAAAAAAAATGGCTTGGGGGTCGATGGAATTAAAAACTGGGGTTTCCCCTTTGTAAAGGAGAGTCTGAGGATTGCGGATGGCTGCGGGGTGGCTGTGGAGGAGGCTCTGCGGCCGGCGGCTCGGGGAGGAGGAGAAGGAGAGAAAAGCCACACCGAGGAGAAAAAGAAAATGGCGCAGAGACTAAGTCCCGACCGCCGACACGGCGACTTTCCAGGGAGGAATCGGGGCCCAAAGGGGACCCCGGCGGGGCCGATGGGCCGACACGGGGGTCCTGCGGAGCCCCTACTGTGGGCAGCGGGGCCGGAGGGGCGCGGGCCGGGGCGGGAAGGGCGAGTTTTTGGCTGCTGGATGGGAACAATGGGGCCGGTGAGCGCGGAGCCGGGACTTAGTCTCTGGGGCGCCATGTCTGCGCGCGGCGCCGCACTCACCGTTCGCTCGGAAATCCGCCTCGATCTGCGGGGAGAGCACACGGGGACACACCGTCACTATCGCCGGCCACACTGGGGGGGCTCGTTTTGGGGACGGGGGTGGCGCTGGGCTCCCCCGGCCCCCCGTTTTCCCCTTCCCCCATTCTCCTTTTTAGGGGCACTGAATGTGACCCCCTTCCCCCATCCTCATTTCAGGGGCATTCTGCTGAGACCCCCTTCCCCCACCCTCATTTTTAGGGACACTGAATGTGACCCCCTTCCCCCATCCTCATTTTTAGGGGTGTTCAGTGAGACCCCCTTCCTCCATCCTCTTTAGGGGCACTGAATACGACCCCCTTCCCCCCTCCACATTTTAGAGGCATTAAAGGAAATCCCCCTCGCCGTTCTCATCTTTAGGAGCATTCAGTGAGACACGCCCCCCCCCCATTCCTCATCCTATCTAGGGGTATTAAAGGAGACCCCCTTTCACCATCCTCTTATCAAGGAGCATTTCACCACCGTAATTTTTAGGGGCAGTGAATGTGATCCCCTTTCCCCATCCTCCTTTTTAGGGGCGTTCAGTAAGACCACCTTTCCCCACCCTCCTTTTTAGGGGCACTGAATATGACCCCCTTCCCCCATCCTCGTTTACAGAGGTATTCAGGGAGACCCCTTTTCCCCATCCTCCAATTTAGGGGCATTCAGGGAGACCCCCTTTCCTCATCCTCATTTTAGGGGCACTAGATGTGACCCCCCTCCCCCATCCTCCTTTTTAGGGACATGCAGGGGGACCCCCTTTCCCCAGCCGCCCCCTCCCCATGTCCCAGGGCAGGGGTCACCCGCGGATCCCCGCTGCCCGCGGAGAGAAGGGGGAGGGTGTGAGGACGGGGCAGCGCAGGGTTGTGGGGTGACAGCGCTCTCCCTGACGCGTGGTGACCCCACGGGGGCAACCGCAGGGCTCCCCGAGGAGGGTAAAAATCGTGGAGGGGGGACGGGGCTCACCTGGGAGTCGTTGTGCAGCTGGTCGCCGCTCATGCCGGAGGCCGGAACGGAGCGACGGAAAGGAGAGAGCCGAGGAAAGCGGAGCGGAGAACGCGTGGAGGCGAAGGAGAGCGCAGCGCCTGGTTGTGTAACAGACTAAGTCCTCATTCGAACACGATGCGCAGCCGCGGAGCCTTTTACCCGTGGGGCGACGTCACGGAGGCCGCCGGGGCGGGGCGGTGGCGGCTTCATTTGCATACGGGCCACGCCCCCTCCGTGCGCATCCAGGGGAGATTTACACACAGGCCACGCCCCCTCGCACAGCCTCCGCGGAGATTTGCATACAGGCCACGCCCCCTTTCTCCCGCACGAAACGGTGGGATTTACATATAGACCGCGCCCCTCGGGAGGGACGGTCTGATTTACATGCAGGACACGCCCCCTGAATTGCATACGGACCCCCCTCCCGCACCGCCTCTTTTAAAAAGCTGGCCCCGCCCCTTCCCCGCTCTCCTCCAATCACACCTCACGATCCCGACTCATTTGCATACCAGGCACCGCCCCTCCGCGCCCCTCCGCTCCCCTCCCCGCCGCAGAGGAAGCCGGCGCATTGTGTAAGAACCCGTGGCCCGCTGTGCGCGCACTGCGCATGCGCATCCCAGGCAGGGTAGATTTGCATATCAAGCCCCACCCCCCTCTCAGGCCCCGCCCCCCGGCGGGGGGAGCATGGCGGCGCCCTGGCGGCCGACACGGGTGTTCGCGTCCCGCCTGGGCCCCCCCCCCGGCGCCGCCACCCCGTGAGCGCCCTGCGAGGCCTCACAGCCCCTGCTGAAAGAATGAATCTCTTTGCAGGACCCCTGGGAAGGGTTTAAGCGGGGCAGGACGGCGCATCTTCCGAGAACTGGTGGTGGCTGAGGTGCAGGGTACACGGGCAGCGTTGTCCAGGCTGGGCCGTGTCCTCCCTCAAGCTAGGCCGCTGGTGGGCCTGGGGGCTGGCTGTCCTTCCTCCTTCCTCTGCGAGCTCGGCCGAGTCTCCCTCCTGCAGAACCTGTATAAGTGCGAATAGCCCCGTGTGCGCTTTGGGTTTGAGCGTTTTAAAGTGCTGCAGCTGTCAGTTCCCTTCGGCAGGAAAGCAGCCGAGCTCGGTGTGTGTCTGTGCTGCAGGGAGCCCGGGCGCTAGCAACCGCTCATTACTAGTCTATGCGACAGCATCAGGCTGGAACACAGGCCACAGTGACCCTGCAGAGATTACATTGCGCTAGGCGCTGTACAGACACCCTGCAGCCAGGTGAGAGGGATGCTGAAGAAGCACAGGTTTGGGCTGACTTGGCTTGTCAAGGACAGCAATAGTGAATTGCAAATGAGAGCTTTCTGCTTTAGAAAGGCATCAACCAGCCAGACTTTTCTTCCAGAGTAAACAGGCCCTTGATTTTTTTTTTTTCTCTCACAAGGAAATGGAAGGTAAAAAGGGGAAAAAGAAAAAGCTTTATTTTATTTTAGTTAATGTGAGGATGAATCACATACCATCCTAGAAAAACACCCCCCTGGCCCACCTAAATCTGAAGACATTGTTTCTGTTCTGCAGCAGCTCTACTAAAGGAGTTTTCGGTGTACTAAATGGCAGGTTTAGTATGCATGACTGGTACGTGTCTCACAGGACTGCCTCTAGTCGTCTTCTTGGAGCTGCCATCCTGTGCTGCGACACAGACTGTACCTTTCCTCAGCTTCTTTACACAACCAGAGCTTTGATTTGACACTAAAATAATCTGGCGCTGCCAGGCTATCTGAAGAGATACATAAGCAGAGACAGCAGCCACCTATTTGCACTGCATATTTATATCCTGTAAAGGAAAAACTCTGTTGCTTTCTTACAGTCTTCAGAAGAGGATCTGAGGACTTCCTTTTTTTACTGAGAGCAGGCAAATATTTCTGGATCTAGAGCTGTTTATTATGCAAACTGCTTTAGTCACTGTTAGATTTTTAAATATAAACATAATGAAAAGTCTGTTTCAGACATCTTTCCCGTTGGAAGAGGTGTTTGCCCCTAGCTCACAAGAGTGAGATGAAAGGGGGCTTTGCTCTGGGAACAGCCAGTTTGAGCCCCTCCTTGCCACCACCCAGAAGTGTAGAGGCAGAACAGCCTGGAAGCGGTCTGGCACCTCCAACTTCAGGCATGAGAGATTTTTGAAAACCCTTTCTTCAGAAGCAGTAATTTCATGTTATAGCTTACATATTTTTGCCTTGTTCAGGTGGCTGCACGCTGCCACAAGAGAGGGACTGGACAACCCCCACCACACTGCAGCTGCAGCCAGCCCTGGTCGGAGGAAGGGATCACTACCTCTTCTAGCAGCTGCCATCTTCACAGGCATTTGCAAGCACATGTCTCCTTGAAAAAGGGAACCTCCAAACTGGCACATGAGACGCTCAGTGCTGCGCTGTCTGCTGGAGTCTGCAGACAGCCAGATAAGAGAGCTCTGCATGTAAAGGGAGCTGCCTGGTTTCTTAGCTCAGGTCCTAATAAAGACCGCTCCCACAGCAGCAGTGCCAGATCCAAAAGGGACAAGCAAAACCTGTGCCACGGCTGTGAAATACCACATGTATGATGAAGGGAACCTCTGGCCAAGACATCCATACCCAAACCAGGCAGAAGTACCTCCCAAGGATCAGATGCCATCTGCTATGTTTTGTTTCCAGTCTTTCGTAGGGTTAGCCTGGGGACTCAGTGGGGCCTGCAAGGAGCCCCTGCTCTGCTGTTAGATCCCGAGAGGCAGGGACACATATAATTGTTCAAAAGCATATTAAACTGAAACACCTGGGTGGCCCCATCTGTTGCAATGAGCTGTACCATAAAAAACTCCTCTGATCTCATGGGACCCTCTCCAAACCTATAACCTGCACCATCACACTCCAGGAGCCTGCACCTTTCTCATTCCCTTCCTAGCTTGCACCCTTTGTTGCTGGAGAGGCTCTCCCAAAGGAGGGGAATGGCCCATACAGGACATACTGCTGTACAAGCAAACACTTCTGCGGCAGAGGCTGGCTATGAAGTAGTTAACATGCCTGGACCCGCTTTCCTGGCAAGGCTGTGCACACCCTGTCGAGATAAATGGGGGGAGTTCACACCTCTGAGTGCTGTTGTGTCTCTGTGTCTCTCCAGGGCTCCCTGGGACTGCGGTGCATCACCATCAGGTTAATGTAGCCTAGGTGATTGCTTGCAAAAAGAAATGGCTGGAAACTACGTGTTTAAATTAAATCATAAATTGTCCTGGATATAAAACCTGTAGGAAAGTTTCCAATTCTTGATCCTGGTGAATTGTGAGAGTTGATTTATTTGGTACACACCTGGCTTCTTGCTATGCTCAAGATGTGTGTTTGGGAGAGGGAGGTGGGTGCTGTTTTCCCTGACCAGCTTTGCAGTCCTGTGTCAGGACTTAGAATCACTTGGTTGGAAAGGACCCACTGGATCATCGAGTCCAACAACTTACAACATCTTAACGTATAACATCCTAACTTATAACATCCTAAACCCTCCATAGCTCCCTTTCCAAGCCATTGCCTTCCCCTCAGCCTCATGTGAAGCCATCTACATTGTGTTCCTTCAGTTAATTATCTTTTGTATTCAACTTTATGTAATACATTGTAAGTTTGAAAGTGAAACAGATTTAGAAATTAATTACTTGATTTTTTTTCTATTACAATATCAAAAGTTCAAGTCTTTGACCCTCCTTTAAGAGTGCATGAGAAATAACACTTGTTCTGTTTTCCTTGATTTTATTTTGTAAGAATTTCTACTGTTGGTAGAGGTAACAGCAAGTTTCTAGCACTCGTGTTTTAGGAAAAGATATATATTAAAAACAAGGCTTCTGAATAAAACTACTGCATTCTGCTAATGAAGAGGTAACAAAAGACCAGTTACAAAACAGATTTATGAAAATCTCGTTTTTTAAAACCTGTCATAGTTTTTGAGCCTTAGCTGATTTGTAAAAGCTATGGTTTGGATACTTATATTGCTAGTCTATGATTTTTCACAGCCAGAGAAGCCTGCTTGACATGGAGGATTCCTGATCAGTGTAATCTTGTAAACTTGCTGTCACTAGAACAAAGTGAAACTTGGACAAAACAGGAACAGTGAGATATATGACACCCCTCTCATTTTTCATTAGGATAACCTACTCAAAACACACCTATTTCACACTATTGAATGTTTTGAAACAAAGTGATCTCAGTGCTCTGAAACCTCTTTATTTTCTGCCTTACTAAACTGCAGCAATTATTCAGAGTTTTATATGTAAGACAGGAGAGCAAATTAAGCAGAACCAGCAGATACCATTGTAAGTGTGAGCTTTCAAAGGTCAGTCTTAATTACCAAGCTTCACCTTGGATAGGAGAAGCTTGCAGAATTCCTGGGAAATCATTAGTTAGAAAACAAGAGCTGATACCAACTGAACTTTATTATGTCCTCATTTCCCTTAGTAATGGGAACCAGGAGTGGTAGAAAGGTTGATATTATGGAAAGAAGAAGAATATTTGGATCATAACCTGAAGAGTCTGTAACTTCATTTTCTCGTGGAGCCAGGTAATGAACACAAACCTGAATGCATCTGCTGTGGTGGTTTGTGGCTGCTGTATAACCATTGCCTGACTCTGAGAGCACTTGGGTGTGTATATTCCACTGTGCCACATTGCCTCCCTGATCCTAGCAAATAAAAGCAACTCTTCAGCTTGGGAAAGCAACAAGAAGCCCCTGAGCAGGACCTTGCTTTGTCCTGTCCTCTTACTTTTAGTGTATAGAGCAGTGCCCTCTATTTGGAGATCACCCCATCTCCCAGGCTCCCAGCTTAGTGTGAGTGCTTTAGGAGCCCCAGCGCATACGAGAAAAAACACCCCTGAAAATGTGGCAAGTCTGGGAAGCAGTAGGATGGCTCTTTTTCAGCTTTAACATGTTGCAGATATAGCTGATATCAGGAGTCATTTTATGTAATCTGTGGCCCTGGAATGAATTTCACATGAATTTAGGCTAGCTGGTTTCACTTCTTTTTTTTTTCCTCCCATAGCTAATTTCAGTTACTGTTTCTCACAGAGAAGCAAAATTCAGCGCTGCAAATTCCTGACATTGCAAGGAAAGGGTCCAAACTATATCAGAACTGCTATTAAAAAAATGCCCAAAGTTAAATTTGGTACCCACAGTTAATAAATGGTTCTCCTTCACAGTACCATGAGGTAATATTTCCCCTGTTTGTAGTGTTTTCCATCCAAAGGAAAGAAGAATCCCCATTTTGGGAGAGAAACTGCTCGCTTGGAATGATTCCATTTCTGGAGTTGTGCCACATGGAGAGTGCTGGGCCCAACTCCAGGAGATCTGAGCAGCCTAAGCCCATCCAAAATCCACGGGAGCTCTGATACTCATCACTGCGAGCGCCAAGCCAGACGTATCCCAGAGACCCTGCTAGACCTGGGAGCACTTTTGAAACGGAGCCTTTAAAAGCTTTGCTCAAGTCCGTGGCAAAAGCAGAAAATTCAGCAGAGGGTCTTAGTACAGCTTCACACCTGCCCATTGGTCTTGGGGTGGGAGGGCAATGACACACTGGCTTGTGCTAAAGACCAGCTTTAGCCTGAGGGCTTGGAGATATCCTAAATTCAGCTTACTATGGAAAAGTCAGTGGAAGGGGGCCCCAGTCTGCAGGGAACTGCCCTTTTGCTAGCTTGGCTTGCAGGCTGAAGGGTCCAAATGTTGGCCATTCAGACTTTAAAGCCCCAACGAGGTGTGAGTTCCTCACACCTCAGTCTGAGATGAAATGTGGCCCTATTAATAGCTTTATTAGCTTCAGTGGTCCCATGCAGTGGAGTGATTCCTCCCAGGAAGCCCAAGCCAGCTGGCCAGCCCTGTATCCATGGGGCTTCAGGGGCTGCTCGTTCCTGCTCTGGCATGGATTTACTCTTGGGTGATGCTCACAGCCACGGCTGGGCTTGTGAAATTACTGCTTTTACATGGTAGTGGTGGACGGGCCAGCAGGGATTGCCATGAAAACATTGCATCTTGCTCAGTGCACCAGGCTGTTTGGGGGTCCCATCCTGCACCCCCTTTCAGCACAGGCTGCTCTTCTTGGGTAACTACGCCAGCACTGGCAGCTCCCACCGAGTGCCTCGGGTCTCAGCAGCGGCTTCAAAGGTTTCTGCCACATGGGATCTCAGCAGGCAGATGTAGCATCTGTCCTCCTCTGTGGCTCCTTCCAGGCTCTGGATGGACCCAATTCCCCCTCAGCAGAAAAGGAGAACGAGCCAGAATATATTTCCCAAGCTGAGAAGAATTAAAGTTGAGATGAAAGTAAAGCTGTAAAAGTTGAGATGAAGTCATAGTTGAGATAAAGTTATAAAGTTGAGATGAAGACAAGCCCCACTTTTGGGGATATAAATCCTGTATGCTAAGGACAGTCTGCTGTGGGTTATCTAGCTTTGAGCCCTCTCTGTGCCTCAGTCCTTCATCTGGCAAATAAGGCTCATGATTCCTCCCTAGCAGCAGGGGTGATGGGGTGAGAAATGCAGGTGTGGGATCTTTTCTTAATTAGGTGAAAGGGATTCAAGGGAGTCACGGTTTTTCAGGTTTAATCTTATCAGCCTGATTAACAGTGTCATAATTGAGCAGGGGTAGCTGAATTTGGGTCCGCTAAGGGCTGCTCTCTCCCTGGAGGTGGGTGAGACCTTAGCACCCCCTCACAGTCCAGGGGGCCATCAGACCTTCTGTGTCCTGGGTGCAAATCCTAGGTTTGATATCAAGATACAGCGAACCATTGGCAGAGGCAAAAAGCAGAGCATGCTTGGCTTGTTTGTTTAGGACAGACCTGCCCTGGTTCATCCTGCAAAGCAAACTGTCACCCACAGGTGCCACTGACCATTGCAGTGTCCACAGGCAGTGTCACATCAGGCTGGAGAGGTTTCTGAGAGATGCTTGTGCCTAAGCCTGACAAATGTTTGGCTTGTTTTTTTTTTTTTTTTATGATTAGGAGAGAGTTGTCACCTTCAATGGACTTTAGATTTGTAAACTCCTTAGACCCTCCTGGAACATTAATTTGCATGTCCCATAGAGGTCTTCATGAAAGACAGATGTGAGAGGAATATTCCCAATGCCAAGGATTTCACAGCCCCTTTTAAAAATCTGCATTCCAGAAATAATGAGACTGGATTTAAAACAATCAATGTAACTTCCCCCACCCCCCCAATTCTTAGCACTAATGGGTGGAAGGTGCTTTTTACTCTCATTTGTTATAATGAGGTGGAATAGAAACTTAAACCTGATCTGCTCAATATAGCTGCACTGATTTAACACAGTAGCAAATCTATTTAATTAGATCAGTGACTAGACCTTGTGTGAGCACACCTCCATGCTAAGGGAGGCTTAAACTGCTGGGAAATTACATCTTTAGGTCAGAAAATAAAGTACTGACATCATCGACATCAACATCATCATCATGACCATCACTTGTTCCTTTATGTTGGATCTTTCTCTGCACCAAACTAGAGAACTAGAGAACGGGGCAGGTAAGCTGTGAGGAGGGAAGATGCAGTCACCCCTGTGTCTAGGTGGCCAAGAAAAGGTAGTGGGAGAAACTTCTTAGCACATGATCTTGCTGAGTGCTTTGCCATCTCCTTATCCTCGTTTTGGGTGAAGTGGGTTAAAAAATCAGCCATCCTTCATCTGATTTGCGTTAATTAGAACTAAACCCACAAAGCACTGAACGTGCCGATGCAGATATGTTGCAGACCAGCTGTTCACATTGTCCACCTGCCCGAGGTCCCATCCCTACGTCCGGGAACCCTTTCTCCCAGGAAAGCCCTTTGATGGCCAGAGTTTCCAGCCTAGCCCAGCAAAGCAAAGTGGCACCAGCGTGGGCTTTGCTGCTGTGCCAGGACTGAGGACACAGGAGCCGTTTCCCATGCAGCCGCGCCTGCCAGCTGGCAACCTCGCAAGTTATAATCCAAAATAGTCTCCAGTGACTGGGCACGGGGATGAGAAGGGGCTGGGACAGAGCGTGGCAATGTGTCCTGCGTAGGGTACGGGCTATGCCCTCCAACCCCTCAAGTGCTGCTCCTGACAGCAGCGGGCTCCTGCTGCGCCTCCATCCCTGGAGTGAGTGACCCTGGGCTGGCAGGGCTGGCTGTCACCAGGGCGGGACACTCATTCATAAATCCAGCGCTGGCTGGGACAGGGTTTGGGGAGGAGCTGGGAACAGGGGCTGCTTTGTTGTGACACAGCCAGCATGGAGAGCACATGTGCATGGAGGGAGCCAGGGGAAGAGGATCAGTGCCTTTGCGGTTGAAAGCTCCCGATCGGCCGCTGCCTGCACGGCTCATGGCTGGGCTTGGCCCACTGACAGCACCCAGAGCCCCTGCCTGGGCTCAGCACACCCCAACAGCACCCCTCCCCAGAGCAGACCTGGCAGAAGGGCTCACAGCAGGGATCAGGGTCAGAAAAACCCCCTTATACCAGCACGCAGGACAAAACTCCAGAGACTGCAGGCTCTTCTGGCCACTTGCTTGCTCAGGAGAGCTCCTCTGGGCCTCAGTTTCCCCATCTGCAAAATGCAAGGGGGTCATTTTGGTCCCCTTGAAGTGCTTTAGAGGGAAAAGCCCTAGTGCTGGCAAGAAGCAGGAACCTGCCACCAGCGTTGCTGGCCCTGGCGTGGGGATGCGGAACAAGGAGAGAGGGTCCTGGCTGGCGCAGTCACCAGTAGGTAGAGAGGGGCAGCTTGGCAGCTGGCTTGTGGCCACTTTTGGGAGCAGGGCAGACAGTGTGGCAAGCACTGCCAGTGCCCACAGCCCTCATGCCGTGCCCTTACTGCCTCAATGGACCTATTTATGCATCCCACAGCAGCGGCATGATGCCTGCAACACACGCATGGAGTAACTGGGGAAGGTACCACTCCTGGGTAGACCTTCAGCATCATCCTCTTCCTCACTGCAGTGGGCCAGGTAACTGTGAGACTGCATCAAGGATGGACTCTGGGCCCCTTCCCAAACCCAGAGTTTGTTCATTGCTGCTCTGGCTCACTCTGCTCTGCTCAAACCGCACTAGCACCTCTGGAGTTACTCCTGATTTACACCTCATCTGGCCTCATTTTTTTTGCTCCTTGGTATTATACCGCTGGCGCATATGAGATCCAATTATTTTCATGACCGTTATGAAAGCTAATAAACTTTAACAAAGCCTCTAGCAGTCCAAGCGTCTCTGTTGTGTGTCTGTAGAGTAACCAGGGCAAAAAGCATTCGTGCCACCAGCACACAGAGGCTGATACAGGCACCCCCTGGGCAGTCAGATGCGGTTGTATTGCTTAAGACCATGCACTGCAAATGCTCGACAGGCATTTTAAGTATAATGCAGCTGAATAGCACTAATACCAATTGCCATGAGCAAGAGACTAGAGGAGAAGAGCTCTGTAAAGTGTTTTCTGCTTCATCCGGAATAGCATCTCTGCTGACCTCTGAGCATGAACCCAAGTCTATGGGTGAAAAGGTGCTTTTGTCCTTTTTTGTTCAGTCTATTCCTGTTTTGACCAGGATAATTTCACCAGAATGAACTACACGTGTCCCAGCAGGGGAGTATCAACCAGAGAGCATGGATGCTGCATTTTTCCTTAACAGTGTCCCATCACATCCCTCTCGTTAGGCAGGGATGGGGGATGTCCATGGCCAGGCACTGGGCTGGGACTTGGCCCTGTGAGCAGCTGATGGTCACAGTCACCAACAAAGGCGGGAGGTGCCACAAATACAAGCGCAACTGGTTGGAAATCTCTGCAGCCCTCTGTTCTGTGACCTCTGGGGCCTCCAGACTCTTATTAGCATGGGCTTTGGGCTGAAAGGGGCTTTTCTGGGTCCTAGCGCTGCTGCTTGATGGAGGGGTCTGGCTGCAATCAGCTTGTGGGTACAAGGAGGGTTATAGATAGCAAAAGCCCCATGCAAACATCTGGACTGCATAAGTCACAGCAGATGTGCTTGGAAGTATGGTGTGGAGAGGAGCTCTGCCGTGAGAGGCCTCTGCATGGGCTCGCGCAGCTGAACAGCAGGAGCTTCAGTGCTGAGTCTTTGGGACCTAACTTGCCACCTCCCATCTTTTCCCTGGGCAGGCGGTGCAGGGACCTCAGTACCGAGCCAGCTCAGCCTTCACCAGCTTCATCTTTCTGAAAGTTTTTCTGTCCTCCCTCTGAAACTGAGCTTTGCTGCAGCAGCGCTGCCTTCACTTCCCCTTCGGCACCCAGCGGATGATTAACCTGTGGTCGCATGAACCACCCCAGGGAGAGGCAAGCAGCACGCATGGGTTTGCTTGTGGTCAGGTGTTGCAGCATGGGTCAAATGCTGAGTCCACTGCCAAGCTGCAGCCTTGTGCTCCCAGCCAAAGACCCAGCCCATCCTCAGCTCCCTGGGACCAGCTCATCACTCCCTGCGACTTGCTGAAGGGCAGATGGGGTGCAGAAGGAGGCCCTTGAGCCCCACTCTGCCCACATGGCATCAGGTAAGTGCTGCCCTTCTCCCACTGGTGCTGGAGCAGCTCCTTCTTGCCATGGATGTAAGCGATGGGCACCAAGGATGAAGCATTCAGCACCCAGCCGGTCCTGCCCTCCCAGTCCTCCATCCCGCAGCGGCACTGCATGGTGCAAAGTGAATTTTCAGGTTCTTTTCCATATTACTGTGCATGGCTTCCTGGCTTGAACTGGTGTGGGGGGCTATGGAAGAGGGTAGTGGTCCCGGAGAGGAAAAGCCTCCAGGTTTTATCACACTGGTGAGGCTGCCTTTCCTCATAGCCCTGATTGCACCTTGTTCTGATCATCTCTCCCTGCTTCAAACAGAGATAAATGACAGCAGAAGTCAGGAGGACTAGAGGGGCTGGAAGGTTGTGATGACAGTGGTGATATGCATAGGGGGGACAGTGCTGAGCTGCAGATGCCTCTTCTCTCTTGGTGCATTAACTCATTTTCTGCTGCTCTGTGCCTCCATCAGCAGCCTCCAGCTTGAGGAACAAGGAGCAACAGCAAAGCAGTAGATATGTCACAGCTTTCCACCAATAATTAGAGTGCTGCGGATGAGCAGGTTTGTGTTGTCCTGTGTGTCTGCTGAAATCTTTCACTATTTCCCAGCTAGAAAGCCTGCCCTGTCAGTGCTTGGAGCTGACAGCACCTGCTTGGATTTTCATGCTTTCAGACTGACCTTTTTTTTAGAATTCAAAACTTGCAACCTATTTTTTTTTTACGTTTCATTCATCTTGGTGGCTGAAAATAGCCTACACAGTTTCAATTCCTTCTTTTTCTCTTTGTTGTTTTTTTTCTTTTTGTTTTCTTTTTTAAATCATCAGTTTAATCCTCAGACAATCTCTTTACTGCAAAAAAATAAACACATCTTCAGATTAAGAGCTCTGTCTTGGTTTAAAAGCTACGGGGATCATGGCCCAAATAAATGCTACCACTGTGTGCCCTGTGCCCATAAATCCTGCCTGTGTTCCCTGGGTGCCAATTTCTCCCTCAGCTAGCCAAACCCTGACATAGAGTGATAAATATCGAGGGCTTATTTTTGCAATTAAATAAAACAGATTACCAGATGTGCTTATGAATTTCCATAAAATTCACTGTGTGACCAAGAAGTCGGGCTGTGGGTGGCAGGGCTGCCTGGTGTACAGGAGGGAGGCAGCCCTGTGGTTCTGGCCTCAAATCAACACAAATCACAGCTCCTCAGTCCCTTTATCTTTCAAGTACAGATACAAACCACGCACAGTTTCTAAATAAAAAATTAAAATTGAATTATATTGTAATTTCAGATGAAAATATGCCCTTAGCAGTTATATCTATCTATGTGCTTATGTGCAAAGGCAACAAACCACACCAGCAAACACCCAATGCTGTCACATCTGGGGCTTACAGGAAAGCTGGGGAGGGGCTTTTTTTTAAAGGGAGTGCAGGGATAGGTTGATGGGTAACGATTTTAGGCTGAAAGAGGGAATATTGAGATGAAATAATATGAAAAAATGTTTTCCTGGAGGGTGGGGAGGCCCTGGAACAGGTTGCCCAGAGAAGCTGTGGCTGCCCCATCCCTGGAGGTGTTCAGAGCCAGGCTGGATGGGGCTTGGAGCCCCTGATCCAGTGGGAGGTGTCCCTGCCTGTGGCAGGGGGATGGAACTGGGTATCTTTAAGGTTCCTTCCAACCCAAACCATTCCATGGTTCTGTGATCTTTGAAGGGAAGATAAGGCAGCTGTGGCTATTAACACAGGAAGAAAGAAGGGATACAATAGAGAAAATTACAGATGAACAACTATGATGACTGACTGAAATCAAAACTGCAAGAAATCTTTCCTGCCAGGTCCACACCGCAAGCGTTTCTCATCCCAAAGCCCCAGGAGCAGAACCAGTCCCAGATCAGGGTGGGTTCAGGGGCTGCCCTGAGCTCTCAGGGGGTTGGGTTCATTATCAGTCACACCATACGCGGTAGCTGTCACCTTTCGCTTTGCACGCCCGATACTAGACTGACGTCTGGTAAGTGCCACCATGAGACTGTCTATTCAGCCCCAGCTCCTCACCTTATTTCTCAGCTCGTGGCTGAGTCCGCATCCGCTCGGGCCAGGAATGAAAATAAACAGAGAATCACAGCTCTGCTGCCAGGCAGGCAGTAGGGGTGGCCTCAGGTCTTCACTTGGATTCAGTTACGGTAGCAATAAAGTTATAACAGGGGCTGGTATTTTTATTCTTTTCATTTGCATTTGAAATGCCACTCTGGGGACATCATTATTATTGTTATTATTACAAATGCACGCTTTGATCTTTTCCAGTCATGACTGCGCTGCACACAGAGACAGTGAGACTGATCTCCTGCCCTGCAGAGACCAGCAAGTCAAATTTCACTGTCCGACAGAAATTAATTGGAGTGGGAGGGAAGCAGACACCTTCCACCTGAGGAGCGTGTTACAGATCTGCTTCTGCACTCAGGTGCACTTAGACAAGCTCTTACAATAAGCTTTTCAGCATTAAAGATCATTATGAGTGTTGTGATTTATTACTACATAGCCCAGAGCGGAGATTCCTATTTTAAAAATATAGTTATTGCTAGTAATTTTGGAGTAACACCCATAGGATGATTGTCACAGCCAGGACTCCTTATTAGGTGCTCTACAAACATGGGATGGGATGATAATTGTAGCTGGGCCCCAGAGGATCTCAACACTGAGCTAAAAGCCTGGTTTACTAGGAGACCTGAGCAGCCTCCCTGCACTCAAACCCCTTATTGCAGCAGCAAGAGGGCCTCATGTGAGCAACACGTGTGGCCAGAGTAGGTGCAGTTGTTATTACACATGAAAAGAGTCTGGATCCTGGAAACAAACCCTTGGATTTTCCCAGGGCAACATGCTTTTAGGAGAATAACAAACAGAAGCTCACAGGGGGCTTTGTCAGGTCATGCACCATCTGGTCTCTCATTCTTGGCTCTAGCAAGACTGAAAGGCTTGTCTTTAGCCCACCATCACTCTTAAGAATGGTTAGCATATGTGATGGCTCTTGGCGGTCCCCAGTGCTGGCCAAGGAGAACAGAGCTTTTGGGGAGAAAACTGAGGAACGTGAGCTGGCTTCCTCTGACCCACCAGGTTAATGCTGCACCAGAAAGATTTGGTTGCTCATATCTGTGTTCAGCGCAAACTGAGCTGCAGTCCTCCTTGCTGTCTCAGATGATGCTGTGATGTGGAAAGACGTGGGCTGGTGGGGCAGCAAGAAGAGAAGACATTGATTGTATCAAGTAGTTGTGACCACCAGACAAAGAGCTGCTCCAGCTCCTTCTCCTCTCCACAACTTTGCAGAGCACTTCTACTCCTTGTTCAGCCAACAGTGGCTGGTGCAGTCTCACCACGCTGACAGGGTTGTCCTCACCTGGGCAAACCAACCCAGCTGCCTCTGGTTTTGATGGCTGCTAAATGCTCCTGCAGCCCTGTAACAAGTGCTTGCTCTTGGGAGGTAATAGAGATCCACTGCTAGAAAAAGATGGGATCTATGCTGGTGCTTTTATTTCAGACTTTCACATTCTTTCTCTGCTTCTTCCTCCTCAACAGGGTTAAAAAAAAAGAAAAAAGCCTGCAGAAAAGGATCTGGAATGTGCTAACAACTGCACCCGCTTCTCAGGGCACATAGCAATCTTCCCATGACATGACGTTCCCGTGGAAGTGACCCAATACATCGTTCTCCCCTCCTTCCCCTTCAGAGCTCTTTAACCTGTCCCACAGGCCGGAAAAGTTTATAAAAACAAATCCCTGCAAATCTGGCTGCAAAAGTTGTTTTGGGAAAGGAGAAGTAGATCCATCGGCTGCCCTCTTTGCCACTGCAGAGGCAAAGTGGAGCACAAGAGGGGAGGTTCATCCCCTTGGGAGGAAGGAAAAAGCCAAAGGAGAGAGGTGTAAACCCATCTGTTGCCTGGGGTATCCCAAGGAAGCTGCGGGCTGACCTGTACCCATGCTTACCCTGGCACTATGTCCCTACCTATCCCAGCTGCTTATTCCAGACTCCAGAGTGAAAGGCAATGATCTGGGGGAGCTCATTAACCTGGGCTCAGGAGACAACTTCAAGCAAGAGTCATGACTGTGTCTTCTAAGGCAACCAGCAACCAACCCCCCCTCATAGTTAAGAATAAGCTAGGTGATGGCTCGTAAGGGCAAAATCAGAGAGGAACAGGGGGAAAATATAGCTATTGAATGAATACATCATTAAGTGAATGAATTCCTCAATTTTTCAAGTCATGTTGGAAAATTTTGAGAAGCAAAAGGCTTGGTATAGATTCCAAGTGACTACGCTGTAAGGCTGGCATTGCAGGGCAAGAGAGCACTCTCATTTTTAAGGCTTGCCTGGCCTACTCTTTCCTACTTTCTGAGCCATGAGGAAGCATCCTGTCACTGATGAAAATTATAAGAACCCCTAAACCCACAAGAGATGCAGTTGTTACGCAATCCAGAGATCCAAGACATGGAGAGCTCAAAGAACCACCGCAGAGATGAACCAGAGTCCTGGATGACCCAGTATCAGATTTGAGCAATTCACAGTGGCAGATTTAATGACTGTATCACCCTGCCTTGAGGCAGAACCGGTCATTACCAATGCAACAATCCTGGGGTAGCCAAACCCTGGAGATTTTCTAGCCTTAGCTGGGTCATAGGCTGAGCATGGAGAAAGTATAGACACCATGGAAGGGGCTCTTCTGATCTATGTGTGGGACCAGATATCTCCAGGGGCTGGATCTGCCATGGATTTCCTGTGGGAACCTCTTTCCATATATGCATGATTCTTTTTGCGGCGCCCCTCACTTTGATCTCTGCCTCCTCCCCTAAATCTTTCAGCTGGTGACTGCTGTAACTCCCCTCTCCCAACTTCACAGGCTGAAAACCTTCTGGGTAAAAAAAAAAAAAAAAAGCAGAAAAATCCTCTGTATCACCCCAGGCCCCTGACAACACCATCATTCTCCTTAAGTGTGTTAAAGATGCTATATAAAAATAAAATGTATCATTTCTGATGACACAGAATCCTCATCCTAAAATGTAATTTATGAGGGGGGCATAAATCTTGAATTGCCAGCATTGCTTTTGCTAACTCATGAGAAAAAGCCTTTATTCTGAAATCTTGCCTATGGTGTTATTGGCGGCAATCATTCTTCCACAAACCTCACCCAGTGTTATCTGAGCTCCCGTGCAGACACCGCTGGAGTCATCGCTTCGCAGGGAGCGCTGCCTGCTCCCAGGTAGGGTCTGGTTAGTCTGGGCTTGGGACACAACTGGGCTAGATTTGGTGGGTGCTGTTTTCCCTTTTTTCTGGGGCAGATTGGATGGATTTCACTCCAAACCCACCCGAAGTTCAGCTGCTGTTCATATCAAAAGTTGCCAGGAATACAGGTGCATTTAGCAGGACTTTTATTTTTTTTTCCATGTGATTCTACCCCCGCCCCAGCAAAGATATAAGCGCTGGTGTTAACAGGGGGTGAGATTTGGCTTTAAAAACAATGAATTTTTATCACATAAGATATTTGCAGAGTTTAATGATTACAGTTATTGAAAACTGCTTCAAACACCTAACAGTTGCTATGTCCTTTGAAAATCCTTGCCCTAGGTTCCAATGACCCACTCAAACCACTCTTGCTCTGGTCCAGCGTTAACCGAATTTCTCAACCCCTGCAGCCTCAAGCTGCCCCATCATCATGTGTACAAACGTAAAAACCACACCGCAGTTCAGTATGAAACGTCCTGCTTGCAGAGTAGAGCTTGGTCTACACACACTTCATTTTTCAAACATGGCTTAAAGCAGCTGTTCAGGAGGCCAGCGAGATGAGCCAAGCTTGAGTCTTCTCTACCTCCAGTCCCTTTCAGTACCACAGCCCAGGATTCTCAGTCTGTCTGGCAAGGGAGACTCTCTAACCTTCTACTTGAGAAAAAAAGCCCAGTCAACCTTGGCTATAGCTTCCCATGTTCTCTTTTGTGCTGCAGTGGTGGACGGGGGCTCCTGGAGATGCTCTGTTTGAGGCTCCACCACTCCCCATCCCCACCTTGCCCTCTTTCTCCGACACCGAGACCTAATGGATTGACACGGTCCAAAGATTTATTCTACTGATAAAGCCAGTGACGTGACAGAACTGATGCTGAGGGAGGCTGGGAAATAGCACTGCTGTGGGGAGCTTCACTATCAGGCTGCATAACGAGTTATCTGAATTCAGAGCACTGATCGTTCTGCAGAGGAGGATAACAACACAACCTCCAGAGAACTTCTCCAGCCTTGTTTTCACTCGTATTCCTTTGTATCTACTCATTTCATGCTTGCAGCAAGGTGGCGATGGCATTTCTAACCCTGTTACAGCCACAGAATGAAGGGATTCAGCTGCTCCATGACAGTGTGGAGATACTCCCACACTTGTAGCGGAGCGGCTGGCCACGGCGGAGGTCCAGACCAGATGTGTCAGCAGGGTGGCTGCACAAGGGCTGTGCCAGTCCACAGAGCTGGGGTGTGTGTGACTGCATCTCCCCAGACCCTGCAGGACACCTGACACAAATGGTGCCAGAGCTGGGATCTACTGGGATCGATGCCGTTAGGTGGGGGGTGCAGCAGGGGCCCTTGCAGAGGGACTATTACCCCGCAGACCAACTTGCTCGCTTGCCAAGTGGCAGGTTTCACCCTTCCCTGGGTCATGGCAGCAACAGTCAACAGGGAGAACTGGACAGACAGAGCCAGTGTAATGAACAGAGAGCAAGAGGGAAGTCATCCAAGAAGGATGTTGAGGCTCTGGAGTGAGTCCAGAGAAGAGCAACGAAGCTGGTGAAGGGGCTGGAGAACAGGCCTTATGAGGAACGGCTGAGAGAGCTGGGGGTGTTTAGCCTGGAGAAGAGGAGGCTGAGGGGAGACCTCATTGCTCTCTACAACTACCTGAAAGGAGGTTGTGGAGAGGAGGGAGCTGGGCTCTTCTCCCAAGTGACAGGGGACAGGATGAGAGGGAATGGCCTCAAGCTCCACCAGGGGAGGTTTAGGCTGGACGTTAGGAAAAAAAATTTCATGGAAAGGGTCATTGGGCACTGTCAGAGGCTGCCCAGGGAGGGGGTTGATTCACCTTCCCTGGAGGGGTTTAAGGGACGGGTGGACGAGGTGCTGAGGGACATGGTTTAGTGATTGATGGGAATGGTTGGACTCGATGATCCGATGGGTCTCTTCCAACCTGGTGATTCTATGATTCTATGCCATGCGTGAGCCTCACCACCCGAGTCTGTCTGGTGGCCCAGGAGAAGTCCCTGAGCAGATGGAGAAAGCCCTGGCAGTGCTGGCCTGCGGGGAAGCAGGAACGAGAGCTCCGAGCACCATCGTGTGGCACTAACCATGCGGATGTGCGCACTGTACGCTCTGTACATGCTGCACGGTGCCATACAGACCGTGCGCTGCTGGACAATTTAGATTGCTTGCTGCTGTACACGTGTCCTGCCCCAAGAGCTCCAGTGCTGCACAAACCACACTGCACCTTGCTGTACCTATCACAACCTGCATGATGCTGCATGGGATGGGGCAGGTAGGAAAGCTTTCAGCTGGCATCATTGGGACAGGGCTAATTTAGCAAGAAGCTCTGTGGACTAAGCTGTGCACTGCTATAGGGGCTGCAATAGTGAGGAGCAGTATTTTTTGACATCAACACTCTCACATCCACTTTTCCCACATAGGCTGAGTAGCACTAGGTGCCAGGGCAGCGTTTGCCCCACCTTTCACCATGGGAATCACTGTACAATACTCAATCCACTTCACAGGCACTGAAAAGGCTAGGTCGTTGGCTTCTTACAAGCACAGTTCCCTTGGGCCAGCCTAGCAGCACCCTCTGTGCCACCACATGCCCTGGCAGACCTGCTCCCTCTCCTGCCATTACCATAAGTCAAACCTCAACAAAAATTCTGATGAGTTTTACAGAAAAATAAACTAAAGCCTTTTAAAACTACTGCAAGAGAAGCCCTGTCTCCATGTTATTGCCTCCATCTCTTTTCCTGAGATGCTTTAACCATCCTGTCTGCAGACTCCAGCTTAGACAATTCCTTAGTTTTAGCCACACAGCCTAGTTGCAGTGTTGTCTTACGCTGGGACGTGGCTACAAATCTGTGATGCTCCAAGGATATCTTACAAGTGCACTATTCTGGAGTTAAATCTTAGTAAAAAACCAAAATGAATCTTCCTTAAGAAGAGAAAAGAAAAGGGACGTTCTGGCTGGTTTCTCAAAGCTAGAGAAGAGCTTCAAATTGAGAGCAATCCTGGGACACAACTGCACCTCTCGATCCTCTCCAGTATTTCAGAGACCATGAAACATCCCAGCCCTCCCTGTGCACACGAGGGGAAGCTGGGAGGTTGCCTTATTTCATGTCTCTGCCTCAGTATACCCACAGGAAGGTGAGGAGCATCATGCTGTCCTCATGACCAGTGATGCTTTGGGTCACTGGTGAGAACCGCAAGGGTGAAGCTTGTAGTAGTAAAACTTTTTTTTTTTTCTCTGAAATCTAGATTTATGGCACAACTATAGGAACAGGGAAGGCAATACAGCTGCAGACTCCCAGAAGATGGCACTCGTGGTCTTCAGATGAAGCTTAGGCTCTCTGAGGATGGTTCCCTGCGAGGGAGCCAATAAATAGCCCTGGACAGGCTGTCAGGCTGGCTGATTTAGGGACCAGAAATAGTGAAACTGTAGAGGTTTCTCAAAAATTAATTTTTCTAAAATGGGAGAAAGATGAAGCTAAGTAATTTTTTTCTGCCTCTCTTGCAAGCCTCTTCCCTACAAAGAAATCAAATTTAACTCCTTTGCTGGTGCTGCCCCAGCAGGGTCAAGGTGGCCTTTGGTAGAGAATGATCCTGCCAGCCCTGCCACTGTGCCTTGGTGGCTGCCACCCTGCTGGCCAGACCCACGCATGGTGCTCAGCCTGGGGCATCTTCACCTCCGTGGTCCACGGGGCAGAGCGGGCTGGCACTCTGCAGTAGTGTAACTCTGCAGGATGAGCCAAGCAGCAAAGCTTTCATCTGGCATTGTCAGGACAGGGCTAATTTAGTAGGGAAGCAGTAATTACTAGAGCTGCATTTGCTAAGGTCCTGAGGATCCTCGTGCCTCAATTCTAGATCTGCAGGTCCTGTTAGTCTGGTTTGCACCTTGGCTCTAAAGACACACTTTAGCTTGATGTTTAAGCATAAGGTGTTGCAAATAAGATGGTGCACAAATACTGGCCTCCTCCTTCCTCACCATGAGGCTGAGGGAAGACCTCATTGCTCTCTCCAACTACCTGAAAGGAGGTTGTGGAGAGGAGGGAGCTGGGCTCTTCTCCCAAGTGACAGGCAACAGGACAAGAGGGAATGGCCTCAAGCTCCACCAGGGGAGGTTCAGGCTGAACATTAGGAAAAAATTTTTCACAGAAAGGGTCATTGGGCACTGGCAGAGGCTGCCCAGGGAGGGGGTTGAGTCACCTTTCCTGGAGGGGTTTAAGGGACGGGTGGACGAGACACTGAGGGACGTGGTTTAGTGATTGATGGGAATGGTTGGACTCGATGATCCGGTGGGTCTCTTCCGTCCTGTTGATTCTATGAAATCTTGGGCACAGGTTTGCTGAGAAGTCTACAGAGTGATATCCCTCCTCATACACATCAAGGAGGCATCTACCCTGGTACCTGGAGGGTTTCTTCAGCTCCTGTGGTGTTACGTTAAGACTTTTTCTCTTTGGAGCTCCCTTGTGCCCTGCAGAGCATGACAAGCTGAGTTGCTTTATGGAAATGGGCTTAGCTTGACTCTTCACCCAGAGCACAGCTGTGTCCTGTCTGGAAAGGTGGCCGAGAGCCAGATGTGCCTGTAAATAGGAAAAGCCAAGTTGGCTCACACTAAGCCCAGGCAGGACAGGGGGAGTAGGAGGACAGGATAGCTGCAGCCTGGCTGCAAGGCAGCTCTGTGCCTAAAAGGCAGAACAAGGGTTGTTTTCCCACTTCCCCAGGCCTTGAGGATGATGATGGCTTCAAGGTGAGAAGCCCCTTGCAAGGCACAGATGTGCTCAAGCCACTGAGATGGGCAGTTACAGTGCACGAGACAAGTCGTGGTGCAGGCTCATGAGGATGCTCAGAGCTTCTAGTGTAGATGATGTGGATTAATCATCAAAAGGGAAGAGCTGTGCCAAAGATCACAGCAGAAAAAAAAATCTGAACTCTCCATCCAAAGAAACATGAAAAATAGTCATTAAGGACCCACGCCCTTGAGGAAGAGATGGGAAGGGATGTACTGAACCCTGCCACACTAGGTCAGGCCAGATCTGCCTGCAGGAGCATCCTCTCCCCTCCGAGCCCCGGGACAGACACCCAGGGAAGGAACAGGAGAACAAACACCACTGCCTCTTCTCCTCCCACCACCAAAACCTGCTCACAGTGTAAATTATGCCCTAATTATTGAGCACCAACCGCCCCCTGTAAATTATGGATCTGTCACTGTTTGTTCCCCCAGGAGGTGCAGGGTAATTTTTGCGGTGCCTCTGCAGCTGCAGTCCTGCTCACACAGCAGTGCCTGCGCTGATCAGCCCCTGCAAAAGCATTTTCAAACAGGAGTTTTTTTTTTTTTTGTACTTTTATTTTTTAATTATTCCTGCCCTGCTTTTTAACAAATTACAGATTAATAGTTAACAACTATTTGCTGCTGGTTTGAGTGTTCCCTCTTGGTTATCGGATCCTATTGTTAATGTGCTGATCACACCTACATCCACCTGCACTTGTAACCCAGGATGGTTGATGGTGTTTGACCTCCCTGCTGCAGCGCAGGGTTACTGCACGTTCTCGGCTGCTGCTGCAAGCAAGCTGGAATCACAAGGCAGATAGGTATTATTGGGGTGGGAAAAAAAGAGAGGTTTAGTTTGAGGTCTCAGAAAGATTGTAAAAACATAGAATCATAGAACAACCAGGTTGGAAGAGACCCACCGGATCATCGAGTCCAACCATTCCTATCAAACATGGAATAAGAGATTCTGTCCCAAAGAATGTTTGTGTGCCATCTAATATTTTCAAAGCCGAAAAGCAATGAAAGACTTGGACAAGTCCACAGAAAGTCAGTGGCAGGGCTCGGAGCAGGGTACCAGGTTGATGGGAAGACTGGCATTTTATGTTGCACTTAAATGAGGTTCTTAATCAAGTCGATCAATCATATGATCCATACCTGTATAAAACGGACAAGAGAGACCAGATCCAGAATATCCATCATGGATCTGAACCCAGCAACAGATAAAAAGAAGAAAAAAAATTAAGGTAATGGGATATTGTTCTTACTGAGAGACCAAAAAGGGAAATAATGGGCTCTAAATGCATTTGTGAGTAGATATCAACGTGAAAATGTTAGGGATGGTTCTGATCTAAGCTCAAAAATTGAAGAATGGATTATGAACAGATTTGGTCTGTCACAGTGACAGACAGCAAGGTGAGGGACTCCCCTGAATCACCTGGGTTGTCCTCCCTGGTGCCCTCAGGCCTTTTGCTGCAGGAAGGATCTGGCAATTCACCCAATCCTCATAGATATGGATTGTCTATCCCTCAGTTTGCAAGATGAATTGAATTTGGGGAGAGCTAGTCTGTCAGACCAGATTTGATGCCCCAGCACCTGCACCTCAGTGGGAAAACAAAGATGTGCAAGAGAAAAACGGAAACCAAGAACTCCTGCTGCAGCACTATAATCAAATGCAGAAAGCATCAGGCTTGGCAATGGGTCTTTGGAGAGTGTTGGAGCCACACAGGCACCTGCTGCTGCTCTTATACTTGCTTTTCAAGCAGAACAAGGAGCTGAAAGTTGGAACTTGCGAAGAGAACTTCCCAGTGGGTTTTAGGAAAAGAAATATTATATTAAAGCTAAGCAGCACTTGGTGTCCGCTGCAATGTGAAGGGGCTTTGCAGGATTTCTCATAGAAAGACCCCAAAATACAAGTCCAAGCACTGTAGAGCTGCTTTGGCAACACCACTGCCTCAGCAACATGCTTCATAACATCTCTCCTCTGGAGGGAGAGGGATCACGCAGACCTCCTCAGCTGCACAGACTGTAAAGACAGCACAGAGCTATCTGGTGTGTCATTTGAGAAGCTGCTTTCTCCTTGAGATTATACAATTACCAGATATAATTGTTTAATAGAGTCACATCATTGTCCTCTTGCATGAGATGATGGAACTGACCGCATCTCTCTGCCAAGACAGAAATCCTAGGAGTCTATATTAGCCAATTACCATAACCTACAAGCATTGTAAAAAGGTATTTTTGATGCATTAAACCGATTTAGGGGCTTGATAAGCATGTCACTTAAAAACAACAATAAAAATACTGTTATGATGCTTGGAGAAGCTCTGATTTTTGTGAGCTCCCCACCTGTTTTAAAATCCACAGTTAATTAATTTTTTTTTTCTTGCATTTGTGGCTGCTTCTTGCTCTCCTAGACCTTTATTCTGAAACACTGTGCTGCTGTCTGGTTTTGAGGTGCAATGAGGTCTGGTTTGCAAATTCCTATGAAAAATGGCCAAACCTGGAGCATTTCACCTGATCTGAATTACACGGTCAAGACATTTGTGCGATGTCCAGTGCTGGAAACATGAGAAATGGACTCGTTTCCTTGATGTGCAATTTCAGGACTGTTCCTGACAAACGAAGCCATCTGCTTACCTTAATCAAGGCATCTTGTTATGGGCTGGTCCTAGGAGCAAGTATTAAACATACTGTAGTGTGGCATTATTTATGACTTGCACCGACACTGCATCACTCTGTTATCCATACTTATAGAAAAAGACCCACTGTAAGTATAATTAGTTAATAAATCACCATGAGTGATAAACAGAATGATGGATGCAGGTTTCAGTTGATCACTTTTTTATTAAGGAGAGATAAATCAGCATCATACTGTTGCTGTAAACCTTTCAAATTGGTCAAAAATCTTGCCATGCTGAAATGCAGCAGGGAGGTGATTAACGTGTCAATTGTGCAGCAACAAATTGTACCTGATAATTGATATCAATCAATCCTTTTAATTCCTCTCCAATGTAATGGTGTTATACGTCACCCTCCTTCTCCTGCCTCTTCAGCATGGCTTCTGCAACCTTTCTTCCACACCCAGATACATCTCTAGGCATCTTCTCTAATCTCAGACCAGCTCCCTGTGTCTGGCTGCTGCAGCTCTTGCAAACCCTTTTAGCTTTCTCCAACTAATCCTGTACTGCTCCTGGTTATTGGTGTCCTGGCTCTGCTTGATATCAAGAAAGAGCAGCACAGCCACCATAAAACATTTTGGTTTTATTTTTGCTGATAGAATCATAGAATCATTAAGGTTGGAAAAGATCTCTAAGATCATTAAGTCCAACCACCAGCCCAACACCACTGTGCCTACTAAACCATGTCCCAAAGCACCACATCTACACATTTTTTCAATGCCTCCAGGGATGGAGGCTCCACTACTTCCCTGGTCAGCCAGCTCCAGTGCTTCACCACTCTTTTGGTAAAGAATTTTTTTCTAATATCCAACCTAAACCCCTGTTAAGACAACTTGAAACCACCTCCTCTTGTCTGATCACTTAGGTAAAGAGACCAGCACCCACCTTACCACAATAACATCACTCTGACAGAGCCACAAACCCTACTAGAGCTTGGCTAGAATGTTCACAAATGCAGAAGTCTGACAACAGCAATAAGGATAAATTAAGGCAAGCCCTGCCATCCGTCCAGGTATTTACCCCAGGTTGACTCCAGGTCTAGAAGTAGTTTGACCTGTTTTATCTAATATAGCGTAAGAAAATAGCCATAGGGAACAACATTCCTTCCTCCTGAGGAAGGGACAGGTCAGGCACAGGGGAGGGGAAGCACTGCAGTTCTCTTAGAGGAAGGGCCAAACTGGAGATGCAGAGACCCTTGGCTTTGTACAAAAAGATCTTTGATATCTATGATTAGCCACCACTCAAAACCTGATTGGTATTTCCTTAAGACAGAGCTCTCAGTACTGGTTGGGGTTTTCATGGTACCAAAGGAAAAGCCCCAGAATTTACCCCACCCTGCACATAGTACCCAGAGAGGAATATCTGTGGAGATCAAGACCCCACTGCAGCTGTGATTTACATGATGGTTGTGCCACAGGTGAGCTGGTCAGGTGGATGCTCTGCTCTGCAGCCTCCAAGTCCAGCACTGACCCAAACACTGCCGTGTGGGCAGGAGCAGGTGTCAGCCTTGTGTCACGAAGTGCCTTTCCCTGCACCACTTCCAGTAGCGTTCGGTCACATCAGTGACTCGTGTGCTTTGCAACCATCTGCACTTTCACACAGTAAGGGGGGGGACCCACCCCAGGTGTCTAGCATAGAACACATGGCGGGTCAGGGCTTCCACCAGGGCTCCTACTTTACTTCACTGCTCCAATTAGATAGATGTTTGATCTCTGCTACCAAGTCAAACTGTTTCTAGTGCAAAATTTTGCTGGCAGCTAAAAGCAGGGGAAAAAAATGCTTAGGAATTACTTTCAGCTACAATTTTGCCAGGCTAAAACAGGGAGGCTTCCTCTGGAGCAGCCTGAGAGTTTGGCCTGCGTTGCATATTCAGAGGAGTCAGATGTGCGACAGACAGGAGAGAAAAGAAGCTGCTTGTTTGCCAGCTGGAGTGAGCTCTGAATACCCAGCTAAATTTAGCTAACAGCGATATACGTGCCTTTCTGCTGTATTCCCAAGGGAGTCTGTTCCTTCCTCCACAGGACCATGCAACCTATTTCAGCCTATGTACTTCCATGGCAAAGTCCAGCCATGAGGTTGAATATAATTAGAAGTAATATTTTTTTTCTTTATAACATGCCCACCTGTACAATGATCTGCTGGAATTTGCAGGCTCATTACATGCCCTGGATCACTTCTCCACGAAACCACAAGACAAAGCTGAGCGGCTCCCACTCTTCAGTGCATGATGAGCAGGGCTTGACCTTAAGTCACATGAATGGACCTTCAGGGCTGTAATCACAGGGTAGTCTCCTCAGCTAGTGGGTACTCCTGTCACTCCATGGAAGTAATGGAGCAAGTTCAGCTTCTACAAGTGGATGACATGGGTGGCATCTCCCATTCTCACAATGGCCCATTCTTGTCCCCCATTCCCATTCAGCCTGTGGTTCTGGCTCTTCCTACAGCCTCCTCTTTCATCATGGACTCCCCTCTGTGTACATCGCATCTGTCAGGTCTCATATCCCCATGACATAGCATCCTCTCATATTACACTTGCCATAATACAGAGAAGATGAATATTGCCCCATAAATGCCTCTTAAGTTAATGTAAAACTACATCTCGCTACATCATGTATTCAACAAGCCATCATTTTCCTCATAAATTTTGAAGAGCGTTTTAGCTTCTTGAAACGATTGGCTTGTGCGTCCAGCTGAGAAATAATCACAGCCCATGGCCTAGGCTGGGTGCAGGGGCTGTAAATCATCCTGGGGCTGAGCAGCCGTTCTGCCCTCCCATCCCAAGCACTCGCATTTGCTGCTGACTGGCTTTATGGCATCAGCCGAGTATGAGTGACCCCATTCAACAACCAGCCCTTTAAATCAGCCCCAGACAGGTGTCACTCCACAAGGAAAATAGCCTCCCTTTTTTCTCTGGGTGGAAAAAGAGGATTTCTGGTGCAGTAGCATTGATCTGCTCTGACAGTCATCACTCAGGCACATTAGATACTACAGGGCTGTTACTTTTTATTTTACTGGGATATTCCTGACATTTCCATCCCTGCCACGGTAAGTACATAGCACTGGAATTGTTCAACTTCTGTGTATTCACCAAATTTCTATCTCAGCACAGGGCCATTGAGTCCAGAAACCTTTCTGCAGCCGAGTCACACTCCAAACTGCAAACCATGCTAATCCTTTTCAGTGGGCATGGACTAAAAAAGAAGATCTCCCACTTAGGCTGCTCAGCTTGAAGGGGATTTTAAAGGTTTACCTACAGAACAGGGGCCACTGACCACTTCTGACAGACTTTACTCTAAATCTCTCTGCACAGAAAGTGTCTCAAGCTATAGACACCCAACCAGATAGATGGTCCTAACCTACCAGGAATAAGCTTGTGAGCTGCTCGCTCCTGTTTTATTTGGGGTGAATGGAAATCGAGAAACCAAAAGAAGCCAAACCCTCCTCCTGGTACACACTAGACCCTTACTCTGGTAACCACTGTGACCTTTAAACCACGACAGCAGACTGAAGTCCACAGCAAATGAGTTCCCAGGCCTCCTTTGGCAGTCATTCCTCCTGACAAAATTAATCATGCACTTTGGCATGAATAGCTAGGTTCAGCATCTGTGGTTTTGGGGTGGTTTGTCAGGGACGTCACAGGATAATGTACACTGCACGTGCCTGAAGTGCACTTAGATACATCTTGGGATTAGTCCTTTATTTTTCCATACATAAGTCTCCCTGCTAGAGAGAGAAGCCCAGCTAGAGCCAAGTGATAGCAGACTAAACGCTCTTTTTATCACGTTTTTCCTACCTGACAAGAAATCCCCCTCTCCCCAAGCAGGGCCAGATTTACCAAGGGGTTGGACATGCCCATCACCTTCAGGTAGCACCTCCCAAAGCCCACTCAGCACTGGCCACCGCGTTCATGCCCTGTTCGCTCCCAGACAGCTGAAATGCCTACAGTCTCCCTTGGAAAAAGAAATAGAATTTCCTCCCAGCCGCCACTTCTCTGCAGAACTGCCTTTTGGGAAGCTTCAATAACACCAATTCCCTTCTGCATTCAAGTACTCCTGAACGAATGACCCTGCTAGTGGTGCAGTTTTTCCCTTCGCCCGCCTCCCCCCTTTCCCCTCTCCCCCCCAACTTTGATTTGATCAGGCCAAATCTGAAATGATGTGTGAAAGTAATGATATTTTGTAATTAAATCTCTGGTGATGGCGCCTCTAATTTGTGGTACATGCATTGTTCATAAGGAAAAAGGCATCAATTCATTTTCTGACTGGCTACTCCAGGGACTCGTAATTAGACCCAGTTCATCTCTTGCTGCCTTGCATATTAAAGAGCTACTGAAACGCAAAGGGAATTTGGGAAAGGGTTTTTTTTTTAAACCTTCTAATAATGTTAGCTCAATTAGAAACACTCAGGAATTAAAAAAAAAAAAAAAAGATATTTCTGGATCCTCCAGAAAACAGAGGTAGAATTTTGAGCAAGCCGGCCAGGGCAGGGTGGTCACTGACCTTCTGCCAAGACCAGGGACCAGTTTTACTGAAACCATTACAACTTCTAAGGGAATAGGTATTATTTATACAACAAAACCACGCTAAAACACATGAGACAGAATCCTATCCTAAGATACTGCCTTTCTGCTCTGCCTCCAAAGTAAAAGGGAGAAATTTTTCCTTTACTACAATTTCAAAGAGGAACATCAAGGAAACACATGGAACAGCACAATGTTGTGGAAAAAGAAACGAACCATCAGATGCACAGGTTATTTTCGAGGGTTAATGCTATAAACCTGTATTTACATGACATGTTATTGTACATTCATAGAATCTGCTGGGGATGTTTTACAAAAGTCTCGATTAGAACATGCTCTGTTCTGTCGTATTTACCAAACAGCATAATAAAAGCAAGTTCAGTAGGTGCTGACAATAATAAGGAACAGCCCCCAAAGATTCCGAGCGTCCCACTTGCAGCAGCATTAGAAAGCACATTCCCATCCCACAAGGACTTTAAGAGAACAAATTCTCTCCCTCAACTAGTATAAAGTTGAATTCTCAGAAGCACTTGTGTCCCAGTTATCCCGCAAAATAAAGCCAGTTTGGGTAGAAGTATTTAGGTTTGGTCTTTAACGCTTAAAAAGAATGAGCTTTGTCAGTGTTTGATTCCCAATGGGAAGTCGCTTCAATATAAGAATCAAATGCTTTAACACAGAGAAGCAGAAACAAAACACTGGCATTTTCAAAACTTTGTCATCACAGTTAGTATTCAAGAAAAAGAGATCCCGGAGAAAGATTAACGTCTGGGCAATCTGCATTTCCTAACAAAACCACCCAGCAGCAGTTTTAGAGCACCCAGCCAGATCTCTGTGTCCTGTAGCTCCGTGGCAATTCCTCACCCGCTGGGTACGACCTATCTTGGCAGCGCCAGCTACAGCAGATCTCTTAGCAGTGGCACCCAGCCATTCGATCCGTGCAAATGAAGCACTATTACAGCTATTTTAAGCATCAGACATCCCTGCCACCCTGACAGCCGCCCCTCTTTGGGTCTCCTGGTGCAGCCAGATACAGATCACTAATCAGAGCACTCCTAGCTCAGCACAGGGAATGAAAAACCAAGCTGCTGCTCAATGCATGGGATTTATTCTCATCCTCACCACGTCACAGGGTGCATTTACTTTGCTCCAACACCTGCAAGAACATCCTTGAGTGGAGAGGGGGAAAAAGCACCTGTAGGCATGCCTGCTTTCAGCATGTTAGTGGGATTTTCACTGTGCACCCAGCTTTCAAAAGCCCCCTGCCAAAATGAGCAAAAGTAAAAGGAGTGGAGCAAATGATGGAGAAGCAGATGAACATGCAGGAATTGGGATTGTCAGAACCAGCTATACTGGCCCACACCTGCAGCACAAACACCAGGAGCTCTGTAAAACTTGATGTTTACTGTAGAACACTTTGGGATGCAGGTGAAAGTTTCACTCATTAAGTCAGTAACAAGGAAAACCAGCAACTATACAATAGACTTAAGAGTCTCAAAGCAGCAGTATGTCCTGCCTAGCCTATCAGGAAGCCTTCACCTGGAAATGCATCCTGATGCTTCAGCTAACTGAGGTGCTGCAGAGATGTGCAAATGCTGTAATAAAATCTATACACTTTTTAGCAGGGCTGTTTATGGTGAGTTCCAGCATCCTTCAGAACCTCCCAAACCTCTGCCATGCAGAGTTCAGCTCCTCAAGGTGACCAGTCCTGTTTCTTCAAAAGAAGTTGCAAACACCTTGCTTCCTGGCAGGGTGCAACAGCATCAGGGTGGAACCTTCCTCCCCTAGCAGGCAGCTGCCTCTTATCTCTCCTGCCCACCCAAAGCCCCCACACCCACGCCCATGCTGAGGATTTGCTAATGTGTTGGGCCATGGCTATAATTTCTAACAGGGGAAGGTATCAACATTTCAAAACAGTTTAATTATTCTGAGAATGCTTAGCTATTAGCAAAGACAAGAGAGCTCAGGGCTATTTTTCAGCATTAATTTTCCATTTGAAATGAATTCCTTTTGGTTACACTTTTTAAATGTTTCTTTTAATTAGACGCAATTACTTCAGAAGAATTGCTTTTATTTCTAAGCCTGAGATCTCAATGATAAAGCTGTTAACTGGCCTAGCTGAATGCTGTGTATGGCTCATTTAGCCGGTACACTAAAGTATATTGAACTAGGAAATTATACAGTGAATCAGCTATTAATTCATTTTATGATCCTTTCACTCTAACATCGTGAATGAGATCTTCAGGGGGAAATTTAGTCACAATACATATAATTGTTCAACTATATATATGCCACTGGTTTACTACTCTAAGGTTACAGGCATTGCAGAGCTAATCGAAGTGCAACTGTGCAAACAGCACTCCTGACTCCTGGTGCTACAGGGAGCCTCACTGCAAGCCTGTAAGGCAGGAAAGCCAGGGGAGTCCTGCACCTGGGAGAAGCAGAAAGACAAACCATGAGCATCTCCTCTGTCCAGACTTGGGAAAAATGAACCTGCAACTTTTGTTTCGCAGCACTAGGAATCAGCTCCCTGGTATGCACCCATATACCACTGCTGAGGAAGGCAAATCTTTGCTTCACTCTCAGGGCTCAGTTCTTTGGGCAGACAGGAGGTGCTGGAGAGAACCAAAGATGGTTCATATGCTGCTGATTCAGTATCAAACTGCTGCAAATCACCTGAGAACTATAAATGAGGTTTTCTCCAAGGGCTCTGCCCAAATCAGTACTTTTCCTCAGACCAAGCAGTACTTGAATCACAACTTGTACCCTTCATACAAGTGTTAATTAAGCAGTTTCAACAGCAGCTATTGATCCTGTGTGGGTAGGACCAGGCTTGATGCAAAGAACAGACAAAAGGAAGGCCATGAGAGCGGTGAGGCACTGGAACAGGTTGCCCAGGGAAACTGTGGCTGCCCCCTCCCTGGAGGTGTTCAAGACCAGGCTGGATGGGGCTTTGAGCAACTTGATCCAATGGAATGTGTCCCTGCCCATCACAAGGGGGTTGAAACGAGATGATCTTTAAGGTCCCTTACAACCCAAACTATTCTATGATTCTATTAGAAGAGGTGGCTATTAAAAAAAATTCTGGTGGCCCAAAAAGATACAAGGATTTGTGCTTCAATTCTCAACACTCCTTTCCTGCAGGGAACATCCCATTGCCATCACCATCCCCAGCATCATTCCTAGTGTGAGAACCCAGTGACAGCCCCGTGTCCAGGAAGGGATTTGCCAGGACATCTCCAGCCCTGCTAGCATTGCAGTAGGGCTTGAATGTGTGTTAAGCAGTTGTATATACTGCAGAGTCACCATATGGATATCTCTGTAATTGAAAATGTAATGTAAACCTTGGCATCCAGGGCCTTCTTCTGGAGAAATCGTTGTGGAAATGTCATATAATTAATGAATTGCATCAGCTAGCAGGGAAAAAGACATTTTAACCATGGGATCATGGGACTTTATTACTGTAGATGGACTAAATCTATATCTTCCAGCACAGATCAGTCCTGACAAAAGTCTGAGGTTGCCAACTGGCCAGGTTTGTTTTTACTAACTTAGCTCTCATTATTTTAATGAAGTCCAACTGATGCTGCATAGAAGCCAATTTTTCTAAATGTTGCCACTAAATTAAAATAAAGATGTTGTGTATGAAGATTGGCAGGTGTCTCCCTGCAGATTTTACCAAGATTCCAAGAAGAGTCCCCTGCTTCAGCAAAAGCCGTGGCCAAACATTGCCTACAGAAAGCAGCAAGCAGGAGAGTTTAGAACAATTAGCAAAATTGTAATCAGTGCCAGCTCAGCACCTAGCAGTCGGGGTGTGTGCAGAGAAGATCCCTTTGGGTCACTGAGATGTAGATTTAGGGCTTGTAGCAAGAATTTTGAGCTGGCATTACAACCTCCATTTAAATATGAGACCAGCCCTCATGCCCTGGGATTCAAGTCGAATCTGTCTGAATTTGATCATATTCAAACTTGTAGTGTAATGTGACCACGGCCAGATTTTTTATAAAATGCAGAATTTGGCAGAATTCGATTCCCCATGGGACTGATTCTGTTCTGACTACATGTCCCCTAGTGCCTGGGAGCCAGGGGAGCCAGCAGCTCTGGAACTGGGGGAGAGCTGGGCTGCAGCCAGAAGAAATGCAGCTTGTGTTTCCTCTGCCAGGAGGGAAATCAGCTGAGATTTTCTTGGTCTGGGAATTTAATGGCAAACTGCCACTGCCACAGCCTACGTGGGAGGAAGTTGTTGGGCAAGCACTCACTCATTGCTGCAATCTAGGCTTTCCCAAGCACAAAGCTCTCATTCTTCAAAGCATCTACAAGAGGCAGGAGCGTTCATGGATGCTCTGTTGGAGCAGGCTGCTGTATTCAGAGAAGAGCGGGCATCCATTCTCCCAGCTCCGATCCTCAGGGTATAAGCCACATGCCCTGCTGTCCTCTCCACACCACACGGCCACAACATCCAGATGTCCCCAAATCATCTTTGTTGCTATCTTTTGGGAATCTTCCTGGGCCAGCCTGTCACCTCTGTCCTCTGCTGTCCGTAGCAAGGGGGGAGGAAGCATTGCAAAATGCACAAACATTTTTATGTTGTACCAAATTACACTTGGCAGGTTGAAAACAGCCACTTTCAAGAAACAGCCACTTTTACATTGATGTGGAGTAGAGGGACTTGCGCAGTCAGGCAGGTGAGGGGATGTGGGATGAAAACTTGCTTTGTGCGCAGGGCAGGATGAGGACCTGAACACTCACAGATGCTCATAAATTCAATATCTGATCAGGAGGGTTCATCTAGGTTTACTCTATCTGAACCTCTCCTATAGTCAGTTCAAAAATAACAGAGGTGTTAAACCCCTGTGTTCCAAAGGCTGTTTAGTGAAAGTGAGAAGGGAATACAGTTAAAGCGTTAAAGACCAGTCCATCATCAAATGCATCTTGTATCCGTTTAGTTCCAAGAGACTCGGTACTTTTTGTTGTTCAGAAGCATTTGGTTAATCCACACAGTGATACTATACAAAAAAAGCACAGTCAAGGAAGAACTACTGGAGGGAGTTAGCAAGTCTACACATTAGTATAAATTAATGACTTCAGTTAATTAGCCATATAAATTAATACTAATGTGGTGCCTTCCTTGATTATCAATTAATGAAGAAGCTTTACAGTGCTACCATTTCAATTTTCCATACATTTAACTGGAGACAAGTTTCAGCAGAAACCTTTGAAAATTCAGAAGGACAACTGTGCTCAAGCATTCCTGCCACCTCCAAAATTCCATCCCAGCTGGGATAGCCATCCCTGAGATTTTTGCTTCCTTTCACTTGCACTGATTATTCAAACTTATTTTGGGAAGCCACATGAAAAGTATTTCCCCATTTACAAAAATGAAGCTATCTGAATTTTGGACAACTTCATCCCAACAGACATGGACAGGGCCCATTCAGTCAGCTGCAAAGTCTTCAACTACTGAATCCAACACTGGTTATCAAAGGCAATTCCATCTTATCACTGCTCTCATAAGACAGGAGAAATGGGGCGAGTTTCACAGATTCAGTTAGAAGCTCAGCCTGAACCATCCCCTTCCTTCAGAACCTGCTCAATCTGTATCTGCTAAGGGCACATGATTATGGGGATGGCCCAAGCTGTTCAGACAAAATACCTCTGCTCCACAGAATACAGCTGCAACCTCTGAGTCTGCCTAGACCAACTCTTCAGACACTGCAAGAGTGTCCTAGCTGGATATGTGCACGCACACACACACTTGTGCTCTCACAGCTCATACAATTTGTTCGTGGTGCCCCACTTTCCCTCCACCACCTTCAACAGTCCAGTCTTCATCTCCATTGACACTTTCGCTCTGATTCATGGTGCAGAGGATGGATATCTTTTTATAAAGAGAAATATTATAACATCCCCTCTCTTTGAAGGGGAAAGTGAACAGCCTAAAGAAACATACAGACCTGCTCTCCTGTTTTGTGTTCCTGCTACCTAGAAACATACAGCCACAAAAGATATGATTCAGTAAAGTTATTGAGTGCCAGGCCTTCACATTTGTCTTCCAGTGACTCTTAACTCTTCCTTTTCTCTATTGAGTTCCATCTCATTGACTTCCTATAAACACTAATACAGAGCCACAGACCTGCAGACATGCCTGGAATACAACCTGCGTTCCTTTGCAGACACTGCCAGGTCTGGGCTGGGCTCGGAAAGCCCAGACAAACGAATGCAGTATAACTAGTCAAGCACTCAAAATCACAAGTCTCCTCTGTACCCCTCAAAACCACTCCAAGCTTATTTTCTATTTCTATTCTGTTTGTGAAAACCAATGCTGAATATGTTCCATCCTTGTGGATTTTTCATTTCCTTATTTTTACACTAGACATAAGGAGGAATTTCTTTACGTTGAGGGTGGTGAGGCTCTGGAAGAGGTGGCTGCCCCATCCCTGGAGGTGTTCAACACCAGGTTGGATGGGCCTTGGGCAGCCTGATCCAATGGCATGTCCCTGCTCATGGCAGGGGGGGTGGAATGAGACAATTTTCAAAGTCCTTTCCAACCCAAACTATTCTATGATTCTATGATTTTTTGCCTCAAGCGGAAGCTGAGATTTACACACGCTCACTCAGTTCCAGAAGTTTTGCGAGAAAACCCCTCCCTGCTCCACATCAGCCCAGACAATGAAACCACCAAGCAAGACAACTCACCACCCAACACTGAAACCCTGTTAATGTTAAACTAGACATGGAATTCAAAGCGTGCCTCTAATTAATCACCAGTTAGCCAGCTTCGTCAGGTGACATCTTCCATCTTGTTTTAGACACAAAGGGCTTCCTCCCCTTTTGTAGTCAAACACGTTCCTCTTCCTCTTGGGCTTAGTGCTTGATGACTCCCAACTCCCTCACCCACTGTCCTGCCATCCCACCCTCCTGAAATATTAACCAGGAGCAGTGAATGGCTTTGCTGACTGCTACATAAACAACCACCATGTAGCTACCGGCCGCCACAGCGTCTGCTCAGTTAACATCTGAATGTTGTCACTAAGCAACTGGTGGGACAACAGGAGAATGGATGGACAGAACTGCCAAGGAAGAGGAGGAAAATTAAGAGCAGGAGCTGAAATAAAGCTGAGGAAAGGAAATTGCCATGGGTAGTCTTGTCTCCAGCAGCACACCCTGCTACCGCATTTACTGCCCCGTGGTTTTTGCTGTATGAAACGTCACCACTGCTTATCTTCCCACATGGATCCTGCAAATCACTGTCCCCCTGCCAGCTGCGCTCCCTTGAGCACATCAGTTCAGCAATGTGGTTTAATATTAATTCAAATCTGTATCTCTGCTGCTGGACTCTTGTACAGGTTTGTTATAGGAAGGACATTAATAACTGCCTGATGGGACCAGATCACTCTTCAGGCTTGTGTAGTGCACATGCTGAGAGTATAAAACCTCCTACTCCTTTGGGCTCAAGACCTATTGCTCGTGTACCTCACAAGGAGTTTTTAAAACTCAAATACTAGACCAGAAAAATCAGAACCCTCTTGATGGGTTCAGAGCTCTCACGCATATAAATTGTGTGAGATTAAATAAATTGGACCCTTCAGCAAATTTGATCACAGGTCTCTAAGCCTTCTTTGGGATATGATTAAGAAGCAGTGTCCAGGTTGGTCACAACACACATGAATCCGTGGGTTGGTTTGTGACCCAGACAGCTCAACTCGACCTGCCTGAAGGCTTTTCATGACTCTTCCACTCCCTGGCCACCAGCAGGGACAGCTAGCTTGCTCTAAAGCCTTGTGCTTCCCCAGTGCAGCATTGCGGTCTCAAACACAAGTGGGCACGGACCTTCTCATAAGCACAAGTACTTTCTTAACCCAGTGCTGAGCAAGCCAGAAGCCTGGCAGGGAAGTAATGCCTCTACCTGTGATTTTTCACACCTTCACAACCTACACCAGCTCCCACGCTCTCCTCTCCTTTCCAGCCACTCTTTGTGGGATAAAACAGAGAATGTGATAAAACATCTGATGATAGAGGTGGCACCATCTGCTCCCTCACCAGCTGCTACTGCCACTTAACCATCTTTTGCTATGAATTCGAGAACCAAAGTGGCCACGTGTGAGGCAGCTTTCTGGATTGTCCCAGAACTGGGGACAGCAGTTAGCAAGTCCTGAACATACAGCCACCAACTGTTTTTACTTTCCTATAAGCCAAGTCAAAGTCTGGGCATGATATAAAACTTGACACCACTGAAATTTAACCAGTTCCCAGTCTCCAATGTATCTCTACCCATGGATTTATTTCTTAAGCATGGGACTGTGCAATCCAGAGGCTGGAGTTACCACACTGAGGAGTGCTTCAGCCTCTGGTCCATGAGTAACTTGAGGAGAGAGAATCGGGTCTATTCTATATGCAGGACCCATCAAATTGGTGCATGGTCTCTGGGCATGCAGCCTGCTCAGACTGCAATGGATGCAACCAGCCAGTTTTGCTCCCTCTGCAGCCACCAGGCTAAACTCTGCTATGAGCTTGCACACAGAAGTACCTGCAGTGCTTTTTATTTTCTGCAGAATGTAGCTGTGTTGCTGAAGAAGGATCCAACTCCATTCTCTAAAATACGCTCATCCTTGCTGTGTGCATCCAAGGAAGAGCTCAGACAGACTAAACCCTGTATTACCTAAAGGGAAGCATTGAAAGACTTTGCCTACTGTCTCCAACAGGGTTAAGACATCCTTTTATTTTACTAAAAGTCACATCCAGCTAAACTGTATCCTTCACTCTTGTGTGAGAAAGCTCCAGCCAGCCCACTCCAAAAGGCATCCTTAGCTGGTTCAAGGATATATTTTTAATATGTGAAGCTCTTGGCGACATTGTCCTTCTGCAGAAGCTCGTGTGAAGCAGGTGAGTAATACTTTACTCATCACTTAAACTCACTATGACAATTTTAGTTTTGGTGTCAGGCCCTACTGTGAAAGGCCAATAAACCAGAAAAGAAGAAGCAAAAAGCTACTAAAATGAAAAGTCATTGTCCTAAGATTTAGGTCCAGTGACATCATTGCACAGTTTAAACAAAAACGATGGTACTGTGGTACCCCTAAAGTATGGAAACAGGTCTTGGGGTTTTGCTGCTGCCTGGATATACAGGCTGCTTTATATCCACATCCACTGTCAGATCAGGACAGGAATGGGTTGGCTAGTGGTCAGTCATTCAGATACGATGCTGATTCGGTGTTTATTTCAAATTGATGTGATCATAAGGGCATATACAATAATTTCTCAAGGAAAAAGCAGTGGCTGGACCCCTACAACCCATCAGGACACAGTAAGAGGACAGTCACACATACCCCTGTTAAGAAAAGGGAAGAAAGGTGGTGTATAGCTTCCTCTCCTTATTTGCATTTTTACTTTCCTTTAAAACAGCACAGCTTTCATCTCACCTCTGCCAGCATCTCTGTTTTGCTGACTCCTTTCCAGGTGTGCTAGAAGGGAAGGCTGAATTGCAGAGAGCCCTTGCAATTAGGGTTGAGCAAGCTTGTCAGCCAGATTTCAACCACACAAACATCTACTAAAACCAATTTGTGCTCTGTTAATGCAGCTCAAAAATGGAACGAAAACATTTCCTTGAGTCTACCAGAGTAAGGCTGGGCGCCATTTATGATCATTTACAGAGCCTTTCACCTTATGATTGTTGGTTCCAAACACCAATGCTTGCAAGTCTGCTGTAAGATGACATGAAAACAATTTACAATAATTACCATTTCACCAGCACCTCATTTCCAACAGTGGCAAACAGGAGTTGCTTGTAGAATATAGTGTTAGCAATCCTTCCACAGTCCAGCTCTGCAGCTCAGGGATTCCTGCGAGCCAGGAAGAACCATTTTGTTTAATGGACACGGCTGGATTTTTCTCCCATGCATTTGTCTAATTGCATTTGGAAGCATCTTAGCTCCTTAACTACAGTGTCAAGTTGAGCTCAACTAGCCTCAGTTTGGTCTTTGTAGGAAGGTAGCGTCCAACATGCCAGTCCCCCAACTTGCAGCATCTAGAGACACAGATGGTGCTTTCAATTTAGTTACTGGAGGTTAAAGGGATGCCAGAACTGCCAGCTCTATCTGAAATATCCCATGAATTCCTTTGCAAGAGCAGTGTGGTGCCTGGAAAAAAACGTTACACTTGCTGTGATAGGAAGTGTTGGTCCAATAGCTAATCCCACCCTTCACGCTAACAATGAAATTCAGGGTGAAGACAGCATGTTTTATCTTTCTTTTAACAAACAACCCAACCAAAGGTAAAAGATCAGTTACATCTCTAGGCTAGAAAAAATTGCCCTCGTTTTAAACCAAAGCCAGAAAATTGTAAGTCACTGCTGAATTTTATGTTCAAAGGCTTTTCTTTGAGAGGTGAAGTGTAACTAGATAAAAGCGAATAACTAGACAAATGCCTTTCCCTCTCCCCTCACTGCCAGGCTGTCCCCTGGCAGACTGACTTATTGGACATCTGCCTGGCTGGATATCATTAGACCAGCTTTTTGGGAAACAACTTAGAGCAATCATTTTTAAATCCTACTGCTCTGCTCAAGCATGGGGGCAGAGGATGTCAGCTGAGCCTGCGTGCTCAGGGAGACAAAGTTCTCAGCCCAACCCCTGCTACTAGTGCCAAAAGCCCAAGCTCTGAGCTAGCATATGCAGAGCACTGAATCAAGCTGGGCTCTAGCACAGGGCTGAGCATGCGAAAGCCTCCCAGAAAACTACCCATCTTGCTCATTCCAGCATCAGGGCAGGCTCAGAGCCTCACTGCACTGGCCATCCCATGCCTAGGAACGCTGCTCCAGCCTCTTCAGGTACAGCCTTATTGACACCCAGTATCCATCTGAGCCTTCCCAGAGCAGGGCTGATAAGGAAGCATCACACACCCCACACGCAGAGATCTTTGAGACTAGGTAATAAAATCTTTGCCTTCCTGATTCAAGATTAGAGCGCCTCTACCTGCAGAACAGCATGACCCCAAGGCTCAGTCATATCTGAAGGATGTGCTTTTGGCATCAAAACAACTTTAGGCTCTACCCAATAACCATGGAAAGGAAGGAAGGAGACTTCCACAGGGGTGCTCATCACGGAGAGGAAGGATAGTTCCTGGGTTTATCACCTTTTGGAAACAGCTACCTAATTAATCACCAAGGAGTTTGCTTGTGATGTATTATTTAATAATATCTAGAAAATGCATTATAGATGCAGGGTCTTTTCTTTGCCAGTTGATTTTAATGTTATTGATTATTCTCTAAATCACTTATTGTGATTTTCCTCTGAAGCATTTAGTCTTTGGGCAAAGGTACCAAAAGCAACTTCTCAATATATCACCACAATTTTTGTTTCAGCAGTTCATAGCCTGAACAAACCCTGCCTTTTTTCTACATCAGTAAAAGCAATTTTTACATGCAAAAAAAAAAAAAAAGCCAGGAAATTTAAAATGCTTTTAGAAATTGGCCTTTAAATGGAAGGGGCCCTGTACATAGACATTTGATTAACCCATCCCTTTTGATGGTGGGCTGGAGCTTGATTATGAATTCACCTTAGCTTATGTGGGAAGATGATAGAACCTTGTCAATATTGGGCTTTCCTTCTCTTTTGAAAGATTAGAAAGTTATTTAATGACTTATTGTATTTTCCTTTTATTTACTGGAATGCTATTAAATTTTCTAATGCTAGAACCCAGCTACTGAGAGTTGCACAAAGAAAGAGGCCATGTCCTAACCATAAGTCATGTCTCCTGGAAGACTGTTTTGGCAGATTACCTTAAAGTATGAAGTGGCTTTCATCAAAGGGCCTAGTGACAAAGCAAATTAGTACCTCTGAGGGGCTAGGAAAAAATAAATACTTATTAAAGACAGCATAAAACTCTATATACAATGCCCCCAGGTTGTAGAGCTGCCCTTTACAAGGCTGCAGAAATGATTAGTTTTGAAAAAGCAGCCCATCCCTTCCCATCTTCCTGGCTTTCTTGGTCTTTAGGATATTTGTAACCTTTTTTCTGGGGCTGTTCTGAAGAGTTTTAGCTCCACAAAGGCTGAAGGAAAAGGAGTTTCAGTTTTAAAAGTGTTTCTAGATTAATATTCCAAGTACAAGATCTGTGTTCTGAGTGCCTCTGTATTTACTCCCCATGGTGCAGAAGGCAGATATCCTCATGCTGTGATACTGCACAGGTAGCCCAGAGTGTCTTGGCTCTGTACCTAACTTTCTTTGAAAGTATTTAGTGATCTGGACCCTCAAAACCAGCATGGAAAATACCTCAACCATGCCCTCAACCTTGGTGTGCCCAAGTCACACCAACAGCTCAGGAGGCTCTGGAGTTGGTAGCAGCCTCTCAGCCGCTTTACTTTGAAGCTCTTCCTCTTCTGAGCAGGAGGTTCAGGGATCAGGCTGTCCCAAGGCTGCGGTTTGCTGGTGGCTGCACCGGGAAGTTCCTTGGTTGCAGCTTTGGGCAGCTTTTCATAGCAGAAGTTAACAACGCGGGGCTGTTCCACCAGCAAGCAGCCACCAGCCTCTGCAGCACATAGCCTGCTCAATGCCTTCCTCCCCTATCTCACAGCTGGAAAGTCTCAGCATCTGAGTAGATAGCTTCAGGCTTCTTGTTCCTGCTTGCCGTGGTCACAGCGTACACCAAGGAGAGTTACACATCCCTTTTACACACCAACGTTCTCACGCGTGGAGATGCCCATAGACAGGGCATCGGAGCTGGCACCGACGCGGGTCCTTTCACAGCCATGGGGAGGGAAGGAACAGACTGCAGGGGGATGAGCAGAGGGAGCTGGATCTGACCCCTGATCTCTCCAGCTGTAGCTCTTTAAATACCAGCTAAGAAGCAATTCCACAAATTCTGCCTTCATGAAACATACACTATCCTTGTCCCCTGCATTAAGAAGTGATGAAATTGGTGGGAAGTAAGCTTCATTTGCAACTCATAGGTGGGACTGTCTTTCCCCTACAAGTTTTGCACTCTCAAGCTGAGCTGGCATAACCTAACCCAAGCAGGTAACATCACTGCACAGCATGTATCATGACGTATCTTGGGATAGTCTTTGCTAGACTGAGCCTTGATGATCTCTGCTGTGATATGCCCTCCTAGCACCCTCTCCTGATCAAGCATAAAGCTTCATGGCTCATCTGTTTTGACTAGGAAGTCAAACTGCAAGGCCAGCACTGATGCAACAGTCCTACCATTGTCCAGACACTTGTTTTCTCTTCCTCCTCTCCCCAAATAGCATCTCCTTCCCACTTCCTTGCTCATGCAGGGCCTCTGGTCCTGTTCTTCATACATGCACCCTGAGCAATCTCCACCTTGCCTGTTCCATGATTAACTTCTGGAGCTGCAGTTGTTGAAGCTGGGAGCTACTGCTGTCCCACAGTGAATAACCAGGAGGCAAGGAAAATGCTTTTACCCATCAGCTTGACAAGAGAAATGCTCATATCTCAAGACTGGTTAAAATGTTTTTGATTTTTACAAACAAAAGACTAATGGACACTTCCCTAAGATTAAGAAGGTCCAGGAATCAAACTCAGCTCTGGAAAAGCCAAAAAGCTGTCATTCAAAACTCCATTCATCTGGAGCTAACGTCATCTGCCCTGGGCATCATACCTTTGCTGTATTCCCTGATGGCCTCAAAGTCTCACAAAAAAACCCAGGTCCCAGCTCAGGGAAGCTAAGTGGCACTTTCTACCAGTGCTGCTTAGCCAAAATTCTGGCAAGGGGAGGCTCCTGCAAATGCCAAGTGTATTGCACTGTCAGCACAATTTAGGCATAGCAGAGGGGCTGAATTAGGGTTTGAGAACATCCCCACCACCCCTGTGCCATAGGGACTGCTGCCCAGAGCCCTCCAGCTTCCCCCATAGCAATAACTTCCATCTCCTGCTAGACCCTCCCAGGCAGAAATAGTCCACTGACATTTCACGCCCTCTCCCCACCCCCAGAATTTTGTTCCAGGCTTGGGAAACAGTGGAAAGCAACCCAACTCAAACATTTCAGAGTCAGAAGAGGTGTCTGAGGTGGACGTGAATCTACAGAGTTACTGGGGCTGGTTTGCTTCATAGGAACTAGCTCACCCATCTTGAGCTGATTCACTCTCCCACTCCTATACATCTCCTATCTCTGCTGATCTAGCAGCTATTGCTTCTCACAAGCCTCCAGAGAAGGGTTAAACAAGGCTTTAGATTTGTCCTGAGAGATAATCCACAGGAACAGTTTTTAATCCCTAGAGCACTTTGCAAAACAGCCTGAGCATTATACTGCTATTACACATGGAAACACAGAAAAGTAAGGGCAAGGAGGTTTGGGGACTTGGAAAAGTCTAAATACTATTTCAGTCTTGTGCGTGGGGTCTTAAATCATCTCTGGTGAAGCTGGTGCATTCCTGGGGCAGAGGCCACAGCCACAACCAGGAGGGAGCTGGCCTCTTCACCCAAGTGACAGGGGACAGGACAAGGGGGAATGGCCTCAAGCTCTGCCAGGGGAGTTTCAGGCTAGATATCAGAAAAATTTTTCACAGATGGGGTCAACACGCACTGGAACAAACTGCCCAGGGACGTGGTTGAGTCTGCACCCCTGGAGGTGTTTAAAAGATGGGTAGACAAGGTGCTCAGGGACATCATTTAGTGGCAGATAGGAATGGTTGGAATTGATCTAAGAAGTCTTTTTCAACCTGGTGATTCTATTCTATGAAGCAGGTAATGCTCTCAGCCCCAGGGCAATACAGCTTCTTCAGCAGGGCACTCTGCCCTAGTAAGTTCAGCATCTCTTCTGTTAGGAGTAAGTGGACCTGTTGAGCCCTACAGGTTGTTCCTGGAAATACCACCAACCCCTTTCCACAGCACTGTACAGAGGGGACACACTTCTCATAACAGACCAGGGATGCACCCCCCCCCAGTTTTGTGCAAGACATCAAACCCACAGACACCAGTGATGGTAAAGAACCCATCCCCAGTGAAATATTTGACAGCTAAAATGTCATGTGCTCATCTCCTTTGTATGAGGGGGCCTGCGCCTGCCTCTGCAAACAGCAGCTGCCCTGGGAAGCCACCCAGAAATCAGGGCAGTGCAGACACTTTATTACATTTGCATGCCTGTGTACAGTCCAGGGCGCTGCTCAAATCACAGGTCAATGGGAGCTGCAGGGATTCTTTGCTTCTGGGGGAAATATATTCATGCTAAAAGCAACTTCAAAACCACATGTTTAACCTGAACTCTTATCTTTTGTCCCTTTAAATATCCAAGCGCCCACTTTTGCAAGCCTGAAGCCCGGACTCCAGCTACATTTATTTTCCTCTTTCATCCCAGCTGCAGCTCCTCAGGATTTATCTCTATGGTTAACTTCCCCTTTCATAATATTAGCACAGTTGAAGCACTTGCTTTCCTGTTGCAGGCAGTGATTATATAGCAAATTAACCACAAGCTGTTCAGTCCAAGTCCAGCAGTTGGAAAGATGCTCCTCTGAGTAATGGTTTGTGTAGTTGATGCTTTCATCTGTAATTTGCATTTGTAATAAATGGAGAAATAAAAAATAGGGTCTATATTTTAAAAAATAGCCTGGTATGGCAGGGGCAGGCAGGCAAGCTAATGGGGAGGGAGAGACCTCATGGCTCTTCATAGCTGCACACCCTCTCCTGCACTGGGATGGGGAATCCACACACACAACTCTCCCACACAAATCACGGGCTTCCTGTCCAGTCTGATTTTACACAAGGAGAAGGGGCACAAAAGAAAAAAAAAATTAAAGCAGGGTCCCTTGTATGGCTTGTACTAACAACTACATACCAGCAGTTTCCACCATCAGGAAGCTGAGCTGTGTGAACATATCCAGTGATAAAGGGAGACAGCAGGTAGACACAACAGGTAGACAGCTGATGTTGTGCGCCCTATGGAGGTACCACAGCATCAATACAAGCCAAGAGCCCATGCTGCTGAGTAGCAGGGGAATACTCAAGCCACCTTTCTCCAGCTCCAGCCTGTGGGAAGTGGGTCATCTCATGAGCATGAGGCTCAGCTGGGGCAAGCTGACCCTATTGAGGAGCAAAACACCCAAGCTGCAAGGCCTGCTTTGACATGACTGCCCTAGCATTGCTGCTACCTCACCATACACCCAGAGACATCCAGTCACAGTGACATTAAACAAGTTGAGCACGTAGCTAAAAAACTGGGCAAATGGTGATGCCTGGAAACAGGAGCGCTGCACCAATGTCCTGGCAAAGGGATGCTACTGGAACAAGAAAAGTATCTCTAGAGCACCTTGCTGATCTACCAAGGTGCAACACAGCTTGTGGGGATCCTGGAAAGGCATTTGGAACAGGAAGGCAGCACTGGTTCTGTCTTTGCTTCTCACCTGCCTCCTCAATAGCAATATTCATCATTCCTTTGATCTGTTTCCTCAGGTGCAAAACAGTTCACTGTTCTCAACCAGCACCATGAAACATACCAAGACATGAAAACACCCATGCCAGAGGTTACTGCCATCACAGCAGCCACACAGGCTGGCACAGCCTGAGATAACACCAGCTCGAGTACCTCCCTCCTTTGCAGGTCTTTTGAGAGCAGCTGACATCTCCTAGATCCCACTGCACACCCGTGGTTTAATGTTCCTTATCTGTATTTAGCACTTAAAGCAGGGCATAGCCAGTACATATTTATCCACCTTAGGGCATTGCACTCTGCCAGCTGGGGAAGGCAGGTGCTGTTAGGTGAAGATGGTTACAGCATCACATGGAAGCCTTTGGGTAGATGCTCCCCTTTACCCCACCCATAGATCTCAGATTTCAGGACACAGATCCACAACCTCTCAACTAAGGGGAGAGGGGAATAAAGCAGGTGCCAGATTACATCCTCCTCCTCATGGATGGCAGCAGACAGGCAGGTACAAGCAGTTTCCCATTCCCACACTGCAGGCGCTGTGCTCAGCCCACGCAGATGTATACAACCCTAGGGCCATTCGTGGGGCTGTTCCCACTGCCCTGGACATGCTGCTCCTGCTCATGTGCTGAGGTGGCACAAGGGAAGTGGTTCTGCTTCCTAGAGAGGACACCAAAGAGAAAGCAAGGTGGCTCCCTGTGACTTGTTCCACAGAAGCCCAACTCTGCTTAATTAAATGAGAAGGGAAGACCAGGAGAGCCAGTTTCTTAATGAGATTTGGTAACACAATTATTTGCTACAATTAGGAAGCAACTGAAAATGTTCCTTTCAAACACTTTGAAGAAGCCCAGCATTTTAAAGTTGATTTATCTAATGTCAAGTACCAACTTTATCTTTGCTTCTGTGCAGGAGTGAGCACATTTTTCAGCACTATACCAAAGTTATTACTTATGAATCATCACATATCTACACATTTTATGGAGCTACTGAAAAATATATTAGCCTTCCTAGATGGGCAACCCCTGATCACACTGCGTAGAACTTGAGCCTCCCTTGTAAAACAAAAATCCTCTTCCTACACTGACACTGAAATACAGCCAGCACTGGGACATGCTCTGCTCTCTTCCCTCACCCAGCTACAACAGGGTAGCTTGTGACACTCAAATACCTCAATGTCCTGCAGCTTTTAAGGACTTCTGAGCTGATGGAAGCCAAGCTGGGACAGGCAAGTTGTTAACCAGAGCCCTCCAGCTGCAGGGAATCCAGGCAAGGCAAAGCAGCTGTTCATGGACAGGTAGGAGCCACGGGCTCTTCCACTGGTAAACAGTAGTTCTTCATCCAGATATTGCCCTTGGTGGTGCCATGCTTCAGTTCTCCATCAAGCTATCACAGATACTACTTCTTCCTCCTGCTGTGCGGCTTTTAGAGGCCACGTATGATCAGGCAGCATCCAGAGCCGGGGAACTCCTGTTTTCTCTATGGTCTCCACATGCCAGAGGGCAACAACTAGCAAGGAGGTACCTTTGCTGGAGGGACAGAAGGGCCACAGGAAGGGAACTGTCCCCAAAGACCACTGGGGGTACCCCTAAAAGAATAAAGGTAAGAGACAGATGAACAGCATATGCACTGGAGGGAAGTTACACACATTGCACAGAGGGGAGAGGGTTGAAAAAGATTGAATCTTCCTGGAGACCAGTGAGATTCTATAAACATAATCAAAATGTAATAGAAACTTTTTGGAAATGCTGTTAGAAGGAGAAAGCATCAATCTTCATGGAACTCCACTCAACAGGCTTTCTCCAGGTAATCAATCACGGTCAAGACATGGGCCGTCCCATCTGTCTGTGCAAGGGACCAGGAGGAGATTGCTAAGTGCCTGGGCTGGAGCTACCATCTCAGTCCCAGGCAATTCATCATGCAGGAAGAGGAGGGAGGGAGAAGGGAGAGGAGGAAAATAATGTATAACACTAATAAAGTTTCTCCCCCTGCTTCATCCCCAACCAATTTTTAGTAAAGGAGCCCAATCCAGAGGGGTTATCAGCAGGGGGGTGGGAAGAGGGAGATGCACTGGGGAGGAATCTGACAATACAAGATGCACTCCAGTAAACAGAGACAAAAGCCATCATCTGCATACCAGTCCCTCAACAAAGCCCATGCTCACCACCTCGACTGTCAGCAGCCTCACAGGAGCAAGTCTGCACTCAGCAGGGCTGGTCCCTCTGCTCCTGGAGCTGGGGGGGGACAGCACTGCTGGGGAAACGCAGAGGAAAGCACAAGGGAGCTCCACCAGCTAGCACTGAGTGCAGAAGCCATGCAAACAGCGTTTTTTTCCTATGCACAGCTGATTTGTGGGGCCCTGAAAAAGCAGTAGAGTTTACAGACTTGCAGTACACAGCTTGTTTCATCTGCAGCAGAGGATTTCTCACGTCACATTGTGCCAACATGTACACACAGGGTGGGGAAAAAAGAGGTAGTTTTGCACTTCCCTCAAATCCCCGTGGGCTTTGAGCTGTCCTCACTGTGCAGAAGTCCCTTCCTCCCCCAGCCACTCCTTAGCTGGGCTAAACTCCCACCCTGGGATCAGCCACCCTGTCCAGAGGCACCAGCAGCAAGGAGACTCAGCACATGCCTTACGGCCAAGGTCTCAAGTCTACATTTCCATGAATAGACACTATTTTCTCTGTTACATCCATACAGAGGTGACAGACAAGATTACCCTCTTTCTACCTACCCTCCTTTTAAGCTTTGAAAATTTCTCCCTTCCACTGGATTTCTGAAGTGGAAGACAATAAACATCTGTCAGCATCCTTTGCCAAATCTTATGCTGATGATTTTAGGTTCCACTTGTCCATGTACAACCCAGGTTTGACGTGTTTTGTGTTACTTTTAGCATCAGACCTCAGGGACTCGACAAAATGCCCTTCACATTTACAAACACACAATAAAATACCACAGGCTTTCTTCAAAGGCTCCTTTGGCCTGAGGAAAGGTTCAGTCCAAGCCCAGCTCTCTGCCATTTCAAGTGCTTCCCATGACACCCAGAATAGCCCCAGCACATGCCTAAAGACAGTACCAAGTTCTGCATGAGGAATTTTTTTTCTTCTTCATTTAGGTTACACAAATGTTCTTCATAGAAGTGTTTTGGCCAACTTTTTTAGAGATTCATGTGTGTCCAGCACCTGGTGAATGGGAAACAAGCACAACTATACTCACATCACTTGCTTAAAAGACTATTTAAAATAGGAAACCAATAAAAAATTATGACCTAACCATTTTTTGTTGCCCTAAATTTAATCTAGTGGATTGACTGGACTCCACAGGTGAAGTTCAAGAAGTGGAATTAAGCAGGCAAGAGATTTATTCTTCCAGAGCTATGACAACCCCATACCTTCCAGTAAATGTCAAAATTCTCCCCTTCCTCCACAGATAAAAATAGACTCCACTTAAAAATATAGTGACACATGATTTTAGCCTCTACTGTAAGTGTAAATATAGCAACAAATTAAGCAGAAACATCTAGTAAATAATGTTGACATCCCTGAAGGTGAAATTGCTTCCAGTTTAACTCTTACAGGCTGGTCTGTGACCAGGTGGCAGGAGGACTTAGCTTAACCATTATAATGGATTTTCTTCAGGGTGTGACTCCCACCTTGTGACACTGCTTGTCCTCTCCTGTCACAGGAAGCTTCTCCTCCCCCTTCCACTCACCTTGCAATGCAAATGCCAGACAATTTTTTTCTGGGTTTCATTATGATAAGAAACCTGTGCAAAACTCCGCTCAAGCTACAGTCACATTACACACTATGAACAACTCAAAACCATGAAGTTGCTTAAAACTTATCAATCCATCTATCGTCAGGAATTTAAAACATCAACATGCGGCTTGTAGCCCCCTTAGCTACTCCTAGATGTGCTTTTAGAATCATAGAATCACCAGGCTGGAAAAGACCTCTGAGATCATTGAATCAAACCATACCTAACTGCCACTAAAACATATAAACCATTTTAAACACATAAACCCATCCACTCCCTACGTAACCAGACCATACAAGAGGTCCACTATTCTTTACAGAATTCATTTGTGATTCCCAGGTTATATTCCACCTCCAGCTCTCACAGGGAGATTTTAGAAGAGCCATCACCAAGTCCTGCATAAACACAAGGCAGGGATCAGCGTCTGAGCCAGACCTCCTAGCTTTCCCCAAAAGCCACAGCCCCGGCTCAGAGGGAGCGCAAGCCTGGAGACTTCTACTGGAAAGAGTTCCACCTCAACATGAGGTAAAAGCTTTCCTGTGAGGGTGATGGAGTACTGGAACAGTGGACCTGGGAGAATATAGAGTTTCCTCCTCTGGAGACGTTCAAACCCCACCCTGACATAAAATCATAGAATGACCAGGTTGGAAGAGACCCACCGGATCATCGAGTCCAACCATTCCTATCAATCACTAAACCATGTCCCTCAGCACCTCATCCACCTGTCCCTTAAACCCCTCCAGGGAAGGGGACTCAACTACCTCCCTGGGCAGCCTCTGCCAGTGCCCAATGACCCTTTCTGTGAAGAATTTTTTGCTAATGTCCAGCCTGAACCTCCCCTGGTGGAGCTTGAGGCCATTCCCTCTTGTCCTGTCCCCTGTCACTTGGGAGAAGAGCCCAGCTCCCTCCTCTCCACAACCTCCTTTCAGGTAGTTGTAGAGAGCAATGAGGTCTCCCCTCAGCCTCCTCTTCTCCAGGCTAAACACCCCCAGCTCTCTCAGCCGTTCCTCATAAGGCCTGTTCTCCAGCCCCTTCACCAGCTTTGTTGCCCTTCTCTGGACTCGCTCCAGAGCCTCAACATCCTTCTTGTGGTGAGGGGCCCAGAACTGAACACAGGATTCGAGCAGCGGTCTCCCCAGTGCCGAGTACAGAGGGAGAAGAACCTCCCTGGCCCTGCTGGCCACGCCGTTTCTCATCCAAGCCAAGATGCCATTGGCCTTCTCGGCCACCTGGGCCACTGCTGGCTTATGTTCAGTCCCTGTCAACCAACACCCCCAGGTCCTTCTCCTCCAAGCAGCTTTCTAGCCAGACTTCTCCTAGTCTGTAGCTGCTCAGGGTTGTTGTGCCCCAAGTGCAGGACCCGGCACTTGGCCTTGTTAAATCTCCTGCCATTGGTCTCTGCCCAGTACAACCTGCTCTGGGTAAACCTGCCTTAGCAAGGGGGTTGGACTGGATGAACTCCAGAGAACCCTCCCACTATTTTGTGATGCTGTGATATTTTGAACCCAAAAGCCTAGCGCAGGTCTCTGGGGAAGAGAACAACTAACATGATCATAGCTCTTACTCAGATGTCCTCACCCTTTTTCTTTTTTCCCCTTCCAGGCACTGAAGAGAAGCCAACTCATCACAAAGAGAAACCAGACAGGACACCACAGCTCTTGCACAAGTTCAGCACTTCAGAACACAGCCCACCCAAACCACAGTACCTCTCATGAAGAGCCATCCTTCCTCCAGCTCCTCTCTAAAGCAAACCAGCCTGCCTCCTCCATTAACTCCTTTATACCTCATCCCCACTCTCCTTTCTCCACCTGGAAGGGGCAAGGACTGGCTCAGATTGCCCCAGACGTCCTGCCCTCCTGAGAGAATTGGAAGCAGCTGTGGAGAGGTGGGTGTCTGCAGGAGCTCTCTGCATCCCAGGTGAGCACAGTTGGAGTTTGCTTCCCAGCCCAGCGGGACCAATTTAGCTGGCAGTGTCAGGGACAAGTTTCCTGCAATAAAACACTTCTTTAGTTGATATACAGTTATCCTCAAACTATAACCTTCCTCCCTAATTACCATGAATGTAAATAACCTCTAGTGCAAGGTTTATTTTAATGATAATTGAGCTGTGGATTTTTTGATAATAACCCCTTGGATTTTCCACTTGATTTCCTGATTTACTTTATATTTCCAGGAACACTTGTAAAGGTCTGAGACTTTATCATCCTGTTTATATATAAAGACCAACCAAGGTCTTCACTTATTCTCCAGACCACAGTCTCTTAAATTGTTGGATCCACCCTTAGGTCTAGAAGGAGACTTCCAAGGTGAGAGTGACTTCTACTCTCCAGACCAAGCCATCCCCATTCACAGAAATATTTCAGGTGAAGACTTATCCTGTTTTTTTTTCAGGTACCTAAACAGCCAGCAAAATTCCATGTTGTTTAAAGATTATTCGGTTAAAATGGAACTCTGTGGTTTCACATTGTTGCTAATAGAGAAAAGAACACAAATAATTAATAAATGTTAACTCATCTCTGGGGCTTTCCCTTTTTTGCATGTTTATTTTTGTGTTGTAAATGACATCCATTTTCCACAACTCACTAAACTGGCGGGTGGGGAAAGGAGTCCAAAAGAAGAGCCATAATCCTCAAGGGGAAGAGCAAGCTGTTGTTCCAATCAAGATGTATCCTGACAAGTCAAGTTGGTGAAACCCATTAATTAGCACTTTTGGAAACAGTTGCAAAGTTAATTATTCTTCTTTCAGATGAAAGAAAGCTAATATCTGGCATTTGCTTTGACAGTGACATGCGCTAACATTTTTAGAGTTGACATCTCTCAAGATAAATGATACTCTGAAGTGCGCGTGCAAACATTTTGAATTGGAGGTACCAAGGCGAGTTGATGGCACTGGCACCTCTTAGTGCAAATATTTTGCTTCTGCTGGGATTGTGATCAAAGTTCAGGGGCAAAGAGGAGGGTGGGGAAACTTCATTTTCAACTTCAGCGAGGGCGTGTGTGACTCTGGCTTTGGATGGGAGGCAATAACATTGTGCAGGCAGCGCAAACTATTTTACCTAGATAACGCTAATAGGGAATGTAAAGCTTTCTAGCTAATTGTGCTGGCAAAAAGAAATACTTATTTTTTACTATCTGAACTTCTCTGTTAAAGAATCATCTTTTGTTCATCAGTCGACAGCAACAGATGAAACAGAAGGTCTCCAAAAGGAAGTTCTCTCTTGGTACGAACAGATGCCAGTTGGTATCAGCTACAGCATATTTGAAAAGGCAGGATTTAAGATGTGGAAACTCAACAAAACTCTTATGCCAAACCCCAATTTCTGCACTGGGAAGAACATCAATGTGATTTGGGACTTAGTCCCAAAACCTCTTTTGTTATTTTGGAAGCTGCTTGGAGTAACTTGCATATACAAGGGCAGTGAGGGGAAGAGCTTATCTGTAAATTTAAGTTATTTAGGCCTCCTTTTAAGAATTTTGATCCAGGATTGCATTGGAGCACACATTTCAAATTCTACTCCAATAAAATTCAAGTATATGCCTAAAACCTTGGCTTCCCCTTGTATTTTTTAGGGAGCTATAGATCCTCCTTTTTTGACTCCAGTTGTTTGCATCACTGGAATGACTCCATGGCTGGTCCACGTTGGATTCTGTGACCCCGTTTTTCAAGTTTCAGTCCTCATCTCTTGCATTCTAAAGGGTTGGTGCGAGATGAGTAAGGAAAACAAGCCTAAACCACAGAAATGGCTTTATATGGTGGCTGCACAGCCAGGAGAGCACGCTAAACCAGAACTGATATTTGCAGGATCTTAGGGTGAAAGGTGAGAGAGCTAAAAAGCTAAGCTAAGAATGTCAAAGTCTTCCTGGTAAATTACAGAAGATCCCATGCCTTCGTTGTCCCCTCCAAACCATGCCTGGTTTGGGTGAACCATGGGGGTGGTCTGGCATGAAGAATAATCTCCATTGTATCCTCTCAGTACGCTCTGCTCAAAGGACTTCAGCGTGATCTTCCTCTAACAGCCCAGCCCTTCATAAGTTTTCAGCCCAACGTATCACCCAGGGGCCAAACCACCACTTTAGGAACCTGTTGCTTGTTTGATAAGATGCTCCAGAAATAATAAGTGCAGGCAGGTACATGAAGAAAGGAAATTGGTGGTAGAAAAAAATATTTAATTTACTTTTCAATCAGCAGGTGGGAGAAAAAAAATTGAACTAGGAAGGTGATCTAAAGGACTACTTAGTTGGTATGCAATTCGCACGCAGCAGGGCAATCAAGAACGTGGAAACACCGGGTTTAGAGGGTTTGATCCAACTTGGGAGGCGAATATCACCTTTTCCTTCAGAGGAGACAAAAAAAAAAATAACATGTGCTAGTGTACAAGCCCTTACAGACAGGCTTGCCGTGCTAAAACAGTTTAGTAAGGAGATGATGCAAGAAAATAGAAAATAAATAATAAAAACAATTGCTTTCAGCAGTTCCCCACTTTGCAAGGAGCAGGGAGGTGGCAGTCCTGAGCTGAGAGACTCGTCCTCCCAGCAAATCTGCCACGCTCCTTTTTGCATATTCTTCCATCGTACATAATACTTATTGCTGCACAAATTGCTGGGATTATTTTCTCTTAACTGCTAATGGTTTTAGAGGCTGTAATTGGGAGTAGTGCTTTGTAATTTAGTGTGAGAGAGAAGGGTACCTGCACAGGAGCCTTTTTTTTTGCAGGCACACATAGTTACATCGGGAATGCTGGCAAAGGGGGAGATCCTTTACTAGTTCCCACTTTTCTGTGCTGTATCAGAAAGCTTAAGACGTTTGGAGCATTTTACAGTCAATATAATCAATAAAATATTTTTTAATTTATTAGGAAATCAACCATATTGTGTCTCTTTTTGCAGCATTTGTGATAATGCTGGGCTTCACTTAACTATAGCAGAAAATATTTCACTCTATATAATAAAGAAAAATCAAAGATTAAACCAATTTACTTATTAAAGCATGTGCTGTGTTGAGTTATGCCCTGAAATTATTACTTTTAAGTCCACTGTCTCATAATTTGCCCCACTTATTTAAGTGTGATTTTAATCAGGATATTTATCAGCCTTGGTTTAGTGTGTTAGTGTTTGATTTATTTAGCAATGCACATATTTATTTACGTTTTAGTTTCCAAGTGAGTCATCCCTCTGCCTTTGCAGTCAAAGGTTAAACAGTTTGATCCATCCTGGGGCAGACACAAAATGTGGAATAAACAAGTACAGAGAGAAGGCAGACCATGAAAAGCAGGATTAACTCTACATTTACACCGCAAACAGGCAACACTCGTTCAGTGTTGCAAAACCAGTCTGTACAGTAACACAGTTTTTGTACCCCCAGATAAGCAAATTACTTATAGTAATTCTTGTCGTGTGGTGAGAAAAGAAAATACATATGAAATTTGAAAGGAAAACCAAAAGCACGAGAAGGAAATAGATGCTACAGTGGTTGGAATCCCTTCAAAATGTTAAGTTTGGTCCAGAATCTGGGAAGGAAATAGAAACACTCTCAGATATATTATGATTATTTATTTTCTCAGGCCTCTTAAGTCCATGCCCTGGCATGTGGAGAGCATTCTCAGGATTTCTTCACATGTTTTGGGCTGTGAGGACACGTGTGGGGGCTGTTCAGATGACAGCAGTGAGTGCTGACAGGCTGCATGCCTCTAGCTGCCTCTGACCCCCGCCACGATCCCTTCGACACCTATAAATACGCCGGGATGGAGATGCCTCCTGCTCACACGAGTGCATTTCAACCTGCTACTCAACTTCATGGCGTCCTCTCCCAGGGTAAAATGCAGCAGGGATTTTGTGTAAAGAAATGACACGGCCTGTTTAATGTTCCCTGCTAAAGTACATCAGCTGGAGAGGATTGTATGCCCCAAGTGGGATGTGGGGAAGCTGCTCACCGCTGCGGTGCAGCCCTTCTCTGATTGCACAGGACAAGAGGTCTCTGCTGGATAAAATGCACTTTAAACAACCCAGTAGGGAGAGCGCAACGGGCATCCAAGGACCGTGTTCTCATTGTTTTATCCTCCACTTGGTGCCCTGCTGGGGAGCCTGGCGGTGCCTGCAGTGGTTACTGTGGGGGACATCAGCAGGGCAATGGTGTGGATCAAGGTGTTAGGGGTCAACTGTGTTGAACAGCTTGAACCAAGCAAAAATGATAGATGTGCTGCCCCCAAATCTTAGCTTGGTGACAACCTGGCTCCTACAACTTCTGACTGCAAATGGGTGGTTTGGGAAAGTGGACGGCACTCTCCAGAAGAGGAGGAAGAATCAAACTGGAGTGTGTAGACAGGAATGAAGACTGGGACTCCTTGGCTCCTGCCCGGCACTGCTAAATGATGATGATAATGATTCCCTATAGGAATGTATTGAGATCTATTTATTAATGTTTGCTGAGTGCTTTGGGATCCTTGAAGAAGTTACTATGAGGCTTATGATAAATGGCCTTCTTCACACTTGGCTGTGGTGGCAAATTCCCATTCTGCAGTTCTAGAAATAAATTCTAGAGGAGGGGAGGAGGCTGCCACTTGTGTGGTGCTGGGTTGAACCTGATAGTGATGTCAATGGATTTCAGCAGACACAATGGATGCACCAAGGTGTAAATCAGGAATAATCTCACCAGCACGAAAGGGGAATCAGTATCAGGCAACATCAGAATTGGCCTGCTGAGAGATAGATGTCCCTCTCTTTCGGTCCTCTTAAAAAACCCTTTTGCATTATATTGCAACTCCCTTCACAAAGAAGAAAAGGCCTCCCTGATTTTCTTGAAGGGACTTGGAGATAAAGACTGATCACATTTCGCAGTAATTGGACCTTCATATCTGTAATTGCATTGATTTCTCCTAAGTTTCAAGCATCGACTCTAGTGAGCAAGAGAGCATTGCAGCAGCACACAGCTGCCAAGAATCCTTCTGCATTTGGGAGGTGTCAGGCTGGGAGGCTCACTGTAGTTTGGTAACTGGCATTGCAAATTGCTTTATGAACAGTTTAATGCATTTAAAAGGGTCATAATTTCAGATCCTACCATACGATTTGTTGCCGTGGTGCAGAAGCGTATCTAAAAACTTCCAGGGTGAAGGGAGGCAGGGGAAGGAGGGAGGTGAAGAAGGGAAAGCGGAGGGAGGGAGGCATTGCAAGGGGGCAGAAAAACTAATTGTTTTAATCATGCTTGCTATTGCACTGTGAAATTATAATTAACTTAAGAAGTTGGTCAAAGCAGTTAATAACTGTGGTGCAACTTGGCTGAATTTAAGTGGTAGATAGAGGGGAGAGGAGACTATGGCAGCAAAACTGCTGGATTGAGCCTTGCCAGCTGGAGCAGTGCAAAGGCCCTCCAGGCAGTCTTGAGGCTCTGCACAAGTAGGGACAAGCACACACATCATCAGCTAAGCTGGTAGCACAGGTACTTAGTCCCTACATGACACTCTGGATGATGAATTGAGAAGTGCTTTCCAAAGTAGGACCATCAGCAATCTTCCCAGTAGATGGAAGGGGGAAACTGAGGCACAGAGAGGAAAAACAGTTTGTGAAGTGTCAGCAGGTCACTGCCAGAGCCAGTTAAAAGTGATAGCAGTTGACTGAAGAAAGGATCAGGCCTGCCCATGCTTGTGTGGTTCTTAAATGAGAGCCTCTGGAGATTGCTTAGTTTGTTCTTTAAATATCTCTTTTCTTTTGCTCATCAGCAGGCAAACCTTTTCCAGTGACTCTATTGCAGTCAGAAAAAATGCAGCCCTTAAAATGAGAGTGCACTTAGAGGCAAATCCTGGTCTTCACCCAAGTAGCTTTATTAGAATATCTGGGATTATACAGGTAAGTGGGAAAATAGAGCTGTGCAATCTTCACTGCGTGTAATGCTGTGTGTCTACGGGTATAATGAGGGTTAATGAACAAGCAAGCTGGGATAGCAAGAGTGTCTTGATGGTATTAATATCCCAAAATACATATGTAATGGGGATAGTGCTGAACCCTACAGGAGGCTGATAGTGATAAGGGTAGTGACAGTGTAACCAGCTACGAGGACAGAGATATCTGTCACAGAAAAAATGCACCTAGGAAAGAGGTGCATATATGCACCAGATATCGCTGTCACTGGTTGCTGTAGCAGGGCAGATCATATATTTACAGTCTGGAGGATCTATTGGGAGCACTGGGTGATGTCCAGATATCAGCATGGATGGAAAACAGAGAGGAAGGAATTAGAGCAGTGTGTGGGAATATGTCTGAAATCTTTTCTTAGGGGATGTGAGCTGAATTTGTGGGTAGGTTTTACCATTTAGGCACTGTGGAGGAGGGAGAGATGTTCTGAAATGGGAGCTGCAGCACTCCAAGGTTTGGGTATTTCTCACACCCAGGCTGGGTCACAGGAGCCACAGGGCCAGGCACAGGGCCACAGGAGCCGGGTGTGCTGTGAGTGTCACAGTCCCATCAGACCGTGGGCTTTGACAGGGGACACGTATCAGAGCAGCACAGTGGGGACAGCTGCATGGTCATCCTGTCACCCTTGTTCCTTACAGCAAACCTAGAGAGAGGAAAAGAGGAGTCTGTGGCTATAACATGCACCAATATGACACCAACACAAGTGCATGGTGCCCTGGGTGGATGCTCAGGTCACCTTCCCTTATACTAGACTCTGATGCCTCTCCTGGGCTTCTGACCCTGAGGTAGTTGAGTGAGTGGCCAGCCCAGGCTGAACTGGTTTGTTGCTCTCCAAGCATCCTAAACCTATCTTTCCCATCAGTCTCAAACCCAAAATAGACAATTGGTTCACAGAATATTCATGGTGACCACAAGGCCATCCTCCTAGTCATTCCTCTGACTGTTTTTGGGGCTCTGTGACCATTACTATCACGATAAAAGCCCCAGGAGAGCAGTGCTGCAGCAGGGCCAGGAGGCTGGGAAAAAAAAAAAAGGCAATTTTGGATGAAGAGAAGTGAATTCCATGGCTAAGGCCACCTCTTCCCAGATTACATCCGCCGTGGCTCCTCTTCTGGGGCACCCATGGTGCAGAAGGACCTTCCTGACAGGTGGGAAGGGTCTTAGAACAGTAGTAAGAGCTGGACAGGCTCTGCCTCTCTGGGATCCCTCCAGCAGATTTTGGCCTTGCTGCAGTGCATCTGCTTGGAGAGGAGCTCTATTGGATTGTTTTGTGTTATGCATTCATTATCAACTTTCTAAATATTGTAAAATGAAAGTAACCTGTAAACTTAGAACATGCTGACAACTGGAAACTTCCTTAGAAGACATCTGTCTGTCCACCTCTCCATCATACAATTACTTTGGTTAGGGACTACTGGCAAAAGGACCCAAATGAAATCAAAAGCCCTAAAAGCATTAAAGGGTTTCTTCCTCACCCCATCTTTTTTTATTTTATTCCTCGTCAGTATTTCTGTGACAACTCAGCCCCAACAGCCCCAGGGGACAGGACAGAGAGATGAGAAGGAGTGGAAGTGCCCTTTGACTAAGTGGGCATTAAATGTTGGCTAACAACCGAGAGACGCCGCGTGACTGGAGAGAGGGGGAAAGTTAAAAAGAAAGAAAGAAGAGCTTTTCAATATGAGCATTCATGTAGTTTTGACAGGAGCAATTTATCATGGCTATGAAAGGCAGCTCTGCCTCCAACGCTGAAAGCCAGCCTGGTTAAACTTTTACCTGCCCCTCTGAAAAGGGTGCTGTGCCGCAGCCGGGAGGGGATTGCTCCCCGCTCCGGTGATGCATCTTTCCACGGGGTCTGGGGGAGGGAATGGCAGTGGTTCCCAAACAGCTTGTGCCCATCTGTTCTGCACAGAAAGAAACCCTGACAAGGAAGGGGGAGGGAGCGTGTGAGCCGGTGAGATGGGGCTTTCCAGATGCCCGCGCCGCGTTGGGAATACGGTGATGTGATGGGAGCAAGGCTGGGCACTGCCCCCCTGGAGACCCTGCAAGTTAGCACTGAGGATGTCACCACCCCCCTTGGCTGAAACCTAGAAGTATGAAAGATTATGGAGCGATGCTGCTAAGCTGGACAGTGAAGTGACCTGGTATTTTGGGGTGCACATTGTTGGCTCATCGTGGATAGGCAGCAGTGGAGCACAGGAAGCCGTGGGCTGCAGGAGGCAGCATGCCCTGATATGCAAGGGGTCCTGCTGACAACCCTAGAAATTGCGTGGAAGGAACATGAGGGATTATGCTGAGGAAAAAAAACATAAAAACATACCCCAAGGGTATTTAGCTGAGATATTCCTTTGCCCCAGGGTCTGTAATGGGCAAAAGTGTTGGTTCTGCAGGTGGGAGCCCAGGCTGGCTGGGCTGCTTTTTGCCATACTTTTGTGTGGATTGAAAATTTCCTGAAAAAAAAAATAATCCATTGAGAATAACAATTTAAGTGGAAACATTCTTCTGCAAAGAGTGGATTTTGTTGAAATTTTCAATGGAGTTTTTAACAACTTCCATAGCCACCATCTTTTCCAATAACCAGCTGGAAGCAGGCTACACTGTGCCGTATTTTCAATATTTTACATACTATAATTATACTATATAAATGGCTATATTTTACATTGTGTAAAAGAAGCCAACCAGAATCATAATGCAAATTTTTATCTTTACCAAAATTAAACTTCTTTACCCTTCAAAAACTTCAGGATTTTCCATTTTACCCCCCTCCCTCAACAAAGATAGAATGACATCGTGAAATCTCAACGTCCAGCCACATCTGACATCTTGCCTGCCTGTGCATCCATCAGCACCTGCCCCTATTTAGGCATGAGTGGGACAATTTGTATTGTTAAAGAAAGGAATGTGCTAAAGTATTTCCCACATTGCAGGATGAAATCGAGCAGTGCTGTCTCACCAGAATAAAACCCAGCCAACTCCTGTTCAACAGCTAAACAATTCCCTGACCGTGACATGCTACACTGCATCATCAAGGATGTGTAGTCACACCCCAAATAGCTGAACTCACCTAACTTTAACCATCTCAAATTTAGGCTTCTTTTTTTTTGAGCCAGTAATTTGGCTTCTCTCTGGACAGAGAAAGAGGGAAGTACAACTGCAAAAGGCAATTTGTTCCCCTCTTAAATGCAATGTCTAAGACATTGCTGAAGGTAGCTGAGAGTGAAATTCATCTTATTTCTATCCCTTTGTATGTTTAAGTTCTGTTCAAAAGCTGTGGGATATTTGATCACGTTAAGATCGCTTCACAGAAATATAAGTTGTTCTAAAAACTATTCTGAGAACCCTCACACCACAGACTATGACTGCATTAGAGTTGAAGCAGAAGGGGCATTAAGTGTACGGATATTCCCACTAGGCTTTTCATGTCATTAATTGGTGATCTTCCGACTCTGAAATAACATTTTTCCCCCTCACATTCCTTATTTCATTATCCCCAGTTCAATACACATCAGTGCAGTATGAGGCAAACTAGTTAGATATATTAGGAATTATTTAAATTAGAGAGAGATGTATGGGTAGTTAAATACTCAGTCTTCTATTCTACCCTAATTATGTATCAAATTACACTCAAATTATACCCAAATATAGATGTAGGGAGGTAGTCCTGAAATCTCCAGGAGGTATCAGTGGGAGAAAGGTGAAATTAAGCAGGTGGTACAAGTAGATCTGAACTAATGCAATATGAAAACCATATAGGACTATAATTTTCCATTGTGTCCTGTTATTATCAACATTTGCTTAAAATTTCTTTGCAAACAAGACTCAGTAATGAATGAGTGTTCTCTGAGCCCGGAGGAAGCAGTTTATTTTTCTAATGCAAGAGCATTTTGTTCTTGGTTTTAATGTCATTCTGATTCTCATTCCTCTTTGTGAAAACAAGAGTGTTCTAGTAACAGAACAGGTTTGTCACACTGTCCAGCAATCAGGGAGATGGCAGGATGGACTGATGCCTCCTGAACTAGAAAGTGTGTCTCATAGACTGCTTCTCATGCAGGAGATTTTGATTGCCAGTTGTCCTGGCTGCAAGCGGATGCTGCTTTCACAGCAATGCTGTAAACCTGCACTGCCCCTGACACGTTATGCAGGTTAAACTAAGCTGTTGCTACTCCCATGTCTCGATTTACTTTGTAAAATACTCTTAAACTGGTTTCTAGGAAATTACAAATCTCAAACAAACTATGGAAACTGTTGCAGTGCCTGGAATTCTTTGAGATCTTCTTTTCCCAGTGGACAAAAGCAGGAGATCTGTACCATAGCATGGTGCCAGCTTGGTTTAGAGAGCGCTCCAGAGCCCGTGGCAGTGCCCCCATCCCCCAGATTGACTGAAAGCCCCTAGTTCTCTGGGAAAGGACATGACAGTGCTGTTGCTGTCACTGTGGCTAACAGTTGCACTTCTGCCATGCACTGGCTCTTTACCACTTCAGGTTGTCTTAAGACACCTACCTACTTCTCAGCTGGAAAGATGTTTCTGGCATCAGCTCTGGAAAAAGCAGCACATGGTCCCTGAAATCAGGTGTCCACCTGGGAGAAAGGAGTAGCAGACCCTACAACTGGGAGAAACAACATGATTATGCTCCCTCTTCAGGAAGTGAAACCTCCCCCAACCTGAAATAAAACCCCAAGCCTGCCAGCACAATATTTATGGTCTTTGAGGACCTCAGGATTCAACATCGATGCTCTTGTCATTTTAAGACTATCTCTGCAGGAGAGTGTGATAACAACAGAGTCTCTGAGTGAGAGAAGAAGGTTTTCACCTCACATTGTCCCTCCCCATCAGGTGCTGCTGGTGAGAAATAATGAAAATATATTGTAAACAGGGAGATGGTCCCTGCCTCTTTATTGCTTCTGTACAGCATTGGGAGGATGCGGAGAGTGGCCTATAAATAACAGCTGCTTTTTGCAGGCAGAGGTGGAGACCTTGGCTCAGGCTACGGCAAGACAGAACTCAGCAAATGGTGAAGCATGTCACAAGCACTTGTTTTCCCACCCTGGCATTAGCAGAGAGCGGGTTTTGGGTGTTGATAGAAAGTTAGTGAAACTGAAACCCAGTCTGTGGGCTGCAGGGCATTCCTCTTGAGTGTTAACAAATGCAGCACTGGTGTTGGACTGGACAAACATCTGCTGAGAATGATATGGACAGAACTGATGGTGTGGCATGGAGAAAAGGACTGCAGGACCTTTGGTGAGCTCTTCCAGATTGTTTTCTTTTAGCCTATTCAGTATGAACCTATTAATTTTGTTCAATGCTGACCTCTGAGAAATAAACGGTGAGGGACAAATGTGGAGACTGAGATGCCAAGCTGCACATTGGAGTGAGGGCAGAGAGCAGGGAGACTGGCTGGGGAGTGTCTTCAACATGTCAATTATTTGTACAGGCTTAAAAGAAGGACTATGAAGCTATGTAGGCAGCAAGGTTCATGTGGGAGGGCATCAGACTGCCAGTGAGAATGATATTCCAAAAAAAAAGGCAGCTGGTTACTTTGATCTCACAAATATTCAGGAAGCAAAGCCAGTGTTAGCGATGCTGAGGCTGATTCAGAGCAGGAAGTTCATCTGGGCACTCTGGATCGCCTTGAATCTGTTTTTTCTTTGACAGTATAAGAATGCAGAGAGATCAGCCCCTTTGGTGATGGACCTTGACCTCCTTGGGAGTTCTACAGTGATGCCAGAGAGCAGGACACAACAGAGACAGTAAGAGAAGACTTCCACCCACATTGCCTCTGAATAAAGAGAAGCAGAGAGGATACTGAGAAGTAAGGCAATTTAGAAAACCCTTGCTCTATTTCCAGCATCTCTTTCACAGGGTAATTGCCACTAATCAGAAGTAAATACTCATACATATATTTATATATTCCTGTGCAAATTATATATTTATATGGAACTGACAGACTTAGGCTTCACTATTTTTCATGTTGTTATGAAACAACTTGATTAGCAAATAGTAATAAATATTTGGCTCTTACAAATTAAATGTTGTTGATGTGCTGCACCAACAGGCAGGGTAACAAATGCCTACTGGCAAGAAGTGAGTCTTGCTTGGCTTTTTAAACCAGCTCCTGTTGTGCTCTGCTGTTGGTGAGGGTAGAGCAAACAGCGGCGATGCAGTGAAGATACTCTGGTCAAAGCCAAGTTTACTGGCAGTTCCAGTTTGCACGAATATGAAAAAAGATCACAACTGCACGGGCTTATTGTTGGGTGACGCTGAAGCCTTGAACCCTCTGAAGTCTCTTCTTTGACGACGGAATCGGAAACATGGAAATACAACACAGAAAGTGCGTTGGGCTGATCAGCCACACAAGGGGGGCGAGGTCATGTTTCACTGTGTATGTGTAGCCTTTTTGTTTGCTTATTTTGCACATGGTTCCTGGTCAGTCTACAGCAGCTTGTGGCTTGACATTTGAAATTCAACCTCGGAGTGGCATTGGCTGCGTTGATTTGACACTTAGGTCACACATTACAGCCTTGTTTTCCTGTTGAACACATTTGGCTTCTAGAATTAAAGGCTTACTTGGTCCACATAGTTCAGTTTTTATTTTTGGCATTTGCCACTAAAGTTATTGGACAGGGACTCCAGCTTTCTTTGTGTTTGTGCAGCACCCAGCAGAGTCCTAAAGGCTGGGACTAAAGCCTTTTGCTATAATAATAAAAGGAAACAGCTAATATATTATTTCCTCATCTATTGTTTAAAGTACTGGATTAAGAAGAAAAGGTATCTGAATTCAAATAAAAACGAATTTGTTTAAAATATGAATTTTTAATAAAAACAACCCTTTTCAGTCCTAATAGAGTATTTCTATAGCCCCTGCTATTTGTCTTTCTGCTGTGCCTGTCTCTCTCACACTAAGCCGTAGCAGGATCTGAACACACACACCATACCCTGACATGCCAGCCCTGGCTTTTCACACCGATGTCCCTTTGCACAATGAGAAGGCACAGCTCCAGAGGGGAAGAAAAAATCTATTTGCATCCAATTGACTGAGCGCTTTAAGTGCTGAAACTAGTAGACCAAACGAGTTTATTAGATTATCATTGCGGAAGTTAATAAAGAATTAATTTCTCTTCATGTGACATCCAAAGGCAGTTATTTCAGTGGCCTGTCCATTTACACAAAGCCAAGTATTTGTCAAGTGTCAAACTCAATTCCCATGACCCAGGCCTCCTCAATAATTCTGGATTAGGAATACCCTTAAATGACATTACAAAAATTTTATTCGAAGATGCATTGAGCTCCTGGGACTACTCAGGAATTTCAGGTTAGTGAAGGTTATGTAGTCAGCAAAAGCTTGTTGGATATAAGATCTGGAACGGAAGGATACGGTGTGCAATGTTTTTGTGACAGCGGAAGGCAGCATGTAAGAAAGAAGCAGCTTATTTCCAAAAGGGGATCTTCTGTTCTGTTTCTCTCCCCTGGAAACGATGCAAAGAGGGCTTATCTGCATTGCAAAATAACTAGCCAGTGTGATCCAGCAAAGGAAATGCTGCGGTGCCGCTGTGGGAAGAACAGCATGGGTGCCGTGAGGAGGAGGAGGAGGAAGTAGAATAAAGCCATCAATTGCTGCTGTGGGAATTAAGTGCTATAAAATCTCTTCATTCAGTGAAGGATCTGAAAGTCTGCATATTTCCAACTACCAAGTCAGAAATAAAATGAAAGATAGAGGGATTGATTTTTTTTCTTTTCCTGTACTCTATAGACTTACCTCTGACCATCAGAAACACAAAGCATAGTGGGTGGACACAGACCCTCCTCTCATTCCTCTAAAAGAGAAGAGGTGTAGGGACTTAGACATAGATTTAAGGTAAAGAGTGATCTTTATTAGACAAAAAGAAAAAAATTCATTTACATCACTTGACCCATCAAAAAAAGAGAATCCTTGTGCATACATTGACATTATTGTATTTCAAGGTTATATGAAAATGGAAAGCTAGACGGTAATCAGTAGGAAGAGGTGCTGAGCACTGGACCCCTTTGGCTGGGATAATACACCTTTAAAATTTAAACAGACAGGCTCGAGCATTGTTTTAATCATTACTAATTTTTTGTTTGAAGGAGTCACTCCATCATCTCAATGAATGAATTTTCCTCCCTCCCCTACATCTCCTTCATTTCTTGCCTTCCTCCTTATTTCCAGGACATTATGAATGCTTCCACCCTACTTTCTGATTAATGCTGGAACAAATACGCCTGAGACTTGGGGAGCAGGATCTTTTGCTGGGGATCTGGCAAGTTTCTGCATGTGAGGAAAACAAGGATCTGACTGCACACTTCTCCTTGAACTCCAAACATGTGTCTTCTTTGATGATTTGGGAGATGGCTGTGAGCAGAGCTTGGGAACAAGAGTGGGCATTTCCCACCCTTGCTCTCAGGGAATAACTCACTAATAACTCACTGCCCAGCCGGGCTTGTGCGGCTCTGAAAGTGAGACCTGGATTCTTCTCACCTAACCCTATAGCCTGAAATAAGTCTCAGGTGCAATATTTTTTGCTTCACTACGGCTGCCTAGAAGTTAAGTGACTAATCCAAGCTTAAAGTCTAGACTTTCTTGACTGTCCTGGGAAAAAGGCAGGGATCTCCACAATCTGATTCATCTGCCCTAAGTTGCTTGCCCCAGACAGAAAGGATGAATCCTCCTTCAGAGGCACCCAGCTTCTCTCCTGGTTACAGAAGAAACTTGGACAAGGTGCCCAGCCTGGACAAGCTATGTCAGGCGAGCTGTATCCTGCCCAAAGGAGCCTGACCACACAAGTAAGACTGTGCGAAATTTCTCTTGTCAAAAACTTGTGGGTAGTGTCACACAAGATTATTAAGTAAAACAAAAAAAGAGAAGAAAAAAACCAGACATGATGTCTGTAACACATTTGAAGCATAGATTTAAGCAGGCCCTTAAATCTCACTATTCATACTTAGTTTTAACCAGGTGTAAATTTGTAAAACTAAGCAGGTGCTTGATTGCTTGGATGAACTGGAATGCACTGGAATGTTTCTTACCACCTTAAAAGCTGCACAGAGCTACACGAGTACCTGAGATCAGTGAGTTGGCTTTCCCCCAGTGGAGAGGACATGTGCCAATTGCTATGGTTGTTTAAGCCCACTGGAAAAAGTCAACATTAGGAGCTTTCATGTAACTGTGATTTAAAACATTTCAAAATCTGGACAGACTGGCATTTTCAAGATTTGCTGTCCAAAAATATCTACTTAATTTCTGTGCACAGGAATGAGAATGGCTACAGTTTCTCTGAAAACAGATCCAGAGGTTGTTCAGCTGGTTATTTAAGTGGGGAACTCTTCTACCCGTTCTTGCAGTAGGGAGCTATTACCCATCAAGGCTGAGGTCCGTGGCCCTGACTGCAGTTTTGTCCTACCTGTAAGAATTCATCAACAAGACTAAAGAACTAGTGAACTAGAGATAATTCCAGCTTTGGAGCTATGCTGAGGATCTTCACCACCTCTTTACATCTCTTCCACTTTCTTCTGCCCAGATGAGCGTGAGTGGACAATATAGGGTGAATGCACACATGCTTCTGTCTGTGAAAGGCATGGTGAAGCTCATTTTCCCCTAAACATTCTCCATTCAAGTATCTTGGAAGAGAAAGTAGATGACCAAAAATGGGACACGGTGACACAAACTGCTATGACACTGTATAAATCTTTTGGTCAGAGGAGTTTCAGCTTCAAAATTTAACCTGTTTGTATGACATTATACACTTCAATCTTCCCTCCCCACAGGTGGAAAACCAGGCTACAAGTCCTTTGGCAGCCTCCTGAGCTCCACAGCTTCAGCATTGGTGCTTGTGATCTGTGCAAGGCAGGTGGTGGATGGAGAGAGAAGAAGATGGGTCCCCAAAGAGCGCTTCTGCTGTAACCGTTGTCCTTGGCAGCAGCCCCTTGGCTGGGTAATGAAAGGTTTGCCTGGCAGCTGAACTTCAGTCGAGTTTAAACAGCTCAGCCCTGTTTGCACGGCTGCAGGCCAAGGTGCTCAGATGTCATGTGTCATGGAAGGCAAGATGAGGACACACACATGATACAGGAAAAAGGGTTGTGCGTGAAGGAAAGGGTCTGCGATAGCCATGCTGTCCTTTCTGTGGCTGATTGTCACTGGAAATACAACTATTCTGGACCACATATTTCTAAGACAGAAGTAGGGATCTGAGGGATAACCTTTTCCTTTCTCTCAAGAGAGTCTCAAGAGGTGACTTTGATTTAGAGTTTGGCCAGCCTCCTCCTACTGAAACTCCTTAAATAATCTCCATTTCCATCTTTTCTTAGGAGAAAATCTCCTTGTCCTTTAATATCCAACAAAGACGTGCTGGCAGCGTGAAGTCTGAATTTCCTCCTAGCCAGGAGCATTCAGGATGGAAATGTGAGTTCGGGTCTTGGGGATGGAAACTAGCCTCAGGGTTTGCTTCATTACCTTGGGCTACTAAAACCCAACACCTGAACGATAATTATGGACAATATTTACAAGAGAATTTGTATTGCTCAATAATGGTTAAAAGTGAGGTACCAGAGCAAGTCTCTCTTGTTGGTCTGGGAGCATCTAAAACACCTGGTTGTCTTATCTGGATAACCACAGACAGCACTACTTCCACAGGAGTTAATTTTTGATTTATTTTTCCTTTGTTCTTGCTGCTTCCAGCTGGACTTAAGCATTGTGTCCCTTATCCCCCTTCTCCATCTGCCTGGCAGGGGAGCAGGGAGGAGGTTGGCCGTCCCCTGCCAAGCTGCCGGAGCAGCTCAGCATCGTAGCCGGGAAGGTGCTGAGCGCTGGAGACTGACACGAGAGTGATGCATACGGAGAAGGAGGGGCAGCTCCTGTCCCCAGGTGGCTGTGGTGGCTGACAGGGCCCTCAGGAGAGTGCAGCTGGAGAAGGGTTAAACTTTAACCAGCCAGACTCAAACCCTTCCCTGGTCCAACAGGCGCCTGCAGTTGCCGAAGCAAGGAAGATGCTGAGCTGCTGGGTGGCACGCAGGTGAGAACAAGAAGGAGACACTTTTCCTTACCTCCCCCCCCTTAGTTTGCTGGGATGTTGCCTGGTAGGACAACAGGAGCCCCTGGGAGGGTTTCTGCCTCGTCCTGCCTGCATGGGTGCGTCTTGCTACAGAGCATCCTTGGAGAAAAGCTTTGTCCCTGGGCTGTTTCTCTCCTTCCTGTCTCTGGAATCTGCAGGACCCTGATGAATGACTCCCATATCATGATCAAAAAGTCTCCCTAACAGTTTTAGTGTGTTTGTGTCCCCCTAGTTAAGATAAATTAGACAGGCTAATGAGACTGATTAGTCTTTAGCTGTGACCCTTGGCCTTTAGGATGTACTTTGAGCTAATAGAGAGAATGGGGATTATAGGCTGTGATAATGTGCTTGTGTTGGCCTTTTAAAGGAAAACACATTTATTGCTACTTAGAGGAAATTGATCTAATTGTGCTGGAAGCGTTTCTATGGACCGAACATGGAATTTTTATTAAGTAGGTGACTCAGGTTCAGCCAAGATTGCCAGATTTGAAATGGGCAGGAGATATTTCAAGAAGATTCCACCTGGAAACTCCCGTGGCCACTTCTCCAACTGATAATGAGCTTTAGTCATCCTGACTTTGATCTGCTGCTCTGTATGTCAGATGTTGGAGCTCTAGGAATTTGGACTGCAGTCTCCGGGTCTCATGGCTCAGGTCCAAACTAACAAATCATCTAAGACAACCCGTTGCGTTCGCATGTTTACTGAGGGTTCAACTATTTGATTCCCTTCTCAATCTTCAAAACAAAATGGTTCCCTTAGTTACAAGGATCCCCAGAGGCAAATGAGGAAACAACATCATGCAGACAATTTTGAGAACAGTGGGGTGCCCAGGGGCCCGATCCTGCCCTAAAGATGAGGTTTGATTTCATAGCCCAAAGCCTCACATTTTCTGCTTCATGCACAAAAGAAGCAGTTGTGCTCCTGAAAATTTCCTCCAACAATATCAGTTGGACTCATAAAAGACACTGCTTCTTCCTATAAGTCTTACTCCTATGGACTCATGCTCTGGGTGGGTCTGTTCCTCCCTTCCAATGTATTTGGAGGGTTTAGCTGGTTTCCAGCAAGTTTTGACAAAGTGCTGCTCTTGCTTCCCCTCTGACAAGTCTTGTAAAGACATGCAGCTTGACTGGGGAGAGAGAGTGACACTGCAGCAGGGGAAATCTCTGCTCACGGGAACTCATGGATCTGAAGCATTTTAAAGAGCTCTTAGAAATGCTAGAGACTTAAGGAAAGCCTTAGTTAGATGCCCCAGTCAGCAAAACCCAGAGGAAATATAGTCTTCCAAGGGCAAAACTTCTCCCTGTCAGAGCTTACTCTGCCTCCAGGCACACTGGGATGCAGGAGCGCAGTTATTGCTGGCATGACACAAACTGCGAGAGCTTTAGCACTCTGTGATGCACTTCTAGAGGCACCAAACACCGTGCAAACACTAAGGGAAGGGCTGTGCTGAGGAGGTTACTCTTAAGAATATTATTTTTCATGAGATCTGTGAGCATTGAAGAATCTCTACTCTCATTCCTACCCTGCCCTGCAAAGCGCTTCCACTGGTACGGACTGATTCATGAATCAGCACATAATCGTTCAAGATTGGAGGCAACGACACTTCCAACTCTGCTTGGAGGCCTCTCTTTTAGAAGAATATGATTACTTCAGACTTCTGTTTGGCCAGGTTAGCAGCACTGATGCATTTAATCTGTGGTGAAAAATGGTACATTTACTATGTATTACCGGAAGGATCAAGAGCTGGATGAAGGCGGCGCGTTAGGTGCTGTGTCAGCAGGGAGGAGACGTGAAGCCCTGATGAGCTTCATGAGAACACTTCTCCAGGGGAGGTAGGTTTGTGGCTTCTCCAGCAGCTAGATGACCATCAGGTCTTTTTTTCATCACACCACATCTTTTAGGGGCAAAACCTGCAGGAGGCTGATCCCCTTGGATCCACTTCCTGGAGGGAAGCAGATCCAGGTCTTTTCTGAAAACCGATTTCCACAGAGTCCTCCAAATATTGTGGCTGCAGAAATGGCAGCTAAAACTGTTGTGAAAGAAGAAAGAAAAAACCCAGTGCAAAACTGAATATCAACGCCATACACAACTAGAAACAAAAGCAAATAAAAATGAACTATAAAATATATGAATTGGAGAACATTAGGGCAAATTAATGGATTATATTGATAAATAAAATAAGGATTATTTGCCTGCCCAGAATAAAGTGCCAGGGCCCAGTCAGCCTACAGCTCTTCTCTCTATGTTTCTGCTAAGAGCAGCAACAATGTCTGCCCTTACCACTGAGCCTTGGACAGGATATTTTCAAATCTGGACGAGCCCTGGGTCAGGTCCCACACACAGCTGATACTGTGCAATCATGTTTTCTAATTGGCCACTGCCTGATTTTTTAGAAACTGTAACTTCACAGGGGATGGCAGGTTACCAGGATGCCCTGAAGGGATGGTAGAAAAACAGCCAGTTGGACCCCTCTCTGCTCCATCTGACAGCGATCTCACACTCTCCAATGCAAACAGTAGGAGCCTTGCTTCTCCCTAATCTTCAGACCCACCTTGGGTTTAGGTGGGTGAAAGTGTAAACCACTTTTTGCATCCTTCCTGAAGAGGATGCAAAACGCTGCTGCACTGCAACATCAGTGTTCTCCCTCCACTTGTCACAGGTGCAAGTGACAGCACGAGCAGTGGGGAAACCAAGCCAAGGTCAACACAAACAGGGCTGGAGAGAGTCAGTGTGCAAATCTTCTTACAGGGAAAGTGCCCAACTGAGTTGCACCATAGCCAGTGCCAGCCTGGGCTCCCAGCAGTAATGACCCATTTGCTTTGCATCTGGACCACAGTGGTGTTTTGTAAATGCTGTTTGACCCTCCTCACATCTCATATCTACCCTTTGCTGAGCCAGGATGAGCAGGTTGCCTGATTCCCTGAAGCTTCATCTCTAGGTCATTGGAAGATGCCCTCTCCATCTGACTCTAGAGGGAACCAAAGGGAGACGAGTGTGCAAATTGCCCTAGGCGGCTTCCTTCCACATATGTTTTCTCTGTTTCAACAAAACAGTGGCTGAGTACCTGCTTTATAAAGCACAGCAGTTCAGCACACTCCTTCATTCACGTAAAATCACAGAAAAGGCTCTGGGTAAGTTGCGAGGTTGCAACTTGTAACCCATGTGAACCCCCACAAGAAAAAAATCTATTTTATTGTGAGCAACTCCTTCCCCTCTGGCATCACCTAATTATTAATCAGGATGATCCTTGGCACTTTCTGTATTCAAGCACCTTGCAGTAAACATCTTATCAGTGTTATAGCCATGGCAACTGAGGTCTGACTCAGAGAAGGCCAAAGTGGACCCTTGGGGCTGAGAGCACAGGAGCTGCCACCATCCCCACCTATGCACCAGTCCCGCCTTTCTGAGAAGAGATACAGCTGATCAAAGGTTTAAGCCACAGCCCTGAAGTCAATGGAAGGACTCCTCAGCAGCCACTGAGAATTATAAATCACTTTATAATGCTCTATCACATGTGATAAGTCCTGTACTTTGCCACCTACCCGTGCCATGCTTTAAGATGCTGAGAAACTAGAGAACAGATGTAAGAGCAGATCCTCAGCCAGGATAACACCAGCTGACGTTTGGAGTGAAGCTATGACCATTTATACCAACTGTCCTGGTCTTGTCCAAATTAAATAGAAAGAGCAGCCAATTCGTAACTGCCTCACTGGAGATAATATTGAGATTCCTCAAAGAAGACTGAAAATTGCAGTGTCACAGTCCCTGTTTGTTAAATATCTCTGTTGCAGACACCCAGGGAAATGAAAATCCTGCACAGTGTTTTGTAGGTTTGCATAGAAAAACCCAGGAACAGTCTCTAGTAACAAATCCATATGACCTCAGCCCTGATCCAGCCACACCACACTAGATGAGCACTGAACTCAGACTGAACTGGAACGGGCTGAGCATGAATACAGTTACTTGTGAAAGTAACTTTCAAGAAACAAATCTGTTAGCAGATATGCCAGAGTATTTTAAGTGGGAACCTTCTTGTCTTTACTTAGGGATGCTTCTCTTCACCTTTAAGTGCAAACTTTGGTATTTGCATCAAAGTTTATGCCAAGTTTCAGGAACTGTTGATGAACAAACTTCCATTTTGGGTAACCTATGTGGATCAAAAAGAAAAATGTCAACCATTCAGTGTTTCTTTTCAATCTTTCCAAAATGAACAGCGAGACTTTTCAGCTCAAATTAGTTTGGCATTTCAAAACATCATTTCACTTCAATTCACTCAAACTAAACCAATATACTTTGCCTGGCCCAGAACAGACTGATGTTGACTTTTCAAAATTTAGAAATAAAAACTTGAGGTGACCAAGCAAGATAACTGTCTTTTGGCCTCTAGGCTCTTTCTTCACCCTTATTTTGAGGGAGTTGCTGGTGAATGGAGAGCATATACCCCATGGCTGTGCTGCTATGGCTCTCTCTGCAGCCCCTGGACCTTTGGCAGATCTGCCTGGTTAAAACAGCCTGATCCCTCTACCCTAGCAGCTAGGCTTGCTCTCACTGTTCTGATGTAACAGAGTTTTCTCAGCCCCAAAATGCTGTTATTTACTGTAATTCAGATCATGGAAAACATGCCTTCTTCCTCTACTGCTGAAATTCAAGGAGAGATTTCTATATTCTTCCTCCCTTATGACTTGTTGTTGTGTCTAAAGTTCTCTACTACCTTTATTTTAAGTTGAGATTTGTTGGGGCAAGAACAGGACCTTCATAGCATCTGCCATTCAGCATGACGGCAGGCAAATAATAGCCTCCAGCTGCCCGTAAATCAAATGGAGTTACATCAGGGTTGATGTTGCTTGAAATTCTTGCATCAGTGCTCAGGAGCCAGGGAGGAAAGGCAAAAAGGGAGTTGGAGGAAGAGAAGAAAAGATGTGCTGCTGATTTGAAAGAGAATTGGTGGCTACCCTGCCCTTCATTGGTAGGACTGATTTAGAGGCAGGTCAGGATACATCCATATCCAGCACTCTGACTATCAGTGGGATTGGGGTGTCCAGCTGCTTTTTGCTGTCACAGTCTAATGTTATTAGATAGCTGGTCACTGTCCTATCTGTGCATGCTGAGTTGGCAGAAGTCTCAGTCCATGAGGGGCTCTTCCTTATAGTAATTATGGGTGCAGTCACCTGTCATCAACAAATGTGGACCATGTTTACATCCAAGCTTAATCACAGTATGTGCTGACTAGTCTTGGTATGTTGGATGGATGATGGATGTGCCCACCTCTAGACATTGGTCCCTGCATCCCAGTCCTTGAACAGTCTGTCACATAAAGAGAAATACCACCGTAATGACACACCTGATGAATATTCCCTAACCATTTATCTGCCTAGTTCTGGGAAATGTACTTTATTTAAAGCCCAAATGTCACTTTGATCTTGGCATTAACTGACTATTGCTACTGTCATGTCCTTAGTCCTCCTCCTGGCTCATCTGCCCTGCCAGATCCCTGAGGTTGTTAAATATCCCCAGAATTTTAGAATGTTCCAAATCAGGACTTGAACAACAATTGTGGGCAGATACAACAGAGGTTGTTGTTTTTTAAAAGCATGTTTGTAAAAGGAAACATTGAGTATCGTCTTTCACTTCAGGAAAATAAAATATCAGCATAGAAACATTGCAAGCATGTCAAGTTTTGGGCTGAAAGTCAACATATTTCTTGCTGTTTCTGAGAGTCCTTTAAGCTGGAATTCGTTGTCATACAAGAAACACTCCCAGGGACAGCAAAAATTGATTCAAAATGTATTGGGAAGTTCTATCTTTGAAACAGCAGAGAATAGAGAAAGAATCTGAGGCTGCAAAATGAAGGGTTACTATAACCTCTGGAAAGGTCATTTGGATGTTAGAATGCTCAAATGGGATTGAAGAGTGATCAAGGTCTCAACAATTGGAATGTGAGGGCTGTAAGAGAAGGTTCAACTGAAATGTTCGTATGCAACATCCTGTGCTGCACAGGAATGTCTCTGGATACACGCCTTACGGAATGCTGACTGAATTATATAGCAGCCATTAAAATAATGTGTTTCAGGCTCATTGAGTCCTTGGTTGAAGGACCCATTTTGCTAGGTGCTTTATGAAAACTGAACTAAATACTTATAGCCTGAGCTGTTTGGTGTGCTCATCTTGCTGCTAGTTTCTCTAGGATGATCCTGTGTCCCAAACAATTGAAGTTTTCTTCCATTGTAATGGAAAAGGCTCAGATCTTCAGATCCAGATAAGAATGGATGTTGGCCTTCACACTGAATTTCTGTTGTGGTTTTGAATGGCAATGCCCAGTGGCAAAAGAATATTTTTATATTAACACTGAAGGATATTTCATTCTGTTCTTCTTAAGATCAGTGCCTGTTTCTGATCTATTTCTGACTATTTCTGACTATTTTGGGGGTGAAATAAAGAAATTAATAGTTATTTTCACTCCAAGCAGTGAGTGAAAGGCTCTAGGAGCCAAGAAGCCTCTCCATGAGCAGAAGGTTCCCTTTAGGAACCATTTTAAGTTGTACACATTCAAATCCACTGCATTTTATTAATGACTGGAGAAAGAAATGGCCAAGTCCACATAAATAAATAAACTGAATGGCTGCCATAATGTACACTAATCTGGGGTGGTTCTGTGTTGTTGTGTCTCTGCAGACAGTCACTGGAGTGAAAAGGAGATATTTTAAGTGAAAATCTGAACAACTATGGCAGGCAATTTGAGTAGAGGAAAGAGAAGAGCTCTCTGCTAAGGGGCTGGGGGAGAAAGCCATCCTTTGAAAAGATGAATATTTGAAAACACCAACTGCTGCAGCTACTGTGGGCATATTTACCAGGCTGGAATCGATCTGTAGGGGTAGGTTTGTCGAAAGGAAGCAAAAACAACTGAGGCTTCTGCTTCTGGGATCACACTGCACAGACCAAACAACTGGTTACATCCTTCCCTCGGCCAGGGGCAGAAGGAGATGCTGTTAAACTCCGATCCAGAACCAAGCACACAAGGGCTTATGAGAAAATGTGTGGCATTTCATTGGGATTTCTGGTGCAGGGATTTAAAGAATTTTAATTGTGTGATTTATTCAGCATAGAGCCACATGGGGAATTTGAGGTTTTGGGGGCTGACAATAGAAAGCATTTTCAAGACAGCTTAGAAATAAACTTTCTAAATTTACTTTGCTCTCCTAGGAACCTGCCATTTGTGACTTCAAGTATCAAGCTGCACTTTCCCCTCATCAACAGATGAGGAAACTACATGGAAAAGTGCAGTGTCTCTGCAGAAGGACTTTGCACGTGCGGAAACTTTTGTCTGCACAACTGCCTCAGTGGATGCAGAACAAGAGCAATCTAGAAGTGGCTTTACTGACATACCTGTTCCTGTCCAGGTTTGTTTTACTCATTTAAGCAGTCCCAGTTTTGAGGCAGAATGGTCAGAAAAAAAACCTAAGGCACCTCTGTAACCTGCAGTTTGTTGTATTAATATTCTGGTGCCAATATGCAAAATATTTGTTCCTATGGGATTAATCCCTTGTGTAAGGGATCTCTGTGGTTATACTGATATAACTGTGTTCATACTGGGGCTTTCTGGGCAGAGCAACAGTACAACAAAGAATGAAAATCCACACTTCTAAAAGCTCATCAGCAAAGAGCTCCAACGTGAACCCAGGATTTAAGCCTTGAATTAAGACTGAGAGGCAACACTGTAAGATTATTGCTTCAATCCTCAGCCGTACAGCTGAGCTCTGCTGTGGCCAAGTTCTCAGTGAGGATGTAGCTTTGAGTAATTTTGGCATCCCAAGGCCTCTGCTAATTCCCACTTGTGTTTGCTTGTATTTTTACTGGCTGTCTTTTCCACTTCTGCCTCTCAGATTACTAGGGCTGGTGACAAGGAAATATGGGAATAGCCACCCAATCAAATTACAAAACATTAAAAAGGTCAAGCGCATACAGGTTGCTTTCACACTACAAGTGGGAATCAGATTTCCTGGTATCTCAGTAAAAGTGACAGATAGTGTTAACCAGATAAGCAAATGGGCACTTGTAAGTCTAAAAGCAGGAGTAATGTGCCAGTGGATCTTTTTTTGAGTAAACTTATATGGTGGTCATGTTTCCTTGAAATTTCTGCCTTGTAGGTAAAACCAGCCTGACTGTATTTTTGTGCCTTTCCCTGACCAGTGTGATCCTAGGGCCACATGTATGATAGTTTCTGCAGATCTGCTGATACTGTGTGAAGGTGGAAAAAGAGCAGTAAATAAAGGGAGTAATTGACCTGGGAAAATGTTGCTTGTAAATGCCTTCTGCAAGCAAAGAATGGAGATGGGACAGCTGAAGCTCTGACAGATGCCACCTTGATGGTCCCTTACACACACTAACCACATCTCCAGCAGCTTGTGGACATCACATATGTATAGTTTCATACATAGACTCCCTCTTTTTGAGCAAAGATCTGGTAAGAAGGAGTTCTAGGTACTGCAACAACAGAAATATCTAATGAAAATCTCACAGAGTAGCATGTCCTAGGTAGGCTAGCCTCTTTTTCTTGAAGCACCATCTAGCTAAATATTTTGACAGGGATTTTTAGAGACACAGTTGGAAGTTTAGACATTTAAGTTGACATTTAAACTGTGTAGATATGTTGGGAAAGCTCAGCTACCAGGCAGGATCAACTTTGTCTTTGCTTGACCAGATGGGCAGCAAGTTCCATATGATGTGAAACATCCTGCTCTTCTTTTCTTGATGCTCTGTTTTAGATTTGCAATTACTAGTGCTGTAAGCTATTCTCAAAAGTCTTCCTTCTACTCTACCCTAGGATCAGTGGTCCATTTTACATGTCTTGCTCAGGATTATGAAGACATTGCGTAGGAGTAACTTTCATTTTGTAGATACCAGCTCTAGAAATAATGAGCAGATAAACCCCTATTACCTTTACAGGCTAACATTTCCATCTCCCCCTTCATTATTTAATAATGGTTCCTGAAATCTATTTCCCAAATTCTCCACCCTCACTCTCCTCTCCCTACTTTGTTTTAATGAATTGAGGATTGGATTCTAGAGCACATGCATGAGTCAGAGGTGATAAAGCACCCGGTCCTTGACAGTCCTGTAAATGCTACGGTGGCTTCCAAAGAGTTAATTCATTATGGTCCATTGTCCAGTCGACTTTGTAGCTAGCAGCAGATTGGAGCCGACTTGAAATGCTGAAGTGGGAATGAAAAATGAGCAGGGCCTTGGTGTGCATTAAATATTTAATATTCTCTCAGTGGGAGGTGTCAGGAAAAGGACCATATAATAAATACTATGAGAGACAATTCCATCACTGAACTCGTCTGTTAATGACCTCATTTGCTTTGACAGAAACATTACAGATGCAGCCTCTTTGCTTCTGTGGCCCTATTAAGCAGCCACATTCCATCTGGAGAGCAAATTCTTGCTTCTGCAACGCGGAGGAGTGGGTTGAAGCTACGATTGTCTCCTTCTCCCTCTCTCTGTCTCCCCCTGCTCTCCAGATCTGGGCCATTTAGAAAGAATTCTGTGTGACATGAAAGGTATTTGTGGTAGCTGCGTGATTCTGGCACAGAAATCAACAATTTTATTAAACTACCTGGAATACATGGATTCAAGAAAATGACCTCTTCCCCTAGAGGAGATGCCTCCCATCCCCTGACTTAGTGTCACCTGCTTGTAAATTGTGGGAGCTCGAAAAGCATGCACACGTACATGGTGGAGGTCATCTCTAGTTTAATTCCCTGAAGACCTCATGCCAGGGTCCTCAGGATGGTCTACTCAGGTGCGTTCCAGTGAGTGCTTCTGACTTCACCAGGTGGAAAGATCTTGAACGTCATCACATTCCTGGAGCATATACTGGTAGATCACAGCATTTTCTAGCCAGTGCTGTGACCTGCAGCATTGTTGGTCCTGTGGAGTCTGATGTTCTGCCTGTGCACCAGTATTAAAAGATCTTTGGCTTCAAACTAAGTGCAAGAAGCTTGTTTTCTCTCCTCAACTGTTTATGTTTGAAAGGTCCTCAAAAGTGTTCCTGCTCCAAAGGCTAGAAAACAACTCTATATTTCATACCTAAATGTATTAATGTTCAGTTTCTATGCAGTTCAAATGTATCTTTGCCAGCTTTCCCCTTCAACCTACCTTGTTCTCTTACTGCCTGGGCAGATAGAGCCTGGGATGATCATGTCACCTCTCAGTCTCTTGTCTGGTTAAACAAATGAACCTCTTCGTGTTTGCCTAGAAAAGTTCTCGATGGCCCTCAGCATCCCTGTAAACTTCTCTTCTTGCACCCCAGCTTCAGTTGGTCTTCCCGAGTAGCAACAACTGATGAGGTTTGATATTCTTAGTAAAATGCCATGAATTCCTGCTTATTACTAATGGCAATTCCTCTCAGTCAGCCTGTGGGTTACACTGCATGGCCAGCTTGAGAGCCTGGGTCCCTCTCCTCTATAGACAACTGCCGGCTTAAACATGAACATCTCACCATTAGTCACATTTTAACCTATTTCTTCTTCTTACTGCAGCATAATATCATGTTGAATTTCCCTGAACTTCTCATTTATATCCTATATTAACTTACACTTTCCTCCAAATATTCTTCTGAGGCCTTGCAAACAAAGGCTTTGGAAATATTCCTGTGTTTGCCTAGTCTCTTTTTTCCTCCTCTTCTACACACAAATACTATATTTGCTCAGAGAACTACATTTTTTTGTAGGACATTATAGATGGCAGTCAAAAATACACATTGAAAAAATGAAGAGGAAAAAATGGCTATCTGTCTTCTTTCCCAGTGAAGTGTGTACTTTTAGGTTCAGACCCTCTGCTTTGAACATCTAGGGTTGACCATACCGTTCCTCTCAATTTTAAGGTAGCAATTTCCTGCCTCAAAGTAACACTTGAATATAATCACATTAAAAAATATAAAGATGATAATGTTATGACAGAGGCCTGGACATCTGAGCTGCCTGCATTGAACTCCAGAATCTAAGCTCAAATGCCAGCATCTTTGATTAGCATCTGCTTTTTTTGGGATGGATTATAACCTTGTATGTGGACTTCTCACTTCCCTAACCCTGGCTGAACTGTGAGGCCCGTGGTAGGGGAAGAGATCATAGAATCATAGAATCATAGAATCACTAGGTTGGAAAAGACCTACCGGATCATCAGGTCCAACCATTCCTATCAAACACTAAACCATGTCCCTCAGCACCCATCCCTTAAACCCCTCCAGGGAAGGTGTCTCAACCCACTCCCTGGGCAGCCTCTGCCACTGCCCAATGACCCTTTCTGTGAAAAATTTTTTCCTAATGTTCAGCCTAAACCTCCCCTGGTGGATCTTGAGGCCATTCCCTCTCGTCCTGTCCCCTGTCACTTGGGAGAAGAGCCCAGCTCCCTCCTCTCCACAACCTCCTTTCAGGTAGTTGGAGAGAGCAATGAGGTCTCCCCTCAGCCTCCTCTTCTCCAGGCTGAACACCCGCAGGTTCCTCACAGGCTCCTCGTGTTCTCCAGCCCCTTCACCAGCTTCGTTGCTCTTCTCTGGACTCGCTCCAGAGCCTCAACATCCTTCTTGTGGTGAGGGGCCCAGAACTGAACACAGGATTCGAGGAGCGGTCTCACTAGTGCTCGTCCTGCTGCCAGCTCACCCCTGCTCACGCTGTGGTCAGAGATGGAAGAGGCTGCAACGTGTGATGAGGGATAAGAGGAGGTTCAGCAGAAGGAAAGGTGAGGCTCCTTCCACTGCTGCTGCTGCTTGGTCTGCGTGGATGAGGTTTAGTAGGGTGTAGACAGAGGATGCCAGAAACAAACCAGCAAGCTGCAGGCTCAAGGAAGGAGGATGGTGGGGAAAGCTGGGCAGAAACTGGAAGGGAATGTGCGTCCCGCTCACGTCCCAGCCTGTGTAGGCTGCCGTCAGATGCCACACATTCTGTGCATTACAACAAGGCAGTTGTTTGTAGCGCTGGATCCGTGCAACAGGGAGATAAGGTTCTGCCTTTGTATCAGAAGCAGCTGCAAAGGGGCGAAAAGGTCTTAGAACAAGAAATTAGTTCATTTGAATTCTCTCTCTCTCTCTCTCTTTTCCTTCTTCAAGCCAGACAGCAGCACGCTCTCTCCTTTTGTAACGGGCAGGCATTTTTGCCCCAGCTTGTGGTACCAGCAGGAATTTTTATCACTGCCTTCGGAGATTGCCCAGGGTGTGTGTGTGATGAGACTTCTCTCCAAGGGGACTGTGGCCCTAGGCCTTTGCTTGCAGGGCATGTGGTGTTTGCCCAGCAGCCACGTGCTCCATGGTGTGAAGGTGTGTAGTTAGCACAAACCTGCCGTGCACTCCAGCCAGGGTATTGTAGATATCGCTGCCAGACTGTGGTTGAACAAGTTCATGAGACAAAAAGAGGCTAGATAACACTCTAGAAGATGGCACAAGCCATCCATCCCATGTTCATCACAGGGACAAGGAGAAAAGAGGCAAACACGTTACTGTGAAACTGTGCCACAATTCATAGGCAGGGGGGATTCAAATGAAGCTGGGCTGGTCACCTTAGGAATGAATCATAGAATCACTAAGGATGGAAAAGACCTCTAAGATCATCCAGTCCAGCCACCAGACCAACACCACTGTGGCTACTAAATCAAGTCACAAAGTGCCACATCTGCACATTTTTTTAACACCTTTAGAGATGGTGACTCCACCACTTCCCTGGGAAGCCAGTTCCACTGCTTCACCACTCTTTCAACAAAGAATATTTTTTCTAATATCCAACACATATATATATAATATAATGACAGAGCTGCTGTCTGAGAGCTTGGCTCTGCAACCTTAATGATGTTCTTTTAATGTAGCTTTTAAAAATGCATAATATAATACACATTTTCTGTCCTGTGTGCCTTTTAAAGCTTTAAAATATGAATCAAAGTATATGCTCTGACATAGGGAACCATTTCACCCCAATGCACAGACAGACACTGCCACCTTCAAGCACTTGCTGAAACCTGCTTGAAGGTTTAGGTTTGCTCTTAAATACCTGCTAGATAAAGAAATAGCCCTTCCAGGCTTCAAAATTCCTTGCTGATAGAATTTTGGTCTTTGTTTATCTTACGTTTGGCAGTTCCCTTGCAATCAGCTTGCAGCAGTTTATCTGGTGCTCATTGCTGGCCACCCAGGCTAAATAAACTGGTTTGGAACTGTGGACGGGGCTGCAGAAATCCCTCAGTGCTGTCCCTGACTGCGTGCGAGGGGGACAGAAGGATGAATTTCACAGTTCAGATGGAAGGAGGAGGATGCATGGTGGATGAGATGAAATAACCCCTAGAGCTCAGCATGCAACTCCAGAGAGGTGTCTCCTGTTCCCCAGCCTGATCTTCTCATAAGTTATAATCCTCTAGCTGGCGATGCTCATAGAGGCTCCAGCCCTCCTGGCAATCTCAAATATCCCCAGGGCTGATTTAGAGAGGTCAGCTGTCACTTGTGTAAAGGTCACCAGTGGTCTCTGTTGTGGACAGTCCCCACGTTCCCAGGATGTCACATAATCATTTTATTTTACATTGCCTTGGTCCTGCCAGGGGTGGGGAGGAGGAGAGATAAGACTGCGAGGTCAGCAGCATCTTTATGGATAGTGGAGTGAATGTGAGGTGAAAGGGATCGTTGCTTTTGCCTCCCCAATAAACCCCTTTTCTCTGCCTGAACGGAAGCAGCGAGGAGCTGTTCGGCTAATTTATATTAATTCAACTCCATTAATGATGAGATATCATCTTTTCTCTCAGCAGGAGAACCATCAAAAGGATTTAATACTGAGCTTCTCTTTTGACAACTCCACATTACAGCCTGCAGCCACTCCATGGCTGGACTGAACCTTTCCCCAGCTACCGGCTTTTCCCGGGGCCTCATTACGAAGGGCAATCTCATGCTATTGTGATTATTTTTGTGAGAACCTCACACATCCCTCAGTATTGCTCAGGCACGGAGGAGCAGGAAACTTCTCTGGAGGAAAGAAGGGATGCAGCACAAATGCCACGTCTTTCCCAGGCTGGAGATAAGCAGGGGACATTTCAAATGGTAGGAAGCCACAACCAGTGCACGTTGCCATCCACTCTCCCAGGTGGCCACAGAATGGGAAAATGGCTTTTTTTCTGGAGCCAGGAGATGCTCGGGACCATTGGGTTTTCCTGGGCAGCAGTGGCAGTGGTGCTCTGTGATGCAGAGCAGGTCTGCCAGCTCCCCGTGGGCTTAGGGAGTGCATTGCCTTCTCCAGGGATATGCCAGAGGGACAAGCATCTAGACCATCAGCAAATTTTGCTTCATGAAGCACTGCATTAATGCAGCTTGGGTTTCCTTCTTGATGGCCATGGGGATCCTGGCATCAGGCTGTTGTTACTCAGGTTGATGTGTTAGGAGAGACAAAATTTCATGCTGGGATCAGAGGGTCTGTGGCTCTCATACAGCCGAGAACAGCGTTGTGGGTTCACTGCAAAAAAGAGGAAACTGAGGCAAGGGTGGAGGAGGCTCATGACCCCTCAGTGTGGGGCATCTGAGAAACAGGACCCACGCACCAGCCCGGGGGCTACTTGGGAACAAACCCTGAGCCACTGCAAGGACAAGCTGTCAGTTTTAACCTGGGGAGGGGCTGAATGGAAAGAGAGCAGCAGGTTGCATGGGCCAGGATGGTTTTCCAGCATCCATGGGACCCTGGACCAGCAGGGCTGCCAGAGGACTGTCTGGTTTCTTCATCCATGTTGTGGCAGTAGGAGGCAAGACTTCGTGCTAGTTGTGTAATTTAATTTCTCTCTTTGCTTCTGGCTGATAGTATTAAACTCCTGGCCTCTGAAACACACATACAAATCTCTTTTTCCCTTTTTTTTTAAAAAAAAAATTTATATTAACATATTTCCTTTTGAAACTGTGTGAGGCTTTTCTCAAAACTAATGGATTTTTTTTCTCTCCTTGTCTGGGTCAAATGTATTCAAATCTTAACTCAGTTAAGTCAGAAGATTCCTATCGTCTCAGCAGGGAATCCCACCCTTTATTCCACAAATCAGCATCCTTTTTATTTGACTTTCTGATCTCCAAAGCAAAAGGGATGCTTTTTTTTAGAGGCTTTTTTTTTTTTTTTAGTTTAACTCTGACGTTGATGTTGCAATGCTCTTTGATAGCCGAGAACACAAGGACTGACTTCAGGAGCAGGTGAAACTTCATCAGGAACCAAAATATAAGAAGGGATGCGGAGTGGGGAATGGCAGAAAGTGATACTGTTGAAACAAGCCTTTGAAATTTCCCAAATGATGTTTGATCTGTGAGTCCCTTAAAGCTGCTGCAATACCTCTAGTATCAAAATGATCTTTTTTTGGGGTGGGCGTGAGGGGCAGGGTGGAGGAATATTTTAATATTTTTATTGATACTCAGAAGAAATAAATTTAATTTTAACCTGTAATGGCTCCACCTGGCAATTTTTTTTTTTTTTGGCATACATTTATCTGGGATTTAGTAAGATTCTTTAATCGCTTTTCTCCTGCCTTCTTGCTTGCTTGAATATTCCTTTATTTCAAAGGAACAGCAAAAGAGACACAAGAGACCGAATGCTGAGGGATAGATTACTCCTGAAACACACTTTAGTCCTCCTTTATAGACCCCTAAAATACCAAGGCACTGGAAATGGAAACATGAGATAGAAACTCAGAGAGGAGAAGGAAGGAAGGGCCCAGTCTTCCCCTGGGGAAAAATCAGTGCAGCAGCTGCCCAGGGAGGGGGTTGAGTCCCCTTCCCTGGAGGGGTTTAAGGGACGGGTGGACGAGGTGCTGAGGGACATGGTTTAGTGTTCGATAGGAATGGTTGGACTCAATGATCCAGTGGGTCTTTTCCAACCTGGTGATTCTATGATTCTATGATTCTATGATTGATGTTGGTGTGGCCAGAGGTGTCTCTGGCCCCAGGATGCTGCCCCAGGCCTCTGCTGGGACCCCCCTTTGGCCGTGGTGTCCACCAGTGCCCAAACTGGGCTGGATCTCTCATTGATGGCCCCATGGAAATGGAAGAGGAACTGGTGAAAATCCCTAAGGAGAAACAGGCCTTGAGGGAACTACATGGGGCACGTCCCTTAGTCAGCAGGATAGTCCTGGGAGACCTTGTAGTTTTTTCTCCACGGAGGGCCTAGCAATAGGTTTAAGTGGTCAGAAAGAATATAAAATGACTAATTAATGCCATCCTGTACATAGCAAGGGCTTAGCAGGATTTTTTTTCAGATCCATCCATGGATCAACAGGCCATGTATCTGCTCCGTGTTCTTACCTGGTTTTCTAATTTCTCTACATTAATTTTGGGCATGTACTGGGGACCTGCTCTGGGCAGTATCTGTGTGGCTCTAGGAAAGGCACACATTTCTCTGATGCCATAGAAAAAGCTGCCATCTCAAGTGAGTCAACAACCAGGGCACTGGATCTAATTAGCATCGTATCATTTAAAAAGCAACAATTTGAACAGGTCGCCTCCTTTGCAGATTGCTGAGGAAAGGGAACATGCTGCATTTATACTTCTCATCCCGGCTCCCTTTACCCTCATAGGGAAACATCACATAAAAGACCATGCGGATTAGATGGCGAGGAGCAGGCCTGTTTCTTCTGCAATTAATATCATATGCAAATGAAATGTTTCCACTGAAAGTTTGCAAAAAGGGAACGCTGCCATCTCTGCTGAGCTAAAAGGTTTTTCGCAGATAACATTTTTCATGCTGGTGTGCTTTACATTTATTGAGCCCTGGCAAAATGTCTGTAAATCAGCACTGTATAGATTTGGTGTATTTCCAGTTTGGAGGAACTAGCAAGTCACAGGGATTAAGATAATAGTATGAAACCCCTCTGACCGACAGCAGCAGAGAGATGGATTCCGGACTCACTCTCCCTGCAGCTCCCATCCAGTGTAATGTTTTTTTCTCCCTTGCATTTGGTGTCTTCACAAACATCAGGCTGCTGCTCTGAGCTGTTTAAGGGCTGCTGTGCTCTACTGCGGAGACAGGCACCTTTCTGTGGGAGGCAGAGAATTGCCTTTGCACAGCAAGTGCGAAGTCCCACATGCAGAACAGAGATCAGAACAACCACAGCATCCCTGAAAATCATATCAGTTGCTTTTAGGCACACAAGATTATGGCTTCCTACCTGTGGGGTGCTCAAAACATTTGGTGAAGATCCTTGGGACCCAGGCTCCTCACTGACTGCCTGCAGCTCACAGCACTTGCTACTCAGGAGGGATAGTGAACCCCAAGACAGTGAAACCCTCAGCGGAGCTGGAGGTCTGTAACTTGTGGGTTTCTTTCCTGAAGATGTCAGATTGTTTAGTGCTTAGTGATGTGCTAAAAAAGCCCGAGGAGGAATGGGCAAAGCTGCTCTCTGCCTGTCTTCTGCAAGCTGTCACCCTCCATCACATACAGAGGCTGCGAGCAACTCTTCATGGCTCTTGAATAGAGTAAAAAAGATTGTTTGAAACTACCTGCCCATCTCCAGCATCAGAGTCTTGCGTACAGGTTGCTCTCTACTAGAGTTTACCAGGAGGGAGTTCTGGCTTGAGCACTTAAAATTAAAATTAATATTGAAATGGAAATCTACATTTCTGAACAAGCAGATCATGACCTTGGAGTAGAAGCATTTTTCCCTTTTTCTGTCTTATGCAGTAATGTATCCTCCCAGGTTCCAATTTCTAAGCAGGGTCTCTGCTAATTTTGAATTTTCTAGTGAGTACCAGACATTTCAGAAAATTTTCTTGGTTTGAAATGTGCACTGAGAGTGTGTTAGGGGAGATGGGTAACTCTTCTAAGCTCAGTTACATGCAGGAAGCAGAAAACTATTCAAGAACCAATTCTAGCTGCAAATAGAAATGAGTGGTATCCATAGATGCTATAAAGAAGGATGGGAGTCGCTGGGGTCAGCCTGAAGCCATGGTGATGTTAAGAAGAAGATTTAACAGCGTAAATCAATAACAGGGAAGACAAACATTTAAACTGGGCATTTCCTAAAGAAATGCTACGGTTAAGAGCCATTGCGTAACACCCTCTCCCCTGCCCCCTTGCAGTGTCGGAATGGGGCATGTTTCTCAATCACAGTGGTTGTGAAAGGACTTTCAGACATTTATGGTCATCCTAAGTCTGCCTAGCGGGGCTGGTTCAGTGGGTGGGAATTGGCCTTGCTGGAGCTTTGAACAGAGATCTCTTTGTTCAAAATGTGAAAACCAGTGTTATGACAAGTTTAGTTACAGCTACTCTGCTTTTTACCATGGTGGCCACGGGAATTGTCTGTAATATCAGTAAACTGGGCCAGGACACGATATCTTTCAGTTCATATCCATCCATTTCTCTCCCTAGCAAGAAACCCCAGAATCCCAGGTTCTTCTTGTCTACCAAAACCTTGGGTAATAGTATCGCAGAGAGAGACATTATGATAAAGAAATAAATAAAGAAGTGTAATTTATGAAGCAACCCTTTCAAAGCGTTAAACCATTCATAGCTTTATGACTACATATTAATCTGCTCTCATTTATTGCTTTGTAAGGCTATTTTGACAAAAGTTCATTATCAAGACTGCTAAATGCTTTTAAAGCATTGATTGGGGGAATTATTACATCACGGTGATAGACACAGTGTGTTAAGATGGATTGTAAGGCTCGGACCATCTGAAATTTCCCCCCTTTTAATTGGATCGATCCCCAGAATAAACAAAGTTTAATTGAATTTTGAGGAAAATTGAGCAGTTGTTTTCAAGTCTCTGTCAATACGCATTATTTCAATTACATGATGATAAGCATAGAGAGAGTTTGCAAACAGCCTGAATGGAGGTGGAGGCTGCACACCAGAGAGGCTCTCTGCACACGTCTGGCTTTTACTTTCTTTTTCCAGGCTGAGCTACATTTTCCAAATGCACATCACAGGGGTAGGGGCCCTGCTCCTGCAATCCAGATTTCAGAGAAAATGACCCCTTGTCTCTTCATTTTCTCAGATGTCCTCATCTCCTGCCTGGCACCCCTTCCTTGTGGTTCCTATAGCCTCTTTCTTACAGAAAAGGACAATTTTTCATATGAAATCCAGGCTTTTTGTTCCAAGACCTCAAAGCGATGTGGAAACATTGCCCAAAATGTGCTGGCTCAGAAAGCTTTGCTGCAGTGAAATTAAGAAACAATTAACCCTTGGAATGTATCCTGCTCCACACCAAAGCAAACAGACACTTGTCTCCCAGTCTCTGCAGCTTCAGTGCCTCTCCTTGGAAAGTGCTGGTCAAGGTATGTTGAAATTAGCACCAGAAACATGTTCACTTTTGAGGACAAAGACCATTATTTAGGGAGTGGGGCAGAAAGCTGGAGGTGCTGGTTTCCTGAACAGAGCTCACCTGCCAGGTTTCATTACTTGCACCCCTAAGGCTGCACCAGATAGAGAGGGATGGTGAACTGAGGCAGCCTTCTGGCACAGGCTGGAGCAGGATCCCCATGCCGTGGAGCATCCCTTTTAAAAGGGATTGACACCTTATACAAATTTCTGTGTTCCTTCAAAATCGTTCCTCAACTCAATATTCCCTCCTCCTTCACAAACAGTGGATCTGAGCAAAAAAGCATGGGAACTTTGACCAAAGGAAGAAGAATTTGGCATCACTTGAGAACGAACAGCATTGATGTAGTGATGTCCTGATTCTCCGTGTGTTTCTTTGAACATCCAATTAGCAGAAATTATTTGCTACACTGTTTCCCTCCTTACTGTTGGTAGAAACCTCATCCTGGTTTCGTATCAGCCACAGTGTCCTCAGATGCTCTCTGGAAGAACGGTCTTCACACCTTCCTCCTCTGAGGCTCCTTTAGCTGTCACATCTGCAGTGGTTTGAGGGGGAACATAGCTCAGTCATTATCTTTTTTATTTTCTTTCATTAACTATCCACCTCAAAAAACTGAAGGCCTCTGCTAAGAAAGACAATATCATTTAAAACCTCTCCATAATCATGAAATCCCCTTTTCTACCCTTCTCTTGCAGACCCAACTCACTGAAGCTTGTATGAGTTATTGTGACTCTCACTAGAAGAATATGAGGTGAGAACTCTGCAAATAAAGCTGTTTCTCTTCATTTTTTTTCCTCTAACACCACCTTTCTGTGTTCATCAGCGAGTTCCCGCTCCAGAGCATGGACAGAAGACCTTGGCAGTCCAAAACTTTCTGGAACGCTTGCAGCCTCTGGGATGATTCAGAGTGCCCGTGCTGAGGTGGACGCACAAGTTATTTATGCTATTGGGTGCTTTTTAGCCCGTCTCGGGCCTGATGATCCCAGTGGGGAGATGGTACTTGATAGCAACAATGCCAGGATGGCCTGACCCCTCCAGAGATTGGAATGAGTAGGAGGAGGTGGCTTAAGCTGCATCTCTGATCCCATGGAATCCAGGCAGCATCTTCCAAAGCTCAATGTTTTGTGGCTGTGCCTGCCTCTGTAATTCACCTGCAATGCTCCCTTTGATCCTTTTTTTCCTTGTGCCTTCACCGTTTCCCTAACCCTGAGCAAACTGGGTGACACTCAGCTTCACTTAGAGCTGCAATTAGAGGCAGGCATGGGGCAAAGCGTGCTGGCCTCAGTGAGCCGAGGGTCAGGATAGTTCCCTCCAGGGTTCCCTGCTGCAGCCAACAGCCGAGGCATAAAGGATATAGACGTTGTTATAGATTCGTTAGTTATTCATTGTAACAGCGTTGATCCTAATGAATTCATTTGGTATTCATTGGCTGTCACACACAGTTCTGTAAGTCTTCAGCTGTAATTTAGGACAATTAAAATGAAGTGTTAGCAAGCAATGTTTCCCCTGCATTGCACAATCTGTAATATTTTCTTTTCAGGGGAGGGATGCAGACTAACATGCTGCTGATGTTATCAGGGAGTGAGATCTTACAGCTTGATCCTGCAATGCTTAATGAATTAATACAGCAGATATAATTTTCATGGGTCAGTGTGTTGTGCTGGCCTGCAGATCTGTCTAGATTAGGCCTAGAGAAAGACTAATTGAAAAATACATGTCTTGGTTTGCTTAAAAACAATAAGCAGATATCTACCAGGGAGAAATGTACAAACAAGATGCATAAAAGCAAGCTAGTGATTTGTCATATGCTTCATAGTTCATGTTGTAAATTAGACAATCTTTCATAATCACAGGGCTGGGGGAGGGGAAAAACCCAATCAATTTGTCTGTAAAATTCTAAGTCCTTTTGAAAAAACAATTGAAATATAATTCCTCTGTGTTTCCCAGTTAATTATCATTTACAATATTTCTGGCATCAAAGCTTTACTAGCATGGAGGGATCATTTCTTCATCACAATACCACTTTCAGGATTCATTTATCTTGTCTTTTAGACTAATTATCCCCAAATTCACCAATAGACTGTCACACTTACATGCTCCAATAAATGTAGTTTTAAATCAGGAGCTTACTTTGCTGCAGTGGTACAACCGTTCCTGAATTGTGTCTAACTAGAGTCATTCATCTGTGATCACAACACTAAAGGGAGAACAACAACATTAAGGTTTGTATGAATGATCATGCTTATTTATATGCAAATACGTCTGACAAATCAATAATGTATGATTTAGCTGTTCACTGTGCATTAGTAGAAGTGCCGCCAGTCCCAGGTGGCAATCTCAAAAGGATCCTCAGCTCTTCCCCCTCCCTGTTTCAGTCCCGCTTTAACCAGCGTCTCCGGTCAAGTGGCTGCAAAACCAGCTGGTGCCTCTTCCATGTGCACTAGTGGGATGAGCTGCCACCTCTGCTGCCGGGGAGGGATGGAGTTACGAGAGGGCGATGCCAGCCTGGGGGGACTGGGAAGGGGGAGAGGTGCTGTGTGAAGGGCTGTGGGATCCTGGAGTGCCCTGGGGTAGGATGGAGCCAGGAGTCGGGGGGTTAGATGAAGAGAAGCTCTTGGAGGACAGCTGGGGCTGTCACAGGCATGCTCCTTCAGGTTTGGAATAAATGTGAAGCATAATAACACTTGGAGTGGAGTTAGTCCTGTCTGTTGGTCTCATGGCATTCCTCCATCCTACTCCTTTTTCCTCTCCAGAAAGCAGCTGCACATACTATCTGCCTCCTCTCACTACAGAGGGTCTGTCACTCTCCTCCAGTTGCACTGTCTATATGGCCCAGCATCTTCTGCACAGCCCTGCATGGATCTGCCCTACAGTGAAGGCTAATTTCTCACCCTAGCATCCCCTCATCCTCTGTGTTTACCATGGCTTTTCCTTTCTGCCCTGCCACCCCATCTGCCAGCCACACGGCACCGAGCCCTTGGGTTTTCTATTATACACCATCATTCCCACCAGAGACGCCTTTTTCTTACCTTCCCAAGGTCTCCAAAACATAAACAACATCTTTTCTCAGAAACAAAAGATGCAGGAACTACAGTGGGTTTTGTCCCTGTCCCACATTGTGCATATGCTGCTGAAGAGTGGTACAGTGTATCTGCACCTGTCTTCAGGACCGGCACTTCCCAAGGCTCCAGTGCACTCCTTATGATGAAGTTGTCAGGGTCTAAGAGATCATAGGATTGTAGAAAGGTTTGAGCTTGAAGGGTTCTTAAAGATCATCCAGTTCCAACCTCCTGCCTTGGGAAGGAACATCTTCCATTGGATCAGGTTGTTCAAAGCTTCATCCAACCTGGCCTTGGACGTTTCCAGGGATGGGGCAGCCACGACTTCTCTGGTCAGCCTGGGCCACGGCCTCCCCACCCTCACAGTAAATCTTAACTGAATGTAAGTAATGATATGATAACTGAAATAAGTAAATAAGTAAATGTTAGATATCTGTACCTTGTACCTGAGTAAACGTGAATGCTGGGCTAGATGTTAATGCGGTGTAAATTCCTGCATTTCTTTGGAAATGTGCTTACAGCAGTGGTGGAGTGGGCTATCAGCTAAGGCCAGAAGGGGTTTGTGAGCCAAGAAAACAACCTCACACTCAGCTATTGCTATTCTTCTTGCTGTTCCCTTCAGGCTGAGAAGTAATTGTGTCCTCCTAACCAAGGCAGACTCAATGCCTCTAACAGCATTATCCAGTTGACCAGAAACATCTGGGTGCTGTGGAGCAAGGTAAGCAGTTCTCTCTCCCTCTGTACCCCCCAAACCACCTCCAGTAAAGGACAGGCATGGGTGGAGAAGGCTGTGCAGGTGTCCATGCAGGTGGAATGAACCATACACCCTGCATCTGGCAACTGGCTGGGATGAGGGGCTGATTTATATCCACCTTACAGGGCTCCTTATCGCCTCTTGGCATCACTATCTATCACTTGTCCATCTCCATTTCCCCTCTACCATAGGTAAAGAGACTCACACCTTATGCAGGAAAGTGCATGTGGTCTATCCTAGAGCTCTTATTTGCTGTGGCAGGTGATAAGAAGAGCAACTTGAACAAATGCTGTGCCATACGTTCTGTCCCAGCGATAAATTGCTCGGTTGTTGCCAGCTTTGGAAGAACTACTCAGAAAGCTGTGAAAGCAAGCAAGAAATCCCAGCATACACAACGCTGGGAAGATGAGGGGAGGAGTAAGTTTAATGGCCTGCATGAATTGTCAAGCAAACCCTCTGCAGACTTCAGCATCTTCAGTGGCACATTCTCATTCTGACACAGAGGCGACATTTATAGGTCGTAACTCTGAGGAGCAGTTGGTCTCTCTGGCACTATTACACTTAAATGTGAAGGGCTTCATCTGCTGACTATCACAGTGGAAAAGGCAAGTTGAGCAGTTAAAGTAACAGTTCAGGAAGAACCCCGAGGGATGGAGTGAGCAAAAGAGAATAATCAGGCATTTCCACAACTTGCCCCTGTAGCGTATTAGTTTCTGGCGACTAAGCTGCTTTTAGCCTTCCCGGTTTATTTTTAATTGTGTCTATAGAATATACCACTCGTATTCCCATTGCATTTATAATTATAATTGGCTATCTAACTAAATAGCCTACAGATCTGCATGCTGGGAAACATGCTGTGCAGATGTGTTTGTCTGTGTGCACGCACACACAAACCTGCACATCCACACGCTCCTGCCCTCACACATACAGTCTTAAAAAAACTAGTCAGAGATTGAATTAGCTTAGAAATGGAGCATCTGCACAACCAATAATTTCATTACTGAGGAAAGCAGGAAACTGTGTTTCTCAATGAAGCTCAGATTATGAATCTGGTCATTTGCATTTGAATTTTAATAGGTTTGTACAAAAAAGGATGGGCACACATCAGTTCTTCTTCGAATAAGGCATAATACGAGGGGTATGCTGCACACTCTCAGACGGACACTGGACAGAGTAGGAGGTTGCGGCGTGCTGCCTGCAGGCACATTCCTACCAGTCCTGCAAAAGAACAGGTGAAGAACCAGTGTCCATGCTCTGCTGGGCCACTCTCTCTGTGGAGGGAGCAGACTGGTGCTTTAAACAATTTAATATCTATGTCATGTCCGGTGACTGAAACTTTTTGCTGCTGGGGGACAATAACGACAGTCAACACTCCCGGGTTTGGACCAGTCCTCTGAGCATGGTCATGCCGAGCTGAGACCTGAGGGGTTTTCATGCGTGAGAAAGGAAGATATTATAAGTGGGCCAAGTCTGAATGCTTGTAACCCATTTCAGAAAGAGGAGCCGCAACATGAGATCCAGTCCCACATAGACAACGATGTACAATCTCCATTTTTTGTAGGGAAGAACTAGCTCTTGCTTTTATATGTCATTTTTCCCTTCCATCAACCTAAATTGGTTCACACAGGAGGAATCATCAGCATTTGCAATAGTTCTGTGTTTTGGATGATGATTTTGCTGCGGGGTCTGTGCCTTCTTGCAGTGCTAGCAGGCTGATGAGGCTTTGCACCCTCTCTGCAAGCAGAAATCCTCCATGGCTGTCTTCAGAGTCACAGAGAGTGAGACTACAACTCCCAGCAGCCCCAGGAAGAAACAGCATGAGAATTTAAGCGTGGGTTTCATTCTCTTCCAAAAAAGATGGCACTTGGAAAGTCAATCTTCAGTTGGCAGATTAAGCCTTTTGTTTTCAATAGTGCTGAGGAAATTCACAAGAATTCCATCAGTTTTGCCAGAGTTTTTGCAGAAGAGACACATGCACACACAGAATTCAGACAGTTTGGCTCGCATCTCAGTCTCCCTAGGCTTTTCCTGCAGGGTGCTTACTAATATGAAATATTAAAAGTGCCGTGTCCTTTCCTTCATATAGTTCTTCATATTCAGTCTGGCCACTCACTTGATATGTAAATAAAGTGTACCACCACTCTATAAAATGCAGATACCCTGCATTATTTAAGCTGCAAAGGCGATGCATCATCCGTTATGTGGCTTATTGGGGGAGCCCTGCTGTGTATTTGGCAATAAAGCCTCAGAGCGCCTCATCAGAAACAGCAGTTGGTCCAGGGGAAGTTCATTTATGCATGAAATATTCACAGAGCAACAATGCAAACCTTAAACATCAGTAATTGTTAGATTTCTATTGCCTGTAACTAGTGTCTCTAAATTATTGCAAAAGACCAGCCAATTTGCAAATTACATATATTTGTCATGCTCTTGTACCTTTAGTGAACAGACCATAATGGTGATAGCATTTTTAATGTACACAGTCACTGAGCTTCCTTTGGAGAGCTAGCCAAAGACTGGCTCTTTAATGGAAAGAGCTGGACAGCTTTCTGGAGAAAGACCCTGCTATATTAACTGACTTATTGCCTGTGATTTTTTCTAAATGTTTATCTCCTGCATTTAGTTGAAGAAACTTCACCCAAGATGGTTCTTCTGCTCTCTGCAGGCCTTGGAGAAATTCTATCTGATCACAATACTGGTAACATGTAGGGCCATGACATGGACAAGCCCAGCTCAGACTTTTGCACGAGTTCTGCAATTCAGTCCTTGCTGCTAGGCAATGACCTTGCCTGTGGCTCTGTTTTGCAATTTTTAGAGGAGGATCTCTGAAAAAAACAACCTGAGGTTCCATGTTGAAAGCAACAAGGCTAAGGAATGCCTGGTGTACTCCTACAAAGGCTGCAGAGTTGTGCCAGGGAGGACTGATGCCTGGGGAGAGCATCCTCAGGTCTGTTTGTACAACCCTCCTGGTGGGCTCTGAAAGGAGAAGGGTGATAAACCGATCCACTTGCTTTGAGCTGTGTTGGGATTAGCTGCGATGCTGATCCAAGAGTTTGTGAGATGCTCTGTATTTTGAGCTGGGGATTTTTCAACTCCCTTCAGCCGTGCAGAGCATGAAGTCTCCAGCCAGGTGCTCTCATCCTGCTTTTTGTGTGCGTGCTGCAATGCTTGTCTCCATGCCTTTGGCCCTTCAAGAAGACTATCTGGAGCATGGCCAGCCCAAAGGGATACTCTCTGCTGGGAGCCAAATGCTGCCACAGCGAATGAGGAATTCATTTAATACCTTCAGTTTCATTAATAACCCTCCCGGCAAGACCCAAAATAACAACTGGGAGATCAAAGGGTCAATTAATACTCACATTCTCTAATCTATCAGCAGATTAATTTCTGAGTTGCTTTATGACCGGGTATTCCCTACAAAAGTTGTAGAAGGAAAATGCTCTGTTCCTGTCTTTCCTCTTCTTGGTTAATATTTAATAGAAGTCTTTTAATGTGCTTTTCCATTTAACACAGTAATAAAATATAGCATCACCTTTGACAAATCTCTTCCTTTTCACCGCGGATAGGGTGTATTTCCCCAGACGGCACTGTGCTGCTTTATCTTTTACGCTGTGTGTCTCTTTGGGAAGGAAGGCTTTTCCGTCAGGTTGATAAAACACAACCTCCTTTCCCCATGCATATTGGTCCCTTAGGAGGAGTCGTTACCTTTGCAGAGGATGGGGGCCAAGAGGAGCATCATTTCTGGTTGTGAGAGGTTGGCAGTGCTGACTTTCTGTGTGTCACGTTACTCCAGAAGGAGTTCGTGGCTGTGGTGGTATCTCCTCCTCCTCTGTGAGTCTCAGAGTAATTTCCATGTGAGGTTTGATCCTTTTGACGTACAAATTGTTGCTTGCTGACTTCCATTGCAGGTGGTAAGGGCGGCTTTTTGGACATTTAAATAACCTAGAGTCACCCCAGACACGTGATGGGCTGTGGGGAGGTGAAAGTCTCAATGTGCTTTCAGAGGCAGGGTAGGTCCCCTGCTGCAAAGTTCACTTTGGCTTCAGATATGGGATATCTGCGTCAATTTTATCAGTGATAGTTTTAAATTCATCTCATCTCTAAGACCCTGCCTGTGCAAGGGGGCAAAGAGGAGAGTTGTGAGTGTATGTGAGCTCAGAGACCAGCGCTTTCTCTATGCCCAGTGCTAGGAGTGAGCCTGGCTCTGGTTCAGATTAAAACCATTAGTAGTGCACATAGAAAAGCAGAGCTGGGGATATCAGCTGTGTGCTGGGCTGGTGTCTCCTGGCTTCATCTGCTCCAGGTTGCAAGAATGAGACCTTCACCTTACACCAAGGTCCTCAGCATCCTTGTTTCTCTGTCTCCAGAACTCTGGCTGAGGGACGTGTGGACAACTGGATTTCAAAGTGGACTTAGTTAAGATGCATGTGCTGAACTTGCAATATAAATTCTCCCCCTGTGTCTCAGTCCCCTACTTATAAATTGAGATAACTGCATGTGTGTACCTCCTAGGAGTAAAGACAGACACTACAGAAATTTTGCAGTGCACAAATATTACAGGAATAGGGGCTGGGAGTGTGTGAGATGACTGGCTTCATCTTGGCTCTGTGTGTAGGAAAGAATTACATTCTCATCAATCTGGGCAAGGAGGCAGCTTAGGACTAGAACCTGAGAGGCAAAATGGCACCTTTTGGCCACCCAGCAGGAGGTGACAATAAAAGCTAATTTAAAAAAAACGAAAAAAAAAACCCCACTGGAGTTTTTAGTCACTTAACGAAATGAATTTCTTGTGCAAGTTCTGAGGCTGAACTCTTTCAAAGGCGATCACTCCTGACTCCAGGTTTCTCTTTGACTTGCTTTATGATGTTTGCTGAAAGTTCAGAAAATTAAATCTTTTGCACTTTCAGAAATGCACATGATGGATGTGTTTTGGGATTCAAATCAAGGGAGGGAGAATGCTTCTTTAAATTATTAGTTTGGCTTCTCTCCACCATGCTGCCGCTCTGTTAATTAAACAGCGGACATATGTTAAGGCTGTTTTACAAGCATCTGGAAAGAAAAATTAACATTTTTTATCACTGTCACTGTAATTTCTTAACTGTATGTATATGTGGACAATATGAAAATTAGTTTAATTTAAAAGTTAGAGTGGTTTGCTTTGATTAGAAGACAGGCAGGATGATGAAAAGGAAGTCTGATAGCTGAAGAGGAATTTGGCCTGGAGTCTGTGAGGCAAACAATGATGCTCGATGGGGCTGGTCAATCAGGGTAGAAATACAACAGTGTGTATGTGTATTAAAACAACTATGCTGTGCATTTCTGTTAGCATTTTCATGGCTTTGCAGGTAATTCGCGAACAAACCCTGCAGGACTCTGTGGAGTAGATTTTGAATGGTCATCTCGGACTTCATGCTGTAGTCTGGATTGATCAGCTCCTCTCATCCTCAGAAGATCTGGACCCTCAGAGCACAGATTTTGAATCTGACAGTTAAGTACAATCATTTGGGCTCTACTGTTCCCTCTTTCAACACCTCTTGCACAAAGTCTCCTTTTCTAGAAGCCTTTCCTGCTGGAAAACAGGGAATCTCAGGGCTTAGCTGTGAAAAAATAACTTGGATATGGTTGCATGGGAACCATGCGTGACCTTTTTCAACCATGCATGTTCGCTTTCAACCTAGACATGGAGACCAAGAGGAAAAAGAAGAGTGTCAAAGTTATTGTCTGAACCTGATAGCTGTTTTCACAAATTGAACTCTGCAGAAAGCTCTGCTCCGGCTCAGGGTTGGGGGAGCCTTCTCAGGTTGCACAATGTGCTGCAGTGTGTAAATTAAACAATATGTTTCTCAATTGACAGATTGGACAGACTCCATTTCCAGAATTCCCAGTCCACACTCGCTAATTATGGCAATATGTTGTTTATCAGTGAGGAATTGTCCAAATCCAAATTTCCTTGAGTAATGAGGTACACTTAACTCCAGCTGGACGGGATAGACCGTACAGCAGAGCATGACGGGGATTTCTGCCTTTTCCCAGGGCTGGGAAAGTCACAGACTTGGGGCCAACATAGGGCCAATTAACTCACATGAACAGGCCATAAGAAGTTATACTCAAGCCCATTCTTGGGCTATACCCAAGAATGAGGATCTGATCCATTAAAAGCAGTAGCCCTTTCATGGGTTACAGAGGCCCTTGGATGGAGCATGAGGGGAGCAGGATTCGGTCATGACCCTGCAAAGAAAATGAGCAGTGAGATATCTACATAGAAAATGAAGAGTACATAAGATAATTTGAGGATTCCAGCACTCAATTGGCTTGTATCAATTAATTTTTCTTTTTCTTGCAAACCAGAAACATTATCTTCTAGAAACTTTTTATTTTCTGCCAGAGAAAATTCGAGGGCAGAAACTACTGAAGAAGCAAGTTGGGAGCAGAACGTTGTTCATTTATCCATGCTACCATCAAATGTATTCCCCTTGAAACCCCAATGGAATCCTTAACACGTCTTCATGAAGGTAGCAGCTCTTGTAAGAGTGGCAGAACCACGTCCTGGACTGCTATGTGTCCAGTAGTGTGGCTAATCCAAAACTTCCAATTATATTTCCATCTCTCCATAACTCCCACTTTCTCTGTCAGTTTTCTTACAAGAATAAAGAGGATAATCTATTCCCACATCCTACTAACAAATCAGCTGGGATTTTTGCTTTAACCCAGGTGCTTGTAGGACTTTGAGTGTATATATGTTAGCTGACTGGTTAACGTATGTACCTTGGTCCTGTGTGTGTGCTGTGAAAATAATGAATGCAGGAGACTGGACTGTCAAATGAATTAATCTTGGGCTTCTGATGATATCACAAACCACTAGGGCTTCACTCTCACAGGTTGCAGTTTCATCAACCCCCCTCGCCTATTGATTTATACCTACAGAATCCATCCTTCTCCCTATCAATTATCCTAAATGCAATGCTAACGTACCAGAGAAAATCTATTTGAGTTCATTTAATCTTTTTTTTAGCTCCTGAATTAATGTTTTCTAAAAGGGTATTTTAATCAGGCACTTTTTTATTATAAGAAATATTACAAGAATTAAACACCAGCCCCCAAGTTTCAGTCAGTTATGGCAAAATAACATATTTGGCTCCTGCTATGCCAGTCTGCTTTTTTCCCCCTTTGCTAAATTGGCAATGTGAATTAGATCCAAGAATTTTAACCCTATTTGACCAGTGAGAGTTAACTGATGAACACAGTTAATTTATTTGAAGAATCAGTGTCGTGGGGACTGGTGAGGTTTTCTTCATTCCTTCTAATAATATAAAACTGCAAAACCGCAGGTTATGTTATTAGTTTGAATTATCCTGTTACACTGATTAGGGAGATTTGTTTTTTTTCTGCTTTTATCAACAGGGTGTTGAAAATAAGCCTTTGTATTTCTGCATGAGATAAAACAGTTTTTGCAGGTAGTCTGTGGCATCACTGTTGAAGCCAGTGAACAAAAATCAGCTCAAGACTTTGTAACGAGTTTGCTTGCTCATTGCTCTGTATAAATTTTTAATCCTGTCTGGTTGGCAAGATTGCTACTTCCACTTAAATCACATTTTCGAATTTCCCGCATACAGAAATTTTGCCAACCTCTTTCTCTCTCTTTTCATATTGAAAGCTGATGTTTCTACAGAGTCATTTGTTTCCAGAAATTGGGGCTTAAAGGAAATCACTATGTATCCATCTCTCAGTCTGCAGTAGTGTCACGGGACTCAGAACCATGGATTCTGCTGAAATATTTGCAATATATATAACAAGTCAGAACTTACAAATCTAAAGCTTCAAATTCAGCTATTTCCAAATGGCAAAGACAAACACTGAGTGCAATCATTCCCCTCTATAAATAACAAGAAACAAGTGATTTTATCTTATTCCTTTCTAGTGCCCTTAGAAAGATACATTTTGCTAGCATCACAGTGTGCATCTCTATATGCTTACATATCTATATGTATAATAAATGTGCTTGCATACACACATAATGCATGCAGATATACTGGCATGTTTGCAGGGGCTCAGCTCAAACTGCAGAGGGAGGAGGAGTGTGGGGGAAACCACATTGCTCACAAACAGAAAACCCAAACAGCTTAAAGCAGGGGAAGAGCAAAGTGAAGGAATAATGAGGCTACCCAGCCTTCAAACACCAGCCCTGTAGCTCTGTGAACGTACCTGACCTGAGCCGTGCAGCTAGCAAAACCAGTAGTGAAATCACCGAGGCTAAGCAAGCACTCAGACCCTCCAGAGAACTCAGTTCAGAAGATTTCCTCTGGATCAAAAAGGAAGTCTGGTGGAAAACACATCAGTTAAACCATGTTTGTCCAAATTCTGTGTTGAACGTGCCAGCACTCATCTTTATGAGAGATAACACAAGCTCGCTGCAGGGAGTATCAGGACAGGCTGCTCAAGTTCCTCCACCTGGCTCCATACAGCATCTCATCCCAGAGCCTGTGTTCTCCTGATTTTTCTATTTGTGACTGCAGGAGCCACACCACTTCCCAGCTTTGGTGGTTGTAATAACAGGGTCTTTGGAAAAGAAGTTATAGGGATGTATTCCTCTATCTGTATCTGGTCTTAATTCTCTGAGACTGTCAGCACAGGAATCCTAGAATCATGGGAAATGGAAAAATAGTGAAGATTAATTGCATTTTACTGTTTTTTGGAAGGTTGTGAGACAGAAAAGATTGTCCCTACTCAGGCTAAAACTACATATGGATGAAAACCAAATCCCAAAATGCTTTAGATTTTGCCTTAAGCATTTGTTGGTAAGAATTGATGTGCAGGTGACGGTGACTGCTAGGTGGGAGGCTGGAAAGAGAAAGCGTGTGAACAGGAGGAAAAACAAAACAGCTGTGGGGAGTAGTTGGTGAACTTAAACATTTTACATGAAATCTTTGTGATGACTTTTTAAGAAAACAGATTCCAGCTTTCTTTGAATTCTTCATTTCTAGCTAGTTTGCTACGAAACCTCCTACTTGCATGAGTTTGTATTATTGGAGATCAGTTCATTGTGAAAAATCTCTTCTGTTGGGGGTAACATATCACCTACATTACTTGTTTTACTTGTTTTGGTCAAAGCTAGTGGGAAGGATACATCCAACTTGAGCTAATGTGTAACACATCCTTCACTTCCAAGCGTTCGGTCCCTGCTGCAGTCTGGCTGGGAAAAGTATCAAGCATACTTGTAAGGTTTGCAGAATACTTTCTGCCTGCATTAGAGTCCTTCGCTGTCACAGTCTTTGCCTTTGCGGGTTAATAAAACCATCTATCACAGTTCTTGATGACAGATGTCTAAATGTCTGAATAATACCCAGCATAGAGAGCTATGCGTTTTGACAGCCAGAATCAGGTTTCAGAAGAGGTTGAGACGACTCCAGAAGTGAATGGAATGCACAGATGTTAGCAAGCCTGTCCTTCTGATTAAGTTTGCTGCAATGCAGAAGGTATAAATATGCTCAAATGCTCAGAAGGCCATGGGAAATGAGAGACTGCATTTTAGCACCCAGCACTTTTGAGTCCCAGGGTAATCCTGATTTTAAGTACACCTTTTATAGACCAATCTGGCTGAATTGTTCTACAAGTTAAATGAAGCAAAGACTTTGTAGAAGTATTCTGGCAAACAATATAATGTATCACTTAAAGAGCTATAACCAAGCAAGCGGAAAATGCAGCTCTTGTTGCAATTGAAAACAGAGAAACCGTAGTTCATATTTAGCATTTTATTGTGGAAAAGGAAAATAAATATCAGTAAGCAAATAGGTGTTGTACCCAAACACACTCTGCTACCCAGAGATCAACATATGTTGTTGAGTGACTATCATCCAGGCAGTTTATAACTCTGGTCTAGTGTAGTTTAAAAGAGTGTCAGTGATATTTTCTGTGTAGTGGCAAGCTGGTACAATGCAACCCCAGTTAATTCCTGCTTTGAGAAAGAGGCTCTTATTCCTGCACTCCAGATCTTCAGTTTTTGTGACAAAGCTGTCACGCTCTTGTGGAGTCTCCTCCAGCCTGGAGGTAATGCTGAGTCTTGGGAACAGCCTGACCTGACAAGAACAGTGATAAGTTTCAGGCTCACAGCCTGCCACGTGCCCTGGCTGTGAGACTCTGCTGTTCTTGCCCGAGGGTTATAGACCTATGGATTTCACATCTTTCACATCCCAGTGACTTCACCAACCACAGATCTCCACTGGCTTTCTCCAAGGACTTGGATGAAGTTTTCCGCTGTTGAAATTGGTGCTTAATTGAACTGGCAGCCTCTTGCAGCAGATGCCTATGAAAAACAAGGAGATTGCAGTCCTGCATTGCCATAATCCCGCAACAGAATAAAATCAAACCTGAGAAAGGTTTTCCCTAGCAAAGAAATCCCAGCAGAGGAGGAGGAGATGATAAATCATAGATAAGGGACCCTCTTTTCAATACTTGCGATTTCTCTGATGACTGTGATTTTAGTACATCCTAGTTGGTCACTTCCTGGAGTCTCAAAACATTCACAAGGGGTTGGTTCCAGCTGCTGGGTGTCTCTCAGCATCTGGCTCTTCAGCTGGGAAAGCTGACACTCCAAAGACATCACGTGCTAACCACCATGGTATCCCTGTGTGGTGTATCCCACACGGCCTGAGCCAACACTTTGGAAAACGCTGCTTCTGAATGACTCAGAGCAGGGGAAGTAATGCATTGATTATTCGTGGAACTATAGTGAATTACATTATTTTATTCAAAAATTATACCAGTAAGGCATTACATTTATGAGACTGGAAGCATCTTCTGAGTGACCATTCCGGATGTTGGAAGCACTCACTGCCTTGGGCATCTCAGGGGTCTCTGCCAGGCTGAAAAATCTGAAATCCCCAGTTCATTCAGGACTGGAAAATGCTTTAGTCTTGAATGAAGCATCAGAGTTTTTTACACCTGGATTTTTATAGCCTAATCTCAGCAGAAAAAAGGAATAACTCTAGATTTTTCATACCAAATGAGCTCAGGAATAGCTCCTCACAAGTAAACTGTTTAGTTTAAGAGTTATTTTTTTCGAGCACTCACTTTGGCTTTGTTTGCTTTAAAAATCACATCTTGCAATAGCCACCGTCCCTTCTTTCTCTGAGTCCACTGGGAGAAGTCACCCTGAACTCCGCTTTCTTCTCATTTCCTTTCCCTTTCTTGTGAGCGCTCTACTTCTCCTCTGCTTTTCCTTCAGAACTGCCTGATCATGTCAGCAGGCTTTGGGCAGTTGTGTTGCACTCAGACGCTGCGCAGAGCACGGGGCAGGCGAGTGCACTGTGTTTGTGCGTGTGTGTGCGCACGACACGCAGGGAGCTGCTGCTCTGCCACGTCCTGCAGACCTCGGTGCAGGGAAAACAGCCACCCTTCCGCTGCATGAACATAAACAGCACACGGAGGGTTAATAGCTCTAAATCTAAAGTACTCATCTGCAATCTCAATTTGCTCAGAGTCCAGCAGCTGCATTAGTTGAGATAATTCTGTCAGTGAGTGCTGTTTGTACCCAGAACATGCCTGCTAAATTTGTTAAAGAATACCCCAGACTAACGCATCATTACACTCACAAAGTCATCTATCTTTTACTTCAGATTAATTCTTTTTTTTCCCTCTCTCTTCACCTCCTCCATAAATCCTGGTGCACTTAATTAATTTCAGTTCCAGTGTAAGGTCCATAATACAGAATTGTTCAAGCAAACACAAAATTAATTATTCTATTTACGGCCTTCTCATTGAAAGGAGCATTTCATCTTTCATAATTACATTTTGGAACGTCCAATTATGAATTCAGACTTCTGCTGCTTTGCATACTGTGATTGTACGCAAGTGTCTCCATACCAGTGAGAACCAAGATTTAGGTCTTAAATTTCCTTCCAATTAGACAAAATTCAGGTACAGTTCCAGTCGGAAAAGCCTGCTCGAGAGATGACACAGGGAGAGGTGGGAGATGGGGGGGTACCTAAAGAATCAGGTTAAAAAAAAATGCCTATGTGAATGCACGTTAATGTTTCTTCTCTGGTGAGAGAGATGTCTTTATAACACAGAACAAGGCTTTCTGTAGCTGGTTCAGTAACCCTGCCAGCTGCTACAGACTTAATTCTGCAAGCCAAAGACTTAATCTAGCTATTTTTGAGATAATTGAAAAATTCCTTGCTTCATATGCCTTTAAAACCAGCTTTTGAACTCATGCACAAGTTGATATATATTATATCCTTGATTTGTGTTAATTCTATCAATTTTTAATGCCTTCGATCACACAAGCTGTTTTCCTCGGAGCTGATTTGTAAGTGAAATCTGAAACTGCAAAGGTTTTCTGCTTGCTGCAAACCTGGGGCAGATTCAAGGTTTCGGGAGGTTTTTGAGAACTCTGGTCCCTGACCATGAAGCAGGGATGGAAAGCCCTGGGCTCAGCAGCTCTGGCTTCTCCCTCTCTATGAGAACATTTTCCCCCTGAAACCGAGGTCAGTCCTGGGTGTTTGGTTCCCTGGAAGCTGCGATGCCATGGGAAGTAGGAGGGAGACAGAAGATGAATCGATGCTTTCTCCAGGGAGAGGGTTTTCCACCTGCAGCTACAGCGGAGCTTGGCTCACATTTGGAGACTGTGGCATGCCTGAAACATTTTAAGGAAATCTTTAACCATGCTGAAGGATTTGGACAGGAGATAGCCATGAGGTAAGCCTTGTGGGTCTGTCATGGGGTTGTAGGAGAGTCTTGACCTAAGTCTTTACCCTTCAATAGGAAGCAGATAGGGAGCACGAGCACAGGGTCCCAGCTTTGTCACAGACACTGTGGATGACCCAGAGCAGGTAATTCCAGGCCTGACCTGCATGCTGCAGGCAGGAGCTGTGAGCTGGGTAGGGCCTTCGGAGGCTGCTGGATGGACAACGGGATAACATCTGCCTCCTGTCATCCCAGCACAAAATCTTCCCTGTGACAGTTTGGCTGCCTGGGGATAAGGCTACAACTCTTCCTTCCCTAAGGCCCCCAAGCTCCCTGTCTCCTCCAAGAGCATCGAGAGCTGCCTTTTGCATTCAGGAGAGAGCAGGAGCTGAAATCACGTCTAGCTAAAGAGGTCACCCAGGCAATCCAATGCTTTTTATGCTCTCCCTCTTTGCATACTTGAGCAAAGGCCATGATCAATCTGACCTTTTGAGATATCTGTTTTAAAAATTCCTGGCCAGTACAGGTCAAAATGAGCTGTTATAAGAGCTACAAAGTGGCTCTAGAGTCTGCCTGTCAAGTTTGATCACGCTCTGAAAAGCCAAAATGTGCTCATCTCCTTTAGAAACACAAATAAATTGCTTTAGCCTTATCTATAGTTTTACAGTGACTGCTATTCTAATAGGATGAAGCGTGGTAATCAACTTTATAGAGCATATTTCCATGGCACACCCGTTATGTCATGCGTTGTTTACACAATTGGAATTAGGGATTAAGAGGTACACATGCTGGGCAGGGGGCCAAAAATACTTTTACAGGCCTGATTTACTGGCTAGCCCGTGCAGGACTTGGGAACTGTGCGTGCACCGGCTGCAATTGGATTGTGACTGGCTTTGGCATGTAGGATTTAGCAAACTGTAGCATTGCATCACGGTGTCTGAAAAAAACTTGTAGTGCTGGCAGGTGGGGGCTGCGTGTCACCACACGAGCTCCGTCGGGGTGGGATGGATGGGACAACTGCTTCAGTGACGTCTGTTCCTCTCCAAAGACATCTTCAATTGCTGATCTGATACCTGGGAGTTAAAACGCTAGGCACAGCGCCTGGATACGTGGTGAGAAATACACTAATGGTAATAACAGAGTTTAATCTGCCCTAGTGTTCTTGGAAGGAAAGTCGACAGCTGGGGCTGGGGAGCGTACACCTACAGAGAGCTGCCACGTCCTGGTTTGGTACCAGCATTGACAGAAACGCAGCACATATCAAGAGAACTGAGACTTGAGAGTGAAGATTTTTCACAGAATTATCCTTTTTATGACTGAGAGTGATATTCCTTGCCTATGGATTTTAAATTTTGGATCAGAAAAGAAAGACTTCTTAACCTTAAATATAAATAATGTGTCATTTACAGTCAGAGAGCAGGAGAGGTTGACCGTGCCTTATGAGGAACGGCTGAGAGAGCTGGGGGTGTTTAGCCTGGAGAAGGGGAGGCTGAGGGGAGACCTCATTGCTCTCTCCAACTACCTGAAAGGAGGTTGTGGAGAGGAGGGAGCTGGGCTCTTCTCCCAAGTGACAGGGGACAGGACGAGAGGGAATGGCCTCAAGCTCTGCCAGGGGAGGTTTAGACTGAACATTAGGAAAAAAAATTCACAGAAAGGGTCATTGGGCGCTGGCAGAGGCTGCTCAGGGAGGGGGTTGAGTCACCTTCCCTGGAGGGGTTTGGGGGACGGGTGGATGAGGTGCTGAGGGACATGGTTTAGTGTTTGATGGGAATGGTTGGACTCGATGATCTGGTGGGTCTCTTCCAACCTGATGATTCTATGATTCTATGATTCTATGCTGTTTGCCCATTTGCAGCATTCTGTTGGAGGGGATCCTTCCCTGCCTTGCTGAGTCTGAAGTAGGGCTGATACTTTTACACCCTTACACATGCAAACCCAGAATTTCTCTGGGATCATAGGGGATGGGATGAGAGGAGAAGCAGACTGAAGGCTCTATGGCCAGGTCTATCAGGTAGGAAAAATGTTTCATATTCAGAGATACTGGAATAAGAAGAAGCAGGAAGATGGCTGTGGACAGTTCCCCATGGCTCACCCAGGAGGAGGATGCAGAGGCGAGCAGGAAGGCACATGCAGCTCTGCTGCAGAGCCAGCCTGTGACAGTCACCTTCCCTGGTCACCAATGATGGGGACAGGAGCTGATGTACCCTGCAGGGACACACACGTGCACAGGGCTCGTGGCTCCAGTGGTGAAAACCCACTAGCTAACCTCAGCCTGAACTCGAGCATGTCTTTGCTTAAGCTGGGAACAGTAAAGGTATTTTTTTCCCCCTCCACAGATGCTGTTGCTAATTTGTTAGCTGTGTTCAAGCGTTACGTTTGCTGGGGGAAGTCAATTTGCGCAGTTTTTAGCTCATTCAGTGTTGGAGTCTGCCTTATCTCTTGTGGAAGTTACTTCATGGCTTACATGAAAAGACATAAATAATCTGTTTTAAAAGCTGTTGGAAGAACAGTGGATTTATCGGTTTTACTGCCAGAAAGGGATTATAAAGACCCTCTGGTCCAGTCTCTGGTCTATCATAAGCAATTCCTGAATCAAAGCCCACATCTTGTATTTGAGCTGGAGCATGTTTTATTTTATTTTTTTAAAATACATCCAATTTTGGCAACACTGCTTCATTCAATAACAAAATATTTTCCTTACTGTCCTTAGCTGGCAGAAGTTAATTGCTCCCTTTTGTGGGCTGTGAATGGTTTTGTGTTGTTCCACCTGGCATCTCTGCTTTTGTTTGTTAATTAGGTATTAATTGCAGAGGCTGCTGGGGATTTGTAGGTGAAAAGAGTACTTGTATGTTGGTCCTGCGTGAAGGGGCTGAAATGAATTGAGTTTGGTAACATCAGACCTCACAACATCACTAACATAAGGGTTGCCATGGCCTAATGTTCAGTAAACCACCCAGAGAGGTGAGGAAAAGCTTTTGGTTATTGATTCTCTGAATGTTGCAGCTCAAATTGCGCGCTGCTGGTTAACACAATACAGCGTTAAGGAAAGGAGAGAGGCAGAGTGTTGGGTTTTTTTTGTGTTTTTTTTTAGATATAAAAGATATTATAAAGCATAAAGGGAAATTATGGAAAATGAGTTAACAATGAACTAGTGTCTTGTTTTACTAGTTTAATTACAAAACTGGGAAAAAGCATGTAGAAATGACCATTGGAGAAGCTGGATTTGTTACGAGCTATTAAGAACCCTAGGAGAGGTGAGATGGATAATCAGAGATCTTATACCTTTTGAAGTAAAATGTACGGAGTAAAGTTATTTATGGGGGAAAAAGAAAGAGAAGACAGAAACTCTGAGTTAAAAATACTAGGGAGGACATGGCACTTTAAAGGATGTAAAGGATTCTTTTAAGATGGTTTTCTAAAAACTTTTATGAAAACAAAATATAGAGGTATAATTATTTTAATCATTTCTGATTGAAGAATATATTAAGAAAATAAAAAGAGAAAAATACAGTTTGATAAGTGGATATGTCTGAGCTAATTGGTTGACCTACAGGCTGCAAGGCAAAGGCTGTTACTTAGAAGCTCTTTGGAGAATATAGAAAAGTAAGAATACCCACTTTGCAGCAGTGAGTCAGGGTATCAGCTCTGGGAGGAAGGGGTCATGTGGGAGCTACAGACCCTTGATCTGCTTTTTTCCTAGGTAGGTGGATTTGCCAAGACTATCAGCTGTGGCCATTTTGAGAAAGACTGAAAATTCAATTTCCAGAATGATGAAGAGGGCAAAAGAATGTGGAAAATGAGGTGGGGAAGAGATTTTCAGTGGAGAGCTAAACAATTTCCTGTTTAATATTTTAATGCCTCTGTGCTTTTGTTGTGCTGCCAATGAATTCAAAAACCTTGCATGGATTTTTAAAATGATTTTAAGTCAGCCAAATAAATTCATAACTATTACTCCTGATAAGCCAGCCCATGCAAAATCATGACTTATTTCTCCAGCAATCTTGTTGAAGCACTGTTCTTCCTCTACAAAACTCAGGCTCTTTCCACTTTCCTCTCTTTCTAACCTCACTGTAAATGCTCTCCCTTGTGCTTACTTGTGCTCTCAAATCAACCTCCTGTGTCAGGACAATGTGCTTTTCCTTCCATTGGTGCCTTTATTTACCCAGTTCTCCAAGGTTATCATGGGAATACACAGTGTCTACGATCCATACAAACATTACAAAGTCACGAGGGCAAACTAAAAAAATAGATTATCTTTAAAAGAAGTGTTCTGTAACACACTGGGTTTTTTCCACCCTTTGCCAGCTACCTCAAAGCATAAATCCTGGGCAATAGGCATGTGAGCCTATGATGTGGAAAATAAAATCAGGGATTACAGACTTTCAGTTTTTCACTATCTGAAGTTGCTTTCCCATTCTTCTCTCTTTTTTATCTACATCTTCAGCAGAAATTTTTACTATTTTGTGAGTTTGCTTGTCCCGCCCCCTCCCTCCATACACTCTACAGATACTTTTCTCTAACTATGTGCACGGAAAGAGGACTTTCCAATGTTTGTGTGAGTGATGGCGTATCCTCTGGAATGTGTCAGTGATCAGAGACAGTGACAGTTTTATAAATGTAGATTTATTTTTTTTTTAAAAACAAAAACATGTTTATCCTTCTTAGAGCACTACATTCAAACTGATGGTGTTGCATCAATAGTGAGTCTAGGAGACTGCTCCCTTACCTCGTGTAATCACACGTGAGATGGCACCAAGGAGTGGTTTAACCATCATCTTCCAGTGTGCGGAGTGCCCAGAGAGGTGAATTTGCCAAGGTGATGGTGATGAGGGCTTCCAGATGAGACTGGATCCCAGCACGCAAGTACTTGCAGGGCTGTTTTCAAAGTCCTACATGCTGCCATGTTGCTAAGAGATGTTTTTAACAGAGGGTTAAGGCTCTGCTCAGGGGGTTCTCTCTTGTATGCTTGGCTTTCATAGAGAGTTTAATTATCTGCAGGTGGCTTGTATCTTGACTGAGAAGGGTGGTGAACTGGACTGTGGCATTTCTGTTGGATTAGATCCACAAATTATGATTATTGTTTTCAGCAGTTTTATTGCATCGGTGATAAACCACAGACATTCTTCTTATAAACAACAAGAAACTTTGAACCTTTTAAGCACTTACTGAACTGTGGAGAACTTGTTAAGCTGTATAAAACACAGTGAGAAAGCAAAGTGCAAAGTACTGCCTGCTTTGTGTTACTCACAGGTCTATACACGCAGCCTCAGAGCAATGTTTCTGGTTTACCAGTAAGCAATTCAGGGTGCTGGGCAGGTAGAGGCACCTATTTCTTTTGGTCACAGTAGGAATCTGTTCCTGTCAACCCCAGAAGAGGTTCTCTGGGTCTTTAATAAATGTTTCTTGCTGGTTGAGCGTGGTACTGGTCCACTTCTTGCGTCTCCTCTCCTTCACTCTGTTTTTATCCAAAGCTGTAAGTTTTTCCCAGCATGATGCCCATCCAACCCTTAGTCTTCTGGAGAGATGTTCTGAGCTCTGTGAGAGCTCTGAGAATATTTCCTCCCCTGTCTGTTCTTTCTTGGGCTGATCTGGATTGGTGTTTTTGGTGGGGATGGGATAACAGGGCATCTCTCAAGAAGAAAGTGAAAAAGAAAGCCATGGTTATATTTATAGTGCTAGCAAGAAGGAAACACTTTTTCAGTGCTCTCCCTTACTCTCAAGATATTTTTAAAAATAGAAAGAATTTCCGACGGGCTTCAGGCCAGCTTGTTTTTTAACTATTCTGCAGATCACAGCATCCAAGTATCGTATTCAACACCCAGTCAAGGAGAAGATGCATGGAGGCCTCACATGAACACAGTTGGTTTGTGACTTGCGTATCATCACCATGTGTACCTTGGGACATTGTTGAAAGACCATAGCTGTGAGACAGTTACCGAGAGTGCTGGGCTGTAGACAGAGGAAGAGTGCAGGAGGTAGTGCTAAAATTATCACAGACAGTAACACATGCGGTAGCTGTGCAGTGTCTGCCTTCTACAAACACTCCAGAGTTAGTTCAGGCTGACTCGGTGTCATAATAGACTCTAACAGGTCACTGGAATGACAGTGACCAAAGGAACTTATTGCAGAAACATGAGAAGGTCTCAAATTCCTATAAACGAAAGCAAGACTGTTTTCCCAAGGAAAATAGTTATATATAAAAAAATAAATTAAGCACCATGTCATAGAAAATGTAAACAGTGTATTTATTCCAGAAGATGTTTTGCTCTGGAAAACAGAAAGGACACTTATCCATGCATCAAAAAGAACATCCTTGAGAGGGGAGAGGGTTACACTACCACTAAAAACCAATGAAAAGAAGACCGCCCTGAAACAACACTGTTTTTCCTACCTCTTCCCTCCAGGCCTATCCAAGTACAGTGTGAAAGTCATTTATTTTCTACTTAGGAGGTTCTCTTGAAACCCAATGCGCTGCTTTTTCTTCAGACCTTACTTACAAGTTTGCTCCTTAAATCCAGACAAATTCAGTGATTAGTCAATGCCTTGCTTGTAAAGACTAGTTTGAATTCCTCTGTGCTATGTTCACAGTATAAAATACTGTGGAGGTATTTTATGCTCAGGTATTGGTTTCAGTATATTTCTGTTTATGTTAGCAATGAATTGATTTTTTTTTTTTTACTCTGCTAACATTTTAAGAGACCCAAAGCTCTCCCTTGCTGCCAAAACAAGATGGTTACTATATGATTCTAATATTCTCTTCTTTTATTGCCAGACACGATTTTAGAATAAACTGTCTCTGTGAAAAGTAATTCCTTTATGCTCTTACTGTACACTAGTTCTTCAAAAATGGGGGGAGGAGGAGGAGGAGATGGCGAGGCTTTGGGCTCCCTAAGGAAAGCAAAACTGGTCATTAACACATCTGTTCTGAAGGAGAACTCTTTTGCCTTACTCGAGTTGTTCTGGTTTGAGCTCAAGTGGAATCAGTTTTCTAACTTCAGCCAAGTCTCTTCTGAGTAACTTCATTTTCTGAAAGGTGACTGCATGTTTTTCGCACGGTGTTCCCCTCTAGAAGTGATAACACAAGGGCATTGGTGGGCAGAAAGGCCGTTGCTTGTACTTATGCCTACACTGTTCACAACTCGTATCCTTCTCCCATTATGCGTTTTTCTCTCATTTTTCCCAGAAGGGTTGAAATTTCTCAGCTATGCAACAGCCAGAGCAGGAGGTCCCAAGGAGAATGAAGAGGACTGGAGGTGCAGCAAGGTTTGTCCATTATTCCCAGGGCCAGGTATATTCCAGAGAGCAAGCCAAGAAAGTTTGGCCTAATTTAGGTGGTCAAGAGCTATCCGGCTTAGCTTTGCAAGGTAGCTAATGGGGATGCATTTCCCAGCAGGAGGTTATGCAAGCTACTGAGATGGAGGTGGGAGAGAGCAGGCCAACTGCGAGTCATTTGGTATCTGCATGAAAATGGAGTTCAAAACATTCCCTCTAGAGTGGTATCCAATACCAAAATTGGATTTGGGAACTCAGAGTACATGAATATTTGTGCTGTCAATAAGAGTTATCTGTATACAGAACCCTTTCCTTGTCTGCTTTCTCTACCATGCTTCCTTCTTAATTCATTTTCGGTCTTTAATGTACTGTTGTGTAGCATTCTCTCCCATTAGGCCCTGTAATGTGCTCCGATTGCCTTCAGCTTGACTGCACTTAATAGCCAGCGTAAATAGAACTTAGTGTAGCATGCACTAACATCTCTATCCATTGTCCGGAGATTAAATACATGCCACAAATGGTTTACGCATCATCAGCCTCGAGCCCTCGTTTCATAGCTCCCAACCAAAAGAGGATATTAAATTAATTTGCAGGTTGCTTTAGCAAAGCCTAACAAAAAGAGAAGAAAAAAAATCCTGAGGGTCATTATGCATATAATATCCATCAATCAAAAAAGAGGGGTGGAAAATGATAATAGCAGGTCATTATAACAGGACAGGTGCACACATATTTAGCTCTATCTCTAGTTCAGGTCAAAGCTTAATGGTGTTAACTGGAGAGGAATGCAGGCTATGTGAACAGCGTGTATGTGTGAGGAAGAGGCGAAAGGGCAGCACTGTGTCAGGACAGAACAGTCTCTTCCAGATCTTCATGCTTAACCCTTTATTCTGCCTCGGCATGAGCTGCTGAATAACATCCAGCCTGTGAGAAAGGAAGAAAAAGAGCAAAGCAGAGATGTCTGTGTCTCATCCTGCAGCAGCTTGAACTGTTCAAAGTACGCAGAGAAACAGGATTGGTCTAGGGCAGTACAAAATGAAATTGTACAGTGCCAAGGTTCAGATTAGCAGCACCTGGTTGTAATAGTTATTGGGTTCATGGGTTTTATCAAGCAGAAGGAAACGCAAATCTTCTTCATTGAAAGAGAGAAAGGAGACCTGTGTTCAGCAGAGGACACTGACTGACACAGAGATGAAAAATGATCTTCACAAGGGCCAGAACTGAGATAACTGGAAAAACATTGACAAGGCCACATCTCACCTACTAAAACAAGAAATGTGAATAAAGTAGTGAGATGTATTTAAAGTGAATCGATGCTGCATAGGCTGCGAGTGTAGGACTGCATCCTTGATTTATTTTTATGAAAGGAAGGTACTATGTGAATGTGAACTGCATGATCATACTCGAGTGCCATCCCTACTTGCTAGTCTGCCCTTCTAGCTTGATGGGTGGGAGGGATACCGACAGTGAGACTGCTGCAGTCATACTTATGGGTTCCACACAACAAGTGGAAAGACAGACACTCCTGGTGTTAAAACACCAAGCTCAAATTTAGTCTACCTTGGTTTGGTTTGTGGCTGCGGCATGAAGTACCACTCAGGTATGCAAATAATTTCTCTTTGTTTCAAGTTTCATAGTAAACCACAGAAGTGAAGGAGAACATCGATTATTATCACATTGGTTTATATGCCAGTGTCAAGATTTGCGTGGTCTTGTGGATGAATAATAAGTCACTGATTCAGTTCTAGAATGATGTGGCTCAGTGCCCTGTCCCCTTGCTTTCTGAGGAAGTATGTTTTCAGGTGCTGCATTCTGTAGTCTTCACAAGGAAATGACCCAAATCCTATCCCAAGCCAACATTTACATGCTTTGATTGACAGGTATTTTTCGGAGGCTCACAGTAAGTACCATCAATATGCTGAGAAATGATAAACTGGGAACTAGAACAATTAAGTAAAGAAATATCCTTTACCACAAGAGTTTAAATGCCCAAGGACTGCTGTCATTGTAATCATGAGCGTATAGTCGTCATCTGAAATTTTAGATGCTTTTACCTCATACCAATTTTCAAGGCTGGGGCCGTGTACCATGAAGTGAAGAAAAGCAAGAGTTTGGTAATGCTGCCAGTTTGGAGTTCAGCAGAAGATGTAAAACAAATTTGCTAGGTAAGATATAAATAAAAAGCCAATTTCAAGCTATGTCTAAGAGCAGAAGATTGGCCTGAGTACTTTTTTTTTGGGGGGGTGGGTGGGTGGGTAATAAACTTGAACAAAAGCCCACCAGGATTCATTTTGAGAGTGGAAGGGTCTCTTCAGGGAGATGTTTGTGCTGGAATGACCCACACTAATGCAGAGATGCCATTTCTGTCTGGTCTGAAACTTGTTTTCAGATGTGATGGGCTGTATTTTCTCACATTTCCCTTTTCCCATTTTCCCCTTACTAGCAAATAGCAGAATCTGCTTGTTGTGAGACTGAATGGCTGGGGAAAGATGTAGATTTCATCCTGACCTGCTACGGAGCAACTTCAGCCAACTCCTGCTCTGATTTTTGCCCCAAGCAGATGCTCAATCCACGTGTTAGCGCGGCTGCCATGGGGGAGTGAAGGCTAGTGAGGGGAGAGGGAGGTGAGGGGAAAGAGCCTGATGGGGCTGGGCTATGTCGTGTGCTCCAGAACAATAGATGATCACTCTTAATTATGGCAGCCTGAATAAGCATTACTCTGCCAGTCCCTTTCCTCACATTTGTGATCAATACGGCCTTAATTGCTGAAGAAAGGGAGTATCGTACACAATCACAGCACAATGGTTTAATCACTTGGATGCTTAAAGTTAATTTCAGGCAGTTCATTTTTCATTGACTTTCACTCCACCAGAGATGGCTTGTCTTCTTGCACACACAGGTGCACATGTGTTTGTAGCTAAAGGTGGATTATTAATAGATTTTAGCAAGATTATTTGAGCTAATTGAAAATGCGGGAGATGTTATTATCATGCATAAGCTTAGAGGAGGGTTTTATTTTTTGAAGAGGGTACATTGAAAGAATTTATTGAGTCACTTTTTGAGTGAAGAAATAGAAAATCTTCTCTTCTGGGTCATCTTGTCTACTGCCTTTGTGCTGACCTCTCCAGACACTCTGGGGATCTTTATGGTTATGAGCAGGTGGTGCAGCAGGATTGGAAACTTCGTAATCATTTGGAATGTGAATTCACCTGTACTTTCAGTAGCACTGAATTATCTCCAGCCTTTGAGGCTCTCAGTCTTGTGAGTGGTGGCTCTGCACATCCTTTTTGGCAGAGCATGTCCACTTGAGAAGGCTGATATCGGGATCCAGTGGGATCCTCAACTAAAAATAAGGGCACATCTGGCCCACCATCTGCTGTATTTCTGCTATCTCAGATTTGTAGATTCCACTTGGATCACATTTTATAGATGAGGGTCTGCTGCAACATCTTAATCCCGTTTTGAAAACTATCCAAGAGGTCCAGCTGGAAACCTCAAGGCTGGAGATTTGAAGTGTTGGCCGTAGAAGGGAAACTTAGCTGTGCCTTTCGATCGCACAAAGCTGAGCATCACCAGAGCAGAAATACAAACTTTTCAAAAGCCACTTGTGATGCTGACTACAGTTTCTGAGCACCACTCTGAGACTCCTAGATCAGTGCCTCTCCTTTTCTTCTTTTAACCCTTCCCAGCCAGAGATTGAGGTGCCACAACTGGCTGCTGTTTTTGTAAAGCCTTTGAATGCTACTGATTTGTAGCTACCTGAGAAAACCTAGGTCAAGAAAACTGTGGATAGAAATGAGCCCTTACAGAGAGATACCTGGTCTAGAGGAGAACTCAGCCATCGCTTAGGCTTTTGAGTGAGTGTAGCCATCTTCTATCTTGTTTTATAATGGAACAACACTGTGAGGTGTTGCTACTTGCTCAGTGTCAATACTGTGTTAATGGAAACTCTGAGATTCTAACCTCTACCAAGTTACTGACCAGGGAAACCTGGTCTCATGGGTCCTGGACACTAGGGACCACTGGAGCAAACGTGGTTTCTTATCTTGTATAAAACAGCACGGAAGCAAATGCCGTACAAGTGGAAGCGCTGATGAAAGATGAGCAGACCTTTTCAAAGCTTTAAGACAGTCATCTACTGGACAAGAAAAAATACTCTGTAAAGCATGGTGGTGAGATGGGAAGCAAAGTTGCTTGAAAATTTGTCTCGCAGCCATTTTAGTCACCTCAAACTTTATTCTGTATCAGACCATGAATCACTAGGACAGAGCTTGGAGGCAGACAGAAGTTTCTGCTGACTGTTAGACGGCCAGATAAGGATGAAGTTCACAGGGTACAAGGGCATTTCTTTTCTTCCAGAAAATAATTTCCAGGACAAAAATGGTATCCTGTGTTTGTGTTATTATTTTCTGGCTACTGCCTATCTGAAATGCCATAATACTCAGCTTCAGCTCTCTGCACATCCCGGAGATCATTTTCCATGAAGAATAGCAGGCAATGGTAGAAATTTGATAAGAGTGTCTTTCTCCTTTGATGAGTTCCTGCCCAAAATCTGAGGCAGATGATGAGGAATTCAGCATGAGGGATACGGACCAAGAGAAAGGACCTGACAGAAGCACAGTCACTCCCTTTGTTGCAATGCTTTAGGCTAACCATTATTCACAGCCCTTTCCTCATATTGCATCTTTCATGATTTGCTTAAGCGATTTTAAATTGCTTTTGTGATTTCATTTAGCGGAGACCACAATAAAAGTGACCCTTGAGTCTATGAAATGAAACAGCCTGCACAAAAGGATTGAAGGCCTCAGCAGTGTGTGTGGGGTGACGGGTTTCTGTGCTGCACGCAGCATGTTTGCATGGGACAAAGGAAGGATAAAGGGCTCTCAATAAAATGGTGCAAGCGAGGAACATTGCTACCAGTGGCTGCTCAGAACAAGCTAGTATAAAAGCCATGTTAGCCAACTCTTTCCCTGTGCAAATGAAGGGAAGAGCTTTGCCAGACACCCCATAACACGCTCACCAACCAGATTTTTCTGTTAAAAAGAAGAGTTTGGGTTTTTCTTTTAATGCTTTTCTTGGTGAGGGTTGCAGCAGGCAAATTGTACTGGAGCATTAAATGTGTTTACTGAAAGACTGTTTCAGCAAAGCTTTTAAATAGAAGGCTTGTTTTAGCAAAATACATAAGCTGGTGTGCTTATGATTGGGGGAAAAGCTACATATCCTTTTCCAGATGCTGTCCAAAGCGTAGCTCATAGTGAATCCTGCTCCAAGACAATTTAGAGAGGCAGGGTGCTGGGGGTCAGACAGGCATTTGATATAACATTTAAAGTCAGTAGAAGTCTATGGGAATGAGATCAGGGAAAGAGGTTGTGAGGCTGGAATAAAACTTCCATTTGGTCCCCGCAAAAGCTTTGGACAAAGCGAAATAGTCTTTGGGGCTCATTTTCCCGGCTCTGTCTTATTGGTATCCAATGCTCAGCTACTTGGGAAGAGGGTTACAGCCCCTTTACCCCGATGCCCCACCTGCTTCTCCCTAAACCTGTCAGCCTGCTACTGTTATGACTTTTAATAACACTGGATTTTTACTGTGCAGAACTACAGCTGAGCCCCTCCAGAGCTGAATAAGGCACAAATTAAACAAGCCTCAGCAAAGTTGCATTTTTATGCAGCTGCTTTGCTGGCCTGCTTTCAGCTATGCCAGAGAGCAAATCAGCTCTTGGTAACTCTACGATGGAGGAATCACAACTCTGACCTCTGCTTTCTTCCCAAAGGCTCCAAACCAGACCCCTAAGGACTGGCTTCCACTATCTTAGGCAAAAAGTTGAGCAGAATATACAGAGGAAATTATAAAAATGAGACCTATTTTCATACTGTTTGGCTGCTCTTTACAGCTGATGACAAGTGGTGTGGTGATGCTAGAGAGCTCCCAGGGGGATGAAGGGCAGGATTGGATGCACTTTATTGGTGACACCTCATTTAAGGTATTACTGTTGCTTCTCTCTACTTTGCAGAGAAGCAGTGTCTGGAAAACCCTGGGGAAGAGGCTGCCTGCAGTCCTCCCTGCTTGCCCCCCACAGCAGAAAGCACTATAGCTGAGGGCAGGCAGGTTGGAGTTTATTCCCCTTTGCCTGTGTTTTAGCAGGAGTCAGTGGTTGTGCTGTCACACTGCAGGCTGGTTTGTTTCTGCTCTGAACTTTCCAGGGGGGTTCAGTGTATCTTTACAAAAAGAACAGCCCCTTTTCCTCTCCCAAACCTAAAACAGTAGAAAAAAAACAAGCAACCCCAGAATAATCTTTTATAGAGAAAGAAAGGAGAAGGCAATAGGAAGCTGAGGCATTGGGAGAAATCTGATTTTGAGATTTTTGTCGCTGTGGTGGCACAATTTCCTATGATGCAGCTGTGTAATGAGTTCACATCTGTTAATGCCACATGTTGCTCTGCCTTGCACAGATGCAAAGTCTCAATTTTTCTAATTAGCAACAACATGAAGTATATCTTAATTTTCTGTCCCCCTTCCCTCTAATAAACGTGATATTAACAAGATTACATGCCTGCTTTCACGGGGTTTAATTGAATGAGAAGCGAGATTGGGTTAGATCACACCGTTCTTTTGAGGTGGGGTTTGCCCAGATGCAGAGACATCGATCCATTACATTAAGCAGGAAGCACAGGACAGGAGGTGGGGGCACGCATCCCCCCTTTTGCAGCAGCCATAGCAATCATAACCATCATTATCGGTGTATGTGATTCTTCAACGCTCTATGGACCAAGCAACATGTATGCGTGTTGTACATATATCTTTATATTTTACAGTGTATGCACGCTATAGATAGCATATAGTGTATGCTACCTATAACGCCAGCTCTGACTGGAGATTCAGCTGCATTTCTGGTCTGAGGAGATAGGGGTCACAGCCCAGGTCCATGCAGGCTAGGAGCAAGAGATGCTAGAGACTACCAAAACCACTGGAAGACAATCAGTTGAATCAGGAGAGGACACAAAAGGGACAGCTTCATGCCATGGCTCCTCTATGGCAACTCTATTTGAGAAACTTTACTCTCTTCTGGCTGTGAAAACACCCTGTTGGGGCTACAGGGCAGTCTGTGAGCTGGAGAGCCTTGCCCTGGGATCCTCACCTTAATGATCAAAGGGGGACAGGGACCAGTGCAGGCAGAGCGTGGCACGGTGCTCCCTGCTGCAGGATCCAGCCCTGCCCGGCCAGCCTGCATTCATATTCCACCTGACTCTGCTGGGAGAAATCCATGGGGACCCCAACAGCAATTACTTGTGTGATTTAATTGGCATTATCATTTTACTGGCTTGACAGAGATAAATCGCCCTATTGGGTAAGGCTGCTACTGTGACAGCAAAAGCAGAAGGAAAGACTTTCTCCTTCTCTCTGAAACAGGAGATGACTACCAGTGTATCTTAATAATTAGTGCTGTTATAATTAATTGGACTATTTGAGAGCCAATCTAACAAACAAATGGAGGGCTTGATTGTTCAGTAATTGACAATTTGTTTCCAGTGTGGTATCACTTGCTTCTGCTTTTGCAAAGAAATGAGAAAAAACACAATTGAGATTACTGGAGGATTGGGCCCTGGTCACAGCGAGGACAAGTGACTGTGAGAGAGCAAGGAGGAAAGGAGCATTCCCAGACACGGAATATCCCAGGGACCCATTTGTCTTGAATACATACACACACACACACATGAGTTGTGATTCCTTCTGTTTCCCTTCTTTTCAAACAGTTGCAGCCAGCTGTTGCTGCCTCTGTGGGGAGTTTTACGGAAAAGTAGAATTTTCAGACCTTGGTCTTTCCGTTGTTTGCACCCTGGCTATATTCCTGGATATACTCTCTCAGCGGTGTATTTCTTTCCTGGTCTTGTCTCTCCCTCTCTTTTCTGTCATACTTACCCTCTGCTCTACAGTGCAGCCATCAGGGGCTCTGAATCCAGTGATGTGTTGCTTGTTGATGCTTTGGATGGGAGCAAAACACATGGTCCTGGCAAAGGGTACACGGTTATATGAGTCACCACAGCACTGGGATGCTGCAGACTAGACTGTGAGTGATGCTTTGCATGGGTGCAATATACCTATTTCTGCCTCCAAAGGAAAACACAGCAAAAGCAACTAGAGCGTGGGCAAAATATCCCCCTTTTTAAAAATTTCCATTATTTAAATGAGTGAAGCAAGACAGATATTTTGCTGGTAAAATGTATGTATGGTGCCATCAGGCTTTGAAAGTTAAGAGTCTCTTCTTTGGGAGATTCCCTCTTGCTGTCTGGATGAGAGCTTTTTCTTTCTTTCATATAAAACCAAGTGCCTCCAAGTCCCCAAAACATCAGTGCTTCTATGGCATGTGTTTAACTCCCATGGGCTTCTGAATTCCTGTCAGTGCTGCTCTGGAAGGGGCTTTCTATTACATTAAAACCTCAGTGATAATCATGGCTAAGGTGACCCTGCAGGGAACCCCAAACTGCCACAGTCCTCTAGAATTGGTCTTGACCATCAAATGTGCATGGTGGGAAAAAATAACTCTGGGGCTAGCTTTTGCTCCCAACACAATTCCTCCCTGTTGCAGCAGAATTGCTGCTGTATCCAAAGAGTCTGTTCCTAGCTCTGCCAAGGGGCAATGCTTCTCCCCCTACCCAGTTTAAATGAGATATGAATAATTGATTTGCCTCCTGAATAATTAATTGGATATTCAATAATGAAAGTAATTGTTTGGCTCATTCCCCCATTGATAATCAAGCTAATCTTCTCCTTCAATATGTGGGCCATACGGATATGTAAAGCAGCAAGACAGTTTATAGGCTGATAATACAGCTAATGTGCTCGGTGCGAGGTCACCTTGTCCAAATACCTCAGCAGCTCCCAGGGCCGCTTTCCACTGGGTTATCTACTGCACAGCCAAGCTGTGTGCAGCAAGGGTTTTTTTTTTTTCCCTTCCTCATTTTGATTGCTGAACATCTCCCACCAGGGACGAGTCTTCTTTTACAGTTTAAACAAAAATCGTCAGATGCCACTTACTCCAATTAAGGCTTGCAAGGGAGGTTTGTTCTTCTTCTAGTCAATAGTATGCAGATCAAAGAAAGCAAGCAGTGCTCTGAATTCACAAGGCTGCTCTCTTCTAGAGGCGTTAGAGCTCAACTCCAGAGAGAGGCTCCAGAGCTAGAGCTTTCCTTTGCCACTAGCCCTTTAGAAATCAAAATCAAGCCTAAACATGTAAATGCTGGTTTTGCAGCTGCTGCATTTGTTTTTGTTTTTGTTTTTGTTTTTTTTCTTTTGAGCTTCTAATGTTGCAGGTCTTGTGGGAGACTGAGCTGACATCTTTGTGGCACAAAGTAGACATGCCCTCTGGAGAGAAGCTTGGCGTCGGCAGTGGAGTTTGAGGGGATGACACAGTTCCAGGTTATCTCAGAGGCACTTTTCCAGCTGTCCATCTGAGGTCTCCCCATGCGGAAGGTTTACCAGTGTGGGCAGCGTTATGGTACCAGATCTGCTGAGGAGGTCTGGAATCGAACCACAGCATAACACCACAAAATCTAGCAACGTGAACAGAGATCCACATTGATACGGCCTGAGCCAGATGCTGGAGGGTTTTAATATTTGCACTTACGAGCTGCAACACCAGATAACCTTGTCTGCATTTCCCGCACCCCACTGAGCCTGTGATTCCTCACCCTACCTAGTGAGTCTAGACAGGGCTTAAGTTACCAACAAACAATGCAAGCCACAATATGTGAAAGGCATTTCCAGGTGATGCATGGCCTGTCTCAGAGATGCTGGTGTGATGGGTTAATCCTCTGTTCCTATCAAAGGAGGTTGCCTGGCAGAAAGGGCATTCAGGAAACTGCTTTGAGCTAGATGGGTTTCATCTTGGTCTTGATTATAATGAAATTAAGGGCTGAGAGAAGCCTGTTCTCACTGTATTGTGTGTTTAAAGAGGGGTCATGCTAATGACAGAGTTTATTAATGTCGCTGCAGGCAGATAAGCAGAAAAAGCAGCTAGGTGAAGGCTGGGATGGTCTGGAGTGAGAAGGAGAGGCAGTTGTGCTGTTCTTACTCCTGAGATACCTCCTGAGTGACCAGCCTCCACCTTCCTTGGGCTCTCCTGACTGGTCCATGCCCTGGAGATATATGGCTCTCAAATGTTCTAAAACTCTGTTTTGAGTTTCTGCTGGGTCTCTCTGTAGATGGTGTGAATGGAAGTTTCCTATGAGAGGCATTTGAAGTAGCTTTACTGGGTTAGTTTTTGAAGATGGTTAGGAGCCCTCAAGCATCTCTTATTCAGTCCTGAGTCCATGCTCTGAAAGCAGAGTTCAGCTGAGGTGAGCACTTCCAGCAAGGACTCTTTCATCCTGGAGCACAAGATACGTTATCCATTGTACAAAACCACTCTTTCTGGGTGTGCATTCAGCAAGGCAGTTCCTGAAGTGTCTGCTTGGAGGACAGGAGATGCGGATGCAGTTTGGGAAGATGAAAGCAGCAAGCTCCAGCATTTATATTTTGCTATTAGCCTCTAACCTCCAAGGAGGTGAGTAGCCCTTGAGTCAGAGAGCGCTACATCCTGAGACTTTGAGGATTCAGGTTCCTGGTCCCCCCTTTTCCTGGCAGCAACAGTGAGTGAAAACAGTCATCTGGAGATTGATGGACTACTGTAAATGTATATGCGGGAACCATTCAAAACAAAAAAATAAAGCAGCACAGTGTTCCTGAAGAAGGATCTGTTTGAGATGATGGTGCAATCTGGGAAACTCTCCACTGAAAAAGCTACTTGAATTTAGGTGTCTTTTGTTTTAACCAGTTTAATTTCTTTATGAGGGTTTTCATTTGAAAAAGTGGCAGCACCGACAGGACTCGGAAAGATTTGTCTTCAGCTAATTTACTCTGCAACATATTTATCATTTCATCAGTAATTTAAGGAGAGACACTTGATCATGCATTCATTTATATTACTCAGAGCTGCTTGGATGTGTGTTTCTTGTGGAAAGGTTGAGGACAGATCACTGGGGAAGGGGCAATGCTAGGAGTTTTCCTAAGAAACCACCTCAAAGAAGAATTTGTCCACGGAGAAGGCAAAATTCCAGGAGCCCATCAGCTGGGTAAAGACAATAAAACTAAACTTCATTTAAAGCTTTTTTTCCCACCACTGGCTAATTTGGTGAAGATAGCAGCATCACCCTCCTTTCCCTTCTCCAGGCTGTGAAGGGGTTTCTGACATGTTTCCAAGATCAAAGCTCCTCTGGTGATTTAATTGATGCGCAGCTAAGAGTGGAGGGAGGCAGCGGCTGCGAGGAGGGAAGGGGAGCCTGGGCAGATACACCGTAGCTCTGTAGGAAGAAATACTGCAAAAAGCCACCTGCCTCTGCCAGGCGATCGTGCTGTTATTTATGCACACACATAAATGGTTTCATGCATCCCACTGAAATCTCTGTTATTTGTCAATGAGATCCCCCCTTCCCACTCTGCCTTAGCTAACATTTACAGTAAATCTGTTACACTGACCATTAAATCTGAAGCTGCCCTGAGCGATAGTTTCAATGGGTGTGTTGACAGCCCGAGTGTTAATAATGATGCAAACACTAACCTGTTTATTGATTTGCTTTTTGTACCCTTCATCCTAGCTCACTCCTTCTCACTCTCAGAGGAGAAATCCTAGAATTAGTAATCAGGTGACAGCTCAGAGCCCCCGTCTGTTCCCAGCAGTGTCATCCAACCCAAACTCCCGGAGATAAATTACAGGTGCCGTATTCTGCCTCTGCCAGCCATTCAATATACTGTTACTCAACGCAAGATGTAGTATTTGTCACTGGTGCCAGCAGACAGGAGGAAAAAAAAAGAAACATTAACACAGACATGAAAAGCTTTTAACTTTGACAAGAAAAGCATAGGAAAGTTTTAAATGTAGACCCTCCACTGAAGGCCACTGCCTATCCATTAAAGCAGCTTGTCAGGCGGCGGGTGGGGTGGAACAGAACTGGGACTGGGATGCTTAGAAGAAAACTGATGGGGTCACAGTGCTTCCTTCTCCTGCCAGGTGGATACTTGCCTACAACAATGCAAAGGAACACAAAATTGGTGAAGGGCTTCTTGGTTTTGTGTGAACAAATTAGCCTATTCATGCACCCAGATTCCCTGAAGCTTAGATGGGGATCCGTGGAGGGGATGTAAACCAGCAGTTTTGATTCACATCATTGGGTGGTAGAAGTCAGTCCAGGCAGTGGGGGGCATGAGGCAAAAAGAAACACAGCCCCAAGTGCTGGTCCTACTTGTCCCTTGCTGAGAAGAAACTCAACAGACTTATGCGCTTCTGAAACATTGATCCCAAAGCAGTCCTGTCTGAGCTAACGGGCAGGTTTCCCTGGACTGCAAAGTGCAAAGAAAGATGCAAACAGAGCCAGAAGCTAACTTCTCTAGGGGATCAGTCCTACCTCAATTCAGGAGCTGCAGATACTTTCCCTGCCATGAATTCTGTGTGACATTCAGTGCTTTATACTGCAGTTTTACTGATATGCTGCACAGGCTTGTGTAAGAAGTTGGAGTTAAATGAGGGCCAGGCATGGTGTTCCCCATACAACAATCCTTTTTGACTTATGTTTTTTACGGTCGGGAGAGAAACCTGCCAGTAAATAATCAGAATTTATAAACCCTGCAAAGGCTCTGATATACTCCCCAGGAGCCTGAGCCCCAAAGGTTTTCAGTGGCATTTATAAGCTTCACTCAGCGGTCAGACTGCTTAGTTCCTTTTATTTCTGCTAAGTTTATAAGCTCTGAAAAAGCAGTCTGCAGCGTTTATTAACTGCACTGCAAACCTGAAGTACAGCAGCTGATCCAAAAGAAACACAATTCTACCTGTACCACTTAAACATGGTTCAAATTGAAGCCCCAAGTTATGTTTATTTTACCCTGTCTTCCAATATGCACACATCACCAGACAGACAGACATTTGTTATTTTAGAAAATAGAATTACACCCACGTTAAAAATCCTTGTAGATGCCTTAGTTCGTGAAGATGAAACTGAACTAAACATTCAACAAACCACTAGAAGTGGGAGTTTGTCAAGTCCTAAGTATTAGTATCTATGAGAACATGTCATTGGGTCCATAAAGAGAAAATAAAATCCAATAATCAGTGAAAATACAGTATGTTTTTAGAAATTATATCATGCGTGTTTCAATGCAACTGCTAGCTTTTAAATACGGTCCTTCAGCTCTGTGAAACACAAAGTATTGGGTCCTAGGGAATTAGCTTTGGCAGCCAACATTTTGGTAAAAAGTTGTATAGTTGTCACTTGGAAGTTGCCTCAGGACAGAAAGAGCAGCCACCAGTTTTAACATATATAAAATAACTGTCTTCAAATTATAAATCCCAGGGTATTTTATACTACCTGGTATGTCTGCAATGATGCTGATGAAAACAGAGCTGTGTCCACAACAGAATGGACCACAAAGTAGTAACAGATTAGTTGCCCTCTCCCCCATTTCAATAAATATAAGGAGTGAAATTCTGTCTACAAGATTATGCAACATTTTAGCATTAAGGATTATCTATACCATCCAAGATTTCAGAATTATTTATTTTTTAAAAGAATTAAATATATTTTTTATCCTTTCCTATTTACTTTTCCTGAGAGCAATATCTGTTGTCCTTTATCACACATAGAGCTGATCATATTAGTGAGGGCCAGGCAGTTGTGAATGATGGTTTAAAATTTCAAGTTTAAATAAACCTGCCAACATGCTTGGACCCCAGCTTTTGAACGTGGATGAGAGCTAAAGCCCATGGCTTGACTGACTTATGTTTTTCTCGGTAGGAGCTCTTTAGAGTTTGGTGCTGAGAAGTATGTGAATTTAGCAGAAGGAAAGCAAAGGAAGAAGAAACCAAGAGCTGAGCTTTCTGTGTGCTGGGATGCATGATGAAATAACAAAAGTACTTGTAGGCAGGATTGCTTGAAGTGGGAAAAGCACAGAAATAAATGTAAAGCCCAAGAGGAACAGAAAGCACATGAAATTAGCAGAAAGGAGAACAAAGCCTCATCCTGTGAGATGCAGGAGAAGGTCAATCTTAAATAATTATAGTAACAGTTTAACTTTAAAATCAGGATGTATATTTGCTGTGGTTCCTCAGACAGTGCAAGTCTCTCCTCCTCCTTTTCTTTGCACAGATTTCCCCAGACAATTCGCAATCCTTCCCTTCCTTTCTTTTTGTGGGTTCATATTTCATGGGTTTCCTTTACAGTGTTCCCATTGTGATTTATGACCAAAAGAAACATTGCATCCAGGTGATGATCCGGTCAATTATCTCTATGAAGGTACTGACCACCGTAGGGAAGTGCAGTGACCTGTTGTACTGCATGATGGAGAACAAACAGAAAAATAGGCCTTCTGGATTACAAGAAAAAAGCACAATTCTTGTAATTTGGACAGTAAGATGCAAAGAAAAAAAGAATCCTTTCTCATCTTATTGTTGATCTCCCTGAATGTTCTTTGATGGTGAAAAAAATAGACTCAGGAGACCAAATATATTCAATCTGCTAACATACAGCTGCCTTTGCTGAAATGACCAATTTTTAAATGCATGCTACAACAGCGCAGATCTCGATACCATCCTTGGCTGGTCTGGAACACTCCACTTTTCCTTCCAATTTTCTGCTTTGCTATTAATAAATCAAGATTGCTTTGCCCTGCTCTGCACCTTGGCAGCTTTCGAAGATCGTTAATACCAAGACGGGGCTGTTAATCTCTTGGTCTCAGGGCGCGTAGCCCCACTTGCAGATGGGGAGGCTGGGACGCAGGTGGGACCATGCCTGTGGTCACTAATCAGTGGGATGCACCCCAGGGCCGAGCCAACTCCCACGTGTCCCCACAGGACCTGGCTCGGCCATCCTGCACTGACACCAGCTGTTGTATTTGGGGTGGACCTTGGGACTAATCTCGATGCGAGGTGTCTCGCTGCTGTGAGCCCCCTGCTCAAGCCCATAGCAGTTCTGCTCCCTCTGCCCTACTTTAGCAGTGGGTTTGCAAATGAGTATCTCCCTCTCTGATTTTATTAAAGTCTTATTCCCACTTCTTGGATTTCTTATTTGTTTCAGCCCTTCCATCCCTATCAGCGTGTAGAATGGGCTAACACCCTTGCTTTATTTTTTTCGGGTCTGTTCCCATCAGAAAAGGCCAGGAACAAAGCTTGGCAATGAAAGGTATTTTCTTCTAACCTGGTGGGCGGGTGCAGCATGGTAGGAGTGCTTTTAAACAAAAAGAATTCAATAACTTCCATATAAATTGTCCAGGAGAGAAAACTTTGTGTTTTTGACATTTGTAGCTGTTTCAGCATTTTTCTGTGGAAGATGAAAAACTTTTGCATTGAGCAAAACACAGATTTATGATCAATAAAGTGAAGTTTAACAGTTTATAGGGGCCATACATTCTTTTTTTTAAAATCTGATATTAAAAACTATTTTTCCCTCCTAACCATGTGAGGAGGCCTCTTCAGTGTCAGTTAGAGTTTCAGCATAGTAAAGCAGCTAGCAGAGCATTGTGGCTAATCTTGCAGGATGAGTTGCCACCTAAGCCATTCTTCTCTTACTTTCATGCACTCCTGCAGAGAGCTCGGGAGCAAAAGGCTGCTGCAGGTCCCTTTCTGGACCATAAAATAAAGCCATTTCCAATAATCTCCAACAAGGCCCTGCAAGTCTTACTGCATCGCAGGATGCAGGCAGAGAGCAGGCAGCTGCCAGACCAATAACTGATTTGCGCAAGGGGTTTGGGAACCACTGATCAGTATCAAGTATGTGTGACATTTTATTGGTGCTGCTTTATGTTGGGCTGCGAGTGGTCAGGGAGTGCTGGGGATGAATTTTCATCTCAGCTCTGATCTGCAGGAGCATTGAGAAGTCAAATCTTGTCCTTCTGTTATTTCCCCCTGACCTTTACCTCTCACTTGAGGATGCTCATCTCCGAAAACATTGTTTTCCACACTGAAAGGCATGCCAGGAGCTGTTGCAGGGATACTTAACGCACTAGAAACAGAAGAGGCTCTCGTTCTCCAAAGAACAGACCACTGCAATTGATTCTTTCCATCTCCTTCCAGAAAATCATGTCTACTGACTGTCTGATAAAAGTTATTTGAACTTAGTTGTTACATTAGACATGAGATGCAATTTCAAGCATAAAATTATTGAGTATAGGGCTAATTCTGCTGCCATTAAAACCAATAAGAAATCTCCCTTGATTAGATTTATTGTAGAGCCAGAGAGGTGAGATAGCTCTTGCTTTTTGCTCCCATTTCCCTGATTACGCAGTCTCTGGGCTTCCTCCACATGATGACACGTGGAAGTGCTAGAATTGCTGTTATCTCTTCAACGTGTTCCTGTTTGTTAAGAACTGTCTCAACACAAGACCTACAGCAAAAATCAGGAAAGTATCCATTACCTGAACAAGGCAGAGATTTGGCCTTCCTTTTCCTTTTTCCACCGAGTATTTCATGAAGCCAGTAAATTTGTCAAGGAGATAAGTTGGACTAAATAATCCCTGAGGTCTGCACAAAGGAGAGTGTCACAGTGTATTCGCACCAGTCGGGTCCCCTTCTTCCCATGATGTGCCTTGAAATTTATCACCTGTTTGTGAGCTTTTACTGCACAAATCCCCAGAGAACTGATGGGAGAAGAGAATCTTGCTGAGGTTTATACTGTGGGTCTTAAACCCTGTAAAGCCACGTTTCCTCTGTGAAAAATGGGATTGAAGTAAGTGGGAACTCAGAGCTGAGCAGTAGCTCTTGGGAAGGCCAACAGTGTGCCGTGGTTTCTGTGGAGTATACAGCTATTTTCCCTTGATTAAATAAAGTTGATATTTTCACTTTCAGAAGATCTGAGAAGTGGCTTTTAGAGAGTTCTGTCTAAAAGCTTGCAAGTTTTCCCATTTCTTCTGAAGAGAAATTCACACTCAGAAAATTAAAGCATCTACAGAGTGATGTTTTCTGAAGCAAATATGGACATTATGAACATCTTAAGCACTTGCACTGCATATCTGTGCTGAACTGCCTCTCCTGACTGACAAAGCCGTCTCCTGCTAAAAGCAACTGTTATAAAATTATGACTGGCGCATATATAATGTTTGTGTTTAACAAGACGACAGAAATGCCACCTTAGTAAAAACTGATTATGGTTACAGCTGAACAATTCACATCATGCAAGATTTATAATATTAAGGTTATGCAATCATCTAATCGGAGAGACAAGCCTTGAGTAATAATATGAAATGCATGTACTTCAATCTGCAACAGTAGATTCATTGCTGTTTTCTTATTAGCTCATGCTAGCATTAGGGCTGCATTATCCATTTTGCCATAGTCTAATTCAGCATTTCCATCTGAAAACATATGCACAATAAGTGATCTATGCCAAACAATGAAATGGAGACAAAGCTGTTTGAGTGACTTCATGGCTATAAAAAGACACATAATCTGTATGTCTTTCAGCAATTCTGAATACTTTATACTCATTTCTTTGCATGAAAAGTTTTCCCAAAATAAGGAAAAAGATAGAAATTGCCCCTTTTCTTCCCTGGAGAACAATACTTTGGGTGCTTAACCAGAGCAGGAATCCAGCCCGTGAATTTCCCATCCTGCAGGCGAAACATCAGATCATCCTATCAGTGCTGTGCCAGCTCTCTGGGCAGTAATAGATATAACTTAGGACAGTAGAGAATACTTGAAATTTGCATTTTCCAGTCTAGGTAAGATTGCTAATATTTAAATTGAAAGGGAATCTCTGTTGTTTCTGGAAAGTGAAACATTTCAGATATGTTAAAAACATCTGATATTTTAATTCAACAAATAGCATCACATACATGTATAGCAATATATGTAGAAACTCCAATTGGTTAATTATTGTAGAGAGAAGTCATAATGTACTTCAGGTTAAAAATATGATATTTTGGGGGCTGACAAGTTCAAGTGTTGTATTTCAAAAGCACACATTCAAAAGTGTTTATAATGCAATAATTAAACTAATTGACTGAGATCTCTGATTAAAATGAGAATTTTCATGCAAAGCTCAGGCTGAGCTTCCGTCTTAACTACATGCAGTGGGCTGAGTTCATTTTCTGTGCCCTGAGAGTCACTGGGGTCTTGGGGTATCAGACAGTTCTGCAAGGACTGGGGACCTTACTGGACCTAACCTTTCACGTAATTAGTTGTTTGGATCCCTGTATGTGTAGGTGGATACGTCAGACTTTTGCAACAATCACAATTCTCAGAAAAAAAAAGTATTTCACAGGTAAACAGAAGGCATTTGTGTGCTGGAGTCTGATTTATTATATGCACTATGTATAGCTGTCATTAAATGAACAGGCTAACATGCAACTATTCATCACTGGGTGGCGGATTGAACAGGCTATTCTCTGCTTCCCTGGAATTGTTCATATTTCTGAAAACTAAAAGCAGTGTCTAGAAAAGGAAAGAATGCCTGAAATGCCATAAGATATTTGATTTATTCCTTTCACGCAATACCTCTCTATGTTCTCTGTGCCCAAGAGTATTATTCAAGTCAATCGATCTTAGCAACTGTTTGTAGCAATCCTCATTTTCCCCAAAACTCCTCGCTAAAGACCCTAATCTGCCTCTTTTTGATGTTATTGTCAGTAAAACAGACACAAATTGGTTCGTGATTTTTGTTTTACTTTGAAGGTGCATTTTGATCCAAAGGAAGCTATTCATCTTATCATTTGTATTACCAGCATTTCAGCTACGAGTCTGTATGTGGTAAACTGCAATATCCTTTTGAATTCCAACTAAAGCAATTCACAACTTGGTGTTTAGTTACACGGAAACAGAAAATAAGTGATACTACCTGACAGAAACAGCTCTCTGAGTGCTGATTCAGTGTGATGACTAGAAATACTTGGATTTTTCTCAGCAACAATTAATTGCTGAAGAAAAGATGGGGATAATTTCAATTAATGAATAAATAGGATTATGAATTATTTGTGAATAAAAAGAGACACATGATGTAATGAACTAGAAGAAATGATTACTACAACCTCAAAATTGCAATCAAAATTGTTGTTTCAACAGAAAACTGGATGTTAGTTAAACTATACCTTTAATGACAAGGCTGCCTTGCTGTAGGTATGCGGTTTTCCTCACCAAAATATGGACTGCTTTTGGCTGAAATTAAAATATTTTATTTTTCAGGAGTAAAAAATGTTCGCTACTTTAGGATGTGATCTTTTTGTGAAGATTCAACATTCTCCAGGGTTCTTTCTATGTCGTAGTTCCCAGCCCTAGCTATGTAATTTAAAAAAACAGCCTCTCCTAAATGGGAATAGGACCCATGCATCATCTTTGCAGGTAAAACATTGTTAGCAGTGTTTGCGCAGCTGGGGGGCAGGAGTAACCCCCACCCCAGAGCAATAGGGCCATGTGCTATTGGGTCCCTCCATGGACCTCACTCCATTCCAGCATCTCCAGCAGATCCCTGGAACAGCACAGCCCAGCTCAGTGCAAGGAGCCACTGTGATGGGGAAACCTGTACTTTCTAGGCTGATTTCTCCGGAAAAAGGAGAGTTTTCTCTGTGCTGACAGCCAGGAGATGGGGTGCATTTGGCTCCAAGCACTATTCAGCCCCACTAATGATAAACTCTGATGTTTCCTGCCAGCTCTTTTCTACACCCACCCTCAGCTCTTAAGACTCTGGGTTTTTTTTTTTTGTCTTTTCCAGCTTGAGGAAGCCAAGGGGAAGGAAAGAGGAACAAGGAAACCGTCTGCTAAAAGGCAAATTGGACAGGGGGAACACCATCCCTCTGCAGAGGAGATGAAAGGGCTCTGTTATTTGACAATGAGGGTGTGTGGGTGTCTCTCATCAAACCCGCTGACACCCAGTGCTGAGCAGCACAAAATACCAGGGTTGGGGGACCGGTAAAGGGTAAAGATAAAAGCAGCTGTGCCCTGAGGGCCCCACTTTCTGCTCTGCTGCCATGTCCAATGAATTAAGGGTAGGTGAGACACAGGCAGAAATACCTTTCCTCACTGCTGTGTTGAGTTTTTGCTTCTCTTTTCTCCTTCCCCCTATAATCGTCAGGGGAAGAAAACAGAGTCTCAGGCATTGGTGCCACTGCACCCAAACGTCTCCAACCTCCCCAGAGGTGTCCTTCAAAGAGAAATGTCTGCTCTGTCTTCTTGCAAATAGAGAAATTTTTAAATTGCTGTTCTTGGCAGTCCTTCATTTCACCGTGGTTTCACTCGATGACTTAAAACATAGACCTGAACAATTTAGCGTATGTGGATAACAATACACGTATGTGGAAGAAGATGAGGCATCTGCATTTAGTTGCAATTGGGGCCTTTCCTGCAGCTTGCAGACTTTTCCTGGCTGTACATGCACACACACACACACACACAGAGGCAAACATACCAGAAACAGCACCAGGGGATGAGACCACACTGGAATTGCTTATGTGCAACAAAAATCTGAACAAAAAAATCAAGGTATTTTGTTCTGGTTTTGTGTGGGGAAGAAAAGGTCGGGATGCTGACTAACAGACTGTTTTAGGACAAAACTGATGCCATTATGAGTGGATTTCACCCGCCTCTATTCTGTTCCCTCCTTTCACCCACCCCCCACCTAATAACCTGCAATCCAATTAGTGCTGAGTGTGTATGAAGCAATCACATTTAATAAACAGAGCTGGTAGGTTTTAAAAAATAAAGTCTTCTCTATGACCTTTTCTTAATTTTGTTGGACGTAATCTGAAATTCCCGTCCTTATATTTACACTTGCAGTTTAATTAGCATCAGTCATTTCACCATAGCCTACCTGCTTGTGGACATGTAGGGGAATGCACACACACGCAGGGCTTTTGCACATTTTCTCTGTTATCTCCAGGAGCTGCTGTACTGAACTTCTTCTGCATGTGCCCTCAGCAGATTAATGATGACAGAGGCAGCGTGTGAGTGCGTGAATGACACACCCTGGCAACAAATCAGGAACACAGAGAGGAATTTGTGTGTTTTAAGTGGGTTTGGGACAGTAACATATAGCTTTTTTTTCTTTCAATTTAAATTTTTATTTGCTCTTCTTCATTTAATCCATTTAATTAATTTCATTCCATGGGAGGAGGTGCCTTAGAAAGCTCTTAAGTCACTGTTACAAAGAAAAGTGATCCCCTCTGAGCCCTCTTTTTAATTCTCTGAGAGCAGACAAAGCAGAAAAGCTGATAGAAGCAGCATGAACAATAAGCTGCATTTTACAAAGCTGATAATGAAAACCAGGAAGATTTCAGCTGGGACAAGAGGTAGAGGAAGAGGTAAAGGGCCTTTGGAGAGGTGTGAGAGAGATAGTTTTATCTGTAGTCTTTAAGAGGTGGAAAACAGAATTGGATATCAGCTCCTGACACACTGGGTCCAGTGGTTAAATCCATCATGTCTGTGGAATCTTTATTCTGCCATTTCTGTGAAGCACAAACGTGTAGCAAGTGCTAGACAGGGCAGGCAGATCATGAAGAGCCCCAGTGAGTGCCCAAGTACTTTGGTTGCTCCATACCCTCATCACACCAGTACTGCGTGAGACTCATAACGTCCCCTGAGCACACCTGACAGATCAGAAAAGTAGAGGGAGGAAGGGCCGTGACACTGAGAAACACAGTGGTGGCCTACTAGACTGGGAGATGTTTTCCACATTTTGGGGAAAACCCTTGCCACTGAGGGAAGTGCTGGGTGAACATTTAGAAAATCTCTTAGTGAACAGTTCAACGAATACTTTGCGAAGCACCATGTAAGACTGATGCCTTAAATGTCCTGCTTCTTTCCCACCTTGTGGAATAACAGTGTCGTTCCAGTATGCTGCTTTCAGTGGCAAAAGTAGCATAAGGAATTCTCACTTCCTGCTCATTTTCCCTCTTTTCTTAGATTGCCTTTCCTTTCATCTGTCCAGATTAAAAAAAAAACCCTCCCTCTCACTCACAAAAGAAACACCAGGCTTGCTGAAACTGGCTCCCCTACCAGAGACTGCAGGCTCCTCACGCCACCCTAGTGCCAGACTTCCCATATCACCCAAAATGGACTTGAGGTGGTTTTGAAGTTTGGCCGCCGCCGACTGCCTTCAGCACTGCCCTCATGTTGGATTTATGAGCGAGAGGATCATGTGGAACCAAGTTCAAGAGTTGGCAGTTTCATTTGCATATCAGAGGCCAAAATAAGCAAATAAAAACTGCCACACAAAATGAACCAGAATTGGAATTGGCTAAACACTTTCCTGTGAAATGGATTTTTAGAAGTGACTTTTGAACTCTTCAGTGGAAAGACAGATTCATTTTCAATGGAGTTTGATCTTGCTCTTCAGCTTCATTTGTAAGACCAATTACGGAGCATTTTATACAACAATTACGGGCATTAAAACCACTCTGTTCCATTTGATGAATTTTAATAGTAATTGAACAGAAGAACCCATCAACTGAAAGATTGTCCAATCAAGTATGCCCACACACTGAACTGTAATTTCCACTCCACAAATGTGTAACGCCATTTGAAACTACCAAAATGTCCTCTCCCCACCAACACCCAGGCAGATTCTTGAGGATTTGTTCCAAAACAACTGTATTCCTTGAGGCCTTAAGTACACAGAAAACACAGTGACCATGCTCCTGTGTATAACTTCGCTTTGCAGAGCTCCCTGGAGCTCATTCTTGGATGGGGCATTTGCAGAATCCTGGTGACCGCAAGTGTTTGCTGGGAAACACCCTATAAATCACCCTATAAATGCCCCTTTATGTGAAGAAAGGTGTCTTTTTTTATGCTTTTGAGCTGGACGGCTGCTTTGTGTCATTGTAGGAAGTGGAGTCCATCACCAGGACTCTGGATCTGGCATTTACTTTTGGGTTTGGTTCAGCTTCTTTCCTTGCAAAGAAAGAAATGTGCACAATGGTGGCTTGAAGAAATGTAGGCCTGAAACACTTCGCTTTGTCATGAGGACAGGCCCCTTATAGCCACTGAAGACGAAACATTTGGGCTAGAAGAGTCCAGATACATTCATATGTTCTCCACAGGCCACCAGCCCTAAAGAGCATGTAAATTATGAGTCCAAAAGCCACAAAAACAACGCAGTACATCAGAGCAAAGAAGAGATCAAAGGTGTCACCAGTATCCCGGGTCTCTGAAGAATGCTAATGCGTTTCTTAATCTCTGTTGTGAATGTTTTGTTGTTATTTTGTTCCTACTAAACTCGCTCTTTCTGTCTCGGGTTGGCCTGTGCCACGCTGAAAATTCCTCGAGGGAAGTTATGTTCTTCATTGGATTTGCTGGAAATTAGAAGAACAAAAGCTCTGTTTTGATGAACTTGCTCTCAATGGGATTTCCAAGTTAGCTTGGGAAACAAATAGAGATTGCTGTAGTTTAGATCAGTGGGAGATAAGTGTCCGACTGTCAGAGCTTTCCTTTGATGTGCGTTCCCCCTTGCCAGTGGTTGCTATATACAAATTTAATTTCAATTTAAAGACAAAAGATGAAGTCTTGGCCTTACTGAAGTCAGTAAGAGTTTTATCGCTGACAAGTCAGAGGCCAGGATTTCACCCAAGATGTTTATACAGGCACTACCTTTAGCATCTGTTGAGAGCCCCATGAAATATTTATGCTGAGGAGTCAAACTGTAGTGTTTTCTTGCATCTCATTCTGAACACAAATCCCACCCCCTCTCACTGGAAAATCACCACTATTCTCTGAAGAGTATAGTTTCAGTTGAGCGATATCTTATACCAGCTTGATCAAAATAAGAGTTACAATAAACAATTTAAAAATAATTGCTATACAATTTCTTCCTGGGATATATTTATTTTTTTTCCTGTTAGTTAGGGGAAAAAGTGAACATTGGAAGTTTTCCTATAAATGGGAAGATTTATTTCCTCCCCAGCTAAAATTTCAGTCCATGATTCCTTATATATTTGAAAAATCCTGCTTTTGAAAGCCCAGGAATGCCGTTTTTGCTGAAGGTACTGAATTCTGCATATTTACATACATTGTGCAAGTCACCTCGTTAATGGGCCCAAAGTCGTACATAAAAAGCAAAGTGTTTCTCAAAGATCTGCACAGGACCTCAGCCTAGTAGCAAACCTTCTGAAATGTGGGCAAACATAAATCTGGCATAAATCAAGTTTTTCCAAGGCTTCTTCGCTTCTTCTCCTGTTTCCTCTCACACGGAGACAAGATCCAAACAAGTGAGACCCGGGGAGATGGCAGGGACTAGGGGCAGATAATTTGAGACGTACAGGAATTTCTTTGGAAAAAAGCATGCAAATAAAAGCCTAGAGAAATATCTTCCCTCTCCTTTCTTGTTCCCCTTTCCCTTTCAAGTATTGTCTCTTATTTTTTTCATTTTATGCATTTTAGCATTTCAGTCATCGGCTGCTATGTTGGTTTTTTTCACCCTTCACACACCATCACATACTGCCTGCCTTTTTTTGACCACACTCTGTGTTGTAATAATAATAATAAAATACTGGGCCTGATTTTAATCTGTGTAATGTTTTTGTTAAAAAAAATAAAACCTCTACAGCCTAATTAGGAAACCCGTTAAATGGCTGCAATTCAAATATAATTCTATTAAATTCTCCCTGTAAAGTTAATGTTACAGACTTTTTAACAGATGTTTTAATTAGACATTGTTATTAAAGGGAATACTGTAGAAATTAAAAGCGGGCCCTAAATGTGTTAACAAAGACACTTTTCTTGCATGGCATCGATGGTGGCAGAAACATTAGCAAAGAGATTTTGGCAGCAGGTCATGAAAAAAAAGAAAGAAATGCATTTAAGGAAACAAAATGCAGTAAGAGATATGCATTGCTCAGCTACTATGTGATAGGGGTTCATTTCACATCCAGTACCACCTCGGGCCATTGCCTGAGCTGGAAAGGAGGCGGGGAAGATGCTTCAGCACAGTGTTAATGGTACCATGTGAGGAGCAACATTACCAGCACAGGCACTAATCAAAAAGAGGGATTTGGTTGTGAGATACTTGCAGCTTCCAGGATTTCCAAGAAAGCATCAGTGTTGCTGGTTTTTGAGGTTTCATATGCTGCCTCTGTGTTTTGGGTTGTTTTCTAACTATGACTCTAGGAATCAAGCAACAACATAGGGAGCACGTTTTTTGCAAGATGGGTTTGCTTTGAGCCCTTCCAGCTGTGGAGGCTGGGCGGGAAATGCATGTGCTGTAGGCTTGGAAATGAGAGAATAAAAAACCACACAAAATTGTATTTTTGGGGAAGAAGATATAAGCAAACTGCATGATATTTTGGGACCTGAAGAGATGTTTTCTGAGGTTTATAATACTAGGACCAAATTGCAGGTGAAAAAGGTGACAGACTGGGCAGGCTTCAAAATGAGTCGTTTTCTACTGGGGATTATGAGGTGTGCAGGTCTCCACTTGTACTGTGCCAGGCCACCTGCCCAAACCCAACTAGAGTCTGTTACTTCATCTAATACTACTGGCTGCTGCAAGCCGATGTCATTTCATGGGATTGCTGACTTAACGTGGTCATCAGCTCTACCTGGGGGCCATTGTCTACTGATCAGAGCCCTTCCAGAAAGTGGAAGTAGAAATCAGTAGGCTTGATCAGCAAGGGAGCATAGACAACTTGTACACAGTTGCATGCCTTGTGTGGGATGCTGTGAATACTTATTAGCCTAGAGATAATCAGTTTGGACCCCAGGAAAAAGGGAGGAAATATCAGGAGACTGCCTGAGTGGATGTCTCTGTTCCAAAGCAGCAGCATCTCTAATCCTAATAAACATGCATCAACCCAGCTCTGTTATATCACTTTACCGATGGGTTATTTCTGATGTATATATGTAGTTAATGGTAGACCTTAGCTCCTATTCCTGTAATTACCTCCTCCTCTTCATAGCTCTTGAAAGAGTCAAAGAGAGCAGTTGACACTGGAGGAGGTACCATTTTTGCAGTTTTTTGCAGTGACTTTTCTTTTGTTCTTTCTTATTTATTCACACAGGAATATGAACCGATATTCTGTTTAAGGATCCATTTTATCTCAATAGAGTGGAAAATTATGCACCCCAGGGTTCAATTTCTTGCAAAAGGTCGGCTTTGTGGTGCCTAGCACCTGTGAAATGGGAAAAGGGTTAAAGCTGGCCTCTTCTGAGCAGTTTGAAGAATAATACAAGTGCAAGTGGTGGGCAATACTGACATATAAGTTCACAACGCCATCAAGGGCTTTAAGGCATAGTAGCCCTAAAAACAGAGCTTGGCTATGATGTCGCAAGGTGGCTCTTTACAGATTTTAGAAGAAATTTCTTGCTAGTTGAATAGACAGATCTGACATTTTAAGGTCTTTACACCCCTGAGTCCCTTCCCCTTGTTTCTAAGAAATGATGCTGGCATTGCATCTATGAGTTAGAAAATGACAGCTGTTCCTATCAGCAATAGAGGTGTTCTTTAGAGCACATGATAGATGAGAAGTGGATGCTACTGAAGTACTGTGAGATTAGCCAAGAAGAAAGAAAAGCATCAGAGGAGAAATCTCTGAGAAGGTAGAACAAGTTCATGCTGATCTGGTAATTAGCATTAGACAGTGGGATAGGGATGCAGACAGGTAGGTGAGCTGGCAAAGCTGCATGAAATAAGATGAACAATTCAAAGTGATCCAACCCTCTGATTTCTTCTTTCAATGACAGAAACGACTTCCTTCTAAAACACTAGGAGTAAATATTATAATCACAGCTCTGAATGTTTTATCCCTGTTTTATCAAAACCTCCGTTATTGCCCACTCTAAGAAGAATACAAGCCCAGAGAGAAGAGACACCTGGAAAATCATGTTAAAGTGATGTTAGCATTGATATTAGGAAAAAATATCAACGCTTGTTCCTTCGTCTATCCACAGATTTCATCTTTTCAGCCATATAGATTGGAGACAGGCCATACCCAGAGCAGGACTTCCTCAGAATTTAGAGGTGTTTGAACCTGGCTAGTGATACCTGTCAGTGACTCCTGCAAGCATCTCTGTAAGCCCAAGTGAGGTTTTGCACACTCTCACTCTCGTATGTTTTTAAGCTTTGTTTATGATTTATTCTTCTTTGTAGCCTCTTCTCTTTAGAAGCCTTTAGCTTAAAAGCAGTGCAGTAACCAACTTAATGCAGATATTCAAATTTTAATGACCACATGAGTCAAGCAAACTGGAAAATCATTCCTGTGCAGCTGTAAGGGCAAAAAAGAGAGGTGCAAAACCCCCACCAACAGAGACAACTGGCTAATTAACTGATGTGAAACAAATGTAAAAAAATAGACCCTACAAAACAAATGAAAACCTGTACAGCAATTTCTTCCATAAAGGTAACATTTTCCCAATTAAAGCCATTCTAAGAGCTTTAGTTAATTATGTAGGTTTTCTTCTCCCTCTCTTCCTTCCCCCCCTTCTCTCTCTCTCTCTCTCTCTCTCCTTTATTAAAGTCCATCAGGGCTCGTGATGTGTGGGAAAAGTGCTAACATTTGCAAATTGCTGGTTTATGATAAATGAATTGTGGAAACTCAGCCCCTTGGTTGGGGCCCGGCTAGATTGCAAAGCACCAGCATCTCCGGCTGCTGCAGCCCTGACCCTGACTTTACACCCATTGATCACAACTGGTGCATAGCCATGACCACCAAATGCATACATTGTAGCTGGGGGACTTGCTTTTCCCATAGTATTTCATCATCGTTCCACATCGCGAGCGCCATAGTAACCTTTGGCATGCCATCCTGAAAGACTAATACCTGCAGGAGATTTCCTCGTGCCCCAGTAATCACTGCTTCAACTGCTCCATCTTAAAAAAAACCCTTAGTCATTAACCCAGCTCTGATTTTCAAAAAATACCCATTGATTTCAATAGCACCAGGAAGAGAAGGAAGGGCTGAGCATGTTGGAAAATCAAGCTCTAAATAATTCTAATATCTCTCCAGCTATAACTTCCTATGGTTTCCCGTAACACTCCTGTTTTAGAGAGAAATTTACAGTGTCTTTTCTGCATGTTAATCCCAGTGGTTCTTAAGGATGTAGCAGTGAAGAAAGAAAAGTGTATTTAGAGACATCATGGGAACGACACGTGTGCTCTTCATTATCACTGCATGCTTGGAGTGCAGGAGCCCTCTGAGAGCTCAAAGCATAGTCCTGCTCAGAATTACACAAATATATAAGAGGAATCCTCTGCCCCATGTGAGGGAGATCTCTACTTCACTATGAATGAACATTACCATAGAATCATAGAATCATAAAATCACCAGGTTGGAAGAGAGATGTGTAAAGCCAACCAGGAACGAGGGCGACGCTTTGCAGCCTCATGCCAAGCAAAGCTGGTGAAGCACAGGAGGTGCTGGTGGCTAATTTGACTGCTGCAAATCGGGACATTAATGCCATTCAAGGCTGCAGAGTGAGTTTTGTATTGGCTTTCGGGACTATTTATGGTGTCAGGGAACACATAACGAAAAGGAATGCAGAGCGCAGCAGCTGCACGTCAGCTGAGATTCCTGCACAGGGAAATTGTTTCCGTTCACAATTCTGGGTCTACAGGCAGGTCCTGATCTTGCTTTAATGAAAACAATTCCTCGAAAGTCAAGTGCATTTTTCTGACTGGCACTTGGCCGTGCTGTTTGCTCTGCAGAGTCTGACAGATAATACTGAGAGTGTGTCAGCTCATATGCACACGTGGACACGCAGAGGGAAAATGAAGAGGCCCTCAGGTTTAGCATCAGGTGTGAAACCTACCATCCATGAAAGAATCTGGGTAAGAGATGGCAGCGTCCCAAAGAGATACAGAGTAATGAAGTTATGGAGAGCTAGGAAATGTTGGTATCACTTTATTACAGTGAACTGAAGAGAGCTTGTGAGTTAGTGCTCTAAGGGTTGTATTCAATAAAAAAATAATACCTCTGGTTTCCACACATGGCCACTGAAGCACCAAAAAATCAATTTTAGTCATTGAATTGGGCCCTAAGGTGCAGCGAAATGGGTAAGATTCACAATAGAGCAGTAAGGAAAAGATGTAGTTTCTGATCGAGGAACATTTCTCTGCTTTGCTTCAAGCCTTACTCCACCCAGCAGCAGGACTGAAGGAGTAACCCTCTGCTGCCCCAGACCACAGACATTGCTGACACCTCAGGCTACTGGGGAAAGCCTCCTGCCCTCTCCTCATGCTGAAAACTGCTCAAAACTGATGAATCTGATGCAAAACCATCAGTGCGCATGCAATGAGCAAACTATGATGCTGTGGCTCTACTGTGGGAGGCTGCAAAGGCAGATTGGCACAAGCACTGGTGGCAGCACCCAGGAGGTTTAGCTCAATTTTGCGAGGTAACACCTCAAAGACATCTTGGACCAACATGGAAATGGAGATGTGAAGTCAGATGCATCCACAGAAAGACCATCTCTGTTTACTTCAGATGTGAATAATGTGAAGGAACCGGAAATTGATTTCAAAACCAAATTTGAACCTGAAGTGAGAAGCGTTTGAGGATAGAAAGGCTGGAAAATGCCTGCTAGAACTGGTTGGCATTTTCCGGGCAGCTTGGTCATGAATTCAGTGTCTGTGTCAGTTCTCTCTTGTCTTTATTAGAGCTCTGAAGCACAGTGTCTGAAGCAAAAGTTATTGAATTTTCACTAAACCCTTCCTATATGCAAAGGCTTTTTCTACTTTAATGTTCAAAAAAGTCCCGAGTCGCAGCCACCGTCTCAAGCACGTGCCCATATCTTTTCTCATTATAGGCTGAAGTCCAAAACCAATACGAATTAAATAAATATCCCACTGAGAGCTGTACTTTTGAAAATGGCCTTATTGCAGTGCAGATGTGTGCTATCTAAAACCAGCTTAAATGTTTTATTTTTATATATATATATATATTTAAATTAAGAAAATAAAATCTAAATATTATCCTGGAAGGAAGTGTATGCACTGGTGGATGTTTGATTTTCATTTTTCTCCCAGCATGCTCTGTCCTTTCATCCTATAATGGTTCTTCTTTATTAATCCTTCTCAAAACCCACAGGTAGAGATGCTTATTGATAGAAGGCGAACATGTATCTCAGTTTACAAAGGCATATTAAAGAATACAAGTAACATATTTCTCTTGATGTCTACTTATTAATGCAACTCCACTCAGTACATTTTGGCATAAGAGGCATTGCCAGATGGAAGATAAAACTTCACTTTTATGCGTATTTTCAGGAAGAAAACATTTGGTTTGCATCAGTTCTAAACTAATAATATTTATTGCCCTAATGATTTGTATTTTATAAGCAGGATAACAAAAAGCACTGCCAATTACTTAGTATTTTAACAAGGTTTTAAAAAAAATTGTCTGATAACATCAAGTCATTTTAAATGATCAAGTGCTTTTAAAGTTAAACTGTAATAACCCAAAGGGATGGGTTGTTTACATAATAAAAGTAAATAAATACTGACCACAGCTTGGCTGTATTTAAAGATTCTGTCATTTGTTACTACAAATCGCAGCTCACAGCATGCTTTGGGGAACCCAGCGTGTTACAATCACACACACATCAAACAGCCACGTTTGGGGCCCAGTGTACATCGTGGCAGAGGGGTGAGGGAGCTTCAGGGCTGCTCCTGGGTGGGTTTGGGAAGAAGTGTAGTAAATTCTGCCAGTCTTATTTTCTCAGGACATCAGCAGGTCTCCTGAGGTTGGTAAGGCTGATTCTGCGCTTGCAAAGGACGATCTTCCTCTGATGTCTACCCATCAATTATTTGATTATGGTCATCTCTCTCCTTTATTGAAGATAATAAAATTCCATATTTTTCTTATTTTTCTGTTTTGCTTTGTGCTACTGATTATTTTTCTGTTTGATGCCTTTGCAAGCATTAGGTCTGCAAAAAATGTTCTAAATGTAGTCTTTCTCCTGCAGCACAGCCACCTTCACCCCAAGCTCACTGCTCTCAGAGGCATGACCACCCCTGCCCAGTGCTCATCTCACTTTGATTAGAGTAGAGTGGTGGGCACTTCTCAATGCTAGACCTCTCCTAGACCTCTCCTGGAACAACCAACAGTGGAATTATTCTAAAAAATTAAAGCCAAGGGAATGAAAATGTTGTTAACCTTTCAAAGGAAGGGGAAGGAGAAATAAATTAAATAGATTTGAGATTAACTTCTCTTTTTGCATTTGAGTGTGTCACTCCTTGGCTGACACCTGGGAGGGTTTGAAGCCAAGCTCTTCAGAGAAAATGACTGTGGTCTGCCCTGTGTCACATAGGACCTGCTGAAGGGTTTGCACTGACACCAGCACTGGACTGGACTTTATTTCTGAGTCTGGTTCTGCACTGCAGAGGTTCGGTTCAGACTGCCTAGAGATTGTGGAAGGAGAAGTGGCTGTATTATTTTCCTTTCTCCTCTTTTCTTCTATAACTGGAGCCCTCTCTATCCCTTAGCAATCACACCAATTACCAGTAATAATCAGATTTACAAATTTTCAGTACTTGGGACTTGGTGAAAACTCCATCTCTGTGAGGGACTCTGCATGCTTGGAGACATCTTGAGAGAGCTGCGTTGATTTCAAGTTAGAGCAAGACTTTGGCGTGATAATGAGGAGAACCATCCTCTTTGTCTGGCCTGTAATGATAGAAGTACTTGCAATCACGTTTACATCAATGACAATCCCTTGACATTTGTAGCCTAGCTTTGTTGACAGTGGATAAGGAGGTTCCAAAGTTTGGAATATTTTACTCCAACATAATTTTCATGCTCCTCAGGTAAGATTTCAGAGGTGTAGTTGGTTCTGCTGGAAGTTTTCTCTGTCCAGCCAAATAGATGGACACTTCACTTCCCATTGAGATGACTGTTTTTCCCGTCTCTTTTGGTCAAACATCAAGAGCTAGATGATGTTTCCCAGTTTGGAGACTGGAGAGAAAGTAAAAGGAGACCTTGAACACTGGCTAAGTTAAGGTTGTGTTGAAATAACATCATATTTACTCTGACATATTCCACGGGACTTAATATTGATTTTCAAATAATCTGGAATGCTGTTTTTATAAACAATTATTGGCAAGGAAAGGTGTTGTTTTTGGAAGCTCTTGTATGTACAGTAAGGCTTTATTTCTTCTTGTTTTGAAGTGCGGCACGTCTTTTAAAAATTGCTGTTCAGGAAACATCTGCTGTCAATTAAGGAGTAACACATTAAGGCATATTAAAGTGCACTCTTATTAGTGTTTCAGCAATAAAAAGAAAGGTTTTCTATTTGAATCATATGTTCTTTAACACATCTGCCAGCCATCTGAAACTTGCAAATGTTCTTCAGTAAAAACATCTTCATAACCTTGTAAAAACTTAGTAGTACATAGTGCTCTGTTTGGAAAAAAAAAAAATCCCTTTACGCTCTGATTCCAGGTAATTCTCAAAGAGTCTATTGGACTGATGCTGATAGTTTTATTTAGATGTCCTGTCCAGTCAGTCTGATCAAACCCTCTAAGGAGAGCTGATTGGAAAAGCAAACTTTCACTTTCGTGAAATCAGAAAAGCTGAAAACTCTTCCACAGAAAAATCGGACTTTTCACCAAAGAAGGAATATAATAAAGCATTTGAGTTGGAAAAAAAAGTATTCAATTTGGAAAGAGGTTGCTGTGTATCAGGCAAACAGTAGTTTCTAGGCATTCAACTCCCCTGCACCATTCAGCCTACGTTTCCCACAGCTCATTGTTATTTCTTGTTGTCTTGCAAAGTTGTTGCATCATATTAGACCGTGGTCAGATGCATAACAGATATATAGATCACAAGGGATCATCCTTAAACTGCTGTGATTTCTGAATGCGAACTATCCCAGCATCTGGAAAGGTGCATGAGAGTTGAAAGCTGAAGCGACTTAGTAAAAACTTTTGAAAGTTTTATCAACAGAGAAACTATTTTTTTTTACCAGGAGGACTACGCAGATAACTCAGTCACCTGTGAACACAGCTGAAGATGGTACTAGATGCTGATGTTTAGGCAGCCAAATCTCTCTGACTCAGCTTACTATAAAATGAGGATAATAGGGTATGCCAAGAGCTCATGATCTTCACCAATCCAGTGGGATAAAAAAGTAGGACACCTCTAGGAAGCTCTAATGCTCTTGGCATTAGGGCACGATGTGAACAGTATGATGTGGGATCCTGACATGATGGGAATGATGCAGCATGGGGTCTGCAAAACTCTTGGCTGCTCCCCAATGAAAGAAAGACACCACCAAAGATTTGCTGCAGCATGGCCTGAGGAAAAGCCTGGGCTTGACGTTTGTAGGCAGATAATTGTCTCCTTATGCTACTGAAGCCACAACCGCTGGCACCTCCAACCAGGACTGTGTTCAGGAACTGATGAACCAGGCACTTGAATAACATTGCTTGAAGAGTCTTCTTGATCCAATAGAGTTTGTGCTTGATTTTTTTTAAAAATCCTTGAGAATAATTAATCTGATCTTAAAGAGGGTGGGAGAAAATTGCTACCTGCTTGGAGAAAGAATCAAGCATTCTTTAATGCTTTCCTTCTGTTAGGAAATGTTTTACACACAGATCCCAAAGCCAAGGAACCACTGAAGTAGCTCCTCCACAGCTATTTGATTAATCTTCTTACTGATACCTTGGAAGGGATTGTTACTCCCTGGGTCAAAGCACCAGCCAAGAAGCAATGGAGATTTCCTATTTCTGTGTTTTTAAGGAGCTAGGTGCTATTGTAACTGAATGATGCAGCATCTAATATCCAGTGATGGATACATCTGCTTGGCTAAACAACAGAATTTTGCCTAATTGGATGCTGTTCGAGACTGACCTGCTTCTGTGACTCCGGCACGCAGATCTTCTCACTGAAAGATGGTGTGGTTCTTCCCTAGAAAATCACAAATCAAAGCTTGATCATGCTGGTTTCTAACAGCAAAGAGATTGTTTATATTTTCCAGAGCTGCAGGGGGAAGTTTGCTGGAGGTTCAAACTACAGAGGGGAAAAAAGGAAATGTAACTTTCATTCAGAGCTCACACACTAAATGCCATTTGCCCACTGGGCTTGCTCTTCATGGGGAGCTGCAAATTGTTCGTTCAGCTGCCAAGCAGAAAACAAACCTAAAGACAAATGCAAAAAAACCACTGTGCTTCTGAGCGGCTGGGAACTATATGCTTACCCAAGCATGGAAAGGCAGTGTGCGGCTAACTTATAGCAGGGGATTTAGAGGTGGACCACCTTCAAAGCCTTCTGATCTTTCCATTGCTCCCTGTGGGATCTGGACTTCTGGGTCCTGTCCCTTGCTACAAGAAAGAGCAATCAGACTTGAAACTAGCGGTTATGGATTCAGAGCAGTTGGCTAGGAATCACATTCAGGCTTGATATCGTTTTGATGCAACTGATTACTACCAGTGTGATTCTGACAGGACTTCCCCACCCAAAAGCAAATGGACTTTTTTCCCAAGCATGATTCCCCTCCAGCTAGCTGAGCCTCTCCTCAGGTGGGTCATGGCAGTGTTTGAAAGTCACTTTATTATTGCTTATGCTGTAACAGAAATAATTACCCATTTTACCAAGCAGACATGGAAGATCAGAACACATCATATGCAAAAGAGTATGGTGAAAAAATAGCATGAGTAAATGTAGGATGCTTGCCTCCTTGGGCCAGTAGAGTCAAACTCAGACACAATTCCCATAAAGGGAATCATTAAGTGGATCAGGAAATATAAAATACAGTTCCTGATAATGAACAACCCGGAACATAAAAAAACCTCAGGACGTTGTGCTTGAAATGATTTTATAAACCTAACTGTCATTGCATGTCAGTGGGTTGCCTAGGGATGTGTCAAAGCATCTGGGGCTGATGACCAGTGAGAACAGTCTGGGCTGTGCTAGCTCTTTAGGTAAAGCTATGACCCTGATTCCAGATTTGGAAATGGATTATACTTGAAAAAAGAGTAACTGTTGATTGTCTACAAGGAAGGTGGGTGAGCAATTTCAGGAAGCTATTTAAGGAACTGAATGCTGCTTTCTCTTGTACCTCATGGGCATGGGTATTAACTAGGTTGCAAAAGATGCAAAGGATGGAGTCGTGTTTTTGGCAGCTACCATTAAATCTCAGAGTTGTTCTCAAAGCTGTCCAATGAGATATCAATTAGAGGCTCTTCACAAGAGTTCAAAGTGAATTTTAAAGGGGTCCTTAAATGGCAAATAACCTATAAGTGAAAAAGCTGTCTTCTGGCCATAGTGCCTGAACCTGTTGGCACAAGGCTGCTTGGCAGCATGATGGCCAAAAGAGTTTGAGAGTCTGGCACAACTTGGCACACTTGACTTTGATTGCTGGAATAGTCAACTCTTAAACCAAAAAGGGGAAGCAAGAGTCAGAAGCTTCTTCACCAAATATTCTCCACCTGTAACACAGTGCTCGGCATAAAACATGTTGTGACCAGCGTAAAACACAGCCACATTCACACAGAATGGAACAAGGTGTAGATCCAAGAGTCCAGGAGGGATGGTAGCAGGTACAGCAGTGTGAAAAGATCAGTCTATGGAGATGGAGCTGTGAGAAAGCTAATTTAGGAACCTTGGCGTGAAGACTCAGCTCTGCCACGTATTTCTCGGGTGAACTTGAACAACTCATGAGGCTCAGACCCTCAGTGTTTAACTCCTTCTTGACCTTAAAGGATGGAGGTTCTTGACTGCATGCTATCAGCAAGCCTCAGTTCTCTGTCTCAAAAGCAAGGAAGATACAGGTTCCATTGGGGGCTACTCTACAGAAGAACTTATTACATTGTCTGATGGTGGGCATCTTTTTTAATGGGCTTAGAAAAAAATCTTTATTACCTCCTGAAAACACAGTGAAGAGACCCGCAATGTTGAGTTCTTACACTGAAAGATATGACGATGCTCTTCATTGTCAAGATTTGCAGCCACCACTGTCACTTAACAAACCTTGAAGTCCCTGCTTGGAAGGGTTTGCCAGGAGCAGGCAGTCACTACAGTATTTCAGCTCTCCTTCAGCTGCCCTGCCAGTGATGAATACGGTTTAATTACAAAACCAGAATTTCTGTCATTTCTCTCAGCATGACTTCTATTGGGGAAGATTAAACATCAGCCAAACATTACTGAATTACCTTTTTAAACCTATTATTTCAACGTGATTAACTTCTCTTCTTTTCATTTAGCTGTAAGCAAAATCTTGTTTACAAGGCAAAAAAAAATGCATTTGCTATAATATCGGCAATAATAATAAAAATGAACATCACAGGGAAATAATTTATGTGTAAACCAGCATAAAAATGTCATTGATGCATGAGTTTCCTCTTCAATTAATAAAAAAGGAGGAAATATTTAAAAACAATTTATCAAGGAAATACATACAGTTCATATATCATGCACTCACAAAGGCTGTATTAGTATCCATTCCACAAATAGCTGTGTGACCTGGACTATCATGCAGATGCTGGATTCTTTTGTGTGGCCTAATTTGGAATAGCTGTGTAGGACAAGACTTTGACTTTGTATCAAAAGAAGATCCTGGGTTAAAATACTGACAAAAGCATATTCTGTTAAAACTGGTAACAATTAGTGCTGATTGGATAACTCAAAATAAATAAAACACATCTGTCAATGACTCTGGTTTCATTATCTAATCTTTGTTGGGGTCCTTGTCATCATGTGTAAACCCAGGCATTCTATTACTAAAGAATAAAACATTATTTATTCCGTGTATGACGGAATTAAGTTTCAAAATGGTCACAAGTGTAACACAAATAGGACATGAGGGTCTTGCTATAATTACTTCAAAACAGTGTTAACCAGAAAATTTAGAGTTAAAATAAATCCAGAAGGGTAAGGTGGATTGCGACTCCCCTAGGAATTTTAGCTCTGACCAGTAGATCAAGCTGAAGGAGGCCTCTGAAGGCCCATTCATCGTCATTTCCTAATGGTGTCAGAACATGGTGTTGGCTGTTCCCACGTTATAAATATTAGATAACGGAAGTTCATTTACTGAAACAAAATTTACAGATACACAAGCCAGCAGTATTTGGTAAGGTACTTATGTAGTATATGGAAATCATAGAATCATAGAATGATAGAAAAACCAGGTTGGAAAAGACCCACCGGGTCATCAAGTCCAACCATTCCAAATGAGACAAGTGAAGAAAAAATCTGTTTTCTCCTAGTAATTTTACTGGGCTAATTACAGTGAGATGCTTTGAGGCAGGTAGCATTGATGTACTACAAACCTGTACAAACCCTAACAGACCAGGCACTGAGTGTGTTGAGCACTGCAGGATGGACCATGTACTTAGAATAAAATGCATTGATGAAGCTTTGCAGGACTGAGGGTTTAAGACAACAGTATTATGAAATATTTCCATAAGTTTTAGTGTAGGTACGAAACCTGATGACGGCAAATGCAAAAGTATAAAACTGTTTAAAGGCAATATCTCTGTTTTCTGTGTCTTGAACTTGTGTGCATTTCTAGTCAAATTTAATGGCTGTGTTTAAGGACTATGTTACTTCTTAAAGCACAGATTTTCTCTTAAGGACCTGAGGAGTTGGAGAGGAAAGAAAAAGCACATCCTCATAATATCTCAATATATATAACACCAATAAACTTCAACATTTCCATTTTTCATGGGATATTTGAATGGGAACTTTTGCCTCAACACCAACTATTCCCGGAACATACACACAAGTGTTGTTACCTCTGCTTGCAGCTCCTAATCAGGAATCAATGAACAAATGGGACAAGTGGGAAATAGAGACATCAATTTTGTCCACCAGAAATCATTATGCTTTCTGTTCTTGGTCCTTATGAAAATGTATCTCAATCATATGCCATGTAGACCAAAAAGCTACTTTGGGCAGATCACCTAGTTTAAAGTTGATGCAACTTTACTGACGTCAGTGGAATTACATAAATTTACACAGTGGGAAATCTGACCCTTTGTGCAGACCTGGCACTGGAAAACCAGATGCCTTTGGAGTCACATGTGGGATGAAACTCATGTTTAGAAGTCTCAGTATTAAAGAAAAATGACAGAATACCTATGCAGAACAGCAATATTGGCATTGCCAATTATGTATTGAACCCTGTTCATTGGTTTGTGGCAATCTGAGTAAATATTTTCCATTAATTACATCCCTACAAAGAAACTCCTGCCTCTCCTGCACTTGGCAGTATATAATTCATCTCTTACATTGGTCTCTGAAATGAAGTATCCTTTTAAAGAGACCCAGTCAGATTAACTGCTTCTTATTGCATCTGCTCTCTAAAAAACATCTACAATGATTTCCAAGGGAAGGCAAAAAAAACCCCCAAGCCTGGTCTTAATTTCATTCTGTGCAGGAAGCTTGTTCAACAAAAGGTGTCATTGTCAGCAAGCTTGACTTCTAATGGACTAGTAGTTCATTTTTGTCTTCTGTTTTGTCTTAAAGATATTGAACTTTGGGGGACGGTGAGGAATGGGAGAAAAATAAAACTAACTAGGTAAGATTAAGCACATCAGTTCAAGTTACCCTACTAACAGGTTTCTATAGAAACCTGGTAACAATATCACATTCCACGTGAAAAGCCTGAAAAGTGAATAGATTCAGGTGTTGGAGTTTGCAGAACGCATGCTGCTGCCTCAAAAACAAAGGTTGTACAGCTCTGTAGGCATTTGCCACTAAAAATAAATGATCAGCAACACTACAGTCCTTCTGGCAACCAATTGCGATGTGACTTCAGATCTGTGCAAGCTGGTTAAAAGCAGAAATATAATTTGTTTCCTTGTCATTTTTCTTGTGTTTCCCCCCCCCCAATTGTCCTTATTTAAGTGTGTGTGAAATTATAATTGCTAGAAAATGGCAGTGTATGAAAGGTTTTGTATCCTTCCAAATAGTGTGCTTGGCTCTAGGACCCAACCACAGAAGAAAATTCTTTTCTGAAGGCTGTCAGATGTTGCACAGAGGTTCTCCTCCCTCTTCCCTGCTCTGGAGGAAAAGGAGGACTTACAGCTACATGTTGTTTTAGAGAGTTTTATTTTGGTGTTGTAACAAGGAGGAAAAGGTATGAACACATAACTTTGGCACAAAGCACACAAATATCATGCTAAATAGGAGGTTTGTACATTATTCCTATTTTCTCCCCCCAGACCCATGACCTGGCACTCCCTGCATTGTGAACAGCAGGTGTGAAGCTTGAGAACAGTTGTTGTGAAGTCTCTGAAAATCCAGTTGGATTTAGTTTTGTAGCCCAAAAGAGCAAAAGGACACTTCTGACAAGAAAGGCAAGCAAAAGAGTCACTAGAAATGAGGCTGCTTTCCCCGAGCTGGGTTGTTTCCTTGCTCACTCGCACAGCTTGGCCAATTCAGGCTTCTGGAAGCTGCAGGTGGAGGGAAGTGCTGCTGTGCATAGTGGGGATGTTGAAAGGAGGGTGTGAGAAACCTGATAGTTTCTGTTTGCTGAAGATACTTGTTCACTCCATTGTGGCTGACAAGTTTCTGGAGATGCTTGTATCCCACCACCTGGCAAGGCTGCTCACCCCACTTTGAAAAAAAAAATGTAGAAAACTGATGTCATATTAAGCAGGACTTTGCACCTAGAGCGGATGAGGAGAAATCATGTCTATAAATCCCCTACATCTCCGCAGCAGCAGTTAAACAGGCTCACTCATACCCTGAGAGCAATCCTGCAACCGCAGACGTGGTGCTGAGCAGGGTTAACCACAGGTTTTGCAGCCTGTGCAGACCTCTGCTCTGCTGGGATGCTGCTGCCTGCTGAATGCCTGCTGGTTCGTTTAAATCTCCCAGGAAAGAAAAACCCTTGGCTTGCCATGGCTAACCCTCAGCTCCCCTCTCTTCTGTGGCTCAATGGGACTAACCAATGCAGCTAAACACCTTTTTTTAATGTATTGCCATCTATATTGCTAAAATATTGAGTGCATTTAACGGAGTGAATACAGCGTGCATCCCTGTTGCAGACGGATTGCACAGGCAGTGCCACATCCATCTGCCAAACTGTCACAGAAAAAGCACTTGCAGGTATTTTCTCAATTGCTAGCAGACACCTCGACCTCCTTTCGTGTTTCTCTATTCATTTCTTCCTTGCTCCTGCCTTACAAAAATGAAGATACAGGTCTTGCCCTGGCACCAGGGCTGCTGCTGGTACGTGGTTTTGCTGGGTAAAATTGGCTGCTGCTGAGTTAGTACTTGGTTAAAGGAACAACAAGGAGTGCAGCTACAGCAGGTTGATGGGGTTTTCTGTCCAGGGCTGGAGGATGTTGGAAGATTTTTTTATGCAAATAAAGAGACTTGGCATAAAGCATTTGTCCTGCTCCTTGCTCCAGTCAGGGTCCCACCTATCTCTTGTGGAGCTGTTTTCTGGAGCTGCAGATGGACTTTCTGTTGTCGCGCAGCAAACAACAGCGTTTACAGCTTAGAAATTACTCAGCCTGCCACTTCACAACCTAAACTGTGACCAGGGTAGAAAGCCAAAGTACTCTGAGTCACTGCTGTTTGTTTTGTGTCCGGCCAGTTTGGCCATCAATACTTCAAACAAGCAGCTTTCAATTCCTGGACCGGGAATACCAGTTCTTCCCCTCACAAATGCTAAAGAATTTCTTTTCTTCCCCTCCAAGGTTTCTTCCAACCAGGATTTTTAAAAGTGGCATTAAATTTTCCTGGCCACGGAAGGCACCTGTCCCAGGGTAGTTATTTTTAGAGGCAGAGCTGACATCCAATCCAGTAGCCCAAGTTATAAAATTTGGCCAGCATCATCTCGCTGTGAGTTATGTTTTGCTTCAGCTTGATTAACTGTAGTTAAAAAATGACCTTTGAGGGCATATAAACAGGAGAGCAGAAGGGTTGCTTAGAAGCATAAATCACACAAATATTAAATGGGAAAGTACATACAAATTGGTACTTGTTTGCTCAAAGCTGTTTAAATTAAGGGAAATATCATCCCTTCTCAAGAAAGATGGTTCATAATTTCTTCAAAGGAGGCCTAAACCAGCAAAGATCCAAAGTAATACTATAAATCTCAAAGCATTACCAACACAGCGAAAGGAAAGCAGAATACTTCCTGCCTCCCTCTTTGGTTTCTCCATAGAAATGGTGCCATGAGGAAGGATAGAGATCATGAGACAAATGAGTTTAGGAGGCCACCTCAGGAGAGAGGTCACAGCTGGATACTTCTGTCTCCCCAGCTTTTCCATCTCAGCCTTGTGGCAGCAGCAGAAAGGAGAATTTAATTTCTCATCTTGAACACAAATTGTTCTTTTAATGCCCTTGCTGATGCTGACAACTAACCGAGGGGCAAGAAAGCCCATCCCGAAACTGAAAATTTTTTAGATTTGCAATATCCTGCTGAGCTGATGGGAAAGGGAGCTGCATTTTTCTTTCCACAAATTTCAGTGAAAATTTAGTAGAATGAAAAGCTTATAAAGCCATCAAGTCCCAGTCTTCTAGAACTACATGTAGTGATTTCATTGGCCTTTGTCTATGAGAAAGCTACAGCTGGGGTATCCAAGACCATATGTATATTTTTCTGCGGTAACACTTGGAGGTTTCCATCCCAAAGCAAGCTCCCACTGGGGTAGGTGCTGCACAAAGAGAGCCTGTGCCCAAAGCCATGATAATCCAAGTGTCTGGGAGCAACAAGGAGTTGTCTTACTTATGTCTAGCCCTGAGATTTTCCCATTAGTGGTAACAGGCACATTTTTTTGCTTGTGATGAAACCCCAAGTAACAGCATTGCATGCTACTATATGACTGGGTTTGCTCAAGGAAATGGTTATTTATTCACCTGTAAAGCAAATGAGTCTTTCCTCTATGTTGAAGTGTATGCTAGGAACAAGCCTCTCTACATCTCCCTAAAGCTATATCTCATCTTACAACTATGATTCAACATATCCCTAAGTGTCTTGGCAGCACTGTGCTTGAAAGGTGATACTGTACCAGGCTTTCCAGTTCTTCACCTGACCAGCGTCATTCACGTCCCTCCACCACCATCAGGGCTCTGAATAATGTTCACTGCTGAACGCTTGCATAATTTTTCATTAGCCACTTCTGTTGGCTTTGTGTCCTTTCTATACACATAACCAATATGCATTAACAGTTTCCAGCAGGTCCATTAGGATTTTCTCCCCAGTCTCCCTGGCACATACAACAGCAGCATCTCAAGCTCAGATTTAGTTAACCCCTCCATATGCTGAGCACTTCTCCTCTGCTGCTATCCATGCTCCCTTTTGCTCACCTTGCTGAGTTTCATTTTCAGTAATTATTAGTAGGGGTGGTTTTTTTTCTTCTTGAACACTGCAAAATGAAAATGCAGTTTGGGGGCTTGCTTTAATTAGGCACTTTTATATAAAATCTGCTATTGCATCTTTGTATAGAATCTGCTTCAAACAAAACAATAAAGGATGCTGGTTTGCTCTGTTTTAGTTCTAAGTTTTTTACTGATTGGTAGATTGATTGAAGTGGTGCTAAACCAGGCGTGAACTTGTCTGGTAGTTTTCTAAAATATTAAAAATTAATCAAATTATTCCAAGAAAGCACATATCAAAAACTGCTTAGGAAGACAGAGTTAGATTATCAGGCAGGGATAGACAGGGTTTTCTTCCCTGATGCTGCAGTCCAGTCAGGGTTTAACACTGGTTCAGGCATAGACTGAAGTATCCAGCACATCTGATTAAACCAGACCAAACTCCTCCAGCAGCTGGTTCTTAGATATGTTTAAAAGAGTAGTAGTTGGGAACAGTCTGCACTGTGCTGTTTCAGATGCAGAGATGTCACAGCACGCAGCACCCTCATCACAGTGACAGCCACACCAAAGCCTGCATCAATAAAACCCTTTGGTGTTTAACTTGAAAATGCTCCAACGTGTCGATTCGTGTTGCCTCCTATTTCAAGGCCGGGGGAGATATGTTCCAACTGCTGTGCCTCAGGCTTGTGAAATATTATATGGTGAAGCTAAATGCGTGTTTATTTTAACAATAATATCTTTACATGGGGGGAACCCCTGATGGACTGTTAGTGGCTGTAGCTATGAAGCAAGTAAAGAGTGGAGTTGTGCCCAGGTTCAGTGCACAGCACAGGCTCAGCTGTTCCTCCAGATGAGGGACTGGAACTTTCCCAGTCAGTACCAGCACAACCACGTCCTGTTTTCTGCTCCCAGATGCATCCTCTCCAGCACCTTGTCCATGATACCAGTGTTTTCCATTTACTGTGCTTGACTTAACAAATTACAAAGTCAGTCCTGAGTTCTTTGCTATCATCAGTGTGGCTCAGCCCAAGCATACGCAGAAAGATGTTCATTCATCTCCACATGTCAACGCGAGGTTTCAAACTCACAGTTCATGGCTTTCCAGAGCTTTGACTGAGTTTGGACTCCTCCCTTATTTTCATTACTCAGCTCAAAGCATTTACCAGCTTACAGCTGAATGTCAGAACCATCCTCACAAGTCGCTCCATGGTTTTTTTGACTCAACCAATCCATGAGAGGAGGTTTTAAAGCCTATCCAGAGAGAGGCAAACTTCCAAATGAAGTGGAGGTCAGGTTTTCTGCAGGGCAACATCCAAAAAACTTGGACATCTCTCCCAGAGTTTATCTAGCCCAAACAAAACTGGCCTCTAACCTGGAAAGTGAACAAATGATCACAAGATGCCAGCTGGATTAAGGGCAAGAATACTCTCTCGGGTGCTAGTCTTGGACTTGTAGTTTTGGTCTAAATCAGCAGCCATGAGCCCAAAAATGAGTATTTTATGACCTCATAAAAACTTCAGTGTGAGCCACAACTCTGAACACAGGTGAGATTTCATCTTTTTCTCAAATGGAAAAAACTGGAGGGATATACTTGTTCCCCTGAGCCAACGTCCTGAGGACCAGGGGATCCTGGATCCATCACTGGGCACCATGTGCCACCAGTGATGTTGGACACTGGTGACTGTGAGGGGGAATGATGGTGAGGATGCAAACCAGCATCAGAAACAAAAAGGGCAAGACTCGTATTTGTGCAAGGTGGGAAGAGGATACGCAAGGTGCAACATTGCAGCTAAGGGCACATGGTATCTGATAGCTGTCCTCTAATCTGTTATAGGGGGCATAAAAAGCAAGAAAAATGTTTCTTTTCTTTGTCCTTTGGGAAAGAAAAAGAATTCATTGACCTAAGTCGTAGTAGACAGTATTGGGGAAATGACACAAATTAAAGAATTGGAATACTCTATCTGGGTAAGCTGTGGGTTCCTTTTCAATGAGGATTTAAGAAATTCCTACCTGTGTCCAGAAAGGACACAGCTTTGTCCTGCAGCCAGAACCATGGCCATCTAGGTGAGACTGTGTCTTTTTCCCCGCCTAGATTGCATTCAGTTTGCTTGTCTTTACTGTTTAACACACTGACAAGGGACTTTAGCATCGGTTCTACCAGAAGACAAAAGGGAATAAGATCTTTCCTGAACTGAATTTGCATCTTTTGCTAACCCCTTCTCTTTGCATCCTTTCCTTCTTGGAGAGACTAAAGTTGGTGAGTGGGACCATATGCATCTGCAAATTATTTGTTTATAAACTGTAGATATTTTTGTTGCTAGAAATCCGCAGCTTATTGATCTAAGCTCACCTTGCCCCCAGCCAGGGACTGAGTGCTACATGAATAATACAACCAGGCTGTAACAACACTGCAAAGGAATGGGATCAGAGGCTGTAATAAGAGAGTAATCTAAGTAAAAACACTGGATCTGTCTGTTTATGGATCTAATAAATTATGCTGGAATTGTGTGGTTATAAATCCAGGCTGTCCAGTAAACCCAACAACTAATTTGTCAGTCTCTCATCTAGCAATCTGACTCTCTGTTGCAATTGCTCACCATGCAGATAACAAGGTGCCTTACAAATCTCTTGGTTAAATGTCATTTGTTTCAGTGCCATAACATGCTATGGATCATTGCTCACACACAGTAACCCAATTATATTAACCTGTGCAGCAATATGGTGTAATGACCTGACATTAATGTGAACACTTCAGAGCTTTCCAACAATTTGATCTTTCCTCCAAAGGAGTTTTTCTCCTTGAACATCTTTCTCCTTCTTTCCTGCCTCCGCCATGCTTGGAGGCAAAGCAACGTGTCTACTCAAACGCATCTAAAATCATGATTTCCCCAATAACTGAAGCTTATTCACAGCCTGGAAAGCAGGCTTGAGCTGTATTACCTTTTGGAGTCTCTCCAAAGTATTGTGGTTCCTTAGGCTCTGACTTCTCTTTGACATTTTTAGAAAAATACCTTTTAAATACAACCCCTTACATTTTGTCAGTACTGATCATGTGGACCCTACAGTAGCTTGGGAAGATAGCGCTTTTAAAACACACACAGGATGAAAAAAGTCTCAGGTCTACTAAAAGATCAAGCTTTATTATTTTCCAGGATCAGAAAAAGAACTAGTTGAATATGCTGACAAATCGCTTGAATGATTTGCCTTCTCTTTGCATCGCTGCAATAGGCAACCAGAGACAACAAGATAAATTTGGTAGAATTATGTCATTCAGGCATCTGGGCTTTTGGGTGAATGGCATAAAAGTAGTGAAGAGGATGATTTTATAACAATGAACAAAGTGTTAGGTTTTGCTTTTACTAAAAGACAAATGAATTTGAAAGAATTGCTGAAAATTTCCTTGAGTCATATTTCTGAGAGAAATGTAGAAGACATAGAATCGTAGAATCGTAGAATCGTAGAATCATAGAATAGTTTGGGTTGGAAGAGACCTTAAAGCCCATCCAGTTCCACACCCCCTGCCATGGGCAGGGACACCTCCCACTGGATCAGGCTGCCCAAGGTCCCATCCAACCTGGCCTTGAACACCCCCAAGGATGGGGCAGCCACAACATTCCTGGGCAACCTGTGTCAGTGCCTCACCACTCTCATCATGAAGAAATTCTTCCTTATATCGAGTCTAAATTCTTCCTTATGTCTAGTCTAAGACTTTTGCCTAGTTTCACTGAAAAAATCCCCGGAGCACTGTAAAGATGGTGCAATAGGGTAACCAGCTGGTTCAGAGTGGGATGTAGGTCTGATGGAAAGATATGAAGACCTTATACCTCTATCTCATGGTGCTAGCTGTTTTCCATCATTATGGTGTCCGTGGGGATATGGGACAGAATCTGACCCTCTGGCGATCCTTCCCTCTCCACCTAGTTTGCTAGTGAAAGGGACACCACAAGTGTATTAATGTGCCCACAGTGTGCGTTCGGAATATGTCACTGTGTTTCTGTGTATTTATGCTTTTTTTCAGCTTCTGCAGAGAAGGCGAGTAACCCTATCATAAGCATCAGGCTAGACTTGCTGATATCAGCTAAAGCAGGCTTCTTGTAGGAAGAGTTTTAGTAAGTAAAGAAATAAAGAGGCTCATCTATGACAAATCCTACATGACACAAACATATTTTGATCAGCCCAACACAATCTGTAACAGGCGCATCTAAATATTATGAAGAAATATGTGGTGATCAGTTCCAAATACACGGTCTGTAATGTATACTTGCTAAATTCTTTCCATTGTGCTGTTAAATGCATCCAGCTGTCTATACGTTAAAGTTAAATATACTGTACTATAAAACTGAACTGAGAGTGGAAACTATTAAAATAAACCCAGCTATTTCCCTGTTCCCCCTCTCCCTCCCAATCAAACATATTTTAGTTGGGGAAAGAGGAGAGTTATAACAACAGTTATTTGATGTGGTGCATGGCAATGTCAGGGGGAGAGGGGAGCATGAGTGGCAGGGAACGGGAGCATCCCCAGCTAGATGAGCAAGGAGAAATGGGGTTGAGTATTCTGGGTGACCTCAGGAACAGCAAAAGATCCTTCTTGTGAGAAGCAAGCAAAAATCTGGGTGGCTGGGTTTACCATGCATAAAAAACAGATGGGAAAAGGCAGGGAGAGGGTGATGTTGTCATGGATGAAGACTGAGGACTTGGAGAGCCGTGATATTTATCTCAGGAAGGAACAAACCATCTCTTTTTCTGCTAGAAGAGTTTCAAGTCCATGGGTTGCAAGTGTGTCCTAACAACTGGTTTTGTTTGGTTTCTTATCTATCCTTATTTTATCATTAACTGCTATAGAAAAAGCAGAGACGCAACAGCAAGAAAAACATCAAAAGGAATCATTCACAGTTCTTATGGGCAGTGCAGGTTCATGTCTCAAGTTCTAGGATTAGAATATCAAACCGAAAACTCTCTTATCCAGTGGCTGGAGCAAGAGGAACATGATAGAAAAGCAATATAGCCTCGGAGAAAATAGCTTTTTTCTAACTAATTTCCATCCCATTTTTCTAAGGAAGTGCGGTTTGTATTGTTTGTCTGACATATAATATCCATTTTTGGTTTGTTTTGTTTTTTCAAATCAGCTAAAGACAGGTACAAAACACAGTGCTCCCAGTGAAAGGCAGGTAATTACAGATCAGTCCTTATCCGTTTTGAGAGGCAGCAGCCAGGTGACCTGCTGGGCCACTTGCTTAGCCAAAGAGGCAAAGAATGCAAGGGGGATGACTTCAATGTAGATTAGACCAAAAGCTGACCTCTTGCATCTTCTTTTGTCTCTATTTTGCATACAGCAATGCCCATACAGAGCAAGGAAATATCTCCTAGTCACTCTGTAACTTCAGAGGCTTGTGGAGGTCTCCAGCAGCCAGAGGATGAGCTTTGTTCCCCAAACCAACCCCCCATTCCTAAGCACTTCATTGGACACTCCATTGGACTTCATTTCATGGTAAATTTGCCAGGTATTTAATTACGCGTGATCATGTTGGCTAACATGCTTATGTAGAAATACAAAAGAAAACAAATCTGGACAGCAGAGAGGGGAAACGTGGTTGGAGCAGCAACATGAACTGGTGGCAAAGCCCTTATAAAATTTTCCCCTTCCTGTATGTGAGCTTAAATTATTGGCCAGATCAGATGAAGGTTCATACTTAAAACACCGTGGCAGAACAACTGCAAATCAGTTTTGCCCTCCAGTACCTCTCAGTGAGTAACAAATGTTAAAAATAAATAAATAAAAAGGATGCTGTTTCAACATCACGTTTACAACACACCAGATGCTGCTCTATGGAGTATTTGAGATTTAATGCCACTGTGGTGCGATGCAAACACTGACTTTCTCATACCTGTAAAGTGTGCTGGATACCACTACACCATCAGCAAGAGCTTTTACTCTTTGTTAGTACTGAAACCCAAGCTTTGTATGCTCCATTTTATTGAGCTATGCAGATGAAAACCCCATAAAAATCAGAGGGATATGTGTACTTTTGTTCTATTCTCATGGAATCACTTGGAATTTTTTTTTTGTTTCCTTTTATTTTGATTACAAAACTCTTCTAAATGTGAACTTCTGCCAAAATTCCTGCCTAGAAACGAGATTGTGCATCATAAGAACAACCATTTTAACAGCTATTTTCATATCATAAACTGACCAAGGTTGAAGGCAATAGTCTTCACTTTGAAGGAGGATGAAAATTATGTCCAGGCTCGCTGTTGGTAGGACAAGAAATGGTAGCTTTAAAATGCAGTGAGCAAGATTTAGAAGAAACGCTAAGAGCAAGAGCTGAGTGCTTTGTACGGTGCAGTTGGGTTCAAATCTTTGCTGGTTATTCATGAACAAAGTGATCCTGTTTCCTGTTCTGTTGATGTCTATCAACAGCAAGGTGTTTTTTCAGTACTGGGAAGTAATCCACTTAGTCCTCAGTTATTTAATGCTGTGCAACTATCTTGTTGCTCTTTGTCCACTTGACAGCTCAGGCAGCAGCAATACAGCATGTCTGCACCCCTAAGTATGTCTGCATGGAGGTTCACTATCAAATACTGCAAGGGTCAGGGCCTCTGAGGGTGTCAGTGACAAAGAGAAGACTGTGGAGAAACTTTGTGGGGTGAGGAGAGTGATGGATAAATCAGCTGCCTGTATGGATGAACGTATGGGCACGGAAAGCAGGTCGGTCACTGAGGTTTTGCCAAAAAGGAAGGGAAGGTGGAGGGAGAAGTTTCTGGTATAAGATGTCCAGCAGACATCATTCACGCTTTGCTTTTTGTGGTTTTTAAAATAGATGTCCCTCTGTCACAGTTACACATATGGGATACACAGGAGTAGCAAAATCAAGTCATGCCAAAATGTCCTAAGATTACACCAGCAACAGCTTTCATAGCTCTGACGGCCTCAAATCCTCTCATGTCATGTGCTTGAGATGCGACTGAATGTGCTATTTGCCAAGTATCAGCTTTCAGGAGCATCAGCCTACAACTATCAAAAGGCAAATTAAAGATGAACTAGAGTAATGTGTGCAGTGGAGAGTGCAAATGTGTGAGGTAAGAGGGTTTTGATGCCAATCCAAGTTGCTTCCTCTCTCTTTCCTTCCTGCCTGGTTTAGGTGGGGAAAAAAAATGCTTTTCAAAAGCTGTTTCTATTGTGATCAGCTCTGATTTTCCCTCCTCTTACCCACTAATTCCCTGCACACTTTATTAGATTTCTTTCAATAGGAGAGATCTTTCTTCCAAAATAAACAAATGCACTTTGCACTTCCATGGCTGGTTTTCTTCCAGCATTTCCAACGGCTTCATGAATGAGCTTTCAGCACCTGAGAAGGACCAGAAATGCACTCCTTTATAGCCAGGACCTTTATGTCCTAGGGGAACCATCACAACTCTCCAACCTTTGTGGCCACTTACTCCTGTGAATGGAGAATTTAACTTCCTGGCTTTGAAGAATTTTGCTGTCAGCTCACACAGCAGGGCTGGGCAGTAGGGAACCAGTTCTTTTGCAGTGTGGAGACATGAAACTAGCAGCTCAGCGGCAGCCAAGAGGAATCCCCAGCTCGTCCACATCTGTTGTCTCTGCTGTCCCTGCCAGGAAATGTCCCCTTTTTTTTAGCCACCCATCCAGGTGGCAATGCCCATGCCAACCATGTTAGGCTGAGGTTTTCAAACATTTATGAAGAAGTCTGGCGACTGATTCCCACTGAAAATATGTTGCAAATGGACATTTAATGCTCTCTGGCTCCACTGATAGCCTTGTCTCTTGCTGTGTTAATGGCCTTAAATTCTTTCCCTTCCCAAGCTTGATGCAATTGTTTTATAAAAGCTGCGTAGTCCACTCCACGACAATATTTCACCAGCTTTAAAATCCTTTTTGGTTCAGGTCTTGCAACATTTGCTAGACTTAAGTAATTTGACAGAGTGAGGATTGTTGGCCTTTGCTCAGCTAGTAGGTAAATAAAAGCCTGGGTCTCTTTTCTTCTACTAAGAGTAAAATGATGTATTGACAAAGGGCACAATGCATATTCACCGCCATTCATCCCTCCTGTTACTCATTTCCATCAAAACGTGAGGATGCCCCCATTCAATTACTTCTGCTAAGGACAAGACCTAGACACCTAGAGGTGTGTGGTTAAATGGCAGAGCGGAGCTCGCCATGAGGAGTGGCAGGCAGACCATATGCCATTTACATTAAAGTCACAAGTGGTTTAGAAAGGCACATAATGAATAAAACACTGTCTTTTCCCAGGCTGCTGCTGCCCTTCAGATGACCTTGGAACAAACATATAACTATTTCTATTCCTATTACTATTCGTGCTCCTGTTCCTACTCCTACTCTTATTCTTATACCTACTCCTACTCCTGCTTCTACTCCTAAAGCCATACAAATATTGGCATGCCCTGTTTCTCTTCCCATTCCCTCCATTGTATAACTGATAAGCTACAGGGTGAATTTCTGCAATTTAAAAAGCATCATGAGGACAGAGGCAAAGCTGCAGGGTGATATTTGTAGACAGTAGAGGTAAAGCCCTGCAGACTTTGTAGCCAGATACTTTCAGAGTAGATTTGGGGGAAGCCCAAGAGATGGCCATAAGTAGCATGAGATGCCTCACATCTACCCTGCTGAACAGCTCAGCCAACAGGGACAAGTTACTTGCAAAATGTGGTTTTTTTTTTTTTGCCAGGTTTCAGCAGTCTTTGCCAGTTTTTAACTGATGATGCCTTGCTGGACTTCAGCATTTGAAAAGAGATTAAATCTCTGATGTACTTAACTCTTCAGGCAGACCACGGCTGCCTACTGACAAAGCATTTCTAGGGAAGATTAAGGTTTTGCTGCTGCTTAATTAGGGAACCAGGGAGAGTTAGGGGTCTATGTGGCTGTATCCAGGAGGTTTATAAGGGAGCCCTCACTTATCTCTAATGCAGGAACTGTTAGTAGCCATTTCACAGGATTTTGTCCTGAATGTAGATTCAGAAGTTAGACTCTGAACAACACTTAAAGATCTGTTAATGACAACAGGTAAACATTAAGATGAAGAGATTTGTATGAGCTTTCTCTCCCTGTCACGGTGCTATCCAGAGAAAACTTTCTCCTTCTGTAAAGATTTATCTCGTGTTCCAGGCCCACTGGCCAGCTCCCCAGCTGGAGTGGTTTGCTGCCCTGACTTCAGCAAGGCTATTCTGGCTGCCACCAGCACAAGATAAGGTGCTAGCAGTGCTCCCTCAGCAGCCTCTTACCTCTTAGGTATTCAAATGCTCCAAGTAACTACCTACACGCTGGTTTATGATCGTCTTGTGATTGATTTTATAACAGTTTTTATCCTATATAAAGTTACTCTTCTGTCTTTTCAACTGTAAGTTGCCTCTGCAAAGCTCCATTTTTGCTCCATGTGAGGGGATCAAGAGGGAAGGGAGGAAAATGCTGCCACTTGAGGGAAAAAAAAAAAGAATAATCCCAAACTGGTCTAATGGACTGGGGTGCAGATTCCTGCTGTCCACCTACACAAGTCACCTGCCCTTGATGGATTGGTTTTATTTGTCTATTTATTTTGTGGACGTTTTTGCTAAAATCCAAAGGGAAGCAAACTACAAAAAGAAATGCTGTCACTGGGAAGTTAGTCATTAACAGCCAAGTGTCTCCCAGACAAGACAGAGATGTTGCAGCCTCTCTGATGTCTGCATGTCATTATGGAAGGATGTTGTGATGTGACAGACAGAGGGATTAAAGACAGATCTTTTCCTTGCTCAGGGTCCCCTCTGCTTCTGCAGTGTTTATATGGGATCACTGAGCTATATCAAGCATTCAGTATCAAACGCATGAAGTACCATCCACATGCATCATCCGTCAAGAGATATTAACTTTCTTTGCACAGCAGCACAGAAATATTCCCAGAGCAAAGAAGGACTGCTCAAACAGAACTCTTTCTTCCCCTTGCTGTTCTCATTAAAACTGTAGGTGGCTGACGGGAATGGCTTACCTAGCTCAGAGATGAATGGCCAAGAGCTAATTTGCCACAGGAATTGACTCTGTTGCAGTTCTAGATGGAATAGCAATTTGACAGCACCTTAAAAGCGCTTAAACCACTTTGCTGAATCAAGTCCGAGTCCCAAATTAGATTAAAAACATAGCTGATCTGGAATTTAATGTCAGTTATTTTGTACTTTATCTGCCCCTGAAGGGATAAGAAAAATATCCCATCTCTCTCCCCTCTAAATCCTTTTCAGAGCCAATCAGAACCTCACAATCCCATTTAAATCAGGGAGCTCAGGACTTCCCCTGGGACCTGGATTTCAGCTGTTTGCCAACAGGTTTGCCACTGTTGTCCTTAAGGATACAAGGTGATCAGCTGCAGGTCCACTGCAGGGTTTGGTGTCCATCCCTGTGTCACCTGGAAGAGAGCTGGGCCTCCCAGTCTTGCTGTGGACCTGTCCTACAGCATCCTTGCTGTTCTCCACTGACTGTACTGGGTGTATTCAATGGGGTGGTTCAGGCAGGACTAGTGTGAAGAGGTTCCTGTGTTTCTTCTTACACTCCATCACCACTGAGCAGAGCATAAAACCTCACCGATCAAAATGTTTTTCCCTTCTGTGTTTTAGCAGCAGTGGACACCAGGGAAGATGGTTCAATTAGTGTCATTGCTCACCAGGCAGGGCTTGTGCTGCATTACACCGGGCAGCAGGTTTTCTTCTTGTTTTAAATGAGTCAGCCAGTACCCATGAAATGAAAGCACCTAAGACACTCCACAAGGACAGTTCAGCATGGCTGATTGTTGAGAGTATTCTAGGAGAAATCGGGTGCATCCTCTTTAGAAGCAAAAGCCAGGTTTGCAGCAGCATCAAAACCAGGAGAGCCAGTGCTGGCTCCAGCTCTGGCTGAGAAGTGATTTAGTGGTTCTGATGTGCAAAGGAGTGCTTGCTGATATCTACATGGCTTTGGTGGACAGGACAAGGAGAAACAATACACAGTGCAGAGTTGTTCTGCTGTCTCTGGGGCCACGTTGCCCAGAGGAGCCAAGTAACAAGCTTAGAGAGTTTTATACATGGTTATACCTCACGTAAATCTCAACTAATCTAACCACAGCATGTTAATGAAATTAGGTCTAAAGAGTAACAGACAATCAACACCAAAATGTGCTAATGTTATGTACCTTGGACCAAATAGACACGTTCTAAGTGCTTGTTGTCATTTTTCACTACAGTTTTCTTGTACAAAACACCCACGTGGAATGACTAACCTCACTTTAAAATTCTAGCAACATTTAAAAAATCCTCTTTTGGTGATATTTTAGTGATGATTCACTGTAAGTAGCCATTAAAACAATTTAACATGTGGCATTTCAGAGCAGAGCTAGAAGACGAGAGACCCGAGTTCAAAGACTGAGCTGTTGCTGAACTGCTGCTCCCACAATCAGTGCGTTTCTTTCCACAAGCAATGCATGGTAGCAGCAATTTTCCAAAGAGAAGGAAAAGCACTTTGCACTGACAGGAGGTGCAGAGGGAGGGGAGGAAGCAGGGAAAGTTCGCTTTTTGATGCCCTTAATCCTGTTATCTGTAGAAGCATCACACAGTCGGCATGCAAGAGCTCCCGAAACGGGAACAGAAGAAAAGACTATATTTTCTTCATGCCCTTCCTCAGAAGTTAAACCAATCTTTTTTTCTGTGTTATTGTGCCAAGACCTGCTACATGGAGAACACGAATTGCCTGACAGTGATGACAAGCTTAGATACATCACTCGTGTGCAGTCAAGATGGACACAAAACTTACTCCCAATCTCAGAAGAGATTGATGATCCTCAGACACCAGGAGGTGTGCAAAGAAGGGTCTATATCATGGGGTTTTGGGGATTTTTTTTTTGGTAGATTGCATGTTAAATTTATTTTTCCAGAGTAATTTCAGACTTCACATGAGGTCTACTGTTCAACCTGGGACATACAGGATACTATTTTTTATTTTATCAGAGGGAAGCACTCTTCTTTTGTTCATGCTTTGATACTTCACCTCAAGCAGAATAAATTTCTCAGACATGACTGCAATCTGTTGATATAAATATAATGCTGAAGATTAAAATGTGTTTGGAAGGGCCATGAGAAGCTATTTTACTACATTTATAATTTCAGCCCAGCACTTCTGGTACATCAGATCTCCAGCTTGCAATATGAGGGCTAAGACACTAACAACCAATACAATGTACTTAGCTTGATGTGACTGATTCTGGAGGCAAACACAGAAATAATGTAATAACCTTCTTTGCCTCAGCCACATACAAACATCCCCCACCAAAGAAAAGCTACCACCAAATTTGACTCATTATTTTTAAAGAAAAAGGCAATTTTTCACATTTTAATAGCTTTCATTCCATGTCTTAATAAATGCATGTTTGTTGATTTGTGTAAGCGTGATGTAGGATTCTGCAAATGAATGTAATCTGCAACAAGGGGATAGCTAACCACTAGCTAACACTTTTGAATAATGAATCCCTACTGTATCAGATGGACGCTATTCATAATAATTCCTTGCTTTTCTCATTTTGTCGTGTACAGTAGCGATTAATCAATTTGCAGTGTTATGTCACCCGCAACAAATTGCTAGCACCAAGACAAATTTATTGCTTTATGATAAAAGAACTTGTTTAGGTAGAAATAAATTAAATTTGGGGGTTGTTATTTGAGTTTGATGTTTACATATATGACCCATGCCGCACAGGCCAGCAGAGGTAAGGGTATCCAATTATTACACCAGTGTTTTCAGGATAGTTCAAAGAGATGCAAAAGCAACTGGAATGTTTGTATAGATAACTAGTCCTTGAAGAGAGTGAGTCCTCTTGAGAACTGTTTATACTATGAATGAAGCTCTTCAGAAGAATTTGGAAGGATTATCAGAGAACAGAGCTGTGTGTTCAGTGTTTCTTCTATTTTAAGATGGTGTGATGCACTTTGTTCTGGGGAATCTTGAGGAGCAGCACCTCCCAGGCCTTGACAAGTGACATCTTCACAGCTCTTCTTCTGAAGACTGAGTTGCTTTGTGGAAAGGAACCGGGCAGATATAGCTTTGCAGGAAAGACAGGGATATCTGTCTGCCAGGCTGTGTGCTGCCCTGCCACCTCTCTCCACCGTTGATGCAAACACAGTTTGCATGACCTGCCTGATCGTGCTCACAGCAGCCAAAAGTTTGATGCTGGAAACCAAGCACATCTGCTCTTACTCCTGCAGCTGGACGCAGCCTCTGGGGAGCCTTCCCAGGGCACTCGGCAGAGCTGGACAGCCTCAAGGGCACAAAGGCTGATTAACTATTAGCAATAAGAATGCAAAATTGCTCCCTTCATTTTTCTTTTGTTTTATTTTTTCTTAGTTTCCTTCAGTCTTTGTCAAGGTCCAATCTCATTTTAGCGGCTCCTCCATAAATCTTACTTTTCCTCATACTTTCTCCTTCCCACTGCTGCAGAAATCACTTCGACTCTTTCTCCCTGGGTTAAATGCTGTTACTATTTCTCTTTCTTTGTTTATTTCTTCCACTTTTCACTTTTTCTCATTTCTTGTACTCCTGACCAGGCATTTTCTGTTGGTCTGGATAATACCTCTCTTCTCCCTGCTACACCCTACTAATGTCCTTGTCAGCGTTCTCCTGAATCATTGCTGCACCATCCCAAAAGATGTTTAACTGAGTTTACCCCTCACTGGAACTGCAAGACTGAGGAAATCCAGGTATCAAACCATTCCTCTCCTGACACGCTGACAAGCAAAGTTCTGTAAACAATTAATTGTTCCCCTCCCATTAACTCATCTCTGGGCTGCCCCAGAGCAAGATGAGTGCTCTGCATGGCTCCTTCCAACTTAAAGCCCTCTTTACACTGTGTAACTGTCCCTTTACCAAGACAAAGTGAAACACCTGAGGTTCTGGATCTCTTTCTTCTTTTTTAAAAGTTACACATTGGAAGTGTTGGAATCTACATTTTTAATGTTGTTTGGGGGTTTTTTGTTTAAGAAAAAGCAGAGAAAGAACACTGAAGTATAGAGTTAGAAAATCTCATCTGGTTCAGTCAATTAATTGGCAGTACTAAGTCCTATAAAATAAGTAAAATAATATGTAAAGCGGGTTTATCCTTAGGTATATTAACACAAGAGAGAGGGTGCTGTGTTACTCTTGAAGTGAATCAATATTTTGACAAAGCTGATATTTACGCTTGCACGTTTCAAACCCTTTGATGCCCACATGGGACTTGGCCTCACAAACATGGGTTGCCAAATGCATATTCATTAACCTTGCAATTGGCTAATCCAGTAAAAGCGAGAAAAAAGAGAAAGCAAGGAAACAAGAAAGCAAGGAAGGAAGGAGGAAAGCAAGCAAGAAAGAAAGATAGAAAGAAAACAAAAAAGAAAGAAAGAAGGAAAGAAAGGAAGAAAGGAAGAAAGAAAGAAAGGTTGTCCTGGTAGCATGCTTATAGAGTCATTTATTGTAAATATGATCCAAGTGGCTCATTCCAGATGTGATACTAAAAGCTTAAAAAACACTGGTATTTCTTACCCTCCAAGTCAAATCCTGCACAAAGAAAGGGCCTTCAGCCCAAGCCAAATGGAAAAAGGGAATTAGAAGGATGTTACTCATTCATTACTGCCACTTTAATCACTTAGAGGTCCAATTAAGTATAAATCATTAGTATTAAGTTACTTTATCCAAGCCTCTTTGTGACACACTTGACTGGATTTGGAGGGCTCTCGGTGGCTAGACGTTATGCGAGCTGAAAAAGGCAGTCAGATGTTGGGTTTCCCCCCTCCCTTTCCCTTTCCCCCTCACTATGAAATTGATAAATGAAGGCTGCATTCTAGGTGCAGCAGTAATTTCTGTAGTGCAGTCAAGTGCTAGGTCCCTTGTCTCCTCCGAGCAATGAGGCCACCGTCCCCTTTAATGCCTCAACCTTCCCTTGGGCTGCCAAAAAGGCTGTACCAGAACCAGGCACAGTTTCATTTCCATGCACAAATTCCCAAGGCAGGAACCTTTATTCATTAACAAATCCATCCTTTCCCAAGGAAGGAAGTAGAGGGAATAGAAAATCCAGGAGAGAAAGAGGCTTTCATCTCTTTCCTGGTCTCTGACCGCTGTCACTGCACAAATCTCTCCTGAGGAGTGAAGTGGCTTTAGGGGCATGTTAAAGACATGATGCAATAGCATCCTCTAAGATGCCTTCCTCTTCCCTTCGTTTTTCCCCGCTTCTTCCCAGGGATAAAATTTCCCCAGCGGCCTAGATCGCTGTCTGGGAAGCATATTTCCTTCTAATCGGTTTTACAGCTCTTTTAAAGTAATATGTCAGATCATTTTCTCCATATACATAGTTAATGAAAGTAACCCTACAAATTCATTTTAAATAGATGGAAGTTGTTATAACCCTGATCTGGAATTTATTACATTCATTACAATCTTGCTGAAGTAGGTAATGTAATGGACTATTACTTTTATTATCTTTTTAATCCCTCAAAATTATTAGGGACTGACTAATATTTGGCATCACCCTGTTAATGTTTAAACAGAAATTGATATCTTCATTCATCTAATAAATGATGGAGTCTTTTTTCTGCAGAAGAACTAGAGCTGGTGACTTTTTTTTTATTTTAACCTGAACTAGGCCAAAAGATTTCCAAGTAAAACCATAAACTGACAATCCAATAATTTTATTAAATCAGCTCTTTTATCCGGTTATGAGAACATTTTCCAGAATTATTTTCATGGCTCCTGACTGCCCCAAAACAGTCTGGGCCCCATCAGTTCCTCCGAGGGATGAATTAAGATTTTACTTCATTGGCCAGGCCTTTAATCCAGCTCTTTGCCTCCTGATGATCACAACCAAAGTATTTCACAAAAAACCTTCCAGTCAATACAAGCTTTAATAACCACTCAAGAACAGGATTTTGCAAGGTTATCCTCAGATGCTTTAACTGGTATTTCACTCACTTTCTTGTATGTATTCTTTAACACGATATTCAGTCGCACCTCTGATATCCAATGGGATGTACAGTCCCATCTTAATTCATGACACGTGCTGCCAAAATTGCAAACACTTCCTTTTCATCTCCCTTGCTCATTGGTAGTGAAGCATGAACGTTTACTGAGCAAATTTGGTTTCAGACTGAAGTAAGAGGCCATGCATTGCATCATCCGTTTTGTGAGCTAAAGAGTCCTCCGGGGGCTGTTTCAGGGCAGCAGATGCAAATACAAACACGTGGTAGAAAACGTCCAAGGTCCATGTGTCCTCACACGTGCACACGCACGTGTGCAATGCTACGTTTGAGCCCAGCAGCCTGTACAAGCTGGAAAACCCTGTCCAGAAAGACCAGGGTCCTGCATGTTGTTGTACACAAAGTCTCACCGGGCCATGAACTTTCCACCACAAGCAATATGGGCCGCATTAAAGCCCTATTCTGCCAAATCAGTTGACATCTTGCCAGACTTGTGTGTTCACCGATGTCCCTGGGAGAAAGTTTCCTGCTACTGAAGTGATTATTAGTGTTAAGCTGCAAGCATAATGTTAAAAGGGCAAGAGCGGGGTTTTGCCATTTTCTGTGAGTCCCTGTAGACTTGGACCAACATCACTGATCATCTGTGGCAGAAACCAAGTTCAACACTATTTGAATGGCCTTTTTGGTTTCCTGCACAAAATCTATCACCTTGACTTCACCCCTGGTGAAAGCCCTGGGTTATACTAGTGGGCACATCAAATGTTTTCCAAAGACCTCTAAATGACCACGTCTGATTTTTGGAAATTATTTAGAGATGGTAATGGTGCAAACAAGTGTCTAAGTGGATTTGCAAAAGCACCTAAATTTTATTTTACTTTGGTGATGATGAAGGTGCTTTTGAACTGTACATAAAATACCTATTTGTACTTTCGCATAGCTTTAGACATCTTTACAAAGAGGAGTCGAAGTCACTTCTAAAATTGCACTAACAAAGCTGCCCCTTTGGCACTTCCAGAAATGTTATCCAGCACGCAACCTTTGAAAACATCCAAGCTATGTTTTAATGCTTTTAATCTGTACCTCACCTTACAAGTGCTATTAATATTCATTATAGATTAAGGCCAAAATGAAAATAACAAAGAGTTCTTTACAGTTTCTTTTGAGTTAAAACTGGCTTTTGCAGCACAGTGCAAATGAAAGGCAAGAAAAGTTTCTTTGGACAGTAGCCCTAAAAACCCAGTAACTTAGGTGTGTGTATATATATATTTATAAATATTAAAAAGACCTTTTTATTAGTATATAGGTGAAAAAATGCACAGAGTTAGTAATATGATAAAAGAACTACAAAGCAGACTCACAGCATGGTTTATTTTTAATTGAGATGAAAAATGAAAAATATAAAAATCTAGAAGCACCCGTGAAAGAGAAACATTTTCTGCAAATTGACCCAGTAAAGCGAATATTAGATAATAAGTATTCACAGAAGTAAAGATCCCCAAGACAAAACATGAAAGATAATTGCCAGCTTTCAGTGATAGTAATGGGAATGTTAGCAGGAAGAAGCTGCATGGGCTGCATATTGTGAAGCTTTGGAAATCGTGCAGAAATAACCAATCTGCAAACTTTTACTTGCCATATTTGCATCTTCAAATATGCCCATGTGCCCAGTATTTTGAGAGTAGATCAGGTTAGAGATGCAGCTGGGCTATCTCTGCTGTTTAGGGTGGCCCTATGCCAATTTATATCAGCTAAGGATCTGTTACAAACATGATCATGTTCTGTCCTCAAATGTTCTCTCAAAGATCAATTACCATTTTAATCTTGTAAATCTGAACCTGCTGCTGATACCTGACTGGAATAATCACTGAACCATACTGGTGTTGTTAGGCACAAGCTCTCCTTATGTAATGGACCAGACATCCACAAAGTGATGTGGCAGAGATGTGTTATTTTCTGGGACTTCCATTCCCTTATCGTTTCCCTGCTGATTGTGAAAAACAAACAAACAAATAGATTTGGTGGCTGGTTCGCGGAAAATCAAGTCTTTCAGCTGCATATTAGAACCAATGCCTTCTGTCTTGCATTAATGCTGCCCATGCTTTATGATCTGCTGCTGAGACAGAGTAAAAGAAGCAGAGGGAAAGAATCCCTTTTTTGTATTCCAAATACTGCTTTAATAAGACTGAAAGTCTCTCTCTTTCTCTCCTTATAGCCCTACAGCAAATAAATGGAGGTGTCAGCCCAACACCCTTGTAGATTTAAACTGAATGGAAGTGTCCTTTTGAAAAGCTTGTTCTGTCTGACAGTCCTGAATGTGCTCCTATTGCAGTTCCTTTGAACACCCATCTTTTCTGTGTTGGTGCTCTGCTGACATGGCTTTTCGTTGAGTTAAAGATTAACAGAATGCTACGGAATGACAGGACTTTGTGATAACTTAATTGCACAAAACATAGTTGTTCCTATGCAAATCGGAGTATAATTGGATGCTAAGAAATTACTCTCCCTGTATAAAGATGGCAAAGTGGATTTTGGACACACAGGGAGAATAATAATATATTACCTTTTATTATACTTGAGAAACATAGTTCATAGTTTTTATGATAAGTGTTAGACATGCATTTAATGCCATGAAAGTATTTGATTATGTACGTTAAATATAAAGTCTGAAAGCTCTAAAGCCTCTTTCATTTTAAGCGTATTCTAACTGCTGATGTTGGAATTAACATAACAATGTGGGAGCTCCGCAACGCATTCATAAATTGTGAATCATAACGGACGTACCTTTCAAAGGTCCCAGGGTATTTACCAGCCAGAGAGAACACAGTAGAAACTCTCTTAAATAAGAAACCATGGAAGAAGCTCCCTGAGACTGTTTCTTTTTTACAGTTATTTTTGGATAAAGGTAGGTATGGGATTACGGCATCATCTAAATGAATACAATAAACCAGACAGAGAAAAGGGGACCGTTCTAGGGCAATTGCTGCAACACAGACTAAAGGTCTGTGCTAAAGAACAAACAGCAAAGCAATGTTAAAAACGAAAGTGATGTGTGGCTACTACAGAATCAGTGATAGTGTTTACTGAACTATTTAAGACCTTACCTTTAACAACGGCGAGGGATTGTAAACCAAAGTGCGTGAGTTAAGCCCTGTCTCCCGTTGAAAGAGTGCAATTACAGTACATCCCATCCCTCTCCCCCAGTGCTTCTCTGCAGAGGCTCAACACTTTAGGAATGCTAAAGCACAACGGAATGGAAATGGTATTGGAACAGAAAGAGCCTCCTGAAATGAACTGTACGCAGTCCGTTGTGTTGGCATGATTGATACTGGAGCATGTAGGTGTAATGAAACTGATGCTGTCTCTTCTGCACCTGTGATTTATTGAGCACAAATTTAAGATGAGAAAAGGCCCCATACCAGGAGCTGCATCTTCCCCCTCAAAGAGGGTATGGTCATCCATCACCAGCCATTGCAAAAGGCCCAATAGTGAGCGGCTCATCAGATGAGCCAATAGTCTCTTTGTTGGGATTCCTAACAAGTGTTGGATCAGCAAAAGTCTATTTAGGCTGGTGGACCTTTCAGGACCAATTTGTAGTGGGTCACTGATTCTGCTAGTGTATTATCTTCTTTACTACTAGTACCAGTTGGGCAAGCAGCAAAGATTAATGATTTTAGCTGCCGACTGTTTGTGGCAATCTACTGCTTCTGGACCAAAGATTAAGATTTTTTTGTGCTTTACTAGAAAGGACACACGTTTTATCCGGGACCCGTTTTTATGTGCTGAGTTCTGTACAAATAATAAAAAAAATAATGGGCACCTCAGCTGCCTTTTTAATGGCAATAAAAAGGATTTTTGCTGGTACATAGCACAACAGAAGAGGGTTTTGCGAAGGAATAATAAAACTCAAAGCTGCGAGTAAGTTTCGTTCTCATCGGGCTAACGAATACAGCAAAGCACATCTGTTATTCCCATCCCTCAACAGACTGTGCTGGAGAAATGCAAAGATCTTCCTTCTCTTTAAAATAAGGGCAAGGAAGGAAATGGGAGTCTCTACAGCAAGAGTTCATTTTCCAGGTCGATCTTCCATTATTTTTCATAGCAGAAATCTCCATTATAATGGACTTAGCCATGGTGCAAAACATCTCAAGACCCACCCCATGAGCTTGAATATGTTGGAGCCCTTTGCCTTCTGGGAAGCTCCTGGGATGCCAAGAAGTTTTGGTCCCCTTTAGAGCCAGTTTCTCTGTAAGAGAATTCAGAAATGATGATGCTTGGACAGCAATATCAGGGTAAAACAACATGGGAACACCGACTGACAACTTCCAAGAAAGCAAATAAAGGAGGGGAGATATTTTGGTTAAATGGGTCTTTCCAGAGATCCTGCCAGCAAACTCCTGGGTCTGTTCCCAGCGTGGTATGGGAGGGCAGTGGGCACTTCTAGAGAAATGCCTCTGGCTTCTTATGAAAAGGTGAGACCTAGTACTGCTCAGCTCCTTGGGCCAAGAAGGGACTAGCTGCTGCTAAAGAAATTGGAAGTGGAAAGATAATGACAACTAAGTAAGAAAGAAGGGGTGAAACTAGGATAAAAGAGCCCCAAACTGCAGCACTTCTGAAACTCTTTTCCACGTTTTCATTATCGGTATTATTTGTCTGTACCAGTGTGAGGTACTAGAAATGTCCCAGCAGCTGAGAAGGAGGCTGCAGCTGTGTCATAGACAAAGGTCAGGCAGCAGAAAGATATGAGCAAGCAGCAGTGAGAAAATGGTACAGAAACCGCAACAATTCTTGCAAAGGGCTTGCTGGGAATTAATCTTTGCAAAGGGCTTCACCTGCAGATGGTTTGGGGCTTGTGGGGGAGCTCAGGGAAGTTCTGTGCACTCCTGCAGCTTTCTCAGTCCCTGTGAAGTTACAGACATTGCGCAGCAGCGTTTCGAAAGGGAAGCCCAGGATTTTCCCTCGATTGAAAAATAGGACAAAGCATCCAAGCGTGTAAAAAATGCACTCATCAGGCATCTAATTTTTAAAGGGAAGAATTCTATAAATGACCTAATAAAAAAGTGATCTAATTGTTTCCACAACTGCTTCCAGAATTACCAGGGCCTTTTTCTCCCTGCTTGTCATTGTTCATGGAGTCATAAATCACAACCCGGGAGATCACTCAGCTCTTGACAATTTGCAACCGTACTACCAGGTCTCTTTTTTGCCTAGGCTGGAATCACTGACAAGCTGTTACTTAAGCAGTTGACAGGTTCAAAATAGCACAAACTACAAGGATACCATCAAGTAAAGAGCTTTTAATTTATTTTTTTTTACATGCTTATAGAATAGTTTAGGTTGGAAGGGACCTTAGAGATCATCTAGTTCCAAGGATTTCTTCTACTCTTGTTGTAAGCACTGTCAGAAAACACAGGTATTCCACTGTAGGAGCTGCAAAATCACATTGTGAAATCTAACATGAATATGAATTTTCCTCCATGCTATTTCTTGAAATATTAATGTAATTTCATAAGACAGACAAAGGTCTCTCATTTTGAAGGACATTTATTCAAAAAAGTCTCTGACATGTTACATGCAGGGTGTTTTCTTACTTCAACTGCTGAAACAGGCTTTCATCAAAAATGAAAAGCACAGGAAACTGAAATTTTAGGAAAAGTATTGACCTTCCAGAAAAGCAAACAGTGTCATATTACATCTCACGCCTTCTTCTTTTTTTGGGAGTCGTGTCTCTGGATCGGTCCTTGGTGGCATTTGGATGCTGGCAGCCTGTGTGCTTCCCTGGGAGCAAGGTGCTGGAGCTTGGGCTCCTCTGGTAGGAAACAGAAGGGAAATCCACCCTTCTCATTTAAGTGCCTGAGCAGCACGGTGGCATAAGCAAAGCAAGCAGCACTGTTGGCAACAAAAGCAGGGTGACGACATGTATATTTTAAATCCCAGCTAGCCAAACAGCAGTAGGTGTTGCTCAAATTTGATCCTCTGGATGACAAACACCCTTCTCTCTTTTGTTCCCCCAACAAAATTGAGCTTGCCCATTTTGCAGCTGTGTTTCATTCCCTGGCCAGCCTTGCAGATGTGTTTTGACATCGCTCAGTGAACCTGGGCCTTATTTTAAACACACAGCTATAGAAACTGGGGTGCACCTGGCACTGCAAAACACCACACTGCGATTGCACTTCTTCTCTCATACAAACAGCAGAAAATGTCCTTCCTAAACTACTTCATAAATAATCCCACAATTTCTAAAGTTCAAACTCATTTCTTTAGGCTCTTTCTTGGATTTAATGCCACTAAGCAAAAAAAAAAACCTGATACTAGATATTAAACCTAACCCATAACTTCTTGCAAACCCCCTTGGCAGTCCTTCATTTTTGGGATGGTCATCCCATATTCCGCAGTTTCTCTCTTTAAGGAAACTTTCCCATGTGCAGGGAAAGTAATAAAACCAGTTTTTTCAATGAATCATCGGAGAGTGACCTAACCTTTGCTCAGAAGGAACAAGCACCTGACGCAAACTTGGGGCCAAGGAATCAACTTTCCTGACTCATGCAAAAGATACCAAGAAATGGATGTAATAACTGAGCATTGAGAAGGGGAGAGCCAGTGCTATGGTGAACTCCTAATGCAGCTGTGATGGAAATGAAGTGAGGAAGGAGTAAAAGTTGTATAAATTACTTCATAGTGGGAAAAGTGGTGAGGAAGGAAAAAAAAAAAAAAAGCTTGTGGTAATCTCATAGTGCCATGTTTTGGGGTTTCTTTGGGATTTTTTACCCTCCAAGCACTGCCACCCTGGGAGAACACAGCCTTTTAAGGTGTCCTTTATTAAATTTTGGCCTGGTTTCATGAAGCCTTGGAGCATGGGCAGAGGAGGTGGGTGGTCAGTGTGCTAGGCAGGGGTCAAGTATTGAGCTGGAAATTTTCCTAAGTGTTGTTTGGAGAGCAAAGCCGAGGCAACTCTTCATGGCTAGGAACGGGGAGGACATCCTTACAGGAGAGGTACATGTGGCAGGGCACTTTCCCATACCCTCTCAACTAAGATATAGAGATGAAAATGTTACTTGAACTTACAGGGAAACCCATTAAAAGTCAAACTCTCTTGCTTACTATAGATTTTGCAAAACAAACAAACAAACAAACAAGAAAACCCAAATGCAGAATTCCTTTGCAAACAGGGCAAACCAGTGACAATTGGAGACTCTACTTCCTTTTTGCTCTAAGCAGAGCATTCTTATGTCCAAGTTCAGACTTGGACACAGTTTTTTCCCTACTGAATTCAAAGGCAAAGTGCACAGCTGGCCTAGTCTCCAGCCTTCTGTACACAGAACCAGCCTGCCTTAAAGGAAGATCAGACCTCCAGTGATGACGATCAGTAGCGAAAAAACAACATGAGGGCATCCAATGTGGTGCAGCTGGTCAGAAAGTGCTCAGTGAAACACCACTAGACACCGAGAACAGCCAAGCAGCAGAGCACGCTGGTGTCTTTGCACGGAGACTTGGTGGAATGCAGCATGGCACAAAGCAACGTGTCATCGTTTTACAGGAATAGAGAATGAGCCCCTGTGTAAGGGGACTTCAGGACAAAGACTGAATGCACATAAAAGCATCAGCTCCAAAGAGCTGCTTTCAGAATTGCCTTCTTGCAAAAGAATGAAGTACTGGATAAGTGGCAGCTCTGCATATTCACCTTCACTTAGATATCTGTGTGATTGTACAGTCATACCCCAGTGCTTCCACAAGAGATATTTAGCCACTTAAGGAGGCACACGAGGGCCAATTGACATGACCAAGGCTGCACAGGACATCGGTGGCAGAGCAAAAGATCCTGATTCTTCTCCCACCCTCCTCCAATTCCATTAGTTGCTCAAACTTCTGGAGGATCGTGCTTATAGAAATGAACAAGAGTTTCAGTGGTTTAAAGGTCAGGCCCAAGCATAGCAAAGCCCTGGGACAAAAGTGTGTTTCTCCTCCTCTCCCTTCCCTCTAGCAAATACATATTCCAACACTTTCAGCGGGGAAGGTTAGTCCCTGGAATAAAGAGAAGCTTCTGGGAGCACACTGAGCAAATGAGTTGTTTTGAAAGGACAAGTTAGCTCTATAATTTGCCTTCACAATGTGTTCTGCACTCTAATTACAAATGCAAACACAGTAATTGAGAACAGCATCATAAAACTCTAAAGGAAGCCATAAGTGATATAATACACGGACATGTTTGCCATTTGGTGCAGCAGGATGCCTCTATGATGTTTTCCCCATGTTTAAACAGGGTGGAGATTTGCTTTTCTTTCATAAAGTTAATTCCATGACAGCAATTCTTCCCTCAGCCCCCCTGCTCCTGAGCCTAGGTCAATTAAAACGCAGCTATGGAAAATATTTCCTCTGTTTTCTCAAGTTAGAAAAATCTCTTTTTCTTTATAAAGATAAAAAAATGGTTAATTAAAGCTATTCCAAGGGGAAGAAAAAAGGCACCATCTTAGTGTGTTCTCCATCTGTGATATCCCACTCTTGCCTTCAACAGCAAATAACTCAGCAGGGTGAAATGTGGAAAGGTTTGGAGGGCTGCACCCCTGCTCCCCCATCTAAACTGTCCTTGAGGAGACTTGGAGACTTCAGCCCTTCCAGTTATTTACAGGAGAGGAACTTCCCACACCACTTTATTCAGGGTACCCACTGCCTGGATAGTGCAGGCAAGTGGTGGCTCTTGATGCTCTCCACCCATTTAATGAACTCTGCCTTGTGCTGAGGTGTGGAGAAGAGTTCAAAGCACCAGTTTTTTCCCATTAGAAGAAGGGTGAGTAGTTTAGGCTGATGAATAGCAAATGAAGTCAGGCAAGTTGCTTGCAGACTGGCTGAGAGTTTCCTGCATAGATGGACAGCACAGGGTCCTACAGCATCCTGCACGTGATGCAGTCCCACATTCCTGTCTTCATCCACTTTATCCCTTTTTGCCTTTCTACTCCTCCTCATCCTCCTCTATCATCTCTCAGGTCACTCTCTCCATGTCAAATGGCTTCTGCTCCAACAAAGGCTTTGAATCAAGGCAAAGTTTGTGGGTCTTAAAAGTCTTCGAAGACACAACACAGACAACAGAAGGAAACTGGAAAAATTAATGTAGTATCAGTTATATCTTCCAGAAAGAGCCTTTGGGATGCTGAGTGGCAGGGAGGAGCGGACAGGAATGATGCTCAGCACTTCAGAGAGTACTGCAAGACGAATGATGGGACTGACCTGTTTGCAGAGGAGCCAGGTAGTGGCATGGATGAATAAACTGAGAAAGGATTAGGGCTGTATGTGCTTCGTCAGGGTCCTATGAGCTCACCTAAACTTAACAGCTGCTAAATACTATGGCAAATCATGTGATTCAAACCAGAACAGTTCAGCCTCCCTTTTGAGATCAATGAAGACGTGTGTCCTATCTGCGGTTCGCAGGCGTGCACACCCCGTCTCTTTAGATTTGCTGAAAGCTGCTATGGCCTGATTTTCAGAGGTGCTGAGTGCCTGCAACTCATCATGACAGGCTATATATCAAATCCATCACCTCTTGGGAAACTTGATTACCCTAGTGGAAACCCTCATTTCAGGCATTTAACTGGTTACTACTGGTTTCAGCCAGCCAGATAGCTTTTGGGACAGATCACTCAGTTTAGGCTGTACTAATCCTTCAGGTGAAATAAAAATGAGTCCATGAAGACTGGTGTAGGAAGCTGCTGAAATGTCTAGAAAGGTATCAATTAAAAGGAAAAAAAATCTATTTTTAAAACACTGAACCAGTAAAAATAACTCACACTTGGCTGGTTAGAGCTGTTCATCAGGTGACTTGCTGTTGAACAGATGTCTCCAGCTGGGAATTCTTGGATGAAAATCTCCATCATCTCTTTTTTTTTTTTTTCATATGAACGAGTTATTAAAGAAGTACCTTGGAAGTTTGAAGCATGTTAATTCAAGCCAGAAAACCAAACCAAAACAGAAACGACACATATATTGCCAAGAGAGAGGTTGCTGAGGTGTCATCACAGCTTTAAGGGGTGAATCTCTGTCTCTGGATGTTTGAAGAATGAACAGACAGTTATTAAAAAACCTGCAAATGCAGAGTTAAGGCTGAACATAAACAAGGAACTCACACTGAAAGCATGGAGAGTCTTAGAGAAGGCTGTCCAGGAGACTCTGATCTGTTTTTTCACAATGCTCAGAAAATGTACAAACTGGTAGGTGATTGTGTAGATGGAGATTAGTTCACAGCAATTACAGAAATATGTTTTTCCTAAATTTTCAGCCACAGTGGGCATTAATGTGAAAATATATATATATATATATAATATAATTAATACTTGTATTACTCTTTAGCCAAAACTTTGGCTAGAAGAGGGGTAACTAAAGCTGATATAGCATGGCTATGTATGGATTGCTGCTGTTTCTTTTCTACCTTACAGGGTATATGCTGGAAGTTTTGATGTGTGTTTTGCCTGCACTAACATAGGAGGAACTGATCCCACTAGAGGAAAACAAGCAGAAATGAACTCCCTTGGTGTCGTAAACCCCATGTATCCCCTATGATTGCCATTAAAACAGACAGAAAGGAAGCAACCTTCCCTGATTGACTTTCCTGTGCTCACCTTATGCTGCCCCTCTCCTTGCTGCATTTCTCTGCAAGATCTCTCTCCAGCAAGGAGATTGGGTCACTCTTCATGGGATGTCAGAATGACCCGTACAGAAACCAGCTAGTTTGGCTGGAGAGAATTTAGCTTGGGAAACACTGTGAGAATTCGTAGCACTGCTGTGCTGCCAGGTCTCCTGAACAAATTAATTTAATCATTCTGCAGAGAAGTTCTGGAAGCAAAGAAATATATACAGACAAACTGCAGCTTGTCCTAGAGACAGCAATGAGCTTCAGGAGCCCTTCCCTAGTCCTGGCATTAGATCCACTGCCCTTGGACCTTCCACAGGATCCTCATAGCTGCCAACACTGGGAAACACCTCCAGCTTTTCTAAGGCCTGGAGGTCTATGAGGTTTAAGCTGGGAGCTGTTCGCAACACACAACGAACCACAGACACTCTTGCTAAGATACAGTTTTATTTCCAAAAGAGAAAATAGCAAGTTACACTATGAGCCAATACTTTCTTGGGTAAACAGATAACAATTTACATTCTGAGACTGGTTTTAAAAGTATCTGAACTGGGGTCAGTTTATATGCAAAAGAAACAAAGATGGGGAGGCTTTTTCTTTCCTTTATCTGGGTAACAGCTGAATGAGAGTTCCTCAGACTAACAAGAAAAGCAAACAAAAGCATTTTCCTAGAATTATTCGCTTTCTTTGCCTCTCTTCTTTTCCCTTCTGTTTAGGACTTAAAAACGTTTTGGGAAGGAAGTTGTAGGCTCGCAGAATCCGTGTTTCCAGTTCCACTCATCTTTATCTCTCAGAAATTAATAATAGGACTTTACTTTCTCTGAATAACAGCTTTCTACTAAATACTTCCTCACTTTTCTTCTGCACCTGGATCTATGCAGAGGGGCTAGCACAGGAAGATAGCTGCATTTCCTTAGGTGAATGGAGAGCTTCATCCCCAAAGGGCACAATAAACCTGATCCTTCCTCTTCTGATCAAGAAGAGCACAGAAGCTGCAAACCTGACCAGTACATCAAAAAAGAGCTTGAAAAATACTTTGAGCAAAAAATGCTAACAGTGCATCCTGCTCCTGTAACTGCACTGATATTAAATCAGGAAACAGCACCGAACAACCACAAACCCATATATACAGGGGCTGTCAAAACAGAAACAAAACAAAATCCCTAATGGGGACTAAAGATGCAAAGAGCAAAAAGAAGAATATACAGTATAGGCTTTATGATTATATTTAAATCCTTATGCAGCAAATGCTGGAAAGGGAATTCCAAAAATTTTCTATATATAAGCAGTTTTTTTGATCCAGGACTTTGTGCAGCGAAAAGGATTTACAAATCAGTGTAGATGAAAGGGTATGGGTCCCAGTGAGTGTCAGTGCATGCCTGTGGACTCATGGGCTGGGGTGACAACCCCCTGATTGTGCAAGGGCCAAGGGACACACTCAGCTTTGGTGTGAGGAGCTTTTCTGGTGCCACATCTGCTGAACCTGCAGCAGCGCTCGTCTTTCTAAAAAGATACTTGCATGGTCCTGGATTTCCTCAAGCACAACTGAGGCCAGATCTCCCTTCCCTCCTTCTTGATCACCTGAAGGTCTGATTACTGAAGAAGTCTCCTGCTGAGCCCCTTGAACATACAGGCTGTGGCCGGGAAGGGGAGATGACCTTTCCTGGAGGACCTTCTGGCTGCTTGTGACTTCATGACACTGGGCATAGATCCAGGATACTTTCCCTGTCTCCCTGACATCTCTCTTTTCTATGTCCCTTCCAAGGAAACTAAACCCCCTTGTCTGGGAAGATCACTTTTCCCACACAGACATCTGTGCAGTGCCTCTGTATGCATAAAAGCAGCAGATAAGCAGGAAAGAATTTTTTTACTAGTAAGATGTGGTCCAAATTCCTAAGTACTTGAAAAACCTATGAAGGATGCAAAGTGCCATTGAAAGATACAACTGCAGTAATTACAGTTCTTCAGCTTCTGCTGGCTATTCAGTCCCCAAAGGCAACTTCTGATCACTTAGAAAGGTTTTGGTGCTGGTTATTAGCTAAATGCTCCTAAAGGGGCTCAGATAATGAATTCAACGTGCCAGGGTTCAAGTGGAAAGGAGGACTCAGCCAACACAGGAGGAAAGCTGATCCTAGGAAGGCTCAAACAGGGGATTTTGTGCTTCCGGATCAGGTGTTTCTACTAGAAACAATTTTTACCATGGTGGCAAGGGGAATAATAACAAGAGCATGTATTAGAGAGGGAGCTGTGATGAGATTGCGGAGTTTGGGAATGATAAGAAAGAGACAAATTCCCTTGAAAACAAGTTTGGATCGACTCGTTTGTAGCATGATGGGGCTAAGGCTGAAAGGAGTAACTAGAAGGAGAATGCTTCTGCTCTCTTCTTCCGTCCCTGCCAGAGACGCCCTCCTGGGACGTTACAGAAGAGGGTGAAATGTTGCCATTGCGACTGGAAAACACCCCTTTCCGCTCCCCAAGAGCAAACTGCAGAGGGTGCCACTCAGGAGTTGCACTCTTTTCCCTGCAAGCGCACAAAAAGGCAGGAGGAAAGGCACGGCGACAACCTTCTCCCCAGCCCACCTCGACCCGGGGTCACGCATCCGAGCATCCCCGCACCCGAGCATCATCCCCGCACCCGAGCATCCCGAGCAGCGGGGGGACCAGTGCCCCTCCGAAAGAACAGAAATCCCGGCTCTTCAGCCCTGCATCCACGCTTGCCTGGGCATCACCCCCAAACCCATCAATCCTCCGAGCCCGCCGGGGTTCCCCCATCCAGGAGCCGTCACCCGCATCCCACCCCCCACCCCCATCCGCACCAGCCCCCCCCAAAGCCGCGTTGGGTGCCGGTGGGAATGCGGGTCGAGGACAGGGGGGGCGACGCCCTCCCTCCCCGAGCCGGGGGGGCATCTCCTCCACCCCCCCCCCCACCCCCCCGGACCGACAAAGCCGAGGCCACGGCTTTAATTAAACCCGAGGCGCTCAAATCAGCTCCCTAAATGGCACCGTCCCGTGGAACAAAACCCGTGCGCTTATTTGCAGCACCTTCCCCCCTCTCCCCCGCCACCAGGCAACCCCCAAACCCGCCGCCCGCACCCCCTGACCCCCCCTCCTCGAGCAGGGAATTAACGCTGGGAGCTGCGAAGCCTCGGGGAAGGAAAATACCCCGACAAAACCTACCCTGGTGAAGTGCTGCTCCACTCCCTTGCCACAGATCCACCTGTGAAAACGTGTCTAAAGTTAGAACTGGGATTTGCCCCGCTCTAAAACCGGTTCAGGCTAAAATCTGCTGAGATCCCAGTTAACCCAGGAGGATACAATAAGCTTATTTTATCCTGCAAAGCTGCTGTGCAGACTTTGCACGCTTTACTTTGACAATCCCCGCAGAAAAGGGAGAGCGAGCGAGGGGAAACAAAGCCTTATGATCACCCTTAGTAATTTAATCCTAAATTCGCGGGCCATTCCCAGCAGCCCGAACTAGCAAACATCAACACTTTTCTTTCTCATGCACATGTATCTGCGATAGATGATTAACCAGGTCCCTCGCTGCTTACACAGGGGAAAAAAAAATCCTGACAAACAGCACTGTGTCTGCTTGTAGTTGGAGAAATTAAAAATCAAGCGAGGGGAGCTAAGAATTAGGAAAGGGATGCCCTTTCCTAGCTGCCAGCTATGGGTGATTTCGGTTTGGGTATTTATTTGTTAACAAATCTCGCATTTCAGACGCGCATCCCACTGATATTATGGGGTGAAAAAGCTAATTCTAGGGGAAACGCAGCAGTCAGCTACCAAAACCGAGGAGCGCTTCTCAGGGAACCAGTAGCGTGGAAAATACGTCTATACCAGCCGTCTTATTTTTTTTTATCGGTTACCTAGACCTACTGTTTCTAGGAATTAGAGATTGGGATGCCGGTGTAATACGATTCCCTTTCTAAATGTCACCCCCTGCGCTTCAGGAAGAAGCCCTCGCAAACCAAACACATTCAGGTATCGACACGCTCCAGTTTTAAGGGCGAACTTTCAAATTTCGGTGGCTCCAGGACCCCCAGTGCCCTGCGGATGGAGCCGATGTTGAAATGACGCTGTCGTTTGCTTTGGACTCTTCCCGAGAGTTTGAGAAAGGGAGGGAGGAGACGAAGGAGAGAGGGAAGAAGTCATTCTTCACTCGAAACTAACCTTAAAAAAAAAAAAAAAAAAAAGGATGTTAAAAACAGAAATCACGCACGCACACAAATATAAACTCGCGATTAAACAAAAACTGCTCGGAAGGCTCGGGGGGAAGGCGATGCCGGGCAGGTGGGTCCCTCTGTCCCCTCAACAGCGGCGCCGCTCTCTCTCCGCGGGTGCGGAGGGGACGGGAAATCCTTCCCGCAGAAGCCGCTTTGCCCTTCGCGGGGCTCCCCCTCCGCGCAGCTCCGCGGCTGCTCCCGGGGAGGGAATCTCCTCCTGGGCTGCTCACCCTCCTCTTCTGCGCCAGCAACGTTATTTCTTCCCCAATTCTTGCTAAAAAAACCAGATCGGATGGAAAAGCATCCCCCCTGCCCCCCTCAAACAGACAATCCCAGCGAGAATAACCTTTAGTGGCTGAATTAAAAACTCTTCAAGGAACAAAATCGGCCTGTAACTGGGGATTCGGGGGGTACAAAGCGGTTCTTACTTTTGAAAGCCGCGAGTTTAGTGGGATGCATTTTGTAGAGGGGAGGGAGGGAAGGAAGAGTTAAGAAACGGACCCCAAAAGTGCCCCGAAATTTTAGGACGATGAGGATGGACTCGCCAAACCGATCTGTGATTCTTAGTTTAAAAGATTAAGAGCAGGGACGGAGCGTGTACGGACAGGGAGATAACCAGATCAATGCCTCCTCCGCCTTTCAGTAGCTCCACCTTGTGAATATACCTCAGTAATTATGAGAGGAAAAAGTATTATCCACCTAATGGCACATTTTGCACGGCTGCATCCTGGCTCCCCATGCGCTTGCCGGGCTCCCCTTTCCCCTCGCTGGCACCGATAACCTCTAACGTGCGGCTAAAATCAAAGCTCCCCCCAAGCAGCGCCCGGGACCCCACAAATAACCCCATAAATAACCTGCACTGATGGGAAACCAGCAGCGCGGGGCCCCTGCGGACCCCCCCCAGCCCCCAGCACCGCGAGGCTGCGTTACCCTGCGGAGAACCCGAGTGGGGACCTTGTTCCACCCACGTTTGGAGCAGGGAAACCTGCCGAGAGAGAGGTCTGAGAGCTCCTCGGGATCTGGGTGCGGAGCGATGCGCTCCCCCTGGGATGCAAAAGCGTGGGGAGCGTCGGGGCTGCCTGCTCCCGGCCCCCTCCCAACCTCCGGGGTGAAACCCCAAACTCAGCATTGCCACACGAAATTAAGCCCTGGAGCGCCTGTGCTGCGAAGGGGGACTTCATCCAACCCCCCCCTCCCCCCTCTGGTTTCCACCTTCTCCCTCCAGCCCGCTACCAAAGGAACTCCTGGATTTATTTTTATTTTATATTTTATTTTATTTTATTTTATTTTATTTTATTTTATTTTATTTTATTTTATTTTATTTTATTTTATTTTATTTTATTTTATTTTATTTTTAATTATTATTTTATTTTATTTTATCATTTTTCTTTGGAGGGGACTTTGCTTGACTTTTGTCTCCTCGTCTCCGTGGAGATGTGGAGATGGGACAAGCGGGGCCGGGCTGCGGGCATCACCCCGGGGCCGGCAGGCAGGGACCGAAGCTGGAGGGGAGGTTCTCTCCGCTTGGGGACTTTAGCAGTGTTATCCCAGCCCCAGAAAGGCAGCTCCTTCCTAGATAATTTCTGAAAAGCAGGCAGAATCTTGAACTTTTATTTTGTTGTTGTTCCGTTGGTTAAATAAATCGGGGTGAGATGGGGGGCTATGGGAGGTGCTGGGATGCAGGGGCTGGGACCTCGACCCTGCTCCCTTTCCCGGTCCTGCTCCCTCTCCCGCATCCCCCAGCTCCGCTCCCTCCCTCCCGTCTCCTTTTCTACCGGGTGTTTTTTTTTTTTCCCCCGTGAAAAGCCTCTGTTATTCTCCAAACGGACACTTGGGGTCGTACTTTCTGTCTGTTTGAGCGTAAAAACCGTGTAAAAAGGAGCCCTAATCTCCCTTAATCGTTACAAAATGTTAAAAAAAAATCCTGTTACTGGACCAAAAGAAAAAAAAAAAAGAAACTAAGAAACCTGACAAGCCGAGCGCTCCTTTGCATGCAGTCACTCACTCAGGGAACAGCAGAGGAAAGCAAACACGGCCCCCTCAGAACTGAAATGTAATTCTATTTTCTCCCTTCTCTCCCTAATATTTGCGATTGTCTGTGTCAATGCCTTTGCTTTACTTTAGGGAGAGATTTGCCTCCTGTAAGAGGATTTTCCCGGCTCTATGAGAAGCGCTGACAGCCTTAGGGAGCCGGTGCTTCCCTGAGCATCCCCCTTGGCTCTTTCTTTCCGCGGTCCCTACATCGAGTTGGGAGAAGGGGATGCGTGGGGACTGGGGGGGGGTGGGTGGAGGGGTGGGAAAGTGTGTGTGTGTGTAGGGGGGAGCTAAGTGCTTTGAAATGCTCTACGGGACGGCAGCGGGAGGGAAAGGGGACTTGGTTATGTTTAGAACAAAGACACGGGGGGGACACGTCCTTTTGGATCACCGAAAAGGGATGGGGTGGGGGGGGGGGATGAATAAGAAGGAGGATGCGGTGCGGGAGCGCGGAGAGCATCCCTGCGGGAGCGGGGAGCGCGGCGCTGCGGGAGCCGGGAGAGCATCCGCGGGTGCGGGGGCCGAGCCCGCCGAGCCCGGCCGCTCAGCTGAGGCGTTGGAGGAGCTGTCAGGGCGCTCTCCGCCCCGGCCCCGCCGCCCCCGCCCCGCCCGGCCCCGCGCAGCCATTGGCGCTGCCGCCGCCGGCCCCCGCCGCGCTCCCGCCCCTATAAGAGGGCGAGGGGGGCCGCGCTGCGACTCACAGCGGCACAACGAGCGCTGGAAGCGGCAGCTACAGCCCAGACCTGGGGTTGTTCTCGTCCCCCTTCTCCTCCTCCTCCTCCTTTTTTTTTTTTTTTTTTTTCTTTTTTTTCCCCTCCCCTTCCCCCCGCGCAGAGAAAACTCCCGTGCGGAGCGCAAGCTCCGCGCTCTCCCGGCTGGGACGTTGCGGCAGCTCCGCAACCGCGGGGAGAAAGCTCCGGACTTACAAAACCCACGCTGGGGGCCACGGGCTAAACGTTTCACACCGTTCTTCGTCTTCTTCTTCCTGCACAGACCCGAGAGGCAGCATCTTTGTTTTTTTCTTTTTCTTTTTTTTTTTTTTTTTCGCTCTCGCCCTTCCTGCTCCTTTCTCCTTGCGAGAGGGTGTCCGAGCGCCGGGAGCTGCTGCAGCCTGCGGGGCGTTGCGAACGCTGATACAAAAAAAAAAAAAAAAAGCAGGAGACACCCAGGCGGCTCGTCCTTGGCTTTGTTGCTCCGGAGCGAAGAAGCCCCAGAAGCCGGGAGAAAGAGGCGACAGCGGCGGTGGAGGGGGGTAAAAAAAAAAAAAATAGAGGAAAGGGAGCAAGAAAGCAAAAGCCAAAGTTGATTTGGAATAAGGGAGAGCCGGTCCTCTGCCAGGCTGCGCGCTGGAGTGAGGTCTCCAGCCCCCTCGGCCGGGAGAGGAGCCCGCAAGACAGCGATGGCCGGAGAGCTCAGCATCGGAGCCGAGCTGCCCACCAGCCCCCTGGCCATGGAGTACGTCAACGACTTCGACCTGATGAAGTTCGACGTGAAGAAGGAGCCCCTGAGCCGGAGCGACCGCTCGGGCAGGCACTGCACCCGCCTGCAGCCCGCGGGCTCCGTCTCCTCCACCCCCATCAGCACCCCCTGCAGCTCCGTGCCCTCCTCGCCCAGCTTCAGCCCCACCGAGCAGAAGACCCACTTGGAGGACCTCTACTGGATGGCCAACAGCTACCAGCAGATGAACCCCGAGGCGCTGAACCTCACCCCGGAGGACGCCGTCGAAGCTCTCATCGGGTCCCACCAAGTGTCCCAGCAGCTGCAAGGCTTTGAGAGCTTCCGGGCCCACCACCATCATCATCATCACCATCACCAACACCACCACCAGTACCCCGCGGTCACTCACGAAGACCTGGCCGGCAGCGGGCACCCTCACCACCACCACCATCATCACCACCAGGCCTCTCCCACCCCCTCCACCTCCTCCAGCTCCTCCCAGCAGCTCCAGAACTCGCACCAGCAGCATCCCCCCTCCAGCAGTGTGGAGGACCGGTTCTCGGATGACCAGCTGGTCTCCATGTCCGTGAGGGAGCTCAACAGGCACCTCCGAGGCTTCACCAAAGACGAGGTGATCCGCCTCAAGCAGAAGAGGAGGACCTTGAAGAACAGGGGCTATGCCCAGTCCTGCAGGTATAAACGTGTCCAGCAGAAGCATCACCTGGAGAATGAAAAGACCCAGCTCATTCAGCAGGTGGAACAGCTCAAGCAAGAAGTGACCCGGCTCGTCAGAGAGAGAGATGCCTACAAGCTCAAGTGTGAGAAACTTGCCAGCAATGGCTTCAGAGAGGCTGGCTCCACCAGTGACAACCCGTCTTCCCCAGAGTTCTTCATGTGAGTGCTTAACAAAAATAATTAAAAAAAACAAACAAAACCCCCCCACTCCCCCAAACCTGACCCCTGTCACCTCCCCCTCCCCATCCTCCTCTGACATCTCCATCCATCTGTCTGCTTGACTAGAGAGAAAGAAGGAGAGAAAAATAGAGACTTGATTTTTTTTTTTTTTTTTTCAGCATCCAGTCTTCTAGATTAGCTGTGGGAAAAGTAGGCTGGGGGTGGGGATGGGAGAGGTAAAGTGCAACTTTTTGACTTTCGTTTGCAAGTTAGAGAGAGGGACAGAGGCAGAAGCAAAGGAGAAAAGGACAACTGAAGCGTTTTATAGATCGCTTGCTTGCAGAACGCGATGGACTTTAAGAGAATAATAATAAAAAAGGACAATGAACAAGCCATCTATAACATACTGCCTGCTTGGAAAGAGAGAGGACATACACAGCACCATCTCATGCACAATTTACCTGCTTGGAAAAAGAGAATAAATAAAAAGGACAATATATGCAAACTCTTCATATATTGCCTGCTTTGAGAAATACGTTACAAGACTCAGATGGGACATTCAATCTAAGAAAGGAAAGAAAGAGAGATTGAAAGAAAGAAAGAAAAAACTCGTCAGTTTTATTGCCTGCTTGATTATATAGAAAAAAATACGAAAATCTGCATTAAAAATATTAATCCTGCATGCTGGACATGTATGGTAATAATTTCTATTTTGTACCATTTTCTTGTTTAACTATAGCATGTTGATCATCAATCATAGATTTCTGTTGTTGTTTTGTTTCATCGATAAGAAAAGCATCACAAGTTATCAAACTTTTTACTGCTTGTGCAGTTCTGTTCGTTGGTTTTTTGCTCTCTTATTTTCTTTTATGGTTGTTAGCTTGTAAATATCTGCTACTTCAAACCGCACAGGAGAAAAAAAAACAAAAGCAAAATAACATTTCAGCAGGCTGGTTATACGGTTTGTTTGGTATTAAAGAGATACATAAGGGAAAAAAAAAGTTATGGGCATTTTGCATTAGAAAAAGAACCAACTTTGTATATCTGGTGCACTTTTAAGTTGTATTTTTTTTGTTTTAGTTTTCATTTTGGTTTTTGTTTGTTGCGGCAGATGCAAAAAACGCCTGAATGGCATTGACAAACCTAAACTTAACAGGGGAAAACCCTCATCGGTCACTAGAGCAAAAGCTCTTCCCTTCAGGACAATTCCCAGCCTGGAGTGGTTAGACTTGGCCATATAGTTTCCCTTCTGATTGTTCACTCAGGAAGCGAAGGACAGACGGGATACCAGCTCCTTTTAAGAAACAATTACCCCTTAATTTTCGATAAATAAAGCCCCCCCCACCCCCCCTCCTCCCGTTGCAAGAGCAGCGAGGGCTCCGTGTGCCACTGAGATTAGGTTTCTCAATGATAGCAGCGAATGAGTGGGCTGGAAGAGCATATAAAACTTATTTTTTAAGAAGACATACTGCAACTTTTAAGTGTATTCTTTTTGCCATGATTTGTAATCTGCTTCTCTGCTTCCCTATGCAGCGAGTGAAAGTTTTAGCCAAAATTTATTTGCCGTTGTGTAGTAGTGATAGTTTGGAGTCTTATGGGTGTTTTTATTACTTTTTTTTTTTTTTTTCCTCCTGCAGGTCAGTAAAAGGATTTACGTTGCACTGACAAAAATACCAAAATGAAAACTTATTTTTTAGTTTCCTTTTAGGATAGCTGGCACTGCTGGCCGGATGCATTTTAAGTTTGTATTAGTTTATAAATTAACAGTAATAACAAGATTGTAATGAACAGCATGGTGCTTGCAGTTTTAAATATTGTGGATATTAGTCATGCATCAGAAAGCGATCTTTGGTTTTTACTGATTCAACTGTGTTGAAATCAAAACATTGCAGCAGCGGAAAAAAAATTGTTTTTATTTCATGTAAAGTTCTGAAGGGATCAATTTCAAATCCTGCTTATGATATGAAAAAAATATTAAAAAACCTGGTCTATTGTAGTTTTATTCAGACTGGTTTCTGTTTTTGGTTATTAAAATTGTTTCCTATTTTGCTTATTAAAATCATTGAAATGGCATTTCTTGGAGGGACCTGCTTCTCTGACGTCTCGGGTGCCGAAAATAAACCGGCGAGGAGATCTCTCGGCCCCTGACCTGCCCTCACCCCACCCGGCCCCCCTCCCACCCCCTTCCCGGGGTGCGAAGCCGCTTTGCCCGCAGGGTAGGACCCAACAGCCTCTCCCCCTCCTCCGCTTTGCCCCAGGCAGTGGCGGGGGGGGGGGGTTGAGCATCCCAGCATCCCAGCATCCCTCCTCCCCTCAGCGCCGGGAGAAGCGGAGCCGAGGCACCCCGGGCATCCCCAGCATCCCGGGGTGGGGAGCGGGAGCCTCGGGGCTCCGGGATGGGGACACTCCACATGCAGGCACTTTCCCCCTTCTTATTTTTGCATTAGAAAAGGAAAGGACTTGGATAAGTCTGTCCTTTCCCCCTCCATTCCTCTGGGATCCGGGCTGGCCATTCACTTTCCTCCTCTCCATCTGCACATCTTAATTATTTGGAGGGGTTTTCCCCTTCTTCTTTTTTATTTTTTTCCCCTTCTCTTTTTTTTTTTTTATTTTTTCCCCTTCTTTTTTTTTTTTTCCCTTCTTTTTTTTTTATATTTTTCCCTTCTTTTTTTTCTTTATTTTTTCCCCTTCTTTTTTTATTTTTCCCCGCCTTCCCCCCCCTTCTTTTATTTCATTTATTTATTGATTTTTTTTTTAGTTACATGCACTTTAGAAGACTCCTTAGATGTATGTAGAGAAGGGGTCATACCTTCCCTCTGCCACCCCTCCCAGGGCTCAGCACCTCGCAGCCCCACCATCCCTCAGCCGTTTGCAAGGCGAATAATTTTGCAGCTCCCGAAATCGCAGCTGGGGAGATTGGAAATCGTCCCTGCTCCTCGCTTGGGTTCGGGAAAGGGAGCCCCGAAGCCGGGTTGTGCTGCTCTCAAAGTGTGAAAGGTGCGCTGAACTTTAACTCCCTCTTAAAAAACAAAATCCAAGGCACCACGCAAACAAAAAATAATAGAATCTCTCTGCCCTGCTCCTCTTCCCAACAGCAGCGAGCTGTCTTTGGAGGGACAGCATAAGGCACGTTTGGAGAACAAATCAGTTAAGGACAAAGTGTGTGTGGGGAAAAAAAATAATGAAGCGCAGTAACTTAAAAACAAAATCCCTTCTTAAATGCCAGCTGCATCCCTGCTTTGCCAGAGCCTGCTGGGTTGGGGGAGGTTGGAAGGGGCCAGAGCCCGTCCCAGTCCCTCTGCTCCATGAGTCAGGCCTGGAGAACAAGCTCCTACCCCGCTGCCCTGCGAAGGGGGGACAGGAGTTTGCAGAGGGAAAGGAGGAGAGCGCCTGGCTTTCCCTGTACAGCCTCCCCCCTTGCCAGTAAATGCTATGGCTGCAGAAAGCCTGAGAGGAATATTGTTTGTGGGAACTGCCACCGCATATTAATGTCCCCTCATGCATGCATTGAATAAATCACTAGGACTAATTGAACAATAACAACAACAACAACAACAAAAAATAGGAAAAACAGGCCTTAGAAAAGCCCTCCCGATTCCCACCACAGAACTGTGTCAGCGGCGGGGCAGACCCTGCCGTTTGATTTATCCCGTTTAAAAGAAAAGGAAAAAATGCCACTGAGCACGGGCACGGGTGATGCTTGGGCCCGTGGGGCTGGGAGCTGGTGGGATGCTGAGCAAAGAGGTCGTGGGCTGCCCCCCGGGGTCACAGTGGCTGCTTCGGGGTGGGTGGGGGGCTCTGAGATGCTGAGAGGGACGAAAAAACACCCACATCTCCGTCCAGGGCTCTGTCCCAGCGGCATCGGCACTGGAGACAGGCAGCCGTGTGGGTTTGGGGTGGGCAGGGCTTGCCTGGACCCCCCGATCCCCTCGGATCCCCGGGGGAGCCCCAGCAGAGATGGGTGACTCCCTCCTGGTTTTTGCCATCCTTGCCTACCAACTTTGATCTCTCGTTGCTCATCCCTGATTCCTAAAGGGCTGGTGGCACAGGAGTCTGGGGCAGGATGGAGAGCAGTTTCTTGAAGAGAAAGGGAAAAAAGAACCCCTTCTTTTCCTCCCCAGGACACAGGGGGTCTGTGGGGGCCAGCTACCCTCCCATGGCTCCCTGCTTTCCAGCCGAAGCGCTGCGGGGGAAGATGTGTGTCATCTGTGGGGCTCAGAGCATCTTCCATCCCCAAGCCCCTCTCTGTGTGCATCCTTTGCGCGTCCTTTCAGCTGGGGGTCGGGGGGTGCAGCAGCCTCCTGGCAGCCCGGGGGCTCAGAGGAGGCTGGGGGGCTCCAACTGATGCTGTGTATCGGGGCTCCGGCAGTGCCCATGAAGGATGCAGCTCGGAGGGGCCGAGCGATGACCGCTTCTGCTCCAGAAACCTGCCAAGCCATCAGACAATCACCTTTCAGGCTTCCCAGAGGGAAGATGCTGCAACCTGCCTCAGAAAAAAAGCCCAATGTAGCCAGAGAGTGGTCCCCAATCTGATGGGCTCCTCACAGCCTCCAGGAGGATGGAGTTGGGGTGCCAGCGAGACAGGATCAGACCCAGCCTGGAATGTGCACCCCTGGCTGGAACAGGGGGTCAGAGGCTTTGGGCTATGTGAAGAGCAGAAGCTCTGGTACCTTTGCAGCCAAAAATACGCCGGTTGGAGCCCCCTGAGGGCAGCACAGTGGGAGCAGGCTGGCTGACCCCCACACCTGGGGATGTGGGGTGTGGAGGGTTTGCACGGCTAATTTTGGCTGCCAGGCGATGGGTCACTACGTGACCCTGTGTAGTACAGCAGGACGATTCCCTTCTGTGAAAAATCATATTATTTTGTTTGATCTCGCAGTTTTGCAAGAGCTATTGCTAATAGTTGTAGTGAGATCTACAACCTCACCCCCCCACCAAGGCAGAGGTGACTATCGGCTATGGCTGCTCCCAGAGCTGAATGAGACGCTCACACAGCAAACACAGCTGGCAACACAACCTTCTTCCCCCCATTTAATGACACAAAACTTACAGACTATCTCTGCCAACTGTTTAATAGACTCTTTTCATTATTCCCTTCCCTCCTCCTCTCCAGGAAAGTATGTAAAACTGATTGTCCTTAATTCCAAAACAGAAATCTAAGGCTATAATAATTTTTTGTTTGGTCTAAAGATAGAAATATTGCTCTAAGATTTTCCAAAGATGCTGAGCACCGTTGCCGGCCGGCAGATGAGCCGCTCCGTATTGCAGTGAGCAGGCGAGATGTGTTATGAGGACGAGCCCGAGCTCGCGAGATAACTGTTCCCAGCTGGTTTAGGGTTTATTTTTTCTTTCTTTTATTTTTTTTTTTCTTTCTCCTCTCTCTCCTCTCCCTCCTCTCGTTCGGCCTGGCGCAGCGCCCTAGCAGGCTGCCTGGTGTCGATGATTGACAGACCAAGGTCAGGGAAGCTCTTCGGGGCTGTGGGTGTCGGGTTTCGGGGAGGACAGATAAAACATCTCCAGCTCGGGAGAGCCCCTTCTGGCTCTGTGGGGCTGCGGGCAGCTCTGCCGGGCACTGCCTGCAGCATCTTCCCTGCCGCTGCCTCCACTCCCTGCCCTATCCTTCTTTCCTTCTTTAAATGTTAAGTTTCGACCTCCTCCTTATAGGATTGAAAAAGTACTTCCCCTCCCATCGAGGGGAAATAGCTGTTCTGCTCCTTATTTTGTCAAGTTTCATTTATGTTTTCTTTGGTTTTATTTTCTTTTTTTAAAATTCTTATATTTCACTCCATCAAGGCTACAGTAAACCTGACGTTATGTGTGTGCATGCACACTCTCTAAATAGTTTATTGCATAATCCTGTGTAGTGTGTTCAGTAGCATGCAGCGGTCTGATAGGATCCCACACTGGACTTTTGTCCATGCAAGAAGGAGAACAAGAAGACAACGGGGAAAAAAAAGCTTTCAAGTGCTGCCTTTTCTCATTTTTTAAATTATGAGTTTCAGTGGTGAATGCTGAACACAGCATGAGGTGCTGCAATACGTTCTCTTGCTGTTGCGTCCACAACAGGGAAGAGACAATTTCTATTTGTGAGCTGATTCTGTGCACCACGGTGCGTGGAAGTGTCGGAAAATGGACTGTGGTGTCCTTGAGACCTAAGGCACTGCAGATCCTTTGCCTTAAACAGAATTACTCCAATAGAAGCTTATTGTATTTATGGGTTTGTTACAATATGGCTAGAATAAATGCTGCAGTAAAGAGGGAAAAAGCCAACTCCACATAAAGAAAGTGACATGTTTTCCCATCCCACAGAGCCTGCTGTTAGGTTTTAGAGATAGTTGTCCTCTGCCATATTTTATTTCCCCTTTTAAAGTTTCACTGTTTGTCTTAAGGCACAGAATCAAAACACTCCATTTCCACTTTATACATGTGTTCTTTTAAAAGATTTGTTTAGATAAGGAAACCAATGCTAAGTGTTCTCACTTGAAAGAAATTAAATATATAGAATGATAAGCTGCTGCTAAAATATCTAAAAAACACTTAAATTAATAATAAGAACTTGTTCTGAGGCAAAATTCAATTTTACTTCCTATTATGCAATCTTTGCATGTAAAGTTGCTTTAATGCAAAATAGCAGCTCATCAAAAATTCTGTTTTATTGGTATCAAAAATTTATGATATCCTGAGGCATGAGGGGCAGAGAGCAAGGTAGGAAAGCTGTGTCCTTTTACCAAGTTTAGTGCTTTCTTTAAAGGAACATCTCAAACTTATTTCTCTCCCCTTCTTCCTCGTTTTTCAGAGGCAGTGGGCGAAGGTTTATACCAGAGAAAGCTCCTCCACTGACAACGTTACAGTGCAGCTCCAATAACTGTTTTGTTAAGTGCTTTCTCTGCAGACTTTCACTTTCCCTGCAATACTAGGAGATACTGTCCACACAAATATAGAGATGGGATTATTTTTAAATGCTGGTGTTTTTATTCGGCATTGCAATGATGCATATATATTGCAAAGAAAAGTGCATTGTTTGTGCCTGCATTTGACTGTCGTAGCCTATAACCTCCCACCAATCAAACACAGAGATCCAATCCTGCTCTAGCCTGGACTTCCCTTTAATGAGACTCCATTTATTTCCAGCAAGGTGCTCCTGGCTTTATAAAAGATATTAAACACCTTGTGACAAGGGCATAGTACCCAGTAGGATTATTTTTTTTTTCTGAAATAAACATGATGAGAAATCAGCGTCAAGCACCTGAAATCTGCATTCACAAAAATAAACAATACCTGCTCCTTCTTCAGCAGAACTTCAGGGAATTTGTCCTTCGAGGAGGCCACAGGACTTGTACAGCTGAGGAAATGGGGATGCTGAGAGATGTGGTGACCTGGCCAAGGTGAGCTGCAGACTGACAAATCCCTCTGGGTTGTGCTGCTTCGCCTCCCATCACCGCAGCTGGAAGCACAGGGCAAGATCACTGATCTCCCAGGGATGGTGGGGGGTGGAAGGCAGTACAAGTCCCTCTGATCCAGTGTTTTTGCGGGTCCTGTCTCATTTACTATTGAATGAAGCAGAAACGTTCCTGCTGGTTCAGGGGGCCCATTCAGAAAAGAAATTACAGAGGGCAATAGACCTGCACCTTGGATTTCTGCTAACTGCTTCATCCCCCCTCTTATACTAGGGTGCAGTTATTACTGAAAGCATTTACAAACACGAGGAAGGGGACATGCAATGATAAACAGGTCTCTGAGCTAACTCTGGCCCTTACAGCTCTCTGGATCTGCATTTCCCCGCTCTTTAATTCTGCAGACAATTATAGGCAAAGGGGTGTTGAGCCTGAAATCTCTACTCATGTCATCCTAAAGGAAGGCTTTTACATTTATCCTCAGTCTGGACCCCATCTTTCTTATTATCCAATTAATCCAGCTCTACCTGTCATGTTAGTGCTGTCAGCTCGAGCAGAGAGCCATCCTTTGTGGTTACTGAGGCTGATAAAGACAGAGTGCATTCAGGACATCAGAAAGAGAGGATTCCTAAAGTCCTTTTGACACAGGCCATCCTTATTCTTATGTCAGCCTTGACCTACAGATCAAGTGTTTTATTCTGGGTATTGCAGTGGCAATGCTACACTGGTCTGTGAGAGCATGTGCTGATCTCAAGGATGGGGAGAGCACAAATTCATCAGGTCCAGCACTAGTTTCGTAGAGTGAGAGATTAACCCACTCCACAGATGGGTAAAAGAGATAGCAAGGACTTCAGTAGAAAATGGTTTTGTAAAGGTATTTCCAGATCCCCACTTGTCTCAAGTTAAGCATCCAAAAGAACAGGGTATTAAGCAAATACCTGTGAGCCTCTGGTGCTTTTGTAATGAGTGACTCATGTAAGTCAGATGGATGGATAGACAGGAAGCATGATAATAACAATAATAATAAAAAAAAGATCTGTGCGTTTCTGATTTGCAGTGTTACCAGATCTCTCTCATCTAGTGGTTTCTGTCCGACTGCATGCAGACTTAAACCATGAGGTGGCACAAAACAAAACACTTTCCTGGTAACATTAAATAGTAGGTAAGTTTAAATTTGAAATAGATTTTATAGTCATGTTACTTAGCTCAATAATTAATGAGATAGCTTGGATAAAATTTAAAACATAGCAGAGGTATCAGCTGGTCCCAGCTCTAGAATCTGCAACCACTGTTTCTATTAAAGAAGTCTTGTATCTTTTAAAAGAAGCCTCTCTCCGTAACCTGCTTTCAATTGAACACTACAGTGAATATATCAAGATTATTGGATCACATTGTTTACAGATGAAACAGTTTAAAGGTGAAGTTAATTTTAGTTTAAATCTTCTGAGTTTTAAAATGAAAGGCATTTCTGGAGTAGTTGCTGAAAAGCAAAAATACCAGAAAAAAAGAAAAAAAAGGAAGAAGATGAAACATGGCACTGTGAGGGTTAAGCTAGGTCCTAGGATCCAAGTAAATATTTAGATGAGTGCTCAAAGAGGGGGGAAAAAATCTCAATATAACCAAAATATAAATCATGGTGCTTTATGCTAGCTGTCAAATTATTCTAGCCCCTGCATTCCAGTACTTGCTCTACTGGTAATGTCACATACAATATGTGGGCTTCTGCCTTGGTGCAGGTTTGGCAGGTAATTAAAGTCAGTTGCATGGAGGTTTGCACAGACTCCCTCCGATCCACAGAAAGACAAACAACCTGTTAACTGTGATAGCTGCAAGTGTGCAAAACTGTATGGGAGCAGGGATTCTAAGAAGGGGAGAAAAGGCATGGGGGCTTGGGGCCTTGTCTCCAGGGTGGATTAACTCTTTGTGCCTCTGTAGCTCATTGCTATTTGCAGAGGAAATGAAAAGTGAGCAGTAGTCAAATCCGTAGCCAGGCGTTTATCAGAGGGAAAAAAATAATAATAAAAGCAAGCCCTGAGGGCAACTAGCCCTGGGGTGAGGTTCATCTGCATTCTTGACCTGGGGGAGACTATTCTTGCTAGAAGCCATCCGGATGATTTAGACTTTCTGCTTTGTCCTGACTCTGTATATTGGAAACTGCAGTCAGGACAGTGCAAATTATTCTAACAACTTCATGATGCAGCCTGTTCTCCAACCTGAGAAGGCCCTGGAGATGTCCAGCTCCTCGTTTGGGATGCAGCCTGCAAATGATGCCCACAGCTTGTGCCTCGTGGCCTTTGATGCAACTCTTTCATCAAAGAGAAACAATAAAATTCTAGGGCTCAGCCCCTTCTTCACTTTCATATTCTCATTTGACTCCCTTGTGCGTGTAGGTGAGGAGGAGGGGTGTTTAGATACACCTTTTAGGTCGCTTTTTCCTGTCGCAGGTGTTTTTCTCAGTGGAGAGGATCTTTGCACGGGGAGGCACCCGCAGGTCTCTTGCTCCGCGGGTGCAGGGCTGCAGGTTCAGCTCTGGGAACTGGCTGTGAAGCCACACCTGTGTGGCTGCAACGCTGGTGTCGGGGAGCCGTGCCAGCACCGACACCATCACTGTGTGACACCCTCTTATTTAACCGCAGAATTAGCATGGCACCGAGATGACGGGTTATTGCCCTCCAGCTCTCTCCCCACGCGATGCGTCATCCAGCCGGCAAAGACGGAGGCTGGGGGCAAAGAGTAAACCCTTCCCCATATGGAGACTTCCAGAAGGGAAGTCAAGCTGTACCAGAGACACCCATCTGCAAGGGTAACCCCACCACTAGCCCTAGTTTCACAGGGGCTATTGAACAACTGCCATCTGCTTAGCTACAATCCATTTGCCTAGATGTGAGGGTGCCCATTCATATTCATTTAACCAGACTCTTAGGCTAATCTCTGTTAACCTCCTTTTTTTATCTCCTAGTCATATACAAAATTAGAGAGCACGGGCCTTCCTGAATTAGCCCAATTTTTTGTTACTCAGCTTGGGAAATATTGGGTTGAATCCTGACAGTACGGGGCAAAAATGCTTCAAAAACCCAAAAGAAATGGAAATCAACACTTATAATCACACAGGTCAATTTATCAGCCCTATCTAGCACTGATTTGTCTGTCTGATAGGACTTTAGATAAAGTCTTCAGCAATTTGCAGTAATTAAATGTGAAAGGGGAAGAGGCAGAGGGTTCCCAGGCAACATGCTGCAGAAGGGGAGTTTTGGAGGAAGGCAGAGAACCCCTTACTAAACATCTGCTCTTGTGGAGTTCCCCCCTCCTCTTCACTCCCTGCAAAGATATTCTACCTTTGCTGCTGCTCAGATGAGTCCGGGGAGAGTGAAAATCCCTGGAGAGGTGGAAAATATTTCCCAAAGTGAGTAATTTTTTCTGATTACAAGAAGTGACAGGTATTAAAATGAAAAAAAAACGTCCCAAGGAAAGACGCTGTCACCTCCTTCATAAGGACTTTGCTCTGGTGTCAGAATTATGAAAGCTAGAGCACAGTGCAATGCTCAGTGTAGTCAAGATAGCTGTTGAGAGCAAAGTATAAACTTTTCCAGCAAAGGCACTTAATAGAAGTTTGTTTGCCAAGTGCTGCAGCTTTCTTTCCTGGGTATGGTGAGGAAAAGGCCTTTTTCATTAACTCGGGGACCACCCCCCCTCTGATTTAAAACAATCCTAAACCTTCGAATACAAAGCTTTTCTAGCCTTTTGCTTTGTTACCCATCAGCTCTAGCAGCAACGTGCCCAAAATCTACTGGAGTCCCCCCATCACATACTCCCTTTCCAAATGTTAGCTCTGAGAGAACAGCCCCGTTCACAGATGGTCCTAAGCTGATCAGCAAACAGATGTGAGTGAACCCGCAACCACCATCCAAAGGGGGTGCAGAAGGAATGGAGTGGAACCCCTGTTGTGCATAAAGCACATGCCTGGGAGAACAGAGTCCATGGGAATTTAGTTATTGGTCGGGCCTGGAGGTTCACCCCAGCCTCCAAGAGGGGTTAGGTGCCTTCTGCCAGGAGATAGCTGAATGCAGGAAAAGAGATACATTGCAGCAGCAATTAAGCTGTAATCAGTATCTGCCTTCACTTGAATCACTTTGCTCCACCCTGAACATGCAGTACAGCAGGGCTGGAAGCTCCCCTAGCCAAGAACTTGGGACTCCAGGGAAGGGGTGTGTTTGTTCTTTTTCTGAACTAACTGCTTCATTCCAAAAGCAACCAGAATTGTCTTGAGCTACTGTCACCAATTCAATATGCCTTTAGCAGGAAACAGAAGCTTTCTGTGAATGAAAAAGACCTGAAGATGTTGCTTCTGTTTTAATTAAATAACGTACCCTATAGACAACTGCTTTTTTCTTGAAATCTCTGTTGGCTTCTTTAATTGCTGTTCTCAGTGAAATGGTTTAATTCCCGCTTCCCTGACTGCACTTGCCTTTTCCCTGGGCACTCTCATTGAGAACACCCACGAGAGCCAGCTCTTAGCTGGAGTGCAGGAGGAGCTGCTTCCCATTAAGGAACCTGATGATGAGTCCAAGATGGCTACAGAAAACCCTCCCTGCCTACGTCCCTCTATGCTCCCACATGATAGAACTGTTGGCTGGGAAGGAGCTCTGGAGGTTTCTCATCCAAACTCCCACTCAAAACGGGATTGTTTCCAACGCTAGATCAGGTCAGCTGTGGCTTTGCCTCAAGAAGTCTTGAAAACCTCCAGGGGTGGGGATCCTACCACCTCTCTGGGTATTTATTCCACCCACATTCTGCTAATTCTATTTCTAGGAACTTACCCGTCTCCAAAGTAACTCTATTCTACCAGCAGAACGATAACTTCAAGATGTTTTGCAATACACCCCACCCCCTGTCCTTCAAGGACCTGATGACCCAGAAACACACAAGAAGTTGAACACCTATTATGGGAACTAGGAACACTGAGTCTTCAGTTTAGGTCCTCAAAAACCTCACCAGACTGTTCCTCAGGCTGACAGGGTGGGGGCACCTGCAGTATTAGCAGTAAAGTTCTCAAGGCCTCTGAAGTTCTGCTCCTGGGACAGCTTGCTGTCTACCTCAAGCTTATGTCTAATTCACATACATGAAAATAAGATACTGTTCTGTGTCTCCTGGCTTAAGGCTCAATTTGCTAAGGTGTTCTCAGAACATTCCCATCAGATCTACCTGACATTGCAGCAGGATTTATGGACTAAGTGCTTGTGTAATGTCCTACCCATTTGTCTATACACGCATGTTTGCAATCTCTTTCCTTCCCTCTGGCCCAAGGTATTCTCTACAAAGCAGAACAGCTTCGACAGAGCTGAGCAGGAAAGTAACGGTGCCAGGCACCTTTGGGAACGGGTGTTTGCACCTTTGGGTGCAGCAGCAAACCCAGATCCTGCTTCTTTCCCCCTTGGCAGGCAGCTAGAGCTGAAGCCTCTGTTTGAAAGGAGACCTTTGGATGCCCACCCTTGGGAGATAATTCTGTATGTGACAGGGAGGCAAATGCTAGTGTAGGACTGAATGGGGTGGACAATCCCCACAAGAGCGTGATTTAAATCATTCCTTTATTTTTTAACCAGCTAGCATGGCTGTTTAGCTAGTGGTAGGGCTCGTAGAGAAATTATGAGGAATAGAGTGAAAATGTCAGCGTCCTGGTATTTTCACCACCAATTAGAAGCTTTAGTGGTGATTTGGTTGCCATCAAGTCTATACAAAGAACAAAAAAAAAATTCCACAAAGGAAGGATCCAATATCTACAAATCAGAGGAAGATTAAATTCCAGACTCAAAACAGAGGACTATTTTTTGTAATGATAAAACTAAAATAATTGGTGACTGGAACAACTCATGGGACATTGCAAAGGTACATTCCATTGCTTGGAAATTGTAGGTAAAATCTTGGATATTTTTCTAAGAGTCGTTCTAATCAAATTAGGGATTAATCCAGCCATCCTATGGTCTAATACACACGTGAAATCAGATTAGATGGTCACCGTGGTTTCTTCTGGTCTCGCAATCAATGAAGAAAGATGTAATTGTGGTGATAGTGAAACAGTGAAGAAATATACTGCTGAACTAGCAGGGAGGCTAACAGACATATGAAAATATTATGAATTCTAGAATTTATATAATAGGTTGAATTCACTTCAGTAAGAATTCCACCATTGTTATTTTTTTCCACATTTAATTTAAAGAGGCAATATCATTTTAAGCTTTCATTCTGCAGCAGGGTAGATTAAATTTAAAATAGAAAAGTACTGCAGAATAGATCTAGGGATGTTCAGGGCTGGAGGACAACTTAATGAAGCAGAAACTGAAATACCATACGTCTCCAATAGCTTTAATTTATACAAATATTATCTTTGTGTCTTTCATAACATGATGCAGAAGAGCTCAGAGTACAGTGTAATTCCTTTGCTTTTCAAGATAATTTTATCCATTTTAGTACCTGGGTTTGAAACCAGCCCAATTCAAACCAAAAGAGCTATAAAGATTTTTTTGCTCTAATTGCTGAAACAGGCTTGCACATATAAAATCAGTTTAATGGCTGGAAAAGGCTGTGTGGTGTATAAACGGGGATAAGTACCAGACCACCTAGAGTCCAATCCTGCCACAGGTATTCAGACTGGTCAGTGCTGTCAGACGCAGAGTGCTCAGGACCAGTGGCAGCATTGGCCTCCTGGATCACACCGTGGTGGAAGTGGAAGCTCAGATCCAACACGTCATGCTTTAAACAGCTTGATTTTGTAGGACTGGACTGGGTGCACCTTAGCAACTTTTTACCTTTCTTATTCCACCTTAGTGTCAGAAAGTGGAGAAATAGAACTATAGCCCCAAATCACTTGGTGCTAGCAACAAAGCCAGGAGGAGCAGCAGCAGGAGGACAGAGATGTGGTTCAGCACGCACTTCAGAGAGAATTTATTCCCTGCTGGTGAAGCATTACGTGCTGATGTAGGCTCAGAGAAGGAATGGGGTGCAGTAAGGCTAATAACCCCAGTGCTGGGGCAGCCAGAGGCAGTTCCCTCTGGTGTGGACCTCCTGACCAGGGATGAAGGAGCAGACTCACTGAAGCAGGTGACTTGCTCTGTGCTGTGATCCCTGGAAATCTCCCCTTCTCCCTCAGCCCTTCTGTCTGAATGCAAAAGAGGTCAACACTTTTAGGTCAGAGGTAGTAACTGTTGACGTACTTGGTCTGATGCACAGACACTTTGGGACCATCGATGTACCACTTCATATACCCCATAGGATACCAGACCCATCTCTGCTTGTAACTCACTGCATGTTCTTGGTTAAAGCATCCCCTGTGTGAGTTAATTTTCATTTCTATGAGGTGAAAAACTATTTTTTACTAATCTCAGAAAAGGACTTTGAAACTTAAATAGCAGGTATCTGAAGTCTAGCACCTTATTTATTCACAGATGTTTGAATCTGCTCAAGATATATTAAACTGGGCTTTTTCTTTTTACTCAGTATCTTAGAAGTGGGGAGAAAGAGAGAAAGAAAAAACATGTTGCTGGAAGACATCTTCATTCTGAATAAAAGTAGACTTCATTAGTGAAGAGGGCTTGTCTTTTCTTTATTCTTCATAACATGAATTTTCATGATTGGTTACAAGTCTGGCATTGCTTCTTCCTTCATATGCTGCCAACAGTTTCCTATGATCTTAATTTCCCCCCTTCTATGAAAACCTCAGGAAAAATAATCCATATATTAGCCTGCAAGTATTTGATTGACACATAGATTAATGTTACACAATTAAGGAGTGTTATCAGGTGAGTACTTCAAATATCACAATATTTCACAGGCAGGCAGGCTTTCTGACAACACGATAAGTAGAAATACTTTATAAAAATTATTTTAAATCACCATTTATCATCATGAGAAACCTTGTGTTGTGCTAAAATAATTGACAGTTTGATAGCTGTGAAATGTTTCCAATCCAATAAAATACAACATAGTATTTCCAATAACAACACTGATACACAAGGATTTACAGCGGTTACCAATTTATTACAAAAAAATGATGGAGTTCTAATTTGTGAGCAAATTGAGTGTATTTCAACCCTATGATCAGTGTCCTTCAAACCATTGCTAATCCAGTCATTTCTTTTATGAATAAACGAGCCATGAATATGCATATTAGATGTAGCACAGCATGGGTTGCTCTGCCACCTTACATCCAGAAGGTCACGGACATAAATCTTCTTAGATGCTAAATATTCCCTCTACCTCAGCTAGGTATTGAGCAACTCTCCAGTCTCCTACACCATTAGAGAGAGGTGTAATTGGGTAGAAACCCTCACATATTCACTCCCCCGTGGTTCGCACGGATGAAGAAGAAGCTAGAATTAAAAGGATGGAGCTTGAAATGAATCCGCCAGGCGCTCACAGGCAGTTCATCAGTCACTTAATGTGCGTCTAATGGTTCTGCCTCCTCTGCAGTCCTGGGGCTGGCATCAGGACTTCAGCTGCACTTGCCTCACTGAGCCATTTCAACTAGGCTCCTCCACAGCCTATACAGGAAATATTTTCAAGGATCTTAGAGTAAAAACCTAAATTGCTGCATCAGCTGGGACCCTGGGTGCAGTAGATGATGCAGCCAGGCAGTCATCTTGGGGCTGCGGGTCAGCCTGGAGCTCCAGCCTGCCCCTCTCCCCTGCCCCATACTCATCCCACTCTGATGTTTCCTACTTTTCCCTTCCCTCCTGAGAAGTTTGCAGGCAGTATGAAGAGCGTGGGCTTCTCTACGAGGAGAACAAAAAAAACATGGTTGGAAGATGGAGCAGCTATTTTGTTCACTACTTTCCTTTGCATACTTGGAGTTTTTTTGATTAATTCTGATCTTGTTAAACAGGGCTTAAGCTACAAGGAAACCCTGGTGTTGATGGGGGTAAAGGAATAAAACTTCTGATGCTGTTAAAAGGACCAAACAAAAAGTAATAGATACCCCTGATTCAACCCTATTCTCTTGCCTATAGGAACACCGAAAGCAGCAGATAATTATTCTTGCTTTTTAGTGCAAGTTTTGTTTAAAGGAGAAATACCTTTGGACTCTTCTTCTTCTTGTTTTTTCTTTTAAGTCAAACATTTGTTTTAAGTAACCATTGAGATATTTCCAGCAAGGTTCAAGTATCAGGGATTTGCTTTCCCCACCCTGCCCCCAAAATTAACAAGAGAGAGAAGGAACATAATATCCTAGACTAACAATTAACCTTCAGCAGGCTGGCTTGTCAGACAACATATGCAGATGCAGGAGGAAGAAAAGCTCAATTGAACGCACACCGAAGTACCATCCTTTCATATTCTTACTAGAGGACACAGACTTATAAAAGAGTCTATTAAAACACTGAACTCAGTTCCATAACAGGCTCTTGTGAGGCAGGGAGGTAAATATGGTCATCATTTTCCAAAGTCTTACTGCAAGATGAGAACTTTCAACAGGAATGTTCCTACCTCCTGTGTTATTGAAAAACTGCATGCAACTATACATATAAATACATATATTAAAAACTCTCTATGTAATTATATATTTAACTATATATGTATATAGCTATAATTATATAGAAAGTAGCAATGAACATCGCTACCACTCCCTTGCAGCTCCCTGACATTTTTCAGTAGATAAGCTCAATGAACTTATTTTTTTCCAGCAGTAATCTAGGAAAGATTATTGATAGCTATTTAACATTCAGTTTCTGCACAGTTCAGCAGAGAGAGATGGGTCTAGAACTTGGGAACCAGTGTGGATTCCCTGCCTCCTGCTCCATGTTCTCTTCCCTAGCACTGAAAAAAATTCTTACTGTCCAAATGGTAGCAGTCCTTGTCAGAAGAATGTTTTTGTTTTCAGAGACATGCTTCTTTATCCAGTGTCGTGCATAATTGTTCCAGGAAAAAAGATATTATAGTAGGTTATTGCATTATTTAGATGGTATGCAGGATTGGATTATAATTTCCAAGGGAAAGAAGCCCAAGATCCATCAGGAGTTATTCAGGCAGATTAAATATATCCACTGGTCTTAAATCCAGGCAGTGGGCTGGTTTTACCACCACATGGAATAAATCTGGGCAAGGCAGGTTGGCTTTTTACTCCTCGTCTTCTTTACTCAACCTGGCTTAGACAGCTTCGCTCAAATATTTTCTTTCACATGTTGCTGGCAAAAGCATCAAAACCCTAGCTGGGCTTGTATTACAGCTGACAAATCACAGTAATTCATGATCAGAGCTACTGTAGTTATTCAGAGCAACTAGCGCAGCCACGGGGGCTGAGCGTGACTGACTGAACTGCAAAAATTACCTGCTAGAATTTCTTTGAGCTGCCAAGTAATTTGGGTTAACAGCTCTTTTCCTTGAAGAAGCACCTTACGAGGAGGGTTGATCCCACGGTACCTTATCTTTAGATCAGTCCCAGCAATGAGAGGAACAGGATAACAAGGATTAAATTGGCCACAGCGGTCTATGATGTTGGAAAAGTTGTTATTTTCAATGGAAAAAAACCCTAAAGCTAATTTAACATCTCTCCAAGTGTCACTGTTTAATGGAGGAGGGTAGCCCTGGAAATGAGAACAAATAGAACAATATCTCCACTTTTCATCTGCTCAGTCACCTGCTAGATTCCATTGATAGGGATGAACGGTTGTAGGTCCCTGTATGGAGAGAGTTCTTGCTCCTGGCTAGCACGTGCAGACCTTGCTACTGCAGTTATGTTCCAGCTTACAAAATTGCACTTTTTTTAACAGTGTTTAAACTCCTTGACATGCCAGTGTTGAAAAAACCTGAATATTCTGCTTGTAATGAAAAGTGAAGCTCTCGTCATCATCTAAAGTTACAAACACCAGTTATGTTTAGAAGTTTCAGGGCCTCTTTTTCTGAATTTAGATAGTTTTCAAAATTACTGGAGAACAACCAGTCACAGCCTGGATTCCTTGTTTGATTTTACCCTCTCTTTTTAAGGGTTCCTCTATTTGTCTAGAGTGGCATAGCAAAGAGTTTGAAGTTGATGTATTTTAATCCTTCACATTTTAAACCCTCCATTTTTAACTGGCAGCTCCTGGCTTCTCCAATAAGTGTTTCCAATACCTTTACAAACTGGAGTATTGTCCAACAGACTGCATCTTTAAAGGCTACCTCCTCTTTTTAGTGGAACAGAGCTGGTACTTCCATTCCAGGAAGTTTGCTGCATGACACAAGGATCTTTTGTGGGCACTTTGCTCTTTTTCTTTCTAGGATTCCTTACTCTAAAATAGAAGCAAATTTAGAGAGAAAAAAATACAAGTCTGCTCTTTGTGTATTCAGGTAGATGACTGTCATGATTTTATGAGGAGTCTCATGATACCTGGTATTTTTCTTAAACCCCTAGACTTTGGAGTCATAGGTATGTACCAGATTTTCAGAATTAATTAAGAGAAGAAGGTTTACAGCCTGCATGGTTGAGGAAAAAGCCTGAAAAGTGAACCTTGAGAGCAGAAGAGAAGAGCTCTTAAACCACTTTTCAAGAAGCTCATGTTTTAAGAGCTAAAACCCTAATTTCTAGACAGACAGGAAGACGTGGAGGCAGGGGAGATAGGAATCCTTCACCCCAAATTGAGCTATGATACCTCTGCCACTGAAACACATCCTCTGAAACTAAGCTCTCTATTTTTATTGTGTTAGGCTAATTGGAGTCAGAGGCCATTCAAACTTACAATAGGAAATGAGATTTGGGGAAAACCCACACCCAGAAGACAGGATTAAATGGAGCTTCCTTGAATCTCTGCCCGTCTCTTCCAGACAGACCATGAAAGTTTCAGGTGTGCTAATTCTCTTCTAAACATTCAAATTCCAAAGCGAAATCAAGCAAAAGCAAAATATTATCTTTTACTCAGGTGACAAGTTAAGGAAGGAGTTGGAGGGATCCTAAGGGCATGCAGGTCAGCATTCAGATTTATCATATCTGAGACTTTACCAACTGAATTACTAAAAGCATCTTTCAAGCTACTCCAGGCCTCTGAGAAGCTCTCTTTAAAGATGGACACTGTCAGTCTCTTCTCTCTTAGTTAGTCTCTTCTCCCTTAGTTAGGCTTTTCAGTACAAGGGTTTTTTTTTTGGTCAAGACAGAAGACTTTCCTTAAAGCTCCCATGGGGTAGCAGAGAGCAGATAATCCAGATCACAGAACAAGCCTTTCTCAGCTCAGTATTTTCTCCTGTGTCGTAACAGACATTTGATAACAAAGCAAACCTGCATAAGCAAGTCAGCCCATGGCAAAAAGAGTAATCCACCTAAGTTGGGTGGTTTCTGTGGTGCAATCCAGTGTAACACTGCTTCCCCTCTGGCAGTCCTTGCTAGAATCTAAGACACGTTATACGTAAAACAAGTTTGTGAGGCTCAGACAAGAGACCACTTTGTAAAATAACTTGTGTGTGCATGACTTGAAAGAGCAAGAAAGCATACTTAGGACACGTTATTACAAGAGCTGGCAGCAGGTAAAAGCTTCCTTTCCCATTTCAGTTGGTTTGCTAGTAATATGACTGCAGCACTTTAGATGTCAGCTGTGAGTTAGGACTCCACTAAACCTGGCACCTAGAGATGTTGCTGGTCCTGAAAAGCCCATGTGTGGAGGGGTTCTTCTGAGCTGTGCAGGGAAAGAAAGTTTACTCTCCAAATGCCTGGCACCCAGTCAGAACTCATCAGAGAGCCTTGTGTCTGTTCCTGCTGAGGTAGGGAGATAGATGTGTGAACAGTCACACTGCCAAATGGGGATTAAAAGGCACCTGCATGCAGTTGTACCTGAATACAGGACAGCCAGAACACAGGCTCTGAAACCTTGCAAGGTTCAAGTCTTTTCTCCAAGCATTTCTCTGTTATGTACTGATCCTAGGAGGAACATCTTCATTTAGCTTTTCTGCAGGCAGTTTATTATTTTGCAAGTGAGTTCAGAATAGGTTTGTACCAGACGTGAGGCATCTGCTATAGCAACTTCTCAGTCCTTTGCAGCTCTCAATCTGGTCTGCCAGAGCCCTCACTCCTGAGCTGTGACTATCGGTTAAGCCATATGGAGCTGTTCTGCAGCATAAACAAAACCACCGAGCTGCCTCGAGTATCACCCAGTCTAAGATCGAGCCCTGTCCTCAGCAGCGAGCAGCTAAGGCACCAACTCTTCATCTCACACAGGTGTCTGTTACTGCAGGAGGAATGATATGAAGCCATTGCCCTTGGAGGAACTTGACCTACTTTGGAACAGGGATGTCAGAGTTTGAATTCTTCCTCCCCACTTTTACTAGCCAGTGTTTATCTAGGGCCTCCAACACCACTCATTAGAGGAGTGGCAGCAACTCAGCTAGAATACACTTCACTGAGATCAAAGCATCATACAAAAATCCCATATTCAGTGTATTTATTAGAGATCAAATGACATCTATAAAGCATATGATTTTTTTTAAACTCTGCTGATCCTACATTTAACAACTGCTTCTCTCTTATATTAGGGAGATCTGCCTTGCAACTACAGGGAGCTGAGGAAGAAAGAACAGGCATATTTCACAACTGTTCCTTTTCCTGACTTTCCCTCCCATCCTTCTCTCAATACCTGCAAGCAGGAAACAAAAGGAGCCTGAAGACTCTCTGTATCCTGCTATCACTTCTATCACCTCGCAGCAATCAGCTAACTCTTGCTTATTACAGCCTCACACATGAAATGTAATAATCACCTACGCCGAGAAAGAAGTTCTGGCACTATCTTTTCAAAACAAGAGTGTGCTAAACAGAAGATCTTTGCTTAGGAAATCCATCCAGTTTTCCAAAGCATCCTACTTTGAGAAAAGGCACATGGACTGTTTATAACATTACAGCTGCTTGCCCATTTTCTCCAGCTTTGTTCCATGGACTTGAGCTGTTTTTCCCAACCAGCTCATCAGGCTGATTAAGATAAGAGACTTTCTTTCCTTCCCCTTCTCCAGAACATTTATTGTAGAGTCTGAAGGCAGTAATTTGGGGTCTGGATAGGCTGGGCGAACTCTCTGAAGGGTTTTACTCTCCTGAAAGGCTCTGCTTGTGTTAAGCAGTCACTGGTGGAGGTTTATGGCAGGATTTGCCAGGTAGAAAAGGATAATATGATGTGCTCTGGGAAATTTAAGAAGGGGAAGGATAATTTCAGGCTCAGTTTGGCAAACCTTTTACATAGGCACCCACTGGGGAGAAAGAACAGTCATACAGTTAAAATACTGGCTTTGTATGCAGCACTTGGCCTTTGGCTTTTCTAGAGGCTCCATGTATAACCTCCAACAAAAATCACTTTGAGAAAATTGTTCTGGAATCTCTTTAGGCAAGAAAAATAAAGAGAAAATTGCTTTGGAGATGCCTTGCCTTCATAGTTTAGTTTCTGATGTTACTTCTTCTCCATCCTTATTGGTTTCTCCCAGACAGTAAGTGCAGGGTGGGGAATGTCCCTGAGGACAGGCTGCACTCTGCCATGAAGTCTGAGCTTCAGATGAGCTCTGCCCACACTGCTGGCCCTTGTTCTTGTGTGGTGGGACCATGCCAGCCTTGGAAGGAACCAACCAGAGGATCAGTCTGGTGGTGTTTGGTCTTTTCCAGACACAGTGCTGAAATGGGGTTGGGGTTTGCCATGTAGCTGGTGTGCACCCACAACTGGTAGGGTTGGCTGGTGTTGGTGTGATTCCTCAGACCATAAGGGCTCTGTGCTTTCCAGGTCCTTACACATGGTAAGGAGCCACACAAAATGTTTGGGGGAGTTTGTGCATTTGTTTTTTCTTGATTCCATTCAGACTGAAATCATGGATGGGTAGGAGGGAATAGGTAAAGCCTTGTGAAAAATCTCTACTAAAATACTTCAGGTTACTCATTTTAACATATCAGTTTATTGAGACATTTTGCATAAATTCTGTAGCAATTCTCCCCAAAGACTTCAGCAATTCGATTCTTTTTCTCTAAAGCACTGTATACTTTAATTAATAGCTTTTATATTTTAGAATAGCCAAAGGCCAGCTTCTTTAACCAGAAAAATGTATATATTGACACACCTTCAAGGCAGTAAACTTTTCTGCATATTAATATTGAAAAGAAGCTCATTAATTAGGCAGTCACACACACACACACAAATCTTTGATAGAATAAGTGCATTGAAAATTTTAGATCACTTGGGACAAGTTGTGCCTGGAGCAAAGCTGCAAAGTTAATGCTCTGTATTAACTCTAGCAATCAACCCCCCAAATGGCTGCATCCCTCAAGGCCAGTCGTTCCATTTGATCAGGTTGCAAAGCATATTAGCATTCTCTTTGCCCTGGCTATGGTGCTTCCTATTCTTTTCATGAATGATTTATTGGTCTCCCCTGCCCAGGATATGCTTGTTTTATCATCTACCTTTTCAGTGATGTTTGCCCCAACAAAAGGCATCCCCTGTGGTTTTGGTGCTAACTGGCACCTGCACTAGATACAACTCTCTGACTTGTACTGGAAAGCAGAGTTTGCTGCATGGTGGCTGGAGTTCACTCCAGCAACTGCTTTCCCCTTTATCTTCCTTCAAATTCTAGCTTCTTTATTTGGATAAATCTCCCTTTTTACAGAAATGCTCACACACTTCAGGGAAAACTCTGCCTTTGCAAGGTGGTGATAGCCAGACACGGTAGCTGGTTGTCTTGGAGGGTATCTTGCAAAAAAGCCTGGAAGTGAAGCAAGAAGTCCTGCATGGGGTATTTTTCATGTATTCTGAACCATCACACAGAGGGTGCAGGGCAGAGGTGTTCATGAGTGTGCCCTGCATTTATAACCCCTCAGCCCCCTATATGGGCAAAGCTGGCTGGAATGTACCAGGGCTCCCCCACAGCCTGGGGCTCTTTGCTGTGGAAATTGGGGTCAGGGGTGTTTTGGGGGAAAGTATTTCATCCAGTCCTGGAGTTACAGGAAATTCTCTTCCCTTCTGAACTTCAGATATAGCAAAAGAGCATCTGCTGGAACAGCTGAAACAATCTTTGTTCTGGGGATTCTTCAGCAATTTCTGGTTTTTTGTTAGTTTTGAAGAAAACTGTAGAAAAGCAAAGTGCAAAAAATAAGATTGGAATGATGCTTTTTCCTCTTTTTCTCTCCTGTATCTCTGCACTGGCTTGAAAGACTTCTTGAAAGACAAAGTCCTGCCCACTTCCCTTTTCTCACTTCCTACTTCATCAAACCTTGTTATAAGTAAAACTCTGCCTGATTTTCAGGAAAACTCTCCTGAAAGGTATAGCGGAGTCAGTCACTTTGGCTAAAACTCAAGTTATCTTTCTCACAGGTTCCTGAGCTGAATCAGTCTGCTAGTCTCAGTGTAGCCCTTTTCCTTTGCTCCTGGAGTTATTGACAAATACATGGAGAATCAATTCTAATGAGTTCTACTAACCTACTGTACAGACCCAGTACATCATATATATTAAGTAGAGGTCTGAACTTTAGACAGGCACCCAAAATGAACATGAACTTTATCAGTTATTGTTTGACTACCAAGTGTACTTACACTGATTTCCATGAGTTATTGCTTATTTTCATCTGCGCGATCAAGACTAAAATTAAATCCATCTTCTGATGTCCAGAGAACAGTGACATGAGAACTGGTCTCATTAGCACTCATGGGAGATGCTGGTACAGCCTGGAAAGAGAACGTACAGCTTCTGACTTCTTAAAATTTAATGACACAGTTTATAGCGCTTTGATCCTCTAAGTTATCTTTACTTACAAGCAGGCTCATGAAAGTCAATGGGACCTATTTACAATCTAGAAAGTTAAACACAGGAGTCAGTCTGTGCAAGATCTATAGCTGAGAAACCAATACTGCTTGTACAAATGCCGTAACATTTTCTAAAAATTAATAAATGAAGAGATTGTTTCCTTTTCACCAAATGTTAAAAGCAATTGGATTCTTCGTGCCCATTACAAGTATCCCTCATGGGCTAGGGGTAGATTTCAGCAGTAGAGTTGAATACATATTATTTTGTACTTTGAGCTGCTCTATACATCTCTCCTGGTGGCTATGTTTCTCTTTAAACTTCTCGAGGATGGTTCAATAATCCGATAGAATTGCTATAACTGTCAATTAAGTGCCTCTGGGCATTTTCATAAATTTTAGGCATAGCTTAGCAGCAGCTTATTTAAGTGAAAACAATGCAGGAACGGAAGAAATATTCCTTGCCAGCTGGAGTTACACTATGGACAGCTTTTTGTTCTCTGTGAGTGTCCATTACTTGCTGTAGAAGAGAAGCTGTTAAACAAGTCAAACCAGCACATTAGTCCCAAACCAGCCAACAAGTTCCTCTGTCCTGCAAAACTTTGTCAATAAAGGTTTGGTTTCCCATAGCTTTGCTTCCATTCCATTCCATTCCATTCCATTCCATTCCATTCCATTCCATTCCATTCCATCCCATTCCTGTGGTCACCAAAGTGTATGAGACTTTTTGCTCAGACACTCAGAGTAATAGGTAATTAATTCATCAAACTTTCTATTCTGATAGATGACTGATATGGAAAAAAAATTCAGCCTGAATATTCTAGGTTTAACAATGTTCTGATTTACTGCAGATGGGGTCTTAACAAAAAAAGCATTTAGTTACTTTAATAAAGGGCAGGCATTGCCTATAAATACGTGCCATAGGGCTGGGAGGTATCATAAAAAATAAGTAAAACCAAACTGCTGTTGCCAAAGTTGACAGACATTACTCACGTAACCAGCCTGCGATGCTTTTCCAGAATGAGGTAGGACTGCTCTGATCCTGAGGTAAGATGCTGAGTACCCTACCAGCTTAGCAGAAGATGCTGAGACAGCCTGGGCTTTCCTGGAGCTAAGCCCTGGAACCACATTGTCTAAAACTGGAGGGGAGTGTCATGCATTTATGTAGTCATAAAAGCCCTGTCCCAAAGCACAGTGATCTCACTCCTTCAGTTTTTTAAAGACTAAGCCCTGACTCTTCGCACAAATGACACTTCAAATAGACCAGTTAAAAAGGTTTACCTGGGCAGGTAAGACTACAGGAACCAGTGGTTCTTATGGCAGTTTTATTTTATTCGTTACTGAAGAGGAATACTTTCCCAGCACCTGACAAGATAAAAAAAAGGAATAATTGTCTGAGAGCTGATTTTGGGCTCAGTTACTAACCTCAAGCTAATGATAAAGGCACCGGCCCTGCTTCTTATGGTGTCTACTTGTCTGTGCCCCTGCTTGTTACATGCCTGTCCCTGCTTGTCCTGGTGCCTGCTGAAAAGGTGCAGCGCTCGGCAGAGGCGCAGGACCAGCCCTTCCACACATGGGAGTGTGAAAAGGCACATGGCCTTTGCCCAGTGCACCTGCAGAAAAAAAAAAAAGAGGTTTTCCTTGATCTAGGCATATGGCTGACCACGGGTAGATGAAAAAACCCAAATATTCTACTGCTTTGCTTGAAACTGGGCATGGAGCTTTAAAGTTTTAAGCACAGGACATTTCACTGCCCTGGCTGGGAGTTGCAGAAGTTGCTAATGGACAGCGGAGGCCTGGATACAGCCAGAAAAGACTTTCTCAGGGAACAGAAAGCTGAAAATAATTTTCTGGGAGAAGGTATTCAGCATCAGCAGTGCCCACATACTGTTCCCAGGAGCTCTTTTAGTTGTTTCCTTCTACTGAAAGTCTTCTTTGCAGTAGTTCTCCAGAGGATGGGTCTCCAAAAATGCAGAACTGCTGCATCCTGTGCTGGAAAACACAGGATTTGAAACTGCGTCCTGATATTCTCCAGAGAAGTGTTAAAACCAGCTAAGGATATTGTCTTCCTTTGTGGGATGCATTAGCAATTGTTGAGAATGTCTTGCAGGGATTCCTCCCAATGGGACAAGGGGCTACTGCGAGAGACCCACCTTTCCCTCTCCAGAACAGATGAGTCAACAGCAATTCATCTTTCTGAGTCCCAGATGTCATGCCTCACTGCCCCTCTGGAAAATGATGAACTATGACATCTCCTGAGTCATGTCTCTCTTGCAGCTTGGGGCTCCCAGGCTCTAGGGTTATGGCTCTGACAATTTGATTCCAAAGTATGGTGAGCAGAAAATCACAAGTATTTCCCCACAAAATATTTTGGAAAGAAAAAAAAAAAATTTCATTTTTCCATTCTTTTGGAAGAAACTTTCCAGCTACTTGCTTAAAAACAAACAAAGTCTAAAGGAGAAAACATCCGCTTCTGGCTATTTCCAATGTTTTCAAATTATTCTTTCAGTTTGGGGATTATTTTTTGATGTTGCTGAAAACCAAACTGTTTAGATATTTGCTTTTTTTAATAGTTTCAGCAAAACACATTGAAAAGATTTGGCTTCTTCTGAGTGTGGGTTGGGAACAGTTTAAAATTCTCAAATATTTTGCAGGAAGAGAAATCCCTTCCTACCCAGCTCGGCCATCTGTCTGCTATAGTAATGCTCATTTTCTCGCTTATTTTACCCCTTCCTTCCCTCTTACACTTGCACTGATTCTGAATTTCTGTGGACAAGAGCTTTACCTTCTTTTCCAATTGTTTGTTTCTCTCTGTATTTAGGGTATTACTTTCATGCAGATGATAAGTAATGATAATGGATTTGAAAATGTGTACTTAAGATTAAAGGCTATTTAAGATTCCCCATTCAATTTCATAGAATAATTACCAGGCAAATCTATATGGAGCTCTAATTTTCAGTCTTTTCCGAGGTTAATTTCTTGAGGGTTCGGTTACAGTGCTAAGTGTTTTTTCTAGAAGTTTCTAGAAACATTTTTCTTGTTCACACCTCGGGACATAAGAATGCATTGACCTTGATTCTTTGGCTTCTGGAAGCTGAATGTAAAAGCGCTTGGAAAAACTTGGACCTTTGGACTTGGCTTAAAATGTTCAGCAATTCCATTTAGACCTTCAGGCTTTACTCAAAGTACTCAAGCCTAGAAATGCAATTTTTTTCTCCCAAAGGAGAATGGAGTTTCAAGCATGGGGTCCCGACTGCTGCTGGTGGCGATGTTGTGGGGAGAATCACCACTGTGGCAGCTCTTTGATGCCTCTCCTTCTGGCCCTTGCTGAAAAGGAGGAAGCAGTGAAGCGCCTGAAAACATAATTAATACTAGTAAAACTTTGATCAGTATTTTCATTAACACATCTGCAATTGTTTCAACCATACCAGGCAATAAAACCTCCCGGTGTCTTTTAATTGCCGTTTTATTAGAGCTGATGGTACCACCACCCGTTACAGCAGGCCGAAACTTTGCATGGTTAGGATAACCCAGGTCTTTAAGACCACAAGGTGCTGAGCAGTGGCACGGGGAGCCAACCCCATCAGCTTTGACTTGCTGGCAGTAGTTTACTAGATAATTGCAGTTAAACCCCCCACAGTTAAAAAACAATGGTAATAGAATTCCAGTTTGCCAACATGTTCATGTGTTTATGCTAACCAGATTGTCACTAATTGAATGAAAATATCCTGTTGCAGCACACAAAAGGTGACAGACTTGCAAGTACTCTTTCTTAGCCTAGTTTCATAGTGTTAATACTGTGTGCTTGGCTGCTTGTGGCTGTTTCGCCCTAGTAGCATTTGGATGTGTTACCCAATTTCAACCCATTTGTCAGTGCATTCAAAGATATTATAAGGACTTAATAGTCCTTAGAAGCGTTAGGAAAATAGATGCTGGGGTTTGAGAAAGTGAATTTATCAGTGCTTCCACTAAACCTGTTGTATGAGCTGATCCTCTCTAAGTGATCAGAAGACCGAGTCAGTTGTCAGCTATACGACCAAGGGCTACATTGGTTCTGCTGCTCATGGGACTCTATTTCCAAAATGATTCATCTCACTCATACACTCCTACACACACAGACACTTTCCCTGCTCTTGCCATAAACATCGCTCGGTAGAATGATTTTCTGCAGCTATGTAGATGCCCTCATGATCTCTTCTTTTTGGGTGTCTTCTTTATCCCAGTGTAACAGGCATCACCCCTTCACTCCATTCTCCCTTCTGATTTTATGTCATCTAGCTCTTTCTGATAACCAGTGTCCTACATTAAATAATTACTTAAAGGTGATTGACTATGCATTTTTCCTTTTTTGTGGTCCCGTTTCAGTTTTGCCAGGAAATGTCTCTAAAATACAGTCTCTCCTGCTTAGATGCTTTCTTATCCTTACATATTGTTATTTGATCTATCTTTACTTCCACATAGGGCTCAGTTCTGCAGCTTTGCCTCGGTGTATGTAATTTTTTTCCAAAAGCCTTTGGAGTATCCCTGTTTAAGGTCTGTTGATTTGGAAATCACCTTCTTATCAACAACAAGATACAAGTGAAAAAATTATGTCAACCCTCTGCTTCTGCTGGGATGATTTATAGCACATTCGTCCTATGAGTTCATTCCTTTCCACACTTGATTTCCTCCACAAGAAATGAGCCAGAGGGCAAAGGTACAATCTGGTTCATGGTTGAGACTCCCCAATGTTCAGAGGTGTGGGTAAGTCTGTTAGAAACACAGGGTTTAAATCTGGTAAAGGGATTTCTGGTCTATTTTTTGCCTAGAACTTGAGTAATGTTTCCTCTTATTTTGTTCCCTCCCATGTTTTTATCCTGCAGTTTGAAGTAAAATCATCCTGAAGTCTCCCTTGCCCTCCTTGTCATCTTTGCTCCTTGCCATCTCAGCTCATTTGAACCTTTCATAACTCCAAAACCCACTTCCACTGTCTCTAGTCTCTCTCACCTCTTGTGCACAAGTCTGTGACCTTCTGCCCCTCAGGTTTTATTCCTCACCAGAGTTTGGTTATGTCTGATGTTGAAATCTCCTCTGTGTGCAGATGCTGTGAGTTCCCCTTTCCAGGTTGTCATGGTTCTTGTTGTAAGAAAACAACCAGTCATGTTCCTACCACAAATCACTGTGAGACCATTTAGGGCAACTCGGCCTCCTTATCTGGGATAAGATTAAGGCCAGAACCCAAAAACCTGTGCCACAAACTCTGGGGAGCATGGATCCAATTCTGTATATTATGGCAAGATGAGGAAGCATCAGGCAGACAAGCATTTTTATTCCACTACTTCTATCTCCAATGCACACAGTTTTAGTCATATTGAAGTACTTTTTGACTTCCTATACAAGATCTTCAATTAAAGCCAATAATATGGCACGGGAAAAGACAGGAAGATAGTGAGAGCTCCCATTGATGCTGTAGGTCTCTTGAATAGCCATCAGCTTTTAGATGAAATGACCAGAACACACACTCTTTGGAAGCTGACGGCTGCCCATGCTGCAGAAGGAGGCAAGGAACCGCATACAGGAACTTCTCCCGTGACCTTGGAGAAAATGTCTTCTTGACTCCAAAGAAAGGAAACAGTTTAACCTCACATACACACATAAAAACATTTGTGAATCTGAAGCAAGACATACAAATAAAAAGAAATTTTTTTTTTAAGTATTGTTCATTGGGTAGGAAGTCCTCTCTGGAATTTGCAGAAATGGACTTTCAGGTGAAGCAGAAGTTGTAATATCCTGGGCACCTGAATGCATAGACCCATTTCACTTTGTAGCCTGCTTGCTTTTTCATGAAGCTGACCTGCTTTCTGCTCCCTCTGCTCTGAGATCTTCAAGACTGCTCATATTCTCATGTAGCCAGTTCTTTTCTCCATGTTCTCAGGAGCTCATGGCACACATCTCCTCATTATCTTCTGCCAAGCTAGTGATTTACTTGCAGTGGTGTTCCCATTGCAACATCACATTGCAATCCCTTGTAGTAGTGTCTCCAAAGAACCGTACGATTATAATACAGATGTTTAAATGGTGGCTGTGAATCTGAACATGCAATGCTGGGTTGGGTTTGGCAGACTTACAGGTAGCAGGCTTGGGTGGGTGCGGATTTCTGCCTGAATAATTAATCCATCCCTAGAAGCATTATTTGAGGCTTGAGTGTCAGAGTAGATTTTGCTGAATTTTACTATTTCCTGTAGCTTACACATCACTGCCCAGTTGCCCTTTCCTGTGCTCTCTGGAACGACACCACCTTCTACTCCCTGGCAAGTTGTGGCTCTGCGAACATGTTAAATCCTCATCGCATTCCAGAGTATTTTCAGCCCTCCAGCAAAGCATTTGTAATCTTGTCACCCCATGTGGTTTGATCCTCCAACACCCAGCAAGAGTGAATAAACTTGCCTTGTAACAGCTCCTCATTAAGGGAAAATGGTATATGACACACCCAACAAAGCAAAGCAATGAGTAACAGTAATATGGACACATTTAAAAAGTAGGTCTCAGATTCCAGTGATCATGGGTCCTGATGAACATTTCCATCCCGCCGACCCATCCTGTACCTACAAGTTTTCCAAGCAAGGTGGGAAGCGTGAAAGAAGGGGAGACACCGCAGCGATTGGTCTGAATAAATGAGGCAGCCCCAGAGGCTGCTTTACAGTTGCAACATTTTGTGATGAGCTAACAAAGAAAGAAAATAAAGCAAACAAAGTGCATGGGTAGCACATTTCTTGTGGTAGTTAAGTGACAGCCCAGTGTTCAGAAAAGCGCATGTGGACTCCATGTAGCTTCATGTGCAGTTACGAGGGACGTGGCCATTTACCACAACTGTGAATGCAGTTGCAATTAGTAGAGTGAAAGTATGGGCCTGAAGTTTCCAAGTACAAAAATGCCATTTATATGACTCTTTAGGAAAAGAAAAAAAAGACATTAAACTGCAGTGGTTCCAGTTTCTTGGCAGGAATGGTAGAATTTTGTCACAGCACAAATTTGTGAATTCCCTTAAGATGTTATTGCTCATGCACAAACACCCGTGAGGTGATCCCTGCTTCTTTGGCACAGTAACCACTTTCTGTAGACTCTGCTCTGTAAAAATAAACCAAACAGAGTAGTTCTTTTCCTTTGGATTTTTCTCACTCAGGAAACACCTATGCCCAAATCCTTAGCTGGTGTAAATCTGCAAAGCTCCTCTGACTTCAGTAAAGTGATGCCAAATTCCTCCATCAGAGAATGTGACCTGTTATTTTGGTTGAGCCTGTAAGTCGCCAGTTCTGTGTTTTTGGACCAATTGTTAGGTAGCTAATCCTCCAATCTGCACATGCAGAGAATCTGAGCACTCCCATGTGAGGTTTTGCTTGAGCAAAACTGTAGCCAACACAAAGTGAGTGGGCAAGCATCTAGGTGTGTAATTCGAAGCATGCAAACGTGGAGGCTGAGTTTAGATTTCCCCCAAGTGCAGCCCTTTAAATCTTCTTTTTTTTTTGCAATCTCCTCTCACATAAAAACCACACACACGGTCCCTTAAAACCCACACTCACAAAAACAGCTGTAAGAGAAGAAAAGACAATGAGGTGCATTGTGGAGGAGCAGTCAGTCAAATCTCCCCCTTCGTTCCCCATCCAGAGCCAGCACATGCTGGGAGTCAATCAGCTCTTAGGGGAGCACAGGGAAAACATACACCCACAGAAACTGCTCAAATAATCCCACTGCCTCAAATCCTATAGGACTTTGGCAGATTTGGTGTGAGACTTCCTTTCCACAGACTTCTCCCCTCCAAAACAATATTTCAAAGTGAAGTTTTAAGGGAAAAAGCAAATTTATTTTTCTGCGTATTTTTCTCATCCTCATTGTGTTCTCCCAGAGAGAGAAAAGTAGTTTTTACAGGGAGAAACTGAGATTAAGCCTAAGACTGTAAAAATGGAGCGTAAATGGAAGTTTATGTGCAGACACCTGCCAGTGTGGTCAGTGGAGGCTCTGCTGCACCCAGCCCTGAAGAGGAATAAAGAAGGTTCCTCGACAGGGGCTTGAAAACCTAAACCAGTAAGTTGTTCATTAGGAAAAAAATAGCTCAAGCTTTTTACTTTAATTGTTTGACTCTTTCCTGAGAATAGCTGTGCAAGCCAGTTAGAATAATTCGAACTCTCAATGGGCTTGTTGGAGCCCAGTGTGCCCACCAAAGCCATCCCTAGCTGACTCCACCTGCAAGTGCTTCCAGACCTCAGCATGCTGGCCAGTGTGGATAGGCTCACTCACATGGTCACTTGCAGCATTTTATTGACTACAGTAATGATGCAGCGGCGTAAAGAAGCAGGAGCCATGGAACAAGTACCTGTGAGAACAGGTATGTCTGCTAAGCACTTCTGAATTGCTCATGGAGGCAGGACTCCTTGCTGATCAGTGCTGATTCTTGGTTGGTATGTGATGAGTCAAGAGCAGCCTTTCTTCTGTTATTTCCATCTTTCTTCTTCCAAGCAGCCTAGGGTCACCATGTGTCTAGGACTTTGAGCCTGTTTATGAATGAAGTGCTGGGGCTTCGAGATCTGTGACTGAAGCAAGAGATAGTGGGGGAAAAAGGCAAGTCCCCCCTCCCCCATCCACTATTCTGGGACACATCCCTTGCTGTGGTGCCATTTGTGCCACCAGGAAGAGCACAGGAGATCTGGGCCATCTGCATCCCAGGAGCACTTGAGACCAACAAGGAGGATGGGATGTGATGGAACCCTGGCAGGCTGGTGATCCCAGCACATGCAGCTGCGTTGAGAAGGAAACAAGCTGATGGCACTGTGTCCTGGTGCCACCTAAGGCTCCCTGTGTCCTGGGCTCCCCAGAGCTCGGGGAGATGAGAACACATGCTCTCATGGGGTGTCTGGAAAACATAAGCCTATGCACTTTTGCCCTGCACTTGAATACATTGCACAGACATTTAATTAGTTCTCTAAAACCTGAGGATTTATGAACCTCCATCTTCACTAATTTGCCTCAATTCAGCATCAGAAGGTGCATGAGCACATCCAGGGAGTACTAATGTGGGACTAAATGCTTCTAAAAATACTGTGCTTGCCAGAGAGTGTGAAATTTAAAATAAAGTTGGGTTTGGTTTTTTTTTTTGTTTATTTTTGCCAGAAGCAGTATCCTTGAAGAGTCCAGTAAGTTGTCTGTGTCTTCAGAAAATTACAGGTGTTTGTGGGCTGTGCTGAAAGACAAACTGCGAGATAATTGGTGATTTCTACCCCTCCAGGTTCTTCTGCTGCCACTGCAACTCCTCCTTCCCTCATCCATGGGGTCTGATGGTGAATGCTTTGCAGGAGTGGGTCACCCCGAGCCTGCTGGGCAGGTTCAGTCACTGAGCCAAGACTGGTGATTATGTGCTGGGACTGATTATTTGCTGGGGCTGATTATGCAGCTGCAGCATGGGACCCCTCCTTTCCTTGTGCTCTCTTCCTATCACCACAAATCCATTTCTGCCTGTCCTGAAGTGTGGTAGGTTCTTATCTCTCTTGCCCTTGGTGGCTTCTGATTTACTACAATTTAACTTCCAGTTAGTCTGCTGTGGTTGGGCAAACCTGCTGCAAATGCAGTCAATAAAGCAGAAACACTCCTTGCAATTTGTAGTCTAGCCTGCCAAAATAAAAAGGGTGAAAAGATTGTGCCTTTCCTCTTAGATAGGTTACCCCCAGGGTTTTTTTCTCTTCTACTTTCCTTTCTCTCTGTCAGCCAGACAATATCTTTCACCAATGACCCCCAATCATTTTTAAAATGTCTAGAGGCAAACTAACCTGATCTTGCCAAACTAACCTGATCACCTTCTATGACAAAGTGACTCGGCTGCTGGATGAGAGAAAGGCTGTGGATGGATCTTCCTGGACTTCAGTAAAGCCTTTGACACAGTTTCTCCCAGCATTCTGCTTCGGAAACTGTCACCTCTGGCCTGGCCAGGCGCACACTCTCCTGGGGGGGAAACTGGTTGGCTGGAGGGCCCAGAGAGTGGTGGGAAATGGTGTGAAATCCAGGTGGAGGTCAGTGACAAGTGGGGTTCCCCAGGCCTCAGTGCTGGGTCCAGCCCTGTTCAATGTCTTTATCAATGACCTGGATGAAGGCATCGAGGGCACCCTTAGCAAGTTTGCGGACGACACTAAGCTGGATGGAAGTGTTGATCTGCTGGAGGGTCGGGAGGCTCCAAAGGGGTCTGAACAGGCTGGACCGCTGGGCAGAGTCCAATGGCAGGAGGTTTAACAAGGCCAAATGCCGGGTCCTGCACAATGTGCCCTGTGCCGGGTCAGGGCACAACAACCCTGTGCAGCTACAGACTAGGAGAAGTCTGTCTAGAAAGCTGCCTGGAGGAGAAGGACCTGGGGGTGTTGGTTGACAGCGACTGAACATGAGCCAGCAGTGGCCCAGGTGGCCAAGAAGGCCAATGGCATCTTGGCTTGTATCAGAAACGGCGTGACCAACAGGTCCAGGGAGGTTCTTCTCCCTCTGTACTCGGCACTGGTGAGACCACTCCTCGAATCCTGTGTTCAGTTCTGGGCCCCTCACCACAAGAAGGATGTTGAGGCTCTGGAGCGAGTCCAGAGAAGAGCAACGAAGCTGGTGAAGGGGCTGGAGAACAGGCCTTATGAGGAACGGCTGAGAGAGCTGGGGGTGTTTAGCCTGGAGAAGAGGAGGCTGAGGGGAGACCTCATTGCTCTCTATAACTACCTGAAAGGAGGTTGTAGAGAGGAAGGAACTGGGCTCTTCTCCCCAGTGACAGGGGACAGGACAAGAGGGAATGGCCTCAAGCTCCACCAGGTAGTTGTAGAGAGCAATGAGGTCTCCCCTCAGCCTCCTCTTCTCCAGGCTAAACACCCCCAGCTCTCTCAGCTGTTCCTCATAAGGCCTGTTCTCCAGCCCCCTCACCAGCTTTGTTGCTCTTCTCTGGACTCGCTCCAGAGCCTCAACATCCTTCTTGTGGTGAGGGGCCAAGCTAGAGTAAGGATGTCAGTCAGAGTCTGTCAGGTTGGTAAAGACTCCACTGCCTTCAGTGAGCCCGGGTCAGCCAGACACCTTCTTGTCTTGCGCTGCTATGGCAAGAAGCGATTTCAGTGGAGGGGAGATCGGGGAAGCTTAACGAGGAAAGACAAAAGGCTGTAGGAGGGCTTGAGGGAAGTGAAGCTCACTTCTGGCACACATCAAACAGCTGCTTAGCAGAAGTATTAATAACTTGCAAAAAGAATAAAAGGGATGGGCAAAGAAAAACAAGAGGACCTGCCTGAATTCCCAGTCGGGTTTTTTACACTCCAGTGACGATGATTCACTGTCTGGTTTCCACTTTGTTCCTTTCCTTTGGCACTTGGCTGTTTCCTAACTTTTGTAAAGCTCTGCCTGTCCTTTCACTATTCCTGGCTATTTTGCTTTTTTTCCTCTGGTTACTTTATTAACAATGACCTTAACTCCTGAAAATTTGGCCTTTACTTTTCCTCTCTTTATTTACTATGCTAGAAATTATTTAAGTGCTTTAAGAGTGCAATAGAAACAAGAAAGAATTATTTTGTTAAATCTCCTCACACCATGAATAAGGCATTAATGTTGGAGAACTGATAAAAAATGTCCTCTTGGAAAGAGATATGTAGTAAAATGAACCAGCCTCCTTTATTCCTTTCCCATTTTTGCAGGCATCTTCCCAAATTAAAGCTGTCCCCAAATATGTCTACTAAGCTCTGGAGGAGAGATGCTGCTCTCTGAGCCAAGTGTTCCTGCTGAACCCCTGTCATCCTTCCTGCCCCCACAGGAATGTGACACTGGGTGACATGTGGCTCCCCATATCTGAGCAGTGAAAGCTGCCCTGGCACTGGCACCGGGTCTTTGATGGGGTCAAAATCTGATCCTTTTTACTGGTGATGATAACAATGTGCATCTAGTAGCTCTGACAGGGAAAACAAGATGCAGGATAAGACCTTCATGTATTTCTTACGGTATTTTTTACCCTTTATGACTCTAGACCGAGCTGCAAGGCAGGCAGGAGAGAGGGCAGGGCAGCTGCCTATATCTGCTGCCACCACCAGCAAAGGATGACGGAGTAGGTTATCCCTGGAAAAATCACTTCTGGACTGTCAAAGGTCTGCAGCAAACTTCTTGATAAGCAACTTCTTTCCTGTGATGATTTTGCTTTAGTCAGAAAGAAAACATCACTCTGTGTTTTGCTGCAAAGTGAGAGGGGAGTTGCTCCTCTTGTCTCAGTCACTGCAAATGGCTTTATTTCTTAAACTCAGAACAGCAACATTTTCTATACAAAAATCTACAGGCTTTTCACTGAAGATCACTAATTCAATCTCCAAACTTTGAAACTGGATGTTTTAATAAACACAGTTCTGGATGTTCCAGTCCTCAGCAGGAGGCTTCTCATGCACATCCAAAGAGCAGCACAGCTTTTACCACTGGAGAACTGTCGGTGGCATGAGCCCCTTTCCTCTATTTGGGTACAGGTAACCCTTTTGGTCTGTCCCTACAGCACATTTCAGAGGTGATGCTGGCTTCTTGGGGGGACAGCCATGGCAAGGTGCTTGCTCCTGTTTCCTCTTGACACCCAAACAGCAGCTCTGACTCACAGACAGCCATGTTCAGACTCCAAGGAATGATTTTAATAAGACTTTCTGTGGCAAGGTGGGATAAAACTGTATTTTCCTCTCATCTCTGCCTCTGTTTCCTTCAGCTCTCAGCAGGCAATGACTTGGGATATTTCTTGCTCTCTGTAATTTCTTTTGGGATTCCCTTATTTTTATTTTCTGCATGGCCTAATGCAAGCGTCTGCCACTTTCAGAGGAGGAAAATTACTTAGTTTCCTCTTGATAGTAAAGTGTTTACTTTTGCCATCAAGCTGAGCTCTAGGTGGTATCCACCCTGGGCAGTCGCCTGGGCTTGCAGGCGTTTTGGGATTGTCTTTGGCAATAAGTCTTGATGAATAATTTATTTTTCAGTTTAGCTACTAGGAGTCGAGGGGAAAGTCAGTTTAAATCTCCCTCCCTCTCAGCACACACGCGTATCATTTAGTTGTACTTAACCAGGCTGCACAAAAGATAGTTTTTCTGCTACAAGCCCAGTGCATACATTTTTGCCTCTATGTTTTTGTATTTCTGTACTTGGTGCTGAGCTTGAAGATGTCAGCTACTCCTAGCCAGTACAGGAGCCACAAAGGAGGAAAAAACTCTCTGCATCCTGCTGAGACGCCAAACAAATTTAAGATCAGGAGGACGAAAAGGTTGTTTGATCACTGATCCCACATGAAGGGAACAGGAAAGTTCTTCGAGTTCTTCAAGTGAAGAGGAATCAGGACTCTCAGAGACCACCAAGCGTTTCACTTCCTCTGAAGATGGAAACTGTGAAGCAATTACTGGCAGTAACCTGTTTTATCCTTGTGAACTGAACTTGGTATTTGACCTTGTTTTGAAAGGTGAAAAAGGATCTGTCTGACTCTGTACATATTATTCTGCTCAGTGCTAGAGCTCTAGTATTTGATAAGTAAATATATTGCAAAAGGAACTTTGTTGCTGTCAGTAATGTCGCCTGGGACAGTTCCTGGAGCTCTCTCCTACTTGCTGCTGGTGTTTAAAGAGATGCAGCTGTAATTTTTTTGTTTAACAGTCTCCATGGACAGTTTATTCCTCTGCAGTGATTATTTTCTAGCTTACACACACTACCTGCTCCCCTTAAAGGATTCTTGTGCCTGTGTTTTCTGGGCTAAGCAGGAGCCAAGACCTCCAGATACATCCATGCAGAAACCCAGGCTGTGTGGCACAGGTCTCACCCACACTCTGTGCAATGGCATTTTATCCTTCCTGAGCAACAGGCAGTGCCTTTCAGGACTGATCTTCTGAAAGGATAGTTATTATTTGCTGAAATAAGTATTCCTGAAAGTGGAAGTGCCGCTTGCACCCCAGTTTCTTTCACTCTTATTTGCACCACATCTCAGAATAACCCAAGGTAAGAGGAGATAAAATCATGTGCATCTTGCTTCACAGTGCTCCTCTGCTTCCACAGCTGTCCCAGTGCCTGTGGAAGTTTAGCACCACTAAACCATTCCATCCTCCAGGGCAACAGAAATTTTCCAGGAGTCCTCCCAGTTCAGCCTCTTCAGAAGCCAATGGGAATTTTCCAGGGGAAAAATGCAGTTTTAGTCATGTTCTTTGAAGGCAGAAGATATTCAGAATGAGGTTTTCAGTTTTCTGCTTATGGCAATTTTTTATTCAAAGACACTTTCAAGGCAATGGACTAAAAAACAAAGTTAAACTGAAGTAAAGCTTCTCCAGCTGAGGTTAACTGAGCATTAACTTTTCTCTAGTGAAATAGGACTACACGTGTCACCAAATCAGTAGAACATTATTTTGAAATGCACCTAACAAAGCAGGATTGCTAAGGAATATTTTTGATGTTTTCAAAGCAAAGGGGCTGATTTCTTGTTACTTTGTGAAGTTATTTACAGCTACGCTGCCTCGTCTAGGTTGTACAGGGTCACCGAGTGTCTGAATACCAGACAGGTGAGATACATGTGTATTATTTCCAGATTTTTTTACCATACCTTCCGTATAAGGTGTATTTTCACTTCAGGTTAACCTCTCCCTGCATCACGTTGGGGGAATTCACCATGCTGTGAGTCAAAGCTAAGGGGAGCACCAGAAGAGATCACCCAGGGAGGGTGTGGATTTGTATCCCCAGATGCTTTTGAGAACAAATTAGACAAACAAGGAGCACAGTAAGTAGATCTGATGCTACCTTAGGGAAAGAAGATGAACTACATGACCTATCCAGGATCCATATTAACTATTTTTCGCAGCTCTGTAACTGGAGTTACAACAGGAAAGGGAATGTCGCTCTTTGATCTTTTAGTTACTCTGCAAGTTCTGAATTTAACACACACTATGATGTACTCAGTGAAGCCATGGTACCGTGGACAGGCTCTTTTCTGGAATACAGAAATCCCAGCTTGCAGCTCCAGAGAAATTTTCCTACTGAGGACACAGCAAAGTGTCCACCAAAGTTCAGAAACAGTCTCCAATAGAGATTGGACAACACCCGTGGCTGTTAATAACAGGCTGAAGGGGGCCTTGCTTTAACTATTGAGTTACAGTCCCAGAAAGATTTTTTTTTTTTTCACAAACACAGTAAATTTTTTTTCCCCTCCTGTTAGCAACTGAAACCTTTATATCAGCATTAACCCTCAGGCTACCATTAAGCTCATTGACTCATAGGCTTTTTAGATCGGGAGGGACTATTGTGCTCACCTTGCCTGCCCCCTTGCAGAGGCTTGAGAACCTCACCCAGGTATGTCTACATAAAGTCATTAACTCCTGTTTGATGACGTGCAAAGCCCTCACCTGACCCGGAGGGAGAAAAGAGAAGAGAGCAAGGCATCCACATGGTCCTGCATTGTATGACCAGGGGTGTTGTGCACGCTGCTCTCTCAAGGGGACTCATGTACCACCACTGGTCCCAGTCAATCTGCACCTGACTGCCCCATAACTTCTAGAGAGTTATGGAGTGACAAAGACACCACCATGTCCCTTGGCTTTATTAGCCAAAGACTTATTTTGTACACTTGCATCTGTATTGTAGTTTGGTTTTTTCAAGTTTTAGCCAAAAGGTTATTTGAGTAAAAAGCTGCCTTTAATTTTATCCTTAGTATGAATGCTTAGCTTTTACCTGGTCTCTTATTTGGCAGAGCTAAACATGATCTACCAAGAAGGTGAGTATTTCCTCCTCCCACCCCCGGAAAACTGGGATAGAAAATAATTTAGCGTAAGTTGTATTAATTTGGGTTTATATTTCTGAAAAATAAAAGTCCACAAAAAGTACTTTTCCTATTCTCTTGATTGCACACATACTGGCAATAACAGCATATGCAAAGTTATCTACCTAAAAATATGATTTCTTGTCATCAATAACACTGTAAAAGTGGCTATTTGGAATATAATGCTCCATAAATCTGAACCATTCACCCTTGCATCTACATTTTCTTTTTCTTTGAAAAGTTTTGCGCTAGTGAGAAATAAAGCCTGCAAGCTCAAATTAATCTAGTCTCCAGCTGGCCCTCAATAAATGTGGTTAAATCAATAAGAAGCAATACAATCAAAAAGTAGAATGAAGTAATGATACCCCACAGCAGAGGCATGAGAGAGGCAACTGCAGATCCTATGGAGTTGTAGTGCTGGGTAGCGGATTAGTCAGAAGGAGGCACAAGCTGCTAAACAGAGCAGCACCCCCTCCCCTTCAGTGTACTAATTAATCAGGCATAAAAAGCTCATCAAGGATCAGTCCAGCAATGAGAACCAAACTGAAACAAGGTTATCCTGAAGGTTAAAGACACAGGATCTTCTCTTATTACTTAGAAAAACAAAAGAAAATCCCTCTTGCCATCCTCCCTGGATACACTGTCCAAGGGCTGACTTAAACCAACTCCTTCTTGCAGGAGAAGAGAGACCTACAGCTGGCATTGCGGCCTTAAATCTTCTGAGGAGGTGAAAGAGAATGACAAGGGCTAATACTGAGGGTGGCTCATTGGCTTTGATTTTCATTTTCCTGTCCTTTATTGTTCAGCCAGGAGCCCTCGTTGCATTTACATCAGTAGCCCTGGTACCTTTCTTGGTGTTGCCTTTTTGTTTAAGTTGGAAAAGCTCAGCTCACCAGGCAGACATCAAAAATGAGTCCCTGCATCCACAAGTGCTCAGCGTGATGTGAGCATGGCAGGAGTATCCAATTGCAGAGGTTTTATCCTCTCCTATGTTTGTTGACACACCCAAAGACTCAATCTTCACTTGAGGTGCTAAACAATGGAGAACGGGGTTCTAGTCTTCAGTTTTGGGAAATGTTCATGACTGCATGGAAAAAGGCAAACCATGCATCATATGACAGTGTATTTTCTGAGTCTCTGGAGGGCAAACAAGCTGCTATAGGTTCTGGAAATGGTTCATTGTCAAGCAGACCACCTTTGTTCCGTAAGCATTAGGGGATACGCACACTACTGCCCTCTACTGCCATTATCATCCAGGCTTAACCATGGGTCATGCCTTAAAGTCATGCCTGAGTCTTCTTTAGCTCAAATGGGACATCAGTTCTTGGAACAGGGCTGTCTATGCTAAGTTCTTCCAATCCATGTGAAGGTCTCCATGGCCATGGGACACAGTGGAGCAGCAGCTATGACACGTTATTTAACAAGATGTAAAGTCTTCTACTAAAGAACCTTAATATATCCCAAACCAGTCATTGAAATATATTTGTTTTTTCTGCATAATAGTCAGCAGTCTCCTGAAATTCCATTTAAAAAAAGTATATTGAGCCTTTGGAACTTAATCTTGTGAAATTATAGGAAGGTCTCTTTGGGACTTTATTACCTAGATCTATATGCTATGTCTTAGTCACCTGGTAGGCAGAGACATGACTTTCAGTACTAGACAGTTAGAATCTGATCCAATCACTGTTGTCACCTAAATGCTTCATAGAAGAACTGCTGGTTCTCATTTCTTTAGCCCAAGCTCACTGCAGCTGCTCTTAAAGTGGGCAGTCTCAGAAGCGCAGATGTGAGCTAGATTAGATAGGACAGTCCCCTCACAGACCGTAGTTATTGGAGAACCCAGATATTGTGCCTGGATCTGCTAGGTGGACCAGAGCTAGACATTTACAGCCAGAACTGCAAAGGATCAGTGGGATGGAATAATACAGTCTTCCAGAATCTGGGTCTCTCACTCCTCAGAAGTAAGAACAAGTATATTTTTTTCTCTCTTGGCCTTTGTTTCTTGTGGTTCTATCATAACTTTTTTTCAGGCCTGGGATAATGACTTATTAACTGTGGCTTATGCCCCTAGCCTGAGAGAATGTTGGTATCGGATAGTAACAGAAGGAAAAGAGGCCATAATGGAAGCAATGCTGGAGAAATGCCACGGCTTTGCAGCCCTGAGGAGTTGGAGAGCTGACTGGTCTGCAGAGCTGCACTCTGTAATACTTCAGTGCTGCTGACCGCTTTTGCCCAACCCCTAGTATCATTTCTTGGGAAAAGGGAAGAACACTAAAAGCACACACTCCCTTTTGAGGCTGTTGATGTCAGTCAGGGAATGAAGTGGCCGGAAAGACAAAACCAGAATATTATCAGGCAGAAGGGAAAGGGGGGACAGAGAAGAGAGATAAGGGGGAAAGTGCTAACCATAGGAAATACAAATTAGATCTGAAGTATATAGCACTAAAAAGGTGACTTGGCTGTTACTGAGACATATGAATGGAGAATGAGATACACATGAAGAGCTCCAAAACCTTTGCAGAGGGTCAAAGTACCAGGACTTCCATACTCTGTTTAATCTCTGTGCAAAGTAAAATACTTCAACAGCACTAAGGTTTTCTATTGACAGCAGACTCCTTTGGAAGAGGTGTCCTTCCATCTTGTTCTTCCACTCCTTACTGGGTTCCTCTTATTAGGAATGAATACCCACTGTAAACCAGATAGGATCTTTGCAATACTAAGGAGATGTTACTGGCCATAAAAGCTCTTATGTTTTGGCTACAGGAGAAACGAAGCAAAACTGAAGCATGCTGGAGTTATTGGAGAAGAACGATGTTTTTTCCTAACCTTTATGTTCATAAGGAAGGCTTTTTTTTATGCCAGTACATCACAGGTGTCTCAGCTTTAGCTGGGCATGAAAGGTGAGCAGCCACGTTCTCCATCATGTTCCTTTTGTCTCCTGTGAATCTTCTCGAATTATCCAAGAGAAGCAAATGCTGCTCCACCTTGGGCCAAAGGCTACGTCTACACCTAGCTGAGATAGACTACCCCAACGGCAGCCTGAAGCCAAAAGCTTCATGTTGGTATTTTCTTTAAAGGCAGCCTGAGCTCAGCCCAAGCTTTGTGAGCTGGCAATTCCCATCTGCCTCTGCCAGGAGCAGCAGTTGGTCCTTCTCAGGAGGAGCCCAAGGCCATTGCGTTTGCCCTACATTGGTCATATGAGAGGTTGCAAAACATAGCACTGAGTCCCAGAGCTAAGCAGCAGAGGATACACCCAGTGTCTCTTCTCTTCCAGTGTCAGCTGGATCACCCACAACTAGCCCCAAGGATGCATCCACAGGTAAGGAATGTGAAAGGGAAGTGAACATTACCTCAGGTGCCACTTTGAATTTGCATTCACAGAGCAAAGCAGCTGCAGTCAGTGGATTCCTACCGGAGTAATTGAAAAGTCTTGCATAGGGCACCTAAATCTACTTCTTAATTAGCTGCAAGAATGAGTTTTAACGGGTGCATCTGAGAAGGGACATCAACTCCAAAGCCCAAAGAGAGAAGTGTTGACCTGTGTTTTCAAAATATGAAGACCCACCAGCATGTTAGGAAGAAATTCGATCATCTGCAAGGAATTAAAAACATCCTGTATATCAAACAGAAAGATTTCCTCACCAACAACTGTCTGTACAAAAAAGAATCAAAAAGATGTTGATGTACGTGGGGCACAGCCCTTGGGTACCAAACACATCAGGCATCACTGAAAGGAGGAAGAATGTCTTTGAGAAACAAAGAAGAATGCTGAGGGCATAACAACTGCCCCAGCATCTAAGCTACAACAAAGAAAGAAATGCCAAGGTATAGTTTTCATCCTGTAACTTTGTCTTGGTGTTAAAATGGTGGTGACTGAAGGTAGTGGAGGTCTGGATGTGCAGCTTATAAGCAACTTCATGCTAACTAGCCTGCAGGCTCAGCCCAGAGGTCATAAGACCAAGTTAGCAAAAAAGTGATCAGCTAACGGTGCTCATCATCTGTGAACTGAATTTGTCTAGGTGTTACTGTTATTTATTGCTATTAATAGCAACACTGACAGATAATACATTTTGCTGTGATAACCTCTGATCTTCAAAGATTAAAGTTTCCTTCCCTATAAAGCTGTTAAATATTATCTTGCTTAAAAGACATCACAGGTCGCTGGCTTTTCTGGCTCGTCTGATACTCAGCCTAAGCAGTATTATTTGCATTGAACACAGTAGACCTTTCCCTCTGGATCTAAAGCAAAACCTTGAAAACAAGGGAAATGTGTATTCCTTCCTTGCCAAATGACTGGCTGAACTGATTTTATTTTACTTTGTTGTCATTGTTTCTCTGTCGTTAGGTCTCTGTAAATAGGATTGACAACATCTCATTTTGAAGCTGCCCTTGCATAGCAAACTTCAGACCTCATTGAAAAGAGGGTGAATTAAAGGTGTACTATACTAATGGATATGCTGAGAAGGGTGTCACAAATTGCAACTTTTGAACAACACCCAGTACTGAAGAGTTTCCGAGCAGAAAAAGGCAGGTAAATTCAGATTCTGAAACCCAAATCAATTTCTTTTAAGGAATAGAGTCAATGAACAGGGAAGAAAAATCCTGATTTAAGCATTTTTCAAATGCCACAGGTACAAACTGTGGTTTTCTTGATTGAAATGTTTGTCTTTTTCTTTTTGCTTCTTCCTTACCTTTAGAGATCTGCAAATATCAGCGGTCAGGAAACCTTTCTCCCTATCACTACACGCTCTTGAAGTGGACTGGAGTATTAACAGTGCAAGTGTCTGGGGTCCATTCCTCTGTATGGCTGGAAGCAGCAGGACTCTTACATCTAATGCTTGTTGAGGATGTAAATTTAATTGGTTATTGCTGTGCTGTGGAAGCAAAGGCTGAGCTCTCCATCTATCTTTGCTCTGAGGTTTTGAATGATTGCAACATACAGAATAGTGCATTAAAGCCTGGACAGGAGAAGAACTTCTCAGTCCAGCATCCACCCTGGTGATAGCTATGCAGTTGTAAGTGGTAGGACCAGTCAACATCACTTTAGGTGAAATTGCAGTTATGGCAATGAACCAAATTTGGTGAGAAGTTGCTATGCAAAGGAGCTGGTTAACTTTCCCAGTCAGGGTTGCCTTGGTGCTGTGAAACTTAAGTTTCTGTTGTAGCAAATGAGAGTGAGAAAAACAGAAACTTCATTTTGAATCAGGTTTAGCCTGACAAACTGACAGTAGTTTTTGCTATTAAAACTGGCCACTGGGACAGACTCAGTTACTTTTCTTTTTCTTTTCCTGTGAAAATACAGACTAAAGCTGGTGAGGCTTGTGAAAGACTTGAAAGTCACTGTCAAAAGCAGGCAGGCCACGGAGCACTGCAGGTTTGCAGGTAAAAGACAATAATTTGAAATGTTGAAATGATGGCTATTACTGACCTGTGCTCCTTGTACTATTACTTGAGACACAAGTTAAGTCTGAGATGGGCTGAATCATCTTCTGCCATCATATTCCTTTGGCTGCAGCAGAAGTCTTGAGAAAGTATGATTTTATTTTTGAACCCTCAAGCTGGGTAGGGTGAATCCACGCCAGAGGGTGTAGTCTTTTCATTTGAGGCAAATCCATTAAGAGCTTTGATTTTTAGCTTACCCCTGGAGGTGAAAGGATAGCTTTTATACCAGAATAAAGTATACTTCTTGGTATGAATTCTTGATCTTCTGAATGAGTTCATTAAAGGATTGCAAGACATGCGAATATCAACTTCTTGCTGGTTTTCAGAGATCAACGATATGCTAGTTCATCCCAAGCAAGGAGGATGGGGGCAAGGAAGCCTGTTTACTACGTTCAGCTCTGCTGTAAGCTAATGCACCGATAAGTATTGGAAAGGTTGGATTTGAAAGCAGCTCATGCCCAGGTGCAGGAAGGCTGTAGTTCATAAATTCATCCCATAGACAAAGTCCTGAACTGCCCTTTCGTAAAGCCCTGGCATGATCTGGCTTCAGGGCAGGGCAATTCGTGAAGTACTCAGATTAAGTATACAGCAGAGATAGGCTGTGACAGGGGCATGTACGCAACAGCTCTTATTGGAAAATTAGATGTCATTAGGACCATTCTCTGGCAATGAGGACAACTGAACTGGAATGTGCCATGTCCATATTATTAAGCTCCTCTGCCACACAGGATGACTGAACATACAGCATCTCTTGGGAATGGTCTCTGAATGCGCTAACTCGTAAATTCCCAGGACGTGTGTGGGAGAACACTAATTGTTCCAGGCCAAAAATGTGCCGGGGCAGGTTCTAGGAATTTAACAATATAGACTATCAAATTCCAATGCCTGGGAATATTACCTGCCACTGTTTAATTTACTAGCAGCATAGGTGTAGCCCCAAGGGTTTATGCACACACACACACAGACACCTACAGTGCTTTTGAGATGAGTTTCGAAAGGTGCCTGGCAGACAATGTGATGATCAAGAGACTGACTTAAGAACAACAAACTCACCACTGCCTTTTTGAGGACACATTAGTGCTTTTTTAATTGTTCTTCCCATGGCTAGAGAGGATTCTTTTACATACGGACAACACCTAAATTACTGCCGAGAATACCCAAGATAAATACATAAATAAAATAAGTCTTCTTTATTCTCCCTCATCCTGTATTCTAGCCCAGAAGACAGACTTTAGAGGTGCATCTCATGCAATCTGTGTTGCAAGTAAAAACCTAGGAACTGCATTTTCCTTCTGACAGTGTGTGCCAGAGACGGTGTGAACCACAAGGGAGAGGAGAACATAGAAGGCTTATTTGTCCAGATTTCAAGGAAATTCACTTCTCCCAGCGGATTAATTCTGACTGTACAATGGCAGGTTTAAAATGTTTGATCCTTGTTTGTGTCTGTTTTTTAACCTGTATCTCAAGAGGATTTAATTAGATTTGATGTTCATGATATGCTATTTACCGGATTATGATGAGATCAGCTGATAAAGCTTGACATAAACTTGGCAACTTGTTTGGTGCTTTCTTGGTCTTTAGAATTTAATTATGGCAATTTCAAAACAGGAAGCCTGGAAACAACACGGGGATTAAGGAGCTGATCTTGCTCCCCTGGGATCACTAAGAGTTATGCCATTGGTTGTTACTGTTGTCACCGGCTCTCAGCATGCGCAGCTGTTTGGGACATGAGAGCACGTGTTCATGTTCTGCCTAAAATGGACTGAATGCCAATGACATTTCTCCTTGGAAAGGATTCTCCTGAGGAATCTTGCCAACTTCAGTGGTTTTTTTCATAGCTGAGGTAAGAATGGAGTTAAGTGACAGTCTAAGGACCTGTATAGACATACAAAAGCTTGGGACTTAAGTTTTTAAGCGATTTCCCAGGGAATCCCAGGCATGGATCTATGCCCCAGTACAGGATAAAATAGATTCAAATGCATAAGGCCAGAGCAGATGGAGTTCTTCACTGTGGAGAGTATTTGCAAGAGAATGTTATTTTTCCAAACTTCCACTGATTTTAAGCTTTCTTTCACTTTTTTTTTTTGCCATGAGTAGCTACTTCTGGTGAAGGCTGCTGTATTCCTTCTGCAGGGTATCCAGACGTCAAGAGCTAACACGCTGCAATGTACACAAGCCAGTTCCTTCCTAAACGTACCGATGGTTAAGGATCAAAAGATAGTGGTTGAAATGCAGAATTGTTTCTTTTTATAGCTTTCCACAGGCATAGAGATCACATCTCTCTCTGTTTAATCTGTATTTTAAGCACCTAATAAATAGCCTTACAATCAAAGCATCTGAGCACCCACAGCTCCTTATAGAAACCAAGAAGATGCAAGTTACTCTCAGAACCAAGTCATAGCTCTCTTTTTTGAGCACTGTTACTGATGGATAGTGTCAGGTAAGTGGAGAACCTTTGTCCTGTTTTCCAGTGTAAGGGAGTGAAGCAGACATTAACCATGGATTCTCAGGCCATTTTAAGAATAGCAAAAAAATGTAGATATATGTGCAGGGAGAAGTAGAGCATTCAGGAACAAACATTACAGCTAGGATTTGAGGGCTCCAGACACTTAAATGTTATTGACAGTCCTGTTTCTCACCTCCTCCAGAGGAAGCATATGCTACAACTGCAACACCTTGAGCCTGAGTGTGGCTCTAGCCTGAGCTCTGACAAAAAATATTTCCAAAATACCTTTTTGAATTCATTGTCCTTCCACTGTGTTGTCCTTCCTCCTGTAGTGGTGGTAGGAAACAGAAAAGAAGTGCTCTGCAAATTGAACTATAGTCAGTTAGAGACTATTACGAGGTTTGATCCTGTTCCTACAGATCTGTGGATAAGCCATAGATACACTCATCTGGACAATTCCACTCTACCCACCATTACACTGCATGGTAACTGAGGTACCTGCTCTGAGATACTCTACCCACAGTCTATGTCCTTATCTTAAATTTGATAATTGCTTGTCAAACTGATTGACATTTGTAGAACTGTCTTTTCCATGAGACATTACTCCTTCCACTCACACCCACCACAAAAAGAATAGACAATTTGATTTTGTACTGTTTTTTCCTTCTTTTAAGCACAGTAACTTTTTCTGCCTAAAAGCAGTAATTACTTAATGAATAGTCCTCCATGTTTCCCTGTCAGTCACTCACTGTAATGAACAACTCGTTTTGTCTGCTTTGTTAACAATAAAAAAAGTATTAAACTAATAATAATAAAGATTGTCTAGGACTTCGCTGTTAACACACAGGGTGCCCCACAGAATGTGTGATTGGGATAACAAGAGGGGGAGGGTGAATTTTCCCTCCAGACATCAAACAACATTTTGTACTTTTCTTTGAGCTGTGGGACTATTTTCCCCTTGCTACTCCTCCTGTATCTTCTTATCTTCAACCACCCTGAATAATTGGAGCACATTTAGGGGACCAAGTCCAACTATTATTTGTTCCCCCTCTGTGAAAGTTGTTTTCTTTTAAAGCCAGATCTGTGAATCTCTGTTGAGCTGTTGGTATTGAGGTCAGGGCTTTTTACAAGCTAGAATTTTTATCATGAACCGGAGCCCAGAGTTAATTGTACACAAAGACACATTGTTGTTTCCATTAGGATTTACAGTACCACTGAATTTTAATTATTGGGTAGCATTTCTTCCATTATAGGTTCCCTCCTCCTCCCCTTTTTGTGCCAACCCATGTTTTTTTTCGTTGCAGCAGCTTGCAATGCAAAGTGCAAAATACCCCCAATAAGTAAACAAATTGTGACTTCAACTTTGACGAAACATTATGTTTGTCCCTGCCTAAACATAAAACCAACAACAAATCCGAGAGAACAATTTAATGCAAGCTACAAACTGTAATCTATTGTTTCCTGTTTATTAGCACTGGTTAATTTTAAAGTTCAAAGCCTAGTCCTAGACAAGAGCTATACAGGAGGTCTTTATCATTGCTGGGACAAACCATTCACTTCTTATTGACAAAGGCTTTTATGTAGGCATTAAAATGTTCTTCAATTCTTTCTATCTGATGATAAAATAGACACACTGAAATGCTTGATCAATTACCATGGAGCAAATGATTCTAAGGAGTTTTCATGCAAGTAAAACTAATAATTCACTCGTAGACTGTGAGCAATTTCACAGTCAGGGTGTTTGTATGACTGAGAATGGAGTCTTTTTTAAAAGTAACAACCAGTAGTTTCAAAAGATGTCTAATAAACATGAGACACTATGTATTAATTAGCTTGGCTCTTAATTCCTCTTGGTCTCCATGCATGAGTTCTGTGCAATATGTCTACAGAGCAGAGTTGATTTAAGTAGCCCCAAAAGTATAATGGGAAAAAATGATGCATTCAATCCATAAAAATCCCCTTTCTGAACCACTTGTATAAATAGTTTGCATCGGTTTATCACTGAGTCTCTAGCCACTTCAGGCCTGTGTGTTGTTTTATGAACCATAGATATACCTCGCATATAAAAAAAAAAAATCTGGGTTGGACCAGTCAACTTGAAATGAATTCAAGCCCCAGTGGGGGATGATATCAGATATGTGGTGGTTTTCCAAGCTGAAATAAGCCCAGAGAGGGCCCTGGAGAGGTTTTGTGGGTGGGAGGACTGCAGTGTGTGCAATGCACAGGATAGATCCCTGTTGCATACATCCCAGAGGCAGAGCCTTGCCAAATGCCTGTGTCCAGCTTGCAGTGCCAATAGTCAATGTGGAGGGAATAAGAAAGCCCTTTTAAAAGATTTTATGACCTTTTACCCACTCTTATTCTTTCTCCTGTGTTCTTCTCTCTCTCCCCTCCAACTTGACTTCCAGCTCCCACCCACAGTATTGCTCTGATTCTGCCTCTGGGTAAGGTGGGCTCCACACGGTTCTCCCAAGTGCTCATGTTTGCCTTTCACTCAACAGATCAGAGTGTGGTCTTTCAGTATGTGGGAGGAATTATTCCCTTCATCATATCCAGCTGACCATTGCTGCTGTCTCCATGGGCAAGCCAAGTCCTGGTCAGCCAAAGGGGTGGGAAAATACTTGTTTCCCTTCAAAACTTCTTGATAAAGAGAAGAACATATGAGCTGGCCTCTGAGGGAACCCCAGCAGTACCTGCAGAATTATAGTGGGGCTAGATTTACTTCTTCTGTTCCTACATCTCAGGGCTGAGTGAAAAGCTTAGATGAGTTCAGCAAAAAAATATCAAAGAAGGAAAAAGGGGTCTGTACATCTTATGAAGACATAGATTGCTTAATGAAAACATGCCCACCCAGCAGCTTCACCGCAGAGATGGAGGCCAGTCTCCTAGGCTGTTCTCTTTGGTTTAACTCTAGTGTTAAATGCTTAAAGGGATTGAGTTACAGCCCTTTTCTGTGGATGCTGTTTCTTGTGCATGTTTAGACTGGACCTCACAGCAGTTACATGTCTTTGAGGACCTAACTTAGTTACATGCTTAAAAAAACAATACAAAATTGATTTGGAGGAAGGGATACAGGCGATTAAGTCACAGGGGGACTTTATCCTCTTCTTGGTATACTGATAACTGTGGGTGTGGTAAGGAGGAGCAGCATCATAGTCATTACAAGCAATATTGTCCTCTCTCTCAGCCTCGGCAAGACCCGGATCCTCTTTCCTGTGGGATACAGGACCAGACTTGGATTCACCATTGCTTTAGCTCTTCTACTATGCAGATAGAGCAGTTCTGAGGGCTAAAATCTGAGAGGGGAACACAGAGAAAATCCCATGACCCAAAGGCAAATTTTCAGCAGTCCTCTGTTCTCCAGGAATCTCGAAGTTGGCAAAAACATTAGGTCTTTTCAGGCTAATCCCCGTTGACTTCATCTCAGAGACGGACACCATCCCTTTGTCATCCTGTGCCATAATAACCACTACTAACCATCTTTGGAAGACATAGACTGACTCTTGAGATCAATCAATGTCTGTCAATGTCTCTGGGCAGCTAAACATACCAGTTCCTCTTAAAAGTAAAATGAAAAAAGTCGTGCATTTGGTTGAGTTTTCTGAAACTCGTCTGCAAGGGGAGAAGTCAATGTGCAGCATGGGTGCTGGTCTGCAGGCTGCCTGTCCTTGCTCTTGCAGACAATTGCATGAGGCAATTCTGTGTCAAAGAGGCAAGGGGACTTCCCATGGACCCAGGGAAGGCATAGCTGCCGTAACTGCAGAGGCAATTAAAAAAAATTAGGGAAGAGGTAGATACTGGTCACTGTGTACTCATGGCTGGGAGAAGTGAGACTTACTGTGTCCTGTTATGGGTCAACAAAGACAGTATAACAGGTGGTTGTTGGACTGAGTCTCAGGAAAGAAACTCCAAGTGGGACTGTGCCTTTTGAAAGAGCCTTCTGTGCCTCAGAAGGGCAAATTTAGGAGAATGGGTCATAGCTCTGCTCTGCTGTGGCACGTTGAGAAGTGATGAGAGAAGGGTTCCTGTTGTAAAAACAGCAAAAGATCAAGTCTTTCATCAATGACGCGAAAGCAAGTTTTTAATGGAGAAATGATTAAGATTGTTGGCTACTCTTATACTTGCAACAGTTCAAGAAGTGATCTGGTTCTCTGAGGGGCAGAGCGCACAGTAGCACACACTGCTGGTGAGCAAAGGGTGACTCAGATGTTTGGAAAACGACTTTCCTCAATGGCTGCTTTGGAGCCTCATATTGAAACTTCCAGTTTTGCAAGTATCAGTTTTGGTGGTTCTACGTGAGTTGCTGCGCTTGGACAGAGAGGCAACAGAAATGCAAAGAGGCAAATCTGCTTAGCAGAATATGTGCTTTATCATGCAACATGACCACAGTCTGTATATCTCCGGTGATCCTAGTGGCCAGGCAGCAGCCGTTTGTCTGAGGAAAATCCATCTTAGCTCTTTCACAAGAAACTTGTCTGAACAGTTAGATACTAACAATGTTTTGGGTGTTGCTGTTAGCACAACTGGCAGTGGCAGAGCAAACAATTCCCTGTGTAAGAAAGACATTTTCCTCCTGTCAGTGAACTTCTTGCCAGAGCTCGATGAAACAGGACGCGTTGAATTAGCAGAAAGTCCCAGATTTTCAGAGTGTAACAGAAGGATAGCTTTCAACACTTCTTTTCCCCACCGCCATCTGAAAAATTTTTTATAAAAAAAGGGAAAGGGAAAGAGGGAATTTCCTCTTTCCTCCCTCTCTTATTAATTTTAACCAGTTTTCTTGGAATCTCCATAACTTTAGTGATTAAACTGAGCTCTGCGTGTGCATTTTCCGTACACACAATTAACAAATGCATGTCTTTAAGACTTTTTAGTAAGCAAAAGAAAACAAAACGGGATTAAATTTGCTATCCTCCATTGAAAATGAGTTCCCCTGCTGAGCACTAAGCACAACAATGGAATACATGGTACTTACTTAATACACTGGAAAAATATTCTTTGTTGGGCTTATGCTTACTTTCCTAAATTATTTTGCTTGTTGTATTTTTGTTACACCCAGAAGGGATGATCAACATAATTTCCGTATGCAAACTGGACACATATATTTTTTCCAGTAACTTTAATGAAAGCCAGGCTCGTGGAAGGAATCTAAGGGTAAGTTTTTTCCTGCTCCCTTTCACATCAAAAGAAAATTTTTTGTTGACTTCATTACTGCTAGGTCAGGATAGTAAGTTGTTGGGAAATAACACTCTGAGAAGAAAAGTAACATCAGCAAGATGCCATCATATCATTCTCTTATCACAGGTCGCTATCAAAATGACATAAATGTAAATCACTAATTGCAGTAATATTTTGCAGAGTACCTAATGCAGCATCTTTTTAATGAAGCAGAGGAGTAGCAGCAATGCAGTAGAGGACTCCTCCCAGTGTTTTTATGCAAGTTTTATCAAGTCTAGAGAACCCAATGTGTTGGAAAGACTACTGCCCTTCATTAATGCAGTAATGAAACAATGAATAAATCAGCGTATCCTCCAAACTTCCCGGAGTCCTCCAGGCCTATACACAGTGCAACTGTAAGACGAGGGGAAGGAAGGCAGGGAAGCCCTAAAGACTAATCAGATAATAAGGGAAATTCCTTAGTCCTGAGCACAAGGTCTTTTCCCTCCTCAGGCTCCCGGAGAACCCGCAGAAGCCGTATCACCCTCGATTTGCACTAGAGATAAGGATGCCCTGGCCGCAGTGAGATGTACGACAAACACAATTTTATCTCCACTGCCACACGCAGGCTCAGGATCAATAAGCAGTCATCACTTAGACATCTTGCAGGAAAGATCTGTGAGCTGAGACCCCCTTGAGCCCCCCCGTTCCCAGCCTTAGAAGTCCCCGGGTCACACAAGCAGGGACTTGGAAGAAACAGGAAAAACTCTTACCCCAGGTAGGAGACTGGGGCCTCTGCGGTAGCAGCCGAACAAATGACAAAAGAGGAAAATGCTTGATTTTAACTGTGTTTATTTTTTCTTGTTTGTAGAATTTGCTCCTCAAAGCTACCACTGGAGAGAAGTTTCATTCTGTGTGTGCTTTCCTGTAGGCCTGGCAGGAAAGCAGAGACCAAAAGAAGGGGGAAAAAAAATCCTGATGCTGGAAACATCTGGAATTTTTATATGTGCTTAGCATCTCAGGAGAGTCTGTTTTTGTTTGTCCTTCTTGCCAATAAATTCAATGCTTTGCCCTGAAATATATGGGAGCAGGAAATATATATTAAAGATAAGTATTTCTGTTTAAAGTCAAGCTTGGGTTATTAACAACGGTGTAGCCGTGATGAGAAGCAGAGAGATGATAACCTTATGAGCAATACTACGCTATCTCAGCCTCTGCAGAGTAAGCTGTAATCATTGTGCAACCCAGACCATCAAAGAAAGGATAAGATCAGATAAGCAAAATACTGTCGTGATTTTGGATGAATGCTATTTAAGATATAATTTTTATTTTTCCGGTCTTTGGTTAAAATGAAGGTGAAGATCCATTTTTTATTTATACACTTATATATATATGGATATATTTGACCTATCAGCCCCCTGAAAAAAACGTATCTCCATATATTATACTACCCCAAGAAGATTGTGGTTAAATTGCTGGTGGCTCAGTCAGATGGTTCAGCACACAAGCAGGCAAGATGTAGCCCACACTGTACAGAGGAAATCTCCTGCAGGCAAAAGATGATGAAGAGAAGCTTTTAGAGAGGCAGAATCTCCTTCAAGAAACAGCCAAGAGACACCAACATGAGCAACTGTCTTCAGGAGGTGAGCACTGATCTGGAGCTTATAGTCATACTGGCTGGGCTGTTCCCCTTCCCCAAAGGAGTGATGATTTCTGAGACACAGAATAATCGTAAATTGGCAAAGTGAATGTGACAGACAACTGGAAATGTCTCCTCTGCTGCATCTTGAGTGCCCATCCCAATCTCCACCTCCAAATAAGCAGACGGGGTCCCAAAGAAATACTCTCTGTGAGGTGCATTCATACAGATTTCATATCTCTTTAAGGTCTCTAAAAGCAACAATTTGGCTGCTTGCCTAAATATTTTCTGAACTAGACAAAACCCCTCCATTTGCAAAACTGGGGGCTGATCCTGTGCCTAGTGAGATAACTGTGTATTTTATCACTGATTTTGGCTAAAAGAGGCTCAAACCCTCGCCCTGTGTAACTTCCTTAAGTTCAAGCGTGTTTCCTATATTTCCAGCACTTCTGCTTCTGTTCCTGAGTGGAACAGCCTTTCTTGTGGGTATGTTTGTACTTCCCAGTCATTTGCACATAATTTTATGCAAACATTTTTATCACAGATCAGTTCGCACAACCACAAGCTGTGTTTTTATTTTCTCTGTCTGCTGAAAGCTCCATCTACATTGCTTTTTTTTCCTCTCCTTGCTCCAGTACAACTACATCAAAGTAATTGCACAGGCGCAAACTCTGACTCGAGATGCTCTGCATTTGTGCAGCAAAATATTCTGCTTTCCATGTACCTTAGGTTGGTCTGAGCATGGATATCTCATACCTTGCCAGCACTAGTGCTTTTGAGGTTTCAGTGAAGAATATGTATTAGCATAATTGCAGCAGAGCAAAACTTGGGCAGGCAAGCAGGTCTTTATCACATTTCTTGTCACAGAAGAGAATTAAATTATTTACAAAACAGGCAATTCTTGTGTTGGTGTATCGTTTCTTCAAAAGGTTTTCATCAAAAGATCAAACGATGCTATAGAATCTTCCATTTGCCAGTCAATGAATGACGTTCATGCACTCGAAGTGCCTCTGTAGTGTCTGCTGCTGATGGCTGAGAGTGTGAGAAGTAGCACTGGTGAAAGCAGGCTGAAGGAGCAGGAGCAGACTGCATAGGGACCCACTCTGGGGAGGAAGACAACAGGCTTGCGTAGAATGTAATTGAAACCCTCTTTTTGCCAGTCCAGAGAGCAGCATCCCCCTGATTTCACAGGTAACAGGCAATGGTGATTCTGAGTGCAGAGCTCAGATGAGATCAGAATGATGAGAAACATCAGCAAGCTTCAGTTAAAAATTGTTGGGCTGGATCTGGCACCTCCACAAGAATAATGCTTATTATATGATATCCATTTAATCTAGTTCTGCTAGCTGATTAAACATTGGCTCTTATCTTACAGAACACTAGGAGTTGTTGCTACATCACATTGTGGATTTATCAATAACTACTTCTCAGTTGGGGAAATAGGTATTTAATATATGTGTGCACAAGGTGCTCATTGCTCAATTTAAACGTGCCTGATCTGAAGTTAATACTCATATTTTTTCACCTTTTCTTTCAGTGATTCTAACCAGTTTCAATTACAAGGAAATAGAAATTCACCCTTTGAAGATGCCAGAATCTGTCGCAATATGAGAAACTGACTCCCTAGATGAGCCTTGAAAAGCCAAGTTTCAGACAACTGATTTTTTTTTCACCGGCCCAATTTTAAATCCTGGAAAACAGGCGTTTATGGTGGATCTGCTGAGGCAGCTCTCAGTGAACTGTAAAAGCACAGACTGCACCACGATGCCATGAGGGGCCAGGAGCTGCTCATGGAAAAGCTTCATGTTTTCACACGCAAAACGGAGTGTAAGTTCTTTGTTAGTACAGCCCTGAGTATTTCAAGTTATGGCTCCAGGAAGAGCAGCACATTTAACACAGTGCTGTGATCATGGACAATACGGCTGCATTCACCCAGTGGTGGATGCCCATAGGAAAGGGGATCACGATTAACTCCATCGGTGCCAAATGATACACCTAGCTTGTGCTCCAGCTAACGCGCTTTTCTTACTATGAATAATAAAATAAATATGAAACCACAAGGCATGTCAGAAATTTGGGGTTTTTTTTCTACAGTTATTCATGTAATTTTATTTTTGCTGAAAAATGAGCAGAGCCAAGGCATGAGCAGGTGCTGCAGGATCTAAGCTGCACTGTCAGCCTCTTTAATGTGACCTTGAACTACCAACCACAAGTATAGACCAGACTATGCTGGAGTGTACTCTACAAACGAATATTCACAGATCAGCCTTAGGATTGTATTCACCATTGTTCCTCTAACTCACATCTCTGCAAGTAAAACCACACCAGAAAAAGAACCTGCTCCACCTCAGTAAAACCAATTCCTTTTTAGTCCTCCCCCTTTTTTTTCAAGATTTCAGTGAGGGAAAGTTTCATTCCAACAACTGGGAAGCTTCGCGATCCAGGAGCAAATGAGTTAAAACAGCTCCAGAGTTTAAAGCTCTGTTTTGCTCATCCTTAATGGAAACTCAGGGACTGAATTTAGAATTGTGTTTGTTGAGAACAAGGAAAAAAGTGTCAGAGATGAAGCTGGCGGCAAAGGGAGATGGTATGCACAGGAATTAAACGCGGTTGGGTGTCACTGTGCAGGGCGAGTCTGAACTATGTAGGTGCATGTAAGAATTTGTAGTAGTCTGTGTGCTGGCAAAAGAACTGGCAACCTGCCCTAAAATATCTAATAGGCTCCTCCTGAGTTTTTTAATCCCTCCTCAGTGCTCAGTGACAGAGTAGAACTTGATCCTCATTTTAAAGCATCCCTAAGGAGTAGGTGGACTATCTATGGGACAACATTCAGATAGAAACAGTAAAAAAAATCAGCTTGGACCTTAATAGAACTGGGGACCATGTGTAACATTCGGAACCAGCTCTACCCACATCAAAGCTGGGGATGCCTGGAGATTGGTCATATGCCTACTTCAGAGCCAGGATCTGTTTTCAGATGCCTTCTCAGTCACCAGGATCCATCGTGGTTTTCAGCCGGCTTTTCATGATTCAAACTCATGTAGCATTTTCTGCATAGAGAAATCAAATGTACCACGCAAGTTCCTCTGAAAGCTGCTCTCTCAGTCTCTAAATATGCAAGAGAGCTTGAAGTTCCCTCCTAAGAAAGAAGTAAGCCTGGATGGTGTCATTCAGTGGCTTCTTTACTTCTTGCAGTAATCAGCTGATTACTCCAGCTTTGGCCATAGCCTTTGATAATTTAGTTACCGATTTCAGAGGCTAAAGAAGAGAAGAGGAGCTGCAGCAGCCTGATCCATTTGCTCTCTGTCTTCATCAATACTAATCTGTGTTGCTGACTGATGCTTGCCTATGCTGTAAGTACTGCAAAAGCTGTGGAAGACTTCAACGAGGACTTCTGTGGGTAGAGCAGCCCAGCTACACTTGGTCCTTCTGGATGCCCTGAGGTCTTCTTCATGCCCCAAGGCTACGATCAGCCTTCATCTGTGCATGGGTTTGCATAAATGGCAGGTGTGTCTGGCCACAAGTAGGGGCTCTGACCTGCTCTGAATGAAGAGTGTTCAATACCTAAAGACACTGAAGCCAAGATGGGTAAGAGGAAAAGAGGACATCTCACACTAGCTTTTCTCATATCATACGGACTCGTGGAAAACCCCTGTTAGCCCAGCACCAAGGGTTTGCATTACTAAATTAGTTTTCCACATGTCTCTAGTGAAAGCCATTGGACTTCTGCAGAACCCCTGTAAGAGGAATAAAAATGGTCATCAAAACCAAAACCAGCTGTGCTGAGAACTCTCCATCTGCTTCTCATGGCCTCACATAGAACTCACAGAACAGCATTCATCCTCCTATTTATTACAACCATCTAAATGCATCTTTATTTGAAAGCCTGGAATAGCTTCAAAAGCCTCTATCTTAGGAAAATAGCGTGCAAGGAAAATGTCACATATACATTGAACAAGATCATTTAGCCAAGCAGCACTTAATTACAGCCAGCAGAGTGGCACCCAAACTCCATGAAGCTCCTCTATGCAGAGTTATTCTTCCTTGGGCAGATTTTCTAAAATCCAGTAGGACTTTGTAATTCAGCAGGCTCCCTGCCAAATGTAGATGCAGTTGAAGGCATCTGCATTCCCCAGCCCTTCATCACCTAGCCCAGACCCATGCTCAGCTTTTTCTAGACTCCAGTTGACTGAAACTGCACCCAGGAGGAGAGTTGCGTGGATGGCTGTGCAGAAGTAGTGTGGGACCTAGAGATGGTATCAACTGACTGAAACAGTCAAAGAATTTACCAGTCGAAGTGTTTCCCTCTACTAATTAAGGTTCTATGAGGCATCACCTATGTTTTAATGCTTCCCTTATCCCAAGACCTTTCCAGAAGGCTGTAGTGGAAAAGCAGCTGCCTTTAAGCAAGCTTCCAACTTTCTATCCACCTTCACTGAAACAGACTAAAGCAGCTCTCACCTCCCTAAAATGGAACATTTGAGCAGCTAAACTGAAGACCAAAGAGGCTAAATTAGTATTACCTTTAGCAGATTGCTTCATATATAAATATACAGCAGATTTTGGTGCTTGGTGAGGCAGGTGGGCTCTCTATGAGGCATAGGAGGCCAGGAGAGCAGGGAGAAGTACATGTCCAGGAGGCAACACGTGACTGGGGTCTGGGAGAAACTAGGAGCTTACTGCCCCTCTTGAACAGTCCCCTGGTAAGTAAACTGGGACAGCTCAGCATTAGTTGAGGGACTGACCTCCTGAGGGAAAGTATTTGGTGATCGGAGCAAAGAGCCTGAAGCATCTGCCACAGACACTTGTGTTAGTGCCTAAGTCACCTGTGATGGTACCTACTCATACTTCTTAAAGATGGGAGGACACCGGTCTCTTGAGTTACCTGCCTCCCTCGCCTTGCTCCATCGCTGGGGCTGGCAAAACCAAACACTCCTGCTGATGGTTCCCATCAGTAAACCCTCAGGGCTGGGCTGCCGGGGCACGCAGAGTCACAGCACGGCATCTGAGAGCTCTCTCACTGTTCACAGCTCTGGCTGGCATGAAGTGAGGATGAGGAATGCCAATTTAGATTTGTGTAGACATCTCTAGTGTTGGCTAGTTTTGGTGATACTAAATACTAACATTTGTGTCCCCTGAGTTCTCTACCTTTCAGAAAAAGACACCTACTGATTAATTAGTTTAAGCTTTTACCCAAAGGGTTATTTTGGGGATAGGCTTAGCGTTACAAAATGCTCAGTCTGTGTTCTGACCAAGTGGTTTGCTGTGAATATGTAGTTGACATCACGTCATTTAGTTAATTTATTTAAGTGTTGATTTGTAGCTGATGCACCCACGAGTAATGCTGACAGCAGCTCCAATTTCTTCATTAAAACACAGCGATATAAACACAGCTCTCACACCTCATCTTTCCTAAGCTATAACCTGCTCGCACAAGGAATAGTCATAGCATCACTGATGACAGCTAGGGCCACTCAGCAGTGGTATCGCTCTTATCCCTGGTGTTTCTGGATGTCATCTGAGACAAGAGAATACCTGGGACTCCACCCAGCTGAAAGATGCTGTCAGTATCTCTGCAGATCCAGAAAATCTCCTGCTTAATTTAGTGTGTGAATGAGGTCATTGGTATGGACACAAAGCCTCTCGACAGAGACCAGAACCTGTGCTGGAAGGATGGCTTGGCTCTGGGGAGCCTGAGGTTCTGGTTCCTAGCCCCACTGTTGTCGCTTGTTGTGCCCCTAGCAAGCTCAATCACCACTACATGGTCTCGACTTTTCCTTTGTTCCTTTGCCCAACCTTTTTATTCCTTTCAGATATCATTTTGCCCTGTGTGAATACCTCACTAGTTTTAACAGCACCTTGTAACATCACTGGCCACAGTAAGTAAAAGATGGCATGGAATGACCTGTATGTTCTCCAGTCAGGGAGTAAGGAGCACAGAAACTCTGTTGTTCCCAGTGGCAGTGAGAAAACCGTTTATTCACGGATATCTTGAAGATGTAATTTCAGAGAGGGGAAACTGATGCAATGATAACTTTTTGCAAAACGTCTATGCTATGACAGAGAACTAGATTCATCTCCCCAAAGAATCAATTTAATATACAATTCACTAGATCACTCTTCTTCTTTAGCTGCATCAACAGTGAGTTTATTGAGGCCTGGAGAGCTTGCACAACTCCTATCATCTCTCAAGCTCATTATAGTGGTTCCCTTGTAAAATACTGCTTGAACGCCCAAAACCTGGATTGTAAAGCAGGTTATAAGGCTGGTGTTCAACATGTGCATGGCTGAGGCTGGATTCCTTGTGCTCAGCTGTGGTTTGGAGCATGTTGTTCCTCTGAGCCATCCCATGCTGTGGCTGCAGGGACAGTTCCATGGCTCTAGTCCAGGACGCTGTGCTGTGGCAGTGGCCACGTCTGGATGAGGAGACACGTGGCAGGGCTATTGTGTGGGTAGAAGTGCTGTAGCAGGAGAGTGTAAGCCAAAAACTAGAAGAGTGAGTTTCACTTAGAGATCACATGAGGCTCAGTGGTTTGCTGTCACGGCTGGGAACCATCCAGAGTATCATTTTGGGTCAAGCAGTGACACAAGGCAAGCTAAGCACTGTCAACAGCAGCTCACTTGCACCAGCTGCTAGGACAGTCGAGCAGCAGGTAAAGGCTTTGTGAGAGGTTGGATGTCTTACTGGGCCACAGTACCTCCTCTAACCCATGCAGAAGGACAACACAGCTGTAGATGTCTGTGTGTGACCATCAGATGATGAGTTTGGAGGGCATACAGAAGTTGGCACAGATTTATGAGATCCTAGCAGGGGTCTGGACTGGCTAACTGCTGGAGTGAAGGTGTAGACTTTTCTGTGCAGGGAGCTGCAGCTTGTCCTGCTGTTAGGATCAATGTTTCCCCTGCACAGGCACTGTGCCACCACATTGCTACTCTTTGTTTATGAGAGAACTGACTCCCAGTAATACCAGTGAAATAGAATTTAGCTTGTGATATATACTGAGCCCCTTTGGGAAGTAACATACACCAGAGCAGAGAGTCATTCTGGTAATAAAAGTAGCTTTGTCTACAACTACGAGTGAACATTACCCCTATTAACATTGTTCCTTCTCACTGATTGTTACCACAATTCAAACTAGAATCTCAAATCAAGGAGTTATCCCTAAATGTCTGCAGATCATCTTCTTCTACCTGTCTCAGAGTAATGTGATTTGGGTTGCTGCTGCTGTTGAGATAACAAGTAAAATGCATGAGAAGGCTAATCTGAACTACCAGCTCCTACCCTCCCCTGCAATTTGAGTTTGCATCTGTTCGTGGATCCTAAGCTGGCCCATCTCCAGCTGGAACTGATTCCTAAATCAGAAGGAACATTGGGTCCCCTTAAACCCTGAGCAATTTAAAAGTTCTCTTCCATCACAACAACTTTGACCTGGACCGCCTTCTTTAAACTGCCTCCAGACTGTTCTGTTTCATAACCAAATCTTTCATTATTGTTACTCTCTCCAAACTACCTTTTCCTGATAGCTGAATTTAATGGGACTCCTCTTCAAGTTGTACCTTATGCAGAAGCAGACTTGATGTCTTATTTTGACTACTATCTGTATGAATGACCTCTGTATGGGAAAGCTGGTGACAACAGAACACCATCTCTTGTGATAAAAGCACTCCATAATAATTCTGTGTTTATAAGTGCACGGTAACATTGTGTTACTTTAATTATATGTTTTCCTGCCCCTTCTCTTTCATCTTTCAGTAACTTTGTCAAAGTTGTAAACACACCTAGGCCTTAAGGCTCCTTCAGCAAGAATTGCTTTCGAATCCATCTACGCATTTTCCTTCTATGGAGCTCAGTGTTCTGTACTTCTCCAAATTGCAGGGCCACAGTAAATGCCTGGGAATAATGCATGCATATAAAGCATATACTATAAAAGCAGAATCATGTGACAGTGTTAGCAAGCATCTTTGATGAAAGATGAGCGCAGAGGCTGCAAGAGGCTTTCTCACACGTAGTTTGTGAGTGCTGGCGGACTTTCTATTGTTTAGATGCCCTGGTTTATTAAAAACTCACTGAAATATCAGCTTGTTTCACAATGGGTTACCATTATCCGTGGATCCATTCTATGTGCACTAGGCTGGCAACTCACATGGAGGTTTCCTGTCCCGTACCAGATTGCTTTTGAAATTGTTTGTTTTAATTTGCCTTCTGAGCTTTTTGGTATAAATGAATGTGGAATGAATTCACTGGGAAGACAGGGGATTTTTCTGCAATATAGCTATTATCCTTTAAGAAATCTAAACTGATCAAAGATGCTGCCCCTTTAAACAAGACACAAAAAGAAATCAACCATCGCCTGGATAATGCCATTCTCATCAACATGCAAGGAGCTTGCTTGTCTGTCACATCGCCCACATCTTCTCAATCACTCCTTTTCATTTATCCTATTATGCCCCTATTTTAACTCATGCTGTGGCTGATACTCGATGATAGACAGAAGAAATCCAGCTGAGTATCATCCCTCCTTTGCTTCCCCACTGGAGATGCAGTGTAGGACCTCATCTGAGTCACATGCCTGGTAGAGCTGGAGTGGGAAGAGACTTTTTACAGCTAAAGGAAAACCCTGGCAACCCAGAGGAATTTGGGTGATGAGATCTATTGCAGGCCATTGGTTTTCTGACTTTTCCCCCCTTCTCCATGTGTGAAGAGACAGTAGGTGTTTTGCAAGTATTTGAAGTTTGGGAGACGTGGTCATAAACCCTGACTAATGTTTGTGGTTGGTGGGTCTGTGGCAACAAGTCAAAGCAAGTGCTAATTACTGTGCTTATTGCTGCTATTTTATTATTTGATTTCACTGCATTAGCGTGGCATTGAAGAGCCCTAACCTGGAGGCAGAGCCCCACAGGCAGGACACTATCCAAACACAGAACAAAGCAACAATCTCTGCTGCTAGGAGCTTGCATCTTATATATTGACTCCTGACCTGTGAGGTGGAAGAGTTTGAGTCTCCTGACTCTAGGGATCCCAGAGATCAACTGGTCTATGTTAGAGTGCAGTGGGGCTCTGTGGTTGAGCAACGGTGTTACTGACCCAAGTTGCCCAACCAGGAGGCATCAGGTCAGGTGCTTGCACATGCAGGTAGGGAGATCTGTGGGAAAACAGTGGGTCTCACAGACACAGGAGGAGAATAAATATTTCTGGTCCTTGGAGAAACCTGAGGCTCACATCTGAGCGTGGAGCAGTTTGATTCCATTTAGAAATCAGTCCCTTTCATATGGCTGATTCATGGCACTCTTTTCCTCAAGCTGTCTAGCACACGTCTACAAGTTGATGCATTGATACATAGCAGCTTAGGACAAAGTTATTTCTCTCTGGCATGCGCATATATGAACGTCAGCCAAATGAAGCAGCCAGCTCTGATGCTGCTCTCTGATTGATCTGGTTCATGAAGACCTGCCCAGTGATTTCCATGCATTTTGTGTGGAGATTAACACACCATCTTGTCGAGCAGTGTCCCACAGCACTGCAGGAGAAATCCTTCGATTAATCCTGTGCATTGCAATCAGCTGGAACTGGCCGTTTTAACCAATCTGGTGAGTTTTCTGTTATAAATGAATTAACAGCACTCAGTTAATTGTGTTGCTTAGTTGCTTGGGTATTTCTTCAAGACATGAAATAATGCTGAGAGTTCAAGAGTCTTTCTTTCATTTATGTCAACCTGAGACACTCTGAGCTTCCCATTGTGGACCTCGCAACTCCCAGTGGTAATAAAAAAATATAGTTCTACTATTTCTGTCTCTGCCTTGACTGGACAACAGTAGAATTATTTAGAATAATTTCTAATACATGAATCAAATTAGGGCAAAATCCTGAAGGCACTGGTTGGGAATTCAACTGTTGGTTCCCAAAGGAAAAAAAACCTCCACTCCTTCTTTACAAGAAATCTCATGCCTATTATGGATATATAGAGTTTGCTATTGAAACAAAACTAATGTCTCTCTCTTTGATTCTGTGTTTTATTCTGGATTAAGCTGTCCTTGCTGGTAATTCATATTCTTGGGGTGGGAGGAGGCAGTGACTGACAGGATGCACAGGTCAGGTTTTGTTCAGACTTGCAAGCACTGCTGTTGTCCAGCCTCACAGCTGGTGCTGGGACTCTATCTGCAGTATTTGCTTCCTTGCTTTGGCCATTGCTTGGTCATGTCAAAGTCAGAAGTTAATGACTCCATGGGGGTGACAAGGAGCGGGAGGGAGAGCATGACAAAATCAGTCTAAGTGTGCTTCAAACAAGCCCCTACCAGCTCAGAGAAGCAACTCCTGCGAGGTGTCTTCCAAAATCAGTGTGGACAGACTTGGCACTGGGCATTTTGCTGGGTGATGTGAGGTCACCAGCATCTGACCTCTAGAAGGGAGGAAAAGAGAAAGCAAGCACAAGATCACGCCAGGCAACACGCTGTCACGGCTTGTTCCTCAAGCCCCAGAAAGCTCCACACCCATTTTACTCTTCACTATTTCGTCACCAAACTTGCGTGAGACACTCCTGAGGGATGGATTTAGGAAAACCCTGTCATTTACATTAATGGCACATGGGGAAGCAGTAGCAATCTCCATGGGAACAGGTCTACCCCAGCCTGGCTCCACCCATCCGGTGAGGATGGATGACCTGCCAGCTCATCACACAGAAGCACATCGAACTGGAGGGATGGACAGACAGACGAGTAGATGTCACACCTGTGGGAAGCTCCCTGCTAGCCATCCCGCCTGTTTGCTCTCTATAGAGAAAATTTCTCTCTGGCTAACTTACAAGACAGCCATCTGGCACATGCATAAAGAATACATGATGGCTGATCACTCCGAGGGCATTTATCTTCATGAATGAGGAGGATAGGGTTATAGTGGCAAAGCCCTGAGGAGTTGGCCTGTCTCTCCTTGCGAGTGAAGATTAATGTGTTGTGAGATGTTGGCTAACACGTATCATGCACGCAGAATGTACCTTTCCCTCCATTCCCCTCTCCTTCCCTCAGCTCTCCTTTCATGGACTAATGCAGCTTTGAATGATGACAGGTTACAAAGAACACACTCCCTCTCCCCACAAAATGCAGGGGAAACCTGTGGGAAACAAAGTGCTTAAAATGGTTACGGCAAATCTTACAGTATTAACATCTAACTTAAAAGAAGAGTAGCCTGTGGAAAGGATTTCACATCCCTGACTCTGAAGTAAAAACTGGATGGATAGTTTCTTCTCTTTTCAAATATATAGCCCATAAATTAAGTTCTTACATTTCTTTTGTAATCCAGTTAAAGGGCAAATTGAGGTAATGAGCATGCGGAAAAAAATTTAAGAAAAGACAATGAAATGGCAAATGTAAGCAGATAGCTGCCTAATGTGTACCAGGTACATATTTTGCCTCAAAAACACAGGTTCAAATTCTGCAGAAGCTGAGCTGTACAAAGCAGCTCAGTTTTGGAAGCGTATATTTTAGAAGTTAAATTAATGCTCTCTAGAGTCGCTGCAGCTCCAAGCTTATGGAAAGCTGTGGTTTTTCCAGTATGGAAAAAAACAGGGCAGTGTGTCTACATCCAGGCCCTGATCTGGGCACTATAGACAATGGCAAAACTCCCTGTTATAGATATTTCACCTGATGGTGAAATATCTGGATCGTCTGCACCAGAAGACAGACACTAGAGCAGCTATGGAGGTGTGGGAACAAGAGAATATGCAGTCTTTATGAAGGGAATGAATACATAAAATGTGATAGCTGGCACAAGATGGGAAATTAAAGAGGGACTTGAATGATGTGTGTTTGTGGCTGAACTGGGAGAGAAGTACTTGCATATTGAAACATCTTGAGGCAGAGAGAGCTGCCAAGGCCAGACAGAAGCATTTGTAAGCTTTAAGGTGAAAGATGACTGGCAAAGACATCCTCACAGGAACATGTCTTGTCCAGTTGCCCTGCTGCAATCCGCTGCCACAAAGATACCAGATTTCCAAACCCTGCTGAGCACATACAGGAGACAATTTTTCTGAGAAAGGGGCACTTCTCAACAAATCCATTTCCTGAACTCGTCTATCACTTACAAAGTCTCAGGTAGGAAACTGGTAATCTACATAAAAGTGAAAGGAATGTCATGCAGAATAGCTTAAAATATGGATCCCCTATCACAGAGCCTGTCATGTCTCCTACTGTATTTCCATCACTGCAGACAACATAATGCCACTGCACCAGTAATGTTTCAACTAACACCTCAAGTCAGGTAGACACATAGCAGGTTAATTAGGGGCTTTGGCAAATTGAGTCCATGGGCTGTAATTACGAGCACTCAAGACCTACAATTTCTGTTTTAATTAAAATAAACAGTGTGGAGAAGCTGACATCACACCAGAGTAACCAGCGTGTAAGTCACAGTTAATTATATTAAGCTGTGGCCTCCGTCATAAAAAATACTCAGTTTGGATTGGGATTTATAGAGACCGGCTTTACCATTCTGGTGAAGTTTAATTGCTGTACACAAGCCACTGACTGGTCCAGACAAGTCAGTCTGTTGGGGTGACGGGATAGGCCATGCGTGGAAAAGCTCCTTCTCCTCTTGGGGTAGAAGTAGGCAGTGCCAGTCCTTCAATCACCCCTTCACTGCCAAACCCTTGCACCCAGACAAACCCTGGCTGTGCCGTGTCTGTGCTTGGGCTCCCTCTGTCACATCAAAGAGCAGTGAGTGCTCCTGCCTTTCCCGAAGAACATTGTTGAGGATGATGGACTGGGGGAAGGAATTGGGAAAGTGAGCTTCTGGGAATGGTCTGGGTGCTTGGAGACACAGGGCACCAAGGTGCTTTGGGCACCAGTGGGTGCAGGGAGGCCCCCAGTGATGAGGAGCCAGGCTCCTGCTGCCTGAGCACAACCAGGACATCAGTGGCACATTCATTCACTGCACCTCATACACACTTTTGCTCTGGCACAGCTCTTGCCTTTTCCTCCACACTCGCTCTCCAGCTAATTCCCCAGGCAGCATTGCAGAGTACAGTGTCTACCACGGCCCACACTACAGCTTCGCATTTACTACCTCTCCCGCTTGTCGTCCTCCGCCCAAGCTTCTCTCCCAACCCTGCCTTTTGTCTCCTTCACCCACTTTCAACCCTGTGCCTCCTTTGATGCCACCCGACATGCTAGGTGCAGCCAGATCCACCCTGCCCAGCTAAAAACACACCTGTTTTGCAAACCAGTCCAGGTGTATTTGGCATACGCTGTTCTAGGATCGCTTTTATTGTGTTACACAATCCCCCTGTGTGCAAGTCTCCAGCCTAAGCAGCCATGAAGGAGTAGACATCTCATGGGCTTGCCAGGACTCCCCAGCAGTGCCATGCAATGGGTGGGAAAATAATTAGACATACAAGAGGGTAGATGTGACAAATCTTTACTTTTCCAGTCTGATTATGAGAAGTTGGCAAGTGTCCCCACAACCTCTCAGTTAATCCACAGGATGATGAAGCTCGTGGTAGTGTGATCTCCTTGCAGGTCCCAAGTCCCAAGGGTTGAGTCCCTGGTTGCTACCTGGAACTGCCAAGGATCAGCAGTTAAGGGCTGGAACCATCCTCTGATTATTTCCTCGGGGAATGTGGTGGTAATTCCATCCCAAACCACAAAATAATGTCTTGTCTCCTGTCAGTGCCATTGGGGTTATGACAAGGACCCCCTGGAAGTGTCAGCTTTTGCAGTGGAGCTAGCGACTGCTCTGAATTTCCGTATGTCCTTATATTTTGAAATGAATACACTTCACCGTTAGGACCAACCTGCCCTACGGAAACCCCAGAAAACAACATTTCAGTGGAGCTTCAACCTGCAGAGAGAGAGAGGAGGCAGCGTAGGGCCAGCCATGCTGTTGTTTTCTCTTGTGAAAGGTGTGAACTTCATTCATCAACTCAGGCTATTGGATGGACAGCTTGGATTCAAGATAGACAACAATTTTTCTTTTGCATGAGGGAAATTTTTAAAATCATTCTTTATTACAGTCCATTTCCAAGCATGAAAAAAGCAATGGAAAATGCCCTTTTAAAAATTTGGACAAAGTAAACCCTTTTTTCATGAAAACAAAATAATAACATGTTTTGGCAGTACCAGTGGAAACATTTCCTATTTACTCATTCAGTCACTTCAGGATTTGTCTCTGACACTGGTTGATACTTATTTAGTTAAGTGTGTTTCCCTGCCACCTCTCCATATGAAATTGTGACTCCATGATGTTTTGATTAGCATACTATTAACCAACGATTTTTACTATGTCATAGGACTCATACTGAAATTCTTCTTTTCAACATTTCTTTTATTGTTCTGCCACTATTTCCTAACAGTTACTGCAACCTACAGCCTAATTATTTTCATTTCCACGGTATGTTGAGACCAATCAAATAGCAGCAGCGTGATGAGCTTTAAACTCCGTAGTTAATCTCTAAAACAGATCTCATTAAACACAACTATCTAACTGATCGTGGGGATTGCTGTTTACTTGTAGCTTGCCTACAAAGCACCAGACAGAGGTGGTGTTTGTTTGTTTGTGTTGTTTTGATGCAGGATTGCTTGCTTTCTTTGGTAACCAGGTGAGACAGCCCATGCAAGCTCAGACACTGGCATTTGGTGTATGTTGCCCAAGAAAGAAGATTGGCCTGTGCACCCTGCCGTGGGTAACCAGTGCTTCTGGTTTCTGCAGGTGAAAGCAAAAAAGCAAAGTGAAGCCACTCATTCCCAGCCTCAAATGTGAGTTTTGTCACTGCTTGCCCTGAGGAGGCAGTGGCATAGCTGACATTACGTCGGCATTGCCTTCATTTCTGACTACAGCAGCCTGGAAAGCCATAGCTTCTCCTTTGCTGTTGAGTGAGGAGGAGGAGGCATGGTGACTCAGGAGCATCAGAGCCTTTGGAGATGTCCTGCATGCCAGCCCCACATCCATGACTGCGCCGCTGCCTCGACCAGCCCCTCACTCCCTCTAAAACACCTAAGGAGCGAATTTCCTACAAACGTGTAATCTTCCCTGAGCCACTTGTATGCACATGAATTCTGAGACATCCTTGAGCCCTCCTGCTACCACCCCATGGCTCCTTATCCACCTCACCAGAGAGTTTTACAGAACAATAGTGAGGGGGGCACAAGGTTGCTACTTGAGGCAGTGACAATGCACTGAGACCTGGGCAGGGACACCTGCTTTCCTGGAATCCTGCAGCCACGACAGTGGCTTCTAGGACCAGCACACCCAAATTACTATTCTTCATGCTGCCAGGACACCACAGCATCTTTCGGGGTCTTATTCCTGTGGGGGTATGGGCCACTCCACAGTCATGTGTCCTGCTCAGCATTTAGGCTATTGTTTGTTCCAAGAATATGTGATTTTAAATTCTTTTACCTAATTGTAATGAGCCAATTGGGTTTTCCCTCCTCTTTTTAGAGCTGTTGCCAGGCAGTTTCTCCTGAAAATGCTAGTTACGGTAGAGTACTTTTTTTTAACTGTTACCAAAGCAGGATGCCAAGAGACAAAAATATTGTCCTGACTCTTTAACATCCTCTTTCACATCCTCCCTTCCACGCTTTGGGAAGAACAAAGCACCCGGATATCATGCCCTCAACAGGTCGGGTCAGAGCAGCCAACGAGCAGGCAGGAGCACGCTGCAGACCCTGCTCACGAAAGGCTCTTACTAAACCCCATTGGAGTGATGGGTGGAGTTTTCCCTGACTTCATCAGAGATGGGAATGGAGCCAATATCCTCCTTGAACCCTCTGTGCCTACATAAACCATATAACTTTCATTTCATGTCCAAGGCTTGGCCACAGCATGGTCACTGATGCATGGAGCTTGAGGGGCTTTGCCTGTCAGAGACTTTAATAGGGAGATGCAGTGCTTGGGTGAGAAGATATGCCATGTGTTTCTCTTGTGTCTTCTTGCAGTGCATGACAGGACTGGAGGTGTTTAGTGCTGATGAAGAAGCTACTGGGGTGCATCACTCTTTCTGGTGTATTTACTGCATCTCTAGGTCTCAAGGTGTTTTATTAAGTGTGATCAGAACTGCAAACTTTCAAGGAAAAATGAAGTACATTCACATTTACGGAAGCTTTTAACAAAATTTCCCACTCCTGCTTTTTCTTCCTTGATCATTTTGCTTTGGATGCACCCTTAGGCATTGGGCTTATGTGGCAGAGAGCAGCTCCCAGTACCTGAAGGGCTGACGCCATCCTTCCCTCAAATGTTCCCATAAACATTTCCAATGAAGTGATATAAGAAGGAGGCACCTGCGTTGCCAGCGCCTAGTTCTGCAGAGCAATATCACTCCTGCAATCTTCCTTTAGAAGCGACCTGGCTGTGAGTATGATAATGGGGAAGCTGCTCCAACCTCATTAAAGCCAGTGGAGAAACTCCCATGGTTTTTGGTGGCACAGGTGCTACCTGTGTGCTGAGGCTGGAGCAGGCTGTTTGGAAATATCTTAACAGAGGGGGTAATAAAAAAGAGCATACAAACTGCACTTGTTAAAAGCTGTGTTAAAATTATAGTGTTATTCTAACTCCCTACACAAATGAATTATCATTTATGGCAAGAGCATTGAGACCAGAGAGCCATCACCAGCATTTTCTGGAGCTCTGTGTCACCTCTGGAGCAGGAGGAGTCAAGAATCATAGAATCATAGAATTACCAGGTTGGAAAAGACTCACTGGATCATCGAGTCCAACCATTCCTATCAAACAATAAATCATGTCCTTCAGCACCTCATCCACCCGTCCCATAAACCCCTCCAGGGAAGGTGACTCAACCCCCTCCCTGGGCAGCCTCTGCCAGTGCCCAATGACCCTTTCTGTGAAAAATCTTTTCCTGATGTGAAGCCTAAACCTCCCCTGGCGGAGCTTGAGGCCATTCCCTCTCGTCCTGTCCCCTGTCACTTGGGAGAAGAGCCCAGCTCACTCCTCTCCACAACCTCCTTTCAGGTAGTTATAGAGAGCAATGAGGTCTCCCCTCAGCCTCCTCTTCTCCAGGCTAAACAAAGCCAGGGTGGCCTGTTCTCTTCTACTTTTTATGGGACTTGCACGCATTGGGCAAGGAAGCAGTCAAACAGACATCAGGAGACATCTCTAACATGTTAAAAAGCACATCCGGGCTGTGACAGTTGCAGCTGCTTTCTCAGCCCAGCACCAAGGATTCTTTCTGGACGAGCCCCGGTGCTCTCACAGGCTGCAACACGTCCCTGGAGAAACAACAAACAGCAAAGCAACACACCTGAAAGCCAGACCATAGCTGACCTTGGTGATGGGTTTCTCTCCCCTCTCCTCTCCCCAGCACAGGGCTTCCAGTCCTTGCGTAATGCTGCGAACGGCCGTACCCTGCTCCAAAGTTTTCTATCCAAGTAGCTGGGTAGGAATCCAGCAAAGCGGCCAAACCCACCAGCTGTGTGAGGGAAGGAAGCAGGGTGTGGATCGGCATCTCCGCGGGGCAGAGCGGGATGCAGACCACCTCTTGCTGCGTGGATGCTCTCACGCGGCCAGGATATGCCCACGCAGCTCCCCTGGGGGCTGCTCCTGAGCCTGGCAGGGTTTTCGAGGACCGTTTGGGCTTTTTCTTAGCTATCTCACCAGGTGGCTTGTATGGCATCGCTCCCACTGTCATTATGTCATCAGCTGGTTTGCCTTTGGATTTAAAAATAGTTTAGAACTGGCGTGGTTTGACCACGATGGGTCAGCTGGTGGGAAAGGAAAAGCCCCCTTTCCACACCCACTGAGTATTTTGGAGACCTTGTGTGGGCAAGAAGCCAAGGTGTATGAGTGAGGAACTCTATCCTGGCTGTACTCAGATGAAGCCAGCTGGGAAAAACAATTGCTTTTCTTTTATAAAATTTTCTTCCACCCCAGGACCAACATATTTCAACATACTCCAGGGAACTCACTGCGATGAGTGACATAGATGCTGGTGAGCACCTAATACACCCATATTTTCCAAAGTTACCTTGATAAAGAGAACAGGAATCAAAGTGAGTTGAAGATTTTAGTTCAATGAGATATTTGGAGGGGAGAAGGGCAGGAAGTTTTGATAGAAATTTGACATTTCTATCAAATAGGGTGGATGTGGAGTGAATAATATGAATATTCACACATTTTCTGTTGTTGTTGAGAATACTTGACTTCTGAGTTTACCAGGAGTTTTACTTCCAAGTGAAACTCTTCTTTTTATCTCTTGTGTCCTAGTGGTACACATTCTCAGGCCATGTCAGCAGCAGTGCAGGTATCACATCACGCTGAAGATTTTAACATCATTTCTAGTAAATCATTCTTTTTCACTTTTTCTCTCTGAGAGGGGGAAGGAAGATGACCTGCCAAAGGCACCCTGAAGTAAACAATGGCCCTAATACCTAAATGAGAAAAATGCTGGAAATTTGCCCAGTTGCAGCATCCAGACCCCTACAGACCATCAGGGCAGTGGAACTGGAAGAAGATAGACCTATTTGTGACCCCAGGCAGAGGTATCAGCCCCAGAAGAGATGCTGCTCTCCTGTCCAAGCACTCAGGGGTGTCACCATGCATCCCATGAGCTGAAGGGTTAATGATGCCTTTTTCCCTGTTAAAGCGACTTCTCTTAAATGAGCATCATGCTGCCTGCTCAGGATTTTTGGCTGCTCCTTCCACCTCTTCCCCCCTGATTCAGTAAAGATGAGCTAAAGGAAACAGCTTTGGCTGCAGTGAGTAGGTAGCGGCTTTTGTGTTTCCCTTCGCTGCCCTTCCCAGCCCAGTGACGTGGGGATTTCAGAGATTTCCTGAGCAGCTGCTGGATGCTATACCTTTAGGAGCTCCAACACCGACTCCTCCACGCCCTTTCTCCTTCAGCAGAATTGACACAAAACCAGGGGATTAAAAAAACAAGCAGATATAAAAACCAGCCAGGCGCTCACTTGGATGAAGTGACTCTGCTCCCAGCTGCTCGTGGAAATCTGGTGCAATTCTCATGTCTTGGAGGCATTCTGGGGGCAAGGTGGGTAATTGTGACATTCAGGCTCCTCCTAAGGTTACTGTCACGACTTGTTAAATTATGTGTGGATGATTTTTACTAAGTTGTGTTCTCTGCTAAACCAGCACTTTTTTTTTCATGAATAGAAGGGCTATATTTCTTCCTCCTTATTATTTTTATGCACTTTTCTTTTAAACAAATGTTAGGATCCACACTTTCTGTCACCTGCATATGGTGCCAGGTTGGATAAGCCCTAGGTTTGGTTTGTTCTTGGTAGGTGCTGTTCCTCTGACACCTCTCAGATCACACTGACAAGGAAAACTTTTATTTCTCAGCCTGTAATTCCTGCCTATGTGTGTGGGACCAGCTCACACACCTTGTAACTGTTTAACTTTGGCTTAGAACTCATCTTGTTACTGAGATATAATTACATCGGACAAAAGTATCGAATGCATCAAAGCACAAAAGGAAAAGACAGAGGGATTAAACTGATACAGGTCTTTCACCCCCTTGAACATTGTGCCCCCACAAAGAGCTCGAGGAGGAACAGGATGAATAATTGTTGAAGGATCATAGCCGTGATTACAGGGTGCGATCTCTCATACAGCACCTGAAGTCTCAGACAATTATGGAAATTATGAAGGAAAATCAATTTCAGTGCTAAGATGGGAGCACAGGAATTTTTTGGGGGTATCGTTTGGTTGGGTATTTTTTTTCCTTTTCTAACAGCAAACCAGAGAGCCTGAAGTGCAACTTAACATGACATTTAACTTTACGTGACAGGTAGGTTTTCAAACACACTTCAGGACAGCTTGACAGCTGCTATGAAACCTATGGCTAAATAACTAAATAAATACAAACTCCCTTGAGAAGCATTAATGGTAATAACCTTAACCCTCTGCCAAGCACTTTGGAAAACAAGGTTAGGAGAGGGAGTATGTGGCTGCACCTTTGCTGGCAGCGATGACCCATCGCACCAGAGGGGGTGAAGCCGCAACAGGATCCTGGTCACCTTGGTGCTGCCTGGGGCTGGGGGCTGTGGTTTGTCCTGTCCTGAGCGCCTGCCTACCTATCTGTGCAGGGCTAGGCACTAGCCTGGATGCAACAGGCCTTGAATAAACTTTGCAGCAGGTTTATGGGCTGCTGAAAACTTGCAAAAATGTTGTGGTGAGAGGACAGAGCAATTTTCTTGTAAAAACTTTGCTGACGCATGCCAGGGAAAAGAATCAGGGCTGAAGGGGAAGCTGTGGATCACTGGGTGAAACTTGCTTTCCTTGTCAGCTCTCCTGTTTTCTTTTAATTCAAAAAAAGGAGGGGAAAACAACGGAGGTATCTCCTTGTAGTAAATGGAAGAAACCAGAAAGTAAATACATAAAGAAGTGCCAAAAATATTACTTGGGTAATTCCAAAATGAAAGTATTTTGTTTAAAAATTTCAATTAAGGTTGCTAAGGAACTACAATGTATCTGCTTATCAGCTCATTTACAGAATCTAAGCACTGGAAAGCCAAGACTTTAATAGCGGTGGATATCATAAATCTTACGCTGCCGACATAATAAACGTACATGCATTATTCTTATCAAGTACAAAGAAAGCAAAATACATATTTCATCACAACAAGCTTAACGCTGACCTCTAAATAAATAGCTGTCTTTCATTAGCAATCTCGAAATAAAACATAAGCAAACCCTATTAAAAAGAGCCATAAAAATTATGTATGTAGACACTAATGACACATATTGATCAGCCTCACGTGCAAACCCATACACATGCATAATTCTGCCGCAAATCAACATGGTTATGCACTTTTTTCCCTCTCAAATCAGACATTCAATAATATTCTCAAGAAAATGCAATTATAAGGAATTAAGTGAAAGTCAGTTGTCAGTTTGATAAATATAGATATTTTATATAAGTACACATAAGTCACATTATTGACTTCATCCCTTTAAGAGCCCTTTACTATTGTAACTGGAATTACCAAACTAATATGATTTAAAGGTCAGAGTTAAGGCTGATGAGTTCTGGTGGGATGTACTGTGTAGCTGTGTTTTATGCTTCATAAAGCTCCGTCTCTCTGCTGGTGCTAATTAGGATAGCCCCTTGCAATCAGTGGGGCTATTCCAATTTCCATTAGCTAAGTTTTGGACTCAGTGGGCTTTTAGTTCTACGGTTGCCCCATTTCAGCTGAACACTTAACCATATGCAGGTACTCCAGCTCTCAGAAGTGCTTATTTTTAAGTGTTGTGATGGATCATATGGGTGATGTAGGAACATGGATGAACATGTGCTTGTCATACTTCAAACCCCTGAGTCTGAGATGCTTTATCAAGCACTTGTCATATCCTTCAAGCACTTTGGCAACTTCCAGGGGACAGATGCTAATTCTCCAGCCGGGTCCATGTCAACAGAAATCTGCTTCTCTGCTGAGCCCTGGCAAGACTGACAGGACAGCAAGGCCAGATGCAGAAGGGTAGCAGCACTGTTGCCTTAATGGACCAGGGTGGTCCCTGGGGTAATTCATTATTTGAGCAGATGACATAAATCTATCACAGGTTTTTAATCAGCATCACTGGGGCTCCAGCTCCCACTGTGTCCTCAAGCCAATATGCCTGGCTGTCCTGAGATCTCCCAGATGAGTCTTCCCACGTCACATTGATGGACTGGGACTTTCTGATGGATGAATAACTGATTTTGAGTCCTTTCAGGTAGCGTTCCTTAGAGGTAGACCTTGCAGCCTGATCTAGTGGGACATGTCCCTGGCCATTGCAGTGGAGGGTTGGAACTAGATGATCTTTAAGGTTCCTTCTAACCCAAACTATTCTATGACTCTATGACTATGATTCTATGATTCTATGATTTTGCAGTTATTGCCACAATATACCAAATCCTTTTAAAAAAAATCACACTAAGTGCATCGAGGATCATATTGTCGCTAAGAGAAACTTCTGAAAACTCACAGATAATAGTTAAATCTATTCAGCTTTGAACTCTTTAAAACTGATCAGACCTCTTTCTTAAAGCCCTGAAGTGCTTTTAACTCCCACTGAAGCCAATCAGGGCTCTTTGAAAGAAGTGAATGGCAGAACTAGCCCCTGAAACATGTGAGCCCTGCTATGGAGAGTGGAAGCAGAAAATAGGTTACCCCTCCCAGCACAAAAATGCAGATGTGAATTAACTCCACACATGTAATGACATTTAAAAGCTACATTCAGTAAGTCTTATTCAGAGTGAGGAAGAAATTTGAAAGAAATCCATCAACATTAATTTAACTCAGACAAATAACTATTACTCAATGTAAGCCAAATTGCAAAATGCAGAGACTCATGTATCTAGTCAGTAAGTTTTAATGATTTCCCCCTCCCCCAAAACTGTTTAGAGAAAAAATGGGTAAAGTAGTCCTTTCATTCAATGTCTCGTTTAAAAAAAAAAAAAAAAGAGCAAAAATGTGCTGAAATTTGAAATGAAGTGCTCATTCTGAAGTAATGAAGAGCTAAAAAAAATCTCTTCTCTCAGGTTTTAACTTCTGTCGTCCTGGGAGAAAGAGGGGAAACTAAAGAAGTGTGTATAGCTGTCCATGTTGTGCAGAAAGAGGGGCTTTTTTTCAAAGCATTTCAGCACTGCTGATGAGGAAAAAAGTTTTTCTTTGAAACTAGTTACATTGTCCCCCCTCCCTACTTTCACGTCCCTGTATTCCTTGGATGGAACACTGGGGAGCAAGGGGTGGTGAGGGGAGGAAAGTGTCTGTGTGGGCAGAGAACAACTGAAAAGGGACTTCCCTTTAACATTTCTCCCTTTGTGCACGTTGAGTAAGCTAGCAAGGGATTGATAAATGGGAAAAAATGGGGAAAACCCCCAGCTTCTTGCCCAGTAACACTGGCTCTCGTTTTGGCTGTCTCCTCTTCCCAATAAACCCTACTCAATAAAAGAGAAACCCAGTGCTAGAATCTGCAGTGATGGTAATGAGAATGACATTGGTTCCAGATTAACACTGACCAAGGATCCATCAATTTCAATGCTGAGTGGTCCCATGGCAAGTCCTTTTCCTCCACCACCGCTGGCAAGAGCACAGAGGCTGTTGGACAGTGATGTGCAGTGAGGAGAGAAAAGAATTTTAAGGCAGATGTAGGAGAAAAAGTGTGTGTATGTGAGATTTCCATGTCAAAACAGGAGGGAATGCCCTGTGGAGGCAAATGACAACACATGCTGTGTGTTACGTGTATGTCAAAGATGTTTTATAAAATAACAAATACGTAAAATAATGACATTTCAACCTTAATCGTTTTATAGACTATAATTAGTTTGCATTAATCTGTCTAAACATTTCAGTGATGACAGCACTTCCTAGTAGCCAGATAATAAATCAAGGTCTAAGAAGCAAAGAAATTCAGAGAAATTTTATTTGGTATGATCTGTATGCTGGTAGAAGTAATTTATATCCATTTAGATTCACTTGAGTATATTTAGGCTTGCATCTGAATGCATCTTTAAAATGTTTATATATGGGATATGGGGAGAGCAAATGTTTACAACTGCTGATACCTGCCTGTGTTCCTGTGCCACTGACACTATTTTATCTATTTTATGAAAATATAGGTTTTCTTTTTTTTTTTTTGTGATCCCTTTAAGAGGGTGCAGAACTAATTTTTAGCTCATTATGGAGGTAATCTTCCTTTGCTTATTTGACTTGGGCTGTTTCCATAACATCTGCTTTCATGCAAAGGCGCTCTGCGCTATATGGATGTTAAGCAGTGCTATATGTGGTTACATTCGCATGTTGTTCACTTAATGAAATCCTGGCAATTGTCCCATGTTTGAAACACATCCGAACCACAGAAAACTACTCAATGCTGTTGCTGTTCAGGAACGTAGAGAGGAGGGAGATGGCAATATCTGTGCTTTCTTAAGGAAGCTGAACTAAAAATCTTAGGAAAAAAAAAGAATGCACGTGCTTTTCTAGAAAAAAAATCAGCACATGGGGCAATTCTGGATCATATGCTAAAAGGTTTTAAGAGAATCCTGAAGATGTTGTTGCCAACTCTTTTAAATGGATTTACACTGATTGAGAGCACCCTCAGCAAGTTTTTCATCAACACAAAGCTGTGTGGTGCAGTTGACACTCTGGAGGGAAGGGATGCCGTCCAAAGGGACCTTGATATTCTTGAGAGGTGGGCTTGTGTGAGCCTCACAGAGTTCAACAAGGTCAAGTACAAGGTCCTGCACCAGGGCTGGGGCAATATCAAGCACAAATGCAGGCTGGGTGGAGAATGGGTTGAGAGCAGCCCTGGGAAAAAGGACTTGGGGATCCTGATGGATGAGAAGCTCAACGTGAGCCGGCAACATGCAATTGCAGAAAAGGAAGCCAACTCCATCCTGGGCTGTATCAAAGGAATTGTGACCAGCAGGATGAGGGAGAGGATTCTCTCCCTCTAGTCCATTCTCCTGAGATCACACCTGGAGTACTGTGTTTAGCCCTACGACCTCCAGTATAAGAAGGATGTGAACCTGTTAGAGCAAATCCAGAGGAGGGTCATGAAGATAATACGAGGCCTGGAACACCACTCCTGCGAAGACAGGCTGAGAGGGTTAAGGTTGTTCAGCCTGGAGAAAAGAAGGCTTCAGGGAGAGTTTATAGTGGCTTTCTGGTACCTAAGGGGGGCATACTGGAAAGCTGAGGAGGGACTTTTTACAAGGACAAGTAGTGCTAAGACAAGGGGCAATGGTTTTAAACTGAAAGAGGATAGGTTTAGATTAGACATTAGGAAGAAATTCTTCACTGTGAGGGTGGGGAGGCCCTGGCCCAGGTTGCAGTGGTGGCTGCCCCATCCCTGGAGGTGTCCAAGGCCAAGTTGGATGGGGTTTGGAGCAACCAGATCCAGTGGGATGTGTCCCTGCCCATGGCAGGGGGGTTGGAACTGGATGGGCTTTAAGGTCCCTTCCAACTCAAACCATTCTACAGTCCTATGATTCTATGGTTGCCCTGACCCCTTCCCTTGCTGTGCCAGCTCTCAGTGCTCTGCACAGAAATCTAGCTTTTGTGGGGCTTGTGGGCAGAAAAGCCTGAATCCTTGACTGACATCTGTCCTCCCCTCCTTCCCACAGCGACTAGGGTTGGCACCCTGCTACTTGCTGGGCAGCGCAGGAGCTTTCTCTTCCAGAGACCATGCCATCCAGAACATACTCCGGTTATTTTCTCTCTCTGTTTATATGTATTTTCAAATTTATATCATTTCAGCTGGGGAAAAAAGCACCATAAAATGGCAAACAGATTTTTTTCCAGTGTAAATCACAGAAAAGTTCAAGTTTTAAACATTTTCACCCAAAAGCAAAGAAACAATTATGTTCACTGTGGGTTTTTTTTTTTTCCAAAAATATTCCCATTACTTCAATTAAACCTTCTAGTTGGTGAAGTGGAGAAGAAGGCAAGAGGGTGCTGATGGGGAAGAAGAGCCATTAAAGGCTAAGATAGCTATTAAACCCCTGCAGTAGTTTTCTGGGGAATAAGTACAATTGAACAGGGCTTCTCTTCCCTCCTGGGGAAGTGCCAGGGTAGGAGCTGGCCTTTCAAAAAGCCACACACTTTTCTCACTGTGATACAAATCCTGCTTTGTGCTGTTTGCTAATATAAAGATGTTTGTACTCCCCAAACAACAGCAGAAATAAACTGATATATTCTGAAGCCAACACAAACCCAAAGGTTTCTTTATGTATTTGTTCACAACCTGCTGTTTTATCGCAGGGCATGTGTCAGCCACAATTCATTCTTCTCTGTCACAGGGATTTCATGGTATGGGAAGTGATTGGGGTTTTTAAATGAGGCAGCAGAGGAAACCAAACAGTTGGGGCTGTCAGGAGAGGCAGAGGGACATAGCAGGGAGAGGAGCATGTAAAGGGTGATGAAGAGGCAGAAAGCTTCCCAGGGCTTACACTGTTTGCATCATTGCTCAGAGAGCCACCTCATCAGAAGATAATGCAATCTGCACGTTGCTTCACAGAGCTGCATCATTACCAGGAACTGCAGAGATCAGTGGGCGTTCAGGTGGAGATGCCCTGAGTCAGAAAAGACATCAGCTGATGGAGCAGATACAGGGTCTATCTGGGTGGTTATATTTTTTTTTGCAAGATGATAGACGTTAATCTCCTAAACTACTGCTTGATGAGATGAAAGTGCTCTTGTACCATCCTGCTCCCAGCTTGTGAATCTAAACCAGACACACACATACACAGAAAGTGCTGTCATTTTGTTTTTCAGCTAAGGCATTAGGATTTCTTTTTTTTTTTTTGTTGGCACTTTCAGCCAAACTCAGTTAGCAGGGACAGATTTCCACGAGGATCTTAATTCACGGACTTGAGAGAGCATATTTTGGTTGTCAGTGGTGTCCAGGTTGTGGCAGCTGGAGGCGACTTCCACCATCTGGGTTGCGTGCGGGGCTTCAGCCGCGGGGGCTAAGTGCTCGCATAACCGACCTTGAGATCTGCTAAAATCTAAACCAGAAGAGACTGTGGCTGCACAAGACTGCTTATGGGAAGGTGTGTTTGAGAGAGATAATTATTGGGAAAGGCAAGAAAACATTTACCCAGTGCTGTAAGGTGTTCTCAAAAGACGAGAAGAATCCCTATCCTTTAGCCTTTTAATTGATTTTAATTATTCAAAGCTCTTTCTCTCCTTGCTCAAATAACAGTATGATACAATATTGTTGTAAGTATCTTGGTGCCTTTGGATATACTTAAATATGAATAGCTGGGAAGCTGGTGCCTGCTGTCCCTCTGCAAGCATGCAGCAAAACCTTGCTGTGCAAGGCAGTGCCTACTGCAAACCAGCCAGACTATTCTAACAGCTCTCTTCATTTCATGGGGATTCATTTAAGTGGATTCCACACAATACTCTGAAAATGTTATGAGAGATGATTCTAATAAGGCAGAAGCCACTTTGGCATTTAAGGGGAATTTAATCTTATTCTATTACCACATGAAAAGGAGAGAAGTGCTGACATTTCAGCCCACCACCGGCCTGTTTCACAAACATTTCAAACTGTGCTTCTCCATTATACAGCTCTGCCTTCTACTTACACACATGTGCATACTCCATCAAAACTCTTTTTTTCCCCTGAGATTCCCCAGTTCACCTTCCTCTTGTTTGGAAAAGTCAGACACAGAGGGCAGTCCGATAACAGTCTTCACATGCAGAAATGACTTCACTGCAGAAATGAGGTTTGAGGAGCCGTGGTCTGCTGTGCTGAGACCCGACAGCAGCATTGCAGTAGTGAGAAGGCAGCACGCTGCTCTGCTCTTGGTGCAATCCAAACAGTCCTGAGCACAGAAGAAGTGCATGCCGGCACACGAAACACCAGTGCTTGAGCATGCAAAGGGTTATTGCCGTGATTCACTGCTGGATAGGCATGGCTATCCAGTCCGCCGCAGTTATAACACCAGGAGAAACGTGCTGAAACTGTGCTGTTGCTCCTTTCAGCCTTTCTGGTTTCAGAGCTACCTTTCATGCAGTACTTGGACCTCCCTTCTCCTGTGGCCACACCACTCCTCTGAGCCACATAGCCCCCAGGGCAAGGCACAGGGTGCCTGAGAGATTGAAGGGCCTTCACTGAGTTCACTTTTTCCACTGGTTCTCCCACTTTCCGTTGCACAAACCAGATCTCCTCCTTTCTGAGGCATATACCTGCCATGCTTCCAAAGTGCTGGCTTCCTGGGGTAGCCTTCATCCCTATGACTGAGTTGACTTAACTAACCCTGTTCTTACTCTGCCTTCTCTTAATATTAGCCACCATAGTATTCACATCCCAAGTATAAATTTACAAAGGTAGTAACTCTTCCAGACATCCTCTGGAGAGACTGTTTTTCCAATTCCATCTCTCTGGGTAAGCCAGGTTTGAATGATAGCTCACTAACAGCTAGCTGTGGTTTCAATACTCAGTCAGAAAGTGCACAGCCAGAGGAGTTTGCGAGATAAGGACAATTTTTCATAGAAGTTTGCAGAGTTCCAGAAAAGGTCTTGCTCTCACTTGCATTTCTAGGCTCTACTGCACCCTGATGCCAAAAGGATCAGTCGTACAAGTGTTAGCTTTTGTTCCTTGTGTGATAGCGATGATGTTGGGTGGGGACAGTAGCACTGAGTGTATGGCTAGGGGAGGCCCCAAAATGCCCGTAATAAGTGGCAAAGAGCTTAGGGAAGGATATACAACACGTAGTTTCTCCATTCCTTTGCTTAATCCAAACCAATAAACAATTGTAAAATAGTTCTAGCATAAAAGGGAGAAGGACAAAGATGAATGAGAATCCCCAGATTTAAGTCTTGGCTCAGAAAATTCGCTTTTAATCCTTATGCAAATCAGATAACTCCTGCTTATTTCATCATGAAGTGGGAGGCAAGGTAAGGCTTATGTAGTCTACAGTACCTCCCAGGAGTATTAAGAAGGTTAATTAGTTAATGTTTCCAAAGTGTTATTATACAAGTGCCAAACAAAACTAACAACAAGAGGAAAAAATGACATGACAAAGAAAATAAACAAACATAAAGCCAAATTAAACATAGTTAAGGGAGATAAATCTATGTTATTAAATATGATATTGTAGAATAAAAGTAGGGATTGATGTAATTTATGTGATCTACAGAATACTGAATGCAAAACTGTTTGTTGGTTGCACTATATGACCAGGGAGACTGATTGCAGAAAGCAAGCTTTTATTTAAGTTTTAGGCTTCTGTGACTGTGATTTATTTTAATGATATGCAATACTTCACTTTGCATTTGTGATTTCAAGACCTCTATAAGTTTATGTAAATTCTAGCTGCTAGGGCAGAAGATAAAATCATGGCTTTTAGTTACTTTCATAGTGGCACATAAATGTGAAAAATTGAAGAGTTGCTCCAGGCCAACATGCTACATTTTGACATCGTGCGAATCTCTGTATTCTCTGTATCCTGCTCTGATCAGGGAATATCTGTACTAGCATGTTCTAAGAAAGAAACAAAAAGCAAAGGACAAAGAAATTTGTGTTACCGAGGATCCAGGAGCAGTGTTCCCTCATTCCCACGCTATTTTACTGTGTGGGACATCAGGAAAAGAGAAGAAAAAAACCAAACCCAGCAGGCATTTCAAGTATATGAAATATTCTCAGTGGGATCCAAATAAGATCAGAATATTTTTTTGTGATTATGTCACTTGGCAAACTCAGAATCGATCCTCTCTCCATGCAATTCTTGGGCTGAAATGGGGCTAGTTTGAAGTGAAATTGCATGGTGGAAACATGCCTTGCTCTGCGATTTTGCCTGGTTCTGTAATCAAATTTCATAATAATGAAAACAGTAAGTCAAGAAATTGAGGAAATGTCATGAAAAAGAAACCCCAAAATAAATATGCGTTGAATAAATCCATGCACATTAACTTGGAAGAAACAGGAATAGTGGCGAGCACAGCCTGTCTGCTTTCTCAGCTGACCACTGAATCACAGTCTGACTTTGAGCACATCGCTTAAATCTTGCTTAGCTTTGGATTTCTCCTTCAGGAAGGGGAAAGAACAAAGGACACATGCACCAGGCTTGCTCTAAGCAGAGCCACAGGCAGTACTAGCCCACAGCATCTGCTGAGGACAACCAGTGCCCTGCTGTCCGCAGCTCCACAGGCTAAGGGAAAGGGAGCTGCATTCCAGAGGGTGCTCTTCCAGGACATGCAAGACACCACCACATTTCAATTAAATGATCTTCAGGACTGGTGACAAAGGCTTTTAGTAAGGGCAACACCCGTTTGTACCCTGGGGTGCCTCTGGGCACTTTGAACTGGTTGGCCTCTTGCTTCTGTCATTGCATGTTTTTCCTGTTAACAAGCCCCAGGACAGCTCTGCACGTGAACAAGGAGCTCAGAAGGCTTTTCATAGGAGGAGTCCACTCTGTTTCTGCTCTTAAAAACATAAGCAACTGCTGCTGGCTTCAAAAACATATTTGCACTGTGTGGGACAATGTTTCTTTCAAGGCTGGGTTGCACACTGAACTCAAGGCTGGGACCAGTGCCACTGCAGAGCTGAAACCACTGAGGCTCACTTGGTTTCATTCAAAATCCTTGCAAATGTGACTGCAAACGTCAAGGAATGTGCCAAGCTGTGTCAGTCACACCAAGCTTTACCCATGCAAGCTCCAGCAAACTTGTCAAGGACATTGGTTTATTTTCATGCTTGCACGGAACTGTTGCTCCCCCAAACACTGAGCCTGGCAGCCCCTGCATGGATGTCTCTGCCTTTCTTCAGGGCCAAGGGAGAGCTATCACTGATTATCGGTGCAAAGCATGTGCCATGTAAATTAAAAATTAATACGACATATAAATGAAAATGCTAGACCCAGACAAAGCCCTAGGAATCTCTTTGGTACCTTCTTTGGGAATCTTCTGCACGGTCCTACTCAGATTTATTGCATGTGCATTGAAATCCACAGTCCCTGACTGTATGATGTTCATTTTGTCCCAAAGGAAAATTCTCTCTAGTTGATTAGCATTGCCTGGATGGTACATTTATGTCAACACACACATATCTGCTTCCATACTCTGCTTAAGCTCACATTCTTTTTCTTCTCCATCCCAGAAACTTGCAGTGCATCAAGCTGCGTGTGCATCAAGCTGAAGGGGTTTAGCTCATTCCAAGTCCCATAAAAGCCAGGCTTAAGAGCTTATTTCACATAGGCAATCCTGTCATTGCTACTCTGAGGGCTTCTATGTGAAGCAGGTTAGGCTAGATTAAAGGTGACTCTACTGAGTTAGCTTCAGTTAAGGACACTTTAATCTGACCAGTCTTTTGCCCCTGACTTACCAACGTGTACATATATTGCATACCTGGTAGCACACTCAGAGCACCCTGCAAAGGAGGAGAGAGGAAGGGGAAAGAAAATGTGATTACGAAACATCAGAGTAGATCTGATCGTGTCAAATTCCTCTGGAGGAAAAGACAGAGAGAAAAATTACCAGCACGCAGTGCTTGAAGTCAATAAATGAAATTTACCCAATTCAGCAGAGGCATCAGGGAAATCACTCTTGATTTGTCTTTGATAGGTTGACAAAATCTCTGCTAAAGTTGTTTTAATGCTTTTCTAACTAGGCTTCCAAATACGTTGAACTCAGGCCAGATCTCAGCTTAATAGGACCAGCCCTCCATGTCAATCACATTTGTAGCTGGTGAGAAAAATGAACCTTTTTTTGTGCCCCTTGTTCTCAAGTTGGGCAAAGAGCCCAAAAGTGTCTGAGGTTTTACTTTGCCAAGCTTCTGAAGGAAAATTTATTTAGAGGAATGAAAAAGCCCCATGGCTGTATGTAACACAATGAAACACATCAGGCTGAAAACTGCCCCTAGACGTGTTCATGTGGCATCTATTGAAGTCAGCAATGGTATCATGTAGGCAAGCCAAGGGCTGAATTCAGCTTGTTGATAATGGAATTAGACCTTATGAAATGAAGGTATGTTCTGTTCTCTATGAGTCGGCAACATTAATGAATTAATTTACTACTTAATTAATATACAAAGCCACAGAGTGCTGTTGGCAAATTAACTGTCAGCAAGACACGTTGCTCCAAGGGTCACTGGGTATTTCTTTTTTTCTTCACCCTACTTGCGTCAGGGGCAGAGATCACATGTTAGGTGCTGAGTCATGGTGTTATAATGGGAACTACTGGGAGCTGAACTCTTTGGAAAAGATCTGCTCTTGTCCTCTCCATCTCTGAACCTGGGAGACAAAGGTCAGAATTTCATCCAATGTGAGGGACTGCAGGAACCTTTCTCCATCTTTTTAATCCTGCAGAGATACCCAGGCAGTCAATGCACCCTCACCTGCACTTGCTTTATGGTTGAGAAACAAGACTTATATTTAAAAAGGTTAAATACATTATAATTCAGTGTCATAAGTGGAAAGAAGAACTGAAAGTCTAACTACAATGGTATTATGTGAATCTGCATCTCAACTTTCCCCAAGTCTGTATAGAGTTTTTGAAAGGGATATAGATTCATAACAAAGAGGAATCCTGATTACTTGCTGTTTTAACATAGCTGATATATCTGCCTCAATCAAAGTGCAATGCATACTTGAATTTTCCTGAACTGCTCAGTCTTCTGAATGGGCTGGAAGCAAGTAGAAAACATCAGATGAGAATGCAGCTGTTTTACACTCTAACTCAGCTCAAGAATCCGTTCAGTGTTGAGCTTTCCCTCTGTTCATGAATTTTATTTTGGAACTCGGAGTACATCCCAGCTCTCATAGCTTCAGGTAAAGCCTCAACTTTTCAGTATGTTTCTACAGAAGTTGCATGACATAGTGATAACTTTGGTCAGAAATGAGCTCTGGTCTACTTGAAAGGTTTGGTGAATCTTTGTTAAATTTCACATTCATTAATCATGGATGAAACCTGGCACAGTGGATTAGTTGACTACTCAGTGTGGGCACTGCACCCAGAGCGAGGTACCCAGTCTGTGACTCACTGAGTCCTCTGGGAATCCTTCTGTGCATTCCTGTAGACTTTGGACAGATGATGGTACTAAGGAGAGGAGACAGTTGTTTACAAGGAATACTGCAACCCAGAGCAAGAGTAAGGCATGATTACAGAAAAAAATCCGTACCGAGTGTTTTGCAAATCTGATTCTCTATCAGAAAAGCAATTTCACAACTATGTAAATACACAGTTATTCTCTGCAAAAATTTTTGTAAAGCTCTTTCTAATTGCATAAGACCCTTCTTTGCTGTAATGAAAAACATCTGCCATTATTTATCAGCAGACTCCAACGTGCATTTGCACTGTGCTCTCTCTTACCAATGCATGAGGAACATGGAGTGGAGGATCTTAGTTTTTCATTGGAGAAGGAATTTCTGCAGGGAAAATAGGGTGAGGGAAGCTCAGGGAAAGCTCTGATCCATTGCACAATCTTCTTGAGGTCTGATACCTCTGTCACAGCCATGCACGATCAAGTGTATGGAGAGCCTCCCCATCTTTCAAAGTTTATCATCTCCATGGGTTTTTCCATGCGCAGAAGGATGATAATGCCCCTTCATAGTAAGTCTTCAGATGAGACAGAGCCCACTGTCATTTTAGAAGAATAGTGTATTTCACAGAATATTACAGCTTAATCTGATTAGAGGCTCAGTAAGACAAGCAGAGTCACAGGCACAGGTCACAGACAGAAGGATCCCAAACTGACTGATAACTTAGTGTTTACTTCAGTGAGCTCTGGACAAGACCTAAGGTTGACAGGGGCTTGTATATATGAATTTTGAAGCTTCTTTGGCATTAAAACATGGGATGAGTTAAAATCTGTTTAACTCTGAGTGACTGTAAGAAAAATGAGTAAACTGAAAACAATTCCTCCGCAACACAAAAATAATTGACGGTTAATGAAGCATTTCCACTGAGTGAAAATACAAATCATATGTGAACTATGCAAACTGCTACAGCTGAAGTGCCTTTCTGCCCTTGTTGCTTGCCTACACGCTTTGACAGCAGTTATCACTTAAAAGGATGTGCTCCGGGTCACAGCTGTTATCAGCAGGACACTTTTTAGCCATACCTGCTTGACATACTTCCAAAACAGTGAGGGATTTGTTCGGATGTTGGTGATCTGAGTTTTTAAAATTTAACCATAATTATTTCTCTGTATCAGGGTCTTCATTTTGCATTTCAGATCATGGCGAAAATATATTTCTAGCATGCAAAAATAAAAATAATCTTGGTAGTCAGAAGCTCATGAAAGGGGGATACTGGCTGCTCATTTGGCTCATCATCCTCCAGTGAAAGATAGTTCAGATGATGTTTTAGAGCTGCATTACTCTAGATGAGCTGCTGATCCAAGTGGCTGTGTGGAGTGGAGTGATGCTCCTGTAAAATGTCCTTACTGCTCCCTTCCTGCTCCGGATTGCAGCAGGAAGGTACAGACTCATTTTGCCTTGAGCAAGGGAAATATGGAAACCTGTGATTCCAGATTGAGGAGTAAGAGCCCGTGTTAGGCACACTTAGTGTTCAGTGGCTGGAGAGAGGAAGGACAACAGCAGTCATTTAGCTGAAAGCTTCTCATCAGCTCCTGGGTCAGGGAGCACAGAAGAGAGTCAGGGTGTGAAGCGTTTAGATAGTTGGTAAGTATTAATGATGATCCTCTACAAGTGTGGTTGGTTTTGAAAAAGATTGGCATAGGCATTTCTAGTATCTCTGAAGAAAAGAGAAGAAGTAGGTGGAGGAAACAAAACAGTTTTAAAATCTAACATGAAGGATTCCCCATGAAGAACCAGAAGCTTAGAAGCTTTTTTTTAACAGTTTCTTAAGATATAGCTACTTCAGAATCAGGCAAAAAAATCTATTCCAGACTCACTAGGCCACAAGGTACCATCAATTCATACCTTCAATTCACACTGGTGTCAAACCCTGTTTGTCAATCTACTACTTTCAACACAGTTTCTTTGAGAGACAAATAAAAAGAAGTCCAATGAAATCTTCAGCTAATCTGGCCTATTAGCAGCTTCAGAACCTCCTAAGGTTGGAGATGTCAGTGGGAGTTATATGCCTGGATCAAGGACACGATGCGACCCACATAAATTTAAGACAGAAAGGTAGATCAAAATGTGGGTCAGGCAGTCATTAGTATTTCTTCAAAGGTGATAGAGGGAAGGTTTTTAACACTTCCGAGGAGTTCTGTTGATGTTCTTATGTACGCTCTTTGTTTAAAAAAATAAATACATTTTTCATGCCTTCAAAATTCCAAGCTGCAGAAAATTTCCTCTTGTGATGAGAAGCATTCAAAACAAAAACATGTGGCCTGATTTGTCTTTTATAGAAATCAAAAGCTGTATTCTAAAGAGACTTCCTTTACCACACAAATGTAGCAGATGTTTTTTAAGATTATAGCTGCACAAGCAATCTATGGTTTGAATCTCAGAAGCATTTAAAGTTTTTTTTAGAGGAAGAGTTTTTGTGTTATACTGTGATAAACTGCAAGCAAGTAGGAAAGGGGTTGTCTAAGACAGGTAATTAAGGTGACAGTGTGCAGTAAATTTGGACAGCATTGTTTTCATTCAGGAAAATAAAGTTAAAAATGATCAGATGGTCGCAGTCCAATGTTTTGCTAGTGGGTTAATTAAAACACATTTTCCATGCCAAAGGTGAACAGATTAGATCTATGGTAAAAGCAGACCAACAGGACAATAGTGCCAAAAGTGTGGTTTTGATATGTGTTGTCAATATGATGTTGTGTTGCTTCCATTATCGTTATTCATCACTGAAACCTTTCTGCATGTGCTGGAGTAAGTGATGCTGGAGCCAAGGGCTGGGCTGAACCAAAGGTGGTGGTCATCAGGTATATCAGGACACTTTGTTAGTGCATTCAAAACTGCTGCGTCAAGCTTAAAGCAGAAGTATCAGGTCTTAATCCTCCTTTCTTACTGTAATAATATTCTTTTCTCTAACTGTGAAAGCTCGTGAAACTCCTGAATGATTGACTGGCCATCTCAAGATCTCAACCACCTGTGGGACACTTCTCTGACAGTCTTAAAAAATTGGCTCCTGAAGTAGACTGAAATGGGAAGTGAAGATGTTAGCCGTGCCTTTTTAGTAACTCTAAAGAGTATTGGTCATTGCATATGCTAGTGAGATTGTTTGGGAAAAAATAAACAAATAGATCAGGCAGGACAATGTGGAGTGAAAAGAGAGATTATGCAAGGGGGCAGCCCTAGGAGACTGGGTGCATTTCAACACCCAGGACTGCAGCAATCAGCGGCATGGGTTTTTGCTGGGTGGTAACACCAAGGAAATTCAGCCAGAGAGCACGAACCCTGCTGTGCTTTCCACTGCCTGTACCCAGGACACAAGGACAGTCCTGGCTGTTTGGTTTAACATCATAACCAGCTACAGCCTTGACAGAAAAGTAACTGCTTGGTAACCAGCAGAGGAGTTGGAGGATGCTAGACTTCAAGTCAGAATTAGATATTGCAGCTTCTGCTTTCTTAGTAAATGTGAGAGTCTTGCTGTCAAGGAAATCACTCTTTTATTCCAGGATGGCTCTCCCATCACAGCAATCTTTTATTGATTTTTGTGAAAAATTCACCCACTCTTTTCAGGAACACAGACTAGGATGGTAAGGTCAGTTAGTCCTGCTTCTCTGGTGCAACCTGGTGAGAAAGACACTAGGGATTGCCCAGGGCTCAGTGCAGAGTGAGCCATGGCCCCCTGATGACAGACCTTGAAGCATCTCAGGGTGGTGGGATGTGAACTTTGGCCAGCCCTGTGTAGAGCCCAGGCTTGGGAAGTTCTTTTTCCTCTGTTCTTATCCTCTGCAAAGCCATCCTCATTTTTCATTTGACATTTGTTTTCTTTTCTGGGAAATGTATAAATATAGCATTTCATTCCTATTTAGGAAGTTTTAATCACAACCTGTTTACTGGACAAGAGGAAAGCAGTCAGGAGAAAAGAGAGAGGCAGGCAAGGGAATGCAATTGCAGTCCTTAAACCTCTTTTTTTGACAAGTCACTCATGTTGTCTAGCGGAAGTGTAACTTAACATGTTTTTCTTCCCTCAGCATTGGGCAATCCATCCTGAACACACTGCAAACATGTTCTTGCCCTTGTTTGCACTCTCACTAGTTTTTCTGATCCTTGTGGTTATGTATTAACAGTATCTTCTCTGCACAGATGGGAATTCTTGTTTGTTTGTTTATTTGCTTCTCAGGCAGGATAGCAGCTGACCAACCTGCAACCCAAGGACAGGTTTCCTGGTGCAAGAGGAAGGGAGAAGTGGAGGGCAGGGGCAGGGAAGCAAAGGGCACTGCTGCTTCCCCATTAGCTCCAGCACTTCTGACATTTGCTCCACATTGTGTAGTGGGGAGTGGCTGTGTGGCTGCTCAGTCTTCTCTCCTCAGTGATGGAGTTTTTTCACAGCTCTAAAAATATAGGGAATACATTTTGTCAACATGTGGTAATTTCTAGTGTTGGAAGTATATGTGAAAACACGAGATAGTTTGCTGCACCAAAAAAACATTAGTGAAAATTTTTTTGTGTGCTGATGCTCTGAGAGTATGTATGTCAGAAAGGAAAGCTTGGGTTTAATTAACTTCCCCTTTTCCCCAGTAAGGATGGAACTTCTGTCACTTCTGAAATGTACCCATTTATAAAATTGTCAAGTGATGGCAGATACCCCCCAAGAAAAATTGTTCATTACCCTAATGAGTGCTCCATAGTATAAGTTGCCACAAATTTGGAAGCTTCAAGAGCTGTGTTAATTTTTAAGAGCTCCAACACTATAATTGCAATGCATCACCACCAGTACATCGTCTTCCACTACTAGATGCTTTCTGTTTACAGGCTGGAGAGGATCAGTATTATGATCAAGAAATTTCCAGCTACTGGACAACACTATATGAAATTCTGGTTTTAGTTACACCAGGTAGAATTATTTCAGATTTCAGCCTAGTCGGGTTATCTGGTGTAGAAATCATGTAGCTGCACCCATATTTTACACTATTTGCAGGATATAACATGATTTATTAACAAGACTGGACCAAGACGATGGGGTTTCTAGTGTGCCTTTGAGGCAAAGACAGATGGCCCTGATTCCAGGATTCAGTTTTCTTGCTGTTCTCATTCATTTATAGGAGGTCATAAGCTGTGGCCCTGAGTTAAGAGAAAACACCTAAAAATGAGCAACAGCCCAATCCAAAGGCCATCACACACCTTCATAGCAGATCATTGTTCACACACTGTTGAACAGTGGGAGGAAGCTTTGTCATGATGCTTGCAGAGCTGAACTGTCTCGAGCTGACATCTCGCTAAAAGACATCTCCATTAACTTCAGCCAGCAAGACTCCCTGCCCTATTTAATTCAGGCTTCCTCACTCTTTAAATGAGACATTTACTGGAAGACTTTACGGCACTGATTTCAGGCTGCAGAGTGCAGATGAACTGTGTTCAGAGGAAAAGTGAAAATGGAAATGTGAAAGAAGGCACAGCTACCTCAGAAAGACAGTTGTCAGCAGTGATTAAGGGAAAAAACCAAAATATTTCATATTAGCTATATTATGCTTTTCTCCAGAAATCTCTATAGACACAATCTCAGAATATGTCCAAAAGAAATAGGAATTTTCTAGTCAAGTAAACCTGAAATAAAGTAGGATTTAGAAAATTAATATTGTGCACATCAAAGATCTGGCCTCTTCCTTTTCCCAGTAAGTAAAGAGAGGCTCTGGATGCTGATGACAAGTCTGAGAAGTAGAGTTAGCATAAATTCAGCAAGAATGGAAACCACACTGAGCCTGATGGATTCTTTAAAATAAACAGTGCTTTAAAATAAATCAATGCTACCAGTAAGAATTGCTAGAGATGGAAAGATGATAGATTTCCTTGTGTGATTCCATCACTGTGCCTCCTCCCTTCTCTCCAAGAACCAGCCCTGAGGATGAGCAAGTAGAGCCAGGGTATTCCCCATTTGAATTTAAATATCTAGTTGGGACACTTAAGGTATGCACTGCTTGTTCTAGCATTTTTTGCAGTCAGCAGAGAGAGCAGTCTTGGAAAGTGCAATCCACCTGGGATGGCTTATATTTCTCCACGGATCAGAGCAAGAGTCTGGGTAGATAATGATGTCACTAAGCCAGGTATAATGAATCTGAATAAAAACAGAGCAGCAGCAGTCCAAATCTCTACTAGTAAGTTTGAAAGTTTTGCTGGGGAATTATTAAAAGGTGTGTGAAACTTCATTACAAATTCTGCTCATATTCTCAGCTACTTCTATTAGTTTCACAGGAATTCTGTAGCAAATTATTTTAATGAGGGGGAAGTATAGGAACATCTGTGTTTTTTATTGAACGCAAGGATTTCTATATGGCTTGAAAGAAAGACTGAATAATTTTCCAGAGGATAACATTTCATCAATTACACACCAAAGTACAGGGAGAAAGAGCTGCCTGAAACCTCTGACCTGTGCTGTTCAAGGAGGTAGAGTGAGCTAACTAGTATATTCTCTGGGCTGAAGGCCTATTAAACGAAACCAAACTCTGAATTCTTACCTTTTTCTATAAAAGTTCAGAAATCTAAAGCTCTTCTAATCAATGAGCCAAAAGAATTCACTGTGTCATCAACACAGTCTAGTCAAAATAACATAGATTACAAATAATTACTATGAACTGTTCAGGAATTTTTTTTTTCAAAAAGAATCTGTAGCAAATGATTTGAACAGCATCATAATCTGTGGAGAATTTATGAAACAGATGAGGCAGTAAAATTAATCAATTCATGTACGCTGCATTGTCAAATATTGACAAGAAGTTCCAAACTTGATAACCATCTCCTTGGCACAGCAATGAACAGAGGTCAATAATATTTTTTGACCACTACTGACCAGAGCAGGTTAAAAGCAACTTTCCAGCTGAAGATAGCCTGACCTTTACTGTGGGACTGATTGCTTTATGAAGAAGACTGTGAAAAAGCCTTTCTTCATCGCTCTCCTGGGGTGGTGTTTGAGTCAGGACACCATCAAGTGACAGGCAGTGGCTCCATCCTGGCTATACAGTGAACTTGTAACAAAAAAAAAAGAAAAAAAGATTAGTTGATTATCAGGCACTGTTTAAAAAGCTAGTGTGCACATCTCCTTTCTCCAGCAGCCCAGCCTTGTGTTCTGTGTGTGGGAAGGTTTTTGAGGGGCAGTTAGTCAATGACTGGCTTCTGCTTGGGTATGCACACTAAGGGCAACATATAACATGAGTCTACACGCTGCTCTTCAATTAATTTTCCATTTACATCCTCCTGTACTCGACACATTCTGTTTGCATTGAGAATTAATATTTGCAAGACTAATGGGACCATCTTGGGCATCAGGGTAGAGGGAAAAAAAGGTGAAAAAGATGGGAGAGGGACCCCAGAAGAAGGAGAAAAAGAGCAAGAGAGAAAGAAAGTATGTAGTCCTTGAACAGCTTCTTGCATTCTCAGGAAAAGCAAGCATTGTGTGCAGCAGCCATTTCAATTAATTTGGCAGCAGTGTGTTGGGCTGGTGACTATTATGTGGCTTATCTATAGAATTAGATGATCCTTTCAGAGTTACTTAAAAAGACTAAAACACTCAGGCAAATTAAAAAATATATATCATATTTTACTAAAACCCCATTAAACCATCACACCCTCTTCTTTCTGCAGTTCCCCTGGCACTATTTCTTTGGCAGAGTGTTTGAGCCTGATACTGTAACAAGAGACATTAGTTTTCTGCTGAGGGCCTTGCTTCCCCTGTCTTTATTATGCAACAGCTTTTGCACCATTCAGACCCAACTGGTATTTGCCAAGGGTTGTATCTGGGAGCTTAATTTTGCACCACCTTTTACAGTACCTGGTAGTGGCAAATCTATGTGATTCTATGAAGAAAATATTTTTCCCGGGTACTAAGTTCAAGGCATTTTGGTTCTGCCTTGTCAGGTAAATAAAATGTATCTAAGACAAAGTACCAAAACCAGTTGGGGAACAATGGCAAGCATCTATGCTATTAAACTCATTTAATCTCCAACAAAGCGGGATTTGCATGTGCACTGCCTCTGGGTCTGGTCCCTTGGCCACGCTGCGTCCACGACCCATTCAGGGAGAGGAGTCGGAATGGGTCAAATTCATGCCAGAGAGCAGCTTAGCAGCTGACTGTATAAACAGTTTTGTTCTAGTCCTGGGAACACTTCCAGAAACATTTGAATTTACTAATTTAAATGTAGCCTTGAAGTCCCAATGCTTGCAATACCACTCCAACATTTTCCTTGCGAGCAAAGGGAGAGGTCACATGGGCAAGCTTATAACTACATCACTTTAATAAACCAGACAATGGAAAGAAGGTAATTACAAAAAGGCAAAACTTACTTAACAGGATGAGAACTGCAACCCTTTTAAAGAATAGGTTTACATTTTCTGCATAGCAATGTAGTTTGTTCTTACTGGAGAGGGTTATAGCCTCTCCTAGTTAAGATTGTTAGTAGAAAACACAAGTTCATCTCTAAAGTGTTACCTGAAATCATGTTGTTACACTTTATTTTAATAAAGAAGCATTTCTGGATGCATGACAGGTCATAAAAAAGTCATGATTAATACCAGCAAGTAATTCAAAATACAATAAACCCTCTGGACCAATTCCTAGGGTTGGGCAAATGTTTAATTAAGGTGCTAGGAAGTCCAGAAAAAGAAGCCAGACAGAAGAGTGAAAAGGAGGAAGGGTCTTCATATGAAAGAAATCAAGCAAGTCTGGAATTTTACCAAGTACCTGATTTTCATGTTAACCTCAAATTCAACTTCTAATTTTCTGTTTACTTTTCTGGTGCAGCAAAGGCTTGCATGTTTTGTTTCCATCTGAAGAGTTCAAAGGAAAACGGCAGCATTTGTCACAGCTTTTCACAGGCATCTTCAATTTTCACACACAAGTCTGGATGCAAATATTTGTAGTCTGTAGAAGTAGTTTGGCAACCTAATTTATAAGCATTAATGGATAATTGTTAGCAATTAAAAGTTTGATTACCCAACTGGGCCTCCAGATCAGGTTGCTAGTTTTCCATCTGCTAATAGCTGTGTGCACAAGGGATCACAGGACTGAAAATGGGGGTGAAGACAGAGGTTTACAAGGTGCAAAACTGAGCGTGCAAATGTGAAGCTCAGTCTGACGATCAGCTAGAAAACATGAAGTTTCAGCTATCTGTTCTGTTAGTAATTGATAGGAAGAAAGGAAATGGCCTCAAGTTGTGCCAGGGGAGGTTCAGATTAGATATCATAAAAAAATTTCTTCACTGAAAGGGTCCTGGGGCACTGGAACAGGCTGCCCAGGGAGGGGGTTGAGTCACCATCCCTGGAGGTATTTAAAAGATGAGTAGACAAGGCGCTCAAGGATATGGCTTAGAAGTGGACAGATATGGTTGGACTTGATGATCTCAAAGGTCTTTTCCAACCAAACAATTCTATGATTCTAATATTTTGCATTCAAGACTGCTGTGTAAAAGTCTGCAGATTTAAGCAGTATCCATTATACTAGAGATAATCAATTAGATCTGTGTGTAATTTGAATTGACCCTGTGCTTTTGTAGACTGCAGGTAGACATAGGCCACTTGTTCTTTAGTCCTACATAACCTTTTCACATTTAAACCTACAGATTGTATAAAGAAGACATGTTTTTCTGGATCTAGATCAATTCCTCTGGCAGATGAATCTCTGCACTAATGGAGACAGGTGGACCAAACTCTGGGAGTCAGAGATGATTATTACCAAGATGAACAGCACTGCAGGGAAGGTCACAAAGGAGTGCCCAGCAATTTTCTGTTCAGTGGCTGCATCTGTAACTCTCCTTACACCATGATGGAGACAACTTGTTTCCTTCACAGAGGCTGATGGTAGAATGACTACAAGCAAAAGACCTGGTGGAGCTGGCAGGGATAAAAGACTAATTGTCCCTGGTCTGCAGCTCTTGTGGCCTGCAGCTCCTAGGTTGCTCTTGCCCATCCTGGGAAGCCTGTACAGGAGATAAAGAGCCCAGAATTAAGCTAGTTTTAGATGGATTTAAAGCAGCTTTCTGTTTATCTACAGCCATGGATGTTATGTAATGACTACTTGGTCTGTCACCAAAGTTTTGGCCTATGTCAAGGATTTAAGCAGTTGTCTTGCTCAGCCAGAGCTTCACAGTGTACCATATTTTTTAGAAACTTGCCTCACTTTGTGTGAATTTCCCCTCTGTCTCAGCTGAGTTGCCTTCACTGACAGCTGTCTAGCAAAAATATAAAGCAGGAGGCACGAGTAGCACACACGGCTATCAGGCAGTGCCTATTAATGTTTGCATTTAAACATGGGTGAGATCCCATAGGAAACAGATGACTCCCTGCAGAGGCAGCAGGTCTCTAATACCCCTGTCCTAAAAGCTTGGTCTTGTTAGATGGTGGGAAGATTCTTGAAGTCTGAAGGAAAGGAAGATTTCCATCCTTTGTGGCATAGGAGCAGCACAACTACTCTACATCAATAAGTAATCTTATCATGAGAAGCAAAGGTTAATGACTAATCTGTTTACCTGAGCTTCATTAATCAAAGATTTACTAGAAGTCAGAATCCTGTCACTGTTCCAGCACAGACAGCTTTGCTTCCAGGTTAAAAAAGACAACTACACAAACTGCACAAAGCATGTAACTCAATACAGAGCAATTTTCCCAGTGTGTGGATGACAAAGGGGAGCATCAAAGAGAAAAGGCTCTAATCAGAAGGGATTATATCTGGGCTGCGTGGAGCAGAGGGAAAACCTCAGTCTCTAGTGATGTGAAGAAGAGTTTGACTATGCCTAACAGCAATACCATCAACCATCTGAAATGATTGTGGGGTTTTTTTATGTTGTGAAATATTATCTTGTTCTCCATGACAACTGACACCTCAGTAATAGCACCTGTAAAGATTTAAAAGTTGCCAGAAGACTGCCAGAAATGTTAGACTAAATATCCAGCAGAGATCTAGGAAGATGGTTCAGATGGCAGGTACAGAACCACTGGAGAACTGCCCTGCCTACACTTTCCTTAGGAACTGGTATGCGGTAAAATACATCTACTTAATGGCCTTGTTTAGATCTCTCTGTGTATTGTTATAAATAATGTCCACGTTATTGTTCTAATTGATATCCTGATGTTAAAGGCACTTAAGGAAAAATGAATAGCAACTTAGGCTCCTGGCGTTGACTATTCTTTCTGTAACTTTAACCCTACAGTTCTCTCTCTCTCTCTAATACTCCCAGAATGACAGTCCAGCTTTCCTAGAGAAAGCACGGGAGGTAGGAAACTTTCTCATGGGCCCAGTTCTCTATCTTGAAGACTACTGAAAACCCACCAGTTTTAGCTCCAGGGGCTGAAAACATGGACCTGAACAGAGCAAACCAAATCAGAACAAATTTTCTTTCCTATGCAAAGTTAATTCATTGAATTGATGGGACAGTAATGCCTCCCTACATAGGATTGTCACCATGCCAAGTGATGTTACATCAGGTATGTGTAAACCTTGACATAGGTTAAAAAGAGAAGGAAAATAATTTCCCAGACTAAAGAATCCAAGGCTCTGTGAAAGCTTGAGGTCCCTTATCTTGGTCTTTTGTCATGTCTCATGATTCCATTATTGTTTGCAACATGGAAAGAGAAAGAGAGCTGCACAAGGTGGGGAGAAAATTAGTTCAGTGACTTATGAAGCTCAGGCTTTGCAGTCATTGTTGCAGTCATGGTAGAGAGGGCGCGTTGCCAGTGCTGCACTGGGACCTGCAGGTACTGCAGCCAGTGTAGTGGCTTACAAATTGTTATAGCAATGCAAAACTACAGAAGGGCTGTGAGGAGTAAAAATGGGAGACAGAAGAATCAAAGGCCAGACCTATTCCAGGATATAGCTGCAAAGCCATCTACCTACTGGAATAGTATTTTTTTTTAATGCTGTATGTTGTGAAGAAATTAATTCAGGGCCAGACTATTATTTCCTTTTCATTTTCTTACTTCCTCCATTCAAATACAAGCCTCAGAAACTCTTTTGATCTGCATCTGCTATCCATCTGCCTTACCTAAGTGTCTAGAGGCTCGGGAGAGCAATGTGCTGGGAAATGTCCCAACTAACTGCAATGGGGACCTGTACTGATGGTCAGTCAGTATGAAAGGAGGAAGTACATACATGTCACATTTAACATCTTTAAAGTATCTAAAACATTTCTTAAGGTTCTGAACTTCCTCTTCTCCACCACACACCAGCCCACAGACCTGTGAAGGGATCTTGTTATCAAGTGCAGCACCTCATTTTCTTAACCATTTTCAACCACCATCACTGATGCCTTCTTATCACTCCAAACCAAGAGAAAATGTTGGTTTCCAGAGGAAGACACCAACCAGGTGCTCTTAGTTCTTTATCTGCACACCAGACATGGATGTCATTAACCGCATGTGGCAAACCTGACATCATTGTTTGGCATCCCTCAAGTTCATCAGGAGCTATGTGGCTGGACAAGGAAGATTCTGGTTTTAATAAAACATATTTTGGCTATAGGCAATGCTTCTCTTTCACTGGAGAGAATTATCAGTTTCATGTGAAACTGCTTTTTGTGTGCACACCAGAGAAGCTATAGAAATACTCATGCTGGGAACTCCCTGTTTAGTGTGAAAAGATGTATATTTAACCACAAATACACCTTTACACCAGAAATGATTTTTAAAGACATAACTTCTCATTTAACACTGAAATACTGTCCGTAATTTTAATGGTCTCTCTTTTTCCATATATATTTAATTTACAGCTCGAAGAAAGCATACAACAGCCCCTGTCACAAGTAGACCAATAAAACCAGGGAAATATAATTAGATGACCAATTGGAATTTATTTTGGAGTGATTTAATCTGAATGAGTAAGGCAATTTTTTGGGTTGTTTTACCTAGGAATTTGTCTTTCAGGTTGCTAATGGAGTACATCCAAGCAAAGAAACTACATGTTTTCTTAGTAAGGGAAAAAAAAGATGGCATGCTCTCCTGTGAAAGAAGCAGGGCTCTCTTTTATGAAGATAGAATGGGAACTGCATAGGGGAAGAACTTGCAGAAATTTTTGTAGGTGGCTGTCTGAGATTCTTTTGTATTGATCATTTGACACCACTAGGCCTTAATTGCATGGTTAATGGCATGCTATGGAATTAAGTTTTTCACAGAAGTTTCTTTTTTCTTTGTGATTTAAATCAAAATGCATAAAAATAAATATATCTTCTTCCCCAGAGACAGCTACAGTATTCCTGGCAATAAGAATTAATGAAAGATGCTGCAGTCATTGAAATCAATGTAGTTACATTGATTTATACTGGTGTAGGAACTGACCTTTGAGTTCAAAACAAGTCTGAAGATGTTAGAAGAAAAAAAACAACAACTAATAAATATACATAAGACAAAATTATCAGAAGTGTCTACATGAATTAACATAAAATCAGACTGAAAATTATTTTTCTATACTACAAAATTTTGAAAAGAGGAGTCTATTCTTCATCAGGTGAGAGACACCTGAAGGGGACAACCAGCATAGCTAAAACCCCAGCAGCTGGGGCAACTATGTAAGAAGGAAATAAGAAATACTGAAGCCTTTGCCCAGTCATGTGTGGAACCAGCCTCTCTGTATTCCCACGTAATTCACAGTAATTATGTGTATAAAAGGAAATCTCTCCAAAGGGAAGAGCTGCACCCAGCCATCCTGTGGCACAGCTGGGAGTCCTGTGGGGAAGGCACTCAGTGAAGGTTATTCAGGAGCAGCAGGCTCCCAGGAGCTGATTATCTTCCGCATTCAGGTTATTTCTTACATGGTTTCCGATAACTTTCGAAGACTGTAGAGAATTCGGAGGAGGAGAGCAACGTCTCATTCCACGTTGCTCAGTGCATGGATGCAATCAGTGGTATTATACCTGAAAATTCACAGGTGAGCATCTGCCAAAGAAACGGTGAAATGATATCCCCATGGTGTTTTCTTCAAATCTGCGCAGAGGGCTTTTTTTATTTTTTTTATTTAAGTGCTCTTTTTCAGTATCATCTTATAATGTACTTTCTGTAAAACTGCCCAGGAATAGGACTTGGTACCAGGCTTTGTAGTTGTTGAGAGCCTGGCTGTGGGTGTTCAGTTTCCTACCATTAGCTGTGTATTCATTTCATTCCAGTCCTAGCAATGGGAATTACACACAGTCAAATCAACTTGACGGTTACCAGGCTTTCACTTGTTATATATATTAAAAAGACTTCCCATAGTTACTTCTCCATTCCATGATATTAAGGGAATCAGCCAAAGAATCAGCAGAGAATGCACTGATAATGCAATTACTAGTAGATTGATGTTTTTAAATGTACTGTTGTTGACAAAAAGCCCTCAGAAACCTGAAATGTTAATCTGTTTTTCTTTTGCAAATTGAGTACTGCCTGCTGTGTACATCCTTTTATTACTGTAGGGCTGCTCATAAGCTCCAGGCTGCTGGCATTTATTTATTAAAAAAGAAAAAGTAGTAAGAAACGGCACTGAAACACTTTTCTGTTGGATTCCAAACCAAGAATAATTGGCAGATAGAGGAAAAATAAAGGAAAGATCCAAAATTTTGGCTGAGGAGTATTGACAGACAAGAACAGAAGGAGCAGTGTCCGCATCCCCAGGGATGCAGAGTCAATGAAACAAAGCTGACTTTCACAACTAGTTGTCTAGACAATCGAGAGGCTTTTTACAGATTGATGATTATGTTTAATAAAGAGGCCAAACTGCTTGAGTCTGCATGAAGCTGTAGGAAATAAAAAGCAAAATTCCACAGAGTGGTGCAAGAGCAGTATAATGTAATTGCAGGGGTTTCAGAACAAAATCTTTATGAAAACGGGCAGCTTTCCTAGCCAAAAGACACCTTCTGGTGTCATTTATCAACAGCTGCTTTAGAAACCTGAGGTATGCTACAGCGATCATTCATCAGAAGCTTTGTTGTCATTAATGGCCAGATTTTTCCACTTGTTCATTTTCCTCCTTTGAAAACAAGGAGATGAACTAGAATTCATTTTCACTCTAAAGAATGCAAGTCTACATAGATGTTTTAACATGGGCATTACATAACTATTATTCTTTCTGTAAATATATCTGAATAGCACCTGTAGTTGAAATTTCCCTCACATACCTTCACCACTGCCTTGGAGTGTGGAAATATCTCTAAGGACAATGTGAACTGAAATTAAAGTTGCAGTCATCATTACACCATTACATACAAAGAACTTCAATGCTTAAAAGAACAAAAGAAGAAATAAATCAGCAGGCATCATTTACTCATCCTGAGATCTAGGACCATTGACTACCCTGCTGAATCCTACTCCTTTTACTCTTAGGTTGGCAAAGCACTTGTTTTCTTGAAGAACTGTTTTACTAGTGTGCCTCTTGAATTTCTTTTATTATAGTATTCTTTTATACAGAAAACTTTCTTGTTTGTTTGCCAAAGAGAGCAAAAGATATTGTCTGCATCATCTGAGGAATAGATCTCCAGTTTTCCAATTCCACCTGCTTTTCACAGAACAAAACTACCCAAATAAGACACGGGACCTGAGTGCTGTCTAATGCAATATGTGGCATATGACAAGAGAAAACACTAGATTGCACTTGGTTAGTATTTATATGTTTTTTTAGTATTCTTGGAAAGGACTGTGCTCTTTCTTAGAGCCCATAGACTAAGGCTTGAAGTAATACGATCTGTGCTGGAGCCATAGTGTAACTAGAATGAACCAAGCTTTTATTACAACTTACAAGAAGTGCCCTGAGAGATCTGTATTTTTACAATTCCTATAAACAAATCACAGACGTGAAAGATGTCAAGAGCTCAAAAGCACATCCCTCTACCCATAAACCTGCTTTTGGGCAGGAATAAATATATTCGTGGTTTCTAGAGAGTATACTTCATGCCTTTTGCAGTTTGGAGGCTTATTTAGTAGAGGCATATTTATTTACTTCAGTAATTCCTCTGGGCCACTGTGATTTTGAAATCTAAGGCCAAGGTCAGTGGCTATGACAGGAGCTGTTGGGATCTTTGTAGGCTGGAAGTGGAAGGAGTGATTTTCATTTCCCCCTAGTACCAGGAGGATTTGGGAACAGCCAAGTGAGCCACGCTGCCAGCCTCATGATGAAAGTTAAGAATCTACCAGGAGGACTGTTCACCCCAAAGTGGAAGCGCTGAAGGTTCCCAGAAACAGATGCTTTTAGTCTTTTTCTCTCCCTGTAAGCACTGAATGTAATGTTTGCTACCAGTCTGCATACAAAACCCTCTCAGGCCTGCTAGACAAGCATTTTTCTTATACAGACTCTGGGGTTATGGTTCTACTGCAAAAAACATAACATGGAAATGAGCACAGAGCCTGATAAAGATAAACTGCCAGTGAAACTGTGATTGCTAGCTTGGAAAAATATCTCCCAAGAATTTGAATATTCTTCCTACTCTGATTTTTCTGTTCTAAATTATACTTTTCCCTTGTTCTCCCCATGGTTTCATAACTTGGCAAGTCCTATTTACTGATTAGCCTTTGTCCCTTTCTAAAAAAGGCAGCCAGGGACTTTCTGTTGTCTTTTGGGTCAGCGGGATCACTCGCTATAAACATAGCCTGAAAGCATGGGATGAACTCTGCATACCTAGCCCATGAGTGCACTTCTGTGGAGCTGGTTGTCTTCAGGAACAAAGACAAAACCTATGTCCAGCTGTATGCAGAATCTGACTCTGGTTTCCAAATGTTACTCAGTAGCTGACAAGCTTTGGCAAGTAAAAGAGATCCCTTTTATACTATCCTGAACATTTAAAAAGCAGTAATAAATAGATGATAGCCTTAGAGGTGTGATTTATTTGTTTTATGAATCACAGAAGAGTCCATAACTCATAAAAAATTAAGGTTGAAGCAAGTTGTATGGCTCTTGCATTACAAGTGGAGATTAATGTCTTATTTCATGAAGCACTATCGTTAACTGGTCTTCATTACAGTAGTTTAATGTTAGTGACAGAAAGAATTAACTTTTAACATTTATTAAATATCCTGCATTTTAGTTTATCTTTGCCAGGGGCATTTCTCTGACACCTGAGAGATTTTTAAGGGAAGAAATCCCATCTCAATGCTGGCTTAAAACTCTGTTTTACTCAGACACCTGCACCCCACATTGCTGGTACGGAGATCCACAAGATCAGCAAGATAATATGGACAGCTTTCTCCCCACATGTAGATTGCTTCAAGGCTTTTGGGACCTTTAGTCATGCTGAGTCACCCTGAGACAACTTTCCTTCATTAGAGTATCTCAATTTACAGCTCATCTAACATGACAAGGGTGGCTTTGGCTAAAAATGCACTGCAAAATTCTGGAATAGATCTCCGTACCCACTCCTGTTCAGACTGGGAAAGCTTTGTTTTACACTTTCATGGGCTTCTGCCTTTCCAGGACCATTACTAGTTAAATCTGATCTTTCATTAGTATCATTGTATTTATTTTTGAACCACAGGTTATGTCCACAACTGACTTTATATTTCATTGTAGTGTGTTTTACCACAACACTACAGTATTGAATATGATGTAATTTACTAAATTCTATTAAAACACTCCCATTTTAGAAACCCATTACAATCCTCCTTGTTGTTATTACCATATCCAAGAATGCCAGAGCAACAGGAGAATTAAGTTGATGAACAGTCCTGCAAAATGTGCCGTTACAAGCTGTTTCTAAAACATCTTTCAAGGCATCTCTGTCAGCTCATGGATTCTCTTTATTTTTCTTTCTTTTCTAGAAGTATTTGCTAGCCCTTAGTTGTGGTAAGTGATTATTTGTGCTTTCAAACAAACTTCATGAAAAACGTTTTTCAAGTGGAGATCAAAGAGCAAAGGCAAACATAAAAGCAGTCTTATAAAAACTGTGTATTAAAAACCTTAAGCTCCAGCCATATGCCAATTACATCCAAACCTCATGGCCCCTTCTCTATAAGGCTTCTTAAAGGTGATAGAATTGTTAGACAAAACAAAAAAGGGACACATTATAGACAGAGAAATCATCATGGAGATGGAGGCGTAAACTTTGACTGAAGAGTTAGGGTTGGAAAGTGGAGCTCCACAGAGCAATGCTTGCACCACTAACTGTGGTCCCTGGTTACTCCAGTCTGAGGGCTGTAAGAATTTCTAGTGACTGCAGGTGTCATTAAATAGTTTCCACAAGCTGGGGGGTAAAATGGTTCCCTAAACCTAGAAAAGCATGCAAACTCCTCAGTCACAGAGAGGGATTTGTTCCTAAGAGATGAGGGCTAGTTTTAACCTCCCAGATCACACACTTCCAAAATCCAGATCTAAAATGAATTTATGTACTATCTTTTTTGATTTTCCTCAACATATATGTACCGAGGTTCTTAATTTTTTTACTTCTGCCAGTGATGGGACAGTAAAGCACAAACACAAAGATTTCCTTATAGGACAAAATGCTACTGACCACTGGAGATTCCAGGCACTCAGGTATCTCAATAATTATATGGTATTGGTGCTCAGTTGACTTAAGCAAACAGCATAAAAGGCTTCAAGAAGTGCAATTGTTTTAGATAATTAAACTTCTTGCACTTGCTGACTAAAGCTGGTCCAGGTTGCCCTGCCATCTCCATGCAACCATAGCAACTTCTTCCTTCCATTGTGTCCCAGATTAATGTGAACACCTGGAATCAAAAACCTGAAGCTTGCGATTAAGGGACATAAAACTTTATGGATCCTTTGCGTATGGCTTGGATCCAGTCACACAGCAGTGATTCACTTTCCAAAGCCCTGTCTCAGCAAGGAGCAGTGGTGGGTTCTCTCTCTTCTTTGACTGCTTCAAAGTCCCAATCAGGAATATTTTAAGGAGACGATTACAGGAAATTACACATTCTTTCAAGAGACAAGAGCCTTCATTGCTTAGATATTAGCATATTAATATTTTTAAAGACACTTCACAATTAAATGTGTTCCTGTATTGTTTTTACTGGGCTTCTTTCAACACTTTAAAACCCCTACATGCCAACAGGGTTCAATGGCAGCAGCCTGTGGGCAATTAACATTAAATTTTAGCTTTGGTCATATGTGACTGCTTCTGTAAATGTGGTGAAACACAGTTGGAGCACATATCCCCAGCGAGTAAGTAGTCAATACTTTAAGGAAGCCATGGAAAGATAAATGGATGCAGAAGAGGCTCTGGAATTTTGCTTGAAATAATTTTTGCTTTGCTTTTAATGATCAAAACCATTCCTCCCACTGCACCACATAAAAAAATAGTATTTGTGTCTGTGCCAAAGGTGGAGCATAGTGTAGACCCACTGAAATAAAAGACAAGTGAAAAATTAATGAGAAACTGGAAACCAGCAGCTCCCACCCTGTGAGCAGTCGTCTTTTATATACTTCTTCCATGGTGAGTATCTCAATGGGGCTAAAATCACAGTAGCTGCTTTGACTTCAAAGGAGATGCACCAGTTGGTAAGTAGAGAAAACAATCTGGAATGCACTGTACCAAGTCTGCACAACTTAGGAGGAGAAGAGAGGCCCTAACAGAGCAATTCATCACTCAGGAGAGGAGGGAATATTTTTGTTATTAAAGAGTTTTAAGAGGAGAAGCATCTACAATGATCCAGCTTTGAATGAGACCTTCATTGCCCCAAAGGGGATGCAGCCTGGAACTTCAGCTGTGATTTCTAGAGCTAGGAAGACAGAGACAAGTACAACAGGGAAGCCTGAGAGGTAGAAACAACCTTTTTTTTTTTCTGTAAACCCTTCACTGTCCAGGATCTGCTCTAAAAGAAATTAACATTCTCAGGTTGCTCTTTCCCAAAGCCTGCTGACACAGGCATAGCAGTCCTGGATTACATCTTAGAAGGTTTTTTTCCTCTGCACTAACTCCAAAGAAACCACTAATTAATCACACCTTTTTTTAAATCTAACTGTGCAATGTTTATAATACTGGTTCCTCATGCTCTTTCAGGAAATTTCAATGAAATAAGTGGAAACATTCTCTCTTCTCATCTGTTTATCAGCCGTGCAACACAGTTTTCCCTAAAATTGGGGATTTGTAGGGGGAAGATCACAAATCACTGAAAATATTCATGTGTGTTATTCTGTTGTTATTTGTGGGCCAAAAGAATCTGTCATGCATGTAATGTGGAACTAGGAATCCAAGGGCTTTTCCTGATATAGTGTCTTTCCCTGTACATTCATATAATCCCATTTGTCTTCCATAGCATATTTAATAAATTCATGCTATAGTTTTGAAATGATGCCTTTGTAAATTAGGGAGTTCATTATCACTCACTCACTGTAAGTAGTAGCTCCCTAAACCCACCGATTTTAGGAGTTATATGTATAGTGTTCTATACCTCTATATTTCATATTGTCAAATGCTTTACCTGTACTGAATATACTCTGTGAAGCCTATCGGGCTGTATTTCCTCCCCTGTAATTGACTGAGTTCATACGGCAGCACTGGCAAGGTTTTTTTTTTGAAAGGCAGAGGGATAAAAAGGATCTGCACTAGAACTAGAGCCGTATTTGGGTGATACCTGAAGTCTGGACTGTCCTGGATTTGTGAGCATGATGATGACAAAAGCCAGCAGTATGACATCACTTCTGCACTTCTGCTCAGGTCAGATGCTCCTAAGACCTGTGGAGCTCCTCATCCTAGACCTCCTTTAACGTTGCTTCTACTGCATCAGATCTCAATATGCACCCTTCTCTGCCATCACTTGGTGTGTTTTAAAAGGCTCTCAGTTAAAAAAATCTCCCAAATTCATCTTGTTTTACAGAAAGAAGAATGAAGTATGCAGTGGGGTTTGAGAGGCTTACCCATGAGGGTGTCAGTATCAGAAAGGGAGAAGCAGGACATGCTGGACAACCCAGCACCACCTGGACCCACCATCACCACCAGCCACAACTGTGGCATCGACAGCAAGCTCTGCTCCCACAGTGAGGAGGTTTCTGCACTTCCCAAAGCCTGGCTTGCCATGAGATCTGTCTCCTGGCTTCTTGGGCAGAGGGAGTTAAACAGTGTTTTTACACAGGTTAGGCTGTTTGGATGGGCTGCTCCCCACCACCTTATCAGTTTGGTGCTCTCATGCCTGAAGCCACACAAACACTTGCTGTAGCAGGTCCTGGCACAGTGGACACCTACAGGTGTCTACAGACTCACTCTCCTCTACTGATTTTTATAGTGCTTGCAGGACCAGCAGCACCCCTGAAACCTCTCCCCCCTTGTCAAAGTAGGTTGAAATTGAGCAATGAGTCCAAAAGTTATTGGGGAGGGGAGGAGGATGTAGACACAGACACACAGACAGTACGATTGCATAAGCCTCGTTCCCATGAGAAACCAGGCTGAAAAACAAACTGTCCTAACATGGATTCTCATAACTTTGCCTAGTAAGTAGGTCATGCCAGGTCTCAAACTCACGTAACTTTGCCTTTATCACCAATGGGCTCTCCTCTAGGAGGCAGTCCTGGTTTTGGCAGATTTGACCCCCTACATTTCAGCTCATGGAGACATCTTTAAGGGAAAAAAACCCAAACAAACTCTCCCACAAGCTGGTTGAATGTAATGTCAAAACCCACTACAGACCGTATCACAGCAATATTTGTGCTGTGGGGCAGAGCCAGGGAGCTAATAAACAGCAGAGAACAGCTACCACACCTGCTCCCACTGCTCGAGATCAGGGGGACTAAAATAACATTCTAGGTATCTAACGGGTCTATTCTTCCCTTAAAGTAAGATAATCTTTCCCATTTACATTAATGGGAATTACGTGTCTGACGTGAAATAGAATAGGCATTAGACCTGTTCCCAAGAAATATCTTCGCACGCATGCTGAGGAGAGGTAGCCTTAAAAATCATCTGTCAAGAAAACATATTAATAGAGGTAGCCTTTCAGTTTAATCCTGAGGCCTCACACTCTTCTCTATGCATTTGTCTCCAAGCTCATGAACAGAGCAGACCTACTAAGTTTTAGCTATACTTTTTAAAGAGAATACCAGGAGACAAAACCTGTCTCTGTTTTCCAGGCACTGCAGGCTCCTGGCAATGGTCACCAGTAACACAGAACTCCAGTAAATCCTGCCACCAGAGAAGCCCTGAACCCCCTCTGAAAGCTGTGATCCCCTTGTCTGTGAAGGGAAAGCACATTTTGCAGCTCTTTTGCACCCACATCACCTCCTGTGTGCAAGGCTGGCTGCTCATCTGCCTTCCCACTGACCACGTCACAGCTGAAAGGGCACTGGAGCCATCACTCTAAGATATTTCACATACTGGGATATAGAGCACGGAAGAATTATGCACTGGATCAAAATGTTTTGGAAGCTTTTCCCCATATTTAAGCAGGAATTGTAAAGCAAATTGCTGTTTTGTGCAGGGGCCAAATGTGAGAAGGGATGACCCATTCTGGGGTATTTTTTGTGCACCTGCACACTTTGGTAGGGCCCACAGGGGCAATGCAAGCAGACACACAGCTGTTCCAGGGTGCTGAAATCATCCTGCTTTTGAGTAGTGCCTGCTGGAAATGCTGATATGGGAATACAGCAACACCTCTGAAAGCTGAGCAGCTGTAGGACTTGTGAACAAAGTGGCTGCAGTGGAAAACAAGAGCCGTCCAAATAAATCCAATGTGAAACCCCACTCGTTTCAGCAGAGATGCTTGCAGAATATATATTTATTTTCAAACGCATAGAGGAACAATCTTTCTCTTTCTCTTTCTCTTTCCTTTCTTTGAAACAAACAAAAACAAAACCAGAAACTTCTCCACTTTCTTTACCAATTGTTTCCTATGGGAACTCTTAGCAAAATATATCCCTTATCAGACTCCGTATACACAAGGAAGCTCCAAATTCTTTTGCATTATCCCTCAGAGCATAGAAAGCACGACAATGTCACATATATTCCCAACAACTCCTTTGGTCAAGTCTGTGCAAAGGCCCTTATCGAGGTGTCACCTAACATTGTTCTTTGTCTCTGTATAGTTATCCCTACAAATTTCAAGGGAGTTGATTATTAAAGTAATCAAGGTTTGGTCAATGATCTCTTTCTGTATTTTTTCTTTATGCTTGGTGATTCTGAAGGGTCGTCACGTAAATGTCTGTTCCTCACACAGTCTGCTGGGTTCACTTGCTATGCATTCTTTCCATAACGGTCCAGTGACAGGTCACCAAGTACCCCTGCAGAAAGGGACAGGCATGACCACAATAAAAAAAAAAGCACATTCCTTTTAGCAACAATTAAAAAAAGTGTGCACCATTGTATGCACTTTTGATTTCCATACCAAGTTACCTCAGTCACATATGAGGATTTTACAGGGATGTTACCTGTCTTGCATGCAGCAGTGCATGTGGATTTAAAACAAATTGCTGGGAAAAAGGGGAAGGAATTCAGCTGAGCAGAAAAATAAGCGCTGCTCTGCAAAGTAAAAAAGAAAAGAATTCTTTTATGATCAGAGATGAATTGCAAAAGAATTATGGAAAACAACAAACCCAGGAACATTCACTAAAATTTAGGAAAAAAGCTAGATTTTTCAAGTTTTACTCAACCATGGAAATAACCAGTGTTCCTTCAGCTGATTTGTTCTCCATAAAATTGTACTATTTTCTGTCACCTAAAAATATCTGGCTCTTTCTGAAAAACTGATGAAGAACCTGGCTCCTTTTTTTTTTTTTTTCTCCCAACATGCCTCAGCTTGAAATCATCAGAGCTGTGATGTTCAGCTTCTCTCCTCAGCTGAGAGTGTGAACAGCAAGGACAGGATTTCTCTCACCTAGTTCTAACCACTGAAAAAGTGAGTATCAAGTGCAAGCTATCTCTCTAGGTGCTTTTTATGACCAGTATAGAGAAAATAGTCCTTTGGAGATGCCACTGACTATTGACAAATAATTTAGACTGAAAACCTACAAGTAGATGAGATGAATCCCACCCACAGAGTTTTCTTCTTCCTTGAGGCCAATTAGATAGAAATGCTGCTTCACTATGATCCAGTTTCAAGACTGTGAAACAAGGCTTTCAGTCAAAAATGCAAATTCAGAGAAAATAAGACCTTTTTGTGGGAAAGGGCTGGTTTCTGATTCCTGTCTTGAAAAGATATTTAGAAGAAAACAATAGGTGTGGTTTCTACATTTTCAAAAAGCAAAATTTCCATTTTCTGTTTGAAATGAGTCTTGCATTTGAAATTCACATTAATTTACAGTCATTTAAAAATAAATGTACAACATAAAAAAGAAAGAATTCCATTGGCCCAGCCTTCCCCCTTGTATTTAAATCATTAATCTGCAAACAAATTTCAAATTTTTCCTTTCATCCTGATTTAGATGAGGAAAAAACCCCAAACAACCAATCGCAACTTCAAACATCTATTTGGGAAACAAAAGCTATTTCCAATACAGCTTTCATGCTCCATCTACAGCTGAATCACCTCATGCTAAAGGAGGTGAGCTGACTTCACTTAGGTCAGGGAACCTTGCTGTTTTTCATTCCTATTTTGCTGTTTGGTGCCTGAGACCAGCACTGGTCACAGGTACCCCAGCTGGTTTATGTGGTGCTGCTGCAAATACATTGGCCATAAACACCATGAGAAGTACCAGGCACAAACCCGATTGTGTTTTGCTCACACTCTGAGCCAAACGGGCTTGATCCACATCCCATCTGGGAGCTAAACAAGGAGGTCAGCAAGGTGCAGAGCCCCAGCTTGAACATCTCCCTCTCTGCTCAGATTTGGTATCTTGCCAAAACTAACCCTCGATGCCAAACCAAAAGGACAGTAGATGCTTTAGTGGATGCGCAAAACACAGAGGGAAGATTTGCTGTGCCTTTTGCTGTGGGTGAGTTTAATGCTGGACTGTGTGTGGGAGTTTGGCAAAGCAGCCTCCAGTTTCACCTAGTCCGAGCAGAGATGTCCTGTTCCTTATAGACACAATTTCCACTCCACAAAGTCCTGCAGTGCCCTTTGAGCTGTTGCCACCCCTTGACGTGGTTGCATGAAAACCAGTATAGAAAAAGAGCTAACATCTCAGCATGAAACTAAGCTGTAGAGCATATGCTTTTAACATTAGAAAGAGGAAACAGTTCAAGGAAAAAGATGCAGACCTGACAAGTTTTTCTTTGTGGGGGAGGCAAAAAAAGAAGAAGAAAAAAAATGAAGAGTGTTGTCTCTCCTCAGATGGAGAGAGGACAGAGGAGCAGCAGTGCAGGGTGCAGACTGGTGCCTGAGAACAGTTGCTGCTGCTTTTGCAGGGTTTAATTCTGCACTGAGTGCAGACCTGCTTTCCAGCTGACTGCCCCCTCCTAGCACAACCCCCTTGTCTGCCAGCTGCGTGGCTGTGAGACGGATTTTACTGAGCCGTACAGTCCAGTGCAAAGAATTGCCCTGGCTCTGTGGGATGCTGAAGTGATAGTTGAGAGCATGTGAAGTGGTGCTGACAACAGCAGTGAGATTCAGTGCATATTTAGATAGTTTCCAGCTCCTGCATCTATGCAGAAATACTACAGAGATGGACTTCATTATGTGGATTTAAAAAAAAAAAAGGCAAATAAATGGAACCTTTTTCCTTTTTTTAACCCTCTATTTTCTAAATTAGTATCTTGTCATATTTGAAAGACTGGGGCTGATAACCTTTTGATAGAAGTAAGTAAAAAGGGCACGTAATTCTCTCCAGAGCACTAAACCTTGTTCTTTTTTCTCCAGTGTGCCAGATTGGGTGAAGCAGAGAGTAAAACCAGACCCACAGTGAATGGCTGCTCTGAGAGAGGAACACAGCATTGAAAACAGCTACCCACTATTTAATTATTTGGCTGGTATCTTTGAGAAGAGAATTGTTTGCCCCAACAAAGTCACTTGAGCTGCTGTCTTGGATTTTTGGAAGAGAAGTTGTGGCTGCCACATCCCTGAAGGTGTTTAAGGCCAGGTTGGATGGGGCCTAGAACAGGAGTCTGAAATACAGATACTGATGCTCTGGTATAAGACCAGGAATACTTCAATCTCACCAAGATGCTCTTGTAGCACATTAGTGTCTCTGTGCTGCACTGTTACTGATAATTGCTTTGCAGGTATGGGCACTCTGCTTGGTCTCTATGAGTGTTATTTTTATCGTCTTAGCTCCTGATTCTTATTTTCTAATTTCCATCAATCCAGTAAGCTTTACCTTTCCACTCCATGAAATCCATAGCCAGAAACTTCCTAGTTCACCTGTGGCTCTGCACTCACAGGCTGGTCAGGAAGGGGACACGCAAACCCCACTGGTGTCAGTGAGTCCTTAGTTCTTCTGGGCATGCTCCCACATATCTGAGGAAAACTAGCTGTGGTTCTTCATACTTTAAGGGAATTCTCCAGCTCAAGATGTCTAAACTGCAGATATTTTTTTTTCCCCTCTGGGAGAATTGAGGGAGGGCAGGTGGTTACGAGTTCTGCGTGTATGTGTGTGTATATATACATGTTGTAGGGAGTCTGGGTTAAAAACATTTGAAGCAGCCTAGGCTAATACTTCAGTGTGGCTGTTTGAAGTCAGAACAAAGGCCATTTTTTTTATTCCTGGGCACTATGTGCAGGGGAATTGCACAAGACAGACTGTCCCTTTCTTCCCCTTTGCTCATGTAAATGGTAGAGAATGGAAACTTTGCACACGAGAAAAAAAGGTTGCCTCGGAGTTACATGAATCTTTCTAAGGGGCATTGCCCTACCTTGCCTCTCCCAAGTCATCTTCTCTATTTCCTCTTCAAGGTATCACGTGAAAGCAAACCACAACAGACTGTGCCATCGCTTGCTCAAGTAGCTTATTTTTATCCAGCAGTGAATATCCTCACTTCCCCCTTTTCGATAGATCAATGGCTCTCCCAGAATCACTTACAGCAACAGAGCTCCCTGCAAATTTAACTGTCCACACTGATGGCACCTTTAAAGAGTGAGCAACTGACTTGCTCTCATTTTTCTTAAACAGTGGCATTTTCATCATTGAACAGATCATGGAAAAAGTTCAGCAGAAAAAAAAAAATATGTACTTTCACCTCAAAGTCTCTCTTGGCATCACAATTGCTCTCATGGCTCTGTTTCCAAAATTAAACTGGCCTGTACTGAGCAAAATCAGTCAGTTTATACTCAGCTTTTCTGTATTCCATTTTCATAGAAATTTAATTGCTTTGCATTTTAGCTGACAAGGGCTGAATGAAAATTGGTAAACATATCAGTAACTGATCTCTTATATTTGGAATTAAGAAGGTACCCATGGTTCCTTCTCTCCTTTCATACAACCAAAAAGCCAAACCATTTGGTAACGTTGTAAAGGCATGAAGTGTTGGCAAGTAAAAAATGAGACACAGAAAGAAATGCCAATGAAAAATGAATGCATTACCCCAGCAGGTAACGTGGCCTCCTGTCAGTGTGCAGAGAAGGGACTAAAGTACTGGATATCACTTTTCTGGGCTAAGCAGTAGCAGAGCTGTGCCAGAGTGGGTTTCAACCCTGGAAATAAAGTAGTAGTCCCCGAGTAAGGATTTTACAGCCTTAACTGAGAAAGGAACCCTCTCAGCCACAAAATAACACAAACCCGAACAGAAATGTGCTGGAGAGAGGAAGATTTCTAGCCACGCAGGGCACTGAGGTTCTCCCAATAGGAGAAGAAACAGCAGAATGTTTCTCTACTTTTCAACCAGGTCTTGATTCTCTTTTAAGTGCACACATCACAGTTAGCAGCAGCTGTCTGTGAGCGTTTCCTCAGCCCTGCGTGTTTGTATTCTTAATACAGTCACTGCAAGGAGAAGACATTGATTTTTGTTCTTTCCTTCAGTGTGCCTGTCCTGCCCTAACTGGGAGATGCAGAGTGCTGGAACTAAAGCAAGCACCCATTTTACTGTGCTGTTTGCTATATTTAAGCAACTTACTATGAAGACTTAAGAGGCCCTCTTGTCCCCCAACCCAAACCAAAGCTGAAACTGTTGTATGCATCCTGGTTCAGGACAGAGACACATCTTTTAGAGACTTCTGACACTAGTAGAAATCTGGACATCTGAGCAACCTGGAGAACTGGAGCTCCCAAAATGCGTGTTTTTTCTCTCATTTAAGACAGGACAAAGCACAGTTCCCTGCTACAAGTGACTGCTCAAGATTTCATGCCAGGCATCCTCCTTTAGCGTAACATCATGCTCTTCCTCTTTTATCTGAGCCCAGAGCAGGTCCAAACTGGAACTTCAAACATACAACCAACAGATGTTGTGAACATCATGACACCCCAGAAAGCAATTCAAATCCCATGATCCCAAAAGAGGAACTTGCTTTGTGAAATGTTTTCTTGCATACTAGAGCAAGAAACTAGATACTAGAAATCTCACAAGGACAACTGAGCCGATAACATTTCCACAGTTCAGAAAGAATTCTTTTCCAGTCGGAACAAATAAGGACGTTTTAGCAACTGCAAACATAAACCAGAGCCCTTCTCTCCGCCACACAACTGAACTCCTGCATCTTTGCCCAGCCGCAAACCCCATCTGGATCCTGCCCACACCCTTCTCACTCAGTTAATTCTAGAAGTTGTCAAATCATTTCTCTCACCCAGATTTTGTCTCCCTGTACCTGTTCCACTATGCCCACCCAGTGTTCATCTCTCAGGGACATCTGCAAAACATTAAGAGAGTTTTTATTGAAGGTTTTATTAGTCAGAAGAGACTATCTCTTTAAAAGAAGAAGCTGGGTGGATTTCTTTTCCCTCAGGCTACTGAAATACACTAATATTGTCACATTTGCTGAGGCTATTTCAAAACAAACAAATGAAGCCTCCAGGCTGGGTAGCAATGGAGATCTACAGCTGTAGGGTATAAAACTGAAATCCCCATCTATGGATGTGCTACAGGGCTGCTGCCCTTGCACAACATGTGAAGGAAGGAAGTAGAAAGGAAGCAATTTATGAGTTGGCTCTGAGTAATACAGTGATATGGTTTGCAATGCAGAGGTAGAAATGCTGTATGACAGAGAGAATATACGTGGGCTTGGAAATCAGTGCTGAACGTGAAACTAACGTGAGAAGGAGAAAAGCTGCCTAATTTTATCAGTGTGCATCCACTAAGGTCATGGGCAACAGCTGATTCATAGAATAAAGGGAACAGGGGAAGAGAGGCTGCTTTAGGTATTTTTTACTTACACTTCAAATGCAACATAAATGGACAAGCAGTGTTTTCCTTTGCTTCCTAATTTCCGCTAAAGGAGGTAGCTACTATAGAACAAAATGGTTTTCTCCTAACACCCAGTATGAGAAGAAGATATATTTATCTATTCACTAGATAGAGTTCTGATTCAGAGATAGCAGAAGGTTTTTTTCCTGTGATTTTACTTACCACTTCATTTACTTTTTCGCAGTTCAGAATAAAAAATAACTTCAGATGAAAGAAAACATACACAGAGTCACTCAGCTCCTGTGTTGAGCTTGAATACAACCACACAGCAACTTTTTCTAGAGATAAAAAATGTTTAATGGATTGTTTCCCTCAGTCATTTGGAATTTTTGTCGAACTAACTTCTCAGGCATGTAGGTGATGAAACAAAGATGCTATGAAACATAAAGAGAAAAAACCATGAAGCTCTGGTACTTGAGTTTTGATTAATCTCTGATGGTTCTGACAATGTTTTGTGTGTTTATCAAAACATATACATAAACTCGAGGCTTTTAAGATTTAGTAATCAATATTTAATTTATTCCCATAGAGACAGCCCTAGCCTACCAATTATTATGCATTTGTTTAAAAGAAGAGGTCTAATGGTAATACTTCTGGCTCTGAAGATAAAGTCCAGCCTTTAGAAAGGTACAAGAAATGTAAATTGAACAGAGAATCTGAAACCATCTGCTGAATTTTTATTTAATTAAGGCCTCATCTGCATTTGAAACACAAATTAAGGTAAAGTGTGAATTTAAATGAAAAAGAGATTGATGAATAACTTCATGGGTATTTAAGTTCTGGAACAAGAACACATTGTCCCTATTTACCTTAACACGCTTCGAAATTATGTTATTCAAATTAGAAACACAGACTCCTCTATTCAAGAACAAGGGCATCAATACTCAGAGTTAATCAGAAACACTTACTCAAAAGCAATCTATATGCAAGACAGTTTATAAGAAAAGTTAGAAAGGAACTATGAAATGAGCTTTGGGCTCCACATGTAACATATTTCACAGAACTGAAGTTTAGGGAAGTTTCAAGTGCACAGCTTACCCGAACCTCACACAGATTGTTCTGAGTAATATCTTCAGCGTAAATCTGGTGTAATGAATAGAAATAAGGGTGTGTTGTTTAAGAACACAAAGAATATTAAATGGAAGTGTAACCATAGGCAGTTTGGGGTTGCATGGTTCTTTTTAGTTTTGCCAGATAGATTCAATCTGAGCACAGAGAAGTTGCAAAAGCTGAACACCACAGTTTAAGGCTGAAATCCTGGTCCAGCTGAGCAGAGCAGATCCAAAAGTCCATCCTGAAATGCAGAATGTCCTGGATTCTCTCCAGTCACAGAAAAAAGGATCCATCTCATTCACTGTGACACCGAAGAGGAGGTTTTTATGTTTTTCAGAACAGGACTAGCACCCATACACTGAGAAATCTCTCCATTAACTCAGCATGAGCTGCAGCAAGCCTGAAACTTCCACTGAACTGTCCTATCAAACTGATGAGGTGTTCATTTTCCAACAAAAGACCCAGTGGTGAAATGCACTGATTTCAAGCCACAGTTTTGCCATACTCTGTTTTTGCTGTCATCAACAATGTTCCTCTGACCCCCCTGCTCTGCAGAACAGAACCAGCTTTATTAGGAAGATCCAAAATTTTTATCTCTGAGTCTTCCCCCCAAAACCAGGCTTCAGTTATTTGTATAAAAGAGCCTTTAGAGCCAAACAGGCAAAATTTTGCAAAATTTAAAGCACCCCTTTTTATCAGTTGTCAAGATGGATAAAAGCCAGGGTGTTCAATTTGACCTGTGCTCGACCACACAGACTTTGGAACTGATACTGCCTCGCTCAGCTCAAGGGAGCTCAGCTATTGATTTCAAGGGAAACATGCAAGTGGAGGCTGAATCTGAACTAACGCAGGTTGCTGGTCTGGTTCTAAAAAATTAAAGCCCTAATTCCTCAGTCCTAAGAAAGCCAAAATATCATACTGATAGTGGGCCTACATCAGGTGTTTCATTACATAAGGTCACTTATGAACATGTTTCTCTTCCTTTGACAATCGAGCGGACCACCATATATGCTGGAACAAGACTAATATAAAAAAATTAAAATTAAAATCCTGACCACACTAATAGACCCATCAGGGAACAGTGATGAACTCACAGTGTAGATGATAAAAAAAGCAGCTGTGGCAATCTCATATTCATTGCTTGTGTTTACAGCCTTCTGCAGAAAGTAGGAAGCACTTTGCTTCAACATCAAATACATGTAATTTCCCCCCCCAACAATAAACAAACATTTATTTTTGTTAGATTTTTTTAATTATTTCTTCCCAAATTATTACTTCTCAAAGTCAAAACTCACCTCGAGAAGCACAGAGCAAAGACACTGCAGATTACACAGAGCCTAAAACTCGCCTGGAAGTAAATAAAACCAAATAACTGTAATAAAAAAAAAGTTAATTCTAGCCTTTTGTTTGTTTCCATTGTAAAATTTCCATGGGACTGAGGAAATATAGTAGCACTTAATTTTAATAGTTCCATCATTGTAGACTGGCTGTGTATTAATTGTGTTAATTGTGATCATACTGAATTCATTTGGTGTTTATTGAGAGACCACCTGTGCACCCATATGGTTTCCATCATTATTTAGGAGTAGTTAATGGACCCATTAGGAGTTAGCAGAAAGATGTGGGCTGGCAGTACTTCCCAAGAGTGGTAGAAACATTATGTTGATATCCATTGCATTTTGAGGATTTTCCAAAGAACTATTTGCTTCCCACCAATTTTCTTTTTCTTTAAATTGTATATAATCTCATCTTAGCTTTCAATAGCTCCTGGAAAAATGAATTCATGTTTCCTTGCCTATGACAAATCGAGAGGGCCAACCTTTAGCCTTCTGATTTTGCAAAATATCTCTTAGCATGTTTGCTGTGTAGCTCTCTGGAGGAAGGAGGGCGTAGGAAAGCTTCCAGTGCCTCATCAGAGCTTCTAGGGGTGGGTGCATTTGTGTGCCGGGGGAGAGGTTGAGAGAGGATGGGGAAAAGGGGAAATGTTTACTGGGACTCTCATCCTGCAGTGTGACAAATTTGCCCATGCAATGTGCAGTCTCAATTGTGCAAGACCAGAAACCTGTGGTGGGGAGGGGATGGTGGGGGAGTCACATGCAGGGAGTCAGCCTTGACTGTCAGCAGAGGAGAAGGAAGAATGCTTTGGCTGGGTGTGGTGGTAACCAAGGCGGCTTGCTGACCACAGTGACCTCCTGCTTTGATCCACATATCTGTAAAGGCTCTGCTGCTGCACAGTGTGAGTAAACACGCAAGAGGCTCGAGCAAAGAATTTCCATTTTTGGTGCCATGAGAGTGGGCAGATGGAGGAGCATCTGTGTAACTTCAGTGCAAAAGGACAGTTACTTTGTTCAAACTGGAATCTCTAACATAACCTAAAACAAGTCAAGTGCTTATTTCTGCAGATACAGTCTAACTTCCCTCGCACATACTTGAAAAATTCAGGTTTATTTTCTGGGTATGTCCCTAACAATACAAAGCTTACGCAAACTTTGTTCTGTACCAGTAACCACCTGTCAACCATCTCTAGTAACACTTGAAATTATTGGCCAATTGCAACCAAATTTGATTAAACAGCAGAAATCTCAAATATTGTAGGTTTGTACAGGTTTTGTAAAAATGGGAGGAGAGGGTAGAGGATGGGGAGAGATCCCAGGTAGTGCCTATACAGAGTACAAGAGGCTCAGCTGTGGTCCTAAAAAACAGAGACTCCACTCTTGAGTGAAGTTTCCTCTTTCTTAAAGGTGTTTGGAAAATTTTCTCCTACGTTTAAAGAATTTTGAAACTCCCCTTCTCACACACACACTTACTTAATGGGGAAAGCATCAATGCTGCAGCTCTCCTAAATGTCAGGCAAGTCAGGAAGCCACACAGTACACATCATGAGAACCCAAACTTCATTAGTTCTCTTGTTCATGGAAATACTTGCTACAAAAATAAGGAAGAGACCAAGCTGTCTCCTGTTCTCGCTAGAGAAACAATTAAACTAACAGTTATTCATCATGGGTGTATTCACAGTGTGAATGAGGCCTGAAACAATCATTTCTGCATGTAAGGAATATAATCAAGGTACTATTGGCATGACTGTGGTGATTATTCATACTTATATTCATAACCTCATCCTGTTATATGAGGCTGTGTTCTCACAAACACACCTTTGGCATTGAAGGGAAACTCTTTTCTGTAGCTAGGGAAGCCAGGTCAGACTTCAGTGCACCTCTTGATGGGACTCCTTTTTCAGTCAGTTCTTTTAACCAGCTATTAATACAATAGATTTAATACAATAGATGCATCTGTGTTAGCATTTTCATAATTCCCTTTTGAGGGAAATATCCCAAATGTCCTAATTTGCTCAGGTTTGAAGCGCACAACAATCTTGAAGTACACAAACTAGGTTGTATTGGAGAAAATTTGAACCAAAACATGCATTCAAAGGGCTTCAACTGCACATAAGCTTCCAGCCCACTTTACCAGAGAAGATCTGCTGCAAAATAACCTCCAAACATGGTTCCATATAGAAGTCAGGCTCTCATCACCAGCAGTTTCACTCCACAGATTTGCTTCCATTGCATGGCACGTCTGTGCCCATGTCAGCTCCCTGTAGAGACCGAAGCCTGTGTACGAGAGGGTTATTGCACCCCAGCAGAAGTTTCTTAGGAACTGATTTTACGAAGGTATTTCCTGAATTTTCTTAAAACTTCTCAGTCCAATTCTTTCTAACTGCTGTTTCACAATGGAGCAGAGCTTTTGCTTTTTGTTTCTTATATCAATGATGTAAAACATTAGTGGTTTGCAATGTCACAGCGCTGAGAAGAATTGAGAATTTGATGGCTTCACAGCATAATCTACGAACTATCCAGACCTCTTCTCGGACTTCAGTGTGGTCAAAAGCCATTAACAGATGGCTCCTCAGTGGGCTGGAATGAAGTGAATTATGGCTTCAGCTCCTGAAAAATACTGCCTTCAAAGAGAGGAAGCCTTAATTGCCACCCTGCTTATGAAACCTAAGGGCCGAACTAAATGAGAGGGCCCTAAGAGCTGAAGCACTTCTTTCCCTGTTTAAGGTCAAGGTAAGATCTTCACAGATGGGGACAATCCTGAACTAACTCACACATTCTGTGAAATGAGACCTGCAGAAACACTCAAATGTATTCTGGTGATTTTGGCTACTTGGGCTTTGAGGGACAATGACATTGGAATAAAAGAACAGGCCAAGACCAAAGGCTGGGGCTTGACTGGTTGTTACAGAATTCAGTGACATCTCTTCAAAAAGGAATAATTTGAAACTGAAATGTCCTCTGCCATGAATTGCTATCAATTGCCTTTGATTCCTCAGTTGCATTTTTCTTCAGTTTGATACACCTTCCTTTCTGTGCCAGTCTAATCAGTCTCTTAATAATGATTCCTTCTTTATGCTTTTTTTTAGCATTTCATAGTCACTTTCTATAAAAGGACCCAAATCAAAAATATTTTAAATTTCAGTACATCCATTGTTGTGGTTTTTTTCAATACTTCAATAACCCTCTTTTCTACTTTTCTGTTTTCCCCTATTTACATCTTCCCTCCACCCAATTCTCACACTTCTGCTTTTGTTCATTCTACTTTCTTTACTTTGTCCTATCTACTTTGCAAAAATATATATTTAAAATGGTTGGAGTTGTTTTGTGTTGAAAAACTCAGCTTCTCTATGAAGCTACACTAATGAAACCTCTTGTATTGTTCCAGTACCACAAACTGATGTCACATTTCTGCAGAGCACACCCATTCAGCAGTACAAAGCTACGCTTGATGCAGCTAGACCTGATTCAGGAGGTGTTTTAGGGGACTACTGTTCAAGCTGCTTTGCTCTGTTTCAGTCTCTGCTATTCTACCCTCCTCTCTAGTCTGATGGACCCATGCCTTAAAATTTAGTGTCACATTTGAACCATTTCACTGCTTGTCACTTAAAATCCTTCCCTCGTCCTTCTTCTTCATTTTTAGGATCCACACAGTACCTGAAATGCAAAAGCATCTCTGTCCCTTACCTGGTGCTTTATTCAGCAGCAAAGCACTGAAAGGACTGTAAACAAGGAAAGTTGAAGCTCTTTTCTTTTAAAAGGAGTTAAAATCCATTGTAGTTCTCTTTTCAAGCTAAGAAAGATGAACAGATAGTGGATCTTCCTAGAAATCCACACTGAAGCTACTCTTGAGCATTCCTGTAAGGTGCAGGGGTCCATCATATCTTCCCTGCACATGTGCTTTTAGTGGAATCCCAGCACATAATTAGCACCTTTTGGTGTGATTTTGGGGTGCAAACAACCGTAATGAAACAAAAGTTGCTGAAGGTAGTATCCCTGTGTAAAGCAAGGCCTGACAAAGTGAAACAGAAGACAAAGAGAGTGTTTTAAGATTGTTTCTCTTCCAAATGGAAATTCAGCATGGATGAAAGTGCTTGCATACATGCAGAAAGTTTAGTGAAGGCTAGATGTGGTAATAGCTGTTTCTTGGTCACATGGCTGTTCCTAAACAGCAGTTCAGTGTTTAGAGGTCAGTGCTGCACATGGTGAGCTTCTGGGAATAGATCTCAAAGAGAAGAAACAGGCTATGCCTGTGCTTGTCCTATCCTTCAAGCAGCACTGTTAGTTCTGTGTCACCCTAAGGTGACAGGAGAAAGTAGGCACACCTGCCGGGTGGCCAGGATGCTCCGTGTCCTCAGGAGGAGGAAGAAGAAGAGGAACCTTGTCTACACCACCAGTTAAGAACAGATTTAGGCATGTTGTGTCCAGTCCTGCATGTGTTCCACCCACACTGCTCAGTCACTTAGTATAGGAAACATTTCCCACAGCTTCAGGTATCTCCTGCGTCTAAATATGTCTGAGTAACCTCTATAAGCCTCTGTGTAGACATAACACCTGAGCTAGCTGGCTGGTGTGGTTTTGTTATTAGTAAGCAGAAAGGAGCAGTGCTAAAGATGACTCTTCTGACCTCCTTTCTTAGAAGGAAATAGGTAGTAACTCTAGAAATGCTTGTCTCTCCCTTGATTATACACAGAGCCCAGAGTAATCAGCTCAGCAGCAGATATTTGGAGTTGAATGGGCTTAATTCCACACCAGCTATGCTTAGGAGGACACAGAAATATATCACATACGTTCAGGGTATAAGGAAAAGGTCACTAGACCCTTGGAGTCATCCACTGGGAGGAGCTGGCACACATAGAATCATAGAATCATAGAATCACCAGGTTGGAAGAGACCCACCGGATCATGAAGTCCAACTATTCCTATCAAACACTAAACCATGTTCCTCAGCACCTCATCCACCCGTGCCTTAAACCCCTCCAGGGAAGGTGACTCAACCACCTCCCTGGGCAGCCTCTGCCAGTGCCCAATGACCCTTTCCGTGAAAAATTTTTTCCTAATGTTCAGCTTAAACCTTCCCTGGAGGAGCTCGAGGCCATTCCCTCTCGTCCTGTCCCCTGTCACTTGGGAGAGGAGCCCAGCTCCCTCCTCTCCACAACCTCCTTTCAGGTAGTTGTAGGGAGCAATGAGGTCTCCCCTCAGCCTCCTCTTCTCCAGGCTAAACACCCCCAGCTCTCTCAGCCGTTCCTCATAAGGCCTGTTCTCCAGCCCCTTCACCAGCTTCGTCGCTCTTCTCTGGACATGGTTCACTCCTGCTCTGCATGAGGCCCTGGCTACTGATGGTGATGTTGGGCTAAACACCCTTCTTTACGTAGTTCATGCATTAACACATGAATGATGGAAGGTTCTAATCCCAGGATCAGGAGTGAACCTAAACTGATCTGACAGCAGAGATGTTTTCCTGAGCCACATGGACCCAGTGACACACTACTTCACACAGGAGTTTGCCTACAAATGGGAACTAACCTTGAGTTAGTGGGTTTTAGTACTGAAAAGGAGCTTTGAGAACAACAGGTAAGATGTATAGATCCAGGAAAGTAGTTGCAATCAGGCTTTGATCCTTAACCTGTGTATTCAGACTCCACAGGAACTGCCCCCAAAGCCTGAATATCTCATTATTTATATTTCACAGAATCACAGAATCACAGAATAACCAGGTTGGAAGAGACCCACCGGATCATCGAGTCCAACCGTTTTATGATTATCTTTTTCTTAATGCACTCCTACCCTTCCTTCCCCTGAGCACAATTTGTGTGGCCAGAAATAATGCGAGAACTGGTCTTTCTACCGTGTTTTGACTCCCAGGGAACTGAAGAACCGTGAGAAGGTCTGATGTGATGTTATTTCAGCCCCACAAATAGCTCCCTGAGTGATTCAAAGTGCTTGTAAAAAAAGTAAACACAAATACCTGGAATGAAAATATAAGTCACCAGTGCCACACACACCACAGCCTGTCAGAGCAGGAAGGACTGACAACCCAACTCCTCTTGGTGGTATCTAATGTCTCTAAAATGTTCTCTGGGAAATTTGCCTACATTTGACACTGTTCTCAAGAGGAAGATGAACAACTTGTATTGTTCCTTTTAACCAGTTGTACTCAGCTTCCTATTGCTCCTCTTGTTCCCTGAGACCTTAGCAGAGACTGAACTAGCCCTCATACACCTAAATCAGTGAAGCTCTGTGATCATCAGCTGCAGAGCTGAATGTGGCATTTTCCCTCTCAGTCTCTTGATTTTCCAGGCTTGGCTGAAGGACAGCATGAATTTCAGTTGTATATTGTGTAGCGTCCTGAATGAACATTTTTTTTCTGCCCTGAACACTGGGCTCATCACTGTGACAAGCTACACCTAAACTTAACACCACCCATCTGGTCCCAATGCAACTGCCTGCTACTGCTTATCCCATCCCATCCCATCCCATCCCATCCCATCCCATCCCATGGAATGCCTACTCTGCCAACTTCAGGAGCATGACCATGAAGGAAGGGTTATATTATACAAAACATGCATTCTCACTTCAGAGAAGACACAAACATTGTGTTTGCTTCCCCTTGTACCATAGTGAGTCTTTCATTTTATGCTGTGAAAAATCTACAGCTGATTGTGGTGTAGACCAACATGACTTTTGTTCCTCTATGTGGGAGGGAGCAGGCACTATCTTTAGGGGGCTGTGTAAACTCCTACACATTAAATATAAGCTCTAAGTCATCTACCATCTATGCTTTATTTCCTCCATTCATTACTTCACTTTAGGCTTTATTTTTTTAAAATGAATTAATCTTAATTTAGTTTTCTTTCTTTTAGACATGAACATGTGAATCACATGCAGCAAGCATCTGAGAATCTGTTGACAGAATTCCTAGTTTTAAAGCAAGGATTGTCCAAATATTACAGAATGGAGTGCACATACTCTGTGGCATTGCAGATTTCAACAGCAAGTGTCCGATTGAGGATAATACTGAAACATCTGACCTCAGTTTTACCCTTGCAATGTCAAGGTTCCAGTACAAACCAGAAGTTATTTACAGTGGTGCCCTGGGAATGATGGGATCTGCTGGGACTTTCTGGCTGCCAGTGATGTAAAATGACTGTTTGGGTAGGAAACAGCATGCCTAGTCCACTAGGCTGTAGGTCACAATTGCCAAGGTATTACTGTTTTTTGATTGTGCCCATTTCCCCTTAAAATAGGACAAACCCTTTAACCTCCTTGTTTCCCTCTCCAGCTCTTGTCTATCCAGCTAGCCTGGGCATAGCTTGGTTTTAGCAAACACCTAGTGATTTTGTCATCCATACTGAGCTGGGTGATCAGACACAGAAGTGAATCTGGAAGATGACCTCTCCATTTGGGGAGAAAAGACTCTTTGGAGACGGGTTGAAAACCGCATCTCAAATTCTCCAAGTTTCCAACTAATTTAGGCCCAGGTTTTTAGTTCAGGCACATCTGGAATGATTACTGCTCCAAACATGTGGTACATGTCCTAGAAGAAAGGCTTTTAAAACAAAATAATAATAAAAAAACCCAAACCAGAACCAACCCTCTGGCTTTTCCATGAAAGGAAGGCAAGGCTGCTACCAAACTCAGTGCCAACAACTTTGGAAGCCCAAAACAAAGTTATATAATAATGACAAACATAAAAAATCTAAAGAAAATGGGGGTGAGGGGAAATGCCACTCTCCCTCTTCCTGCCTCCCTCCCTCCTCCTCTTTTCCTGGCCCACCCATGTGTAACTGACTCCAATAAACCATGAAAAGAGCAACTTGGCAGCAGCTGGCACGTTGGACCTGGGCAGATGCCAGCCGTGGGGCTCCTACTGGTTTGGAAAGTTGTGTTTTTTATATATTTATAAATATATATGTTTCAATCTGAATGGCTAAGTGAACCACTGAAACCAAGATAAGCAAAAGCAGCAACTGGCATGCACTCTGCATGTCCTCCAGATCTTGTGTCCTGTTACTATGTCAGGCTGACTCCAGTAATGAGGTTCTTATGCAACTTTATTTTACTTAAAGGCAGCCTGAACCCTTCTTTTAGTCAGTAGGAAGTTTTCAGCTGGTTATGAAGACCAGTATTTTGTCATAAATTTGTTGGACACAAGAAGCTACAGCATTTTGCTTTCAGTGTCACAGTCAAGACGATGACTCTGTGCAATAAGAAATCAATTGGATTTCTCAATGCAATTAGATATGGAAATATGCTACTTTCTTATTTGTTGCTATTATTTATTCTGTGGAGTATCTCTCTACTAAAGCCACAGTTGATGCTTCATGAGAAGGGAAAAAAGGACAGTCCCTGCACCAAGGAAACACCCACTGTGATGTTTGCTGCTGACTTTTTAAAGCAGCAATAAGACCAGCAAAGAAGGTGGTCTTTGAAACAGATGTGTAACAATGAGACCCCTTTGGGGAACAAACAGCTCATCTGGGTCATAAGTGATAGAAGCTAAGGCAGCAAGGCAGATTGCTAGCATCATCCAGAGAGGAACACGACCTGTGTTAAATTCTCTGGTTGCACCCTGTGATCACAGTTCCTCCATTCATTTCAAGGGGAACCAGGCTCCAGATCTGCTTGAGCACGTCTTGGAGTCACAGTGATGTAAGTATCATGTTTTCTTTTCTGACCTCTGAAATGTCTTGGAGCTTCTGCCCTGTGCAGGCATTCACCTGTATCTGAAAAGAAGATTCTTCAGAAACCCAAAATGTTTTCTTGTGCCTTAACTTGAGCTGGAAAACGGAGTACAGACTCCAACAGCTCGTGGACTAAACCTATTACATTTTCTTTTGTTTTAAGACTCACATCAGAGACACAGAATGGAAAAAAACGTGTGAATCAGGTCATTTCCAAGTTATGTGATTCACTCCAATAGGATGTTGCATTTCTTTGTTTCTCTTCAAGGAATCACGTGGAACAAAACCGCAACAGGCTGCTGACTTGCTATAGGGTGGGGGCCGGTGGAGGGAAAGAACAAAAGTTCCCCTTATTTTAGAAAATAATTATCATGCTTATCTTCTTCCAGGTGTCTCCAAGGCCTGCAGAGGTTTGACAGGATTCCCACGAATGAAAACTTTTGCCCACAATTCTGTCCCAGTATCTCTCTCTCACATATAATAGAGCTGGAGGCTTGTGGTTGAGTGACCTCAGCATCATTGCGAAAGTAGTTTGCTTGCATTATTCTCACAACACGTGATTCCATAAGAAATACCACTCTATGCCTAGTTACATTTCCTTAACTCTTTCCTGGGAGGCAAAGCACTGAGGATGCACAGTTATTTGTATTGTCTTAGTCCTATATGTGCAAGGAGTGCATGAAGGGAGCAACAGAGTTTTGCATGCAACAGATTTTTCTTTCTCCAAAAAAGCTGAAATAAAGGAGGCATAAAATGGAGAGACCCTGTCCTCTTTAAACTTCTTTATCAACTGTATGTTTTATTCTCACAGTACAGCTTTTCCCCTCCTTCTTTCTTTGAATAGAGACACTGGGGGCTGGGGCAGTTAGAGTTGCCCTCTCCCTTAGGTCTCTCTGCTACTGGAAGAAAGCAGCCCAAGTAAAGTTTGTCACCGCCACAGACTCTGGACACTGGGGTGAATAGCTTGTAAAACTGTCTTTCTGCACATTTGCAAGACACTTAGCACAGCAAGGGTCTGATTGTATTACTACAGTGCTGATAATAAATATCGCTAATAATGAAAACAGGAAGAAATCGCTTCTGGGTGCTGCATGAGAATGGGAAAATTTGCTATTGCTGTTTCCAAGTATATGGAGACTAGAATGAGAAATGCATTGTGTGCACACTGTGGTGTTTAGAAAAGGTTGCTTCTGAAGTCTAAAGAAGGATGCGTGGATGCAGTCCTTAGTGTATTAGTTCCAGGTTTGGTATAAAACCTTTTTCATGTTAAGATACACAGTCCTACTGCAAGTTTATAGGAGTCCCCAGGCAGGAAGGATGCAGTGAGTAAATACCACAGGACAGGGCAAGGTCTCCTCTCAGATCTGGCAATCAAAACAGCATAATGATACTCCCTGCTGCTGTGTAGGGGAATCTTGTTCGTTTAATCAAGTCCTCCCAGTGTGCTGGAATATAGATGGTTCCCGAGGGACAATAGATTCAGGCAGGAGGCTCCCAGCATCAAGGAAATAGAGCCAGTAAAGGGACAGGAACACACAATAGCTGATCACTGTGCATAGCTCTAGGAGGAAAGTGTCCCTGTGAAGTACTGCAGGTCATCATGGTTTGCAACAGCCCTCATGTAAACACGATAAGGTTTTTTGTTCATAACCTGGATGAAGTCCAGGCATTGAAGAAGGCCGAACCATCACTTCTTCTAAGGTGCACCCTTTGTGGTGTGGGTGCTGAGCAAACAGAGGGGTCCCAAGAACTGTAAAAGCTTTGCAAGCCACAGGTGCAGTCGTGTTCTCCACTCCTGAGTCAGGGAGCTTGCTGGCTGCCAAACTGTACGTGGTGATTATGCAGTGTGGACATCTCATCAGCTGCTAAGATGAGGCCTTCTGACTCATTTCCACTTGGAATCTAAACGACAATTTGGTTTGAATTAGACATGGGCTAAAGCCAAAACCCTGGATCTGAACTTCCTCAGATTTTGGGAAGACTCCAGTCTGGATCTGAGCTTAGCACATGGCTCCCACACAAAGATTGGAGCCAAACCCTGAATCAGAACATTCCCAGAATATGGGGAAGCTCAGAGCTCATCTTTGATGCTGGGATCATCTCAAGCACAGATTTCTGAGGATGAAATATTGTCCTTATGTTAGCTTACTCTTTGTTTTCTTCTGTAGCTGGTGTTTAACAAGTGCATTTTTAGCTCTGCTGTTGTACCTTTCCAGTTTGTGTAAATGAGAATAAACAAGAAAAAAAAAGTATTTGTGCATATATTTCAACAGGAAAAGCATCTTCTTTTGAAATTACTTATTAGATACACAGGAAGCTTTTTGGCTTCAGAGCATGACAGTTTAGTTTCATTCAAAAAATTCTGGAGCCAATTCCCTTGCCCTGGCCACCAGTGCCTTTCCGTACAGGAGTTACAAGTGTGGTACTGTGATTGCAGTGAGAGCAGCTTGGGCATATGTTCCCTGAGCTCATCCTTGTCTGAATCCTTTGAAGAAAAAGGAAGGACTCAAGACTAGAAACATTCCACTTCCATGCTGCTCAGAAGATGCAGCACTAATAAACAGCTCCCAGGAGGTGAGATCTTGCAATCTGCTACTGCAGAGCAGCTGAGACGCCAGTTCTTAAGTCCCAGGGATCTCAGTGGGCAGGAAAGCATGAGAAATCCCACAGAAGGTGTCCCTTTTAATGTCTGGAAAACGTCGAACTGCCTGCCACTCTGTGCTGAGGAAAATCTCAGCTCCAACAGAAGGCTTTGTCAACACAGAGCTGTATCATTAGCTTGAGGTTTATACACTTCAGTTGACACCTCTCCCTTGCCCTACAGATGTTGCACTACATTTAGGATTGAGCCTCTAACAATACAGCTGTTTGAACACATGTGCATTTTCCACTCAACAAACCGCAAGAATATGGCAACAGGGTTACAACGTTTGGCTCCTAGGGCTAGAATGAGAGAAGCAGAAAAGGTGTTTCTTTGGGAAATCTTCGTAGTTTCTCCTGTAGTTTCTCTCTTTCCGATTTTATTCGCTGACTGTACTACACTCAGGCCATGGGGAAGGTAAAGTCTGATTGATATTGCAAGTGACAACTAAGACCTTGAAATAATTTCCTCCGTTCATCTTCAGGAGGTGTTAAGCCCTGAGTGTTTTGATAGTTCAAAAGAAGTAGAATAATTTTGACTTTTATTTGCAGATATCCATTTTATTCCAATTCCTGCTAATCTACTGTTGCTTGTGAATAAATTAGACCCTGCCCCAAAGAAGGGGTTTTAAGAGGAATTATAAGATACACTCAGAAGGGAAAGATTTTACAAAATTCTTTCCACTTTTGCCATTATAGGATACGAGAAGACTTGGTCAGGTTTCACCAGGAGTCTAACAAAACTGTTGAATGTCCTTTCTGCTACCAATAAAGTACAGAGGTTTGGGAGACTGATCTGAACGATTTAATAAAATAAAGTGAGCGCTAAAATGGAATGTGAGACCTCAGGTATCACTCTTCTTTCATTGCCATGGGCATCTAGTGCAAGTACCTTCAGTTATTTGACTCCTGATTTATGTCTGTTGATGTAAGGAGAACTGCATTTCTTTTTCATCTGATCAACATCTGTTTTTTTGAAAAACAGATGTGCACAAATCAATCTGATTAATGTGTGCGATTCTGCAATTACTGCAGGATAAATCAGCAGTGCACTAAAATCAACCTGGTGTCAAATTTATGCTCCTACACCTTCAGTGTTTAGATTGACTTGAATTAGATTTTTGGTTTGTGAAAGTGCTTTAGATACAAATAGGTCCCAGTAAAACCCTTAGTGCCAGGATGTGGAGTATTTTGGATGATCTGATGTGGTGTTACCACTAGCTAAAAGTGTCCATTTGGGGATGCAGTGAAGAAATGCAACACCTTTAAAAAGGCTGCAGGCTACCTTATGTGTGAACAAGGCACAAAAATCCCTTTCTCACTAAGTAACTCTAGCTTCTTAGTTGTTAATTGGAATTCTTAAAGCAAATATATATGTAAAATATAAAAATATAAACAAAATAGAAAAATACAGACTGACTCAAAGAAGAGACACCTTTGTGAAAGCAATAGGGATGTAACTGATTCTTCGGTGGAGAATCAGGCTTTGTGCCCTGTAAATCAGCTAAAATTCCCAGAGCAATGTGTTGCTATTTTCTTTGCAGGTCCTACTGCTCTAGGAGACAGGAGAAACACAGCTAATAAAAGTGAAGAAGTTTTCTTCACAGACTAGTTTATGTCTTTTTTCACCATCCATGTGAGGGGAAAGATGAGTGGGAATACCCATATGGATCCTGCGCTGCTCACTTAAGCCTGGTGTAAGATGCTGTTTGCATTGCCCTGTATTGTGAAAAGACTTTCACACAGGTGAATGCCACATTCTGTGCCACTGTGGTGATCACTCTCCTCACGAGGGTGGGAGCTGGGATCCCACCCCAGCCTGCCCAGTTCAGTACAGCTGAAGTTCACCTCTCATGGATTCAGCTGTTGCTTGTTGTAGGTCTGGTGCTGACATCAATTGCTAGCACTGGGACAAATTTACACCTTGGCCTTCATGTTTTTATAAGAGAGAGTGAATAAGGAGAGGAAAAAAAGTTTATTCTGCCTCCCTATTCATTCTGTCACAGCTGCCCTTCATCTCCTTTAAATCTGGGCCCTACCATCAAATTCACATACACAAACAAACCTGCATTGTCTCCAAATCAGGGGATGTTTCAAGTTGAAATCAGTTGCCTCTTCTTTTTTTTTTTATTTTTTGTCAACTGAAACCTAATGAATGTGCTCTATAAAAAATGAGTTCAGCCAACATCTGGAGGCAGATAAAAATCCTCCAAGCTACTGTTCCACAGTCTTAGGGATCATTAGTGCTTCAGAATGTCTATACAGAATATTTATCTTTAGCATGTAATAAAATGAAAGCTACTGCGCCAAATTCAGAACAACCTCTGATGAAAAGAAATGCCTCACATCAACATTAAGCTGGAGCTTTTCTAGCAGAGAGAAGCTTTTCTCTAGCTGGAGCACAGCAACTTGCAGTTACCAAAACTTAATTCTAAACACAGTGGGGAAAAGTATTATTTTAATTGTGTGATTTCATCACTGGTTAGTTTAACGTCTTTCCCCCTTTTTCTTTTAATCACCCTCCCCCTCTCCTTGGGATGGTTTATCGCTTGTAAATTATTTGTCACATCGTTGTAATTCTATCCAGATCCTTAACTTTCTAATCATGCATCTTTTATGGGGTTCCTCTTAAAGAAGCACTATAATTACTTGCCAAGGGTCCCTGTAAATTTTATCAGGCTGTAAAATATTATACTTTAATTATTTTTTAAAAAAATTGGAAATGTTCCCTCTGGAAGGCTACGCGATCGATATTGCAAGGAACAAGGCACGTTCTGCACTTCTGCGTTTGTTCCTGGCATGTCCCTCAGAAGCCTTCGGAACCCTTCCACTTCATTCAGTGTCATGGGAAAGTATTAATGGAGAAACTGGACTTTGATTAAGCTAAAGAAATTGCTTATTGTATGTTACAGCTGTTGTAAAATACACTAAGAGAACAGCAAAGGGGGCTCTCCCATTCTTTTTGTAGGAGGCCCAGGGATTCAGCTATAGGCTCGGAGAAAGAGGAGTGTATTCAAGAGCAGAGCAGAAATGCAGAGCAATCTGCAGATCCAAAAGTTAAGCAAACCTTTCTTATAGGAAATGGAACTTATTTTAGAGGGAAAATTCTCCTAAAAAGATTTTGAAAATATCATCTTGTCAGATTTTTTAATTAGTGGCAAATATAGGAACACTAGCAATGTTTCTAGTACTGCTTTTTCTACTAGCAGTAGGCATTTGAGATTCATTTTCATCAACCTTTACTACAGAAACTAGCAATTTCCATGACACTTTTTTCTAGAAGAGGTATGAGGAAATGGTTTCTGGAACAGGGTTTCCCTTGCACTATTACATAAATGGGTTTGCAGTTAGTTTAAATCTGTAAGTGTATAAGGTATAAAATTATATACCATATTCATCACTAGATCTTCAATTAAATGTGCATAGTAGCTAAGCTCTTACACGATTCTGGTAAGTATGCATTTTTTTTTTTTTAGGATGCTGAGCTGAAATATGAGGGAGTTAAATGATTTGGTCAAGGAACACAGTAAGCTGGAAGCAAAGTAAAATATAGATCTCACCTCAGCTCTTTGGTCTTGGAGAACACTATGGGATGCATTTAAGGAGAGCAACACACAACTCTGCGCAATTTCTCTGATCCTAAGCCCTGAGAGGATCCTAACATATCCTCCTATCCTATCTGTCCAGTGCTTTTTCAGGTACAGCACTAGGAATACTCACTGTTTTTTCTCCCTAAAGAATACCAGATAATACTCACCAGCACTCACACAGCTCAGGTAAAGGAACTGCTAGATCCATGCATGATGAACAGACAGTCCTGTTTATTCACAGGTTTTCCGTAAATACTGACTTAAAGTACTTTTCCTGAATGTCTTTTGTATAAAAGTGCAGCACTGCTAATAAATCATCCATGCTCTGCGCAGCACCAGCTTTTGCAGCAGGCTTTGGCTTGGTGGTCAGTGACATTGGCACACGTTGCATTTTACCGTGGAGACATCTCTGTGCATCATCAGGCATGCAGGTACCTCAGTCTCCGTACAGAGCTGTCAGAGCTAAGAGTGATGTCTTACAGTGACAGCACCTGAAAGAACTCAAAAAGTAAGTATCTTCCATTCATGATCTAGGCCAAGTCAACCAATGATTTTTAATGATATTTTATGAATGAGACAGAAATCAATATCTGTTTGCAGTGGTTGTTGACCATTAGAAATAATTTAATAAATATCTCTTAAAACGACACATACACAGGTAAATATAAAGCTGGCCCAAAATGCTATATGCTGCCGCTATTTTTAATACCTGAATGCTGACAGAAAGCCGTGGTAAGAGTGGCAACTGTGTTTAACTATGTTAGTTATGGATGGTTGTATTATTCATTGCAAGCCAGGTGTTCAACTGAAGTGACCTTTCTACCTGTAGGCAGGTTGTCCACAAAGAGGTCCGTGTTTGCTTCATATCCACCTCTGTATTGATACAAAGAAACTGTAACAAGAGGTAGCCTGAAAAGCATAAAATACATCCGCTTGTGATTAACCAGACATGCTGCAGATGTTTGAAAATCAGTATAAATCTGATTTCCATAGACTGACATCTGGTCCTACAAGGGTCCTTGGGGACTCCTCTGCTGTTGTGTTAGCTCAGGGGTCAGATTCATGCTCCAAGACAGCTCCCCAAACCCTTCAGCTGTTTACCTTGCCCCTGTGAAAGTTTACACCTCTGCTCATGTCTGGAGGGACCCAACTGCCTCACTTCACTCGGAAACTCAAGTGCCAGGTTTTCAGTCCTTCAGAGCCACCTTTCCAGGCAGGGAGCGTGCCAAGGCGCAGCCAAAATGGGTTCAAGCCTGGAGACTGAAAATAAAAAGAAAAGAAGAACCCCCCAACCAACAGCATACAGAGCTATTCTAATCCCAAGGGACAGGGAATGAAACATGAAAATTGTTGCCTTGCGGAGCCTGTGAAGTTGCCTCTGCTTGCAACCAGCGTTACTCTTCTCTAGTTAGAGCAAAGCACTTCACAAATACTTCTTCATTGCTCTTTTATTCCCAGCTCAGAAGGGCAACTTCTCTTGATTCCTCCCACCAGGGTGAGCATTTATAGTCCGACCTGCATTTATGCTCCCCTCACTGTCTACTTTTCCTGTCTTTATCTGGAGAGCCTGGAATCCCTCTCTCTTGCCCTGCTTACCCACCTGCAGCGATGCGGATGCAACCTGGCAGCTCTGAGCCCTGCTCCTCGTGAGACTGGCAGGAGCAAAGCCTTCTAAAGCACAACAGTGAGGGTGCTGGAGGGCAGGCAGCAACTGGAAAGCAAACAGGCTCCCAGCTCTGGGGGTACAAGCCATCCTGCAGGCTAGCTGACAGCTACCAGTCAGCTCCACTGAACAGGAGAGGAGAAAGACACTTTTTGCATGTAAACTTTGCAGCCAGGGATTTGGGGACTTGCTCCTTTCTCCTGGCATGCAGATGGTATCTGTCACAACCACCATTTTCTGTAGCAAGAGGAACAGGGAAAAGGAATTAACTAAAGAAGCAGAAATAAACACTGGTTTTGTCTCTGGTGTGCGTTTTTGCTGATGTATCACTTACACATTTCAACAAGTTCTTTGTTAGTGGTTAGCAAACTATATTAATTTTTGGAGACTTTAGTGAGAAATATCTATAATAGTGACAAATGACAGTACAATAATGCATGTCCTCAAATGTTATTGCTATAGGCACACAAAATGGAGTCTTACAAGCTATAGATTAATAAAAATGCTATAAAAGCTTCCTGCTTCCCTTTTCTCTACCATCCATGACTGCAAAGGCATCTTACCTTCTGGTCTGAAAAGACCAAACCCCACTCTCCTCCACTAGAAGACTTCTTTTACAGAATAAAGATACTATATTTTTCAATATAGTAATTAAAAAACCTCAGTACTTAGAAAAAGCATCTTGCGCTAGACTGAACACCAGAAGGATTGCTCAACAATGGTGACCTAACTAATTGTATTTTGAAGATGAGAGGGCCAGGAACACAGCCACCAGTGTGACACCTCAGCCTGATGTGCAGCATCCAGACACACATGGAATGCACAGTCTGAGCACGCAGGATTTTTACATGCAATCACGAAATGTTAATTGGTTACTAAGGCAAGCTGTATCAGATGAAATGTAAAATAAACCAGAAGCTGTTTCTCTAAGGCTTTTAAAGTTAAAAGCATGGCTAAGCATGGGTAGTTAGAACCAATAACACTCAGATATTCCCTTTGATCCCATATCCCTACATGTCCTTTATGAAACCATCAATATTGCGTAAAGGTCAGAGGGAAGGTGTAGACTCTCTGAAGATTGGCCAAATGCTACCTTTGCATGCCTCTTAGCTCCTCTTTCCAATATTTATCTTCATCAGTGATTCCGATACCATAAAGACAGACAGCTTGTATCAAACTCAAAGCAGGGAGGGGAAAAAGAAGTGAGAGATGTTTGCTAGACTGTCCTGGGTCCATGGCTGGGTGCATGGCCACAGGTTTCTTGTAACAGTGCACCTCTAAGTACTGTATTTGCCTCAGGCAGCTTCCCTCCACTTAATGTTAAAGAGAAACATTAAATCAACAGACATTTATACACGTTGACTTAGAATTCAGTGAACCCAAAGTTCTCTGTGCCCTGAACTGCACAGAAGTTACTAGGAGAAAAGGCATGGGTACAATGACAACAAGGTGTCTCTCCACCTGCTTTTACTCCCCTGAATTAGATGGGAAATTTCTCCATCTATTTGGGATGGAAAGTAGTGTACAGGTGTGAATGTTATTCCCTTAGATATCTACCAGATTCTGAATTTTAAAAAATATCAGCAATGATTTGCCAATGACTCCCATAAAGAGGCTGTCACAGGGATTATTTGCCAGCATAGGAACTGGCGAAGATAATAGCCTATAGATGCTGTGCAATTAACCCTTAAGTAAGACACAGCAAAAAATCTGAAAAGCTGTTGGAAACATAGGACTGTGGACAAAATATCTATGGCTGGAGTTTAGAATTAGTTTTAGCAGATCCTAAAATAAATGAGATGAGACAATAAGTGGTTGGAGGAGTAGCTGATTTGCATGAATTCATTGGGTCTTTCTGCCTCTGACTTTGAAGACAGTAGAATTTGTGCCATGGAAAGGCTGCAATATCTGTTCCAGCTTCCATGGTGTTGGTCCCTACTTGCAGGGAACACTTGGCTTCATGAATGAGATTACAGTGTGCTGGTGCCTCATACATCTGGCAGCAGGTAGTGGTTGTATTTGGATCACGAACTCTGAGGCGATTCTGACCCATTGAGATGGCCCAATTCCCCGAGAAGTAGCATCTTTCTGATGCAAACAGATCTCTAGCACTGAGAAAAGGCAGAGCTGAGTGTGCTGTTGCCATAGCAGGGGCAGGGGAATCTATGGAAACCCCTGATAGGGTATTACTTCATGTAGTTGCAAAACAGCATAGGCAAAGACAGTACCAAGGCACTTGTGAGGCATGCTGTGAAGCTAGGATAATTTCAATCCATTTAACAAAGTGCTTCCAGTCCTCGTTTCAGAGCAGGTAAAAGGAAAATATAGTAAATATTGAACAAAGTTAATCTGTACCCACAGCACTTTACCCAAGAAAAAGCTAAAACTATCTGATGGCTACCTACTCTTGGTTTATTATTTTCCTCTCAGGCAGAATGCCTTTTCTATTTTTTTTTCCATTTCCTTTGTTTAAAAGACGGCTGCTGTGTGATGGTCAGCTGCTCTCATTCCCCTCCATGTACAGACTCACTAACCCATAAGGCACAGGTGAAAATCATGAGGTAGTCAATACCCTATGGCAATGGCAGACGTTTTGGTAACATGATATATATCTGTGAGTAATCACACATTTTCCTCCTCAGTTAGAGTGGAAAAGTGCCCTTGAAAATTGCTTACTCTCCCACTAAAATACACAGGATTTGTACTCTAAGGGACAAAGCAGAAGTCCAATGAATCACTGAAATCAAGAAAAAAACAAGTCAGGTTCTTTGAATTCGTCCTTTCACAAACAGAGATCCAGGAGTTGGTTCTTAAAATTTTGCATGATATGGCGTTATTCTTTGATCTTGGTTACAGAAGTTTAAATATCAACAGGTGTTACTAAACTTCTTCTTGAAATTTCCAAATAGAGTAACAAGCGATGAATTTTACTTTCAAGACTAATACATTTGTCAATCTGTTTTGGTCTTCTACCGCTTATATCATCATAACAGTGAAAAGCATTGTAAGATGTCTGACCAGAACTGTTCTGTAGAATACTTCATGAAGGGACCCCAATAGCTAGCAAAAACTGCAAATCCTTTGTTTTCCAGAGAAAATGCTCATTGCTCATTTTCCATTGAACTTGGGTATTTTGGGACAAAATCATCTTTCATGTATGCCTTTCTGGGGAAACCTTTGCTGGAAAGAAAAATCTACAACACTCAAATGACTTCTAAATGCCTTAGTGTAGGTATTAATTTAGTACAGAAACTTGACTGGTTATGTGAGCTTTGTTGAGATGATTTCAAAGTTCCTGCTGCTGTGCCTGAAAGAGACTTCTCATCCATTGCTAGCTACAAGGACGTTTGAGAATGTGGAAGAATTATTGTGATTCAAGGCCAACAGGGGTTATTATGATCACTGACTCTAGATTCTTACATTTTAATCTTCTTAAGCCCAGGATCCTGGTCGGCTAGCCTGTTGAAAGCACAGCACTGCGTTTGAGATTGTGTGGAGAAATGCATCAGCTAGATCAGCTTAAAGTCTCCTGTATATTTGCAGAGCAAGTCTTGTACTTGACCTTCTTAATCAAGTAGGAAGGTACTTTATAAGTGCTCTGCTACCATGTTAGTTCCAGCATACAGCATGGTTCTATACAGTTCAGAGGGCAGCTTCTTATTTCTAGGGTGATTTTTTTTTTTCTTTGTCCCACAATGAAATTCTTCGCTGTCCTGCAGAGCTCATAAAAGAAACTTTCAAGGGCATGTTGGCCATTTCATAGCCCTACCCAAATCAGGTCAGGTCATACACACCTCTTGCTACAGCAGCTTTGTCTATATTGCTCTTACATAGCATTGGCACGAGCAGAGGAAAGCTTTAAATGGGAATTCAGTGTAATACACCTGCAATCCTCTGAGGAGCAATTGTCTGCCCTGAAGGGAGAAAACACCCTGGACTCCATTTGAAAGTCGATGGCTCTTAGTCCCCTTACAGATGAGATTGTCACCAGTGGAAGTTTGTACATGATTAACATGTAACTGAAGTACCTGCTATGCTGTCAGTTAGCTTGCCATCCTGGACAATCAGTGTCTCCAGACAAACTTCAATGAAAGATATTTAATAATTATCAGAAAGCAGAAAAGAAGCTGCACTGAGGCCAGCTATAGAGCGCTCCATTTTCTATCAGTTTTAATATTCTGCAGCTATTTAGATCAATAAAGACAAAATGCAAAACACACACTTTTTCAAGTGTTGCTGGATCTGAGGAAAACTTCTACATCTATTTCAAGTTTGTGTGTCAGACACAATCTCAAAATTTTGTGAATGCTTTTCAGCATTTCATGTGGTCTAGAGGGACTCCAGGGGCAGCTCAGCCTCTCAAGAACATCCAGACTTCTGGGTAGCACTGAGCTATGACCTTCCTCTTTCTCAAGGGTGAATTTCTTAGGCTGGTCAAAAATGAAGATGCTGTCCCAGATTGCAGGAAAAACTCTCTCTCTTCCCTCTCCAGTGCTCCAGAGGAATGAAGATTTGAAAATTGCACTTGGAAGACATTCAATCAAGCAGATGGTCAGCTGTGTTAACATACCGTTTGGATCAGGTTTTTAGAACCATGCCAGAATGTACCTTATACAAAATTAGTAAAAGCAATAACACCAGAGTAGAGGAATAACACAGCAAACCATACAGACACGTAAGGCGCAACCAGCCATTAGGTGAAAGGCCAACATCATTTAGCAACTCACAAGTTCATAAATGGTAGATTTACAGAAATTTAATCCCCTTCTACTCATCGGAGAATTTCAGTACAGTCCAGAAATAGCTAATTGAGCATAGGAGCAATGTATTTTAAAAAAATGAAACACACTTCAGGAAACTCCTTTGAATCTTTCAAAAAGCAAAAGCACTAATTAAAAAAAGATGTTTCTTTAAGAAACAGCCACAGGTTTACAGGGTGGGAATTGGCTAGCTTATTACAGTCTGTTCTGTGTGTCTGGCCACTGGTTGGCAAATGCAGACCTTTACACTATAAAAACTCTTTCAGTAACACTTTGAAATACTTGCCCAATCATGTTTAGTTCACTTGGGATTCATTATAACACCATTAGATGGGATTATATCATTTGGTTTAATGTCAATTGCATTTCCATATTGTGTCCAGTGGTTTTATGATGTGGACAAATATTCCACCAAGGACTAGGCTGAGGCCATCACATTTAAATTCTTTTCCTGAGTCACAATTGGCAGAAATCCTCATCTCAAGACATCCAGGCTGCAAAACCCTCCTTGGAAGCAAAGGGGAGACCAAACGCTGTTTTACACTCTTCAGAGGATTGCTCCAATGATGCTTTGTGTTCTAGAGTTTGCTGAACGCACCTAAGTGCTTGAGTCAGACACAAAATGCATTGCCTATCTCCCCCCTTACCTTGACTAGAAAGACCACAGTGAGCTGCAGATATGATATTTTCTGATTTTTAGCGGCTGGCCAGAGCAGTCACATGAGCACTAGGGCAGATGCCTTACCCTTCTCACACTGGAAGAGCAGCACTGACAATCTAAACTTCCTGGAAAGCTGGTAATGAGCTGAAGCCCTTAGACTCAAATATCTGATCACATCTGCTTTCATATACAAAATGTTAAATGCTTCAAACAGAAATAAGGCTCTAGAGAAATTTAATTATCATCAGTGGCAACAAGAAAGATGTCGGACTCCTTGTCGCACGAGGTTAAAATCCTTTTGTACTATGGTTCTCATCGGCGTTTCAGGACAATGAGTAAATAATTCCTTCTCTTATAAGGGGAACAAACAAAGTTCAGATGTATTGGATCACATAACACCTTTTCAACAAGAGTTTTGTTGTTGTCACCTGTAATAGAAATGAAATATTTATGCTAATAGTCTTGGTAGCAGCAATACAGGTTTTTCTGTATAGGAGAAAGTTGCTTTCTAACAAACTTAAAAGCCATGTTGGAGAACAAGGTAGATTCTACCGTCTAAAGCTGCCTGGCAGTATTTTAAAGGCAACACATGGCAAAGCACAAAAAAAATTTTAAGAAAATAAATAAAAAAAGGAGCATGATAAAACTATCAAGGCTTCAAATTAATACTAATAATCTTAATAATAAAGAATGGATATTTACAAACAAAGAATCAACTCTAAAATACGTATGGTGAAAGATCAGTTTTATTGTTCCTACAAAAGACTTCATGGTGATAAGACATTTGCTCCTGATCATGACGTAATATCCATCATTAGAAAGTTAGGAGTTCAAAAAAAGATTAGATCTGAACCAGAGTTGGTTTGGTTTGCTTGTAAAAACAAGCACGATGCTCTGATTTCAATATGTGTGCCTGTGTGTCTTCTAGGAACCCTCTGCTCCTTATCTCTTACAGCTTCCTCTGGGATGCAGCATGTGAGCAGGGAGCCTGAGATTCCTCATACGTCTCACCCAAGGTTGACAGTGGAAGTAGTTAATCCCTTGCAATAGCTACTTTCCCTCTTTTCCCTGTACAAAAGCAGAACACTGCAAGAATGTGACAAAGTCTTTCTGCAGACCTTGGAGAAAAACAAAGCCTTCAAGACCTCTTCCTCTCTATCAAATTTGACTGAACACAGCTACTGGCCCAAAAGCAGAGAGAATCATAAAATGTTTTGGGTTGGATGGGTACTTACAGATCATCCAGTTCCAAGCCCCCTGCCATGGGTAGGGCACTTTCCACTGGATCAGGTTGCTCAAAGCCTCATCCAGCCTGGCCTTCAAGGCCCAGCTCTAGGGAGGGGTCATCCACAACTTCTCTGGGCATCCTTTTCCAGTGTCTAGTAGTTGGCCACAAGCACTCAGTTTCTTGTAAGCCCCATAGAAGACTTTTTCCAGAAAGACATTAAGTGATTCTCCACAAGACACAGACCAGAAGATAGGAAGGTGTTTGTGATTGGTTGTACCTCTGTTGGACATGCAACAAGCCTCGCAGATAGTCCTCTACACATGTTGTCCATGGTGTTAATCAGACAGCCCAAGGAAGCTGTGAAGGAGATTAGTCTCAGCTGGAACCTGGATTGTGGTTCTGCTTCTAGTGAAGGGTCTCAGCGTGTCTGTAAGGAGGCTTAAGCCTCTTTCTAGACACCAACCAACATTTGGCCAGAGGAGAACAAATGAGTCACATCTGCACAGCTCCTTGGCAAACAAAAGACCTGTAAAACTCTACTTCCTTTTAGTTAGGAGTTTCTCACTGGGAAGATATATTTTCATGGGAATTTACAATTTTTTGCCCTCGAGAGAAACTTTACCGTTTCCCTTAATCAAAAGCGGTGTCATTTTTACCACTAAGCATCTCACTTCTTCCCATATGGCCAAAAACATTCCAGTGAGACATGGGCTTGGAAGAACTTGTAAGCCTTGGAGGGCCAGATCCAGTGGACCAGGCTGACTCAGTTCCTTTATGGCTGGCTCTAGGCAGTGGGCTTGCCTATAACTGCATATCCCTGTGTGGATGTAACACCAGCATGTGCAGTTCCTGGCAGATGCAAAGCAGAAGCCAAGAGACAGAGCAGATTTAAACCATACTCTCTCCTGGAGTAGTTAAGCAGGTCTGAAGTGCAGATTTCAATGGTGCTTGAGCAGAGGTGAGGATGGGTCTGGTTTTAGCAGGCACAAAGCCATATCCTGTCCTGTGAAACTAACTACTGGAAGTGGTGGATTTGCTGGGGAAAGACCTCAACTGACCACGTAGGCAGGGTGGAAGAGCCGTGCACATTGTCTCTGCAGAATTTCCCAGCACTGTCGGGCAGCTGTGAACCAATTTTGCACTGGGTATCGATGAGATGGTCCATTTTATTTTGGACTTAGGTCCTTCCAAAGTCAAATCTCTAAATCTCAAGCACGCACGCTTATGTTGACACAGGCTGTGTAACCTTATATAACTTCATGTATAAACACATGGGGAAGCAGTTCTTGAGTCTATTTAAGATGTGTTTTTCCTGTAGGTCTCGTGAACATGGTAAGCTGCAGAGCTCTGAAGAAGACTTCATTCAGATTTACCATTAGATATATTTTTCCATCATTAAAATGGAAGGAAACCTCAAGGAAATATGTCAGGTTTTTAATTACTTCCGAAGAAATAAGACCCTGGTAATTGGAAGTGTTAAGTTTGCAGTAGCCAACAAGGGAAACATTTCTCCAACAACGAGAAAGTGGAAGTCTGCAGTCTGTCATGAAGATATTTCCTGCAATATTTGACTGGATAGCTTCTTCAGTTTTAGAAATGGAAAAAAAAAAATCAATGGATTTGTCTTCTTGCAATAAAGAATATTTTTAGTTTGTGCACACTCAACAATTTTACAGTTGGGGAATATTTTCTTGACCTCCTCTGCGTCCAGCACTACAGCAGTAAAATACAGGCTTTCTATTTCCCTCTTTGGTGTTTTGCTTACATTCCTCTTCCCTCCCTTTAGGATTTCAGCTGAATTCCCTGTTCTGTATTCACATAGGATGAACCTGGGGACTAGAGACAGCTTATTATTCCGAATTATGTTACCAGCAAACATGCCAGTGAGAAGGTTATCATTGGAAATGAGGTTGTCTTCTGCTCGTGGATGTGCTACCATGTACAAGACTGAGAGGTCCACATAAGGCACCTTTATGCGTGGAATAAACCACAGCTGCCTCGCAGGAGGTTTGCTAGGTGAGGCTGTTTTGTAACACGTAGCCTTGCAACACTGGTGTTAGCATCTGTTGCCCTCTGCCACAGAGTGGAGGTGGTGGCTGAGGGCAAGAAATGCAGGGCAAGAAGTGCTTAGTCTGCTTGCTCTGATGACCTGAGAGAACCAGGTAGTCCTTCAAAGCCAAAAATTATCAAAACGGGAGACTGAACCCATGAGTCTACCAATCTGAAGTGACAGGAAAGGCGACAAGAAAATGAGACTTGATGGCTTAGAATCTCTTGAATTTATACAGAGTCTCATGTTTTTTACCCCATTCAGTTTCTTCAGGAATGTACGTTCCTTTTCTTTTGCTAGAATATATCCAGGATGAGGCTGATGGTTTCTGTTTCAGAGGACATCTGAGATGCAGAGCCACAAATACCAGCTGGTCGTGTGAGGTGTGTCATCTTTTTGGTTTGTTTACTTGTTTATGTGTTTTTTTCCCCCTGAGGATAAAACCAGTAATAATTAATGCTGTTGTTTAACATGTTCCTTCTGAAGAGCAACTTAGCCTTCATCCACTGCCTTCCCTTTTTTTTTTTGAGAAGAAGTGCTGAGTGAAAGCAGAAAGCTGCATTTTCCAAAACTGCATTCAGTGTGGTCATGCATGTTTCTACCTAGTTTAAAAATATTTCTGTGCTTCTAGGTATGTTCAGCTCCTGCCTTTTTGGCAAAAGATCTCCAGATGTGTGTTGATGGACATAAAGGTGAGCTGGACAGCAGACGTGTGTAAAACAGCTGAGCTGAAAAGGAGGAGGAAAACATGCTGCCACAGACAGAGAGATATCTGTGCTGGTGCTGACATCGTTGCATTTAAAAGCAAAGAAATAGGTGAGCAGACAGTGGGTGGCATATTTAATGTAGGGACAATGTGTTTTTGTTTCTCTCTCAACAGTTTCTCCAGGAGACAGAACTTCCACAACACGGAGCTGAGGGCCAAGAAATGTCAGAGTTTAATTTGGTCTCTGATACTCAATCAGTGCATGCCCTCAGGCAAATGACTTATCTTTCCTCCATCTAAACGTCTACATCAGAGAAATGGAGGAGAAAGTACTTTCCACAAGAGTGTCAGTGAGTTTAACATAACTCATTAATGTCTGCTTGGAGCTTTTAAATCCTGCAGCAGAATATCCTCTGGTGGTTAATGCACTGTAGGGGTGACAGGCAGGAGAAACTGAAGCCCGGCACCCCCGTTTTGTGCTCTGTGACTGACAGCTTGTGATATGGTCATAGGCAGATGGCTGGTGGGTAAGCGCAGTACCAAGTGCGGGTCCCCATCAGCATGATCAGAGGATGCTCCCACTGGATAAGACTGTGACTGGGAGAGTGCCAACAACGTCTCACTGAGAAACAAACAACCAATGTATCAGCCCTGATCACTGCATTCAGCTAATGAAAATGTATGTAATTGATATTTTATAACTATATGAAGCAAGGATTTTTTTAGGGCTTTAATGGTATTGATCAACGGAAGGAAGCCAGATAGATGCCTCTAAGCTGCAGTGTACAGGGCTAAAGTGCCTTTGAGTCAGGAAACTTCCACTTTACTTAAAATTCACTTCAAATTTTCACATCATTTGCAGCTTTTAGTGGCATCTTTGGACCTTGACAATTAATCATGTAGCCATTCAAGTCAACTGATTGTCCCATTTTTGATCAGTTATTGTTGTCAACACCCTTCCCCTGTATTTTGCACATTGAACTGTACCAGAGTCTAGAAGAGAATAATTGCCAGGAGGCCTTGTGATAAGCTTTGGGATGCTTTCCATGCGGGTGGTTCCTGATACAGAGGTTTAGTGCTTCTTCTTTTCTAAGGTTCATCACTTTCATTTCTTGTGAAGCTGCTTGGAGTGGTCCAGTGGAAGCAATATGCTGCTTTAAAATCTATGTAGATATTGTTGTTTGCTATTTCCATTAGCCCTTCAAGGCGAAAAATATCTTTTCCTTTGTACTACAACTGCCCCTCAAAAAGAGAGTCAGGGCCTTGATCATTACTTATGCTCCTCATGGTATGAAAATACATTAAGACATTTGTGTTCTCTTCATATCCAACCGTGATTACAAAGGCTGCTTTTTTGACCGTGTTATCACACTGGACAAAGCAACATGTATAAACAAAACTTATTTTTTCTTTATAAAATAGGAAGATAAAGAGAAGGGGATCTGAAGCAACAGGCTCCTACTGCAGAGGAAAAAGGAGAACCTGGGCTCCCCACGCCGGCGACTCTAACATGAAACCCACATCTAGATGAGATGAGGTGAGAAGAAGGCAAGTAAAATGAGCTTGATGCAGCAAAGGCATGGGTTGGAAAGCTAGTCAGAAGGTTACTTTAGAGAAAGGGTTTCTGTTTACTTCAATGGGATTTGGATATCCTGACAGTGCTTTCTTATGTTTAAGCACCCAGATTTGGTTTGGTCATTGTAAATAAGATTCTCTTTCTGTTGTGAGACTGGAAAGTGAAGCCAGCAATAGGCACTGGTTGTCCAGTTTGCAGCCTACACAGTGCATGAAGCTATGAGTCGGCTTGTGTTTTTTTCTTCTTCTTTATTTTTTTTTTCTTGAGGATTTTATTTGTTGCTAATCTTGAGATATTTTAAAAGTGATCTTGACATCCTTCCCTTTTTCTCTTTTTCACTCTCACTCATTGTAGCAAAACATGAAAGATTCACATGCAAACCATTAAACCAAAAGAAGAAAATAAAAAGAGGAAAAGACAACAAGTAAAAGGAAGAGAAGTTGACATTTCTTGATCTTCCTTTGCAGGCACCTATGCCGGAGAAGTGTCTTGCACATACATACTGACGGGAATTAACTATGAACACACTGTGAGATTTCATTTTCAGTTCTTAGAGAATGAGATGGGTACATTGAGAGAGAAAAGGAACGGGCTGGATGTGAGAGGAAAGTGCAGAGTCATTCTTTCTCTTCTTGTGGTCAATGTGTCATACCTTGGTTGCAGCTGTGCTTGGGACATTTTGCTGCAGAAACAAAAATGAAGAAAATCTGATTTGTTTGAATACTATTAGTAAAATTGTGCTATCACTACATGCAAGACTCATCTTGATACCAGATCTTAGAGGGTTGCCCCTAAATTGTAACTGTTCAAGTGTTACTGTTGTCTTCTCTACACCATGTCTGTTTCCAGTTCCTCAAACTGTTATTCTAGTTACCTCATTTGTAAGAGCTGGCTCAGACAATTCAACAGTACAAAATAGCATTTATTGAGATTGAAAGTTGTGGCAATTAATCTTCTTCAGGTGAAATTCTAGCCCAATGAAATCAGTAACAAAACTCCTGAAGCTTCAAGGTTTCAGCTCATGGCATCTTTGTGCCATGGATTGTTTGTACTCTGCGTGTCATTTGAAGCCTTGAGCACAGTAAGGAAAAATATTGGGTTTGTGTGTTTGGTCATTAGGAAGGAATGAACAACGGCTGCAAGCTTAAAGAGCTACACAGTCAGTTACATGGTTTGGTAGTTCATTTCTCCCTGCAAATTTCAAGCCCAAACAAGGTTTTCGAAGTTTTTGTGATTGACATGAAATAATCAGGGATCTAGAAACTGAGCCATGCTCTTTCTGGCTAGTGGTAGTCACAATTTAGCTCATGAGTGTGCTAATAATTCATGAGAAACAAACCAGAATTCTCCTAAGTTTCATTGGTTTTGCAGGACTAGCCTTGAAAAAGCTTCCCTATCTTTATGGAGTCTTAGTTGCAGCTCACTGAAATCAGCAGAAAGCTTCAGTGTTGATGTCAATAAGCTTTTGGCTCAGATCCACAAAAACCTGATTCTCCTATTTGAACTGGTATGACTCCATTACGCAATATTTAATTGTTTGTAACACTAGATCAGAATACACTGTAGATATATTACAAACTTGTTTATTTAATCCATGTAATAGAAGAGGATTAATCCATTTTCCCCTCAAATGATTTACTAAAGTAAAACCTAAGGGAATCCTTAAACCCTCAGGACCTGGAGTAACTGGGGTTGCTTACAGTAATCCCTCTCTGGCCTAACAAAGATTGCCTCAAATATTATTTATAAGTGCTTAATTCCTCCCCCCTAGACCCTTCTTCTTGAGTTGTTGCATTGCCAGAAAGCAAATAATCCTTGGGGAAGCTGCAGATGTCATATTCAGACTGAAAAATCTTGATCATTCTGTTTAGCAACAGCAACTTGCTCAGCAACCAGGTTTGGGTTTTTTGTTTTGCCTAAGTAGTCAAGATGGGACCACAGGTGATGCTAATAACGACAACTAACAAGCAGCAATGTTGCTGAATGCGCTCCTGTATGCTAAAATTAACACTTGCAGTACCTCTGCATGTCACACAATACTTACAAAGGAGTTTGCCAGTATTTACAAGACAGGAGGAGGAAAGCAACCAAGAGACTTTGTGTGATTTGCTCATGTCACCCAAGTCAGTAGAAAAAGTCATGAAAAACACCTAAATGGATATTTTTTTCTATTTTCTCAGACAAATACAGCTTTTTTAAAGAGAAATTTCCCCCCTCATATCAGTGACAATGATGATTTTCCAGAGTTTAAGGGGAAACTCCAACTTGCCTCTGGGTATGCAATAAATCATCCAATATCATTCCTAAGAGCTGATCACCTGTCAGGAGCCATGATCTCATCACTGGCTTGGGGAATGGAACAGTTGATACAAGGCAAAAGCACCCCTCAAATATATTATGTAGCTTTTTGTATTCATTAAGATGCTTCAGATACAGAACAACCTTCTTTGTTCAATATTTATCTTTTCATCAGCCCTGACCTGGGAACTATGAGCACTTTGAGAAGTTAATTGAAAGCTTGCTTTGTTTCATTTTAGCTTTCAGGTCTGAAACTTTGCTTTTGGTGATGGTACTGAGGACACTTCTATCCTGTCTGTGGTAGCTCAGACACTTCTTCCAGCAGTAGCTGGGAATTCGTTATTGATCACCATTGTCTTCCTCCAGGAATTCTCCACTGAGATGATTTTTCTTATTGAGCAACAACAGGAACCCCCAGCCCAGGAGGGGGATTATTTCTCTCACATTCCCATTGCCAGAAAGGTCCCTCAATCACAATGTACTCTACACAGGATTCTGACATTATTTGTCTTAGGTCAGATGGATTTTTTGAGTTTTTTATTCCATCCTTGCTCACTCAAGCCTGCTTCCTGACAAGAGGGGCTGAGGTCTGAGCAAGGATCTGAAAGACCTGCATTCAGAGTCTAAGCTGCACAAGTTTCTTACAGAGCTTTTGGGAAATATTTGTGCTTGAACTGACATCTTTGTAAATTGGCAAAAATAATGATATTCTTTTGTTATTACTTTGCTCCGCATTTTCTTTTTTTGGAGGAGGGTCTGTTTTTAGTAAGACTTATATATAGCACCTTGTACAGTAGTGTCCACATCTCCTGGCAGAAGAAAAGATTTAGCAGGGGCTTATAAACAAAGGGAAAAAAATATGCAAATTAGCATCATTATTTTGAGTAAGGCTTGAAAAGCCACAAGGTAAGTAACATGGAAGGCTGAAACATGAAGAAACTGTAGAACATATGCAGAGGTGCATAATTATTTTTGATCATTTATAAAGGTGGGAATTCAGGAAGGAACTGATAAACACTGAATTCTCAGTAGTTCCATGTTAATTTTTCCTTGCAATACAGTGTACCTACCTAGCTCCCTACCATTCCCTTATTAGCACAGAGCTTTTTGTTTCAAAGGACAGAATAGGAAAAGCAACAAAACATTTAGGAGCTGAGACAATGGACTGTCTCCCAAAGCAAGGAATAGAGAACTCAGTTAAGTATAAACTCTAGGTAAAACCATCCTATTTCCCACAAAGGGATGAATCCAAATACTTCGCATGGGATGAAAGATGGAGTAGTGGTTGTTTCGAGACTAGCCTTGATTTGTTGGTGATGCTGCTCTATTAATCAAGTTATTTTAAGAACTTTACCAGCATGTCCAGCATTAGCTGTGACATAAAACTCTGAAGTTCAAAATTCAGAGGTTAAATTGCCCCTGAAATCAGGAGATGTGTTCAACCATTTCAGAAATAATCAAAAATAAACACAGAGAACTGAGGAAACACTAATATGTTTCACTGCTGCACCTTTTATCTGCTTTACAGATTTTCATGCTTTCTTGTTATAGTCTTGAATTCTCCTCCACAAGCCCAGGGGGGCCTTACACCCATTTCTGTCTGGGATTTTTGCAAAAATCAGTGGGGTCTCAGTAATGGAGCTCAGAGGAATGTTCTGTTCATGGTAAAAGCTGGTGACACAGTAGATCCATTCTCCACCGCAGTACTGGGAGCTTTCGCCCTTAGTGCTCTATCTCTTACTTGCTTCTCGTCTAAGGATTTAAAGCCACAGTATTTGATGCAAATGCTTTATTTGTTTCAGTCCAGAAACCGTTGAGATCTTATGTTTTGTTTTATCCTTAATTAATCCAAATCTCTACATGCCTTAATATAATGAAAGACTAAAAATAACGACCTAAACACCCTCACCCTGCTCCGGGCACTTTTTAAAAAATCTTTTTTTTTCAAGGGGGTTAATTTTAGGCTTGGCATCTTTGCCCCATGAACTTCCCACATGTGGTTAAAGCTACAAGCCAGGTCTTGCCACCAGCCATATTTACCAGAAACAGCAGCAGAAATTTCCAGCAGAACAGTAAAGGGGCTGCAGTTCCTGTTGTTCTGCCAGTATATTTCATCTAAAAATATTATTCATCTTGCCAACCACTTTAATGCAATTGGGGAATGGCAGAGCTGGGAAGTCAGAAGAAAAGCTCTTTGTTAAAAAAATTTCTGCTCAAAAGTCACTCTGTTTTCTCCTATATTGTCTGCTACTAGTGTTTTTTCTTTCTGTGTGTCCTTTTTTTGCCGTTTACTCTATCTGCTCCTCAGGCTTTTCCCAGTTGTGTTAATTATTATTCACCAGAATACTGATTGTTTAAGATGATCATGCTTTGTTTTTAAACACAACTCTATAAAACCCTTCTAAAAGAGAGGTGATGTAAAAATTTATCTAGCTGAAGGGTCAAAATCTTTCCTGATGTAACTAGCTGGATTTACATCATGGGAGTAACCTGGAAATAGTTACGGGGAGCATGGCACACAGGCTGGGCTTTGCTGAGCCAACCACAACCCTAATCTTCGGCTTTCCCTCGGTTCGTTGACTCTGCCATTTCTTTTCTTTGTAGTTTTCTGTTGCTGAAGCAGAAGCTGGAAGATGATCAGAGAGGAAAGCAGAGACACTGAGGTCAAGTGTCCTTGAAGTCTCTTTGTGACTAATGCATTAATGAGCTTATTTGGGGAAAATCCAAAACCAACTTGCTCTGCACCTGAGCATGAACATACTAGAGCAGAAAACTTGCGGCATTCAAACCAGCCCATTCCTAGCAGCAGAGAAGAGAAAAAATACCAACACTTGTAGGGATTTTTTAATAAATAATAAATAAAAAAGAAGTTTGACTTTACTTTGATGACCCGACAGGCTTTTATTTACAACAGGAGTAACCCTTTCTAGGAGCTGCTCTGCTCCAGGCTGGATCCACCCCATGGGACTCTGGTGCCGTGTCTGCTGTGACCTTGCTGGGAAGGGAGCTGGTGTCAGTGCACCTGCAGGGGTGCAGGCTCCCAGCCTCCCTGCAGCCCTCTGCAATGGGGAGACCTTTGCAGGGTGGTCACAGGGGTGATGTTATCTTTCAGGTTAGCTCGCTGTGCTTAGTTCATCCTAGATGAGTGCCTCAGTAAGGTTTCACAGTGCTTAGGCAGTAGAAATAAACCTAACCTGCTACCTTCTGTCTGCTGTTTTGCACAAAGATGTGAGGATACGTACAAATAAAGGAAAAACTGAGGAGGATAGATTATAAATCAAATTGTCCAAACCAGTTGGAGCCAGAGGAAAGCTTCTATCACGTGAGTTCTAACCTTTCTCACATTTTTGTTTATAATTATTATTTGTGACTATTACTACCATTAATTTATTTAATGAGCTGAGTGTACGTGTTACTCTGACAAGAGTCAATGAAATAAAGAATCTGTTCCCCCTCCAAATCCAATAGTCTAAAAGTGGAAGGATACTAACTAGATCTCGCACAAGCTGACAAAATCATTACAGCCTGAACATGGTGTAGTACAGAGGAGACTTTTAAGAAGATTTCCAAATGAAGAAACTGAAGGAAGCTGACATGTATTAAAAGGAAAGTTGCTAGAGGCATATGAGCAGGCTGAAGGAGCACAGTCTGGAGCGAGCAGGGGAGATGAGGTGGGTGTTTAGGGCAGGCATTGGGAGAAGCAAAGCTGGTCTTTGCCTTGCTGGTGATTCAGGGTGATGCTCCAGCCTTGCAGACTCATGCTCAGAGCCAAGTGGGTGGTTTCACAGCCAATCCAGTCTAGTGGATCTAGCCCAGTCACCAAGAGTGCCATGCCAGAGAGACATCGTCTCTGAAGAAGGTGTAATTTGGCCTCTCATCTTTTGGCAGGGGTGAAAGGAGAGAGGACCTAAAGCTGAGCAGGAAGAAGAGGAAACTGCTGATGGGCAATCCAAAGCACTGATAATGCTGGGTTGCAAGATGAGCCGCTTGTTGCCGTCACTGTGATGGCCTGTGAGGAACGCAGTGAGAAGGTCGCTCAGGTCCCCACCTTGGACCGGCAAATCAGGCTGAGAGCATTTCTTGAGACTCTGCAGATGGCATTTACCTCCACCATGATCTCTTATTTGCCACGCAATCCAAGATTACACAGCCACCCTTTTATCCTCCCCACCCCCTCTCCCTATCCCCCGCCACCCCAGCCTATTGTTTTTGGCAGTTCTCAAGGACTTTTAACCCTCCATTTTGAGTTAAGGCCTACATTGTCTTGCCCAGCTAGCAGCTATAAATATACACACTGGGGGATCATTGCTTCCCTACATTCTTTTCCGAAGTCTTTTATCCAATAGGGGAACAATATTGGGTCAGATTGTGTAATAGCCAACCATAAACCAAACCAAAAATCCCAAGGGAAAAAAAGGCTCTTTGCTGTGCTTTTATCCATCCCTCAGAGCTGGGTGGACTTGTAAAAGCCTGAACTGATGAAAGGAGGTCTTATCATTGACACATGTGACTTGCACCACCTGGGGTTGTGGCCATATTACTCCATAGAGTCTATCTCTGAGCCTTTTAGTTCTGCAAGAGGGGTGTAAAGCAGGAGAGCTGGAGCTTGCAGCTATTCAAAATTAGGTGTAAAATGCTGAATATGAATTAAGAAATGTGTCTATACCAGAGTTACAAATGATGGAGTAATTCCTTTCCAGCTTTTGAAAGCATCCATTTGGGTTTGGGAAAGAGAGGAAAAGACTGTGGGGGGTGTGTGTGTGTGTGTGTGAGATGGTGCTGAGGTCAGGAGAGCACTGGAGAGAGATGAATTCCCTTACCCTCTTCTGTGGAATCTTAATAACGTGTTAAGTTATTGTGCAGTGGAGGAATGCAATTAGCACAGCAGCCAAATCCTCCTCCAGCAGGTCATTACTGCATTAGTAAATGGAGGCTGTTAAGGCACACAGCATCCCTAAACATACCAGAGGGGCTGCTGGCCCAACAGGACCCAGGATTGATGAGAAAACTCCCACTGCTCTCTCCCCTTCTCTATCCACTTTTCATTATTGCTTTTCTGACCAAGCATGTGACCACATCCTTCCCCATCCTCCCCCGTGCCCTGTTCCTGAGACAAACTCTCAGGAGGCCTCTCTGGAAAACCAAATCACAGCCCACCAAGAGGTGTCTGTGATGTATGCAAAAGCAACCTCCAGCTGTGGAGAACTTAGCAGAGCCCGCGGGAGGCTTCCCAGCCAAGTCGAGTAGGCAGAGCTGGGGCTCAGAGATGAGCTCTCTGGTGAGATGTGCAAGGAGAGCAAGGCTGCTGTGTACCAATGTCAGACAAGGAGAGAGACGATGCCATCCCAGCCCTGAGTCCTAACCTACTCATGGTTTTGTCCTGCTTTATTGTAGGGGAATTTCAGCCAAATCTTCAGGTGCAGGTTGCCAGCACTCTGCTTCTCAGGCTTAGTGGAGAGCAAGGAAGACATTTCTCCACTGAAGTTGCTGAACATTGGCCCTATGATTTTCTAGGGCTGACAAATATCACCATACTTTGCATTGCTCCTGCAGTCTCCCAAATTACCCTAAGCAGTTCCAGAGAAGCCTGCTTAACCCTGGCATTTGTTTTTACATGTTTTAAGTATTATGAATATTTGGAACTGTTCTGATTAAAATAAATACAAGTTGTCTTTGTTTTTGCCACTATAAAAATGAACTGCCTAATGCCAGTCATAAGGATAATGAGAGGACTAGTGTCTTGCTTATGGTAAAGACCTTCAGCACAGCTAGCTTAGGACATTGCCAGACCCTAGAAAATTATATGTTTTAAATCCATACACCATGTTTAGATGCTGTGGTCCCTGAAATATTATAGGAAGTGAGCTCTACACTTAATGAATTAATCTTTTTCCCCACCAAAGTGTTCAAGATTAGACTAATACCAGCAGGCTTCAGGGTGACGTGCTATTGAAGCCAACCATGCGAGCTCTTCAAGGAGATGGGGTAGGTGAAAGTCACTGCTAACATTTTTCTTATTTCATCGAGGAGCTAAAAATTCACTCTAAGAGAGATCTGTCTCCTTTGATAAGATACAGCACAATGCAATGACTTCTCAGAAGGCAAACTGAAAGACATAGAGTGGAAAGCAGGTATTTTAGATCATGGCATTCTTTATCCATCTATGTTTTGAAGCAGGCACAGGTATCATGAGCAATCACTGTCCATTTGATGCTCCAGATTTGTTATTGCATCTGCCCAGCAAATGGAAATGTCTGCAGTAGCAAAGTGGTTACATTCCACACAGTCAGAAACCTGTGAATTAGAGACCATAGTACATGCTTATAAATAAATAAATAGAACTGTAATTTTAAACATATAAAATAATGACTTTTTTTCCTACCAGAGTACTGTTTCCAGCTTTTCAGCAGTAGAGACTATGTTTATATTGCTATGCAAATTATTCCTCATAGAGAGTTTACAAATTTTATGTTCATTATTAATAACTTTATGAGTTTTTCTCCTTCCCATTTGGTGCTATCTGTAGTGCTTGGGTAATACATAATTAATGTTAACTGCTCATGCTCTGGCCCGTGTGCCAGTTTACATTAGAATATTTTTCCACATCTTTTGGTTCTGGCTGTTAGAATGGGAATGAAATAGCCAGACTACTTTGTGCTGTTTTTTCTAGGCCTTTCATCTGTCTAACCAATGTGATGCCAGTGGATTAAATCACTAACTTCTCTCCTTTTGCAGACTTGGTTTCAAAAATATGTTTAAGCCTTGGCAAGCTTGGTAATTCCCCTTTGGTCCAGGTCTTGTCCATAATCTGTTGATAATACAGCCAGGGTGGTTAGAGGTGCGACTCTTCAGTGTTTTCCTGACACAACAGTCCCAGGTAAATGCAAGTATGTTGTCACAAAGTCCTCCAAAAGTACATTTCCTAATAAAATATGTTTGTTCTGGGAAACTGTCATAAACCAGAGCAGGAAAAAGTCATAGTAGAAGCTATGTCTACATGTCTGGACAAACAATTCCATTTAAAGTAGACTTAACCTTCCAGGATGAGTGGATTATCTTATAATAGCCACTGGTTTAGATTAATTGGCAGTTTCAGTTTAAGTTGCTACAGCAATAGGGCAGGGATATATGTGTGGTTGCAGTGGTAGTGATGGAGGGAAGTTTCAGGTGAGGACAGAAATGCTTTGATCAAGCCGCCTATATCAGTGAACCTGCTACCTGCTTGTCAGGAAAAGCTCTACCTTGTTGCAAAATGTGGGATTGCAGCCTTTATCTGGTGAATGCATCTCCCAGAAGTGTAAACAGCCAGCGCTCCATAAAGGACAAGGAAGTCTGCTGCTTAGTGAAGAATTTCAGCACAAGTGAAGTACGGAGGGGCAAAGCTCAGCACTGGTTGTCTGTGAAATGGAGCTTCTCCCGTTCTCATTCTTCAGCCCTGGGAAAGTGCAGGTCTCCACTCTGTGTTGAAGCAGGATGATCACAGAAGGAAAATCTGGAAACAAGTTTTCCAAGGCAGCAGCTTCTCTCCAATGTCACAACACCAAGGTTGCTACAAAAACTTTGCACTGATCTTACCCTGATGTCTGAAGTGCCATAACTTGTAACAGGCGAACAGGCCTAGATGGCACCATCTTGCCTTCGTGTTAAACCAGTTATTATACAGGAGAAGTTCAAGATGGAGCAACTTCATGGTAATGAGACATTTGAATACAGCAGCTTCAAATCAGTCCCACCTACTGATTCTTGGTGAGAGATCAAGATGAAATAACACCCATTTTCATAAACTTAATTTATCTAGACAAAAATCTACATTCTGTAGCCCTGAAGGAAGAAAGGACAGAGGAGTCAGTTTCGAGAACATGCCCAGACCCCATTTCTGCAAGCTGAAGGACTTTGGACATTTCTTTCTATTGTGAAATCATGAGCTCAGATGTCTGCCTTATATGCAAGAGCAAGGTTCAGTGTAGAATAAAGTATCATAAAATAACACTGCATCTGTAAAAGAGGATATAGAGTCTGATTTGATTACAACTCAAAGGATTTTAAAAGTTCTAGTCGTATATCTATCATTCATTTCAGTGATATGATTTTGCTTTTGTGCAGTAGGAGCAAACTGTTGTGCTATTTCTGATCCTCGGGAAGTGCTGTAAACGTAATCTGTAGGTTTTCTTGCACTAGGAAAATGGATTTTTGGGGGACCTTGCAACTTTATTCACTTGGAATACAACAATAAAAACGTACTTCCCTTCCTCTCAACCCCCAAGCAGAAAAAACAAATTCATGAAAACATTCCCAGGTGCTGTTCAGAGGGTTGAAACTTGCTTTTTTTGAATAACTGAGTGTTAGGAAACCAGCAGGATTGGAGATTGTTTTATTTTAGATTGCCAGCTGTCTTTGTCCAAATCTCTGGTTTGGCTTTGCAGGTATAAACTCAACTCTAGTTGACACAAGAGAGACTCTCCCTTTGTTGGTGCCATCCCTGCTTCCTGGTTCATGGGAATAAGTAGAGCCCTCACAGTTATCTGTGCCTTCTCTTCTTGTCTCCTTCTCTTACCATCCATGTCATGTTTGCTCAATTTACTACACAACAAGTATTTCCACTTCTTACCCTGAAGGGTCAAGTGAGCTCATAAAAAAATCTGTCTGTCTCCATGCATCACCACTAAGAGTGCCCATCAGGCCCAAATCAGAGTCTATTTTCTGTTGCCAAGTGATAGGTGATGGTGTATAAAGGAGACAGGGGTTAATCCACAGGGTTGAGGGAGTATCAGCTACATGTTTGAACTAGTAAAGGGGAGCACTGACTGCTGGGAAGCCAGTGAGTCAGCAGGAGAATGTCTATGTTTGTGTATTTAGGTGTGTGCAAGAGAATAAGAGAGGCATATCCAGGCTGTGTTACTCAGGGCCAGATTTACTGGGCTGCAAGAGGATGCAACTCCTGCTGAAATCAAGGAAAAATAATTCTGTCCTTCTGGCCAAGTGCACTTCTGCTGAGCGCTGCCTTGCCTTGTGCTGAGGATGCTCCTGGGCCTCTGTCAGGATGCATCATGGCAAAGCTGTGCTAGGAATGGGATGTTTCTTTTTTTCAAAAGATAATTTTGTATATGTAGCTCGTGATTTTATCACTTAGAGCTGATCTTTGCCTACTGGCCTCCCTATGAGAACTTAAATTCTTCCCAATATCCCTAAAATCTGGATTGGCGAAACTCCAAGATTTTAATTTCATTACTATTTTTGCTTTTGTTTCTTGCTGGAATGAAATTGAGAACTTTTTAACATCTTCATGAAAAGAAAAGAAGACTCATACTCTGATCAATTTGTAACACAGCAGCTTGAATGCTCCAGTCAGTGCACAAGTTGCAGGTTTAGGTACCTCTAATTAATTTACCTTTTCTTCCTCCCATGGTTCAACTACTCCGGGTGGAGCTTCTGGAAGCAAAATTTTGTTTGACAACACCATCACACATCCCAGCATCACTCATATTGTAGCTTGGTGTCAGCCAAACTTGTTCCACTAGCTTTTTTGCCTCGTCCATCAGGAAGCAGAATACCACCCCAGAACAGATGATTAAGAGGTTTGCGTGCCATCTAACTCATTTTAGGAAAGAATCTGGTTCCTTTGATGCATGCATTTAATTTTTAATGTTGGGATCGATGCATGAAGCATGGCACAAAGAACAGCTCATACATATAACTGTAAAGAAAATGTAGATCTGTCATTGAATGTGCTTCTAGGCTACCTTTCTTTCCCAGCTGTGGTGTTTAAACACTTCATAAATGTTATTCTTTGTCCTTCCAGCACACCTCTCAGTCAAGGCAGCTACTGTTCTCACTTTAGAGGTAGGAAATTGGGGTACAGAAATACTATGTCACTTCAGGGTCACCCAGGAGGCATTTCTTAGAACAGCAAACTGAACCTTGACTTTCTCAACTCCCACACTATTGTCTTTTCCCTCTGGAAATATTAATACATGTAAATATGTGTTTTCAAAAATGAGACACTAACAAAACACACAAGAAGCTCCTTTCCCAGTATGGATAAGCCATGGATAAGCCATCACTCTGCCCTGCAAACTCTGCGAGGAGCCTGAGCCTGTGGCAGATAGCACAGCCTGTCTCTGCGACGGCGGTTACCTGGGTGGCACCAGTGGGTGCTGGAAGAGGCTGAGCCCATGGGTGGGGTGTGGTGTTCCTCGAACGTGCTGGCTGAATTGGGAAAACCAGCCATGCCCTGCGGCGTAGGAGCTTATTGAAGCACCATATTTCAGGGAGGTGTCAGAGACAGACTAGCAGCCTGTTCCTCCCAGAACATGCCCGAGTCTGTCTCCTCCCAGAGAAGAGATATAAAAGGGCAGCTGCAGTAGATGGCTGATTTTTAGCAGGAAACGTGGTGCAAATGAGACCTTCTGGGGTTAAAAAACCCAAATTTGCTATGAGCAGGGAGTGGGTTTTCCTTGCATAAGAATCTCCTTGCTGCAACCCCCTCAGCTTGAGATATGCCTTGCATTAATCTGAAGACTGGGTTTAACCCTGGCTCTCAGAGTTTTAATTAATTAACTACAAAGGAACTTCAGCTTTCCTGTAAAAACACAATCAGCCCCCTCAATTTTCCAGCCCCACAGTTGAGTTCCTAATGTCACCTTAGCATCAAAATATTGAAAGAAAAGACTAAAACAACTCCTATTCTTGCTTTTATTAATAGGACTGCATCTCTTGCTTTTTGAAGCTTGATCATGCTGGTTGAGTTTATTGGGTTAATAGTGCTGGGGTCTTTTCACTTCACAGTGGGGCAGAAAAATTGCTTGTTGGGGCTTGAAAAGCAGTTGCATCATCAAGCGTAGGAGACTTCCTTTGAGGGGAGCTGGGAAGAGTTAAAGAGGAAGAGAATTTTTCTTTGCTCTGCTTGTTTTGGTTTGTGCGACTCTCTTATCAACATGCATCAGACCCGTGTTTATTGAACCTCTACCAGTCACTGAGATCTATGGCATGATTAATAGGAGATGCACAGAGGGAGTGGAGAGGGTGGCTTAGGAAAGGGGAGGTGCCTGGGGCAAGTGTGTAATGATTTTCTTGTCCTTTGCATGGAAGGAACGCACACATTAAGTCTTTGTGCAGCATCCAGCACTGCAAAGGCCCAATGTGGTGAGGGCCTTCTGACTAATATATTCAGAGTGATAAAAGTGACTGCTATCTGCTAATGAGGGCAGTGGGAATGAAAAATGTGTCCTTGGTTTCATCGTTTTCCAGGAATGCAGCTTCTGGGTACCCAGAGTTCGTCTACCATCCAGCTGCTGTGTGGGCTGCAACTGAACGTGTGGTTAGGAGAATGGGAGAAATGCATTTCTTCAATGCCTTGATAATGTATGAAGGGTATGCTTGGGTACATGATATAGATCTCATCAGATACAGCAGACTCGTAGTGATGCTTTTAAAAAAAGTAACAATAGGGTTTTCTGTGAATATAATGGAAGTGCAGGAGAATCAGAGCTTTCCAAGAACTGCAGAAACCAACAATAATAAAACTAGGACTTTGACTGGAGATACCTCACCCCAGAGCTGGGAAAATTGGTTTTACTAACGCTGCATCATGATAGCAGCCCTTTGGGAGTCTGTTTTTCTGGGTCATCTCTCAGGCCTACATTGATTCATTTCTATGGCAAAATATGTCCTTGAAGGTGCCAAGATTTGGGGCTATAAAATTTAATAGAAAATTATTTGCTAGAAGATCTCTCTTTTACAGGGAAGAATAAAAGAAACATCAACCTATTAAAAACCTGTATTGCCTCTAAAGGTGAGAGGACAACCAAAGACCTGGCATAAACCAAAAGGATCCACCTTAAAAGAAAAAAAAGTAATTAAGAGTTTGAGTGTATCAGCAATCAGCTGATGCCACCCAAGTGTTCAGCGATGTACTTAGTGAAGAATAAGTCATTATGTGTCAGAACATTTCGTAATAATTTTAATGTTGTATAAAAATATCTCAGCAGCCGTGCAACACACAGGAATTAATTACAACACCCTTTTGTGTTTGAAAAAAATGGGAGACAGAGCACCTTTCTGGTTTGTTTGAAAGTTAAACCAAAGAGGAGGAAATCAGAGATATAATGAATAATACTGCTATCAAACCACGTGTGTTAAAGTGTTCTGATTATTTTTTTCTTCTGTAAGCAGCTCCAGCTGATCATGAGCAGGAGGAAGATACAAGGCCCCAGCTTTTACATGAAAGAAGCTTACAAACCATGGTGTGCAGTCCCCAGAATAGACTAGTCTTGGATTTGGCTCCTTCCTCTGTTTTCTTGGAAATTAAGGTCTGTCAAATTGTCCAGGGTGTATTGCTTGCTTCAACACAGTGTTGGAGCACGGAGACAGTCTGCAGAGTACTGAATGGAAAGGGAATGGTGCAGCAATACTTAAAAGCAAGAGTGAAAAATGGAAAGAATTGGTGTTTTGTGGCACATGAGTCGCTCAGTAAGCCCATGCTTCATTTCCAGATGCTTTATCAAAATGAAGGGAAATTTCAGTTATGTTGCTTAGATGTGAAATCTTGCAGTGAAGATACCTATCACTGACTGCCTTATTTTTTTTTCTTTAACTGCAGTAAGTTCTTAAATTTAAAACAGAAAATAATAAGAAATTATGTTAAAACAGAATGCTGTGGACAAGAAGGACCAACCAGTTTGAAAATCCTTGGTCCTTTTTGATTTCTTTTATCTCCTCTGAGTGCTGAAAGATTAGCTTTGTATTTAAATAATTAAAGAGTGACACAAATCCACAAATCTTGCAATAAGGAGATGCAAAGTCACAGTGTCACAGAACAGCTACTATTTCTTGTATCAAGAGGCTGCCTTAAATTAGAAAGCCAGTGGTAGGCAGCTTTGTCACTGTCTTTTCACAAAGGAACTGTGCCTCTCCTCTAGTGTGACACTTATTTCCTGCATATTATTCTACTTTCTCAGCTCAATGAGCCACTACACAATAATCATATTTATTCATTATATAATATTTTTTGTCCCATGTTAATAGCTAGAAAAACTAAAGTGAGTTTGAGGCTAACATTTTCCAGAGACTTCTCATTCTGGAAAACTTCAGGTTTCTAACTTGAGGGAACCTTGGACAGATTTTCTGAAGACGTGAGCACCTACGGCCCTATGTTGACCACATTTTCCAGTTGTGAATTGTCAGAAGTGTTTTCTCAATTTGAAAAGCCCTTGGCTTGATTTTTAGAAACCGCAGAATACCAAGACTCTGTGAAAATCAGTCTCTGCTAAAGCCTCTGGGCTCCTCTCCTCAACACTTTGTTTCGAAAGTCTTGGCAGAGGACTTCAACTCAAGTTATTGAACTCTCCAACAGGAACAGCATGATTTCAGATGTCTGATAAAGACTACATTTGTATGCAGTTGGCACATGATCCAGTATTTTTGCTGTTTTCAGTACCTGCATCCAAGATCTTTGAATACTAATTTTTTTAATTATTGAGAGGTAGTTTTCCCAGGACTCAACTGACCAATACTTCTCAACTCCTTCTATATCTTTGTTCTTGGTGAAACAATCAATCAGATCTACAATTGGACCTCCTTCTACTCTTTTTGGTATTGCACAGTGGTCAATGTGAGCAGCAGTTTGCAGGAGCATCAGCAACTGTCTCCCAAATACATCACAGGAAACTTGAATGGGGAGATGCAAAATAAGATCGTTGTTGTTCTTGTAGAACAAGCAAATAAGATCATGGTAGTACCTTCAGGGGAGCTGGGATATCATATGCTCAGTTATTGCAAAATTAAAATGATAATTCCTAGAGATATGGAAAGCACTTGAGAAGGTAACAAGTTTTCAAGGATCTTTCCTTCTCTCTCTCTTTATTTTTTTTATTTTTATTTAAATTCACTTCTTAAGGAAAAAGAGACTGCAAAGACTCAGTTGTACCTTATTTATCCTTTTTATCTACTCCAGCTCCATATTTTCTAACTTTACAGTATAAAGGATGGTAAACTCAAAGAAAAGTCCTGCAGACTCCTCCTGACATGTGGAATTCAAAACATAATATTTTGCTTCCTCATAATAAAACATCAGCAACTAGAACATAGATGTTGATTCAGAGAGTTTTAATCTCCAACAGTAGTTTGGATACCAAAAGTTGAAACTTTCTGAGGCCCTTGACATTCCACTTGTCTGTAAAAAACTAAACCAAAGCATTTTTGTTCAAGAGCAATGATTGGAGGACTTGTGCTGGATTCTTGAGATCAGCCACGTCATAGAAGTCTTTCACAAAATTTGCAAGCTCTGCATTGTAGAATAAAATATAATTTCTGGGCAGAGCCCAATTCTTTCTTTATGGAAAAGTATATTTTATAGTACTCCCCTTCCCTGTTACAGCTCCTCATTTCAGATCTGTATATACAGGTATCTGCATTTACATATACTTCTGGATCACCTTTTGGGTTTTGCCTCAATTAAGCACAACTTCTCAAACTAGAGTAAACCATTACACACTTTCCACTTTGCCTCAACACCTGCAAAGGCTACTGATATAATCCATTGTAACTGATCCATTGCAGGAGAATCTGGTGCTCAACGAGAATGTGTTTCCTGTTCACTGAAGAGGTAAAAATGGAATCACCATTCTGACTCATTCAAGTAGCAAACTCCTCTGAAGATCACATGCTTGCCGAGTTAATGTTATTTTTGGCAGGTCTTCATGGAAAGCTATGGGTTTTGTTTTGCCACATCTGTTCTCTCAAGTATATTTTGCTTTTGATGAGTCTGTTCCACCTTGTGCGTTTTTTTTTTAGTTAGGGGGGTAAGAGGGAAAGGAGTTGTGTTTAAAGATTGCATTGCATTGCAACAACACATTTTCACAGCAGAAAAAAAGTTCTCCCCTCTGGGCCTTAAACAGTATTTCCAGCTATTGTGTATACTCCCCGACCCTTACACTGTTTCTAAGAGAAATGATTCCTTTTGCAGATGTTGAAAGGAATACAAGCACAAAAGACTCCACGGACCTTTATAATAAATAGGGAGGTAGGGCATACAGATGTGCCACAGACAAATGGGGCAGAGAAAGAAGTGAATATTTTGTTTGTGCAGAATACATGCAGCTTTGAAAATCTGATAGACACTGAGGGTGCTGTTTCAAGGAACCAAGACTTGTACGGCTGAGTTCAGAGGCCAGGCTGTGTTAAGCCAACCCATTGTGTCACCCAGCAGGAATCAGAGGGACACAGTTTAGTGAAAGCCACAGGCTAATCTTCAGTGTTTCTTTGAAATATGATTTTTGTTTTTTAACTACAGTTGGTTTTGATTGTGCTGCAGTTGTCATTACTGTAATGGGGCACATTTTTGTTATTAGAAGGCAATTATTTGGAAACTGCACATCAGTGCTTTAGTGATGCATACATGTGTGCAATACGAAGCAGGCATATAGATATGTTTGTGAATGCACAGACTTTTAATAATGATGCCTAGAATTTGTGTGATTTGCAGATTGAATCCTTCCTCTGACATATTTTGTACGTATTTATATTTTCCCCCCTATCAGTTTTCAGATATATATTAGGGAAATATAACTTGTGGGTTTTTTTTGTCTCCTTCTCTTTCTTTTTGTAAGTATTATACTAACCCTGTACCCCCTGCTTGATGACTCATCCCCTTCTCCTTCACACAAAACACCCTTTCAACAGTTTACTAGTGAAAACATTAGGCCTGTCTCTTGGTCACAAGGTTATTGTTTTCATATCTGTTGGAGCAAGACCCTGGGATAGCTGCACTGACAAATTAGCAGTTGTGTTGAATGAACAGTTACGTCAAGGCAATATTAATCTGGGGGCCTCGTTAGAGTGGAGAAGGTGCCTGGTTCCAGCATAGGAGGAGGTGCTGAGTGGAGAACCTGTGTGATACCATTAGATAAATGGTGGGTTCTCATTAAATATTTAACAGCTATGTATGTTTACATCAGCTTTCCTAGAGGAACGCCTGGTACTCAAAGATAACTGCAGTTTTTCCCACTAAAATATGGGCTTTCTTACATATAAAACCCCCACCTATGAGGTAGACACTTTTCTCCTCTTCTTGTCTCAGTGTAAATATCAACATAGGAAACAGGTTTACCTCCAAAACAATCTTTTAAATGAATGACTGTGTTATTGCAAGCCTCCTACCACCTCCAGGCTGAGAGGCCTCAGGAGCGTTCCCATGAAATTCTCCTGCTTTCAGGGTTGTGGTTTTTTTTTTTTTTTTATGTGAAATGCTGATGAAACTAGAAGATTCAGACATTCTAGCAACAACTGCTCCGGAACGGGAAAGTTAGTGCTTGCCTTCAATTTTCACAAGCTAGAATCGTCCAGGAAAACTGACACCAAAAATATTTTCATATGTACCCTCGCAAACCAAAACTGCTGAGTTTCACACGGCTGCTCTGCTGAAGAGCTCTGCTTCCTGCGTGGGTGTTGTACTTGCTGACTTACGCATCGGGGGAAAGCTGAGCTCCCTTCCAACCAGCAGATCCTCATCCTCAGTGCAGCCCTCTCTTCTAGAGGCACCTGAATGAAGTCTCCCTACCCCGTGGGTGGTGGCAGAGAATGTTACACCTGCTAAATCTCTAGTGTTGCTGATCACCTGCAATCCAGAAAGGACAATTCCTGTTTTTCTGGGTTAGGGCTGTAAACCAAGAAGACACAGACCCAGAAGGGAGGAGAAAGTGAAGAAAGACAAAGTTGTCTGCTGTTGGACCAGGAACATCTTTAAATAGTCATAAGTCAACATGCATCAATTCATTTGCTTTATCTTGACAGGGAATTAGCACAGCTACATGCGGAGTGGTTACAAAATGCCACATTGATATCCGTCACATAAATCTCTCATATGGAAATGAAGGGCTTTGTGCAATGGATCTAAACCTTTGGGCCACATATTCGCTTTTCTTAGCTGCTTTTCTAGTACCCCTTCAATTTTTCCTAGGGATGCACAGCTAATCAAACTCCTAACCGAAGGCTCATAGCAAACAGTATTGTATCTGCATACAGATAACAGAGGCCAGACAGAGGTGGAAAACTTGGAATCAGGTTATTGTAAGCAACGTGACTAGGATAGCTTTGGTGTAAAGGTAGTTCTTTAAAGTCTCAACTTTTGGAGTAGCAAGACCTGAATTGTCAGTAGGATTTGTATCGGGAAATTCTTTAATTTGTTGTTGTTGTTGTTTTTTTGTTTGTAAAATAAATTTCCATTTTTGTGTAACTTTGTACCCAGAAAACAATTCCTGCCTCCAAAGCTGAGTGTCTGAAGCTCTGAGGTCCTCATCTGCATCCCAGACACCCAGAAACATGCCCTGTGGAGACCTGAGTGTTTTCAGAGTGTGGCCATATTTTGGGGTACAAGCCACATCCTTTAAAAAGAGGTCACTCCACTGAAAATGCAAACCACAGCAATGCCTACGAGAGAGGGCAGCACCTATCTCATGCACATGTATTTGGTCTCTTCACCCTCCATATAACTTGCAATGCCACAGATATGTATGGCCGATATGCAGGAGCATGTTAATACCTATTTCAGTACTTCAGCGGTCTCGGCTGTTTCAGTTCTACCTTTTTCTTTAACCTCAATATGAGATTAGAGCCAGGCTCATGTCAAGTGTCCCACAGCTAACCTCTAAACTAATTTTTTATTGCCTTGAAGAGAAGGATTGAGAAAAATATTTATAGGCCCTGGAAGAATAGTAAAAGTTTGCAAGCATTTAGGGCTTTTACTCAATAAACCTTTATGTGCCCTTCATGCACCCATTCAGCTCTGAGAAAAGGTAAAAAATAAAAAAAAAATTATAAGAAGCGCAGTGAATTCGTGCTCTGACAGTAAGTCGAAAATCTCATAAATATCCACATGTTGTAGGAACCCATCTGCAGTTCAGCCTATTGTAGAAGCTCAAAAACAGGGAGGAGAATTAGTATGGTTCATGCTTCTCTTCAGACTTTTGACTTATCCCTTTCCATTTATGCCAAAATGCCATCAAACATTTACACTATGTTTTAAATCTGTGCCCAGATTCTCTGCGATTCTTCTCATTTGTTTCTTTTTTGTGTTTTGTGTCAATTGAAAGTTCACTCCTGATATCTGCAGTCTCTGAGTGATCCCATCTTCTTCGTTCCTACCTCCTGAATACCTCACATCTTACTTTTTACCTTATTTCCTGCACTTCTTCACCTTCCATAGCTCTTACTTTCCTCTCTCACAGACTATGGTTTTAAAAACCAATCCTTCTGGGGAAACCTTCAAGACTGTTCCCTCATGGCTCATGTGCATGCTTTAAATATTCAATCCTAACTCCCTATTGGGGTTTGCTGTCCATTATAGTTGCAAAGATCTTCTCATCTTTTTGCTAGCAAACCACTAAGCCTATCTGACTTGTGAGTAAATAGCCAGGGTTGGTACGGAACTCGGTACAAAGAATAGACAAGAATTTTCCTTCTCATCTCATCAGCCATTGCTTTCCTTCCATTTTTCCATTTTTTGGATTCCCCAAACCTCGTAGCCCAGCTCATAGAATTCTTCAAGCCATGGCCCCATGAATTCATACTGCAATAGCAGAAGAGTGCTGTTCATATAAATAGTGGAGTTTCTATTAATTTTGACTAAATTAAGTGTGAAAATCTTTGTAGCTTCTCCGTTAGATAAGGTACTATTTTCCTATGTGGAATAATGAATAACACAAGGTAAAAAGCTGAAAAAAAAAAAAGCCTAATATGGCAAAAGGTGCCCCAACCCCAGTTACTATTGTAATTTCGTTGTGTTTTTTTTGAATGTGCAAACAGAATTTGGGACAATATTTTGCTGATACTCATATGAAATACTGTAAAAATCCAGACCAATCCCAGCAGGTAAGACAAAGCACAGAGGAAAGGAAAAAACAATGCCTCACCATGGGAAAATAAAGCTGAGAACCCGAGAGATTAAGTGGCATGCAGAGCAGATCTCAAGGCATCTGAGAACCTAATACAGGCTGTTTTCAGTTGATCCTTTTGGTATAATTATGCAAAATCTAGTTCATCAAGTGAATATAAGATATTCAATAGCCGTAGAATCCTCCACTCTGCCATGCTGGCTGTGGAAATGTTGACCTGTCAATAAATCATTTGGACAGGATGCCCCAGACCTTGCCCGTGTGTTGAAAACAGGCTTTCATAATAACATGTCATTTCTAGCAGAGCAACGTTCAGGACAAGCATACTCACGCTGCCTCTTCTTTAGAGTTGGTCTCACTCCAGATCCAAGGAAAGCACAATGCATGCTTCAGAGGCCAAGGAGAGAGCACACAGGAGAGGTTTGGTTGAACAGGCTCAGGTCTGTATTTTGCAGCTCTTCACTGCACAATGAATTTCTGTAGTTTCACTGGCTATGGCGTGTCTAATCCAGTTACAATCTCAAATCTGATCTGATTCCTTGGGGGATAGTTTTTTTTCCTGGATAATTTCTCTACTCAGCTTTATACTCTCATTTGTCATCTGTAGTAAACATACTGAATTTCAATTTTTATTTCTTGGCAAAAGTATATCCAGGAGGTTGTGTTGGCTGATTGTTGCACCAACGTGAATCTGGCTGGGGGGCTGGGCGAAAATGCCACCTTGTCTAGGGAGGGAGCTGAGGCAAAGCTGTGACACAGGACAGGACCATGCTGCACGTACGTTTGTTATTTCCTGGCCTGGTGGCAGAAATAGGTCTGTGGCAAAGGAGTTAATGTGCGGCTTGGTCTGTGCAATCTGTATCCCTCGCTGATGCAGAAAAGAAAGGGGATTAAAGCAAAACTCAAGAAAGGGCAGAAGTGCAGTGGGGAATTCTCTCTCTGCTCTGTCACTCTACACTGTGTGGTAAAAGGCTGAGGGGGAAAACTTGGAAGAGAGTCTTCAGCTTTTTAAATTAGTTGTGATGAAAGGGCTTCTGGAAAGCTGAATTAAATTTAAAAATAATGACTGTGACTTGGCCTACCCCAACAGGAAAACAGGAGCATGTTTTCAACTGGAATGACAATTTTCACAGGACCCATCTACCAAGGGACTGGGAGATTATTTATCCCTAGCTGTCCTTTACATTGAGAACAAGAGACAGTGTTTGATTATTCAAAAGAACATCATAGAATCATAGAATCATAGAATCATAGAATCACCAGGTTGGAAAAGACCCACCGGATCATCAAGTCCAACCATTCCTATCAGACACTAAACCATGTCCCTCAGCACCTTGTCCCTCCGTCCCTTAAATACCTCCAGGGAAGGGGACTCAACCACTCAACACTTTGGTCCTTAGAAAGTCGTATCAAAAGCCAAAGGAGTTATGAGTTGCCCCAGATGCCTAAAGTGAGGACATTGCTGGATAATAATACATCAGAGGTCCACAGAGGCAGTGAGCTGTTCCTTCTACAGATTCTCACCATGAGCAATAACAAGGACATGGGGGATTGCTCTAGGCCCTGTATTCAGAGACTTTTGGACTCTTGAGGGTATTTTAAGGCACCTAAAATCTACAACTTCAATTACCAGGGAGAAAGGAGTTGTTCTTTGCAAAAGCCCAGGTTTGCGGACACATACAAAGGTTGCTCAGGGAAGCCAAGGTCAGGGTCAACCACTTCAGCAGTATGAGGACTCCTCACCTGTGCACTGTAGGGTCATTTTCCACCCAAGTGACACTAAACAATGGAACAGTAGAAAGAAAAGAAACACAACAGGAAAGACAGGGTGAAAGAAGTGAAAAAGAGCAGCGAGTAAATTGGAAGCAGAAGTACAAACAGAGACAAGGAAATTCAGGGAAAGTGGTGTCTCTCCTGCTTGCTTCCTCCAGACAGACTGAAGTGATGTCTGAAAAGTGATGAATCAGGGACCACAGGCAAGGACAGGAGCAACAAGGCTCAATTTATGACCTGAGGCACAGATAGGAAAGTAGAGCAGAGAGAGGGAAAGCAGATAGAACTGACAGATTTCTGTGGGCATTACCATGCTGTGTGTGCTCTTCATAAAACATTTATTGTGGAGGATGCCTCACTCCTTTGATTTGAGATTCAGAACCTCAACCAGATTTAGACCAGGCATTTTCTTTTTCTCTTTTTCTTTGTTGTCCATCTAATTTTAATACAAATTAGGAAGAAATGTACCACCTCCTGTTTTAACCTATAGAGAGCAGATAAAGAACTATATCTGGCATACCTAGGTCCCTAGAATTTAGTATTCTCGCTGATTTTAACAGCTTAATTTGAACAGTGATTAAAAAATAAATGAACCCTTTGCTCATCACAATAGTATTAGCATGTGAGCATGAAGGAGCGCTTATTTATCTTGGCAAGACTCAGAGCTGGGATAAACGATTCCAGCTGAAGATAGAATTATGTCTCTCGACTCCTAGCTAAATTTGGGGCCAAATATGTACTCCCTTTACTGCAGTAAATGTCACTTTCCTGATCCTAACACATCAGTTCCAGCGTATATTGATGCAATCCACTGCAACAGCAAAATCACTAGCACTGTAATATTGCTCCCATAAAGTGCTGGATAGCGGCCCGATCGACTGCATTGGACAACAATTACCTCAAATCAAATTCTCTCTTTCTGGACAGTGGTGTAAATGGGGAGTATCTTCACTGTAGATCGATGGAGCCACAGCAGAGGCAGTCAGGGAAGACGGGGGTGATAAGCAGAGAGATTGTGCTCATTTCCATTTTTGCCCAGGGAAGCACAAAACACTTCTGCTGCTCCCCAGTGACTGTACTTAAGGAAAATCATCAATGCACCCAGCAATAATAAGCCTAAAACGATAATCAGTGGCCAGACGGTTCTAATAAAGGTAGCTGGGCTACCTATCCCTAAGCACGGTGTGTCTTGCCTGAAGCACAGAGCATTTGGCCGAGTCCCAGAGGCAGTCAAGTGAAAGGGTCTCACCTGCTACCTGCAATCAATCCTTGCCTACATTGTCAAACCGACATCACCGAGGGTCATTCAGCAAGGCTGAGCCATTGCTCTGTGTTTGTCAGGGGGGATCGGTTCAATGCTTCCTGTAAGGGTCAGTGGCAAAGGCTGGCAGTAATTTTCAGCTAGGTATGTGGAAAGGGGAGATGGAGCCTGAGGCACTACTGGCTTCAATAAATACTTAAGGAATTTAACAACCCAGTGCAGACCCTGTGTCAGTGGATGATGATGATGTGATGGAGCTCATGCTCGGTATTGCAGAGGTCTGTCATTAAACATCTCTGCTGCAGGGAGCAGCAGGGCAGCTATGCCACACGGGCAATCTGATGCACAAATGATGTGCCTCATCTGTCTGGTTTCTCCACATAATCGGGATCAGCACCCACTAATACCATCAGTGTCCTGGATATACAGCACTGAGCTGACTCATGTCAATGGAAAAGAAGAGGCCGATGGTAATGTTCTGGCCAAAATTGCACCACATCACAATACAGGCATTACTCATGATGGGTCATTTCTTAAATATAGGACAATCATGCAATGTGCCTAGGCCTACAGGGTAAGTAAGTGCTCTTTTGTATTTTTTAAACCAGGAATTAGATTTTTTTTTTTTTTGTAGACTTAAAAGGCTAGAAATTTCAGCAGAGTTTTCCTTTTTGCAGAAGGAAGGCACGATAACTACAGGAAGAACAGGAGATTTTCTGGGCATAAAGCCAAACCGAGACACAGGTCACCTGGCTCCTATAATCCTCTGTGCCATAGACTCCCCATCTGCCTTCTGGCAAGTCATTTATTCTACCCTCATCCTTTGTGCTGCAGCTGTAAGTGGGGATAATAACACATCTCTACATCACAGGGCAAATTTGAGGATAAGCATGATGGTACTGGTGCAAGTCCCATATAATATGTTGGTGGGCTTGAGGGATTAGTGTCCATAAGCACTCCCTGTGAGCCGCACAGCCCTCTGAGTGATCATCTCTCTGGTTATTTGTACCTTGTAAAGAATAAGCTGAAACTTTGGCATTATCTGTCACAGGTTTTACACATAGCGAGACATTCTGCAGAGCGATCGGATTGCAGCCAGTTAAAATTCTCCACTGAAAGTAAGAGATTAGCCCTGCAGATGGTGATGAGGTTGAGCAAAATTAAATGACGTACTTCTCAAGTAGACAAATACAGAGGGAAAGGCTGAAGTGAGTGAAGAAATTTTGTGTATTAACACCCACCATTTCTGGTGAGGTTTCTCCTACTGTAGATGGTGAGTAGTGGGGCTGCTAGTTGACAACCAACTGAACGTGAGCCAGAAGTCTGGGCAAAAAGTCCAACAGAATCCTGGCCTGGCCAGAAATGGTGTGGGCAGCAGGAGTAGGAAAGTGATTGTGCCCCTGTACTCATCACTGATGAGGCTGCACTTCTAATCCTGTGTTTAGTTTTGGGCCATTAACTACAGGAAAGACATTGAGTTGCTGGAGCAAATCCAGAGAAGGGGAATGGAGCTGGGGAAGGGTGTGGAGCACAAGTGTTACGAGAAGCAGCTGAGGGAACTGGTTTTGTTTAGTCTGGAGAACAGGAGACTGAAGGGAGCCTTATTGCTGTCTACGACTTTCTGAAAGGAGGTTGTATTGAGGTGGATGTCAGTTCTTCTCCCACATAACAAGGGGCAGGATGAGAAGTAATGGCCTCAAGTTGCATTAGGGGGGGTTTAGACTAGATATTAAGAAAAACTTCTTTAGTCAAGAGATTCTATGATTCTATTCTAGAACTACCAGCAGAGCTTGTTGTGAGAAGGCATTTAGACTTCTTTCAGTTCAAATGGGTTGAGTTAGCGAAATTCTCTGATCTCGGTAACACGCACAAGTGCAATGTAGACTGAAATTAGCTTATGAGTAAAAGACAAGCAGGTCAATGGGCAGATTAGACTATTGTTGGTGACAATTTTTGGTTTGAGCTAGGAGATTCTAGGAAGAAATGTGGAAGTTTTCCTAGGAACTTTCACCAAGGCTTCCAGGGTGCACATCTGCCCTTATCTGCAACACTGCTCCTGAATGAGCCTCCTTTCTGTAGGCAAACCCTACAGTTCATGAATTTCCTCACCGTGTAGGCCAAAGCAAGAACAAAGAATAAGGATATAAGTGGCACATCGGTAAGTATGTCTAAAAGATGATATAAGCCAGTGTGATATACAAGTTGACGAGGCCAGAAGCAGTGGTAAATTACAAAGTATTTTTGGCTTGTCTATACTAATTTACTAAATGAAGCTAAATCTATTTAAACAAGTCTTAAACCATTTCAAGTGTGTTGAGTTGGCATCAAAGTAACTTTATCCACTTTACATTGATTTAAATACAGCACCGTGATATATAGACCGTGCTGTTGTCTCTTACAGCCTTAGATTTCCTTAGCATCACCTTTGAATTGGGTTCATAAGGGAAAAGAGTTCCAAAATAGTCATTTTTAATGCAAATTTGGAATACATTTAATTATAGATGCTATGGGAGTGGGCAGCCAGCATCCCCCCAGGCATGTGACACTATGGAGATTAGATCTTTAATGCTACATCGAGAATCTTTCCATCCGCTCTTCACAGTGCTGATGGCATCACCTCAAAAATACCCAATCTAAACCCGAAAGGGAGGAAGAAATGAAATTTGCACATGGCTCAGGAAATTTAATAATTCACAATATTTCATTAGACAACATCTCCATTAGGAGATGACATTTATATTCATGGTTGAGCAGAGGGATAACTTATGAGTTATCTCTTCTGTCTTTGTGAGTGAAGATTAATGTCATAAACGCTCAGCAACTGTGTATCATATATATACACACTTACACTCAACATGCATTATTTTTATCTTCTATGATTTTGAGGACTGAAAGCACTTGAGACCGCAGTTTAGAGGAAAAGCAGTTTCTGAATGTTGTCAGACTGCACACAAACCAGGTGAAAAGCTGTGTTATCAGTTAAACAACCTGAACAATAGTCATATGTCAATTCAGGAAGAGTGGTCTGTGTTGAAGCTGTCACTTGCACTACCTAGCATGCTGTGTATAACTCTAAGAGCTCTGTCCTAAGTGGTGAGTCTATTCTTTGTGAAATACAGGAAGAAGAGGAGAGAGAGACAATTCACTGCCACCTTCTTGTTCTCAGATGGTCAGAGTCCAGGAGCAACTAAAGCCCATTCTTGCAAAACTTAGAGAAGTTTGACTGAATTTCCATAAGAAAGTGATTGCAGCTGGTGATTACAAGGGCTTAATCACTATGCACTGCATTTCACCCCCTTACTCTCTCCTCAGCCAAAAGGCTGTGTGGTAAAGAACAGGGAATGCCAATTTTGTGCCATCTGGGGATTTCCCTGAGACAGCTTTCTGGCTGCTTCAGATGAAAGCAGCTGAGCTCCAACAGAGCTTGCCCAGTTCAGGAACAGTTTCTAGTGAAACCCTATTACAAGCATTGTAGAAGAAAAATGCATAATAAACACAATTTATCACGCAGCTCTCAAATTCATTACTGAGCACTCACCTGTGAGCCTACAGATTTATAGACTTTTGGATCTGTGGCCAAAAGGTGCTATGTAAGTGCAAATGCTTATGGTAGTTGGAAAGATACCCTTCGATTATCCAGTCCAGCCACATGCATTCCCGCAAATGCACAGGCAGGTTCAATGATGTGATACCAAAATATCACTGCCTCATATTGTTTAAGATGACTGATGTCTCTTGAATTATCTTCTTGACTGTGGTTTTCTTCTTAATTAAATAGACTGACTGGGCCATGCCAAGAGATAGAACAGGCCAGATTTTATTATTCTGGCTAGTAACATCTGTTTCAATACAAACAGATCGAGTAAAAGCCCCTCATATAACTGTGCTATGGGGTCTGACTGTATACCCCACTGATCTAAGTGCTCTGAACCCCCTTTTCACTTGCTCCTTGTCATCTCCACACCAAGCTTGCACAAGACAAGACAATTTTAGGTAGTTTAGGCTGATTTTAATTTCATTTGCTGAATGGACCAGACATTCCTTTGAAGTATTTGAGAAGAAAAAGACCAGAAAACATACATGAAAATACACAGATTAAAGCTCTACACTTGCTGCAAATCGTGTGTTACTTAGGCAAAACAATACAAAAATCCAGGGGTTATATCAGTATATGAGAACAATCAGGAGTCAAATCCAGGCAGTTCATTTTCAGCTAGAAAGGTCTGACCCCAAAATGCATTCTGCATTTGCTTGACAGTGCACCGTGATGCAAAAAAGCCCCAGCTCTTTCTGTGGGAAGCAGTATGGCTGTTTTACTGCAGCTTTTTGCCCAAGCTAGTTATTTCCACTGTAGATCATTCATATTGCCTGCCGTGCCCTTAGGGGAGCTCCCATTCCCCGTCCCAGCGATGTACTCTGGCAGAGCTGCCAGGGCAGCGTGCTCTGGCACAGCACTGCTGAGCAGGCTGGCAAAGCAGGGCCTTTTGATGCATCACTCCTCTGCTTGATAGAGATAACTGTCTTTTAAAGACTTGTAAGTGATGCAAAATTAAAACATGTGCCCACAAGCTCTTATATACCTTTCCACATATTTAATTAATTTTTCCAAGGAACATATATTTACTCTGCAACCGGACACAAAAATACCTCAATTTACCATCTTGTTTTAAAAATGATGCCCTATCACTGTTTGTTGTTCTCTCTGGAGAAATTTCTAAGCCCATTTGCCCATATGGGCTTGTGTGAGCAGGAGACGCTGCTGTGCGAATCCCTGCTGCAGCAGGGTCCAGAGGCTGTGAACGCTTTTTCTGCGTGAAATTAATTGAGCTCCAAGGGTCAGCAGGTTACGAGTAGGCTCATTATGACAAATGATTTCTGTCAGAGTAGGAAGACCTTTGGGGTCAGTTCAGGATTCTACCTAAATTTTGTAATTACGCCTGCCTCAGGCCTTAAACAAACTAAGTGTCCCTTAACATGTGGAAAGAGGCAGCCTGGAGATTAAGGAACAAGCAGAAACAGCCTAGCTTAGCCTGGCAGGACAGATTTTCAGCTGAATCTTGTAAATAAAAGCCCTGACGAGCTCAACAGAGCTGGAGACAGGCTTAGAGCCTGACAGGGAAAGATCTGGAGTCTCGAGGAACTCTTTATCCCTGTGATGATTACAAGAAGTCCAGCTGGGAAAAGCTCATCATGATTCCTACTCTGCCTGCTACAGAGACACTTTGCTTTGCCAAACCCTGAAAGGATAATATTCTGCAAAATATGCTACTTGATTGTACGTGGAGCTGTATTAGTATCTTCAGGGTTAGGCTTGTGACTCATAGCTCCGGCTGGATGGAGGAGTCAAGTGCCAGAAAACCAGGCCAGTTGAATAAAGTGACTTACTGCAGTCTCTGTGTTGTGTTTTTCCTTCGCAGACAGCACTGGAGAGCTAGGGGTGGGTATGGCCCCTTGCCCTGGTCTCTTGCGGGGGGGACCCTGCCTGCTGCTTCAGCGGGTGGTAAGGAGAATCATAGAATCTTAGAATCACCAGGTTGGAAGAGACCCACCGGATCATCGAGTCCAACCATTCCCATCAATCACTAAACCATGTCCCTCAGCGCCTCGTCTACCCGTCCCTTAAACACTTCCAGGGAAGGTGACTCAACCCCCTCCCTGGGCAGCCTCTGCCAGTGCCCAATGACCCTTTCCGTGAAAATTTTTTTCCTAATGTTCAGGCTAAACCTCCCCTGGCGGAGCTCGAGGCCATTCCCTCTCGTCCTGTCCCCTGTCACTTGGGAGAAGAGCCCAGCTCCCTCCTCTCCACAACCTCCTCTCAGGTAGTTGTAGAGAGCAATGAGGTCTCCCCTCAGCCTCCTCTTCTCCAGGCTAAACACCCCCAGCTCTCTCAGCCGCTCCTCATAAGGCCTGTTCTCCAGCCCCCTCACCAGCTTCGTTGCTCTTCTCTGGACTCGCTCCAGAACCTCAACATCCTTCTTGTGGTGAGGGGCCCAGAACTGAACACAGGATTCAAGGAGCCGAGTAGTGCCTGGGACTCACCCGCTCTAACTTTATTGTCCACAGCTTAGTTGAAGTTAGTCAAAGTCAAAGTCAAAAGAGAGGGATGGACACTTCCAAAGCATGATTCATCCTATCCTGAAATAGATGGGAAGAATCCGTATTGAACAATGCAAAGTATAGACTTCCTAAATCTCGGAGAAGGAAGATTAAATGAATTGAGATAGAAACACCTGTCGCGGTTGGGGCAATCCATGACACGTAGAAGTTGTGGGCCAAAAGACCATCTTTATTGATTTTATAAGACTTTTAATACCCCTTCCCGAGCTGTGCGTCCATGCACGATTGGTTTAGCTAAAGACCAACAGTTCATAATTGGACGACTCCTTCTCAGTTGTAACTTCATAATTGGGTGATTCCACCTGCGGCCTGGCAGCTTCCTAATCTTGTTTACTCGGCTCTTCTTGGCACCTTCCAGCTTCTCCAAGGATACACGGGCATCTATTCAAGGCCAATGTTTAGATTCACACACTCTAACTCCTCGGACCAGCCAAGGTTTCCCACAAACACCCACACTGGTACATATTAAACCCTGGAGAGACAGAACCCAGGCAGTCCAACCTTGGGCAAGTGTGGTGGAACTGCTGAGCATGCTCAAGTAACAAAGCAGCATCTCAAACAAAGGAGCTGCTTTCCAGTTTATTTCACACTGTGCTCCCTTGCAAAAGTTGTCTATAGACTATCCCTCAAGCTTAAAAGGGAACGCAAACTGTTTCCTTTTGCTGCTGGCCAGATGGACACGAGTGGATAGATGGAGAAATGAGAAATATGAAGAAGAATACATTCCTGGAAGTTTCCATTAGAGTACCTGATGACTCATGGCCACATGAAATATCAGTTCATTAGCCTAATTAAATTGTATATGTATGCACATAACCCATTGTTACAGATTTAAATATCTGTGCAAGGTATTTAATGAAGCTCACAGCAAATATCTGATTTTTTTAAAAACAGTCACTTTGAAACCATTATTGGCTCTGAAAGCTGAGCTCAATTATTAATATTAGAACTGAATTCTAGGACATTTACCCCTCATATTCTTTTGCCCTGCTGTAGATATGAGTTAGATGTTTGTATAATTCAAAGTTTGGGAAAAAAAATAAATTGATATTCAGGTACTTCCTTCAATATTTGTTTGAAAACTAGGCTAGCAATTTCTCCTAAAGCAGGCTTCCTATTACATTTTGCAGCATTTCATTCATTAGCCTTTTCTTAAAGTAAATTTTCTTCTAATCCTGAAAATCCATTGGTTGACAAGATTGCTTAAATCTATTTTAATTATTCATGTGAATTAAAGAGGCTGAATAAAAATTACATTTTCAGAGAAAATAGTCTATCTTTCCCATAACGCTCTCTTTATAAAAGCAGAATGTTTTTTGTTTCATCATTTTTCACTGATCTTTTGTTATACTTTACTGCACCCTGATCAGAATGAACACTTAAAATAATATACAGACAACAGATTCACAGTTGTTTTTGAATACGACTGTAATTGTGTGTGTGTGAAATTTTTTTGCAGTGATTGCATGATTACACTCTGATCTGAAATGGCAACACAATATAAGAAGGAATTTAAGATCACATTTAATGTAATATTTATAAACTCAGATGTTAATGATAAAACAAGATAAAAATGTTACATTTATTTCTTAATAATGGCATTGTGATTGTATTTCACAAAATGTTATTCTTAAAAAGTCCTATGCTTTACTTTATGAAGTGCCTAGGTTTTTTCTATTTTGAGATAATTTCAGACACTTCTTGTATCTTAGAATTAACTTTCCAGTCTCATTTTTTAAGCTGTCGGAAAAAAAGTCAGCTCTTGTACACACAGTGAAATGTCAACTGTTAAGTAATACTGACCAGAGTAACCTAGAGAAATGCTCTGCAAATATGGCTAGGACTTTTTGCTATGAATAAAGATGATCTCAATTGGTTTGGTGTTTCTCAGAGAATGCAGTTAATAAAGTGGTGATACTATTTACAGTGTCTTCCCTATGCAGATCTATACAATGATATCCAGAGAGATTGGTTTCATGTTTGGTTTGGATTTCAAAAGCAGTTTAGAAACTTAGGCCAGGTATTCAAGTCCAAGAGGAGGTGCTGAGGACACAATTCAGCCTTGTTTCCTCCAAGACAGACAATGAGGGGATGGAAAACACCAGGCACCAGGCAGGAGGCAAACACATCCTCCAGCTCAGGGACAGTGCCACATCTCCTTTTCTGATCACAGTATCCCTGTGGTTTTTGGCAGTTACCTGTGCCCAGATTTTTTGAACTGGGTGCATGCAATTGTATGTTTCATTTGCCCATGTAATTACTGTAATTGTGACCACAGCCGGGGTGATCCTACAGGCAAACAATCAATTAGACGTTCAGACTGGAAGATGGCATTTCCTCTGCTGTGCTCCAAACTGAATTTTCAGCTATACCTTACTGGTTGAGCACCTGCAGTAAGATATCCTCAGTCAACACGCACTGTGCAGTACAATCCACCTTTCTCCAGCATAGAATTAGATTATACAACCTCATCAGCCATTTCCTTTCAGTCCCCCAAAACAGTGTCTTTTGGAGATAGCAGCGTAGGTGGTGATTGGAAAACACTTCCAGTTTGTGATGTGCTACATGAAGCAAGAAAACAAACAAAAATTACCAATGAAGCTGTTAAGGCAGGAAATTCTATTAAGAACCCAAGGGAGAGGTTTCTTCCCTGATTACAGATAATATGCACCTTGTACTCTTAGTGTACCCAGTAATGGGAACAAAACTCCCCGGAGGACTGTGTCGTCCGCTGGCCTGCAGCCAGATCCGTCACACTGAGTGTTCTTCTACCCTGAAAAGTGTCTCAGTAAAAAAGGAGCATTATTGGGTTTCATGCTTATGGTCTCTTAAAGACCCAGTATCAGACGCGTTCGCCTTACAAGCGAAAACAATGCTAGGACAGATGTTTAGGTTTTGATGGGGATTCTATTTGCCCTGTCTGCTAATCCTGTAAGCTAGAAGTGATGATGGAAGCATCCATCAAAGCTTGCTCTTTCGTTGCTTTTGGTAAAGGTTTCTATAGGCCAGAACACATCCTCAGGTAAGGTCCCTGCAGTCCCTAATGTTTTTGTTTCTCCTTCAGTTTCATATTTATCAGAATGAATTGAACAAATCTACATGATGGGAGTTCAGCATCCAGGGATGATGCTGAAGAGTGGTTGCACTTAGCCATATTATCTCACAGGGTGATCAAGAGATAAAAATAATATGTATTTTTAGTCATGTAAATGAAATAGAATGCTACTGAATTCTATGGGATGATTTAGGAACCTCATCTGGTGGCACACTTAAATTCTGTATATAAGCTATTAGATTAATAACAGCACCCTATCGATCCAGAGCTTTCTCCAAACTCAAAGTCAATACACAGAAGAGCTCTCATTGACTTCCTCTAGCTTTGGATCATTTCTTTTTGTCTTAGCTGAGGAGTTTCCCAGAGGGGCGAATAGAACAGTAGGAAATAATTGTATCTTGAGGGACAGGGAAGCTGAAACCTTGATCTCATGTGATTTGTTGAAGTGACAGAATTTGAACAGAGCTGGGCAGAAGTTTGCTTTATTTTTGCCAGTGCTGATTTTTATTAGAAAATCCTATTTCAATTAAAAAGAGCTTTTTGGAGAAGAAAGAATGAAAGTCCACTCTGAAAACCAGGAAAACCATGTGATATTTTGCAGGGTACAATAACTTCACTTTTTCACGTCATTCAAACCTGTGTTTCAAAATAGATTTTCTGTGAAGTAATAAGAGTTAGAAAATCCGAAAATATCTCACCCAAATCAACTCAAGGAGATCAAGCTAGACTGTTTCACCTAATCCTAAAGTTTCTTTTGTGAAATACAACTTTGCAAAATTACCCAAGAAATAGCCTAAGTCCTTCAAAAACTATTGAGCTAAATACGAAGAACTATATTTTTTAACACGCTAATTAGTGATTGCACAATTTGCTATTCATTCTGCACATTACTTTGAGATGTATTTTACTAACTTGCAGTATGTCATGTTTTAAGCTACTGTTTGGATTAAGTACCATCATTTACTATGTTTTGAGTAGCTATACTGAAAAGTGGGTTCTTGCCCCATAGTGCAGAAAATTACTCTAGCAAATAAAGTCAAATAATGTCGTCAAAACATATGGAAATAGTAGACAGAAAATAGAAGTAAGAATGTAGAGGTAGATCAACTAAAACCTTGAGGCTAGCTGAATAAGCACAATAAACAGTTAAGTCAAGGCACTTTCTACAATTAAGATCTTCTTTGGAAAAGTGACATGAAAAGGAGCAAAGCAGAGATCTCTGGACCTTTCTGCTCTGCTCAGTACTAGGGACGGTCAGCTTCTGGGCAGTGAAGGAAAGGACGAAGCTACTGTGGAACCTTGATAACCCTGAGAAATGCATAAACTGAGGAAATCTGCACTCCTAGCTCCTAGGAGCCCTCACCTTAGCACTGGTGTCTCCTTTAGCAGCCACTTCTGCCTTGTCCCACTGACCATTCTTGCTGCATGTGGTGTTTTAAGGAGTCAGACAAAAAAAAACATAGCTAAAAAGATCTCCTATGTTGGCTTCCGACCACTTGATATCAGAAAAAAACCAAAAGCAGAACCTGATCTTTTGTTGTTGTTTTGGGTTTTTTTTCACCTTCTTTTGAAAAAGGGATTCCTCATCTTTACTGCTCCTTTATATTCTAACTGCCCCAGCTGGAAACCTTCTAGGCCTTTTTAAAACAGGATTAAAAACACAGTTTTCTCCATTAGCACAGCTCAAAAGGATAACCTCAGCTCTTTTCTCTGCCAGCCAGCTTTTTAATCCTGAATCACATGTCACTTCAAATTATGAATATGATTTTCATGTCCCCCTCGGGCCTAAATTTCACCCAAGTAAATCCTCTCATTCAGCAGCCGGAGAAACGTGTCAAAAGCAGTGATCTTCAAGCACTGAGAGTGCTCTGGGAGAGATCAAACTGTCCCAGTCTGAACTCTCTGAGTGCCAGGCATCTTTTTCCCTCCTGCTTATTGTTGTTGACACCCTGCATTCCCTCCTCCTTTCCCTCCCGGTCTGAAAGCCTGGGATGGCAAGAGAGAGAGAAAAAATAAGCCCATTCTTAATTCTAAATATTTCTGGGGTTGATCCTTTCTGCACTTGCGGGGGCAGAGGGAGAACAAAGACACACGCATGAACTGGTTCTGGATAATGAGAAATTAAACCACCTGATAAAGCGCTGCTTGCTTTCATCTCCTAGTACAGCTCTCTGCTGATATGATCAGCAGTCAGACGAGTGAACTGGCTAAAGAGCCCTGATTTCTGAGCCAGCCAGGTCAGCGTGGTGGTGTTTCACTCCATTTGAAGGAGGGAGCCCTTCCGCACCAGGTTTCTCTTTGTTGTGCAGGTCCCCCTCTCCCAAACATCTTGCAAACACAAATTAGCTTAGAACATCCCTGCTAGATAGAATGTGCATTTACAGCCCTGGTCCACAAATAAATATGATGGGGTTCAATCTTGGGTAAATGACTTTAAATCTGAGGATCAAGCCTAGAATCAGAACTCTAAAAATCTATAAATAGGGTTCTTGGGTGTTTTCCATTAGGAGAGGACGACATCCCAGACCAGAAGAGCAAGTCTTGTCTCTTCACTCTCTTTAGGGAGACTTGAGAGCCCAAAGGGCTATGTTAAGCTGCTCCTATTGTGGTTCTTCCTCTCAAAAAAGAAATATGTTATGGTTTTTGATATGCTTATACATTTGTTCCTTTCCCAAGCTGACCATAACCATTGCCTTCGCTTATGGCAATGGTAGATGCTGCATCAAAACTCAAGGGATGCAGCAATGCTTTGATAATCTTTTCCTAATGGGAAAAATATATGTAAAGCAAATTAATACTGCACTGGTGAGGGCCATGTTCATCATACTAGGAGGAGTAGAATCATAGAATCATAGAATAACCAGGTTGGAAGAGACCCATCGGATCATCGAGTCCAACTATTCCTATCAAACACTAAACCATGCCCCTCAGCACCTCATCCACCAGTCCCTTAAACACCTCCAGGGAAGGTGAATCAACCCCCTCCCTGGGCAGCCTCTGCCACTGCCCAATGACCCTTTCTGTGAAAAATTTTTTCCTAATGTTCAGCCTAAACCTCCCCTGGCGGAGCTTGAGGCCATTCCCTCTCGTCCTGTCCCCTGTCACTTGGGAGAAGAGCCCAGCTCCCTCCTCTCCACAACCTCCTTTCAGGTAGTTGGAGAGAGCAATGAGGTCTCCCCTCAGCCTCCTCTTCTCCAGGCTAAACACCCCCAGCTCTCTCAGCCGTTCCTCATAAGGCCTGTTCTCCAGACCCTTCAGCAGTACAAGTGAGTACAACATGGTCCTCATTCAGTCCTTTTGGAACAAGGAACAGAGATGTTTAGGTTTGGTTCCAAAGAAGCTCTGGGGTTAGAAATAATAACGTTGCTAAGGTCTTCTCAGCACCATTTCCAGTATCGGAGTTCAGCTTTCTCCTGTAGATAGTGCAGACACAGTTCTGATTTGAGGTTTCCTCCTCAGAACGCAGGTTCTCTAGACTTTGTCACAAGAGATGTTTTAGTATGGTTTTGGATTTAAATTTTCTTAGGTGTTCTGATTCCTCGTAGGGGAAGAAGGTAATGATAGACCCGAGATATTATGGAGGGTAGAGAGCGCTCAAAGCCACAGTGTGCTGCAGGTCTCCACGGCCACATCGCGTAGCTGCAGCAGTATGGCCATTTCCCCTTTGAAAATCAGCCAGATAAATGTTTTCCTCCTGCAAAAGAGCAAACACAAATGTGGAAAGGGACTAAGAGGGCATGTTTATCACTTGCCTACCTTCCCACGGTGAAGAAGCCACAGGAGTTATTACAGAAACCTCACCTTTCAAAACATTCTCATAGTCATGAACATGCTACAGAACAAATGTATATCCTGTGAGGATTTCTCATTTGCTGAAAGATCAACTCTGATCCAGCCATTGCCTGTGGCTTTTTGAAGTTTCAGCAGCAAAATAGAAACATAGTGGTTTGCCAAGAGAGGTGGGCAGGAAACAGTTTTTCCAATCCACAAGCAATTCTCAGTTTAGAGTTTTCCCATACTAATAGTGAGCGAAAGCTAGAAATCTGAAATTTAAAATGATTCAGATCATATCAAACAAATAATTTTTCAGAACTTTGCTCTTTAATTTTTAATATGTTGGTATACAAATAAAAATATTTTCTTTTTATTTTAAAATGATTCCTTTTTTAATATAAATCACAGTCAATTTGAAAGCAAAAACATACCTCTTTAATTCACCCCCCACGCATACTCCAAGTAAGACATTCAGATCACCACCTGTGATTTCCATCAACTGGCATTTTTCAATTTAAAATAATTGCCAGAAAATCCCAATCAGTATTCAAGGCTATGTTAATGACTGCCTTACTGCAGCCAAGAGGTGGCAATAGTTTAGTGACTGCTGAGCTGCATGTACAGAGTTTGTAATCCCTTAAGCAGTGCTTTGAGGCTTCCAGTAGCTAATATATATCTACCACCATAGCAAGGAATCAAATGAATATTGCTTTCCTTATCCCTTTATGTTTAGTTTTACAAAAGCTTGTAGAACTAAATTGCAGATTTTTTTTTTTCCCTTCCTCCATTGGATGATAGATTTGTTTATCTTTGCTCTTGGCACCAAACTTTGTGGACATTTCTAAAAGAAACAATGAAAATTCAGTCATGGTCTGCTAAATCAATACTCCCAGCGCCTTGTTCTCCATTGTCAATGCACCTTGTATAACCATTCACCACTCTGCCTGAGCGGCGATTCATGTCCACTTTGCCCTGGTGGAAAGGACTGTACCAGCTGCAAAGCAGTGGAGGATCAAAACCCTGCCTCCTCCCTTAGGTGCCTCACTGAGCATTAAGTCTAAGAAATACACAGCTGAGAATGAGCCTTCGTCCCAAGCCAGTGATAAGCAGAAGGGATCAAAGTGAACAAGATAAAATGACAGGTGTAGCCTGTTCATACAACAGGGATAAATCACTATTTTTCTGTACAGTTTCTTCCTTAAAGACAGAGGACAGAGACCAACTAGAGAAGAGATGATTGCAGATGGTAAATGTAAGAGGATGTAGACCCAAATTTGACAGTCATTTTATAAATGAAAGCCTTGCTGTTTGATCTCCCTTCAGGTCTACGTGTTGCCGCAGAGTAGTTTCCTGTGGGTAAAAATACTGAGTTTTCCAAAGCCTGATTTATGATTATTCTCTGCTAAAGTCTTAAAATCACAAAAATTATTACAGCTATTTGTATCTCATCCTGGCATTGTTGTTCTCCATTGCAGTAAGTGGGACTATCTCTTCTTAAAATGCTGGATTGAATCCATATTCTATTTATTACATCTGAGGGCTGCTCTCCTCTATTTTATAGCCCGTTGTTTACAAACTGTGCTGGAGAATAAAAAGTGCACATTTGAAAAAGTACAGAAGGGTTGTCATCATCCTTCTTCCTCCCTGAGCCCCCCCTTCCCATAGTGGCTCCCAAAGGCATCTGCTTTTTAGACCTCTACAGCAAAGCAGAGCACAAAGGCAAAAATTAAGATCTCTGATGGATGGGTGTTTGGCTTCTCTCCTAGGCCAAAGAGCCCCTGGCTCCAAAAGGCGCATGATGGAGATATGAGAGAGTTGAGGATGTCCCCTGTTCTGCCCCCCTGTGCCTCTACTGCTCCGCAATCATTTATTCTCCTTGTAATTTAAGTTCGGGAATGAACAGTCTGGTTCTGGGAATGGGAAGTGACTCATGAAGAAGTGGAGG